>NC_052943.1:12909432-14296932 GCF_013358895.1 Oreochromis aureus | reverse complement strand
GTGTCTAATCTAACACTGAGCATGATAGATGGTTCTGAAAGCCCTTTTACAATGTGTAAAAAGCAATATACATGTAAGTATATCAAAAGAATAAAGATAAGATAATACAGCCCTAGTCTGGTCATTGTCGTCATCATCATCAGTGACATTTTATTCTCTTATATTTTGTGTTCCCACCATTTTTTTTCGTACGCATGATTCAAAACTCTCTGTAAAAATGCACAGAAATGTTTTTTAAGGTCTTGAGGTTTTGAGCTATTTTACAAGCAATAGTTTTCTTGGAAACCAGTTGTAGAGTTTGGCGTCATCCAATATCCTTTGCACTGCGAACATCAGTGAAACAACAGTTTCCAAGGATTCCTTGTGCCAAGCCAGGAGCACTCATCTGTTTTTCAAGGCAGTTTAAATACTAGATTTTCTTTGGCATCATTATTTAAGTATACTTGTAGCTCTTTCTATACTTTCTAATAACTGCTGCAGATGTGTTTGGGGTTTTAAGTCCCTAATGTGCAGGACTATGTAGCAACAGTCAAAAATGCGAAGCTCCAGCTGTATTTGCAGTCACGTCTTTTCCTCGGTAGCCGTGTCTTTACAGTTAATCTTGAATTGGAAATTATATGTCCCATCAGTTGTATGGCAGTAGAAATAAATTGATCTCACCTAACTATAAATTTGCTGTGTAGTCTCTGGTTTTAATTATACACGCTGCATTAAAAAACAATGCAAATACTGCAAGATTATGCAATAATATATATATTTTTAAATAACTGGGCAATTTCACAGGGTGTTGTTTTTTTGTTTATTGTAACAGCAATACTGAAATAAGACATTGTCACAAATTGTCATTAGGCAGAAGCTGTGTTGTTAGGCTTTCGTGTTTAATGACTTAAAAACAGCATTATAGGCTTCATTAGTTAGCACGTCGGTGCAAGCTAGATTGTCTAGGAATAGATCTGAAAAGTTAAAGCAAACATAACTTGTGTCCTTAGGTGATCTGACTTGTCAGAAGAGGCATTAAATAATAAATGATTAAAAGAACATAAATAAATGTAAAAAAAAAAAAAAAAAAAAATCCTCAAAATCGAGCATGTTTAATTTATAGTTGAACATTAATCACAAAATGCTCAGCATTCAGCATTCACGGGTGAGGTTTAAGTTATATAAAAAAGCTTCTTTTAATGATTTTATTCATGAGAAAAGTATTATTCAATGCCTTCATGTTTCAGCGATGTATCCTTGCTAAGATGTATCCTCCCTAAGATTATAAATCAGTGCAGTGCAGTGGGATGTCATGGATGCCAGCCCTCAGTTCTCTGTGCAAGAATAAGACGAGTTCCCTCTAGTATTTGATGCACATTGAATATGTCTTCAGATCAACACAGCACAACTGTTTCCCTGGCAGACAGAACAAAGATCACACAAATCAGAAATGCAAAGTAAATGTTAAAAAAAAAAAGAAGAAGCACAAAAGCAAAACAGCCTTACCCTAAAAGTGGGAGTTTTGAACACTGCACACACATTTTAACCCAAAACTGCTCTTGCAGCAATCAGCATAATCATCAGCCTGCTGCATTCTCAGATAAGCTAGTGGGTGCATTATCTGTCCTCCAGTTTCACAATTTTACTCATCATACAAGCAACACTTTCACTGTAGGTGGCAATCAAGCTGCATCCTTAATTGATGTTAATATGTCGCATGTTTTTGGGATGTCCACACTTATTCATTTTAGGAAGTCATTATATTACTCGGGATTTACACACTACTAGTAAACAGACACAAAAAATGTTCAATTAACAAGTGTTTTGTCAAAAATATCCCATCATATTGTGGGAGATGTATTCCTCTGTCTCTTTGACTTTTGTTTTAATACACTGTAGTTTGTGCACCATTGCCAATCGACTGTTTCCACAAAGTGAATGCCAGCTTTTGTTTTCTCTACAATTGTAAAGGAGATATATGCGTGTGTATTTATATTATGACACTGATTTCATGATCTCTGAAATGCTTGATATTACTTAAGACAGAAGAGAATAAAAACCAACAAATGAAAGAGGAAATTGTAGTTAGGAAATGATTACAAGCATGTAAGCTCTCTAGGCAAGAACAAGCTGCATTGCTCGGGATATTTTTCTCACCCTCTGCCTTTGCATATTTCACACTGGCATAGTCTTTCGAGATGTAAGTCATACTGAGAGAATTTGACTCTGCATGCTAAAAAGGCATAAATACAGGGGAAAAAACATAACCAGCAGATGACCTTATTACACTCAGTATGTAACATGCAGTAGCAATATTGCCTTTATTTGTCATTATTACCACCCGCAATTACTGTGAGTAGGAGGAATATTAAATTGACAAAGAGAGCCTCTGACTAAATGTTAAGGAGCCCTCCTGTCATGTGAGACACATCCCTACTGTTCTGAGTGGGCTGGTATGGCTGTGTTTTACTACTTATGGATATTCAATGGAAGAGCACAGAGCGGGTCTTGCTGTAATAAGGCATTTACCAATGCAGAGTAGCACTGTGCGCTGTGAGAACATATGTTAATGCACTTGGCTGTGGCCAGAGAAACAGCGAGAGGTTTGGAAAAAAAAACACATGGGACTGGCCTCCTGGAGCACACATAGCCTTCTACAAAGATATTAATATGAGTCAGTGGTGGAAGAGGAGGAAAAATTACCCTGGCAGTGAGGAGAAGTTTGTTTTCATGATGGTGATGGACCCCAATTGAGTAAAGCAGGCTAGAGAAGAGAGGCTGCTCTGTATTGGATGGCTTTTGAATTACATCAGTGGCACACCTCTAACTGGTTCCTTTGCCAGAGAAGCTGACATCAATGTATTTGGGGAATATATGCATGAAGGAAATGGGAGTAACTTTATGAAAATAGCCTCTAATTTATCGAGACTCTTCTGCTAAGATTTTTGTCTGTTTTCAAGAAGAGACCTTGTAGGCTGTAAGTAGAAGTAGGATTCAAACCCAATTCAAATTTTGTCATTTGAGTCTAATTTGGCTGTCCTTTATCACAAGGATAAAGGACAAGCTGCCATGTTAATTTGTCCTAATAACACACGTGGAAGCACACATGCATCATTTGTGTTGAAGTTCTTTTGGCTTGTTTTTTTTATCTGACTTTGAACAACATGTAAAAGCATAATGATAAAGAAAAAATGAATTAATACAGTTCACAATACCTGCTGTGAAATAACTGGCATCTCTCTTTTTCACTAGTTTAAGCAGTTTACAATGTTTTTTTGTTTTTTGCTAAATCCTATGCAAATTTCTGCTCACAGAGTTTGCATTTTACTTTTCAAGATTCTCGAAAAGTTTCAAATGTTGGTGTATCTCTACTCCAGCCTGGCTCGTTAGCTGCTAACCTTTACTGTTCGGGCCAGCTCTACCGTGATGAGGGGGAGGCAAAAAGACACCATCGTAACGTTGCATGATTTGTTTCCTTTTTCATAGGGCAGTGCACATGGCACAAACATTTAGATAACTGTTACACCAAAAACTTATCCACGTACAAGCATTGTTTGACTCTTTCTGCACCGTCTCCTAGTTACATGCTCACTTCCTACCACACTGGACCTATCTCTGGTTATTCACATGGCTACTTCCCTTAAAGGAAAATATTTTCCGGTACAAAAGTATCCCTTTAACGCAGACTTTCTGATCAGTTCACCTAAAGCACAGCACTTGTCACCTTCAAATGAGTCTCTAAGGTGCTAACAGTAAGTTGTGAACTTTATACAGAAGGCACCATGGAAACATGGTCTGACACTGCTTTTAATTTAGCCTCTAATGTCGCTAATAACTGCATGCTGTATTTAGACTTAGACTTTACTGTAATAAAAAAGTAAAAGGCAAATAATTGTCTTTGTTGGCTTTCATATTCGTCATTATTGCCTAAAACAATGTTCAGGAACTTTGCATTGGTTTCACAGTTTAAGAGAATATTCTTGAATTCTTGAATATTATGTATAATGAGCACCAATACTCTGATAGAAGTACTCAGGGCAATAATTCCAAGTGCTTTGTGTGATGATGTGATGAACTCATTAACACCCAATGTTTCATATTTGATACATACAGTTTTTTGTGAGTTTTTGAGATGTCTACATCATCAGTGTGTTTTCCCCACTGCATTTTTAAGCAAATTAAAAAAAAAAAAATGCTAGATGTAAATATGGTGCAAATACAATCAGATATGGAAATTAAAATTTAATTAATTTTATAAACAAATTTGTTATGTGGTTCAATAAACTCTCCATTTTCAAAAAAATTTGAATTTACTGGCAATTATTTCATGGTTCAGGCTTTGAAGGGTTATGCTCTAATTAAGTTTCCTTCCTGGGTATACAGTCCCCTACTCTAAAAATATGTAGAGTGACCTGTCTGTTCTTTAGCTTCCATTACCTTTTCACGAGGAAAAGGGAAAAGAAAACACACTTTTATGACACAGAGACAGCAGGCTTTTATTAGAAGCATCATCTCTACAGGTTTCATCCATAGTAACAAGCTAATGTTGAAAAAGATGAATACATTAGTGGAAAAAAATGCACTCACTGTATCAGTACTCAGAACTGACCTTTTAAGTTTTATAGTTACTGGACTATTATAACTACAGTCTTTTGGTTATATTAAACCTATATGAGCTGTTTGTTTAAAAAAAAAAAAAAGAACAAAACTTTTCACCATTTAGTAATGAAAAAACACCTGTTACCAATGTGGAAAAAAACTATTCTGGAATATAGAAAGACAATCAGAATCAATTTCTTGGAGATGAACCCACACTGTTGTTTATAAAGACATTTATAAGCCCATTCTAGCTGCACAAAAACTTGATTTGTGTGTAGGGAACAGATTACATATAACCGGAATAGAAAAAAAAGATGTATTTCTGAAATGAGACCTGTCAACATTTCAGCGAGAGGGCCATTATTCTCACAGAGATTAATAAAGTATTATCACTTCTTGTTGTGGGGTTTTCACTGAAATTTATAACAAGGCCGCTGTCAGCTAATGTTTCACCAGCTTCGTTGTCTAATCCTTACGCCTGTTGTAATATGTGAAGAATGACATTGAATGTATTTTGAAACTCGGTGGATACACTAAATAACATTATAGCTACCATATGCCAAATGGCAGTGTGTTTAAGACAGAAGCGTCTACCGCTTTTAGGAGATCAGTACCATAGATTTAGTGACAATCATTAATCAGTATCATAACTGTGTTTCATGTTCGTCAGAGAATGACAGTGATTCAGGCTCTTTTCTCCACACTTGTGGAGCTTGTGATTCACTACGTATTTGCACATCACAGTCTTTGGATAATGCTTCCATAAGTGTCAATGAGGAAAACTGTCAAATGTTTCCGTAGGAGAGCGATCAAATTGGTGAACAACTCCTATTACAACAGGATCTTGATAAACTGAGGTATGACACATTAGTGGGTCTTTCCATTCTCTTTTTTTCATGTTTCCTCCTTGACGGTGCACTTTATTAGATAAACCTCACTGTTAATGCAGCCCAAGCTCTTGTGACTCACTGTGGAGGCAGACAGGACATGCAGACAGGGCTGAACAGTTCAATTATTTTCCAGTTAAACATGTAGGATCTGCTCATGTGTCACCAACATTTACAGTATATTTAACTTCATTCCAGTCAAATTCTGCACCAGTTTTTAAATTGGTATAAAAACCACTGGACAAGACTCTGAACTGGATATCACTGTAGAACCTTTAGCAGACATGGTGAATAAAACCGAGTTTCTAAAAAGTGGGCACATTTTGACAATTCTTTAGACCATGACAACCTTAAAATCCTGCCACTGGCTAGTAGAAGAAAATGGCTCTCAATACATATAACACGAGTTTTTTCCGCAACAATATTACAGTTAATAGCACACTAGGGTCTTATGACTAGTGTTGCTAAAACACTTAACTTTTTTTCCCTGTCTGTCCTTTCATATTATGTTTTACCCAGCAGCAAAATCTTCATTTTCTTGTAGCAAATAATATTGTAATAATGCAGAGACTGTGAGGGGGATATAAAGCCCTGGATGTTATTATGCATTAGTAAGATTGTTATCATCCATTGTGACAGCAACAGCTGACATGCTATCACCAAACAGGGGGAAAACTAAGACAAGGTGAAGAAGGTGGAAATCAGCAAGGGGCATGAGTATATTCTCTCACTTACATTATCTCAGTCAGTGTGGCTGTGTGGAATATATATACATATATCATTCAAACAGGGCAAGCAAACTAGGCAGTGCTTGTTCTGTGAAATATAAAAATTACAAAGTAACAACATGAGTTGTTACTTTGCTTGCTTCCCTTTCTAAGTCAATTAACAACACTGCCATTAAGCAGTGTAAACATATGCAGGGCCTGACTTCAAGTGTTGGTGTTACTGTAAGAAAGAGCGAGGTATGTCTTCTGTGCTATAACTACTTGATATTGGAAGGAACCAAGTTGAAAATTGAGTGAAAACAGAAAAACAGCTTTTTTTTTCTACAAGTGTTTGGTATTTTCATCATATTATTGCTTCCATAAATATATCTAACATTACCATTCTGTCTAATTCTGTTTTTTTAAGAAGGAAGTTTTCTTGCAAGAAAATGTGTCATTGTCTCAAGATGGTTCCAGGAAATTACTTTACTTTACTCCAGTGGTCTGTACAGTCCCCAGATCACAACCTAATAAAACACTTTTATGGTGAGGTGAAGTGGGAAGTTCATAGCATCTGTAACAATGAAAAACTGCAAAAACTTTGCAGTAAAGTCAGAATAGATCGAAATCCTAATGTAACATCTTTAGCAACTTACTGAATCATACCTTTAAAAAAAGGGGGGCAACTCTGGAGGTCAAAAGAGGACCCTGTTACTTAGGTGTACTTAAAATTGTCAATGGAAGTATTTACAATAGTAGTAAAGGACTCGACTTCAGTCAGAGACCTCAGGCTGAAATATTCGTTCCGTTCCTTGACTTCTTAGCATAGACACCATGACATCCTAAATTTGCATAGCAGTAAAGATCAATGTAGCTCTTGGAGGCTGGTGTGACACTTATTCAAAACAGCTCCTCTTTTTTCCCTAGTGTAGTCTGGAGCAAAAGGAGGTGAGAAGGCATTGAGTGATGTGGGTAAAGAAAGCCAGACACTTCCTCAACTGTAGTCAACCTCAAAGAGCATTTTGTCATGTATCTTCACTTGGTAAAGTACCTGCAACCCTCTTCACATCACTACTGAATCAAGGTGTGCTTCACACGGTTTGATGCTGTTTGATGCCAGTTGAAATTTGGAAAAAGTAATGGCAAAGTAAGAATGTTTTATTTCTTTTTCTCTAAAACTGGCATAGCATTTTTTGCCTTTTAAGCACATGAATGATTTTTGGTAAGTGGTAATTATTAAGTTAGATGTCACTGCATTATGAAGGGTGTCCTTCAAGCTGTACCTGATTTCAAGGGACAGCTTGACAAAGCTCACTTTGAATTTGGTTGAAAGCATGTCTAATTGAATTTTGATACGTAATTAAATCAAGCAATAAATCAGCGCAGATCCCACTGCAACCGACAATTCAACACTCCTGAGCACCACAAGCTAATTATGATGAAGTTATTATCTCAGCCAAAGGGAGTTCTCTGAATGGCTCCTTCTGCATCATGTAGAATCTTTTCAACTAGAATGTACTCAACCTTGAGAAAAGGGCATCTCTCATAATGGCTCCAAAAGATCCTATAAATTTTACTTGCTCTCTTGGTAATGTATCCATGTCGCAAAATTGTCCCACTTAAAGCTTGATGATTTCTTAGAGCAGTCATAGCAGTGGGATGTTTTTGACTCACTTGTGCACGTTCACACATTAATACACCAAGTTAGAAATTATCCGATGTACGCGAGCGATTACGGCTGGTAGTAATTTCTGTCAATAATCCCTTGATGTGTAGGAAGTGGCTATATCGATTTAACATGGATTTAGAGCATCATCCTCATCATCTGTTTCCCGCCCTCATATGGTTAATCAATTATATCCCCTGAGATTTAAGTATGCTTTAGATGCCATGCACCGCGCATGTAATCTCATGACATAAGGTATTAAATGAAGTCTAATTATAACTTTGCAGCTATGTGTCATACCGCACTCTTTTAATACCTTCCCTAAGAAGACAAATTGGTGTGTGCTGGATTTTGATTTAGTGAAAAACAAAATCTTAGGACCATCACATGATCCTGGTAAATAAAATGGGTTTTAATCACCA
The DNA here is from genome assembly GCF_013358895.1 of Oreochromis aureus. NCBI lineage: Eukaryota > Metazoa > Chordata > Actinopteri > Cichliformes > Cichlidae > Oreochromis > Oreochromis aureus. Next base: position 14,288,672 of record NC_052943.1, on the reverse strand, counting down.
GTCGGCTTGACTCTACGATACCTTTGACACGAGCCCAAAGAAGTGAAAAAAGGACAAAATTCTCCAACTCCCAAGACAACCATACTAGTTCTAGCTCATATGGTTTTCATAAATGAATCCTCTGCCACAATTACCGGAGTAGCCTCCTTCTGCATAATTTGATGAGCAAAGAGAACATTGATGAACTTTTTTAATTATTATGCCGCTTGGGATTCTGACACAAACGCCACAGAAAGGGAGGGGGTCCACCAGCATAGCTGCCAAGGAGCTTTTTTTTCCCCCTTTCTCTCTTTTCCTCTTCCCACATCACCTTTTTTAATTCACCCAATTTGTTGGCCCAAATGAAACAGCAAAAGGTTAGAGTGTGGAGTAATTAACAGCAGCTAGCTTAATGAAATCAGGAGGGGCTGGTACACTGGGAGGATCAATACCTCGCTAAGAGTGAAGCAAGAAGGAGGATTGTCCAGGGGAAACACACACATATACAGACCACTTAATAATAATAAGCTGATTAAAAGGCAACATGGTGTCCACTTGTAAATCAAAACTGGTTCGAACATACGGTGACATTATTGCTGTTTAGCAATTGTGTTAAAGGAAAGTTGCTCCTTATGCACACTCAAGAAGTTTACAGGATTTACACCGCTCTCTGTGGTTTGCTGAGAGGGTTTCCCTTTAATGAATGTCAATAAGTACATCAATACACTTTGGACAACTGAACACCAGTGCAGAGGGAAATGGTTATTCTATTTATCTAAGGCTACACTTAAGTATATTGAAGACTTTATTAGCCTCTTTCGATGAGGAGGTGTTTTGTTTTGCAACCGTTTTATTATGCTGTCTAAGGCATGCTGTGTTTGCCAGATATATAAGAGATGTAAACTTGAACTCTGCTCACTTTGTCTTGGCTGAGACATCCATGTCTCTCGTGTCTGCGCGCATTAGCAGATGGCATGCACATCCAAGTTTTCCGTGGTGAATATTTATGTTATGTGTGCATATGTGTGCATTTGTCTCATTGTTTTGAGGCTACCTGACAATTGTCAATTTGCTCCTTTTGATAAATTCGGACACATCCATCTCTTCCTCTGGGAAAGCACCTGATAGCAGGCCATGTGCTTTTCTCCCAACGTCTCCAAAAAGCTCAAGTAATAGACCACGGCACATTTTTTTTCAAATACTCCAATCTTGTCAAAGTCAATTATTTTCACAGACTTCATGCAGTAAGACTAGCTGAATTGCAGAAGACCCGAGTTTCACCAAGGAACCTTAAGTTGCAGTCAAAACAAATGCGAAATATACAAGTTAAGAGACCGTGGCCAACTAGCAAGGTTCTCGTCTCTCTGGCTTGCTCTGTGCTTCTCCCTACCTTCAAAGGTATTTACACTATGAAATAAACTGTTATGTGGGAGGCTGTAAAGATGGGAGCAGCAGATCTCATTAGTGTTAAACTATTAGGAGCATGAGGACCCCAGGGATGAGGGGTTTTAAGGCTTTCACTGTAGCTTGAAGTTATCACATCATATGCTCTTTAAAAATGTTTTCACAAACTGCAATGAGGAAGTTTTTTTTTCTTTTACTTTGAAGTTATTGCTAATGGAACTTACTCAGCAAAGCTTGTTATTGTGATGCTATATCTTAATTGCTGACATATTAGAGCGGTCATAATTGAGCTTGGACCTTTGTGCCATGACGTTAACAGAGATCAAGAAAAAGTCACCAAAATGCTGGAATAACAGGAGTCAGTGATTTGATTGGCATTGTTTTAATGGATGCCTGTGGAAATTACTGGATTATAAATATGTTATATGTTTGTGATATGTGGTAATTTAACTATATTGGCTACCAGCTGTGTTTCTGTGGTTTTAAAGTGCACTTGAATGTGTTTAGAGCTTGATGAAGTTAAAATTGGACCCCATTGTGGCTACTAAATGTCATTAGAGTGTGGTGTAATTTAATATCAATGTTTGTTGTCCTTCTCTGGTGACATATGTTTACAAATAAGTCTCTGTTTGTAATGTCCTTTGGACTACAAACATATCTGTAATTAAAATACAAGTCTGGGGGGTTCTGAACACCTAAAAATTTTATTGGAGTTAAAAATAGATAGATGTAGCTTTGAAGAGTTCAAAACCTGCATTCTTTCCTCTGGCCAGTAGTGGACAGCTCCTCTCAGTAAAAGCAAAAGTCTGATTGATTCTGCAGTCTATGAAAAAATAAGATTACTGTTCTCCTGTTAGATGATCTCAGTAAACAGTTCCTAAATGAGTTTGTGATCTATGGTTTATGGTCTTAGGTGTTAATTTTAAATCTTATTTTGGACAATATGATCTTGTAAATCATGTTCCCCTTTAGTGTCAAAAAGACAGCATGGCATTGGAGTACCTTGTGATTGTCAATAGCTACCCAGGGGCAACCTCCATAGCTGAAAGACAATGCAATTGGAAAAAAATAGTTCCTGTAGGCACCACTCCAAATCAGAGTCATTCCCCCCGTAGATGTTCATGTTAAAATGTGTGGTGCAGACTGTCCAACAGCTTTTTGTGAGTAAAATTGTAAGGTTTTAGAAGTCAATTTCTTTGCACCTATTAGAAAATATGTATGGAGCCCCATAGTTAGTTATTTTTGCAAGATCCCACAAAAGTTTTTCTGGAAGTCCATGCACTTCCAGGTCAAGCGCTTGGAAACAACCATAGCGATGGAAGACACAATCACATCAATAATTGAGCTAACTAGCTAGATGATAAATAAGCACCATCTTTCTGTTGAGGCAAAAATTGTTTTGATAATTTTTAATGATGAAAATTAACCTTTAGCAGCATCGCAAAATTTCTATTTTTCAGACATTCAACTAATAAAGACCAGTCAGCATGGGAGCAATTGTAGGTATTGACTTATCAGTTCAAACACTTGATTTAATTAGTTTTGTAGATCAATTAGTTGTACTTAGGTTTAGTTTTAATGTGCTACCTTATCTCTGCACATAACACATGATCTCTGTGAGGCCTCTCATGTTATTTCATTAGGAAATGTAAGGCAACCATCCTTTAGACCGAAGGCCAGTGTAGGATCACTTTGCACCTTTGTCTCATGCAAAGAGTCCAATAAATATGTTAAAATAACAGGAATAATGAGGTAAAACCTGACAGTGAAGAACACATGCGGTAATCAGAATATGTTTAGAAAAAAATCATCATCGTGATCATGAACCACTACGGATGAACAGGCATACACATGTTGATTTAGTTACTCATACAAACGTGGTAATGGATTTATTCAATGGATAAGTGGGCCCAGTGAGACTCTGCATGGGGTCCAGAATTTGTACTTCGCCACAGGCCAAGTATTATAAGTTGGAACAGGAATAAATTTTGATTACCTTGGACTCATTTTTTATACTCAATATGCAAATGTATATGTACTTAGGGAGACTTCAATACTAGCCCATATATAAGCGTAAGATGAAGGAAAATAGCCTTTTTAATATCCCTGATATACACATAGTGTTCATGTTGCGCTTCTCTTGCATACTGCGTACACAGTTTCCACTGTAGATGGAATATTAGCTACCCTCCGGTCACCTACGCTCAGCTGGAATGCACTCATTTCTGTCTTCTGTCTGTGACTTTTGATTTTTTTTTTTTTCTCGGTTTCTCTGCCACTGTAGCTGCTTGGCACGCTAGAGCTCAGACCATTACTTGTGAAGAAGGTTTGTCATAGGACTTCAACCTGCCTTCAGTTCATACTGGAACTCAGTTAGTCAGTAACTCAGTCCTCTAGTCAGTTCACTATCAAGTCTCATTACTAGCAAATATTTTGCAAAACATGCCCTCTGAAGCAACAATATGTCCTATATGTCCTTATTCCTATGTACAGTGTACCCACTGTGTCTCAAAATTAGGATACATTTGGATACAGAAACAGAGCACAATAAGGTCTGGAGTTTTTAATCAATTATTTATCCAATATTTTAATGATCAGAGTGCCTGGGGTGATCAAAGGCGAGGTTTGAGCTCCACTGCCTTTGCTCGCTAAGACATCCCTCTGTACTTTGATGTGGTTCACCAACAAATGCACTTATCTTAAGCATAACTCTCTCCCAGGCTTGCATGTGAGTGCTTTGAAACTGCTAGTTTGAGAGGCGTACATGCAGAGAGAGGGTCACTGACCAATCCATACTGAGCAGAGAAAAAAAGAGAAAACTCATACATTTATGGTCTCTGACAATCAGATGTACAACTACTGCTTTGAATGTCATCTAAATATGAAACAACCACAGGTCACTTTCTCAGGTCCCTTATGTGCATTATCATATATTTAATTGGTTGGCAAGGTCTCTAACTTGAAGTATGTGTCACAAGATGTTGAATAAAACATTACTTGAAGAAGAAACAACTGCCCGATGGCAGCCCCAAGTAAAATTCTGCTTTAAATGACCAGTCATTAGATGCAAATGAGTAAATCTTCAGACAGACTTGACTGGTGTTGTTAGTCTCAAATGTGCAGAAAAAATACATAAATAATAAAATAAACATGCACTTCTCATTTGCGTAAACAGTAAAGGTACATTTAAAGAAAGACACTGATATATGCCTTTATAATATTTTTGTATTCCTTATAATCTGATTATGAGTGCTTAGTAGATATTTAGGGCATAATGTGATGATGAAATGATAAGTGGAGTGTTAATTCTAATTACAAGCTTATGTAATCTACTTTGATATGAGTGACATTGTCTCCATATGTAGAAGAGATTGTTAAGAGTGTATCTACATTCAGTTCTTGAACAGGATACTTTTGAAATTGATGTGCTGCTGATTTCATAGTAATTACAGTGATTCATATGCCAAGCAAGTATCGTGACTGTGTTAGAAAGATCTTAATCATATTTTTGCCTTGCAGAAAATTTAGATATGGAGAAAAAAAAAACATAGAAATAAAAGAAATGGAAGCTGGCTTTGAAATCTGCCCCATTTGCAATAATACCTAAGACGACACAATGTAAAAATCCTCGCAGGCAGCAGGATTTATGAGTGCAAACAAAAAGAAGGGACATTTCCCATCCTTCTTTTCCACTAAGCTATTGGCATTGATAACATACCTCCTAATTCATTTGTTTAAATCTATTGCCACAAGGTGCCAGCAGCAGCATTATAGTGCAATAGTAGTGAAACAGCAATACATCCAGTGACACAGCATAAGTCAAGTGTAAGCACAAAAGTAGGCCTAGGCAAGGTTTTACATTTTAAATTTGCTCACTTGAGTCATTTGTTTACTAATGGGTCACACACTACCAGCTGTTAGTACCTGCTCCTTGCGTGCCTTCTTACACTGGTTGTACTGGATGGTCTTTTGATTCGAGTTGTGAAGCTCAAGAAAAGTAATCTTTTGTATTGTGCTTAGAGGTCTGACTTCTTGTAGCCAAACCACTTCAATAGTATTGAAGTGGCTTCTTTTCTAGGTACTAAATTGTCATCAGAGGCCATCATGTTGTGCTACTTTCAGACATGTTTAGGTTTGTGTCACTGTTGTCCATGCTGGGGAATATATGATCAATAATATTGCAAATGAACTTTCATAAACACTTTATGCAACATAAAGTTGCTGCTTCCTACAAAAGATTTTAAAAATATGGCAAATGACAAATATTTAGACTCCAGCTTTTGAGGGAAACACTGCTAAATGATATGCTTATCAGCTAACTGCTAGCTTTGCTTGTCTGCCTTTTGATATTAGGTGTTGGCTTTATCAGAGCTTTTGTGCTATAAATGCAACAGTAGGGTATTCTGGGCACAGTGGATGATGATGAGGTGAGATGGAGCCAAACCGTAAATGTATGGGCTGTAAAACTATAACAGTGAGTTGAAAGATACTAAAACCCTTTATGGATTCTTATTTTTTTTCTTTTTAATTTAGTGTGGCTGGCCACCACGAAGAACCATTTTGTTTTTAGTGAATATCTTGGGGCGTACTCCTCTATCGCTCAGTCAGTAACAGCATCCCTTGGCGAATAATTACGGAGGGATAATCTGTTGACATGAACTTGTTTCCTGTTCATTGTTTTACCGTTCCACCCCAGTAGTCCTCTCAGCTTCTCCCCTGTCTAAGTAGCACTTCACTGCCACATTTCTTCTATTTTCTTTGCAAATAAAGTCACGTATTCAGATTATTATACACAGTACAAAGAAAACAAAATTGGTGATTAAAAATTAAATACTCTTATCTCTCTGTGAGTTATCTCAGTCCCCAGAGAGAGGATGCTATTTTGCAGGCTTGCGGGTGTCTTTTGTTCCCAATTTAGAAGCTTGTCGCTGTTTATTGTTAATTTTTGATGCTTCATTTGATATTCTGTTCACTTTCCTCCCTGACATGTGGAGAAAACATCTTTATCAAAGTGTCAGTTGTAGGGCTTCTGTTGTCAGGATGTCAGGTTTGCCCTATTCTTTACTTTTCTGGGGAGCGGGTGTGTACTCTGCAGCCTGGTATGCTGGCGAGCCAACTGGGCACGGAAGTGCACTGCACAAAGTTTGCATCCGAGCAAGAAATCAATATGTATTCTTATTCTCAATTCCAACTTTAAAAAGACTTTAAACTCTCAAATCTACGTGGTTCTCGATTGTGAACTCGGATTGACTCTAAGAACACCGGAAAGTTCCCCGCGCGCTTTCCTTTGCTGAGTTCAAATATCAATTTCAACTGTAAATTCTCTAGAGAGTTACAGTCAGACAGTGATGTAAAAACTTGTCATCTTTCCTTGCAGGAGGCCTGTCAATTGGGGAAGATCACCTCTGTGAATGTGAGTGCTAAACATTTTTCCTGCTCTTTCTTGCATGTTCACATCTATCAGCATGAATATTGCCTGATAAAGCATTTGTTTGGACTGCTGTTATATTTTACAGCAAACACATTAACACTGTCAGCTAATGTTAATACTTGGGTGAACATTACAGATGTCAAGAACTGTTGTCTTTTTCAACACAATAATTATTTACTCTGTGCAATTAGAGTCAAACACACCTCACTAACGAATGCTTGATGCTCACTGTCAGATGCACATTCCTCCACAATATTATTTTTAACTGCACAAGTGCTCCATTATATTAACACTGTATGGTTTAAATATGGTTACATGCAATCGAGCACTAGTTTCAGACTTTAAATGCTTTTTGTCTCGAGTGTAACACATTTTCACATTTTTTGTTTCTCTTAAAAAAACATGTAGTTTCTCACTAAAAATAGCAAATAACAAACCATATTCTAGTATGACTACGACTAACGAGAGTTAGAGCTGTAAAGACCTCCTGGTTACGCTGGTGATGATTATTTTATTTTTTTTGAAGCCACATGGTAACATGTGACCAAAAGATCAATAACTTGTGTCCATAATAAGACATGTGAATGAGATAATTAAATAGTGTTCACGAGTTAATACGACATGGGAATTAGATATTAAATCGTGGCCACACTTCATTATAAAGTGTCCATGACTTTGAATATGAGATAAACAAGATCAGAAAACTGCAAGGTGTCTGATCTTTTAATTGTTGCCTGAAGCGCGTGGAGCTTTGTGCACGTCTGGGCTTAACTGTCAAGTCAGATGCTTGTAATTTTTGCCCTCTCAAGCTCTATATGAAAATAAAAATAGTATAAACAACAAAATTACTAACTATTTTTGCTGTTCTTTCAGAGCAGGTTGTTGTTTTTAGGTGCCAGGCTGTGTTTAAAAAGAACACAGGTTATCAACACATCCGTCATGTCACGTATTTTGATTTCTTAGCCGCTACTCCGTTTTCCTCAATTATATAATTCCTTACACAGAAGAAAACAGCAGACATGTAACAGGACTGAGAGAGCGAGAGCTGTTTCAGGGCCCCTCCCACTGCTGATAATGCAGGATATTATTATAACTCATCCCAAGGTTAAAATAAAACAAAATTAAATCAAATTTATAGATGCTTCATGTGTGATAATTTCCCTAAAGAGCTCGCCTGATGCTGTCAGTAAACAGCAGATTCTGTATCTTGTGGCCAGGCATTAATAAGACATGGCAACAATTTAGTTATCATATCTGTATTCCTAACTGCCTCTTAGCCACAAGTTATTGATCTTGTGATCACAAATAACTAACTTGTGGCCACGCAATAATATTTTGTCCGCCAGTGTCCCCATCAGGCTCCATAAATAGCTGAAATATGTTGTCAAATTTCACATTGACAACAGTATAATGCCATAAGTATTGAAAAGCATCGTCTTATTACTTTAAAAGTTGTTTGTTGGATACATGACAGAGTGAAATGTTTATTCATTTTTCAGTGTAAGGTTTATGCCACAGCTGACCTAAATTAAGAGTATTGGTAATAACAAGACAATGTAATGGTTAATCTATCATCAAAATGTTTTTAAATGCAAAAACATAATTACTGTTGTAATCCATGAATTTTCAAATTTGCTGCTTTATAAAACAGCTGAAAAAAGTAAAGCACATTATTATTATTTTTTGATTAAGGTGCCAAATCACATTATTTACTTGCATTCCTGAACAGAAAAATTAGTTTTAGTGGTTGATTGTTATGCTTGATTAATTTCTGACTTCTCACAGTAATTTTTCACAGTGTGCCGACTCTATTATGGGTATAAAAGCACAAATTCAGTTTGTTATTTGCCTAATAAATAACAATATAATTTTTAAACATGTTTTGACTGATTTCAGATTTGTGTTTTCATGTTTTATGACAGGTGGTCTACTAGATTTGTATTATGTACTTAATGTCTGTAAGCATCCTGAGAGATGAGGAGTGTTTGAATCACAACAGGACTGTTAAAGTTCTTCCTTACTGTTTGCACACTAACTCACAACCCAACTTTTCTGCAGCTTCAGCATAATGTTAAGCGGCAGAAAATGCGTGTGTTAAACTCTTGCATTAGTTTTTTGACTACACAGTCAGAATTATTAATAACATGTGTTGTTTATTCATACTGAAGTCATCATGTTGGTGACATTTCACATTTCAGTGTGATACCACAGTTTGCCAGAACTGGGGATATTATATGTTTTGTCATAACAGTGTCACACAAAGAATATCAGAATTATCAGTATATAACAGCAGATGACTCAAAGACTGATGAAAGTCAAAAAACCACCCAGTAATCTCACAGTCCACTTGCTAGAATCACCTCCTTCTTGTGTGTTCCTGCTAACTCATCATCTCACAAGCAGAGGCATATCACCTCACACATAATAGGCAGAACTGGAACAGCATGTACAAAAAAATATCAAAGAAAGGAATAAAGAAATACCTACGAAACACATTGGTTTTTATTTATTTATTGCCAATGTTGCACCACCTTCACATCAAGCAATACTGGGACATGCAGGACACTGCTTTTTGGATCTTGCCATTGCTGTATAGCTGCTTTTTTTTCACTCTACATAAGACACGTGTGACATGACAAATCGCCATCTCCTCTGAACAGATTTATGCAGGTCTAGGTGTGCCCGCGAGCTGATCCTTATCTGAAATGGCAGAGCCAATCTCCCCTGATTCACTCCTAAGTGGTCTCTGTTTATCACTCAGTAAGGTGGTTGTCAGCCAAGTCCCTCTCTGTGCACCGCTGACTTCTTTGCTATTTTGAGAGAACGGCAGTTGGGGGGGACAGTATATGTAATAATAAAAGCCATGGAGCTGCAGCCTACCAGAGAACAAGGTGGCAACCACTTGGCCTCCCCTCTTCTATATCTAAATATAACCGACTTATAATCCAGTAACCCGTGAATTCATCCCTGCCAGGGTGGTTACCAGAGGGCTGGTTTTGGATTTTTGAGCTTGTTATATGGTAGAACTTGGCATGCACGTCTCCTGTTCGTTTATCTCTGTGTACATACTTCTCAAGGCAGTGTTTTATCTGGCTGAACGGGCTTTGTTTGGTCTTGATATCTCTTACAGCAGCTTGTCTTTGCTTTATGGATTTCTGGCAGCTTCTTTAAATAAGTGATTATGCTTAGCAAAAACACTCACCTTGACTCCTTGGTGAATGTTTGTTTTTGTTTGTGGTGTTTGTTTTTCGACATTAATGTTTTATTCGCATTAGTCATTACCTCTGGGAGCAAAACTTTTATTTATTTAAGACCTATTAATGGTATTTAATTGTAATTAATATTGCAGCTCCGAGTGACTTTGTAGCGAGGGCACCATGAAATCGAATTAGGCTTTTCTTAACATCTGGCATCAACTTGAAGGAGCCTGAATAAACAACAGTCTAAAAATGAAGACACTCCCTCATGCAAAATGATTATGTCCTAATTGTCACGGGCAGCTGTTTGTTCTAATAGATTCTGGGAGCCATTGTTGAAGCAAGTTTTCAGTAATTAGAATCATGTGGAGAGAAAGCGTGCTTTTTTGTAAAGCTGCCAACCTTCCGTAAGTGGGCTTTTTTTTTGCTGGAACCTGGACATTGCATTTGCGTGCATCCTCCAGTAATTTGAGAAACAGCTGCCAACGCTGTTTGAGAACAAGTAGATATTTAGACCACTTGAAAGCGTGGGCAAACATGGCACACAGAACTATATAATTTTGCCAGCAAGGTATTTCTTTCTGCTCTGTCTTAGAAAATGAATAAAACCAGGAGAAAAAACAATGCTATGTGCTGTAGAATATATGCCACCAGAGAATCTCCCGCCACGTGCAATAAAAACAAGATTGATTTTAGTCCTACTTCTCGTGTTTTTATGTATTTGAGAAATTAATGCAGCGCATGTGAACAAATACATTTTTCCTCCAACAAAACGCTTTTGTTTCAGAGTTTTTATGTCAGACAATAGTTGAAGGCTATGTGTGTTTGGCTGTTTGTTTCTCTGACTGCATGCTCCCTTTTTCTGTCTTTTTCTTCTTATTTCTCATCTGTCTTTTTAAGGGCATACGCACACTCAAACTCTCACACACACTCGCACAAACGGAGAGCAGGATTTGAGGCCTCGGGTTCCAGATGAATCAAGAAAGAGAAAAAAAAAAGAGTATTTAACAAACTGCTTGAACATCACAGTATTGAAACCACTCAGTTTGTGCTTTCAGGGTGCTAATTGTGAGGATTTAGGTTAGGCAGCCCACTCTAATAATTTTTAAATGAAGCTTTTTTGTGCACTTTGTTTTTGGCAGCTTGTCCTTCTTTAGAGCCAGACTTTAGTTTGCTCTCCATCTCTCCTCTGTTTCCTCTGCCTTATTTAGACTTATCAAACAACAATAAGTGCTTTATCTATACACTGTGGTGACTATGGAAAAATATGTGTGCGCAGCTTCTCCTGAGCTTAAAGGCGCAAGTGTTAATGATGTTTTTAATTCAGGACATGCATATTGCTTTTGTTGCTATAGCAATGGAAAATCAAGATAGTCATTTGTGCCAGTTGTATTTGCTCTTGGAAAAAAAAAAATCTTATCAGTTTGAATAATGGGATGAATAAAATTCGCCGCAATAACCGAAGCTGAGGGCGTAATTATATTTTATACGTTTTATGCCTCTATACAGCGTGATGCAGTATGATGTTACTCAGGGAATCATGTGTAGACATAAATTCAAACTGCAGTCTATATTACAGAGACTGCGCTCTGTTTCACCGCGGCTACGTCAAACTCAGATATCCTCATTTCTGATTTTCTCTTTGTAAAGGAAACAATTTTTTTGGATGAAAGTAAAAATATAAAATCTGTGGAGTCTAAAGATTGCCCACAATATAAAGGACTGTAACCATGTAGTTTGCTTTCTGTTAGGTTAGCAAACATGTTAACAGAGATACTGTACAGAGTGTATTTCTTTGTTAGCTCCAAAGAAAGGTCACAACATAAACTTCTGTAAACCTCCAGAGAAATCAAAGAGGCCTGTACTGTTGAGAAGAAAATGCCCACACTCCTGTGATCCCCAAGACTTTACAAATCAAAGTCTCAGCCTCCACATGTTTCCACTTCTTTTGTGTCTAAATTGGGTGAGAGGGAAAACTAGGACATACGGTATTTCAACCTGTTAATACACATCCCATCTACCACTGGACCTGTACTGCACAAGTCTCAATTACAAGCCTTACAGATACCCTATATAAGAAAAGTAATTTAATAGGCCTGAGACACCCAAAACATTTCGCCAATATAAGGTCACTGTCTCAGTTATTCAATTTAAAGATGGATACACTTTGGAGTATTTTCCTGTTACTGTAAAAGAAGATAAACACTAGATAGGCCCAACAAGTCATGAAAAACATTTAGGCATGGATTTCCCTTGGAAATGTCATCTCACTATACTCATTCGTCTATGAGTAAGTGTTGCTGTCACTCCTTCCTTGGTGTTAATATTCTGTCTTTGTCATTGGTGGTGTCCTTAGACCAGGGATGTGAAACACATTTTACATCGTGGGCCGCATACAGCCCACTCCGATGTGAAGTGGGCCGCACCAGTGAAACACGATAAACATGTAACATTACAGAAGAGGTTCTACTTGATCAGTGTGCCTATAAATTTAGAGTATAGAGTTTTCAATAGTTAACAGAAAATGTCCGTGTGGTTCGGTGTAGTATGGATGGCAATGGACAGTGGGGGTCTATATCAATCAGAAAAGCTGTAACACTAAGGGCCTTATGTTAGACACCCTTGCCTTAGGGGGATGTGACCAGAACCAATACCTGTGCTACTTTTCAGTACCGAAATTCTAAAAACACAAAAACTAATTTTGTTTAAGTGTCACAGATATAAAAAAAATCCAAGGAAACAAATGTACATATGCTGCTATTGTTCAGAAACCGATGGGGACAGCATACATCTTGATCATGAACAAGTGTTCATGTCCACTCTTATATGCTGAAGAACTATACGAACCACAGGAAAAAAAACTTTGTGTGGAAGATGGCGGATAGTGCCGCTGGCCTGAGCTGTTGTAAAAGACAGTAAAAGTCAGGGATGGAAGAATTTTGCATTGTTATGCTGAAATACCGTACCTTAAACCTGTATTTGAAGGCCGCCAGATGACATAGCTGTGGTTGCACAAAGAATTCTGGGGCTATAGAGGTCTGTAGAAAAAACAGGTTTCTGTTTTGACCTCTACAAACACTTTCCTGCTGACTTCATGGCCTCAATCACTCATTTTAAGTCACACTGAATAAAAACGAATTATTATAAATCTTTGTTATACAGGGTGTCTCAGAAAGAATTATCTGATTTCAAAAGGCTATATATTATTAAAGAAATGGAAGTTTAAATTTTAAAATACAGTACATGTCTGAATATAGAGTTTCACATATAAAACTTACAATGTTCACAAGTGCTCAGTGTGTGTTTATTCATTTTATACTTAATATTAAATCCTATCCAGTATATGTTCATAATGTGCAACACAGTGCTTAACACATTTATTAGGCCACCCAGTGTAAGGTTTATGCCACAGCTGACCTAAATTAACAGTATTCATAATTACCAAAAATCATTGTTTATTTTTCTGTAATGGTTAATCTACCAATACACACAAGCTATTTAATCCAAATATTTTAAAATGCAAAAATATAATAACTGTTGCAATCCATGAATTTTCAAATTTGCTGTTTTATAAAACAGCTGAAAAAAAGTAAAGCACATTATTATTATTTTTTGATTAAGGTGCCAAATTACAATTATTTACTTGCATTCCTGAACAGAAAAATTAGTTTTAGTGGTTGATTGTTATGCTTGATTAATTTCTGGCTTCTCACAGAAGTCCAGTGCGCCGGCTCAAACGTGTGTATAAAAGCACAAATTCGGTTTGTTATTTGCTTAATAAATAACAATATAATTTTTAATACATTTTTGATTGAATTCAAGATTTCTATTTGTGTTTTCATCTTTAAAGAGAGGTGGTCTAATAGATTTGTTAAACACCATTATGTACTTAATGTCTGTAAGCACACTGAGAGACGAGGAGTGTTTGGGGAACAGGACTGTTAAAGTTCTTCCTGATTGTAGTTTGCACTGTAACTCACAACCCAACCTTTCTGCAGTTTCAGCAAATGTTAAGCTTAAAATTTAAAAGTGTTCAGTGTGTCCCATTTGTGGACGCACATATCCACACGATAGTCAAACCCATACTTTGTGAGCGTGTCTGGAGTCAATGTAGCCACTGCTATTGTTATTCTACCAGCAATCATGTAAAATCCACAAACTGCTCTTTCTAACAGTACGTGTTTTGCTCACCCTTTACTATGTTCAAAATAGACAATTGTCTATGATATGAAACTGCATGTTAGCTAACGACTTTTAATTGATGAGTCATTCAACAATTTACTTCTTCAGAAACCAGCGAGCAGTGTGTTGTGGAAGTTTTCCATTTAAATAAAGCCTGCAGACAAGCGGTGAGCGGTAGCTAACATTCTTTAATCCAAACACACAAAGAACAGACAACCAAGCTTGATGGAGAGCCTACATGACCGCGGGGCAGGTCAGCAGAGTCTCCCTGAGCCTAGCATGGCTCTCAGTTAAATACCTTCTCCAGGAACAAAAGGCAGTACACAGCTGTTTCACACCTTAAGGTTTACACTCCCTTGCTACCTCCCAGAGTCCTCGAAGAGACAAAAGACTCTTCCTGTGGAGTGGTCTGCTTCCCCCAACTTCCTTCTTACAGTATGGGTGTCAGACATGTTAAAATCCAGTGGCACCAAGGCATTATACAATAAAATAATGTGATTAGTACATAAGTAAAAGAAATTCCTTTACAAGTGTCACTGTAGCTAAGGCCATCTTTTATACTGTTTATATTTTGAATCGGTATTATGATATTAGTTATGTTCCATAGGCTATAATGTTTGCAGTGACTAAAAAGATAAAGGAATGAATGGGCTAACATATTGGAGCTAACGGTCGACTTCATAGTACCATTAGCAGGCTACCTTACCAACCATTTCAGTCAACCTTTGCGTCTTATAAACAAAGTATCATGTTAACGTTTTAAGTAAAAAGGTTGTCACCACCTTGTTGGTGTCTTTAAATTACTTTATAATAAAAGAGTTTATCTTTAAGTAGAGATGCGGGTTTTTTTCGATAGTTCGAAAAAAAGGGGTACTGAGAATTGTGTAATTTTACTGGTACTGGAACAAACTACTAAGTCTCTGATACTGTAAAATATGTATGACCTAAAGCCTTCAGTGTAGAGGATAATTAGTTAAACACCAAGCTCACCCATGAGCCTTACCCGTATGTTGAGGTTAAATTGTAAAGGTTCAGGTTAATTGAATCAATATCTTGATATCTTGAAGAATTCCAGTGTAGAAGAAACAGAACTCAACAATCACAGTTTCAATTGATGATAACACCGGTTTAGTGAATCACTAAAGCCTTTTATTCTGTTTGCCCCTTCAGTCAAAGAAGAAAAAAAAATCTCAAGTAAGTGTTGCGGTTAACACCATACACATAGTTTTGAGATTTCTGTCCTCACCCCAGTACAATGGCTGTGAGAAGAATTTTGATTGTGGTGCTCAAAGCTTTGATATATTTTAAAAGATTAAACAGTGTTTTTCTGTAGAAGAAATGTCCTTGTTTTTCCAGACAGATCTCACTTTGAAGTATTCATAGGAACTCCTCACTGCTGAATAAAACAGTCTTTAAAAAAAAGAAAACAGTTCACTGTGTTCTATGGATTATAAAGAGTACCTTTAACACTACTTCTAGAATGAAGCATTGCTGCCAATATTTCAATGTAATTTGTCAACTCTGTAGTCTCTCTATAATCAACACAAAAACTGAGATTTCATTCATCCCTGCATGGGGTGAAGGTAAAAATCTTAGAGGTGGATATTTCAAAACCTGGACCGATACAGTGGGTTTTATTCATACAGCGATCAGCCCATTCTTTATGACCGCTCACAGGTGAAACAATCATATAGGTTATCTCCTAACAGCAGCACATGTCAGGGTCTGGGATTTATGTGATTTAAGTAAAGAGTGAGCTGTTGTCGTCAAAATGCGGGACCAGGCAGAATGAGCAAGTGTAAGGACCTGAGACGCCTTGACAAAGGCCAGATTGTCTGAGCCAGACGACTGGGTCTAATAACAAGGGCTGTTTTTGTTAAGCTGTGATGAGTGAGAGGAGAACCATAAAATGGTGACAGGGTGTTTGTTGCTGAGGAATGTGGAGCAAGTCTGATCCAGGATGGATGCCTTGCGTCTTACCCGACTTAAAAGATCTACTGTCTAGGTCTGTCTTTAGTATGAGAGTAACTACACATTTAAAAAAAATGTTCACCCCTTACCTCTTAAACTGCTTACAGTCACTATAATAATGTAGGTTTCTGTACTATTATTATTATTAGTAGTAGTAGTAGTATGATGATCATGATGTTCATATTAACAGGACAGAAGTGTTTCTCATATAAACATTTCTTATCTTCTGGTGTGCTTCAGACCCAGCGCCGTGTGACGTTCCATCTTCCAGACGGTTCCCAGGAGAGTTGCAGTGACAGCGGGCTTGGAGACCCGGAGCCTAGCATCACTGCCAGTACCACCCAGCCTCTTCCCCTTAGCTTCCCCCAAGAGGAGTACTATGAGCAAACATCACCTAACAGCCGGACCGAGGGAGATGGAAACTCAGACCCTGAATCCAGTGAGTAGTATATTTTTGCTGGATCTGACAGCAGGCAAATCCTCTCTTTTATGTTTTTCATTTTTATTATTGTTTGTGCTTTCTGAGGCTGACAGCATAATTTACAAGTGGCCATCTGTGTTTTAAAACAGTAAAATTATTTACTGAGATTACAGCTGTGATTGTAATTGTAACAACACAGCTTTGCAAACACTAAACCAGCGGCCATTTTTGTAAAAAAAAACCAAACAACAACAACAACAACAACAAAAAAACCTAGCTATGCATGTTGTTTTTGTGAGTTCATTCTTTAAGCAAGCAAAAAAATCAAATATTTCGCTGCATACTCCTTCTTAGTGTGTTATATTTGACAGTTTTCTTTATAAAGATTAAACCAAAAACCATTAAATCATCTCAGTCATTTTAAGATATGCAAGTAAATTGGTTTCATTAAAAAAAGAAAAACACAAGCAGTGATTCTGTCACGGGAACGCAGAATAAAATAAAGAGGATGTAATTTGCACAATAGTGTGTTTGCTACTTAAAATTCATTTTGTAAGGTTAATTTTTTTTAACTGTTGTCCAGTGTTACGCTGTACAACGCAATGGGAATTATTCCTCTGAAGTTTTAACTGTGTTGCCAAATTGTATTTTAATGATTCACAAGACAGCTGTCACTCCATGGCTTACTGCCCACTGCTGTTTTCCATAAAACAAGCCTTTTTAAACACAGGGATACACAACTCCTTCCTCATGCATATACATTTTAATAGTTGCTCAAACAAGTTCCAGATGGAAAAAGAAATGTCCTTAAGACAGTATAAAAAAAAAAAAAACTCTGGGTTTTTTCATCAGTGTCAGTGTAGATCAAAAGTCTTTACACAAGCAGCGTACCAGAGATGCTGCTGGAATTATTTTGCCATATATGACAACACAGCATGAACAAGGCTATTCTGGGTCCCAGTGAATCCAGGTGAATCAGATTTTATTTTCTGGATGTAACCCTCCATCGTATATTTCAGACAGGACTGGCGCCGATTGGTGTAGATCTTCACTCTGTTGATTTTCAGTTTTCTGTCAAAATGTGAGACTGGTTTTTCTTTTTCCTATGCAGCATATAAAATCCAAAGAACACTGAAAAATAGATTGCTTTGCATACACCTACATGCAGTAAAGCCATTGTGTCATTGTTGTAAGTGAGACAAGAGTCCCTGGTGCCTCCCCAGCATCTGGGCTGACAGGTTTGGGGCCTGGGTGTCAGTGTGAGCGTGATTGTGAACGCTTTTGTTAGGTATTAAACAAAATGGGTGACATTGTGCTGATGGCCTTCTGTTCATGGCAAGATTGTGAAGTTATAACAAGACATTTTTGTACGTTTAACAAAACAATGTTCTTTACATAACCACCTCAATATTTTCACACATCTGTACACATGCATGTTTATAAATGCATGCAGCACATCTCCTTCCCCAGCTGTTCTCTATAATGTATTCACCATGTTGACAGCAGTGATTCATATGTGATTCATTCGAATAGTGAGGCAATTGCTCATGATTCCATTAATATACAGAGACATAAACATCTCATACTTCATAAACTTGCTCAAATACTCCACTTATTACCCACTTTCCCTCTGGGGTAATATTTGTTGAAGTGTCTTAGCTTTAGACAGAAGACCATACTAATGTAATAAATGCATGTGTACTTTTACAAATTGCTGCATGAAAAATCCTAGTGAGTGCTGTATCGGAGTTGGATATTAGAAAAGCTATTTCTAGTTATTTGACCACAAAGCCACGTGTAATACTGTGTTCTCACCTTATCGCAGCGAACTGTATAAAGTCAGTATAGTTCTAAGAGAGAAATAGTAAATGCAGGTAAGAGGAGAATGGATCCTTTTCAAAGCTAATGTGCAAGCCATATAAAGCGATTTGATTAATATGCATCTTGTGTAATTTAGCAGAACCTTGATGAGTTTACAGGCTCTAGGAAATTACAGGAAAATCTCATTTTAATTCCTATAAAATAGATCTTTCATAGACCATGCATTTCCACCTAAAACCAAGAGTCTTTTCATTTGCTTTTGGATGCTACCGATTCAACACACGACACACTTGCACATCATTTCAAGGCAGAGTGAAATTCACCTGACTCATCGAGCTCCATTTTCTTCTTTCAGAAGTTAAGTCAGATAAACTCTGACTCTGTGCAGCTCAGTTCAAAAAGAGAGATGGATCCTGTGCACGTTGACTGTCTCAGAGATGAGTGTGTTGGTGACAGAGGGGGGCCTAAGATGGATTAGATATGGTTTTATCAATGAGCACCAGGCTGGCATGGCAGTGGCAATCTCTTATCGTGTCGTCTCAATTTGTAAAGCAGAAAGAACAAGGAAAAGTGTAAAGAGGAGAGAGGAGATGGAATGACTCCAAGTGAAAAGTGAGAAACAGAGCTGAGAGATTGAAAGACCCGAGCAACAGTAGAACGAGAGAATTTCAAGAGTCAAAAGCAGTGTTGTTTCTTAAAGGTGCTTCAGCTAGAACCTGAATGTCAACTTGCTCTGAATAATTGTCTGTGCCAAAGGCAAGCCATGTGGCCTTCTTATGACAATGAATTTCTCAACTCCTCTTTAAACCTGCATCTTTATTAGACCACCCTCTCTTGATATAAAGTTCATATGACATTTTATGTTTCTATTATTTATGAGTAAGGCGGCTGTTCATTTTATGGGTTCTTGCCTCCCCCTCCAGGCTTATTTCACCACCCCGCCATCAGTCTTAAGCTGTCGCCTCTCTTGTCACACATTATTTCGAAGATTTTGATAGTTCTTCTTCTGTCTCGACAAATATATAAGAAGTCCTAATCAACATCATTTGCACGTACGTTTTTATGTCAGAGCTGTATACGTCAAACAGCTGGCAAGTGCAAAACTATACAAGCAGAACAATTAAACATGGTGAATAGGTCAAAATGGGACATACATGTAATGCTTTGCTTTGGGATCTACACCACTGTTTCAGTCGACATTCCCTCTAGTGACTTTGAGCTTTCCGGTACAAATCCACCCACGTTCACTCAGACGGTGTCTTGGTGTTTTAAACTGGAATACTAAAAGTATCCACTTGATGAAAAATGTAACCCACCTTGGCAATGACATGATGTGGATTTGTTGTTCATTTTTATGCTAGTGGTCACTGACATGTTTGTGGGTAGCGTGAGCATACTCTTGATCTGTCAACCTGTGTGGACACTGAAATATTTAAATCCTGTGTTAATTTTTAACCTCACTTTTTATCTGCTTCATTTTTTTGTGGTAACCTGTGCAGTTAAGCAGATGTTGTACTAATGATGACCTGAAAGGCTTTTGAAGAATGATGGGAATCATCATGTCGCGAGCAGCGATCAGTGCTAAGCCCTCAGACAAAGTGGGGCAAAGTGGGAGCAAATCCCTGAGTCTAAATCCCTCACATTTTTCAAACAATACACAATTTTGTTCTCTGGACGATTTGTAATATACTTATTTCTTTCTCCTGTTGTTGGAGTTGAGGGATTTAGGAGCTTGTGCTTTTGCCCACTTACAAGCAGCTCAGCAAAGGCAGTTCCGACGAAGTGCATTAGTCTCTGGAAGGAACATGAAATATCTGCACAGCACAGTGTCGTATCTTAATCTGTGGCATATGGCTTTCAAATGACCAGCTTACACCTTGTCTGTCTAAGATCTAAATCTGCTATTAAAATAAGCCAATCCTTTTTAAATACTGCAAATGTAATAAGATTACGGTTCTGAATGCGCTGCAGTGCATTCTGTATAAATCTAAAGAAAAAAAAGGTAATTACTCATCAAATCAGAGATTTCAATCATTATTTTTTTGTGTGATTTTTTACTTTAACATTTTTTGGGGGGTCTTTTATGGCACATTCTCTAATTCCTGATACCAGCAGACAAATAATCTGATTAAAGGCTTGTAAAGTTCATACTTTCTGGGGGTTACATTCTCAACTCTTTGATTTCTGTAGGTCCAAAATTTTCATAATGGCTCTCAGACTGAGTTTCCAGTTGGCTGATTTACAACTGCCCTTTTCTTGTCTTTGGAAAAGGCCACTTGACTTGATCTAGTGTGCCAAACACGTTGGTACCACTTGAATTTTTAATACTTCTCTAACCTCCAACTCTACTCAGTATGTCTGGCCGCCAATTCGCTTGTGCTGAGATTGGAATTCAACTGTCTAGACACAATCTGCCAGCAAATAAAGGGATTTAATGAGAAAAAAAAAAGTTTGTGGGTGATTGGGACCGTGCATTACGAAAAAGTATAACGCTACAGTTTATCATTAAAAGCAATAGTTTAGCACATCATTATGTGACAGTGGCAACATTACAGTGTTCAGTACAGTTAGCTGCATTAATTATTCATATGAGCCGGATCTCAGTTTCACTTTGAGGGTTCTCATATGCAATTAGAAGTAATGAATGTGCTTCTTAATTACATTCATTTGTGCAAATTTCCATTCCCCATTGAATTTTTTTCTGTGGAAACATTGTGACACTGACCAATGGCATATCATTTGCAATGTGACTAAATCCATTCAGCATAGAACAATTAGCTGTAATTAGTGTTACAATGTCATGAGCGACCAGGGGGAAAGACTAAGCTGACATGCAAGGGAGAAGAGGACCCTTGTTCAGAGAGTTTAAAGTCCAATATTGTAGCAAGAGCCAGATAATTGGCTGACCACAGGTTAGAAAGATGATGAACTGTTGTAAGAGTGGGCTTTTTTTTTCAACTTTTATGTGCAAGGTTGGCTGAGCAGGCATTCTCTTTGATAGCAATGCCACACTTACTTTAGCTGCCAATGCAACCTTTTACTTTTGCCGGCCCATCTCATCATCTGCTGCTGACAAATGAGCAGCTTCACAGGAGTAATTAAGAACCAAGTGCCTTGCTTAAGGGTACATCGCTGGTGGTTGAAGGATGGGAAGAAGGATTACCTTACATATTGTCATGTTATCTGACTTATTCTGGCAGCAGTGTGTATATTTAATTCATGCCGCACATAAAATGGTAATGCAGCCTATTCCTTCTCTTGCAGTTATCCCACAATCTAGAAGATAACTTCTTCAGACTACTTTTTCTTTCACATCATTTGCACCAGTTTGCTTCCTGCTATATATTTCTCCACGATATAAATAAATAAAAGCCTTTGTGCCTTCTGGCTCCCAGAACTTTTTACAGCTGCCCCAGTGGGCCTGCAACAGAGCTAAATGAAGCAACAGTGAATATTAACCTACATAGATTGGACCTTTCCTTTCAAGATGATTTTAGGTGCTTTTTTCTGCATTTTCTGATCGCTGGGGGTCTAGAACTGAGTCGGAAAGGGGATTTAAATGGACTCATCTGTATCCTTCTCATCCAACTGGGATTTGGTGGAAGTGCTCAGTTGTCAGAGGTGAGGTGGAGGGGAACCCTTGTTTTATCTGGTTCAAATGCCACACCAGTTGTCTTGGAGAGAGAAAGAGACGAGCTATTGATCTGGAGGAGTCAACTCAGCTCACAGAAATCTCTCTCCACCCTCCTTCAAACAGCTGAAAAGTGTCATGTTAGAAACCTCCTTTTCCACAGTATTAGGGCCTGTTCTTTGTTGGCCTGCCAAAGTCTTCTGTGAAGTTGAGACAGGCGCTTTCTGGTGCAATCAGACAGATCTTACCATGACAAGACAGAAAATATATTGAAAGCTCTCAAGAGTGGCATTTGTAGATTTAAGATATTGTAACGGCTCTACATATTGAAAGTTGAGCATGTTAGGGTTAGAGCTGCAAACTAACTGCATATTATCCACAAGATATTAGGTAGATATATTTTTAGTACACCATTGACTTGAAATCCTAACTATTATGTGGATTAATTTACTTTTTTCAACTATTGTAGGGGATTATATTTCTGTTTTAAATGAGAAAATCTTTGTGTTATTAATGGATCTTTTGATACTTTTATTTCAGCATCTGTGAAAGAGGCAATAGGCAGCTTGTTTATTTTAATTTCACTATGAAATAAATGCTAATTGCACAATGTAGTGGCTATAGAATCATGAGACCATCCCCTTTTAGGTTGGTTCCCCATAAGCCTTTTTTTCCCACTATGCAATTCTGTCTGCCACTATGTATCAAAATACCCAGGGAAAATGTGAGGCACAGTTGTGCAACCCAAATAGGTAGAGGAGAGCGCATTTTTTCCCCCAGTACCTATTGGTAGCTTTCCCCAGGTAGCTGAAATGGCGGATGGTGAAACAAAAGGAGTTACTGTGGAAACTCTACCTAGAAAAATAAAAACAGCCTGGTTGTCAGGGGAGGAAATAAGGCAAAGAGGGAGAGTGATATAAAGCGAAAGTAAAACAAAAGCGATCCTTGACTGGTTTACACTCATTGAGCTCCAGGGCTTTGGAGCAGTTCAGAACCAACATACACTTAGCATTATTTTAACTAGATCACCAAGTAAAAAGAAACAAACAAAGAAAAAGAACATTATCTTTGTCACAGTGACAAGGAAGGCTTGTCTTTTTGCACATTTATGCACGAGCGTCCTCAGAATGAAATTTTTGAGAGAAAAACAGAAATGTTGGCACGATGCAGTGTCTGACTGTCCAAAAGCTCCTGTTTCAAACTGACTCAGCAGCGCTGTGATACGAGTGGGTTTTTGAAAGACCTACACAATTAAAATACGTATTTGAAAGTTGTTAACATGTTCAGTAAGTCTTATGTCTGATTTGGGAAGGAATCAATAGCTGCCAAGTTTGATCGTATCTCTGGACAATGTATTCTGAACTCAGCAGGGCTGGAGAGAGACTTCAAACAAGGAGAGCGGCTCAAAGGCCCCAGCCAGCAATCCACTTTGTTCCATTTCACTGACTCTGTGATTCCCAAACTGGAATATGGCTCAGGCTGCATATAAAACCTGTAAAATATTGTGTTTGAAAGAGGTGAGTGTTGTGAGTCCTCAATTCCATAGCTGATTTGGTCTCAGTATTATCAAACATGAATCATCAAAAGCAAAAACAACACACCTGAAGTAAAAAATCTGCGAGCTATGTATTTGATGATAACGGTGTACGGCATATGCATGGTGCGATTAGCTGTAGGTTTTTATAGTCATATATTTTAGTCTGCTTGGAAATAAACAACAACTAAGCCTTGTCTTGAGCTTCTGGTCAGAGCTCCTCAGATAATAACCAAGATGAATTTTTAAATTCGGAAGAAAACCTCATCACACATTTGGATCCCACAAAGCTCCAAACATTTCCTAAGATCTCCTCTTAAAGTATGATGACCTGAGGTTACAGCTGACTGTAGAGCAAGAAACTCTGAGTCCCTACAGAAGCAAGAAGAAAACATGGGAAGCTATAAAATATGGATGTGCTAATAATTTATTCAATTTAATTAGATACAGATAGCTTTCACAAAAATCCCAAATGTAGATGATGTTAAAAAAAATAGGAAAGATGTAAAAGTGAAAAATAATATCACCCCTGCACCAACCTGCAGCATTTGATTGTGCAACCGACGCTCCATTCAGTTCATATTGGCATGCTGGCTGCACTGTTTTAGCACCTCTGCGTTGACTACAGAAAATAATATTGACATATCCAGTAAAACCTAGGTAAGCAGTGTCTGGCCAGTGACATTTAACAAGAAAAAAAATATCAATTAAAACATACAAAGTGAAAAGAGTATCTCTTCTTGGGTCTCAAAACAGTGTTCTGTCTGATTTAAAAATAAATACATAAATAAAACAAAGCAAGATGGATTAGCTACTGCTCTTTGATGGGAAACTGATAGGAAGACCAGAAGTGTCCCAGCAAACATGGCTGAAATTCTGACGTCATTTCTATGGTCAAAATAGTCACATCACAGATCAGACCTTGTCTTACAAAGTGAGAAATATTGCAAGGAAGAAATGACATGCTTTAGTCTTTGTTTTATTTATTTATATATATTTTTAAACAACAACTAATAGGGTTAATACTACAAACTGGTTGCACGAAGTTTAGAATCTTTTAATATTCTTTTAATAAAAATAACATTTACATATAAATTCTATTTCATTTGTTGCACAGTAATTTAAAGCAACTCTTATGATTATCCCCTCACTGTCCATAATGTCAGGAAACAAAAGCAGGAACTCGCTCGGGTTTGCTATTATTTAAACACAAAGAAAATGAGCTCATAGGAAAAGTGCTGAACCCAATAACAAGAGTGTTTGCGTTCGACTTGCACTTTTGCGGTTTTGTTTTCTCTTTTTCCTCCTCTTCGTTTCTACCAATTTTTTTTCTTTTCATTTTAGCTATTTAGTTTTAGTATTGTACACAAAAAAAATCTGAAGATCCCCATTTCTGTCCTGGAAGGACAGACAAATCCCTTTGAGTTTAGAAGGTCATGCCTTAAAAATCTGCCAAATCTAACATGTGGAGCTACCTGCTGTGTGACCCCTTGTGAATAAGAGACCAGCCAAAAGTAACCTTTATTCTAATGATTAAAGATATAGTAGGAAAAAAAATTGAACACAGAATTCCTTAAGAGCTTTCATTTTTGAACTATTTTTCAACCATGATTAGACGCCAAGACAAGACCGCCAGCTGACAGTTATTTAGTACTGAAATTTTGGAGGTTTTCTGGGTGGGGGGTCGTGCCCTTGGCTCACCTTTCACCACTCTTAAATCACTTAAGATGTGCATATTATTATACACATGTACAGATGCATGTGGAGATACTTAGCAGTAGGAAGTAAGTTAGCAAATTACTCTGTGATTTATCATCTCGATAGATAAGTTGTATGTTGCTAATCACCTTGGCAAAGTGTGGTGCCGCACACAAGCACGATCACCATTTCTGAATTACGCCGCATGCCATACCACCGGCCAACCGTCTCTACAATACCCCCGGTTCTCATTGAAATTACAATGAATAATTGTGGGTGTTGCTTCCCATGTGAAAAGCGCACAGCATTTTTTCTCTTCCCACACAGCACACCTCTCCTTCTTTCTCCGCGTCCCTTCCTTTAAGATATTGCGCCATATTAAAATGCATGGTCTCATCCCATTCTCATTTTTCACATGCAGTCGGTCTCAAGGATAAGGATGGCCTCTGCTCAGAAGGACTTATTGACCAAAATAACTGTGCATCAATATGTCTCCTGAAGGCTGAGCAGACCACAGCATCACACGAGTTGTATTTTCACCAACTCTCTCAGCCTTTAATGTTATTGACCTGGGTTGTCCGGATATTCTGCAGTACAGCAATAGCGGGCTAGAAGCATATGGCAAAGAAGTCTTAAAGCTTCATTGTCCTTAAAAGAGCACAATTATTTATGCATCAGGGGAAGCTGAATAATAGAAGTGTTCTGACAGATGAGAAAAATGAACATTAAGCACATATTTACTTGAAGAACAGCCTGCTGTGACCAAAGTAAAATTATATTGCGGCTTTTCTCTGCCTTATTTTCCAATACGAAAGCGCTATGAGATTAACTGCAGTTTTGATTAGATTCAATTTACAGTGATGGCTTCAGCATTGCCGCAATGACATCAATGATATGATGACAGACGGCTACAACTATGATGCCATCTGTCTATATTTCACGTATTAGCATATTTCTGCTAAAATGTGTCATTCACAAGAAATGCAATATTTTCCTGTGAAATCATTAATTTCACAAGCACAAGCATAAAATTGCAATAAATCCCATGCTTAACAGTACTCATACACATACATACCCAACTGAATTCTGATGAAGTTACCAGCTTTTAATCCAGTTGGTTGAAATGTAATAAAAATATATTTCTCTATGGTAAAGAATACAGGTTACAGTATGTTTTGAAATTGTATTCTGAGTTAACACAGTCATTTAATCCGGGTGTTGAATGCACAAGCATGCTTGGGATTACTCTGCTCTGCATTATATGGAACCTAACCACGCTCAATCAAGGTATACACCGACTGGTTGATAAACTGGTATTCATGGAGATGTGGAACCCCTCACATGCTGGTAATACTGACGCATGAAGTCAGAGTGTGGTGAGGAACGAAGGAAGAAGTTGTGCTGAATGAGTGCAAGAAAAAAGAGAGAAGAAAGAGAGTGAGGGTTTCAGATAGGACAAGGGGGTTGATCTTCAGCTAGGCCCTCCAGGACATGTTCGGCCTAACAGAAAATGACAGTGGAGTTCAAGGAGGCTTGACACTGAACACATAAACCTGATTGTTGTGTACTCTACGCAGAAAGAAAGCTGAGGCATTCATCACATCCACCATCACAAGTTTGTGCTGCACTTCTGCCCGAGCTCTTTGTGAGGCATCTGTGGGGACCTCAAGGCAATGTAGCACTCGTGAGCGGTCTGCCACTCCATGCATGCAGAAGCAGACCTGGTGCACAAAATACTTGCCAGAAGCTCCTGCGAGCAAGCAGACAGACTGTGTCCCGTTGTCCCCATTTCCCCCTGACACCTGCATGATTGCATTGATTTGTCCTTATTCTATTCAGCCAGATGTCCCACTGGATTTCAAGCGTCAAACATCTGTCATACTGACTAATTCAAAAAGAAAAAATAATATTGACAATTTCCAGGATTTTGTGGAAATTGTACTACTTCTCTGGATTATTATTCTATTTATAAGATATTCAGGCTAAAACAGCAAAAAATAACACCAGTGGTTGCTGAAAAAAAGACACCCTTTTACTTTTTTCCATTTAGACATCTCTACACTCTTCAAAGTTCTAAAATATTCTTTTACTGTAAACAGCGTATCCGAAGTATTTACAGACATAAATGCGGTTCTTTGGATGTATCCCTCGGTGTTCATTTCAGACAGAATGGTAAGAGAGAGAAGAAAATAGTGGGTGAAAGAAAGGCAACGTTAGAGAGAGTGAGTTCATAGTATTAGCAGAAATAGACTGAAACATCTCCTGAAGCTAGTTGCAGGCACTAGCAGCAGCAATGTCTTTGTTATGATAAAATCAGGGACCTCTGCAAGTGTGCCCTTGATTCTTCAGTTGGCTTAACTCGGCAGGTCACCAAGGGGAGGCAGATGTTGTCTTGAGGCATGTCCCACTGCCTCCACGAGGGCTATTGCTGGTGTTGCTGAGCTTGTAGAGGGGATGGGGGGTTGGAGGTGCATTAAGCCTCAGCTTAGCCACCACAGGCCAGCGCTGGGGATGTTGGAATGAGCAGAAATGCTCATTTTGATCCAGTGAGGTATAATAATTGATGATCAGTCCTGCTGTCGCATCTGGGACCCACTGGTCCGTGCTATAATACACCCTTAATGCAACACATGGTGGTGTGGACAGAGGTGCCATGGGGTCTCATGCTGACTTTCATTTCATGTGGTATAATGGATGATTGAGCGAATACAGTTCCATATAATGCACCATGGAAAGCCCTCTCTTGCACCTTAACTTCTTGTACGTGTTGAATAAAAGGCTGAATTCATCCCTGAAGAACTTGAGACATTTGATCACTAAAAGCCCTCTTTTAAGCTGTTGTTGCCTTGAAGCGTCTAATTATAGTTACACTTTTCTAAACATATAATGCAGAAGAAAAGCACAAACACTAAAATGTTTGAGATGAAGGAAAGTAAACATGAAGAGTAAAAGCAAAAGGTAGTCAGCAACTGTCAATTTGGGAACATTTTAGTCGTACAGAAAATGAAAGTGCAGTTTAGAGGCCCTGGAATTTTTTTAAGAGGATCTTTGAGACAACGCAAGACAATATTTCTCAATTCTTCAAGTTAATGAATCGGTAGAGAGTAAAAGAGAAAGTCCTGTGAGGAAGGACATATAAAATCTGCTCTTTTCTGAAGTTGGGCTTCATCACTCTTAAGGCTTAATATTTGACCTATATCCCCCACCTACCAACTCATTCCATTTAAAGAAAAATAATAAAAAATAAACATCTTATTTGTTGTTTTGTTTCTTTATTAATCACCCTTGTTGTCCAGAGAGACACAGCACATGCAGACCCTTTACATGCCAAGCATATATATAAAGCATTCCTACAGAAGCACATACATACAAATACACCT
Organism: Oreochromis aureus; assembly: GCF_013358895.1. Lineage (NCBI taxonomy): Eukaryota > Metazoa > Chordata > Actinopteri > Cichliformes > Cichlidae > Oreochromis > Oreochromis aureus. The sequence continues at coordinate 14,260,023 of NC_052943.1, read as the reverse complement.
TGATCTGCATCTAGCTGAACAAACCTCCCACGTTGCACAACTACAGTTAAGAACAGAGAGGTCGAACACAAAGCACTAGCATCGACAACCTAAGGGTCTTTGAAAACCTCCCTTGTAGATCTTTCTTCAGTGTGATTCTCCTGCTGCAGGAGATCAAACAAAAAGCAGAGCTGCCCAACACGAGATCAGTCCAAAACTCGAGCAAAACAAAAAGTCCCCCAGTCTCCCCTCCACACAAAACAGGTCTCACGTAACGTCACGATTTCTTTTAAAAATTAACGTGAACCGCTTAGAAAGTTAGAATTTCAGCGTAAATGCCAAAAGCGATCAATAGGTTGCCATTATCCTGGTCACTGTGGACAAAATTTAAACCACTGAGCAGCTTTGTCTGTTCAAAAAAGGAGCTCTGTTTCGTGTTTGTTGTCATTGTTGGTCGTCAGTGATCCGATCACATTTTAATCACAGTACTCGGCCTCATTGATTTCAGTTTACCGCAGATTGTGCAGAATGAAATATTGTTCTTTTTTTTTCTCCATCAGTGGCAATTATCCAACAATAGGAGCTTGATATTGCAGCGTATTAGAAGGCATGGTGTTTGTGAAATACTGGGTTTGGGCGACTTGTGTGCAGCAGCCAGGATTTGAATATAACAAGCACACACACACACATTCACATGCGCAGCAGACACATGCCTGTGTGCTCTCAAGCAGGCGCTGATATACACCCACAGGCCCACTTATACTGTCGACAAATGCAGACAAGAAAGACAACTGGACACATAATTAGTGAATGGATGCCTTTTCTTGCCTTATCCCTTATCACTGATTTTTCAGAACAGCATATGTATGTTTGTTACACTTTGTACTCACAGTTTTAGACAAACCAAAGCCAACACGTTACACTTCCATACAGTTTTCTTGCCCTGTCTTTTACAAGTTTTGTTTTTAAGTTTATAAAGTTCTGGCTGCTGGTTATTCTAAAAATGTTCTTGGCTTATACTTGGCCCATACTATCAATGGTCATATTTGCAAGGGTCTGTCTGAATAGTCTGGCATATGTTATTTTAAATAGAGGACATTAAGAGTTTTTTCCTCATCATTTCAAACTAGACATTGCAGTTATTACTGTTAATTTTCTTCCAAGTGAAAAATGCGCATACTGCCATAGAACCCTGGCAAAATCCATCTGTCTTACCTTTGGAGCATCTGCCATTGCTTACAGGGCCGTCCACCTCACGAGTCACGGGGACTTAGCGACATCTGTCCCAACAGATAGAAAATCAGGATAGGGCCATCCATTCTGTTAACGCTCCACTGAACTCTGTGTTATGTTCACCATAATTTGCTTTTGGTTGCTGCAGCATCCCGGAATATTGCTTTGCAGCAGCTCAGACAAAGTCGACTGGTTGTAATGTGTCCCTTTTCGGCCATTCTGCAAGCAGATAATTTGATAAACCTCCAGACTTAATGGCTATGCTGCATCCTGATAAATGTGGGTAATATGACAGGGGACAGAGGATTTCCCTAACAATTTCTGAAGAGAAATTTGGCTATTAGGATGATTTGATATTTTCCGGAGAGAGTACATTTGATCTGAAGGGAATGCATTTTGCTGACATTCAGTGTATTACTGTATGACTTTTTTTTTTTAGTTACGGGAACCGATTCGTACATTGTTTATTTTGTTTCTCATCTTGTTCATGAATGTGGATGTAAACGCTGGATTTGGACCTCTTCAGGCAACATTTCATTTTAAACTGTCTTTTGGAGCGTCACACACCAAACTCATATTGCGGAGAAAACAAAAAAAGTAGCGTTACAAAAACAAACTATTACTCAGTTTCCTATTTTTGGTTCCAGCGCCGTATGCTTGTTCGCTTCTCCCAAGCAAGAACGCTCCCCACTGCACACATACAATATTATTCACAATACATTACCCTTTTATATATTCTTGAAAACACAAATCAGAATAAAGTTAGTGAAACTGACCATGCAGTGACCCAAAAGCTCTCTCTGGTCTGCCTCTCTCATGCTTTGTCTCAATCTTTTGAGGGTAAATGCGTCAGCTATTGCTCATATGGTAAAATATGCAATCTGTGCCTGCCAGTCTATGAGCGAGTTTTGGGTTAATCCTCATGAATACGTGACTTTGTCTGCATGAATAAATAAAAACCTGCTCACTGGGTAATTGAGGTGCTGTGCCACTAACAAACGAGGACACAATTTGTAAATGAGATTTGTTTTTCCTTCGCCAATCTAGACCTGTGGTGATTTATATCAAATGAAAATGCCTACTAAAAAAAGAAGAAATCATATTGATTCAAAAAATAATGGAGATGTGACAGCGAAATTCACACCTGAGGACTCTTGTTTTGCTTTTTATTTTTTTCTGTCAATTTTGGAGAAGCTTAAGGGTATGAATGCCCCATTGTGTTAATGGTGGGTGAGATACATGAACAGTAAATTTCAAGCACAGAACATTTATAGCGCACTGCTGAAGGTGGGGGAAAGACAGAGACAGACCCTGGAAAGTGTTCTATTTTGTATTCTGAAAGAGCCCCAATTTCAGTCAGTTTTCTGCTGTGTGTGTAACGGATTCCATATGTTGATTCCCTTTATAGAAAAAAGCTACCTGTCTTAGGGCTACTGTTTTGACAGAGCACTTTCGGATTCACCGCAGCTACATCCCAGATAATTGAGCCAACAGCCTAAAAAGGTTTCAGCGTGTCAAAAAATAAATAAAAACAACAGTGAGGTTACTTAAACTCAGATACCTAGAGCAGGTCAGAGAACTGAACATTGCTGCATGTGTACCACAAAACTGTAAGTTTCAATTTGGACCCTTAATCTGGTTCAAATTTGTACCGATCAAGTTTATGTGTACTCAGACTTTTGACTTTTTGAGCTCAGAAAACTAGTCAGCAGTGCAGGTACTTAAACCCTTTCAACCTGGAGTAGTCCGTATACATAAAAATCAAAAGCTTCTACAGTGTTTACAGCCTGATTTTATTGCAAACATGACTCAGCTAACTCCATGCCCCTGAGTCAGTCATGGGCTCACCTCAGCTATGAATTCTCCGCCTGCAAACATCTTTTCTTTATGGCAAATCATGTTCATCAAAGGCTTCTTAAAAACCTTAAAATAATCAAAACAGATTTCATTTTTATAGCATTAATGGGAAATATCGCTCTAAAATGTAAGGGCTTTGACTCTTATTAGCTTTAATGTTTATTTGATTCAGTTTGAAATCCTGAAATGATTGTTTCTTCCCTCCAAATATGTAGAATAGAAAGAGAATTTGAATTGTTGAATATTGAAAAATCTGTCAGATAACATGTTGACCTTGTAAAACATGTTTTTTTGAATTGCATCGATTGTTTTTATTTGTATTTTCTTAGATCGGTTCACTTCACCTTGTGTTTGTACTGGAGAGTCTAAACTAATATTATTTCTTTTAATAAAAACTGATCATTGTGCTGCAGCTCCTAACTCACTAATGGGCAAGTATCTTGCCAAGTTTCCTCTGAAAGACCAATTTTCATTAATACAAATCTGAAATGTGTCAAATTAGAATGTGGAAATGCAAATGAATGAAGGTTAAGGTCAGACGTTAAAACTGTATTGGTTTTGTTTGTTTGTTTGCCATTTGTATTTGAATGTCCCTGCTAAATGCTGTGAAGGCCGGTTCATGTTTGCTCAGGGACTGACAGAAACAATTAGCTTCTTTAACACCAGGATGCCCGTGAAGTATCATTGCTTCTATCTCAGGAGACAAGCGTTATAATGGCTAACAATTTGGGTAGCATTTACTGTAACAGCAAAAATACACAACTATTATGATACTTATCTCGCAAGATATGATGACGACGAATACCTTGGGAACGAGATAATCAAACTCAGATAGGGCACCTACAGCTTTTAGCCCATCGTTTACCACCACAGTACACTTTTCTGGTGTTCGATATCCCACCAAAGCAAGCCTTGAGATGTGCATTGATTTCACTGGTGTCCTCTTCGCCAATCCTGCCCCTCACGCCTAGTGCTTGACCCACTTATTTTCTCATCTTTCCCTGTTTTCTCATGAGAGTTTTGCTTGCACACTCCTTTTCCCATTACAACGTGAGTGGATGCAGGCCAAGTATGATTGCATTGCATAGGCTGTCTCTCTCATTCTCTCTTGCTCTCTCTCATTCTTTTTCCCACTGTGACTCACACGCACACATACACACTCTGTCTACCTGAATGAGTTAGGTGATACCAGGCCAGTCAGCCAACAAATAAATCACCAGACAAATTGACATATATGCCACAAGAGAGACCGTCATTAAAGGAGTCGTTGAACACTGCGTGTGCTATAAGGATTTCAGCAATGATGGATATTGACAAAGCAGTGTGTTCAAACTAAACCAAAACCCATACTGACCAAGTAAATCCACAAATTACTGATAATACAGGGTAAGACAGTGCTCTTCCCTTTCTGTACCAATTATGGGGTTCTAGTGATTAAAATTGAATATTTATAATTGTTTGTTCATTAATCTATTATCATCTCAAAATAAGACTTGCCATGTTTTTATTATCTTTCAGTGAATGCTTTATATCTACATGGGAGTGGGTTCTCTTCCACAGACTCCCTCTGTCCTTCCATGTTTTACAGAAGTTAGTTTTTTCTTCTTAAACTTAGCCACTAAATCCAATGCACTTATTATATTACATTATATTATATTATATTATATTATATTATATTATATTATATTATATTATATTATATTATATTATATTATATTATATTATATTATATTATATTATATTATATTAGCTGGTGATCCCCCTGGCACCAACTAGTCCTGTGTGAAAAATGCATATTCTCAAATCAGTTGGTGAGTGGTTGCTGGAGGTGGCTGGCTGTTACTAGATGAAAAAGCTTTCAACAACGTCCTTGTGATCACCATAGCTCATAGTTTCATAGATAATGCCATTTTTTATGCAATTTAGATGGGAGTCAAAAAAAGGTTGCATGTGTGGCAGACCACGTATTAAAACACATATTTGTCAGATATTCAAATTAATAAATTGACAATGTTTTTCTTCATGTAGAAATACTGCACATCACAGGCCTTCGAGTACCCATAAGGTCATACATTTTTAAGACAACTTAAAAAAGTATGCACATAAACTTTTAAGACAATTTAATGCAACATGGCGCAAAAACATTTCACAGTCGAAGTAAACATCCACATCCAGTTGATCTCTCAATAGTAAGGTTGTTAGATTAGATTATTATTAGAAATATTCACGCTACAGCAGAGATGTGGAAATGCACAAAATCATTTGATGTAGGGCAAAATCTATGTGTTCATGGGGAAATTCATTTCTTTTTGAATTCTCTGGCACTGTTTCACATTTTTTTTAGATATAGATTTTAGAAATAAATTATTTTTGCTGTTGGGATGACAACTCATGGCAGTTTCTACACTATGCCACGTTGGCACCACCCCTGGTTATCTGCAAAACACTCTGACTGAGTATAAACTGTTTCCTACATGTATTTTAGCAGTCCCCCAGTTCACCAGTGGCACAGTTACAGTAGATATAAAGCTGAAAGGCATGCAACCAAATCTCTTCTATGTGCTGTTTTGGGATTTGGTTTGCTTGTGTAGTAAATGTGTGATTGTAGTTTCAAATTTTTCTAGGTTCATCCAGATGCAGAGCAACTCTTGTAAAATCTTTTAAATATTTGTACTTAATCAGGCGTCCTGTGTTTAAAGTGGGGACTTTTTGTGTTATACTAACACCATTGTTGGTTAGGTAGCAGAATACATACAGTAACATTAAAAAAGACATTTGAATAATTATTTAAAAAAAAGGTGGAAACAGTACTGTACAAAAGTCTTGAGCCAGCATTCATTTATTTATACTTTGCTTCAAGGAGCCAGATTGTCTTGCAATTTTAAGTGAGCTTTAACAATAGTTCTTTTTAAAGATCTTGAAAGTTTGTTCGATATTGCCTATTTTTTCTCTCATTTTCAGTCCAATGTTGAACCTCAATATTTTCAGAAGAATTTCTTTTTCTTCATATGTCAATGTTAAGTTACTTAACACTGATTTTTAATTCTTGAAGGCCACTAGACCTATAGATTGAACCATCTTGTGTCTACACATAACAGGCAACTTAGCAAAGAACTCATTTTAAATTGTATGTTTAGGCACTTTGTTGCTAGCAGTCTGCTGCAAAAGCATGCCATTTGTTCCCTTTCCTTCAGCTGAATGAAGAATTTCAAAGTAAACAAAGTATGACAGCCATAAAACAACATTTTTTCCACCACATAGGTGATACACAACAACAAAAAACTTGCATGTGTTGCAGTGTGTCCTGAAAACATTTGAGGGAACTGGACCATTAGACTAGACACCCAGGCTACAGTGGATGTAGATATGTATTCAAAATTACACAAGAAAATCAGCAACAACAGGTCTCGTGGTGTGAAAAATCCATATTTAAATGTGTGGCTCAAATCATTGACAGAGCAGGTCAGGAGAGAGGTACAACAGTGAGTTTCTGCAGCCATCTGTAAAATACTGTGGAGGCATGGCAAGACAGTTACAGTTTTAGGGCTGCATTCAGCTAGCAGTTTCAGGGATGTTGTTAAAATTGATGGGATTATGAATGCAGAAAAGTACCATCAGATTTTGATCCACCATGCAATACCATCTGGAAAGCATCTGATTGGCAATGGCTTCATTTTTCAGCATGACAGTGATCCCAAACACACTAGCAATGCAGTAAAAGCATACATGGATAGAAAAACACACAGTAGAACACTATCAGTCACGGATTGGCCTCTTCAACGCACAGATGCCAACATCTTGATAGAGAACGGAACAAAAAAGGGAGCCAGTATCCAAAGCAGAGCTTTGGAATGTCCTTCAAGAAGCCTGGATAACTATTTCTGAAGACTACTTAAAGAAATTACAAGAACACTGCTAAAGAGAGGTCAAGCTGTGTTGAAGAATAAAGGTAGTCATAGTAAATTTTGACTTTCAAGTTCATCCGAATTGTCCAAACTGTGTTTTTTTTTTTATGTATTTCTGTATTTTGGTGTATGTTTCAAAATAAAAAAGGGTGGCTGAAAACTTTTGCATATTTGAAAATTGGTCACTCACCCACAAAAAACATTTCTTATGAATCTGGTATTTTACAGGTACTTATATTTTTGTTCCAACAGTCAGAAAGAATAAAGGAGGAAATGTGTGCAAGAGGCAGAGTGAGGCTGGTTTCAAATGGAAGGATGCATAATATTTCTTAATAGTTTTGGAAGCAGGCTTGAGGCAGGTCTGTGGAGATCCTCCCTTCCTTCCCTGGATTATCATTTTTAAGCAGCTTTCTTGGGAGCAACTAGAATCAGCATTATAAAAGCCAAGGATGAAAATGGACCCAACCATTTAGGTTATTTCACAAGTGTATTTTCTTCCATATGTTTTGCTCCTGTTACTGCTCACACTGATCCAAGTGTGTTTCAATTGTAGTTTTACCTCAAAAGCAACAGCACTGTGTGAGCTTCACTTTCTCAGGCCAGCTAGTGTTGTAATTTGAACTCATTTAGTTTTAGGCATGTGACACATTTAGCATACTTATATCACAGAATAATGCTGAGAGAACCATTTGTTCTTGATTTTTGTTTTAAGTTGTTGTTGTTTTTTCTAAGTAATCATGGGGTAGTAATATTTTGTTATCCAATCTTGTGGCAATGCAGTGTTTCTACTTTTCTTTTAAATAATTCATGCAAACCTTAGCTTAAAAAACCCCAAAATAACAAATGTGATCTCAGGATGGTACAGGAAAGACTTTTTGTTCTAAAACACTGTCAATATATCCATGGATTCCACAAATATTAGACAAAGGCTTTTTTCTTATATGCAGTTATTATCCTTTCAGCAGTATATATGCACCACAGCAAATCCTTGAGAGCAAGTTGCAATTTTATTTTGAAACAAATGGTGAAGTTACAAATCAGTATTACTATTGATTTTTATTGGAAGGTGAATTACAAAGGATCCATCATGTGAATTGGCTAAACACACAGGCTGGGTTATGCATGTAAGACAAAGCCAATTTTTATTAAGTGGAAAATCTGAACTTCTTCAGGTAGCTTACCTAGTTTCTGATTTTCCTTTCACAGCAGTGGCATTTGCATTTTTCAACAGAGGCAGGATTTGAGCAAAGACTGTGATTGCTCTCTTTGCTAGTTAAATGTTTAAAGAAGACATGCAATTTGAATTGCTGCAGAGCTCATCAATATGAAATTGGACTAGTGGAGGGAAACAGAATGTAAGGAGGCAGCCCAGCAGCTGGTATGCCAAGATCCACACTCCGATACTCAATTTTCCACCACAAAAAAAATTGCATTCATCCTTGATATCAATGGCACATATATTTGGGTTACGTATTAGCACATTTGTGGTTACAATCTGGGACAGAATAGCTTTTAAGGGAAAGAATGAATGATAAATATTTTATACATACAAAAAAAACAAACAGTTATTGATTCAGCAAACACCAATGAAAATATTGTGGATAATCAATTTTATTTTCACATTTTCACTGTTTTTAATGACAAGAATAAACATATCTGTTAACTGGCACAAAGCAGACTATATTCATCTAGGGAGAACTTCCCTGGGCCTCCAAGCTTGTTATCTGTCACTCAAAAAATGATCCAATAGCATCCATAATGCTTCTAAAGCCCTCCCGTTGTCTTCTGCCCCTGAATCCTGCTGTGCTTGAAGATGTGTCGGCAGCAGCAAATTATTAAATTGTATTTTCCATTCTCAAGGGTTGTCAGCAGCCTTGCAACAAATAGAATTTCCCAATATAATTATGATTACTAGGGGGAAGGTGAAAAAGAAGAGCCAAGCAGGGATACTACTGGCAAACAATGAGACTCGGGGTTTTGACAAGTATTACCTACTTAGCTCGTATTATTATTCTCATGCCAGGCCCAAATTTGACTGATAATCTAGCACTGTCCTAATACAAATGTTTCTCAAAGGAACAAAATAATGTGTGTGGAGAGACAGTCAGAGTTCAATAGAGTTTCTGTCACCGACTCTTTCGGGCTGATAAAATGCACTAGGCAGCGGGGTGAAAGGGAGCCATTTGCAGAGTTGACAGATTCCATCATGAATGACTTTAGCATACCTGAGAGCTGCTCTTTCCCTGCCTTCAGCATGCCCTCTGCAAGTGATAGGGGTGATGAATCAGGCTTTATGGGCCTTCAGAATGCCGGCGAGGCCAATCTGTGCGAATGGCTGTTAAAATCTGACATAACTTGACCAGGCCCCTTTAACAAGCTTGAAGTCATACTACACTCACAGTCCAGGCACATTTGTATGATTCTCTAATAACGCTTGGTCCTCATAAGGTGCTCGCTGACTTTCTGAATACTAAAGTTGGCTGCTACTATAAGTCAAAAGGGAAAACAAATATTTTTCTTTGCAGTAAGGCTCATGATCTTCCTTGACTTCTTCCCTGGCTTTTCACTGCTGCTGGCAGTGATGGAAGATCAACCGTGGTTGAGTGGGTGCTAGTAAACTGCCCTTGAACTGAATTATTCCTTCTAACAAAAGAGTGCTAAAAAACTAGAAAATTAGAAATGGCAGTGAAAGACAGCTAGAGAGACAAAAACATAATGAAATCACTCTACATGTTCTTTTCTGATTTCTAATACAGTGGCTGTGAAAGGAAAAGAAAATGATGTGCTACCTCATTGTTTCATTATTATCCAAAGCTGATGAGTTAATCTCTTTGAAGTTATTTCCCTTTCATTATTTAAGGCCCCTCCCCCCCACTCACCCCCTCCAAAGCACTACAGGCAATCAAAATATATACAGGCACAAATCACAAAGTTGCAGAAAATGTCAAAAATCACAAAAAACTGTAACTTATAAAGAGGAGTGAGTCCAACAATCGCAGCAGAGTACAACGCGTGTCATGTAAGATAAACAGATGGAATTTGTGTGGCATTTTCTCGAGTTTCATCAGACACTCAGATATTCCTTTCCTCTGCAAGCTACAATCACACAAAGCTAAACATAGAGTTCATTTTCTGTCACACACACACCAGTGACATAAGTGCAGTTTTTGGCTTTTGTATAATGCCCAAGGACACTTCAATATGCAGAGTGGATGAGCTGCGGATTGATTCACCATCCTGGTGGACAAAGCGCTTTTTTTTCTTCACCTGAGCCAAAGCCGCTCTTAATTGAAAAGTTGAAATGTAGCTTTTCTAGCAGAAATTGAAGTTGAGTGTTTTTTTTAGCATTAACAAATGGAGCCGAGCTTCATCGATGAGCACAGTTCACTCCAGTGCAAAGCATAAATCATGAATTTTACGGTGAAGTACACCTGTGTTTGTTTCTGCATGGGACAGTCAAATTAAGATGACCTTTATAAGATAAGATTACCTTTATTAGTCCCACAGGTGGGAAATTTGTTGTATGTTGTATGCTAGCTTGTATCAAAAGGTTTCTGATTCCTCAAAACTGTATTGCTCTGTCATTTTGAAACAACACACTGAATCTATTAATCTGTCTCCATACTCCACTTGCTCTCTGTTTGCTTTTACAGTGACCTCTTTTTCTGAGCTTCATATCGAGAAGTTTTTTTTTAGCTGTAAAAGCCTCTTAATTTTGTTTTTTGTTGTTGTTGTTGTTGTTGTTGTTTTTTTTTGTTTTTATCCATCATGTTGCCTTGACAACAGATTTAGCTAATCCATAGTGCATGGGCCACAACTGTTGGGCCATAGAGAAGAGCAGAATGATGCACAAAAATGGTAATATCACCTGGACTTGGGTGTGTGATGTCTCTGCACTCTGATCTTCCCTCTGAATATTTTGTTGATGTTGTGAAGTCACATTTTCACACAGTGATGCCATGTGCACATCTATGTGTGTGTGTGTGTGTGTGTGCACGCTAGTGTGTATGTGCATGTGTGTGTATGTGTTTGCACATTTTGCCAGTGGTCTGGCAATCATAGGGAGTAACACAGCTCCATGATTGCACACTGCCCTTGAAAAAAATCTATTCCCAGTTGAACTCAAAACAGCCCAAAGCCTTTCTCACCAAACTCAATATTTTTCCTGTATACATTCTGCTATAGGTGGATAAAAAACATAAAGAAACAGTGGTATTTGTGGCAACGAATTATAGCAGGACTCTACAGTGTAACATACAGTCTGCCCACACATAAAGACAATCTTATTATTTCTAATATAAGTCATTATTATTCTCTAGAGATAATTATTTCCATTCCACTAAATAATTAGAAGCTTATAGCACTAAATAAAAATAGTATAGGATCACAACTTAGCATAAGCTTTGTTTACTCTGAACAAATACATTGTAGCACTTCCAGAGTTAAGCATTAATTTCATCCACATGTCAGTTGTTTTTTTTCAGGCTCTGACTTGCTTTTTCTTCTTGTTAAATGTCAGTGACATGTTTTGACATCAAAACTTAAGTTAGCAGTATCCATCCTGTCATACTGCATTTGTAAACAGCTTACGTTTCCTTCTCTGAGCTTAGGAAAGGAGGTGAAGCCTGACAGCAGACAAGGGTTTTTAACAAACATCCTCAGATGCATACATAATGCCTCATTTCAAAAAAGAGGAAGTTTGCCGCTCCATTTCATACATAGCATTTCTCTGAGCGCCCAGGGGATACCTTCTGTCCACAACTTCTATGGGCTGCATGCACTATACTTAGCAACCCTGCATCATACTGTATGGTTTCACAGTTCACCACTCCCCCTATCTATGCATCAAGGGAATGAGTGATTTAGTGTAAAAAGATTATGCCTCCTGAGGAATTTATGTGTCTATGCAGAGTCAAAGTTTCCCAGAATAATCCATCTCGTGATGAATTACCTTGAGTTTTTGCAGGATTAACTTTGGTTTGCTGGACAAACTTAGAACGTCGTGCATTGGCTACATCAGCAGCAACATGCTGTGCCCATGTTGTGTAGTTATTGATTGATGTAGCTAAGAAGTACGATTGCTGTCCTACACAGCAGCAGACAAGGCCAATGGAAATCCTGTGGATTTCTGTGGCTCAAGCAGATTTAACTCATCAGCAGAATAGGAATCACTTGGATCCTCAGGGAGTTGTGCTGGGGATACATCAAGGGCAGGTGTGAGGAGGCAGGTGACCCGTGACCTTTGGCTCCCAGTAACTGACCTTAGAATGAGAGATCTGTATCGGAGCTGAGGCTTAAATCTTCCTTATTGGATCAATTTGATGATGTATGGAGTGTTATGCAGGAAGCTTAGGATAAGAGCTCAATATTTAAGTATAAAGACACCCTTGGGACACAGTGTATCTGTTAAGTCACTGCTCTGTTTTCTGCTTAGATCAAGAGTTAACTCAAAAAAGAGGCAAAAAAACCAACTTAGAATGCATACATTCTTGTTAGTATTATATTGGGGAGGGGGGGCTCATTGTTAATGGAAAAGGTGTGTTTACATCCTTTTATAGGTTTTGAATTTTCAGAAAAGCTCAAAAAGGGGAAAAAAAATACTTGCACCAATCAGAATACACAGAGATTTTAAGGGCAAACAGTATTCTGTCAACTTACATTCCGGAGTTACTTTATTGAAAACAAGTATCATATTTATTACATGACATGTAATTGGCACTAGTGACGAGGTGGCCTGATGGCTAAAACATCAACCAGGTGGGAGTTTGAATTTTCTCACCTTTGGAAGGAGCAAAAGTAAGCAGATGGCAGGCCTTTAGGGTCCATAGCACATTGTCGACAACGAATTACAGTCCAGAGGGGAATGGGATGGCTGATAACCTCCATCCCATGGTTCCATCTGCTGAATCCTAAGCAAGGACAGTGCATGCAGACATGCAATGACATTTTGTAAATATGATGTAGAACTGTACAAAAGGTGATTGTGGGGCCTTTTTTTAAACACAATTTTTCTAGAATGTGCAGCCTTCCTGGAAAAAGTAAATTAAGATGTGTAATAATGTATCATTACAATGTAGCAACAGACATTTTGTTAAATAAAAATCTTATTTTTCTGTAATATAATAGCTGAATAACAGCTCATGATTACTGGTGGTTTAACAAACCAAATTAGCTGGTCATTCAAAAGGATTCAACCTGGCATTCGTTCCTTCCGTGCAAAGCAAACCCTAAACTGTTTTCATCTAGTCAAAGCTCCTCTGCATGCCTCTTTAGGGTGATCTAGAAAGAAAAGAGTTAGAAATAGCAAGCAGACCGTATCAGAAAGCACATGCCAAGGCCAAGTCTCTCTTTTGTCTTCTAAAACAAAGTGGTTCGTCATGTTGCATACATTCACTAGGTTTGAAAATAGGCTTTCATTACAATGGGACTATCTCAATCCTATTGTTACAGAACAAGGCAATGTTCTCAGAATGAAATAGAAAAGGAATAATGTTGTATATAATCGCAGGCCTTTCACTATATTCTCCGACTAGGTTTAGTCTAGCTCCATTCATGCCTATGCTAATCACAACATAGCCTGAGCAGGAGAATTAGCGCCAAACATAACTGAGGCTGTTATAATTGCACAACAGGAATTGGCATGAATGCTCAAAGCCATCAGTATGAACCAAATAAACCAAGTTACTTGTTTTCACATATGTCTCAGATATCTCAATCTCAGTATTTTGGGACCACAGGAAGAATGACTACATCGAAAAGTCCTTCTCTATTGAAATTGCAACCAGTGATGCAGCCACTTGCTCCGTAAACCCTGCTGCCCCACAATATTGTTCAGCCTATTTGTATGTGACAGGGGTCCCTTCTCCCGCCACAGTTCTATGTGGAGCAGCTACAGTAAGAAATCACAGCCTCTGCCGAAACAACAGCTGTTTGTACTTATGTAATGGCTGCAGGATGACTGTTCATATCCTGGCTCGTTGAAGCTGTCACAAATCATTAATCTTGGGCCTGTCTGTGGGGCCATGCTGTCAAGTTGCCTTTGGACAACTGTGGCTAGACAGGAGCAGGACATATCATTTAGGCAGGTGCCTCATACCTTCATAATATTACAAGATCGCTTATAATAATCCAACCTTACCTGCAGCGCTTGCCTTTGAACTTGAAGATGGAAGTGGGTGGATAAACTACACGGTGAACGCACTTTACACAAATAATCATGCAACTTAAAGGATTTAATCTGTTCTTTTTATGTGTACACTTTTTCTGTTTGAGCATAGCTAAAAAACACAAACAACAGCAATTGCACATTTCTTGATCCCAGAGAGAATTTATGTCTATTTCGTTGCCTTGTGCAGTGTTACATAGATGCATCTTGTAAGCATGCATTGTTGGTATCACTCTGCAACACAGGCACCGGATCATATAGCACATCAGAGGGCTTAGCAGCGGCATTAAAGGTCTCAAGTAACTTCTTAACACAGCAAGACATTGAAATGACTCACTGAGGGAGACTACAGCGTATGCCCTCTTCTGGCAGTTAAATGCAGAGAGACTTCCTTGGGTGCGTCCATGCATCCCATATTGTGCTTGATATAACTGTTTTACTAACTTTATATTTTACAAATACAGGGTTAGTCATTAAGCCAAATATTAAACCGTCTGCATATTAGTGAATAACAAATTACATTTATTTTTCTTTTTTTGTCATATGGATGCATGTTGTGTGAATGTTTGATTGCAGTTGCACACGTTGCAGATCCAAACGCGATGACTAAATTTAATTAATACTAGGTTAAACTGTAAAAGAAACATTTGATTTTTAATGGAACATGGACCCTGTGGCACACTGTAGAGGAAAAATGAAAATGATTTTTTTTTAATTATTTGTTTTTTTGGTCTGCTTATTGCTGACATTTTGCAAATTAGAACAAATAAATTCTAACATTATTGAACCATTAAAGTGAGATGTAGAGTTTGGCCCAGCTCATAATTGCTTTTTCAAAGACTAGCCTTGGAAGTAATTAGAGGTCAGAGTAAAAACACTAACCGCTCAGATAATCAGCCTGCCATCAACACCTTAGGGGCTGTATTGTGCTATCAGCTTGACCCTGCTTGGAAAACACACTCTCTCTGCCTTATTTGCAGACTTTACTCTTTAGACACAAAGCGTTAGAGGATTGATTAGTGCAAAGGTCGCCATGTAATACTCCCAGCATATTTGTGGCCCAGGAAGCTATTGACTAAACAAAATGGATTGCATCATAGTTTTCAGAAAGACTGCTGTTTAGCTGTCCCATTTTGAGCAGAGTAAACTAATTAGGCAGTGCCTTTTTTTCCCCCTCTACAAACAAAATCTCCTTTTATTGCTTGACCTTTTCGCTGCCAAACTTGTGATTGAGTGCAGATTTCATTAAGGAGAGGAACTCATCTTTATTGATCAAATTAAGAGACAGGTTGTAGGAGATTGTAAAAGGCTGAAAGGTGGATTCTGATGAATATAATCATAATCATAAGGCTCCAAACCACCGCGTCTACTTGGCGACCTCTTTTTTTAAAATGTTTTTATTTTTTAGTTTGTCCTTTTTTGATTAATCTCCTGCATAGATTTCGAATAATACGGTTACATCGAAATACCATGTTTTATTTGAATCGGATCCACGTATTGTTGTTCCCTTAACGTAGTGTCCGTGATCATTTGGCAACAGGTATGATTTGCAAATAGCTGTGAATAATATATGCTGGCCTTCACAAGCCAGTGTCTTGACAGCTTTAAAGAAAAACAATACTGGGCTTTCACTAGGAAGTCATGCTGGTTTATTTATGGTTAATTTAATTTATTTACAGTATTTCAGCTTCAATAATTGATGTAGCATCCATGGATCATTCTTTTCACTAGGAGGGAAGACAGCATCCTATTTAATTTTGTTATTTTCCCATTAAAACCTGAGAAAACATCAAAGGCAGAATGATTTAATTAACAATGTGGAGAGTCTGTGTACAGCCGTCTGCATTTTGCAAATTACTCTTTCCTGAAAATAAGAGACTTATCAGGTCCATACAGACATCGCTGCACACCTCAAAAGAAGTTGTGTTGACACAAGGAAGGGGAAAATACATGTCTCCCCCAGACAGAATTATCCACTTCACAGGTATTTTCAGTTTACAGTTTCCAGGTTGAAAAATTAATATCCTTTCTTCTTCTGCCAGTACAGTTTACAATTCTTTGTTGTGTTTACTGCAAAGTGCAGACGGAATGAAGAGTGGAGGGAGAGAAGGTGTCAGAAACGGAACATCATTGTGATTCACATTCTTATAGCATTTGAATCCTTGATAATTGTTTTTGACGGGTCAGGGCTCCAAGGAAGCTGCTTCTTAATGATTATTTCCCATATTGCCACTCGGGTTTGCCAGCTTTAGGTTTGTTTACCGGTACTTGAGGCAAAGATGTGCAATATAGCCAGCCAACTCCAACGTGGTCTCTCAACATGTTTGATAATGACAATGAATAATAGTTTTGATGAAAATGGAAAGAAATGCCAGCTGGGGCATGTTAACCACTTTAAATGATAATTGGGCAACCTTGCTCTTTATAAGTCCATATGAATCAAAGGGCGACTGGAATCAAGGGGATGCGAGCCCACATCACTTGCAGTCTCAAAGCACTGTGCAGGCAGCTTGTTTTAATCTCTAACAATATTATAGAAAGCTGTGTATTCGTTTTTGCTTCTTACAGAAACAAACTTTTTTTTAAATGTTAAGTAATGGTAAAATAATAAGTGTGAATAAATTTCCATACTGAATTTTAAATTAGACATTATTTGGGTGACATGCTTGCAAATTAGTAAAGCGTTGAGTTATTATATTTTATATTGGATGGTGTTGACTGAAAGGTACCACAAAAAGTCAGCATGGGAGAGAAGTGAAAGGGACAATGCAAGAATTGTTCCAAACTATAGTAGATCATGTTTGGATGAGGTTGAGCATAAGATATATTTTTAGACTGTATCCAGACGAGCACAGAAAGTTGCCTTTTCCAAAGCTTGATTTAATAAATCAGACCACCTGAAATCGTCCTGACAATAAACAGCAAGAAGAAGGCAGAGAGGCGCAAATAGCACGAAATGGAGACAGACAGAGTAGAGACAAAGACCGTAGAACAGTGAGAGAATCACTTTATGTTCTTTCTAGGGGTGACAGTCCTGACCAATTCCATTTCATACCTATGTTTTGTTGCAATGTTCCTCCTTCTGCTTGACATTTCTGGGTTAGAAAGTGCCTATTACAGGCTCCTATCGTCATGTTTCACACAAATTCACATTAGATAGAAATTATCTTTTTCTCTGTCGAGGAGTGGTCTTGTTCTATTATTCTAGTCATGAGCAAGTCACCACAGGTGAAGGCAAAAGGAGTGCAAGGTAGAGTGTTATGATGATAGAAATGTCACATTTGATAGAATCACTTTAATTGCATGTGTGTACTAAGTTGTTCTTCAGCGCCTGCACATTGTGTTGGCTAATGCCATTCTTTTGATGGCATTTGAATTCACAGTATTTCATTGGACAATGAGGAGAAAGCACCCGGTGTTTCGTCTTTTGTTTTAATAATCTTTATAATTATAGCTTGAATTAATCATGGATGACCTTTTGTAAATATTCGCCGAGGAACCCGTTTCTGGCAAAAAGCAGCAATAAAGTCATTAAAATGGGGGGAGGATGGTAGTTGGGTACAGTATTAATTAAAATAAGACTTATATCACTACGTCTATACTTTTATCTCAATACTACTTGAGTATTATTATTATTATTATTATTATCCTTACTGTTTATTACAGATGAGAGCCGGGGTGTGATGGGCATGCTGGGGAGTTGGTTTAAGGGATTGAATGTCATCAATCAGCATTAACCGTCAGCTCTGAGGTATCGACTGATGATTCACTACGCCAGAATCTCCTCTGACTCTAAAATGAAAGGCAGCAGTAGCAGCAATAACACGACACAGAGACACTCAGTTGATTGGCACCTCATTGAGTCTGGCAGGGGAGCGTTTGATTGCACTACCTGTCAATATCACGTAATTGTTTTTCTTACATACATGGTGCCCTCTGTTTAGTCTCTGTTTTTCATTTCTTTCTTTTTTCTCAGCAGGCTCTACAACTGCATGTAGCTATTTTTGCTGATTTTTTTTTAAATTAATTTAATTTTTTTTCAATAATACATTTATACTGTATATATGTATAGAGTTTGATGCAAGTGACCGTTCTGTTGGTAAACCTACATTTACATTCTTGTTAATACTGTGAGCAAAAACTACCATCACGTAGTATGTCATCTTAACATCGGTGCATTAAGATTCATACTCCTTACTAGACAGCTAGATTAGCAGCGTATGGCTGTAAATCTGTCCTTGCTAGCTGCCCCAGGGTGTGTTGGAGTAGCCAGTTATGCCTTGAAGCTTTAATTGGGTCCCTCTCGATTATCACATTAAGTGTGTTACTGGAATACATATACTGACCACACTTCTGTCTCAGTGTGTGTTCATTGAAGTCAAGCTCAAATTGAATTTAAATCTTAAATGACACCCATAACTTCCAGAGGAACTATTCAGGGCTGCGAGTGCAACCCTGTTTTCCACCCCAAGGTCAACGGAGAAGATGAGATTTAATTGAAATTGAAGCTGTCTACCTGATAGTTTGAAATAATTAGCAATGTCAGAGTGGAGAGAGGACAAGTCAGGGATGAAGACAAATAAAAAGGACATCAGCGCTAGATAAAAATGGCAAGTCATCAATTCTAGTGAATTGAATGTCACTGTGATTGACTGGACTTGCCTCTGGATGTCGCACATGAAACTTAAACAGGGAATGTAAACACCACAAATGATACCGAAACTTTGTGAAAGATTTATAGAGACAACTGGGCAGTTTAATTTTTTTTTTTTCTTTTGAAAAAGCATGTCTACTTTTGGAACTGATACACTTTCACTCACGGTATCATGTAGATTCGAGAGGCCACTAAATGTTCAGTGAAGACTAAAATTCTGTCTGGCAGATACACTATTATGTATGCCGGACCCCTAAAATCAGCCACCCTGTATGAGCAGCTTTCTCTTCCCAGCCGTAAAACAAACTCGACCACCCTACAGCCCCGAAAGACTTCAGAAGTCACTTCTGCTGGGTCCAACATTTCCGCACCAGTTAATAAAGGGGAAATGAATTGTATCAGTGTTGCTGTCTTTGCTCATAGTGAATAGGAAATTATCATAGAGATGGGTATTGGTGCCTTCACACTCTGAATTACAAAGAGAGAGCCTGTTTCTGTTTCGCTCTCACACATGCACAGATACGTGCATGCCCACAAGCAGACACAGTATCTTAGAATAAAGCCCCGAATAGAGCCGGCTATAGTGATGCCAGTGTAGCCGGGGTGATTGTATCGATGAGCCGGGGGTTGCTGGCAATTACTTTAATAATTCCATAAACATACAGACATGTTAGTGACATCCAAGACTTTTGACTTTCTGTGGCAAACTACCTGTACTTCTTGTAATTCTTGAAGTGTGTTAACATTACCATTTTTTCTACCGTCTTCATGGACATTTTTTAATACAAAGAGGATGGTGTCCTGAGTGAATGAAAAATCAAAGGTGTGGCATGTTAATATCTTCAAGTTAGCACACAGTACTAAACAGTATAAAAGACAGTGAGGTCAATGGGATGTTGGCAGTCTGTAGCGCAAAGGAGTCACGTGGCTGTTAACTGTCTTCTCCTCTGTGGAAAGCTGTAGCCACTGGAGGACTGCCTTCATCACTGCAGACAGAATACAATCAGTGAACCTACTTTACATAAGGCATAGGGCCTGTACTACTTTAAAGAGCTTTAAAGTCAATATCTAGTGTGATCACCTTTATTCCTCACAGCCCGAATTCTCTTAGGCACGCTTTCTTATAATTTCTTTAAGAAGTCTTCAGGAACAGTTCTCTAGGCTTCTTGGAGGACATTGCTTTCTGACTTTTGTTTCATTCTCTGTCTGCTTACACACTGCTTCAGTAATGTGGAGCGCAATTCATAGATTGGTAGTGTTCCCAGAGGCGCCACGTGCCATCGAGTAAGGCACGCATCTTCCTAGAGTCTCCGGCCAGTTGGAAGCCCCCAAGGGCTCACAAACCTTAAACTTTAGCAGTGGCAATGTGCAAAGTTTGTAATGACAGTCAGAGACACCCGAACTGTCTGATTCTAAGTTATACTATTGCAGTTGTGTCCATTTGTGGAGATATTTGCCTACAGAAGGTCTATAATCTATCACCACTAATGTGATCCCATGCAGTCCCATAAAACCCCAAATGCACAGTGCTCAACATGGATGACACGATGCGTCAGTTGAATGCTGATTGGTTGACATGTGCTTGTGGGACCGAAAGGAAGTGACGCCAAAGTTCTCCAGGAATCGGAAGAGCACAAAAAACATCAAAGATAAAAAAAAAATCAAATACAGTTGATGGTTGATGGACCACCAACAGCACAAGTAGCCCACAAACCTGTGGTAACACATATTTTTCTCTCTGCCCCCATCAGGCAACAGACGTTCTCTGCAGGTAGACAGGCAGTCTGAAGCGCCTCACAAACTGGCAATGGATTGCCCATGTGCTGCCACTGCTAAACCAAAATTTCCCCATAAGGGTGCCCCACCTGACTGCACTCACTCCCATTACAAGTGATGCCAATCAGTGAAAAGGACTGGCATCGTTACCCTTCTAGGAGTGAAAAAAAGAAAAAGGAAAGAGGAAAGTGAGAATTAAAGCAAGACTGTGGTGAGCTGATAATATCAATTAAATGCAATGCTAAAAAACTAAATGCTGCTTGTCTGTAACAGCATATTGTAATAGCATCATATTATTGTTTCTGTTTACTTTGATGTTAACTTAGTTAAGACGTACGCATCTCTGCCGAATGTCAGAATAAGTGAAAAAGCCAATCTCCAAAGAAAAACTTCAGAAAGCCTGGAGAACTATTGCATAAGAACAGTTAAAAAAATACAACAAAGCCTGGCTCCTTGAAAGCAAGATATAAAGAAAGGGTAACTCAAGACTTTTGCACACTACTATATGTTGACTCCTACTATACACTGTTATTATGTGCTATAGTTAATTTGTGTCAGTAGCAACTTGTAATATCTTTAATTGTGTATTTAATGTCAATTAATTGAAGCACTTTCTTTTATTGAGACAGCCTTATGGTTATTTGACCTGACAGTGAGACTGTAATGAATGGTTTAGCAACAAAATTAGGCATTTTTCTTTCCTGGAGTAATAAAGTCACGACAGAAACAGTTATTTTAAGTATCAAAAGTATTTTAGGTTGTTCTTTTTTTCAGATTTTGAAGTCATGTTCTAGTTTTTATTGAATTATTTATGGACTTAACTTTACACCTCTTTTGCTTGTGTTTCAGCAACTGCCATTTTCCACGCGCTCTGCCCCTCCACGTGTCTATCTGTGGCTGTCGCTCTCTCTGTTGTGAGCGTTAGTTGACAATGTCTGCACTCAGCACACCCCAAATAAAGTGCGTTGTGACAGAAACATTAACACAAGCCACTGAGTACCTCTGTGATTTTAGTGAGAGCATATCTGTCAGCCAGGCCTGGAGGAGTAAAAAGCATACATCTGAACTTTCAGCGACTGGTGTTTGGGTGGAGGATTGTGACAGTCAACATCAAAACAGTAAAAGTAAAGCCGTGATTTATTGAATGTGCCGTTTGTGTCTGCTTTCATGTTTGCCAGTGATACATTATATGACTTTTCTCCTGCTTTCAAGAACATGGCGATGCGGATGAATTAAACATGTTAAGCAGGAACAGGTCTTTCTCTGAAAGCCTTACCCTTTTCACGATAACCCCTTTTTAGACATTCAGTGGACTTATCACAGCGTATAAATAGGACAGAATTCATTATTCAGGGGAGGTTTCAGTGAAAAATTAATAGTTGTCCCCGGAGGAGGGTCTGTGGTGCTTCGGAAAAGGAAAACCTTTAAAGTGTACATGCTCAGGGGGATTTGGGGAGAGTCTGCCCTTCATATTAAAACCGTTACCATGCTACCATACACACTGATATTGCAAATGCAAGTTTGCTCATCACTAATGACTGTCACTAACGCTGTATACAGCCTCCATTCATGCCTAAGCTGTCTGCAAAATATTTTAAAGCTGCAGAGTGAAAAGGCAGGAGAAAAGGGCAGCATGAGTGTCTGCCTCTGATACTGACACCTTAAACAGATTACACATTTTCAGTATTGCCTATTAGGACAAAACACCAGGACTTTGGCTGCTGACTCCTGAAGAGAGACTCCTTTTTGATAACAGAGTGAATGATTTCCCTCAAAAATACCTCACTGTACAATAAACTGACATCCTCGCAGAGCACAACAAAAACATCAGGTCCTCCTCTCACCTTTGTCATATAAGAGATTACAATTTTCAGCATGTCCAGATTACTCAAGC
Organism: Oreochromis aureus; assembly: GCF_013358895.1. Taxonomy (NCBI): domain Eukaryota; kingdom Metazoa; phylum Chordata; class Actinopteri; order Cichliformes; family Cichlidae; genus Oreochromis; species Oreochromis aureus. The sequence continues at coordinate 14,237,560 of NC_052943.1, read as the reverse complement.
ACTGAAAACATGCAGCCCGTGGTGCTGAGTGGTTTTCAGCCTGCCAGTTATCAGTTGAAAGATGGGCTTCACAATGTCTTTGTATCCGCTTCCTATCTGCTCGGCCATGAAGGCAATAACCGTAATGTATGGCTAAGGGAAAACAGAGCTAATCATCAATGACTGCAAGATATATAGCATATACAGTGGCACCTTGTTTATTACCCTCTCTTCTCCTGTCGTTGTATCCATCGGCTATACAGACAGGCTACTGGACTGGAGAGCTTCTTCAATGTTAATTTGATTCATTCTTGTTTTCCATAATAATTGGGGGCAATGGGTCAGTGTGATGAATTTGCTTGTTACACGACACAGGAGGTAGCACGTCGGTGGCTGCTGTACAGTTTGTCTGTCTAGTTGTTTTTTGGGGTTTTTTTTCCATCATGTGAATCAGGGGTCTCATAGTTATTAGCTATTTTCAGAAAATATCCAGTTCTTACATAATAGATTTGATTCTGAGGACCTGCTTATGCTTCAAATCAGCTTCTGATTTGATTTTAAAGCGAAAGCTAAGAGTGTTATGAGTGGCATTTTCATTTTTAGATCAAAGTCATTTCCTAAAAATCATGATTGTTTAGATAGTATTCCTGCTGGAACAATCCAATCTTTTTGCAAATATCAGAGTGCTTTGTTATGTCCCACTTAATCAGCCTGTTTTTCTTTCTGTCTTAATTCTCCAGTAATGTTTTTTTTTTTACTTCCTTTTCATTTTACACGCTTTATTTCCATTTCCCAGTCTTCGCATTATCTCCACAATATGGAAATGTTCAGACATTCATCCACGAGCAATGAATTTTAAGGTAGATCCAATTTTTTTAGTCTTATAAATATACATTTATGTATTGCTTTTTTGTTGGTAACAGCACACCTGTACAGTATATTTGCACTTTCATCCAGAGCATACAGGTTTACAAAAAAAAAAGAAAGAAAATGAATTGCTACCCTTGTAGAATATTTTCAAATGAAAGCATCAGAGTGTGTGTGTGTACCTACATGAGCATGTCTTGTGTTTCTACCCCCCATAGAAACTCTGTGCCTCCACCTCTGTGTGTCATTGTGTTGATGAGCGCTGATTGCAGATTGTTATGGTGTTTGCACCTCTCATCTATCTGGCCCATGCTGAGTATTTGGCCAGGCCTGATTGTGTTGATGGTGACACCGGCATCTTGTCCTCGGGTGGGAAGGCCCAATAGTGGTCCAGACATAATGAAGGAGATGTAATCAACCAATGTCACACACAAAAAGTCAAGTGAAAGAAAACTGTTTCTGTGTTCTACCTTCCCGACTGTGCTCTCTGTTGATGGAAATCACACAGTCGTGGTTGTTGATGTCGGGGCTTGCTTTTTTAGCAAACGCTTTATGCTGGGCGAAATAGAAAATTTGAGGGTTTTTCTTGTTCTTGACAACAAAGGTGACTTGGAGATAAAGGAATTTGCATTAAATTAAGTCTGTACATTCTCTCTGTTTTGTACGTTCTCAGTGGAGAAATGGGTGTTTCTACCTACAACATACTTTTAATCAATGGCAACAAAAAGAGAGAAGCAAGTGTTTGGCACTTGGTTGTTCAAGAGATCCTTTCTCTCTTTGTGCACTTTGTGCTCTCTCTGTGCTTTGTTATTTGTTTTGGTGTTCTAATCTCTGCCAAGTCAATAATATTCTTTGTTGTCTGAAATTGTGTGTCGGGAACAAAAAGGCCTCCTCCTTTTGTTGAAAGTACCTGTCTGTGACTTTTCACTCTCTCTCAGACTCCCAGATAAAGTAATCATTAGATGTTGTTTTCTGCCTGCAATTACTTTCAGTTACAATGGGTCAAACACTAGGAAAGCAAAAGGGGTCGAGAGAAGACAAGGCTAGATGGATTACAGGCGAGGAACTGTATAGGTCCCACAAGTGCTGATAAATACGTATGTGGCTCAGAGACTCACCGTTGTCAGGAATGTCTCCGTAAATGCATCAAAAGTAATTAGTCTAGAGTATATATGGACAACCTTGCTCCCTTCTTATCTGCATCACATTGTCTCCTTTACAAAAAAGGCCGTTCATTACATCTGGCACTATTTGTTTTAAGAAGTAAAAAGGGGCAACAATTACTCTGCCACTTCTTATATCTGCCTTTGTATCTTTTGCAACAGAGAATTGCCCTAAATAATGTATTTCAGTGGAAAAATCCACACTGAGCTTGTCAGACAAGTCAAAGTTCTCAGGGGTTCTAATGCCTGTTGAGGATGACCAAACAATACAGGTGCTAATCCCAATGTGTGGTTTAACATAATACGATAAAGCCATGTTTAAATTAATTCCAAGGAGGCCCCTACAAACTGTTTACTTCAGCGTAGCTTTTTTTTTTTTTTTTTTGTTACCGTACACGACAGAAGTAGTTGGATTGGAGAGCCTCTTCAGAGTTAATTTGGACAAACTCTCCAGTTCAAAACACATGTCATTGTTCTACTGCCACAAAGGAATACTTTAATTACTTCTTCAGCCATCCCTTTGGCTGCAAGGACAGTCTGCTTATCAGTTCATGAAATAATGATGTATCAGCCCTATTTCCAAGACATGCCCCTCCCTGCAAAGTAATCAATCAGTGGTCAAACTTGCCAGTGAAAACCCTCAGCATGTTCCAGATATTAAATATTTAAACTCTTCGGCCAACTAACATGTGAGGACATTAAGAATCAAGACTTTTTGATAGCAAGTAATTCAAACCACAGTGCAATGTGTTAATTACTAACCTCATGTTGTGGATGGGCTCATCTTAGAGTTGTACATTTTCCTTGTGCTCATGCGTTTGTATTAGCGTAATCATAGCACTGTAGCTAGCCACCACATGGCAGGTCAGCTAGCTCGACTTCGTTAACACTCTAAACCTCAGTGCTACTTAGCCTTCTGTCTTTTCTATGCCCAAAGCTATTGTACTGCTGTGTGTTTAGTTTTTTCAGAAATACTTCGGTCACATTGTGGTATGTCATCTTTAGAGGGAAACTAGCAAGCTAACTTCTTGCTAAACTCTAGCTGTGCTAAATGTTCTATATTCTCTTTGTCACGGATCCCTGTATAATACACGTTACTGTAACACTGGGATCGTTTTATTGTTGAAAAACTTTGGACCATTTTGGTGCATGACTGTTTGATTTTGGAAATCAAAATTTTTAGTGTTTATAGTAGAAAATGCGTAACAATGTCATCTTCACCAGGGATTTTACTCTAGCTCCTCCTGATAAAAGTAGAAAAAAAATCAAACAGCATTTGAAGCTTACAAAGTTCATTTTCAGACTGATTCAGATAAATGCTGGCCCTTTCCAGTGAAGTCACAGATGTTGTCATATCATTTCCATCTCTTCAGAAATCAGTCTCAGCTTAAAGCGTTTGAGTACAACAGGAGTTCACACATCAGTAGTCATCATCAAACTATAAGACGAGCATCAAAAATGTAAGCCCTGAGAAAGGAAGGAGGATGTTGAAATGCCGTCTTGTTTTTGTAATGCTGTGAAAATTAGACAGTTGTCTCTCCTTCAAATGACGATTGCCAGAGCTGCGATGAAAGTAATGGCATCCCTCTTTTCAGTGCAACACCAAGGGGTTTTAATAGCGCTATTATTATTAATGACCATCCATTTGCTTATCCAGATTGTACATTTGGAGTGGGCATAAGGCCGAGTGAAGTGATAAAGTCTTAGTAATTACAAACCCAATTATTTCTACTGAGATTCTATTTGTTTGAAATAATCTTTCATATTCTTCTATTTCTGTGTGTTGGTCTCCCTCCAGAGACAAGACACGTGCTTGTGGTGTACAGAGTGTATCTTGTTTCTTTTCTTTTCCCGGTTTCTTTCTCATTTCCTATCTAACAAACAAGAACATATAATGTATAATAACACTCAGTCTGCACTCCTGATAACTGTATTACCTGGTTTGATAACTTTTGATAAAAGTCACAGACTTCATTTTAAAAGGCTCTTGCATCTTTTGGTACTGTTATTCCTGTTGGTGTCAAATTGACTGAAGCTGTTGTAACTCTTTACATAAATGCAGATGAAAAACAAAATGTCAGTAAAGTTAAATTGGTATCCGCGAATCCATAGCTACAGTGGCATTTTTTGACTATAAACATAACACTGGCAATATCTTTTACACATTTAGGATGGAATCGTATTCAACTCTATTATATGGAAGGGCAGAGATGTTGAAAATGGACAAAACTGCAGCCAAGAGACTGTGCAGCAAGACAGACAGATCCTAAACACATGGTGCAAATTAATATGTTGTTATATACTTTGACATTTTTGCCCCTGAAAGTGTGACCTTAAGCTTTTTTTTCTAAAATATCTGAAAATTGTGGTCAGATAGTGATTTGTGCTTCTAAAAGCACTAAACTATTAGTGGAAGACTGTGAGCCCGGGGCTGTTGTGTACATCATGGGAATTTGAAAGCTTACGTTAAAGGTGTGGTATAAATGAACCAAGAATATAGATGGGTTGGATAACAATTTAACAGATTTTTTTTTTGAGGATTTATGTATATTTGATAAAAAGCACAACAACACGGCACTGCAGCTTGTTGAAAATAAGATCCTCAGTCAATGCAGTACAGGCCTGGAGCATCGATGAACATCGATACATCACCATTTAATAATCAGGTTGTTTGAGGTGTTCATATTAAAGAATTTTTATGAATATTTGTACATTAATAAAGTGTTGTACTATAAATAACTTCTATAGTCTTTCTGTTAAAAATAATTTTACTAAATGACACATGCATTATTTGAAAAATATATAATATGGCCATGAGCGTGGGACCAGGATGTTTGGGAGCTTTCATTTGAGAGTAAATGGGTTTGATGCATAGATGCATGCAAGTTTCTTGCAAAAGAATTGCAAAGACTGAACCAATTAACTCTGTAGGATGAGTCACGGGCCTAGTCCACCTTCTTGATGGCTGTTGGAAGAATTTAATGTCCTAGATGCATGCAATTATCCTTTTAATTAGCAATAATGAGTTTGTGCATGCTGAAATAATGAGTTGAATCGTGATATGTGTGCAGACCTTAATGTGAAGCTCATCAAGATGTAACAAGCTTTGTCGGTAAATATCATCAACTGTCATGTTAAATATCTCATGCTATTGTGCTGAAAAGGCCCAATAAGCTGCTTAAATTGATCCTAGCTATGTATGCGTGTGTCCATTTGTGTTTCTGCCTGTTAGAACATGCATGTTCTGATGAAGTTTATGGTCAGGAAAAAAAAATAAGTGAATCTGAATGCAATCTGAAGCACTAAGCCCCCATCAACTTAAATGGCATCCTGTGTCACCAGCTGTAGTGCGTGAGTGTAAGTTCAAGAGGGCTGCCTGAATTCTTCTAGGCTCTTGGATTGCAGAGTGGGCGAAAGGCAGTTGTGAAATTACCAATTTATTTGAGTTTGCCAAACAACATCATTAAGCAAAAAATGAAAGTAATGATTAATGAATAAGCACACTTTGACTGGTCAGCTGGTCCAGTGAAAATAACTAATGCTGGTTACGTGCCAACAGAAAAGATTTGCCCACAGTAATTTAAGAGTTAGAGTAAGCAGAAGCTGTTCTATTCATTACATGAAAATGGCAAAATGTGAGTTGGCTGCTCATTTTTTATGAGAGCATATGCCAAACTAGCCGTTAGCCAAGCATTATGTGGTATGAACTGACATAGAAAAGTGATGTGGGAATAGCCTGGATGGCTAAGAGAACATGAATTTGTTTCCTGGGATAGGATTAAAACTACACTTAGAGGAAGATTATTATCAGCGTGTCACCTGCACCCCAGATGACTAGAATAATATAAAATGTCTTTTAACATAGGCTGTACGAAATAAGATGACCATCTGTATGCTATAACACAGTTAGACACTTTGTTATGTCTGCCTCCAAAACGGGTTTATGCAGCTTTTAATTGCTTTTGTTGGTGTACTGGACCAAGCAGAGTGAAAAACATCTTCATGTGATATCAGTGCTGATGTTATTTTTTCAGCTAAAAAAACATAAATTACACAACTTAAAAGTCTGAGCAAACACAGTATACCTCACAAAGTTGTGTAAACTTATTGGACCAAGTTGTAAAATGCTGCACACATTCCAGGCATTGTCTTCAACCCCATTATATTTTTAATTAAAAGATTGCAAGTACTCCCATTAGTGAGAGGCATTTGCATTATATCAACCCCACCTTGTTTAAAGTCAAATTGCGGGATGTTATTTGTTCTATATTTTCATTCAGCACCCAGAAAAACATTTTGGGAATGGTTGCACGCCATCCAGCATCCTCACACCTTTCTCTTACACATGTTCAATATTTATACAAGCTCTAAATGTTTGACCACACCAAATGGAAGGTCAGCTGAAGGTGAATGCAGCAGTTTTCGATCTGTGGCTGGCCACAGGATGTGTTGATGTTGCAGAACAAGAATGCTGAAAGGTACGGCTGGTATGCATATTCCTGAAAGTGTGACACACTGTCTAAAAATGCAGACTAGATCACCTGGACCATCAAACAGGCCATAAAGCAAATAGTATTTAATTTGTGAAGGAAACAATTATTTACAGTAATTGCTTTTATTAAATGTTAAATTAACAGAATAAACAGTTATCAGAGTTATTTTTCAAGCGTATGCTATTCAGTAAAAATAAATCCTCTTAAACGGGAACACTACGTCTGATCTCACTTGTGCCGTCTATTACAACTCATTGTTTGCTATTATCCCCACTTGTCTGCCATTCAAATTTCCTTGAAGGGAATGTAGAAAAGTATGTTCACAGCATCAGGGGATCTGTGGCATCAGTGATGTGTGATTTCTCCCGAAAGCTCCGTGGGGTACAATTGTTTCCCCTGAATACAAAAGACAGCGGCATCACAAGCAGGCTGCGGCATACCTCTAGCTGACGAAGGCAGCAAGAGCTGTCAGCGACATCACTCATACCGTGTGCCCACCCTCCCGAACCCGCCGCCGCCGCCGCCGCCTATCCAAACTACCCCACCGGAATAGAAAATAGTACAAGCCCATGTCGTTGAGAGAGGCGGGTCGGTAAATATTTCATATAAAATTTGTAGGCATTGAAGGCTGTTGACATAGAAATGCGATGAGTTCAGTCTGTGTAAAGTCATAGAGGGAAAACGTACCTTTCATTTGTAAAAGCGTCACCTTTAAATAGAATCTGAGGAGGAAGGAAAAATATCCAGGACAAGGCAACATTTTCTGTGTGTCTGGGTGGGTAATAGGGCATTTATGCTAATTACATTACCTAATCAAAAACATCAGCAACCTAAAAAGGCATTACCAACAGGAGAAAACACTTGGAGAAAGATTGAATCAGCGCACGGCCGAGACTTGGCTTGGCCCCATTGTCCTAGCTCAGAGAATGAGAAAGCAGCATCCATTTTTCCCTTAATGAAGTTAGTGACCCTTTGAAAGGTGACACATTTACCGCCCAGGGGATTTATACACTCCCGCTTCACGGCTCCAGTTCAATATGGAGAAGACAGATTTGACTCCACGTGGATACTCCAAATATATCCTTACAATTTATACCAGGTGATTCATTTTCAGTCGCTACTCTCATAATTAAAGTTGACGTCGTGGTATTCATTGTAGGGTAGCAACGATATACAAAAAGCATGTTCGCTGGACCGTTACGCACCAATCAAGACAATTCTAGGGGCACGTACTCGTATTACTACTAGATGGTGATCACGATATTCATTTTCATCCACAGAAAGCCATAAAACAATAAACAAGGTGATTTGCCGATGTCTGGGGAAGAGACTCACATAGACTATGTAGAATAGCGTGTGGAAGAAATAGTCTTTCCAGCATACTAGGGTCTAAGACGCCTTAATTATTTAAAGCAGTCTTACTTATGCAAATACACTAAATAATTTCTACATGACAGCTTGAAGCTGAGGCCTAGAGGAGAGATGTGATGTTTGAATGAGGACCCCTCTTGCCTTTGCATGGCCTAGGAAACATAACACTGCAGGCTTCTGGTTGCCTTGGTGCATACTGTTTTACATTCTAATTATCTGGCATGACAGACTTTATTGCTGAGGCTCAATGCTGAGGTCTCATCCCAGACTCATTCCACATGTGATGTCAGTTCTGGGATAATAAGATGAGATAGTCTGAGTGCTTAGCCTTGCCCATTTGCCTCTTCATTGAGTTTTCAGTTTTTTGTTGTTTTTCCCCCCTAATTTTTCCAAGCGTGCAGCCTAATTCTTGGCACAACGAGCATGAATTTTACCTGAATAAGATCCTGGAATGATTCATATCTTTTTCACAGCTTATTTGACCAGATTTATTTTGGATTCTGAAAGATCAAAGGAGTCTAAGGAGTGGCACATTGACAGTGATTAAAATAAACAGTATTTTGTTAAGATGTTCATTAAAAATTGAATACAGTAAAGCCAATCCAAGACACAAACAGCAAGACATTTTTTTCTAACTAATTAAGCTACAGGGAATTCAGTGCATATTGTAGGTAAACAGACAGAGTCATGGGAATACCAATGGAAATTAAATGCTCTGCTGCTGTTTTTCTCATTACAAGATGAAATGAAACATTTATCACTGACTTTCATTTCACTAAAAGGCTGACATTTTGTGGGTCAACCACTGATAAGTGGACAACTTTCTTTTATTTGCATTATGATTCATGAGTTCATTCAGCCCTTTTACATCACCACAGTAAAATTGTTGTTTTCCAGTTCTCTATGTGTTCTGACCGGTTGTTTTAACTTTGTTTTGTTTTTTCCCTTCTTTCTTTGTCTGCTTTTTTACAGCCATCGAGGTAAACCTGCAGAAAGCCTTGGCTGAGGCCTCTGAGACCTGCACCCAGGAGTGTCTAATACTAGGCCACTCTGACAGCTGCTGGATGCCCCCAGCCCTGGCCCAGTTCCAGGGTCCTGGCAGCAACAGCCCCATCTCCACCCCTACCACCACTGCCATCACTGCTGCCCTCCCCTCTTTTGGTTTCCAGCAGAGCTGTGCCCGGGGAATAAAAGCTAACATGGGCAGCATGGGGGTCATGGATGGCCGCCATACGTTGGGCAGGTCTGTGCCCAAAAAAGATGAACTGGACAAAGGGATCAATCGTCCACAGTTCTACAACACCCTGGATAGACACTGCAGTAAGAAGGAGGACCCCGTCAAGGTCATTCCCCTGGCAAGCTTCTCCTCTCCCGGGCAGCAGACTGGTGGGGGGGGCAGCTCTTTCTTACATGAGAACCAGTTGTAATAGTAAAAGACGGATCTTCATTGGCCTAGCATACACGTGACTCCATCCAAAGATGGCCTACAACTATTAGATTAGTATGTATGCGTATTTGTGGGGGTATGCATAATTGGAATAACTTGACCAGCTCAATGACCAGCTCAAGCTCAGTCTCACTAATTAAGATATCTGAGAATGGATTAGAGATAATTATGATGATGTTAAAAAAAGAAATCATGTGAAACCAGTCTGACAAGCAAGGAAGGAGCAAGCAAGTCTTAACATAGAAGACACATGTATAATAAATAAATGGTAGTTATATGCCAAAGTAGATCCATCACAAAAAAAAGGATAATTTTGCTTTCTGTTTGGTGAAGTTTGCTTAGCGATAAAAAAGGCCAGTGTACACCTTCAGCTCCTTGGGTTTAGCTTTGTGTAAGTGCATTCAAAAAGACAATTTCCCTGCACAGAAGCAAAAGCAAATGCAGTACTTTGTGTTATGTGAGCTAAATTGGGCTAAATGCTAATTACAAACTCTTGAGTGGATGTTTTTTTTTCTTCTGTTGATGTTCTAGTGAAGTATTGCTTTGTAAAGCACATGGCACAAACCTTTCTGGTGGTGGAATATGTTTCTTTTGTCTTGTCTGGACATGTTTTAGAAGTCTATTTTGGTCAAGGGGCTGCAGAAGGATAAAAAATGTCTACAAAGCATAACTGGGCCAATAGTAGACAGTGCTGCATCTTCGTCTTTTGCATTCTACATTCTCACCCTGGACCAATGCATAAAAAAACCCCCACAAACACAAAGCCTTGCACATACACATACGTTTTTTGTTTTGCTTTTTACGTGTGGTGATTGCTCTATCTCTGCCAACTCTATTAAGAAAATGTTCACACTTAGCATTGTCGCAGTAGCTTAGCCTTGAAAGGAGCAGACAGATGCGCTTTGGAAATGTCGTCTCTGTTTTCTTCCTTTTTGTTTCTATTTCTCTCATTTTGCTGCTGAGAAACATTCAAATCGTAACAGCTCTGGAGCCAATTATGAAATTCTCAGTCTAATTACTTTGATGTGTGATCTCTGTAGTGACCCTCATTGTGGTTTGGAGGTTTGGATTAAATCTATTGCTTTTCCTGAAACATGCTCTGCATGTGCAGAGGAAGTGTAAAGGTGACAATAACACAGCAAAAGCAGCTTAACACTTCCTTTATTCCCACAGCATTTTAACACCTGTGTTCCTGCTATTAATTACTACTCTGTTTTCATTTCACTAAGTTACACTGCAAAGTTTCTATTATCAGTTTTTACAATGTGTTGACACTGGAATAATAGACCAGGGTGCAAAAATTTCTTCAGGGCTTTGAGTCTAGCTGAATTATTGATGTTAATGTTATTTTGGCAGTTATCATAAGAATAGGCATCGGTACTATTTGAAAGGCCCTCCCTGCAGGCTGTCGCTCACAAGGTTCGATAAACACACTACATCACTGCCGGTGTGTGCAAATTGTACTGATGATAATAACTACTTCAGACTAACTTCCTGCTGTAACAGATTGGGTGCAGTATAATCTATTGCTACAGCAATAAGTGACTTTGCTGATATCCATTTTTCTTGCCTGTAACATCCAAGCCAGGTGTCTACATCATCAGGTATATGATTCATGTGATTCATTTTGTAGTACCACCTTGCAAATTGGGAACAGGCCTAAATCTATAATGCAACACGGTATTCTCAAGGGAGGGTGCAAGGCAAATTGTGTTAGTATGCTATTAGTTGCCACACCTATTCTCTCAGATCAGAGCTCTTATCCTTATAAAGGGGATTTATCAGAGACTTTGTGAAACGATCACTTAAAGGAACGGCGTCAAGGACTAAAAAAAAAACAAGAAGGGGCAATTCAATTTCACCTTAGTCAATTATGAAAATGAATCAAATTCAAAAGTTAAATCCTCCTATAAACATCCACTGATGAAAATTGCCCTGTTTGGGAATCCAATTTCGACCTATTTACAAACACTTTCATTTTCTTTTCTCTATCATTTTCATTTCATATGATTCCACTGGTGTCGGTGTAGGAGTACGGGAGGGGGGGCATCACACAATGATATGAACAATACATTTTTAATCAAAAGGAGCACATATCAAAAGGAACATACATCATGATGTCACTGAAAATTGGAATTTTATCTCTCTGCCAAATACAGATCCAGCACTTCATATCTGCCATCACAATGTGTGATCCAAAACCTGTCTCAAAATCATTAAAAGTCTTTTCAAGTTCTGTCTACAGCTATGTGAAGGGTAAAACAATTTTAGTAAAATTTTTCCAAAATAAGAATTAGGTTTTTAAGAAACTTACCCATTAATTAATTCAATAAGTATAGGTAATATCAGCTTGTTTCTAAATATGGTTATCTGTACTATTCTCATATCATGAAAAGAGCGTATCTAAAAGAACATGTATGAGTTAACACACGCTGTTACACTGTAATAAAAATGTGATTGTTTAAAATACACTGCCCAGTCACATATGTAAAGTGAGCACAATACTACCTGTACCCTGTGTTTTGACTTACTCTGCCTACATAACTCCTATGTACTGTAATATTGCAGCAGATCCATTAAAGACTACATGAAAGACTACTTTTAGAGGGAATACTATAGCAACTGCATGAATGTACACCAGCAGGATGTTGCTTTTGGCAAAAATATGATTTTCTTTTATTATTGTTGTGTGCCTGCATCCATTTTGTTGTATCTTATGTCCTCTCACAGGTCAAAGTGGTGTTTTATTTATTTTCAGAACAAAGTGCATACCATATGAATGTCCTGTTTTTTTAAGTAAGTACTCTCTCTGTGTCAAAACTTTTCATCCGTTAAAAAACATCAAGTGGAAAAGACTAAATGTCGAGTGGTTACAGGTTTTCACTTTGCATGATTCTGCTCTCACTATTACTTTTGAGGTTTTTTTTAATTTCTTACGCCCTAAAGATAGAAGTAGAGTTGATGCTATACGTAAAGATGAGGATTCCTTTTTATTTTAAGACTATTTCTGTTGGAAATGTGTTTCATGATTACCATGTCAAGCTGTGTCATAAACTGCATGAACTGTTTGAACTTCCACAAGGCCTTTTGACACTTGATTACGTGGTTCATGCATCAGTCATTAGAATTGATGTCAGTATTGATGTTTACTGCTTTACACGTTTGTCTGTCTTATGGAACAAACCAATGTTACACCGTGTACATGGTCAATCCTTGTGAAGTGTGCATACCACTTACGCCTACGTGCACACAAATCTATCTATACATCTATACTGTCAGGTAAACCGGAATTTAAGCTGTACATAGCAGTACCCCTAAGAACTAGTAATAAGGGTCACAAACTGGAAAGACACACATGGTAAATACTAAAGCCTACTTCGATACTATAAATCACTTTGTTCATAAAAACTGCAAAAGGGAAAAAAAAAGTAAGAACTGATGAGATGACAATCTCTGTTGTAATGTAAATGGATACATAATATCAATGAGAGTGTGTTTGAAAGTGTTAACAGGTGATGTTGTATGTGTGTAAATGAGAGAGCGTGTATTTCCTTGCATGTATGCGTGGGTGGGTGTGTATACTGGCATGCACATTGCCAGAGTATTTTATGTACACTAATGTATCTTGTAAAAAACTATATCAAAATACGATATAAGACTTAAGTATATGCTTGTAAATTAGTCATCAGTGAGTCAGGTCAAGTTTGCGTTGAGAGAAGGCTTCAGTGCTTGCCAGCGAATCTGTATTTCTTAGTTTAAGCTATACAGTCTGTGTTGTTATGCCTTTGTAAGATATCCCACTTAAATCTATGAAAAAAAAAAATTAACTTACATGGTGAAATGATTTTTCCTGTCATTGAATTTTACTTGAGCCATTAAATATTGAGTCCTTGAAGAATTAATGGATCATGTTTGTCCTTCACTGTTAATTATTGTTTGATAAGGTTTTCTAAGAGCAGTGGTGTATCAGCGAAGCAACGTGAAAGCATACTGTCATCATATTCCAATTATGACAAATACAAGCTAATGATAGACAATCGATCAAATGGGAAGTGACATGTCACCTTTTTTTCATTTCTGGAAATTAGCACTTCTGAGGAAATAATTCAACTTATGACACAGGACAAGTAGACAGGTAGAGAAGACAGAAAAAATACAGTATATGCACTGGTTTTTTCAGACATGCAATGATTTGGCTTTGACAGTGAAAACACAACAGATACTTGCTAAAGTAGCATTGGTGTAAAAGACCAATGTTATTATTTTACATAAATGGCTTTGTTCTCTGAAAAGAGTTCACACCTTAGCATGCTTTCTGAGAAGATGATTCACCTAAATGTAAACTGCACTGTCAAGGTGCCAAGGTGTCACCTAAATTTCAATGCAACAAGACTTTTTTCCATTTTGCTGCCTAATTCACAGACAAACAGGCAGAGAGGCTTTGAAACCAGTAGAAACAATTCCAATCGTTCAACTGTTGTTGATCACTTGCAAATAAGCAGCTCAGACTGTACCAAGTGGCAGAATTAGACCCAGTGCTACTGTCGGATTGTATCTTTCATTTATTTTTTTATCTAATTTCTAATTTTTGATTTCAATTTAGTTTAAGTTAGTTTGTGGTTTTCGGTAAGTTTTAAATAGTTTTGTTTTTGTTTTTTACTCTGAAATTATAATGGGTTGTCAGGGGCAAATTTTAAGAAGACTAGAATAAGCATTGTAACAATAATACATGAATACTTTGTGAGTGACTCACAAAGATCTAGACACAAAATCTGAAGAATTTGTCAATCAATCTATTACAGAAGAGAATTCTGACTTTTTTCTCAGAATTCTGAGAAAAAAGTCTGAATTTTTAAATTAAAGTCAATTTTTTTTTTTAAATCGTTTTTCTCAGAATTCTGTTTTTTCTCAGAATGCTGACTTTTTTCTCTGAATTCTGGAAAAGAAGAAAAAAAGGACGTGCCAACTTTTTTTTTCCAGTGGCCCTAATCCTCTTTCCTCAATATCTTGACAATGGCCATAGGACACAGGAATATGTGTCTAAGTTGCAATCCCATTGCATCTATTTAAGACTGTATTTCCACCAGGCATGCATTCCACCCCATGTCTCATAAAATATTGATTTTTATTTTTTAACCAAAGTTTGCTGAAACTGCACATAGAAGATGAAGAAAGCAGTAAATAAGACAGCAGACAGAACTACTATTTCCAAATAGTCCTCTTGTGAAACACCAAAGTATGATTTGAAGCCATTTGAAGACAACAACAGCGCTGTGTCGTGAGCACATGAGAAGCTAATTTAGGTTTAGGATAAGTGAATAAAATGTATTGTTGTTGTTGTTGTTGTTGCTTTTAATACAACTATACCGGGTGTATTTGTCTTTCATGCATCTGACTGTCCCTGTTACAAATTCATCCATCAGCCAAGTACTCATCTCTCAATCTATCCATCCATGAGAACTTTGATGCCTCAAAGGCAAACTGTAAAACAGCCTCAACAATCCCCTTGGGCTATGAATTCTACCTGAGGCCCTTCTGGCTTAATGCTTTATCCACTATACTTTCATGAATACACAAGACCTCAGAGGGGGAACCTCAGGCATACAGTACACTATTGATGCTCACAACAACAGGACATGACAGGATCTCTTGGCACTGACTCCTAACTTGTGTGACACAAAGAGTCATGTCATGTAGCTTGTAAGACTTCAAAGCCTTTCTGGACTGTGTCATCTCGTAGCATCTTCAGCATATGTTCAGTCCCCAATCTCCTTAAGAGAGCTGGCTTTGACCTGCCCCATTAGTTTTCCATGGTAATTGGCTAATAATGAGACAGTGAAAGTCCCAAGGATGTCTGCACTGTCAAAACACATACCCAGCTACACAAATCTGCATTTCCAGTAATTACTGCATATTTGAACAGAAAGAACTTTGTGATCCTTACAGTGACTTGAATGCTTGCCACACACACACACACACACCCCACACCCTCATTCCCATCTGCTAACAAGCACCAACTTATTGTAAGCCTACTTAGTTCTCAAGGTGTCATCTGTTGAAGTGTCAGGAGAACATATAGAGATTGTCAAACAGTACACTCATTTCAAATTGTAATTAAACTGGCCATCAGGTACCTAGAGGCTGTTTAGTCAACAGCAGGGTACTAATTACTATAAGATGACCTTTGGAATAATATCTGGTGAATTATTCATAGTTGAGAAAATTGCTTCGGAGACATGCCAACGACATCCAAGGGGCGTCTGAGTGTACACATACTCAAAGATTTCAGGCTGGCTATGAAAATAAGGTCACTAGCTGGATAAAACAAGAACTTTTTCCTCCGTGAAAAAGAGGTGGCTGGAATAAAAGTATAAGGACAAAATCCAACTTTTGAAAAGAGAAATGTTGGAGAGAGAATCCACTGGCTTATGTAAAGGTAATGTAAAGGATTTCGAAGAGAAAAGATGTCTGTCTTGGGACGCCTTAAGAATATTAACAGCAACAACAACAAAAGCAGTGTGCTTAAAAACAGAAAAACAACTCGCTATATTATTTGTTATTTTCTACCTATGATGATCTCCAGCAGAGACATAAGGTAATTAATTTAAGCGAAATAAATCCACACTTGTACATTTAAATTAAGAAATAAAATTAAAGACAAAAAGCAAAGCACTGATAACATATTTCAACAGATGCATCTGCCTACGTGACAAAACCATTAAAAGCATCTCTATCATGCTGGAAATGTTTCTGTGAAGTATTCTGCACGGAGCAGATAGAGGTCCGAGATAGTTTCTTTCCCATCTCTGTTTAACCTTTAGGGACACTTTGCTGAAATTACTGCTAGGATCTCGCACAGAACCCTTCACTTTATTTCTATGTGGCATAAGTAGATAGGTCTGAATCTACAGTAAATGATTAGAAATCTGTGTGGTTCCTTCCTTTTCTTCCTGTAACGGGGGGAAAAAGAAAGGAATTGTCTTTTCACATGGCTAGTTCATTTTTACAGTCTCTCTATTAGTAAAGCAGAAAAAGCCACCCATGAGCACCATGACACTTTTACTAACTTTATGGGGAAGTTCTCTGAATATCTGAATTCAATGTGATCTCAGTCGAGTATTTGTGCGACGCTTTGAAAGAAGGTCAGAAACATGACTCTTTATCACCATCGCAGAGGATCCAAATGATTAGCCAAAATTTGTGGTAATTGGTAGTAATTAACAAGGACCTTGTTCTCTTGGACATTGGAAAGCTGCCGCGATGCCAGACCCCACCCTCTCCACCTGCCATTAGAGAGCAATTACTGATAGGAATCAGTAGACATTAGAGCAAGATAAAATGTGTGCAGCTGCCTGTGTGTCTTTATTTAAAATACTCGGCTCAAAAAACTTGGTTGCATCTGAGAACCCACTGTGATGAGATCTAGCATTAGCATAGTTTTACAAGTTAATCCACCTATAACAATTTATTAGGAATGTACCAAAATTTGACATTTATTATTAATATTTGATATTTATTTATTCATTCATTTATTACATATTACCCAGACTGTGCAAAATAATTTCTATAACATCCATAATAATACCTATAGGCCTATATTCTTCTCATTAAAGGCACCCTTTCCACATAAAAAGAAATTACATCGACAACAGATAACCAACAATATTCTCACATGTAACCTGCAAAATTATATTTGTAGAGCCTTCCTTTGAAGACCACAAACAATTTCACTTTTTGATGCACGTATCAGCATCAGTCCACAATTTAACCCAAACAACAGAAATACATCTTTGTTTAATCTCTTTTTAGTTCTTTTTATTAAGTAAAAATACAAAAGTCTCTCAAATTACTTACTTAGGCTCCTGTACTGAGAAAAATCCTAAATAACTTAGATTTAGTGTTAAACATTATTTGCATTGTTTTAAAATAAACCAAATCATTAAAGTTCTTTATATGGGAGCTTAGAGACAGTGGCTCAGTGTGATCATAATAACCAGCCTTGTTAATGACCCGTAATATAAATACTGGATTTATTATTGTTTTAAAAGTCAATCCCCCCAATTCCACACAGTAAGAAAAATAAGAAAGTATAAGTGAACAGTAAATTATATGCAGGGCATTATAATCTAATACATACTTAATTCTAATGTACTGTGGCCTCTTCTTCCTTGGTACATCATAGCTTAAATGAACGACTTTTTTCAGTGCCTGGTTCTCTGTTTATTTCTGCAGAGAAACACTTTAACTGAACCTGGTTTTTCAGTGTATATGGTAGTCCAAATGCTTAGCATGTTATAGGGTTACCGTTTAAATTTAGCCACTCGACTTGCTAATATTTCCTAGTTAGTATGAAGCACAAACTGCACCTGCTGATGATAAGAATGTTATTCGTTGTGTAAGTATTTAGCGATACACCTACTGAGTTACATAAAATTCTGACCTCCTCGTAGGAGAGACGGGAATGAAAGAAGGATTATTAGAATCAAAAGTCATCAGAGATGCGGGGACAAATGTGTTAAACTCTGGCTGTGCAAATTTAATGGAAAGACTTGTGAAAAGGTTTGAGTTTTTTAGTTTGGAGTAAAGCGTTTCAGATCACACAGCGCATACATCCACAGCTTGTCTAAGCTTTTCAAGTTAGTTAAAAAAAATATAAATAATTGTGTTTTTTTTCCCTGAAACTGATTAATAACATCTATCACTAGCGCTGCTTTTCTCAGGGTTATGGCACCTAGTAGAAAAAAGATGTTTGAAGGGTTGGCTTGCCTGATAAGTAATGAAAAGAAACGAAGTTCACACTGTGCCCCCTTCGCAGTGAGGAAGTACTTTAGTGAAACTGCTTTTACTGCGAGTTCTTTGTGCGCATCTAAAGACAGTATCACAGGGCAGCCTGACAAGCCTGTTCGTGTTCCGCACACATGCAGCTTTCCTGCAGTTAAGGCAGCAAGTCCCTGAAGCTCTTCCTCCATGGAGTTTATTGTCAGGGTCTATCCGATGGTAGGATGCCTCTCCCTCCTCTTTGAAATCCGGAAGATCAAACAAAACAACAATGTTAACGCAGGGTGTGTTTGAGGTTTGAATATATAATCAGTTTCCAGGGTTAGATGTTTTATTTGTTGTTGCATTGCTACTGTATTACTAAACTGATAGTGAAAGCATTAATAGATTGTTTTGTCTCTTTACTTTGTGTTGTATCTATCCATCTATCTATGTATCTTACCATGACATGTAATGGACTTAAAAAATAAAAATACAACAGTGGGCTTGTGAAAACAGATTGCAGTAACACTAAGTGTGTGTGGTATGTCGTAATTAGGGCCAAATATGCAAAAGCAATGATACAGTTTGTCCTTCCAAAACAGTATTATACTTGGCAATCAACCTTTACTTTCAAAAACATCTTTGGCACAATGGCAAGTGAAAGCATGGTGGGATGAAAAGAAAGAAGCAACAAGGAAAATCAATATAGCAATTATGCGTGCAGATAATGGACATCAAGGTGTTATTTCGAGAACCCAAAAAGGAGAGGTGACATAAAGCCGATTCGAATAGTGCAAACAATTCATTTTCTCAGATCTGGTGCTTCTGGCATATATTTAGTGTCACCTGGCTGCAAAAACCCAAATTGTATTTTTTGTTGTTTTGCCATGGCTGAAATAGCACTGTTTGGCACTATCTAATCACTAGGTTGTTCTTTATGTTTGTACACAATCACCAGCCTCTGTTAAAACTCAGTTTCCCATTATTCTTTTACTGGTTACGAAAAGCCTAAAAACACAAGCAGCAAACACGGTGATTAGGTAATTGAGATTTTCGACAAAACAGTCACTCACACACACACACACACACATGCAAAGAGAGACTGGCATAGGGCAAGCGTAAAAGGAAGGACAGGGAAACCAGATAAACACACACATTTATACACCTCCGCTACTCCATGCTTTTACCTGCTCGAAAGAGGTCACCTCCAGCTCTGTCAAGCTTTGCAGGTGGGTCAGAGATCTGGATTTGATAACTGGAGGGAGTTTAGAGAGCAGACATTTGACAAGCATGACAATGCTCTGACAGCCCTCATTGCGCAATGATTAATGACTGACATCCTTGTCGCCTGTCTCATACAGAATGCAAATGCAGCACTGTGAGAAAATTAGCCTAATATGTCCTATAATTGGATGCAGGATGTATCACATAAAGCAAGAACGGGACAGCTTTTTCTTCTTTTTTTTTTGCTCCTGAAACAAGGCTTTATTATTGAGAACACTACAAAGTAGGTGAGAGAGATGCTGCAGGATGATCGAAAATGACCGCCAGCAAATCCTTCTCATTTGTAGCAATTCATTGACATAGCAGTTAGTCCAGGGATGAGCAGAGGCAATGTTTTGGATCTAGGCTTGAGAAGTCACTCCTGGCTCTCTCATTTCATGCATTAAATTCCCCCTGGCTCAGAATTTTTCTTAGTTACAGCAAATTTATAGATTGTAACATATACTTTAAATCTGTGGTGTGCAGTGATTTTTACATAAAAGCAAACAGTGACAATTTGTTACATTTAAGAATTTAACAAGGCAAACTGTATCAGATCAAAGCACACCCTTTGTGCTGCTTGCCTGCGCTCTACATGGACGTCCTTCCTACTGAAGAATTGTAAATATTATTATTTCTGCAGTTAAAAAAAATATCTACCAAATTACCAAAACTTATTTACTATTAGGTGACAATAGCAAATACTGGAGGAATTTATTTGTTTTATTATATTTATTTATCCGCTTATTTTAGCAATAGAAGCAGTAAAACTTACTTACTACACATAAAACTGTATTAGTGGAAAATTGTGCATAATGTATCAAAAGTCAAAATATGCATGTTTGTAGTGGTTGTGCTGTAAGGACCATGTATCCCTTGATTTTTAAGTATAATAAAAATATGTTAATGACATCAAATCAGCTGAATTAAAAGGCTTGAGCAGTGTGGACATGATTAACTTTTAATATCTATAGGAGGATTAAAATATTCATGAAAAATTACGGTGGAGTGTTGGCAAAACAGCTGGTTAAACATATTACATTCAGTCAACCAAGTGATTTCTTATAGATGCTGATATGAAAGTGCTGCCTGAGCCTGCACCTGGTCAACTGGCCTGTTTTATAAGAGCAGACACGGTGAGTGGCCCTCCCGTCTTTTGAATTTTCATCATTTTAATAATACATTTATACCACAATCGGTCACATTAGAGGTAAAACACAACGGTAATATTTTCAGTATATTAGCTCTCTAACATGTTATGGAAGACTGATATATTCAAATCACTCTTTCTTTGTGCCAGACCTATGTACAAATTATTAGAATGCCATTTTTCTAGCCTCTAGCCTGATGTACAAAAGGGTTATTTTTAAAACAAAAACACGCTAGATGTCCTTGAAAACTGGAAATGCAAGGCATTTTCAAAACATTCTTTGTATGTAATGGTGAGTATTTACCCACCACAGGCTAAATTCAACCCATGAAATCAATTAGCCAAAGAACTTGGTGAGCGCTGAAGAAGAAATACTTTGAAAGCAGTCCTTGTATTTTGCTATATTGTTAGTCCAGTGTTACAGTAAGTACTTATTAACATTCTTTTTTTTTTCATTGGTTCAGTTTTATTTATATAGTGCCAATTCACAACAACAGTCACCTTGAAGCACTTTAAATTGTAAGATTAAGACCATACAATATTCAAAAGAAACGCCAACAATCACACAACTCCCTATGAGCAAGAACTCAGTGACAATGGCAAAGAAAAACTCCCTTTTAACAGGAAGAAACTTCCTGTAGAACCAGGGTGAGCCCAGGGCATCCATCTGCTGTGACCAATTGGGGGTCAGGGGAAAGAGGAGCAGGGAAAGACAGACAGGACGGAAAACCCATTGTGGGACAAGAGCCAGAGTTTAATAATTACTAATTATTAAAAGGAGTAGTGGTGTATAAACACCCGGGGAGTGAAAAGAGAGGAGTGAAGAATGCAAAGAGAGGGATTTTAAATTCAGTTTTCTATTTAACAGAGAGCCAGTGAAGAGATGCTAATATGGGAGAAACGGGGAAATATGGGAGCCTTTTTTTCTAGTCCCTGTCATATCAAAAAAATCCACTGACATTTGATTGGGCGAATCATCTGTAATACTGAGATATTCAAAGCTGCTGCTGAATGAAAAACATAGTCTTGCAGAAAACGAAATAGTCACCAAATCTGTTAAATCATCTTAACAGCCTCAATTCTTTTCCTTCTTTTCCACACACACACACACACACACACACACGCATGTTCAGTATTCTGCAATGAATACAATTTCTTTGCACTGCTTTAAAAACTCAGGAAATATTATCCATTAACTTGCTTTGATGGTTTACAATCTGGTGGAACAACAAACTGGAAGGGCAGAAGATGGTGGTGGTGGTGTACGTTAATTATGGTTCACTCATGCCCCAGTCACATGGCCCTAGATGTTTGTCGGTGACCACCTAACAACCACCAGTCAGAGTATACAGATTTTTTACTAGTGGCTGGTGGTTGCTGGAGATCGGTCACAGCTTGTGAAACTGAGTGCTCATTCACCATTTACTAAGGCCCAGACCAGTCAGTGACCAGCTCCTAACCCAGAAAGTGCTGGTCACTACATACAAATGTTAATTCTGCGACAGGTTAATGAGTGGATCTTGGAGGTTGCTGGCAGTCAGTTAGTTTTTTCAAGAAGCACAACAGTGCAGCGAGTAAATGATAATTACAGACAAGTCTGCGTCTTTCATGCAAACAGTGGGAAAACTGCTGCATGGCAGTTTGCCAGCAACCAAAGCAAGGAGGGTTTTTTTTCATGCAGCATTCTCTCTGAGACAGCAACAGCCAGCAACCTCCAACATGAAATACAGACTTTTCCCTATCAGTTGCCAGAGGGTTGGTATTTCACTGAATATCTATAAAAAAGAGTTTGATTAAGAGATTAACAGTGAGTGTGTGCGTATGTGTGAATGTGCTTGCATGTGTATATATAACAAGCTTCATTAACTTACATAAACTAATACAATCACACATAAAGTCCAGGGTTCTTCAGTAAAGCTGATTCATTCCCACTTTGCCTCATACCACCTTAGTGCCTTTCTCCAGATTTGTCCTGAGCTACTTAAAAATTAGTGGTATGTGTTCAAAGTTACAATAAAAAACAACTTTAATTATCCATATTAAATTAACAATATTGTGGGAGATGTTAATTTCAAATGAAACTCTCCCTGTAATTTGGAAGATCAGAATTAGACATTAAATTGCAATCTGTGGTAGCACATTTTTACTTTATATGAAGGTGAAAACAAAGGTTACTGTACTCTTTTATTACTACTGTTGATTTTGTAGTTTACTTCTTCTTCACTTCAATTGCGCTGTTTAATGTTCATATTTCTCAAGAGACACCAAATCAGTATAATGGCACAAAATGACTCACCTATGCTAACAAACAAAGCGACAACCACTCAGTCATTTGGAGATGGGTAGACACCAAAGTCTAAGAGATATTGGTTAACTTCATTTTTGTAAATTCCTAAAATGCACTATAAAAACTGTATATTCATACCTCAATAAATAAATAGTATATATTACTGTTATATATTATCAAGCCATTTCAAAACAAAAATCGCTCTTTTTTAAAATATTGTTATAATCTTACTGATGTTTTGAAGGAAATTCAGAGCAGTTGCAACGCTGAGGACAGAACCAAGTGAGTACATTTTCCAAGTGAAGTGTACTCATGCCACATAAAACTACAAATGCCAAAAGTATTAGCATTTTTGTAAAGGCCTGACATTGAGTAGGTGCTCTAGGTGCTCCTTTCCAACAGCTGGCTTCAGAGTTTAATGAATATGCATATCCATGAGTTTTGTCATTGAGTGTTTTGACGGGAAGTGCAAGTTCACTCTCCCTACTGAGGGTCACTGAGTTGTGATGCAGTGGCTTCAGACAAAAGAAAGTTCACTTCAAATAAAATATGACTATTCAGAAACAAAAACGAAACCTTTTTTATGCAGATGCTGAATATATTTTCATTATCTTTTATTCCCATTCTACAAGCTTCTTCACTAAGTCAATCTTTAGTGTTGCCATACAAATGACCCTGATATGGTTTAATTCAGCTATACAGTAATACTTTGTTGAATGCTATACATCAAGTGAGAAAGTGCTTTAATATAGGAACTGAATCAAAAGCACAGCTACAGTACACTTTTCATTCACTGCCAATCAAGTGCCATAGACACACATCAAACCTGACATCAAGGACGTTATTTTATACAGAAGGTATTTTTATGTTCAAAACAGAAAATCTCGCATTAATGTTTTGAGAGTCATATTTTAAAAAGATTCTCAACATATTTTCCTCGGTGAAGTCGGCATTAATAATATTCTGAATGGATTATTGACGTGAGGCAATTAAGGACACCAAACAATGCCAAAAAGGCAACAATAGACAGAACACCATCGCTGCGACCTTCAATCATAATCTCTCTTTGATCGTTTTGTTTGCAATTACAGAACAAACTATGGAATGAGGGGGGAAATAATTGTCACGCTGCGACCTGATAATGCTTTTGGGGGGAGAAGGTGGGGAAACCATGGCACACCCCCCACTTCTGACAGGAAATTTATTGAAGAAAAACCCAAGCTGCTTTTGAAGACAAAAACAATTAAAAAGACTAAGAAAAAAACAGATATGTATTGTAATGAGTTGGAAACTCCTCTATATGTGATTCCTAAAATCAGGCAAAAATGAGTTTCTCTTGTGAAGCTCCTCATTATCCTGATTGTATAATAGATATAATCAAGCAACAGTGTCCAATTAGTAGTCTATAGGCTTGCCTCCATCTAAAAAATGGAAGCCATAAATGCACAATTGACACTCTAAATCTGTTTCTCTAAAACTCTGGGGTTGCTCCCTAATCAGCGAGTTATTGATGAATCCGAGGGCTTAAAAGAAAAAAGGGGCTTTGACATATATCTGTGATATGATGGAGGTTGTGGGTTGTGAACAAACAGTCTTTTCCAGGTAGTTTGAGTGATTGCCTAATCCCCTGTAGCTAGATGATTGCAGAGCAAGGTCAGTTTGAAGGCTCAGACTGATTGAGTGCTGTCTATAGATGGAGCCTCGCTCAAGTCTCTGATGTCTTTAGATGGACAGCGGTTGAAGATTCACTCTGGAGTTTTTTAGCTCTTGAACCAAAACTGTCCAAACTGAATGACACTGTGTGCCAGTAGTACTCAGAACATACTAACAATAAGAATATTATGAGTGTTTAATCGTTAATTTGAGGAAGCTGACTAACTTGTGACTTGTAACTTATGAACAGACTTAGTTGCAGTGCATTTTTAATGTATTTCAAATCACATTGTTGCACTCCACCCTATCTAGAGTACTAGCTTTTAAAAAATACTTGATAACCATGCTGTCAACCTTCACTCCCACATTTTACTGCTGCCTGAAATCTGTTTGCATGGCACAGTTATCAACTATTTTTTAAATTAGTCCTGTTGCCAGCATTGTCAAGATGCATTTTGTGCATCATCGAGACCAATTTATATCTCAAGCTGTCATTTTGCTACTAAACTGGGTTTTTGGTAAAATTCGACGCTTCCTGGGGCTGCAATTGGATCACCCCCTACTGCTATGTACATTCAAAATACCGAGGGAAAGCGCTGTTCTGTGTATCAAACTCCACTAGTCTGCAGCAGAAATCCTTTGTGCGGACATCTCTGTGACAGCTCCTTGGCAACTTGTGCGCCTGTGTGCCACAAGCTCCCTAAGCTGACTGTTTGGATCAAGTGGGAAGAGGCAGCAATCCCAAAGAGAACAAAATAGCAGATCCCAGCAGCTTTCACAGCCGATGCTATGAGATTTACTAGACTAGAGAGGAGGGTGTGGAAGGATGAGTTTGTGTGTGCATGAGAGAGAAAAGGAGAGAACGAGGGGAAGGGAAGTAGATGTACTTTGAAATTATTTGAAATGTCAGACAAATAAGATTCACAAGACGCATTATGTTTCCATAACGATGATGTGGTGAAGCTTAGGTGTGGTGTCAACATGCAAATGCATAAGATAATAAAGTGGTGACATTTTTTTTTCTTTTAAAAGGCTTAGGAAATGGATGAAAGAATGTTTCTTCTCTCCTTTACCATGTGCACTTTGAAGTGTCAAGCTTGTGAATTGTGGCAAATTATGAAAACACTTGTGCTCAAAGCAAATATCCACAATAAAAAAGTATAAAAGGTAAAGGAATACAATATGTAAATGTGGTGAAAGTACTTGATTTGGTCAACTTAGCAACTATGTACTTTAAAACTTCAATTCATTGTGTGTAATTAAAACTGCCTTTTTTCTTCTTTTACAAGAAATGAACACAGTATTTTGAGATAGTCTATGATAGCTAATCTTTTATGACGGCCTGCCATGGAGGCTGAGACGCAACGTGAAAAACTTCCATCTTCCGACAAAAAACAATAACAAATAAACATCCAGATATTTAACAACACTTTTGCAAATACAGGAGCATAAACTGACGTACGAATGAGCCAATACTAAGGCTCATTACATTCCAATACTAAGCGACAGACATAAAGAGGTCTATAGAGTCGTATTTTTTATTTTTTATTTTATTTTATTTTATTTTATTTTATTTTATTTTTTATTTTCTATTTTTTTCTATTTTTCTATTTTTATTTTTTTATTTTATAGCTTTTTACCAAGCTATATCCCTGTGGTTACATATGCTATAGACCTTAGTAAAGACCAACAAATATAAAATCATCATCTTCTACTGACCAATCAAGTCTTTGGAAAGTAATGTCACCATTCCTAGAAAGTCCCCTGGATGTCTGTGTGTGAATAATAAGAAGTTCTAAAGGTATTTTGTACTTTCTGTCTACAGATTTTATCTTTCTTTATCTTTCTTTAAACATTATGATCCTAAAATAGTGTACCTACATATTCTTTTTTTCCTGTTTTTTATATTCATTCTATATTTGTTTTCAGACTGTTAAAGACCACCAGGGCTGCAACCCCAAAATAAAAGCTGCACATCTAAACATTAAGTTAATTAAAAACAATTATTATTCACCAGATTTTCCTGTTTCCTAATAACAGAGGTCTTATAATGATACGTCTGTTGAACAACAGTGAGTATTTCTGTTGGCTTTTCTTCTTCATTTCAAATAGACTGAATATTATTATTACGGTAGGTCTTTTCCAGTCTTGCTGAAAAAACTGCTAAACGTTCACACACATATAGGCAGCTTTAATACTCTTCATTTTCACACACACTCACACCACTGCTTTGGCTGAGATAGCTTTGTTGCTTTCAGCTTGCATTATGTACAATTATGTATAATTCTTCCTATTTTGTAATATTATAGATTTATCTTTCTTTGTAAAAGCAGCAACCCTGCTGTCAGTAGACGTGTCCGGTTATATACTGTAAATGCCATCCCGTCATGTAAACACACTTGTGACTAGGTTGGGAAACCAGACTGTAGTTTAACTTTTTGAGCTGTTGATCACCTTTGCATGTCAATTTAGCTTAATTGCCTATATTAGACAAGATGAACCCAGATCGTGGAAATGCATCCAGGGTGAAGTTATGAGTATGTTTTCACCAACAAGGTGTTTTCCAATGAACTACATATGGAGTGTGCTATTAAAAATTTTGAGGACACTGCACAAAAGTGCAGGGTAAGGCCTAAAAAACTATGGTGCATGAATAGTATCTGAAAGTCATGTCCTGAAGAAATAGGTAAGGAAAAAAACAAAGACCTGAGAGATGCATCTGGCCCTTCAGCTGATCCATATACTGTTTTGCTGAAGCCAATTCAGAAATGCAAGACTGGTTATCGGGTAGCAATTTTTAGGCAAGGGAAAATGCTGCAATATGTTAAATTACACAAGAAGTGTAGTAAAATCAGTGGCTGCAGGTCTTATGGAGTGATGAATCCAAATTTAACATTTTTGATTAAAATCGTTATCGATATGTATGGAGGAGATCAGGAGGGAAGTATAACAGTGAGTGTCTACACCTATCTGTAAAACACGACGGAGGCCCTGTCATGGTTAGGGGCTGGATTTCAGGCAGTGGTGTTGGAGATCTTGTCAAAACTGATGGAACTGTGAATGCAGACGAGTACTGTCAGAGTTCGAGCCACCACGCAGTACCATCTGGAAAGTGTCTGATTGGCAACAGCTTCGTTTTTCAGCACGGCATTGGTCCCAAACATATTGTCAGTGCAGTAAAAGCATACCTGCATAGAAAAATGCACAATGAAACACTTCCAGTCATAGTCTTGCTTCCCCAGAGAATGGGCCTCAACGTTATTGAAGCAGTGGGCAATCATCTTGGGAAAGAAGAGAATAAAAGGCAGCCACCATTGAAAGAAGAGTTTTGAATGACCTTCAAGAAGCCTGGAGAACTATTCGTGAAGTCTACTTAAAGAATTTACAAGTAACTTTGCCTCAGAGAATTCAGCGGCCATACTAAATATTGACTTCCAAGTTAGTTAAATTATAAAAGCTCAGTTTTAGCCTTTCCATGTATGTTTGCACGTCCCAAAAACTGCATCAACTTCCCATTTTCTGAGCAAAATGAATAAAGAAATGAGTGTTGTACAGCACAGTTGAACTTGCATTGTAGTACAGGACTCAGATTTATCTAAAGACTCAAAACCAAGATAACCTCAGTGAAGCAAACAAACCAAAATACAACAACTGAGCTCTCAAAGTAACTCAAACAAACCTGTTCAAAATAAAAGGCAGCATACACACAAAGCACATGACACGAGCTACAAGTGAACACAGGTGTGGGTGGTTGTAAGGTGGAGAAGTTTATGAATCCTCTATCCAGATGGCAGCCCTATGTTGGCTTGGCTCCCTATGAAGCTTGCAGCAAATCATGTCTGAGCTGTGGAGTGCTGCTCCAATCAAAGCACCAGTTATACTGTCCCTCACTCCTTAGTAAAACACACTATGCAGACCTTCTTATAAAAAGAAAGAGAAACACATCAGCACCACATAACAACACAGAAATTCAACAGCAGTCACAACACTAAAGGTTACAAAACCTTTTTTGCCATTTGACCCCCAAATTCACATTTTAAATAATCACACAGCTTCGTTTACATTTTTTAAAAATCATAAGCATAATCACGTAAAACACCCCAAACCTCCTTCAGGTATGAGCTCTCTTACACTGATTCTTAGGCAACCGAGCCTTAAAGAAACGGGCAAAATTGGTTCCAGTTGGCCGGATACTACACATCATTTAATATATTCCAGTCTATTACCACTTTTGTTCTGACACCTCATTCTTTTCCACCAATATATGAGAGGGTCATTCAATAGCTGACACCTCTCTTCCATACCGTAGTCACATCTCTGTTGCTTTTTGAGCATGTGTCACAGCTGAGAGGCTTGAATTTCAAGAGATAGATTTGCTGACAGAGACATACCATCACTCCTTGCAGTGAGGCTAACACAGGAAATGCTTCACTGTAGAGGTGCAGTAGCCTTGTCACTTTAATCTGAGGTAATTGATCACGGCAGACAACAGCTGATGTGTGCAAGTCAATTGTAAGGGGCAAAAGGATGCTGCTTATTCAGATAAAAGATCTCTAGCATTTCACCAGTCACTCCCATTGATAGGTTGATAGCATGATTGACAGCAAATCAACCTGGCAGAAAATACGTTTAAATGTTGGACAAACATAACCGTAGATATCGTGCATCATTTGTGACTGCATAACATTTCCTCATTAAAGCATGCAATCCCTAACCAGACACTAGACAGCCTTTGGAGAGTCATTTAACTGTCAGAGTGCAGGTGCACAGGGAAAACCATTCAGAATTAAAAAAATAAAAAAAAACAACACACATACCCTGGGACTTCTCAAATGCCACTTAGCATTCAAGGACTTTGTGATTCATTAGTAGCCCAGCAGACTGGTTAGATAGAAGCATCTGTTATCTGGTTCCAGTCCTTATGCCATCAATGTCACAAATAATCACATACAACAGGCGGCTTGCAGCAACAGGTCCTTCAACATCCAGTAGCCTTGTGCATTGCATTATACTATTCTGGACTATTTTTATACAGACCTTATTAGCTTTTATTTAAATGACAGTGATACATTTTCCTCTCTGTTATTTTTTTTTATTTTTAGCTTTCATTTTTAAAGCTAAATATATAAGCACACCTATTAGAATGAAATTTGTTTCACTTCTCATTGGACTGCAACTCAAACTGTCACTGACAAAGTTGCCATCAGTTAATCAGGATCTGTTCTACACTTAATCAGCTGGTGGATGTTTGCTGAAAATGACCAGCCGTTATACACTAGTCACTTTAGGTTTCAAAATAAGATTTAACTGATAACTGCTCAATACAACAAAAGGAAAAGAAAGAAAAGGAAATAAGAGCTGCATTATTTGTGTCCCTCAAACCCCCAGTGCTATTGGAGGGGAACAATAGCAAAAAGTAAAATGAGAAGATTGTGAGCAAAAAATAGCATAAAACATCTAAGTCAGAGTTTGGAAAATTAATAAGAGGCTTTTATTTTGCTAGGTTAAAGACATTAAAAATAGACCAAAGTGTATCAGCTTGCACCTTCTTCAGGGTGTAGAGAACCCTGTAGAGAATACTGGAGGTGCAAACTCACTCAAAAAAAGCCCAGTTAAAAAAGGCCTTTTTTACCTTTTCTGGCTGGAGTTGAATATTTCTGTGT
This sequence comes from Oreochromis aureus, assembly GCF_013358895.1. Lineage (NCBI taxonomy): Eukaryota > Metazoa > Chordata > Actinopteri > Cichliformes > Cichlidae > Oreochromis > Oreochromis aureus. The sequence goes on along the minus strand of NC_052943.1, from coordinate 14,207,464 downwards.
GCTTTTTTGGTGATAATCCTCGTATTTTTTCTTTATGAAATTATATTTTAGTGGCTGTCTTTTAATTAATGTTTAGATACAATCTGTGTATGCAAACCCTTAAAAACTAGATGTAACATTACAACTTTGTCTTTTTTGAGCTTCTATCTCTGTTGGAAGTATTTGCCTCAATACACAGCATGTTACACAACACCACGTCTGACACTGATAACACTAGAATTTGCAGAATTACAACCAAATATAATATGAATCCACACATTGCTGCTCATTCTCCATGACAACCAATTATGTATTGAACTAGAAACTACAAATTAGGATATGGCACCATGTTTTGAACAGCCTGTTTATTGGTTATTGATTCCTCGGTCTCTATGTGGACGGTAAGTCAAAAACAGGAGGTGGGGGGTTTCTGACCCATTTCAACATGCCTTTTTTCGCTGAGAAGAAACACCATAATTACCAGAGGCAGTGAACTTGACAGTTGTTCTGTTTGAATTGCGGAAATGATGGAAGTGAGGATGGAAGAGCAAAGCCTCCTGTGGACATAATCACACCATTCTTGTAACTTAAAAATTATTGTGAGAACACACAACGGGCAACATGTGGTGAGGAATGGACAGCTCTTCTAAAATGGGAAGTGGGATTCTATTTTTACATAAGAGGATCATCATTATTGCTGAAGCCTTTTAGCCACTTTCTCTTCTGCACAAAAGAAAGGACAATGCTTCGGGGTAATCTGTAAAATTGATTCAATTTAAATTAAATGTTGAAATATTCTGTTCTGTTAACTTTATTTTTAAACAAGAGGACCGCTTTTTTTTTAGTTTCCAATTAATCTTTTTTTTCAGATCTCATGCTCTTATTCTTGTACTACTTCAACTGTGTTTACAACTGCTAACTGCCACGTCAGTCAAAAAGCAAACTGTTCCACTTACGTCCATGGCTTTGCTTCACAGACACCCCCTCATCAGTCATAATTCGTGATATCAGAATTAAACATCTGGTGGTCCGCCCATCCAAGCTGTTTTCAGTGTTTTTGATGTTTCGCTTCAAGTATTTTGTATCATGTACGCAGCTTAGACACACCTTACCAGCTGATGCTTCTATCAGAATCTCTTTGTTTCCTTTTTTTCCCCCCTCTGATCCATATGGTTACAATACAACTGGAATTTACTGACACATATAATTTCCCTATCATTGTTGTAGTTTAATTTTTTTGATATTTGCTTTAGCCCGATATTACTGTAAATCTTGACAGGAGCGATGCTCATTTGTTTGTGGGTTTTATTTTCCTTGTTTTCTCACTCATTTTTAAATATGAACCAAAAATTAATCTGAAGTATTATAAATCTTACTTTCTGCAGGCGAATGAAGACAATGAACATAACTGCACAAAAAGACACATTAAAGGCTATGGGGCAAGATCTGATTTCTCAGATTTAAATTGCCGTGGACACAATAGCAATTTCATGGTTGTTCAAGTTGAGACGGTGCAAGAGATCTCTCAGGCTTGTCGACCTTTATCTCCGCAAACATCAGAATCCCTATACAAAAAAGCAGAAAATGAGCTATTGATTTTCCTTTTTTCTTTTGCCCCCTCACTTTCTCATCCCCCTCCGGTATTGTCATTCAATTCTCTAAATGAAGGTCAACATTGGTTTCCTTGTCACTGCCACGGAGACGTGGTAGAAATATAGCAATCTGTGTTTTTTGAAAGAAAGGGGTCTTTCAAAACAGGAAGGGGTTGCTTTTGTCTGTAGGGTTTAATTGGCTCAATAAAACTTCTCTTTAGAGCACAACAGTTTTCAATATGTGCAAGATGTGCGCACACGCTATATGAGCAGCATGCCTGCATACAGGGAGAAAACAGGAGCTTTCAAAGTAAACCAGTGAACTAATTCGTGAAGAAGAAGAAGTCAGTGAAGACAAAATAAAGGTTTAGATTCATGATTAATCTAAAGAAATAATGTCTGGTAATGTCAAAGCTGGAAACAGTGAAATCATCTTGTACACTGGTGTTAATTAGTCAGGCTATTTTGTATAGAATATCTCTCTTAAATCTATAGGTCTTTGGAAATGTCTATATATACGAAACTGCCCCAGGAAATACAGATAACACAAAAAATCAATTATAAACCTCTATATTCATAAGCTATTACATGTATCTGAAGTTACTCTCCCAGCAGAGGCTCTCTAAGATGAAATCCTTGTTACCTGTCTTGTGTCATGTTGTGCATGTAATCATCTTAGCATCTTTGCTATCTAATATCACTTGAAAGAAAAGAACAAAATCTGATGTTTTCTCGCACTCGTTCGCACCCACAGTGCAACCCAAACCACAACATCCTGTTTCATTTTACCCGAGATTGTTTTTTTGTCATCTGATAGGCGGTGGCAAGTGCTCCTGTCATGTTGTTAGGTACATCAGTGGGATCAAATGCTTCCTTAAATCTGCAGTGACATCAGTGCATTTGACTTGGCATGCCTCTCTCATCTCAATTCATCACCTCCCCAAGGTGAACGCGCTATCTTGCCAAATCCAACTCAGCGTACAGTGCAGAAGCCTTTTTTGCATATTCTTCACACTTGTTTATGGTTTAGTGAGCAGGTCACTTCCCCTGCTTGCTTGAACAGCTGCTTCAGTGATGACCCCCCTCTTCCGAACAGGGGTTGGAAGACTACTTGTGTGCTGCTCCCTGTCAAGTTCTCCTTTGCTTGTGAGGCCTGCAGGTGACCTCACGCACAGCATTTACTAGGGCCATATGAATAATTTATCCTTTGAATTTAGCCCAACTCTGACATTTCGATGCTTGATGCCCACAGGCTTTGGCTTTAACAATATAGATAGTGCTCCTTTCCTCTGTGCATCATCAGATAGAGTCTGAAAGCACAGCCAGTGCGCTCTGTATCAAAACCATGGATATCAGGCTTGCTGCATGTTCCACACTCTGGATTCCTCTATTATATTAACTCTTACTGCAGTATCTCTCCCTATACAATGGGATTCTGTATAGGATTCAAACATTTGGAGTGAAAATATTGTGATTTATCGGTGGGAAGACAAGATAAGACCGATGTTTTATAATTACCATAGGGCAACTTTAAACGAACTAAAAAGCAAAATAACACATCTAAGAGGAATATTGATAAAAATAAAATACAAATAGAGCAAAGCAGATAATTTAAACATCAGGTACACAAAAAATGCAAAACAGACTCTAAAGAACTGACTCTGGGTAGGTATGTATAAATTCTCTGAATCTGAGTCTAGCTAAATATGCAATAAGAGAAGAAAGAGCAGCGGTAGTTAAAGCAGAAATAAATCAAGAATAAAGAAGGAGCTGTCTGAGGTGGAAAGATGGGTGGCTGTGGCTCAGGTAGTAGACTGTTTGTTGGTGATTCAGTTCAGCTCCTCCCGATCCTCATGCTCAAGTGTCCTTGAGCAAGACACTGAATCCAAAGTTGATCCTGATGAGCGCCAAGCACCATACATGACAGCTGTGTGTAAATAGGAGGTAAAAACTTCTATTTCTTTCAGTATTTTTCTTTTATTTAAACCGTTCAGCCCATCTTTACAGCCGTAAACTGAAGTGCCCTGGGCTCAGTCGCTGGATTAAACATGAAGAGTAGTCTGTTCCATATACAGTACATCTCTTTTAAACTGCACTGCCCTCAGTCATACAATGTCTCTTTTTTGTTGACTCAGACTCGTATGGTGGTGTACACACACAGGTAGTCGTTGGTCTGCAGCATCTTCACTTCTTCACCCTGAATGATGACATGTGTCAGTAGCTTCTCGGTCTGTCGGAAATCCACCACCAACCCCTTGATCTTACTGACATTTAGCTGCAGATGGTTCTCCTTACTCCACCAGACACCCACTATAACGAAATCATCAAAGAATTGCCGGAGGCTGCAAGATTCAGAACTGAACCTGAAGTCGAAAGTGCAACTAGAAAATCGTGAAGGAAAGTGACCCTTTTATATTTATGTGGGTAGTATTTGTTTCCTCGATGATCTGTACAGCTAAATGCAAATAAGACTGCCAATTAAAGTGCAACAGTGCACTGCAGATATTGCACTGTAAATTACCAATCTTTCTATCTTCGTCACAAAACTGCATTACTAATAATCTTTCAGTTATTTTCTTAATGTTTCTGACATTACTATGGGAATGATAACAAATTTTTTTTATGATGAATGATTAAATTCATTTGAAGATGGATAAATAAGATTGTATAACAACAAGTGTACACGCAGCTTTTATTTAAAGTGGCAGAAATAAACACATTTATAGAAATATAGAAGAAACACCCTTAAATTTGTTTACATTCAGATACTTGTGCATGCTCATCAGGCCTGTCAATGAGAAGAACAGCATTGAAAAATTAGAATTCAACCAGCCGTCTCATAGTTTGTATATTGTTTATGCTTAAAAACAGTATACAATGTGATCTATAGTGCCACATTATATAGACAAAGGTAGTGGATCACCCACACACTACATCTAGCTGTTCAGCCGTGGAAACCATGCTATAAAGCTCCTGGTGAACAATTTGAATGCCAGTGCTAATGCTAGAAGAGGTCTGGGATTCAATTACAGATTGTTGGTGATTTTTACAAACTATGCAACTTTATAACATTACAGAGTCTGCTCTTTTATGGCTGAGTTTCTGTGTTCCTAAACATGACCCCTTATTGCTATCAATATCACTTGCAGTTGATCATGAAATATCTAGGAGGGAAAAAATTTAACAAAATTAACTTGTTGCAGTTGTGGGATCCTAATACAATACCATGCTCCGATGCAGTATGATCAAGACATTCTTTCACAAATCTTTGTAAAGACCGACTATATGGCTAGGTGCTTCATTTTACACATCTATCGTAATGAGATCTAAAACTCCTGAACCAGATGTGGCCCAATACTTTTGTCCATATAGTGTGTCTGTAAAGTGTAACATTAATGGTAAATTAACTATTATTTTCAGAAAGATAATCACAGATTAAAATTATTCATTGTGCTTCTACCAAAACAGGCTCACTGATTATTATACATTACTTGTGCAAAGTCTTGACCCAACCCTTATTTCTTTCTATTTTTCTTCCAAGGCACCAAGGTACAATAATTACAATGTTATTGTAAGAAATTGCCATCTTTAAAACACTGTCGAGGTCTGTCGTGGTTTGGGGTGGTATTTCAGCCAGTGGTGTTGAGGATCTTGTCATGGATCCAGAAAATTGGCACCGGCTTAATTTTTCGGCATGGCAGTGATCCAAAACACACTGCAGTGAAAGCATACCTGCATAGAAAACCACACATAGACTGGCTTCCCTAGAGCCCAGACCCCAACATCAATGTGGGATCGTCTTGCAAGAGAGGAAAACAAAAGTAGCCAACTTTTTGGAATGTCCTTCAAGAAGACTGGAGAATTTACAAGAAATTACAAGAAAGCTTGCCAAAGAGAGTTCAAGCTGTGTTGGAGAATAATTGTGGTCATACAAAATATTAACTTTCAAGCTTGTTGCAGTTTTAGAAATTCTGCTTTTGGCTTATGTGTTGTATTTCCTTTTGTGTTTGCGCATGTTTCAATTAATTGCTGTACCTCTTTTCCATTTCCACTTCTTGTCTGCTGTTCCCCTTTTGCAGACGACATCAGAACTTAAATTCAGTTTTCTGTGCGCTTTGTCCATCTTTTCAAAGTTTGAATGTAGCTTGGTTCAAAAAACATGTGACTGAATACTTCAACCAAAATATGGTAGAAATAAACACACTTCATTACTAGTCTTTTTTTTTTTTTTTTTACGTGTACTTCACCTTGCAAAACTAGATGATTTTTATCAATCAAAAATTCCCATTACATACCCAATCTACCCTCTCATGCAAAGATAAAATTTGATTGACTGCTTGCCACCTCTTAAACTAGCAGGCAATTGGGTGATAAAATGAAGTTCAGTTTGCTTCAAGTATCTGCCTTGCATCAATAGCAGGCGGCCCCTGACAGGCTCACATGGATTCTTTTCTTCTGTGTTCTTTATATCTAATAAAACTCCCTCTCAGTTTACTTTCTGAAAAGACTTTGAGGGACATTTTCGAAAATGTTGGGCTCTGGCATTTTCTCAGATCCCCCACCACCACTATCTCCCGGCCCCCCCAAGGACGTCTTCTCCTGCTGCCAGGACCTGTCAGGCAGGAGCATCTCAAAGTAAAAGGGTGAGAGGACACCAATTAGAAAGCCATCCTCAGCCAAGAGAGCCAGTGGCACAGCTTGCCACAGGAAGTGGGATGTCTGACTTCCTGCATGGGGTCACAGCTGTTTGCGGGGAGGTTACCGCTACAAGCCAATACGCGGTACAGTTTAGTGTCTGATGAGGCAGCCCTCATTTGAATAGCAAAGAACCATCTCAATGTCACCAATAAATTTACATGATTTCTGTCTTGCTACAGCTGGGATCAGAGTGGGGACTTTGCTGAAATTAGGAGAGCATGACAATGTCAAAAGAGCGGGACCAGTTCATTTCAAGTTGGCTAGTTTTAAGGTAAGGATTAATATGTCGTTTATATATAGTGTATAGTAACACAAAAATGCAATTACTATTGTTTCAACACAAGAGTAGCATGTGGTGTACCTACAGAGTATCTATTATACCTGTTAATTTGGGAAATATATAGCATATAAAAGCATTTACATGGAGTAGAGAGAATGGAGGAGATGGTGTCCAGAGAATTAATGGAAATTTTGCAGTAACAAGGTATATGCACTCTTTTGCAAGGGAATTTTTTTCATATAAGCAACAAATAGGTGCTTATATTAATGCAGCTTATTTAAAATAAATTCAAGTGATTGAAAAGAAGGCCTTTTTGGTATGTGAAGATGTTTCACCTCTCATCCACAGGGTTTCTTCACTTCTAAAACAACCAACAGAGAGTCCCAGGTATTTAACCCCTTAAGGGTTGCCCCCTTGGAGGTGGTCCTGAGAGTTGCTGACCTGCTATCAGTCATGTAAGTTGTCACATGATTCAAGTTTATCTGAAACCCACACACACAGACCAGTACTTACTCTTTAATGCCCACCACCAACAACACAAATTCGGGGCGATCGTGATCGAGGACCGGACAGAGACTACCAGGAACTGGGTGACTGAGAATCTGAATAGTCATATTTAAAATACACACATGTGCTGGAAACATTGTTCACTGATGCTGCAAACATTATAAAAATAGACTTTCTCTAAAATATATTGTGAGTAGTTCTCTATGGTGGTAATAATCTCAGTGATTCTATTTCAAAGCAGACAAGAAGTTTCTAAAATAACAGATGCTTAATTTTAGAAAGAACCTCCTTCAACATGAGAGTAATCAGAATCACAGTCTCAAGGCGGCTTCTCTACGGCATAAGAGAATCTCTTATCTTTACCTGAGTTGGTGAACAACTGGAAGCGTGGCAGAGATGAGATCCTGTGATTGGCTCCTGCTATGAGCAGCTGTCTAGAATGCCCATATTTGGTCTCAACCCAATTACATCCTCTGATCCCCAGTCACTGGGCTGATGCAGTCAGAACCATTAATCTCCCTGGCTGAGTACTACGCCATGTGTTAACAGCCAAGAAAACCCCAACCCCCATTTCACTGCCAAGCCCCACCACCAAGGTTGAAAGTCATGCCAGTCATATTGACTTTTCTGACTCTCATATTCCCTTGGGCTCATCAAGATTATGGGCGAACCTATGATGACTGTGAAAAAACATAATGTACAGTACAAAGAAAACATTTCGTTCAGCCCTGTCAGCCTTATATTAACGGACCAAAGTTCAAACAGGGGTTACAGCATGTGCTTTCAGAGTGTGGCAGGTGATCTGTGATGGAGAAGGAAGAAGGGAAAAACAAACACTTTTGAATCTGGGATGTTAACAACAAAATACCTTGGAGCTGTGTCAGAAACCAATTCCAGCAAATCATTTTCAAAAGGGACAGTAGTAAACAGTAGGCAGTTTTTTGCAACTGCCTGTTTCAGAGAAACGAAAGGCACCTTTAGCTCATGGTCTACAAATGGCTCTCTGGACAAATAGAAAACAGAACAAAAGAAACCAAAGCATTTTTCTCTTTACTTTTGCTTCTACAAATCTTCTATTTCAAAGACTAAGAAAACCTTTGATTTTAGCTTTTGGCTGTCTGTATCTAAAGCAACCAATAAAAACAAATCTGTCAGATTCATTGTTTTGACCACTGATTGGTTTGTATAACTGTGATTAACGGTCTTAACGAGGGACAAGAAAGTAAGGCTAATGTAAAATTAGAAGAAGTGGTTTAATCAGGGTCTGAATTACATGGACTCTGAGTTCCAGTTTGGTGAGCTCTTTTTGTTCACAAAGATTAAGGGAGGAGTCAGGCAGGCCCCCATTGTTCCTTTGAGAAAAGAAACTCATTTGCTTTGAAAGATAAATGTCTTTCGAGCATAAATCATGTCTCCTAATCCCTTTACCAATGACACATAATACAAACTGTGTCTCATTCACAGATGAGACAAAAGAGACGCAGAGTTTGTAGCACTGTCCTTCTTGCTGAGGACATTCACCTAAGATTGTAAGATTAACACTGATTACATCATGTATATTCATCTGTCTGCATGCTGAATAGACCTATATGGAAAAGAAAAACTCATATAAGACATAAACATTTAAGAAGTGGGGAAATAGGAATCCTTAAGTTTTTCTATTCTATTTATATTTCTCATGGGAACACGTAGAACTCTTTTTATTTTTACATTGAAATTTAAATTATTTTATTTTGTTTTGTAATTTATTGAATAAGAATAGAACACTTTTGGCCAAATGTTAGTGTGACACATTTTAATAGGCCATCTACCACCAACTTTAACTTTGGTCCAATGTGGGTCTATTAAACACCTTTCTATTCCAGTCTTCAAACACCATATGAATCAGTTACCCAAGGGAGGCAGTTGACATTTAGTTCTGTGCATGAGTGTGCTCCATTTCTATTCCCATGACAATGGTGACTTTAGAAAACATGCAAGCATCTGAATTTCTAAATGAAAACAGATATCAGCAAGGAATAAAAAAGATCCCTTGTGAGCTTCTTCTTCAGTAGGAAGAAGCTCTTAGATTTATCTGGTTTTTACAGCATCATTTTGTGTGGTGTGTTATTTCAAAAGCGCCACAAACAAACGAGTGGTTATGTTTAGGTTACAAAACGGCTTGGTTAGGGTTGGTTTAAATATGCCCTTTCATAACGTATGTAATGAATGAATATTTCTTAAAGACACCGAGTGTTTTAACCATAATGTGATCCCAGTGAATACGGTCTTAATGTCTGCATGTTGCAAGTTGGGAAAACAGGGCTCTGTACTCTAAAATGATCTCTATATGTATCTTTGCATTGTGTGGATTCACTTATCATAACATCAGGACAAACGATCAGTTAGAGAACAGACTTAGTCTTCCAACAAAGAAAGACTAAACTATACTATATGAAGAGGTTTAACATATAATATAGACAGAAAACAGTTTTAGTTTTTATTATTTCAACTGCAGCCTTGGTGGTGTTTAAGGGTGTGAGAGAAAGTAAAGAATAAATATGATGCTTAGACAATACAAAGACATTTGACTCTATTAAAAATCTTTAGACTCTCCTAATATATCCATAGATGTCCATGGGGTGTGCAGGAAAGGTGACTATGTTTCAGAGAACCAATTGGTCAGTAGTGATCTCATGCCTGTTGAGCTCTAATCTGGAACATAACCTGTTCCAGAGAAGGTTAGGTTAGCAACATGGCAGTAACAATGGCAGTATACCCCAGTAACAAGTGAATGGCCTTCATAGTTGAGAAACCTTGGGTTAACCCTGAAGTTATCTGGATAAGTAGAAATTTTGCTTTGTCAGACAGACCTCTGGTCTGGTGTCACGCGGAAGTGAAATTTTCCTCTTTGAAGCTGTGGTAAAGACGAGGTCAGCGAACAAACTGTTTTCCATCATGAATAATGCCGACCAACCTCTGCACCTCTGACAGCCTGATTTAGCTTCCCTACCAGAGGGGAAAATACAGGAAATCCTCCATGCCTCAAACAATAACTGCATAACAGTGCAACCCATCTGTCAAGGAGAGAATCAGCTAGTGTTTCATTTTAACATTTTATTTCCAGATTATATTCAGTTTTGCATTTTAGATTTTGAAAATGCTACTTTGCAAATTATTATTATATTGTTATTATTACAAGTACATGTCCCTGCTGTGCTATTATTTGGTCTGTTCATAGTGTTGGCAAATGGCTTTACTTAATCACACTGAGAAAACTAAAAAGAACCATGGCAGTGGTAGATGCTGTGCACATAAATAAATACATCAATATGGGAGTCATTGTTAGTTTATGTACCACAAAATGTATTTACATCTGTGTATGGTAAAGAGACTACATTGTTTAAAAAATAATTGTACTTCTACACTCGTCAGCCAGACACTGTCCACCCCCATCAAGTGTATAACAAAGAACTGTTATGTAATATTTTTTTAAATCTAATCTAGTAAAACAGCATTTCACAACTTAGCTTTCATTATGACTGCATATTTAAATGTGTTATGGTTGTCCTGTACATATAAGTAACTTACACCTGACACCTGGTGGGAAATATATATATCCATATATGTGTATATATATATATACATATATATATATATATATATATATATATATATATATATATATATATATATATATATATATATATATATATATATATATATATATATATATAAAAAAAAAAAAAACACCCAGCACGCCCCCTGCGGGCGGTTTATCCTTCAAGCTCGGGTCCTCTACCAGAGGCCTGGGAGCTTGAGGGTCCCTGCGCAGTATCTTAGCTGTTCCCAGGACTGCGCTCTTCTGGACAGAGATCTTCGATGTTGTTCCGGGATCTGCTGGAGCCACTCGCCTAGCTTGGGAGTCACCGCACCTAGTGCTCCGATTACCATGGGGACCACCGTTACCTTCACCCTCCACATCCTCTCGAGCTCTTCTCTGAGCCCTTGGTATTTCTCCAGCTTCTCGTGTTCCTTCTTCCTGATATTGCTGTCATTCGGAACCGCTACATCGATCACTACGGCCGTCTTCTTCTGTTTGTCTACCACCACTATGTCCGGTTGGTTAGCCACCACCATTTTGTCCGTCTGTATCTGGAAGTCCCACAGGATCTTAGCTCGGTCATTCTCCATCACCCTTGGGGGCATCTCCCATTTTGACCTCGGGACTTCCAGGTTATACTCGGCACAGATGTTCCTGTACACTATGCCGGCCACTTGGTTATGGCGTTCCATGTATGCCTTGCCTGCTAGCATCTTGCACCCTGCTGTTATGTGCTGGATTGTCTCTGGGGCATCTTTACACAGCCTGCACCTGGGGTCTTGCCTGGTGTGATAGACCCCAGCCTCTATGGATCTTGTACTCAGAGCTTGTTCTTGTGCTGCCATGATTAGTGCCTCTGTGCTGTCTTTCAGTCCAGCTTTGTCCAGCCACTGGTAGGATTTCTGGATATCAGCCACCTCCTCTATCTGCCGGTGGTACATACCGTGCAGGGGCCTGTCCTTCCATGATGGTTCCTCGTCTCCCTCCTCTTTCTTGGGTTTCTGCTGCCTGAGGTATTCACTGAGCACTCGGTCAGTTGGGGCCATCTTCCCAATGTATTCTTGGATGTTCGTTGTCTCATCCTGGACTGTGGTGCTGACACTGACCAGTCCTCGGCCCCTTCCTTCCGCTTAGCGTACAGCCTCAGGGTGCTGGACTTGGGGTGAAACCCTCCATGCATGGTAAGGAGCTTTCTTGTCTTTATGTCAGTGGCTTCTATCTCCTCCTTTGGCCAGCCTATTACCCCAGCAGGGTACCTGATCACGGGCAGGGCGAGGTGTTGATGGCCCGGATCTTGTTCTTACTGTTCAGCTGACTCCTCAGGACTTGCCTGACCCTCTGCAGGTACTTGGTGGTTGCAGCTTTTCTAGCGGCCTCTTCATGGTTCCCATTCGCCTGTGGGATCCCCAGGTACTTGTAACTGTCCTCTATGTCTGCAATGTTGCCTTCTGGTAGTTCGATCCCCTCAGTTCTGACTACCTTTCCTCTCTTTGTTACCATCCGACTACACTTCTCCAGCCCGAATGACATCCCGATGTCATTGCTGTATAGCCTGGTAGTGTGGATCAGTGAATCGATGTCTCGTTCACTCTTGGCATACAGCTTAATGTCATCCATGTACAGGAGGTGGCTGACAACCGCTCCGTTTCGTAGTCGGTATCCGTAGCCAGTCTTGTTAATGATCTCACTGAGGGGTTCAGGCCTATGCAGAACAGCAGTGGGGACAGAGCATCTCCTTGGTAGATCCCGCACTTGATGGTGACTTGTGCTATGGGCTTGAGTTGGCCTCTAGTGTTGTGCGCCACATCCCCATTGAGTTCCTGATGAAGGCTCTTAGGGTCCTGTTGATCTTGTACAATTCTAGGCATTCCAGTATCCAGCTGTTGGGCATTGAGTCATAGGCCTTCTTGTAATCAATCCAGGCTGTGCACAGGTTGGTCAGTCTGGTCTTGCAGTCTCGGCTGACTGTTCTGTCTACCAGTAGCTGGTGTTTTGCGCCTCTGGTATTCTTGCCAATCCCTTTCTGTGCCCCGCTCATGTATTGACCCATGTGCCCGCTCATCTTAGCCGATATGATGCCTGACAGGAGCTTCCATGTAGTACTGAGGCAGGTTATTGGTTGGTAGTTGGATGGGGCGGTCCTTCTTGGGGTCCTTGGGGATCAGGACCGTCCGACCTTCAGTTAGCCATTCCGGTGTCTCTCGTTAACTAGCAGCTGGTTCATTTGTGCTACCAGACGCTCGTGGAGTGCAGTCAGCTACTTCAGCCAGTAGGCGTGAACCATGTCGGGCCCTGGTGCTGTCCAACTCTTCATACTGGAGACCCTTTCTTGGATATCTGCCACTGTGATGGTTATATATATATATATATATATATATATATATATATATATATATATATATATATATATATATATATATATATATATCTCTAAACACAGTCAAATTAACTTCATAATTAATCCTCAAATGATGTAATGTATTATTGATACATATTATCTCATATTAAAATTTGGAGATATCAAGCATGGCTCAAATCCTACTGAAACAGAAATGACATGATACTTTTATAAGGTGTTCCAGGTACATACAGTAAATGCTACAGATGAGTTATTTTAGCTAGTTAATAGTGGTTGCTGGGCAACATGATGTCATCATAATATGTGATATAGAAAAGAACCTTCAGCAGTCTAAGATGTACCTGTGTTCCACCTTTGGTTGCTCAGCTCATGTAGGAGGGGTTCACAGGCAAACAAACAGAGACAATTTTAAAATATATATATATTTATTTATTTAAATTTATTTCAGTTTTATTTATATAGCACCAAATCACAATGGCATTTGCCTCAAGGCACTTTTTTATTTATATATTTTTTCATAATAGCTGCAGTAAAAATCTTTGAATTTTCTTTAATGCACTGCAGCGGGATAAAGAAAATATATCGCATTTATTTCAGTAGGAAAAGCTGTAGATTCAAATGTGAAGGTGAAATTAGGACCTGGGGGAAGTATTCAGCACTAGAATGTCTTTAATTAATCATATTTAAGCAGGTGATATATCAAATATGAAAAATGTAATGATTTTCCAAAATTGCATACTATTAGTTTGAGATTTTTCTTTAAACAAAGAAACAAAAACAAAAATATGATACCATCAAAATAAGGATTAATTGTGATGTGGCAACTATAGATACACTATTTCTTATACCAGCACCTGGATGCTCGTCTGAATGTTTTCATGTGAGCCCTCCACCTTTTGCTCCAGACTTAAACAATGACAATAAGACCTCAGAATATAAAATCAGTGTTCAATATATATTTACTCAATAGGAAATTACTCTCTGTAACCTGGCGTGACCTTAGCTGTCATACTAAAATAAACACCACTAGGTACAGTGATTTTATTGAAAGCTTTTTGCAATGTTATGTCTTTTCTGCTATAATGGAGCAAGCAAGTTTTTTGTAATATATTAACATTAATGTGTGTTAGTGTGACTTTGATATCGGTCTGCGTCTGTGTGCACTTAGTTAGTTCTGAAGGATCACATTGTTTTCAAAGGACCCTGTGTGTGGTGACAACATCTGCTTTGAGCGGGTGATCCATCTCCGCTTAGCTGCCATATAACAAGTCATGAGGGATTTTATTTAGTGAATGCCCAACACAGGGGGCTCCATCATAAAATTTACTGTCTCACAAGGGCATTGTAGAGGTTGTGCTTTTTACCTTCTAGTGCTCAGCGGTATTACAACTTTTTTAAGTAATTGATGCAAAAATACAGCAAATATTTTCCATCTTGAGCATAAACTGTTTATTTTTTTGTTAAATTTTGTACATTGTAAAAGCTGCATTTTTTCCATTACAAATAAGATATTCTCTGTAGTGTTTGGTAATAGAGAAATATCTCCTGCTGGTAATAACAGTGTCAGAATTGCACTTTCAACAGTGGTAGCATAGCAGGAGTTAAAAGTAAGCTTTCATCCCTTCTTTGGAAAGAAGACTGTTTTTTAAATGCCCCTGGCTGTCTTCCAAGCTTCTAGCCTCAAGCCCATGGGTCTAACAAGCATGATGCTTTGAGGATTGACTTGTGATTCAACCCAAATTTACAAGCTGATTACTATGCAGACACTGAGTCAAGTCGAGTACAAAAATGTGCTCCTTATTTTTACCAACAATCTTTTAGATGTCCAGAGAATGAAATGGCATGGATGTGTGTTTGTATGACTGTGTGTCTGCGTGAGCATGTATTTAATGGGCACCAGCTGAAACTTTGATGTAATTGATAAAAGAAGCTGTTCTCCTAATCCTAATGGCACAATTCCTTATGATCCTTTATGCACTGACTTGCAGAAGATCAAAGAAACAGAGTTTTGCCCCTGGCAATAAAATATGTATTAAAGATGGGTTTGAAGGATATATTAACAGGATATAAATCATGCAATTTATTCAATTGATAAGTTTGGCATTGCCTGTAGTTCACGAGTTATTTTCCTCACACACACACATACACCATAATTCTCCAATAACAACTAACCCAACTGCTCTTTGTTATACCCAGGAATATACACTTTTCTCTGCCTCTAATGAGATGTTTTTCAAAGTAAAAGCCACTGTAGGCGTAGGTCCATTACATCATTTGTCAAATGTTTTCAACTGCATGATATTTCTGGAATCCATAGAAACTACATGTCAGCATAATTTGGCAACACTTTCTGAATGTGGGGGGTTTTTTTGTCACCTAGACAGAGCGCAACATCAGACATGAACCGTGACCAATGATAAAGTTCTCAGCAAAGTTGGAATCTTCTCCCCAGTTAGCATGCATAACAAAACAGAAGCGTCAAGAAAATCTAAATGTGTCCAGATAAGTGCAAATATAAAGACAAAATCCCCCCAAATACAATTATGAAAGACAACTGTAACTGTAAACGAACTACTTGTTTGGGTGAAAGATTATCCATCCTCTGATTAAAGAACATAAAATGAGATGGGGTCATGTGGTTTCACGTCAAATGAAACTTGTGAATAAGGAAGCAGCAAAAAGTAGCAAATGAGTTAGAGGTCAGTTAATATTCCTATATCAACACGATCTGATTGTCAAGACACAAAAGTTGTCCACTGATACTATCCCCTACACATGCAAACGCACACTACATGGGGAAGAGGCTCGTTCTTCCATTTTATCAGCGCTTCACTCAGACCATCCCACTTAAAACTCATTGATTCCCATGCAGCTATGACTGGGTTTGGAATAGAAAATGCTGCAAGAGACTGACAGTAAAAGATTTAGAGCTTTGCTGAAAACACTCAGGATTTAAGCCCTGTAAGCCCGACCCTGGCATCACCCATGCTGTATCCACAAAAAAGTGGCTTCCATTAGAACTAAACTGTGTGTGAGGGTGAAAATCACGAAGTCACACAAAAGGCCCGAGTTGCAGTTTTGTCTTTGGTAGAGTGATTCTTGTGGCTGAGGAATAGAGTGAGACAACTCCTGGTGAAATAGGGTGCTGCTCCCTCACAGGTGATCTATAGTTTGTCAGCACCAATCAGCCCGGAATGGGAGAACAGTCCATTCATCTGCTCATGGCTTATTGAAGAGGGTGGGCTGCTTTTGAATGCCTCAAGCTCACAGCTCCTTCCAGAGGCATTATTGGATTGAGCCTATTTATCTTCCTCTTTATCACTTGAGAATGCACTTTTTGATTTATACGTCCATATGATTCTTTTCAATGTGAAGAATTCGCCTATATGCAGCCCTTGGGCTAGAGCTCCTGATCATGACAAATAGTTGCAATGAATATGTCTTGCTAAATATCAACAGGAGGTCTCCACAAAACAGATGTAGATGGCATCACCTGAGCAGTTGTTCCAGACTTCTGTGTTTAAGATATGGAAGACTTTATGCCAGGGAAAAAATAGTTTCTCTTATCTCATATCTATATTACTTAGATTTGCATTAAGACAAAGGTTTCAAGGTCAGCTGAAAAATCTGGTATAACACAGCAATAATAACCAGAGCTGCAGAGTGGTGTTACAGTAGGTTTATTGTACCTATACCCCAAGATGCTTTAGATTACATGAATCCTAGTTTTATTCTCTCAAATCCAGCTGTTCACCTTTTTGCCTGAATGAACCAAAGCATGTTACCCATCTACACGTTCAGTCAAATAAAGCAACACCTTTCACCACAGGCAGAATGAAAAAGACGTTAATACAACTTGAATTTTGCTGACTCATAATTGGTGGTTAATACACTGTTAAATAATGTGTAGTTTGGGCCAAGCAATTTGGTCAAAGATGTGCTCCGGTTGAGCCGATAATTCCCATAAAGCACAGTTAAGCCATGCTTTATTGGTTTCCATGGCAATTCTTGTAGAAACCAGAGAGGATGTTCCTGTGGTCATGTTTTTATATTATTAGTATGTGCTATCCTTCAAAGAAAGCCTTTGACATGGATGTGTTTTGACCCTCTGCATTAGTCACATAACTATTTGTTAAAGAATTGTAGGATTTCTCTCAGTCTGTATTTAAGCCTGATTTTGCTTCCAGTTTAGATATTCAATTTTCAAGAGGAACCTGCTTTTAGATTTCAAAGCCAACACTCAGATTCAGTTAAATGTAGTTAAGTTCCCAGTTAAATCAGCATGTGTAACAACACGTAATATCCTCATGCAATAATGATTACACTTTTAATATAAAATTTGCTAATTCTAAATGTAAGCTTGTTTGTCTGCATACATTAACATGTATTTTTAATGCACAGTACATGGGTGGACTGAAAAACAATAGACAGCAGTAGTAAATTATTTTTCAATATTATTGTTTAACTTTGATTTAATAAGTAATTTATTCAGTGGGATTTATGATTCTTTCATAATGTGTCTCTAAAAGAATAATGGAGAGAAAACAAACCAGGGATGCTAAATAAATAAAATAAAATATAATAATTATAATAAAAGTAGACAAAGAGATTTCTGTTAAAGTTAATATTCTGGTCAAATACATATTTTCTGACAGTTGAATTAAAACGGAGTCACTGTCCTGCATCTTTCTGTTTTTGATGTTTTCTTTCCATCCTAATAGTAAGTTGTCTAAACCACATATAAACCTCTAAAATGAAGCCAACACAGAAACGCCAAAACTGCAGTTCAGAGTCAATCCCCTCAAATTTCCATGTTAAAATGCCTAAAGCAGAAGTGAATTATTTATTTATTTATTTTGGGGAGACTCGTTTGAACTCTATTAAGTCTCAAAGTTATGCATTATTAGAGATGTGGCTGCTCTAACTAGCAGGTGGATGCTGACACGGGCTATTTTGGCCAGTCGCTGTCTGTTAGACTTCATCACTATGGTTGTGCTGTCTTTTGGAATCTTGTATGGCAGTTTTGGGAAACTAACTGTGAGATCCACATTGTTGTTAAACAAATTAGAAGGCATCTATGTGTGTGTAATCAACTTTATGTTGTATGGATGTGCTTTGCAAACCAACCAAGCTGACGTTAGCTGAAAGCTAAGCATACTGCTGTCACTTCTGGCTCCAAAGAAAGGCAAAAAACATAGAAATCTATCTTTTATTTACAGTCTATACTAGAGATGGACCTTTCAGATATTAAGTATCGGTACCGGTCTGATACTGACGTAAATTACTGGATCGGATATCGGAGGGAAATAAAAAATGTAATCCGATCCATTAAATATCAAAAAAGCACCTCAAAAAACTTGCGACATGGCGTAACTCGGCTCATCACCATAGCACATCAGAGCAGTATGCGTCATGTGATAGAGCAGCTGTGTGTATTTGTAGCCTCCCTAGCAATCCCGCATTTCATCTCCGAGGAGGTTATCCCAGAGAGAAGTAAAGCAAGTGTGTAAGTTCATCTCTGAATGTTTATAAAGCATTCCCGCGTTAAGCTTAACAACCGATATATGGAGCGACTGCCTCTTCTCTATCCCTCCCTCTCTTGTTGCTACTTCAATCATGAAATTGATCAGCTGATCGGCTTTTCTGTCGCAAGTCCCTCTCTCTTCTTTGTTTTTGGCCCACTTCGCACCAGAAAGAGGAAACCAGCGGATGAACAACAGCAGCACGTTTAAGCTTGATAAGCTGTTGTTAGAATTTATTTAATATTACTTTCTACACCAGGATCCTTTTCTACGTAGCTGACGGCTGGTAACTGTGCAGGGGCGGATCTAGCAAAGTTTAGCCAGGGGGGCCGATAGGGCATTAACAGGGAAAAGGGGGCACAAAGACATACTTTTCTTTCTTATTCTCATTTAAAATGTCTAGCTTTTAATAAATAATTATCCGAATCTTACACCCAAAGTTTTAATCTGATGTAAAATGTATAGAAGTCCATTACTGTATATAGTAACTATAAAGTCTAATATACCCTAGTAAGCTATAGTACTTTTTCCTTTGGGAAGATACCATCTGTGCAGTCTGCAATTCTGTTGAAGAAAGATGTTGAATCTATTTAATTATTCTTGAAAAAGAATTGATTTCTGTGCTTTTTTTCACACTGCATCAAATTAAAGTTGATTACGTCGATTAAGCATCACGAGGTGGAGGGTGGGTGGTTCCCTATTTTTTTTTTTTTTTTTTTTTTTTTGCTGGGAGTTTTAGAACCCTATTAGTTAGGTTGCTTACTCTTTAAAATACCAGAATAGGGAGGATGGAGTAGGTTTAAGTTTATTATATTGATCAGTGTTGCTGAACTATGAAATATTTTGGGTGCAGTGTATTTTTTGCATACAGGTATAACAGAATAGCTTTAGTGTTTGTTTTTTTTAACTTGAGTATGAACTTATACAAAAAGCAGCAAGATATTAACAAAACAGTTTTATTGATTAAAAAACACACTATATCGGATTCATATCAGTATCGGCAGATATCCAAATTTACGATTTCGGTATCGGACATAAAAAAGTGGTATCGTGCCATCTCTAGTCTATACATGTTACTCATATTTAAGTGCACCTAATAAACACATGCACACACACACACACAAAGCTGTTAAGAGTGGTCTCTCATCTATTAACTGCTTTCTATTTATAGTCTTGTTATCTTCCATATTTGAAATGTGTTCATTTATGATGTTAACTAAACTGTCGTCAGCCCTCAGCAGGCTTTTTCAATCCCGAGCCACACCATGGCAACCTTCATATTCAACGTGTGCTTGCTAGAGGATGTTTCTAGACAGACAAAGACAACCAGTGTGTTTTGTCCATGTCATTTTCAAGTAGTCATGGTAAAAGCATGTTCTTAAATTCAATTCAGCTGCTTTTCTGCTGTTGAATATTTCAGTTAAATAAATTCCACTCTGCCATAGTTAACAATTACATTCTGTGAACCTGTCATTTAACCACTCCTCACTACACCACATATTTCTTTTTTGCATATTCCTTTTGTGCAATTCAGCACCAACTTTTCAAAGTAATTTCAGATTCCATCTTAAAAGAGTGGAATTTACTGCAGTGCCATAAAAGCAAGCACTACCACAGAAGCACAATGCATGTTCAATAAAACAATATGAGATCATAAAGAGTGAGCATTAATGCATCTCGGAGGCAGATTAAATGAAAATCATGGAATCAATAAGGCTTGTAATAATGTACTCTGACAGGCTGGCTCTAAAATGTGGCAGGCACTTTTACATTTCAGTAAGGCATACCATGTGTTCTCAAGAAATAAACCATACAACTGACATGACTTTAGATAACAAGAGTTAGCAAAGACATATGTTTGTAAAATAACAGCAGTCTGATAAGGAAGTGTTTTCAGGATTTTTTTTTTTTATTCATTTTTGACAGAACACAAATCTAAGTAAATGTTACCAATATCAAGTTACTTGCAACATGACAAAGGTTCCGTTTTCCCAGTAACGCAATTCAGAGACTACAGACAAAGCCGATGGCCAAGGCCTTAGTAGGGCGTTATGTTTGCAGTACATACAGAACTTTCAGTAAAATATAATTACTCAGATGAGAAAAAATGTTTAACTTTACATTCAACAGGTTTGAATGTTTCTTTGTGGATGACAGGAATTTAAATAGCCGCTCTTTTCTCAAGGTGCAGAGCTGAGATAGAAATCCACAAAGTCTTTCTAAATCTTCATCATCTGATGCCACGAGTTATCAAAGCCCTTTTTTCCGTTGTCATGGAAACCTTTTACCCTTTACATTTCCTATTGTCACTTGTGTTTTTGACCTTGTCCATCTGAATGAGGCAGAGTTCTGATGGCATTCACCATGAAACTCTTACAACATGTTTGTAAGAGTTAATGAAGTCTTAGACATACAAGTGGGACCTTGGATAAGTTATCTATCTATCTATCTATCTATCTATCTATCTATCTATCTATCTATCTATCTATCTATCTATCTATCTATCTATCTATCTATCTATCTATCTATCTATCTATCACAACTCTCAAAAAGCAAGAAGGTGCCAGGTACTTTAACATTTCAGCAAGGCATACCATGTGTTTTTTTTCTTCTCAAGGAATAAATTATACAACTGAAGTGACTTTAGATAACAAGAGTTAGCAAAGAGATATGTTTGTAAAATAACAGCAGCCTGATAAGAAAGTTTTTTTTTTCTTTTATTCATTTTTGACAGAGCACGTGTATGGGTCAGGAATTTAACGTATAGAAATCTAAGTAAATGTTACCAGGCAGTGTTTTAAAAGAATTATCCAGTTACTTGCAACAAGACAAAGATTCTGTTTTTCCAGTAACGCAATTCAGAAACTACAGAGAAAGCCGATGGCCAAGACCTTAGTAGGGCATTATGTTTGCAGTACATACAGAACTTTCAGTAAAATATTACTCACATGAAAAAAATGTTTAACTTTACATTCAACAGGTTTGAATGTTTCTTTGTGATTGACAGGAATTTAAATGGCCGCTATTTTCTCAAGGTGCAGAGATGAGATAGAAATCCACAAAGTCTTTCTAAATCTTCATCATCTGATGTGAAGAGTTATCAAAGCTTTTTTCCGTTGTCATAGAAACCTTTTACTCTTTACATTTCCTATTATCGCTTGTGTTTTAGCCCTTGTCTATTAACTGAGGCAGAGTTCTGATGGTATTCAATGTGAAACTCTGACAACATGTTTGTAAGAGTTGATGAAGTCTTAGTGGGACCTTGGCTTAGGTATGTATTTATCTGTCCAGCTATTTATCTATCTAACTATCACAACCCAAAAAGCAAAAATATGTTTTGTTGAACATTTGCACTGGCATTTCTCTGCCTTGGAAAGAAAAAAACTCTAGGGTTCAAAAATCTATGATCACAGTGACATGAACAATAGTTAAGCTGAATGACAAATGTAACAATGACTACATTTTTGGGGAGTAATGAGCTAATGCTATGATTCATGGCACGTCCCGTGGAGATACATTTGCATCTCACGCTGTCTGAATGGTGTTAGCTGCCTTAGTTGAGAGAAGGTTATGACTGAACAGAGAATGGCTGCTATGTATTATATGGACATCAACACCCAAATTGGACCAGACAGCTTTTAACTATTCACTGAGAAGTCATGTATAAACTCGCACTGTGTGCTAAAGTGGAAAAAAAAAAATTAAAAGATTTTTGACATTAGTTTTCAGGCGAGTGTGTTTAATGCTGAATTTACAGGTTTCCAGAAAGAAGGCTAATGAGACATCCACTTAAGCCCCAATGACAGTAAAAACTAAAGCCTCATTGATGTCCATTTGTTTTTCAGGCCTACTTGCCCTTCTGGACAGTAATTTTCCACACAGAGTTTTGTCAAACTTGACACCTCTTGGTCTACTTGAGCAGATTGTTATGAATGCTGATGACAAGCAGTGGAACTGTAAGATCGGCACAGTGTTGTTTTGCCACTGCAATCAGCGCTCTCCCAATTAAAGCAACAATCCCTTGTTTTAAATGTGGATCTAAGATAGAGGAAGGGTAAATTAGATCATTTTAATGAAGGTATGGCAGAAGAAGTAAAACATGGGGATAAGGGATGTTTGAGGATAAGAAGCATAGGTTTTTTTATGTAAATTTCTAAAAAGACTTACCTTTACACAGACATCATCCATGCTATGCATTATTTTTAAATAGAGTAACTCAGAAAAGTAAACTCTAAAATAATTAGTTCATTAAAATCTCTTCTATATTATATACAGTGATATATATAGCTAAGAAATACAGAACTATTACATGTGTTTATGTTTTTTAATTCAAATCATCTATATCTAAAAAGCGCACAAGCACAAGCATGGATTTTTCTATAATACCAGCTTTCTCGCCAAATGCACAGCAAGACCAAATGCACTCAGGGACTCTTTGGTCTCAACAATGCTGATTTATATCTGTTCTCTGCAAAGGAGACACATGCTGGTAACAGGTGGATACAATGCACTGGTGACCTAGTTTCATTCCTAAGAAGGAAAAAAAAAGTCAACATTAAAAAATTCCACAGTAATAGGAATTGGTTACTTTGGTCTTCATCTCAAAGCTTTCTGTGGCTGCACCTTTTGTTTTATTCCACCCACTACATTTTAAAACCGCTCTACCAAAAGAAAAAAAAAGAAAAGAAAAGAAAAGAAAAGAAAAAAAAGAATATTTTGTCAAAAGAGGCTGTTCTTATGTTGACTTTATGAACTGAATCATCGTACTCAGAGCTTACCAGACAGTGACATTTATTATAACACTTCTACAACAAAAGCTACAAATTGTTTTGTCAGTTAAATGCTTTGGATGCAAAAATTATAGCAGATGCTGCATTTGTAACTTAGTCCCGATACAATAGTAGAGTGGACAGTAAAAAGTAATATAAAACTCACAGCGGTAACACTGAAATAAACGCAAAAAACTTTTTTTGTAAAGCCTTTGTGCACATGGGCTGGACTTTTTATCCAAGTGTGTGAATAGAAGACTCTTGTAAAATAACATAAAGGTCTAATCAACAAAATGTGTTTGATTTCATGACAGCTTTATGATGTTAGACTGGACCCTGGTGCTAATTTTTTGTTCCATCTTGTGCAAATGAGTGTTAATCAAAGTTGATCATGTTACAGATTTACAAGTCATAGTTTTAATTTTAATCTATTTTGCTAGATTTTGTTCATTGCTTCGTCTGTGAGATAGAAAAAGAAGGTGACTATAGAAATTGGGTACAGGAAAAGCTTTGGAGAACTCAGCTCAAGGGTAGACGCAGACCTGGAGATAGTTGCAGGCAGGGGGTCTATTAACACTTAGGGGAGCCAAGCTTGACAGCTCCTTACTCATCTGGGCCCCACAGGGAAGCTTGTTCTCGCCACAGCACTGTTGTGATGGTCAATACCAGTGCTTCCAGGGACACCTGGATGTGGGCTGGGATGCTCGGTCACTGTTACGATCCTGCTCCATCTGGGATTTGAACCAGTACTGGAGCAGCACATTATTTTTGTTTTTCTTTGTTTCTTTCGTGTTTATTTATTTGCTGAGTTCAGACAAGTAAAGGAATCAGCCTTTTGATATAACACCACCAACAATGCGTGTAGATTTATGTTTGGCTTAAATGAAGCCTGTGCAAAGTAATATGCAGTAATTATTAGATCATCAAGAAGATTGTCCTCATTGTGAGAATACTGCTGGGGGCTATCACACTATCAATGCAATAATGTCAGTGTATGCTAACTCAATTTGCTCATTTTGCCCTGTATATTACAGATGTGAATGGAGAACAATGAGGTAAGTTCTTGTTGCTTGTTACTGTAAAAAGCAATGCAGCCCTAATGAAAAAGGATTGGTTCTTGAACCATCTTTGCATGAGTTTGTTTTTGTTGCTTGATCATATTTGTCCTACTTTGTTAAACTTTTTTTATTCAGATTTCCCACAATGCATTTTTAAAAATATTTATGTCAGTGTTGGTTTTTGTAGTTTGATTAGCTAACATAAATTCTGAATTAGCCAGCTTGGTGCCAATGGATGTTGAGAACCAACAGTACAGTTTAAAACAATAGTTAAGGTTCTCTAAAAACAACTGGGGTGCTTTGGTGTAAGACAGCAGACTTTAATCCATACATAGCATCTTTGTGTTTTACTATTTCTACTTACTTTTGCTTTCCCTTGCAGCTCTAGTGGGTTTCGCCACTGCAAATCACTTGGTAAGGTTTATGAAGTCATTATGGACTGGCAAATAACACCAGTTTATAATGTTAACCCTGCATGTTGTAACATATTGCTTAAGGGTACCAGTGCTTTAAATGTCAGATCAAGAGATCCTTGCCAAGTGTCCATATGCGATAAGTTGGCTGTCAGACTAGTCTGACTATTGCCAGTGCATCAGAACACCAATGCCAAAGGACACCTTGTGCACTCTGTTGTGGTACTGTGTAGTGGCAAATGTGTGGTGGTAGGACATGGTGCTATGCAGACCTCTGGATGTATGTCTGCCTGTGACTGTCATTTGGGGGCACTGGAGAAATATATGAAATAACCAAAGATGAAGACTTTACTTGGTCACATTTATATTTTAACTTTGCCTGTGTGACAGAAGCCATAAAATACAAAAATGTCTTTGTAGTGGAGTGAAACTCAGTGATATATACAATAAACTATTAAAACTGCCTGCTGCAGCCATGCTTTGTGCTTCCCATCTGTCTTTTATCTTGGTTGTTTTTGGCGCTTCTTCCTCTTCATGGGGACTCTGCATTGTTCATTTCATTTTCTCATTTCTAACCAGTTGCTAATAGAGTGCAGACGACCACTGGACTGCTGGCTTGTTGGAGAACTTCATGCATCTCAGTAACTTTCCAATGTTTGAATTCCCATAAAATATCTTTCTGTATAGATGGAAAATTACCCACACTGACAATAAATCAAGTTTAAGATGACAATAGGTTTGACAAAATCTGAGTATTTGATGACTGACATGACATATTTTCATGTATATGCAAACTTACTTAACATTACATGAAAGGGGTCCTAATCAATACTGTTGTTGCATGGCTACATTACCATTAACGTTGATCATACGCCTACATGCCTGAATGTGAGGCCAAGTTTAAACCAATAAAAAAAGAATTGCATGTGATTTGCTCTTTTTCTATGTTGCCTCTTATTAAAGTGGAACCTGACCTCAGCTGTCTTTTTATTTAAAAATTCTTAATGGTACGCTTAAATAAGTTGGCGTACCATTTTGGACATTTCCAGTCATTTGAATCCTATCCTATCCTGAGGACTGTAACCATCTGTAATACAAATGAGTTACTCAAATTTTGTTTGGTCACTAGGTGGTGTTGCTGCTACTACTACTAGCTGGCACTATAAGTGTGACGAAATATTGGCACATACTGTAGGTGACTGCACACTCAGATTCACATAAAGCTTGTGGAGTTTAGGACATATTCAGCAGTGTACTTTTGACATATAAACATTTTGTGTGCTGTGACAAATCAAAATTCAGTGTGCTGCCAGGGATATATGCACCCTTCTACAAATAAATAAACTCACCAAGATCATGATAAAATCAGTTTAGGGCATGGGTCCAAGAAACTTTTTCTCATGTTTTGGGACATGAGGGTATGAAATTCAGACACTTAGATGACATTTTGGAGGTGGTACCTATGAAGACAGTTTGCCAGACCCATGGCATGAAAGGTGCGTGCCAAGTTTCAGCGCTTTAAAGTATAAACACAAAGTGCTGATGCCATTAAAACTGTAGGAGTAGATTGAAAAATTACAACCCATAGAAACTGCAAAAATGGCACTATAATCACCAATAAATTACAAAATGTGGTCTTCCTGTTTAGTTTAGGGCATGGCGCCAAGGAGTTTTTTTATAGCATCTTGTTATGTTACACATGTGAACCAAATTTCATGACACAAAAACACAGCAGTGGGGTTCGTCTTTTGCAATTTTCGTAGAGGTGCTACAGAGCCGTTTTGCTCCATCCATGTGCGAGACCCATAAAATACTGAAATTTACAACAGACCTGGATTGAGTGCAAAAAAGGTTTAATCCTTCAGATAAGCAACAAATTTTTGTATATAATAATTAGCAGTGCAGACACAGTGGGTCCTTTCCGACTGTCAGTGCTCAGACCCCGAATAGCCAGGGTATCAGCTAGCCACAATTTTTTCTACTTTGTCTCATTGTAAAGATAAGTTTCTGTGTGTGTGTGTGTGTGTGTGTGTGTGTGTGTGTGTGTGGGTCTGGACATGTATGGTATTCAAGCGCATATACGTGTGGGTGATATTTTACCTTGAGCCACTGTTGCAGCTCCCAGTCTCACAATGGATTCAAAAGGGAGTTCATCTTAGTGTCATTCCAATCTATCTCACCAAGCTGCTCGAGGAAAACTGATATGCCGATGAATATTTGCTCCCATCCTTATGTAGATGGGTCTTAATGGACCCTGACAGCTGTGTGGCCATTATTGATGTCTTTGTGAAGCATAATGAAAGTGAAATCACTCCTCAACAATAGGTGGCAGCTAAATGGTGAAAACATTCACCCACACTGACAGGTTAACATGTATAAAAAAATTACTCCACCATACCTGGGCTGGAATCATTAGTGAACTCGGAGCATCAAACTCATTTTATCTGAGGTGCCTTATGGAGATATCAATCGCATATGTGCAATGAGAAAGAAGATTTTTTGTTGTTGTCCGGGAGGATTCTTAATGGCAAATTCCTGCACAGACCTTTGTAGCTAAATCTTGCACTGAACTAAACAATAATGCTCATTTGTAAATATCCTCCATATTTCACTGGAATGCAGGTAGCGGGCATTGAAATTCTGGACACCTCCTAGCTATGGTCATTGTTAATTAAGGCGGCTGTGTTCTGACTTATTGACCCCCTGTAGCTCAGGGGATTTTGATGGGTTATGGAAGAGCTCATGGAATCTGGCCCGTGGCCCAAGTTCTTTCCGTTTTGGTCAGCGGCAGTGTTTGATGCATGGCAATTTAAATCCTCTCATCTAATTAAATGTGATCTGCACTTGTGCTAAATGACTTTTTTTTCCACTCGCTGAGAGATATCAGCTGCCTCTCACACAAGGTGACATTCCACTTTTCCATTATGCAGGATTATAACAGGTAGGTAGGACTTGGAGGATATAGTATATGTAGAGAGCTGCTACCACACTGGAAGCCCCGTTTTTATTTCTGGTGAATAAGTAATGGTGATGAGCAGACTGCCAGGCAGGGATTTGGGGCTTAATTCAAAGCTTAGCTACCCCATCTCTCGTGTCAGCACAATGCAAAGTTCAGTGAAAAATCATTAATAAAATAATGCCATCAGTCAGTCAACAGTCAACTTAGAAAAGCGGAATTCTAATACCTTTTGCGGTCAATATTTGAACTTCAAGACCCAGCAGAGAAGACAGAAGTGTCAGTGTAAGTGACAAATGTCTGTATCAATATAAAGAAGTAATTTATTTAGAGATAAACTACTCAAATTTTTACAAAACCACAACATTCACATAATACCTACATTAGATTAAATTGCCTATGTTAACTAATAAAATAAAAAGCAGCAACCGTTATCGATTAAAATGTGGCCGATCTCCCTTTCGAAGTATACACCATGCCTACCTCTCAAGAGTTTCCTGTTGTCTTTCTGCCTTTCTATTCTCCCTTCCTACTTGCACTTGAAATTCATGGGAGACCCCATTCAAAATTGGTTACTATCAAACTTGAATTTCATCTTTGAGAAGAAGACAAATTCATGGGGAGCCAAATCTGCTGAGGAGGGCAGGTAATGAGGGAAGATTAGATTGGTAGAGATCGGAAAGATTAGGTTGGACCTTCCACAGATGTCTCAGGACATTATAGTAGAACTCTGCTTGTGTAACGTCCTGGGAGACAAATTCACCATACACCACACTTTAATCAATGTTGACAAAAAACTGACAATGCTCATATTCACAGTCCTGACCTGATTCCCCACATTTGATTTTTTTTATTGAATTTATTTTATTGATTTTATTGAAGACTGCTGTTTTGGCCACAGAGCTCTAGGAACACTTCGTTGGTTGACCGATGTGTTTTGCCTTGTGTGGCTTGGGGTGGCTGTAACTCAGGAGGTGGTGCAGGTCATCTACTAATCAGAAGGTTGGTGCTTCGATCCATGGCTGCTCGAGTATGTATGCCAAATATCCTTGGGCAAGATACTAACCCTAAGTAGCTTTCCCAATGCTCCACTGGAGTATGAATGTTTGTGCATGTTAGATAGAAAGTGCTTACATAGAAAAACCATAGAAAAAAAACCTTGTGTGAATGAGGCAAGTTGTATAAAGTCCTCTGAGTGTTCAGTTAGAGTAAAAAAGTGCTATATAAGAACCAGTCTATTGATATATATGTGGCTTGATATGGGCAATTTCTAATTAAAAGCATGAATCGTATGAAATGACGCACTGTTACGACCCGGACGGTCTACGGGCAGAAGAGGCAATATGTAATTAGGCAATGTCGAAAATAACCAAGGTTGAAAGAATGAGTCTGAAGCCAAGGTTAATGTAAACAACAACAAAAAATAGGGTTTATCTCAATCTTTCAAACTAACTGGAACCTGAAGATGTGTCCCTTCTCGGGAAAACAGAAAGAAGATGGTGAAGACGTAAACTCTGAAAGAAAACTAAAAAAAGCAACAGTCGAACAACTACCGCCGAGTCCAGTGCACATGTGTTGGAAAAACACACTTTTTGCACACCAACGGGAGTATCACGATGACGAGCGTCCCTCCTCTTGCATCCAAACGCAGCACGCACACTGCCTCGAATGTTCCAACCACGTTTGCTCTCTTCCTCTTTTAAGTTTCTCTTCCCTATAATTATAAGGGGAGGAACCTGCGGACAGAGGGAGGAAAATGAATCCTGCAAAGAAGGAGGCGAGAGAGAAAACCACGCAAACACACTACTGCTGTAAAAGGTTTTTGAAGATTAGACCTTTCAGGTCAATAATCCCACAAGAAAATACACCAGCAAGTGCTTGATTTTTCATGTCTAATAAAAAATAATGAAATGAAAGAAGTAACCCTGCTCTTACTTTCTAATGTGGCAGTGGTAAACCTACCCACAGCTCTGTGTGTGCTTGTATGTTCATGTATGCTGGCAGACGGTTCCCTGCCCATGGCACAGCTTTATATTCATCTCCAGACCTCAGCAATCACAGTTTTCTTTTCTCTTTATTTGTGTGTGCATCCTTTTGCATCACAATCATGTCAATACCTAAGCTTTAATGACTGCTTTTCTTGATAATGGGACCATAGTGATGCTGGAAACATTTGGAGGTTTTCAGGGTTGCTGCAAAAATAACTCTTGGAATTATTAACAATAAGTCTTTTCTTGTCTCCACATATAAGCAGCAGGTTGACTGGCATGGCCTTCTGAGCTTTCTCCCTGTTTGGCCTAAGGGGCAGTGACCTTTCACAGTATACCGGTTCTTGTTGCTCTTTTGGTTTGGCAACTGAGCAGAAAAGACCCGGCTACCTGGCTTGACCCAGCTACCAAAGACTCTTCTCAACACAAGTCCACACCCACTGAAAAGAAACATAGATGGAAATTCATTTGTCCCATTTTAATGTAGAGAAAATATCCAAAATAGTCAAATAAATGAAGACCTTTGTTGGAGCAGTTGTGAAAAATAATTAGGAGCTTATCTTCTGTTGATTTAGTGTTCAGTTGAACAAAAATCATATTTGCTTACATATTTCTCATAATGAGTTTTCAGTGAACTGCCAGTAACTTAATAATTATTAATGTATTTTTTATTTTTTTATTCATCCTGTTTTAATCATAATAGAGATTAACAACACAAAGCAATGATAATAATAATAATAATAATAGTAATGCATAAGTTACTTTCGGTCTTTGACAGAATTTTACACCATCCTCTTCCGTTCATCTACACATCTTAATCTTCCAAAGTCAGCTCTCATTTCAACTGGTGGGAAAGTTCACTTTTTTTCTTTGAGTGTGAAAATATACTGATATTTGACTCATTAAACTAACAGAAACAAAAAAGGATTCTATTTCCTTATATATGCATTGCAATTAGTTAACTCACACTACTAACCCAATTTATATAGAAAAATTAGAGGCAGGGCATGTGAGTTATGGTCCATCTGCAGCCTCCTCCTCATCAGAGGCATGGGAGCTTTGCAGCAGCCGACTCCATTCACTGCTACTTGTGGCCATGTCTGCAATTACATCTCCATAACCCCAGCTAAAAAATCTGTGCAATACTGCAACAAAACACCAAAAAAATTCTTAAGACAAATTACAACTGTGTATACATTTTTTGGCGCCACAATATAATAAATAAATAAATAATAACAAAAACAGCTCAAAGAGCAATGCAACAAACACCTGTGATTCTACTGTAGAAACAGAGTCAGACATCTCATCACTGCTTTTGTTAACTGTTAAAGAGCAGTCTCTGGCTGCTTGGTTGGGGTCAGCATACACTCCGTTTAAGCATCACTCTGGGTCGTTGTTACTTTGTGTTTGCATCATGTTGTCCTTGCAGATGCTTGTGAAAAGCCACTGCTGTATCAGCAGCCATGGAGTTGTTTGTATCCTGGATGCACTTTGCACTTTACCGATGCGCTCTTGTCCTTTTGTGAATAAAATGAATTAATGTTCACATCTGCTCTCCTTGAAAGTTTAACACCACTATACCATTTTCCTTCTCCCTGCAAACAAACTGAGATCACCTGGTTGTAGCTCTGATGTGCAATGCAACATATGCATCTTCTGCTGGGAGAAGAAAATAGTAGATTGAATTAATATTGCCTTGATGGGGCTTTGGCTGCGAAGAAATTTTGTTAGAATTGCTATTTAATTATTATAGTCTTTTTAAAAGACTTTGAGGAGAATGTTCTTTCACGTTACAGATGTGATCAAAAGGGTTTCTACTGTTATGGACCATTTCTCCTGAAAGATGTTGAAATTAGTCCAGCAGTAACTTAAAATAAAATAAAATAAATAACTGTCCAAATCTTGGGACATCAGTGGAAAAACGATACAAAACTTCACTGGATATATATGTAAACAATTTAATGATTTAAATGAGGAGAATTAAGAGGCGGGAGTCAAAGTCCTTTGGTGAAGACACTGTTTATTGCAGCAAAGACAAAACAGGAGCTTCATAGACAAACACATCTGCAGATTTTAGAGCCTGTAACATCTCTTCACTTTTCTGTTTTTATACAGCGACCATAACAATATCAAAGTTGTCATGGTGACCTAATGGTTTTCCTCTAACTTCTCAGAACATGTTTCAAAGTGTTACTGGCCTAATACAACCATTTCCAAACTGGGCGTGCTGAACCCTACTTCCCAGCTGATCTGTCTGCACCAGAATTCTTTCCTTTCTGAGTATGAGTATGTGTGTGTGCATGTGTGTGTGTTACCAGATCTACTGCTGACTATATATGGTGATATAACATCCAGTTTCAAAACACTTACTGTAAAGTGCGACCGCACAAAAAAAGAAAAAAAACTTGCCGAGCGTGGTCAAGGGAAAGGCTACAAGACCTTCTCCAAGCAGCCTGGCTTTTCTTTGACCACAGGTGCTAATATTGTTAACAAGTTTCAAGTCTGTGGTACCGAATTAACCTTCAGGTATGTGGTTGCAAGAGTAAAATTGACCTCAGATTGAACAGCAAGATACTTCAAATGGTTGAAAAAGAATCAAGGAAAACTTCAAATCAGATAAAAGATGACCTCAAAGATCAACTGTGGCCAGTTGCACTGTATGTTGCTTTCTGAAGGGGACTTTTCTACATGGAAGGTAATTCAGAAAGATCTCTTTTAAAAAAAAACGCAGAAAAGGAAAGATTAAAAAAGCTCAAATCTACTTTAAAAAAGTCAAAAGATTTCAGGGAAAATGTCCTTTGTACAGATTAAACAAAGATGGAATCATGGTGAGTCGCTTGGCTCTATGTTTACAGCAGAAGAGAAATAATCTTTCAAAGGAAAAAACAGGATTTTAAATAGAGGACTTGCTTAATACGAGATTCTGTGACTGGCACAGAGTATCTTGAAACTGTGCTGGGCAGGATGAAATCAGAGGATTATCGAGGCATTCTGGGGTGATACATACTGCCCAGTGTCAGAGAGCCCTGTCTCATTTAGAGGTCTTGGCTACTACAAGAGGATAATGAACCTTATGAAGATACATCCGAAAACATCCGACTCTTTTGAAGTGGTATGCGGTCCTGATGTTAATCCAAATGAACATGCGGCAACAAGCTGAAATTTGCTGTTGGGAAAAGGCAGTTGGCTAAAGAAGACTGGACTAGATTACCAGTTGACAAGCATTTGATTACAGTGATCAAAAGACTTGATATTTTTGTTTTTCATTTTCTTGTGTTGTTAAAAATTGCATTTTTATTTTTTTTTGTTTTTAATCAGCATCTGTTATATTGAAAAAGGAATGCACACTGACGGAAACCTACTTCAGGAGAAAATTTGGAAATAAGTGGAACGGTACCAAAACATTTGGACCACATCTATTGAAGAACAAACAGCTCTGATCTTCACCACAAGGCAAGATGCAGGTTAACAACAAATCAGTGAGCCTCCCAAACTTTCACTAAGAGCATCCTGCAAATGCGGAGGATCAAGATAAGGGAGCCCTTATCTCCAGCGTGACCAATTAAAAAAGACACTGATCCTTCCACCTTTGACCTTTCAAGCCTCTTGCCGCTCAAGAGCCCGCAGCCCAGAATGTCTGGTTCACATCCCACTGTGGGCTGCATCAACAATGCGGATTAACTTTAACCCTCTCATCACTGACCTTTACAAGCCAGTCAGCCACTGTGTTTGGTTGCCATCAACTTTAACCTTGAATGTGATTGCATTCAAGAGGCAATTCACTTAACAGCCATATGTAAGTTACGTGGTCATTTTTTACAATTTGTTCTCATACTGGTAAAGGCCTCTGCACATACACAGTGATTTCCCTGTCAACCATCACTAATGGGGAAGTGGACATCTCAGGCTCTGGATGCAAAGATAATCTTTATGTATATTTCTCACCCTGTAATATGTCCGTCAACAACATCCGCCCTTCCTATTGGTAGTCACTTCAATCACTGGCCCACCGACTGAGCATTGGTAATTGTTATTTTGCCTGTCATTGCTACAACTGAGCCACCACATCACTGCCACTCTTTCTGTGTTTACACTCCTTAATACCATTTAAGCATCACAATTCCTGCAGGCCCTTTCAAGCCCATTTGACACATTTCTCAAGTCACTAGCAAATAAGATGGTGTGAGTACTTGCTTTGCCCTCCACAAAGAAAGAGTATTTCGTATACCTTTTGTGAAAGAGCATCATATTGAAAAGGGTAGGTCGGAGCAGCGCCTCAAACGAAATACAGCCCTCCTTTACCTTTAGCTCTAACACATCTACACAATGCAGTCAATCCTCCCACCTAGAATTGTGACAGGGACAGTGACAGAGAGGTTGTATAATTTGTGCCGGGAAGACGGCATATCAAAATGGGATACTCCTACAGTTGTTTGTGCGCTTTCCTCAAGAGGTGTTCAGGCCTCAAGTATTGTTCACTGCATTCCAGGTGGAGGAGATTTGTGGTTGATTCCCATGTCGATTCATCAGCCTTTACCTGCACAGTGTATCACGGCTTCTAAAGGGCTGTGCTTAGCATTAAAGGATGTTAGTGAGAAACTTGTATGAGAGGCTTTCTGTGTTAATGTACTTTGAAGGTTCAGAATACTGCCCAAGACTGGGCCATCTAGTTCTTGGCCAGCTTCTGCAAAGGAGGGGATTGGAGTGACAAATCATTACTGGCTGACCTAATGCTCTGTGTCAACTGGGATTTGATGCAATGTGTGGGGTCAGGAAGCCCCCTTAGGTATAGCAGGATAGATACTGCAGATTAGAGTATCAGTGCAGCACTGAATGAAGCCAGTGGCCTCAGCCATTTAAAGAAGTATGATCCTATTAAAGGCTGATGGCAATAGTTCTAGGGTGTGTTCAGAAAGAGTGCAATCTGATGTAATGTTGAAGCTAAGACACATGTGAATGTAACCAAGTCATATTTGCTTTGGGTGAACTGGGATGAAGACATATTTAAGGAAATTTTTGTTTCACCTTGAAAGTGAAACTCACGTTTATCCCAAGTTTGCATGACATTGTATAAATACATGGAAATAAGGAGAAGAGCAAAGTCCTTTAGAGAAAAGTAGAACAGTTTGACATCAGTCTGAGCTGTCTTAATAACACGGTCAGGGACAGTGTGTAGGTTAGTAGGTAGCTTCAGATGATTTCCTTACAATTAAGTTTAGCAGGAGAATGCTTCACTTTGTTAAAAGGCATTAGTTCTCAAACGGGATGTAAGTGTTAGTGTTAGTGTTTGGTTATGTTTTAGCTACATGCTAAACAAACATTGGCAGAAAACACTAGTGTGTTTACAAGAAAATCATACATTGTAAAAAAGGTCTCTTTTCAGAATTGAATTCAAACTTTCACATATTTCTTATTCCTGAGCATGAGAAATGCTCAAATTAGAATATTTCAGATCATTTTGATTTTCATTTATATGCTCATAACTTGGTTGGAGCTCCTTTGACACAAATTACTTCTATGCAGCACGGCAAGGAGGCAATCAGCTTGTGGCACTGCTGAGGTGTTACTGAAGCCCAGGTTGCTCTGATAGTGGCCTTCAGTATTTTTTGGTTGGGTGTTTCTCATCTTTTTCTTCACAATAACTAAGAGATTCTCTGAGGGATTCAGGTCGGAGGGGCTGGTTGGCCAATCAAGCACAGTAATAACATGGTCAGCAAACCATTTCGTAGTAGTTTTGGCACTGTGGGCAGGTGCTAAGTGCTGCTGGAAAAGAAAATCGGAATTTTTTTATAAATCTTGCCAGTAGATGGAAGCATGAAGTGTTCCTGGTAGATGGGAACATTGACTTTGGACTTAATAAAGCACAGTGGACCAGCCACCATCAACACCAGGAGATGACATGCTACTCCAAATCATCACAGACTGTATAAACCTCACACTGGACTTCAAACGCCTTGGATTATGCACCTCCTGACTCTTAATCCATTAAATCAGAACTCTAGGACCTTGACTTCCAAATGAAATGCAAAATTTCAAAATGTTGTCTTTCCTTACTTTGGACCGCTGAGCAACAATGCTCTTCTTTTTCTCTTTAACTCTTGTGTGATGTTCATATTTTCATTACTCAGTAAATCTTAGTGCCTGTGGTGGACAAATCAATTAACCCATAACAATTTATATAAAAATACTTAATACTTCATCTTCGCCACCATTTGTTTTGGGCCTGGTTGCACCACATTAGCAGTCACACCGGGTGGCTAGAGTGAGAATGCCGTTCAGCGCCACCATTTTTTGATGTTTATATTTCTACACTTGCTGGTTGCATATGGACTTGTATTGGAGCTGACTAATGGTCAATCTCATCTTCTTCAACCTCACAGTCAGACTTTAAATTGATGGTGCCGCTGTAGCTCACCTGGTTGAGCAGGTAAGTCTTTACTACAGAGCCTGGTTTGAATCTGCCCTATACTATTTCCTCTGTGCCAGTTCTTCTAACTTTCACCCTTTGTCTGTTGTCTGCACTGTTCTATCAAATAAAAGCAAAAGGCCTCATGCTCTGAAAAATCTTCCAAAAATCCTCTCTCATTTAAAATCACTGAGGTCCTCTAATCAGAGAATCATTTTGTCATGCTGATGGACAAAGAGCCACACATGCAAAGCTATTTGTTCATTGTGTCCCACCACTGATTTGCAGCTGGGATAGAGAGTGAGAAAATAAAGTGTTTCCCACAAGACAAAGACTAAAATGTGCGGTAATGTGGAAGCAAGCAGGTGTAGGTGCTTGAAATTTAACAATGTTGGACAAAAAATAGAAGAAGAAAGACAAAACACACCTACACACATATGCAAACAAATACACACTACTCACACAGCAACAGCAACAGCAAGCCCTGTGGCAGAAGGGCAGAGTGAAGGGACACAGCATATCCATGATTTAATGAGATAGATGGGTCCAGTGGACCTAAACACCACATGTTTAATATCAGTGTGTATGGGAGGGGTTACAATGTGAAGACATTGAAAATATGTTGTTTTATGTTTTCTTCACAGAAAATGAACCAAAGGCAAGGAGTCCGAGGGTTTAAATAATCCGGCTCTTAAGTCTAACGTCATTAGCCATTTCGATTCCTAAATTCAAATAAACACTGCGGTATAACGGTGAGGTTCGAATGGCCCAAATTCTTTCATCTCCAATAAAATGTTCAGTGTGGCTGCTCTCCCAGCTGTTACAATAAAGTTTAATGACCAGGCATCCGTGAAAAAGAGGATTTACGAGTTTAACAGAGTTTGAAGTTAGCAGGAAGTTAGCTCGCTAGTTTTTAACTGAAAATTATATACCAAGTTCTTACCAAGGGATTTCTAAAATAATAAAAAAGTACAGCTCTATCACTTTATCATTTCAGACATAAATGAAGACAGAAAACAAAACAGCAGCAATGTTTTAGGATTAATGAAGTT
Source organism: Oreochromis aureus (assembly GCF_013358895.1). Classification (NCBI taxonomy): domain Eukaryota; kingdom Metazoa; phylum Chordata; class Actinopteri; order Cichliformes; family Cichlidae; genus Oreochromis; species Oreochromis aureus. The sequence goes on along the minus strand of NC_052943.1, from coordinate 14,170,302 downwards.
GGGCTAGCTGGCATATAACTGTATATATATCGCTACTTGATGGTTAGCTTCAGAGCTATGGTTAGGATAATATAAACAGATTAGCACAGCAAGATTGCGAATGAACATGAACTTTTTCTGCCTCAATAGTAGTTAATGTGAGGATGCTCAATGGGCAAAGACGAATGCAATCATATGGCAGGGAAAAGATGATGGAAATGGACCAAATTTCAGTCAAGAGAACACCTGTGATGATTCATCCACAACGTGAGGTTAATCATTAATATGCTGCTGCATGGTTTGGATTGCTTGCTATGAAAAATTGCTGATCGTCAGCTTCATGTACCCTTTCAAATCTTATTTAGCCTCAGAGTGGTTCGTTTTTGAAGCATTCAAATGTTTGGTGCCTGGCAAACTGTGAGCCCATTGGCTGTAGTTACATTGTAAGGTTTTAAAAAGTGAGCTTAAAGATGCAATGCGCTTGAACAGTGCTAATAAAAAGCCATAGACACCTACAGCGAACATGGATTATTTTTAGAGGCTTGTTTATATTAAATAAAACAAGATCCAAAACGTTAAAAAGACAACACACTTAACAAAAGGAGAAGGAGCTTTGACTTGAAACCAGGGTTGAGATGTCATCACTTAACAAGCAATATTACATTTCATATTTTGTCTTTTGATAAACATTGAACACAGGTCCAGCAGAGTGGAACACCACAAACGTTAAGACACTGGCATCACCTGTTATTAGGAATACAACAGTTACATCCCTTTCCTCAAGATAGCTGCAGATGTACTGATGCTCTGTCTCAGACTGTGCTTTAGGAAGAGCCTCAATCAACTCCTCGTGATGCTCTCCCAAGTCCTTGAATTGCCTTTTTTGACAATCTGCACAAGGCCACCATCATCCCTGTTGCTTGTGTACCTTTTCCCTTCTCGTCAGCATAATATGTTTTGATGCAACACTCTGTGAACAAACAGGTTTTTCACCAATAACCTTTTGTGACTCACCCTTGTTCTTCTGATGATCATTTTGCAAATTTGGTGCCCCCTCGCAAAAGAAAAAAAAAAGAAAGTAATAAATTGATGTTTGGCATCTTACTAAACCTTACTCTGAGAGTAAAGTCCTAATCCCAGTCCCAGAGTCCTACTCCTGTAGAATCAATGAACTGGGGTACTGGTGCTATTGCCCCACCAATAAACACTGAACTACCATTGGTACATTAATGATTACATAAGAGCTGGGATGCAGAGAACAAGTAATCTTTTGCATTTTGATGGTCACTGTTCAGCACTACACATTGCAGAGGCATATATGTGCAGTATGTTCAAAGACCAGAATATCAAAGCTTGTTGGAACCATGGAAAGGGTCGTCTTTGTCTCACAACACCCGTCAGTTGCCTTTAATCCATTTCAACTAATATTACATCACAAGACAACATTTCGAAATAGACAAAAGGAAAAATTTCAGTGAATACGTCTCTGTTTTTTACAGTTATGGTGTATTATTTGATGTGGCACACCTTTCCTTTTCTTTTTCCTTTGGTGCTTCCTGTCACTGTCCAGCAAAGAAAAAAACAAAACAAAACTTGGTTATCTTGATCATCCTTGCTTTTTTCCAACTTTACATGAACAAAGCAGATTTTTATTCTCTTAGGGACTGAAATATGCTGTCAGCGACAACAGAATGGTTACCTGATGCACAAAGCTCTCTGTTGTTATAAAACCATTTACACAAAGCAAATGATGCTGACTAAATGGAATGGCAGTGTACGACTAACTCAAAGGAGACACATCAATTGAGTCAGAATGTGTTACTTTTTAGCAGCTGTACATCCGACCAAAAGCACTCTTAGCTTGAAGTGTGCTTAGTGTCACTGCCAATTTCGAAATGAATACCCTCTCTTAGCGTCCGATACCAACATTAGTAGGCAATTGGCTAGAGTAAATGGGAAAGTGGATAAACATTATCTATTGCTTTTATACAAACATAAACAGTCTGTTCACATTAGTGCTACAGTATTTAACAAGATTACTTATCTCACACTAATACCTCTGAATGTTAAAAAGAGGCAACACTGGAAGGAAAAAAACATAATTATAAAAATCAAATTAGTAATTTTAGTTATTGCTTGGACTTTGAATGACACTTGTTTTTTAGTAGTTAATGTCATGTAGACAAAGGGAAATCAATTTTAATGAATGGGCAGGTTAATTTTTCGCAGAGAACCTCTAAAAACAAAAGCTTTGGTTCTTCACATGGTTTGATTAAACTTGGCTGTCTCTGTGCATACTAATGTGATGAAGTGCACCAAAAGTATCTATGCTTGATTGCAATGCACTGTGATTATTTTGTTAATAGATTTTCATCTTTTACAGTTGAAAGGGGAAGTTACAGCTGACACGTATTTATGTGATATTGTCGGTATTGTTGCACTTAAAATGGTCCTAAGATGTTTTTGGAGGCAAAGGATTTGAATCAGCACAGAGTGCCCAGGGAAACAAAACAAATGATCCTAATTCTAACAAATTGTTGTAATGCCAGTGGGCTTCTTCCCAGTGGTTCTTTTTATAAATTGGGACATAATGCAGCAGTAAGTCAAAGCATCCCTCATTTTTTATGGGACAAACTCGATGATCTGTGTGCCGAGTGTGGGCTTGAAGACACACACAAGTACACTCAGACTCTTGCAGGCACATGCAGACACTGCACCTGCAGAATTGTAGGACTAGCTCACTGGCGATAGTGGGAGGGGATATAAATGGCCCATAGCGGACCGTTCCCAGCGGGCAGATAGTGATAGTCAAGCAAGTTCAAGGTATAATCTCTGTTGGCCCATGAGGGGGACTAATGAGTGACTGGAAGAACGGGGAGGAAGATGATTATACTTTACATACTAACCTTGGCAACTGGGCCTGTCCTTTAATGACGGCATAATTCAGCGTTCACCTTGGGAGACTGCCATGGGTTTTGGTTTATGAGGTCACCCAGGTAACCTCAATCATTCAAGTGCACGCTCTGTCTTTGCTTCAGTGACTTCCCTCAACACACACACACACCAAGGCACGCGCACTGCCCCCGTGTTAGAGATAGGCTGCCTGCCGCCGCCATCACCAGCGGCAGAACAGGTTAGATCACAATCACGCTTTACTATACCTCAGGTCTGAGATCCTTGTGCCAGGCTGACTTGTTGTTACGAGTGGATTGACAGATGCGCATATAACTCAGGATTAATCTTCCAGTAAAAAAAGAATAGAAAAAAAGAGCAAGAGAGAGTTTGGCTGTGTATGTATAAGTCCACATTTGCGTCATATAAGTTCATAAATTTGTCAACTAATTAAATCTATCATATTTTACTTTTACTTGCTTTTTTTAATGCTTTTTTGTGTTGGTTTTTTTGTTTTTCTTTTGAAAGAATCTCACAGAGTTAAGATAAAATGCCAACTGTAAATAAATCCGGTATATTTAATCACCGGATTTATCACTATACTCCAGTCATTTGGCATTTTGCATCACCTTTTCAGCTGCTATCTTCTTACATATGGAAAATTCTTCAAGCACAGAAGATGTGAACGGAAAATGAGGCAGCTATACTTCCTTTGATCAATAAAGAGGTTTTAGCTGAGCCACAGCGAGCTGACGCCATAAATCTAAAGATTTCAATATTCTGCTTTCTAAATGGTACTTTTAAATCTTTATTGTGTGATTTGTTTATTCTTGGTGCTGCAGTGATTTTACTGCAATTTTACTTACCTTTTAAGTTACAATTTTTCTGCTGCTAGATCTCTAACCCCGACCATTACTAATTGATACTAGATCTTATTACATATTGATCAAAAAGAGGCTGTGCCACGTCCGAGAACATCGTCTAATTAGATGATGTATATTTCATATGGCTCTTTTGCAATACAATACAACACACTGATGTATTAGAATATCCATTATTCATACAGAACGCCAATACATTTGACATATTTATTTTTCAGTCTGCCTTGGCAGTCAAGCTGTTTCAGAAGATGCATGCATTTGACTCTAATTTTTGGATGCATTGTGCGGGTGTGGCAAAGTGGATCTCTTGTCTACATTATTAAAGGCCTCAGATGTGTTTTTCCTGTTTTCAGCTGATGGAAATATATTATCATGAAGCTGTGGAGAGCTGGAACGGCACATTGTATTAACAGCTCCCGACTTGCTCTGGTACAAAGTACAGGATGAGTATGCTTGACTCTACAAATATTGCCTGTGCTCCCCGAGAGGAGGCAATGCTCGCATGTCTGTGTGGTGATCAGAGCAGAGTTTATATTTCAAGTGTATGAAATCATCATTCGCACTTGTTATGTTAAGTCTGTGATGGGTGCAGAGATTCAAATGATCAGAGGGTTAACATATAGGGGTAAAACATACATTTAATGGGAGTAGTAAAATGAGGATTTAGTCAGCAAACAAAGCGGCTTCCGCAGCAGCAAAACGTACAACGAGTATATTCTGCAATAGCTTGGATAAAGCAGCTTTTCATGTAAAAAGGCACAAAATTGATCTAGACTGCACTGCTCGGACTAAATTTTACAGCTGTCGACCTTTGTCCAAAGTCAGAGGTTAGATTTGGATTTTATTTCAGTCTTCAAAAATCCTCTTATGTGACTTTTTGCACAAAGTTACATCTAACACAGTAAACAGCTTATTGGCTGTGTAACTTAGGAGTGATGTGACTGATTGCAGTCACGTCATGGCAGTGCATGACAGTTACACTGATGGCATTCTTTGACAATGAACATACTGTACAGTGACAGTGAGTTTTGTGAGAAATTACAGCCACTCTATCATTCAATCTTCTGCCTTCTCAACTACACTCACTACTTAGTCTTGTCAGATTTAGCCATGCAGAGTCTCTTTAATGACGACTTTTTGAATTTACTGTGAGCTTTGATGGGAGTTGGCAACTCAGACTGCATTCAAGCACCTGTCACTATTTCATATTCGGAAGAGGGAAGATGGGGAGACAGACAGACTGAGAGACCAGCAGGTGTGTGCTAAGCCTAGCAGCCTAGACAATATACTGTAGCCAGACAAAAGCCTGGAAACGGATACGGGCAGCCATCGACAAAGATGTTGTTATTATTATTGGCAAGTGTTAGTTCTCAACCAGAAGTCGTACTTTTATTTGGCCAAGGTTTGGGCAAAACAGTGGAATTGATCTGGAATTGATCAAAATGCCTGTATGGCTCTCTCATCTAAAGGGGATTTCATTGATCTGCCAAAGTCCTTCTCTATAATTGCTTCAGTGAAGTGTAGGAACAGCAGTTTCAGGTGGATAGGTATCAGAGGAAAGAACACAGCTTGGACAATTTACAGATCCTTAAACTTAAAAAAAAAAAAGCCCGACCCACCATCCCCACCCACTGCAGCCTAGACTCCATCCGTTACAGCCACATCGGTAAATGCTGATCTACAAAAAGAGAAACTTGATCACCACGGTCACAAGTACCCGATATAAAATCAGAAATTTTTAAAAAACACAACATTAAATTATGTATTCTGATACAGCTGTAAGACAGACAAATCTTGTTAATCCATATTATCGGCTCATCTCTCTTATCTAGATGTATGCATGCAGGCTTATGTCAGCCCGTAGGTTTAATGTTACTAGACTGCCACCTAGTGAAGGCTCACCAAAGGTCCCCACACTTTCCACAAGAGAAGTGAATGATGGATCGATTCAGCTGCTTTGAGCAAGGTGTCAAAGCTTGTCTTTTACAGACTCTTTTGATGGCAACACATTTAGGATCTTAGTAGCAGTGACACAGTGAATGATGATTTGCATAAATCACTAACAAATCCAGACACTTGGTTTCTTTGTGATACATTCCAGTTATTATAAAAACTGAACAGAGAGTTTTTGAGTAATTAAAACTGCAGAATGCTGGTAATTTTTCTGTCATTGCAGATTAGTCAGAATATAAGTTATGGATGTAGACATCTCTATTTAATAAATAATGGACGTCTGCAAATCTATGATCCTCTGCACTCAGCTCTCCCTTCCTCCCCTTTCCAGTTTTTCTTCCTCCTTCCAAAGAATGCCAAGAAATTTACTGCCATTAGGGCAATCTGCAGCCAGTGGATGAGTTGTCTAATGTAGAAAGCAGAGCCAATGGCTGTTGTTAAGCCTTCAGAGAAAGTGAAACCACTCAATTACTTAGCATGGCTTTTAAAAGGTACATAAACCTCAGTGATGTGGATTTCTGGTGTGTCTGAATTTTCAAAATACAAAGATGAAGGTTTCACCAGTTGAATAAAAGAAGGAAATATAGAGGAGTGAAATGGAGTACCAATATAAGAAAGGTCACAGACCCTGTATCTCCCAGTGAAATAACTCTTACCCCTCGTCTAAAGCAGAGCCTTTTTATCTTTCCTCAGAAAAGAAAATACATGTAATAATTTGTATGAACTACTTTATGGTTCGTTGAGCTTTTTTTGTATCAGAAAAAAGGGAAGAAAATCAAAAAGAAAGAAGAAGAAGGAAGCAAGACATTGTGATGGTTTGTATTTTCCAGCCTGTCCCTGCCACTTGGCAGTGCAAACAGAGATTTTGTGTTTTTTGGCCAACATCTGAGCTTAAGTTGACAAGAAGAGAAAGAAAGAAATAATATGTAGGTGGTTTCACCAAGAGACGAGACCATTTTCAGTCATGCTTGAGGAATTTGGAAAATTTTTATGTCTCTTATTCTTCATCAGGAGCCATCAGATTTGGATCATTTTTATCAGACGGTACATTATGTCCCCCAGATATGCAGATGGCAGTCCCTGTCTTGTAGAACTGAGTAATGACTAGGCTGGGTAAGTATTGTTAAGGGACTGTTACAGCAAACCCAATGAATTGCACAGTGGGGGCTAATTGAGAGAGAGACAGACTGGGGCATGATTGCTGCATTCTCCAGAGATGGTTTTGTCTGAGGCCAGGCGAAGGAGAATGTCGCCTTGTCTTTTCTGTGATTACCATGCATCAAAAGCAGATTACACTCATAAGTATTAGTAGGTTACAGATATTATTTATTCAAAAGCAACATTGCCTGGCAACTGGATTATTCTCTTAAGATTAATCAGACTTCTTATTCATTTACTATTCATCTTAGATTCTAAAATGGATATTAATGATAGATGAGCTATAGAACGACAAAAAGAAAAGGAGAAAATAACAGTGAACTGTCATAGCAGCTCTGGTTTTTCAATGTTGTGCTGCAGTGATGGGTTATTTGTGCAGGCAATGGGTTATTTTTGCAGACTTAAATCAATTAAAGCGCTTTAAGGGATGAATTACCCAGCTTTTTACTGTAAGCATATATTCGGGCAATCTATTGAACAATGACATTTGTATAGACATAATTTAATGAACATCTGGTTTTCAGTGGATGCCTAATGATTTTACATTCATCTTCCACTAAATGGCTAAAGTGCACACAATTACGTTTTTAATTAGCTGTGAATATGTTTCTGTCAATTGGAGTGATTCATCTCTGAAACATGAAATGAATCACGTGATTTCAAAAAGACTGCATTTGTTCTGATTTTGGAGCACTAGAGTATGTCTTCTGGGTTAAAAGTTCTGTCGTTAAAAAATAGGTCTCTTTAATAATTCTTGATATTGCTTTGTTCTCCCCTCTGCAGAGGAGACAAGGGGATTATCTTAAAGCAATATTCATTTTTCTCCCAATTCACAACATGAAAAATTTGAAAAGAACTCACACATATATATTTTATCACTGCGCTTTTCAGCTGATAAAGAAATGTCCAGCTCCCTAATGAATACTGTTTGGCACTTCCCAGTCTGCAAGACCTTTTAGACTCCTCAATGTGCTGCTGACAGTCATTTCATCTGGCCCGATCACTAATTCCTCATTAGAAATGATGAGCTTCTTCATCACCTCTCTTTGCAAAAGGTTAGGCCTGGGCCCAGAGGAGGGGAAGGGAGTCCTTCACTCTGGACCTGACGGAAAGCTTCACAAGGCTGCAGCTATTGATTGGGGGCTTCAGGTTGCCTCTCCACCAATGTAGGGGCCTGCAATGCAGCATACTAAGCTGATGTGTAATCAATGACTCATACCACAGCCGCCCTCTGCACAGACCCGTCAAATTATACAGTAGTCATCCAATATCTGACACAGTGTGTTTTTAAAACTGCCTTCCGGAAGAATGACGCACCAACTTACACAGGTAACTGCACACAAGCTAAAGCCGATGTGAATAGATGTGCAAAATCGTGCACACTCTCAGACACAAACAACCACTGAGTCCTGCAGGGCTACTTTTGATTTTTTTTTCCTCTCTGTCCAGATGAAATGTTTATCATCTCAAATACTCTGTGAAAAACATATACAAGTTATAAAATCCAATCCCCCTTGGATACGGTTGCTTTTCGAGTCTAATAGGCAGCTGTGAGATGTGGCCTGTCCATGCACTTGGCCTGGCAGCAGCTCCAATGTGCCCTCCTCCTCCTCTTCATGGGGTTTAATGATATGCACAAGCACACTCCGGGGCCAGCTTCCCAGAGCATTTAATCCACAGAGATATGATACTATGCTGGATGTTGTGTCATCCATCAGAATCTCTCTTCTCTTCTTATTCTCTTCACTTTTTCCCTCTTTGCCTCTATAACATCATGCAATGCTGAAAGAGTTTGATCAGATGTCTACGATATATTGACCTGTACAACTATCTATGCGTTTTCAGCTGATAAAGTAATGTTACTCCTTTTAAAGTTTAAAGACTGTAGCTTTTATTGTATTGTTTTACTTTGACTCTGTATTCAGTGCCAGTGCTTATTGCTGAGGTGCTACTGAACTAAGCTCCCTGGAGATACCTTTCAGTAAAACAGTGGGCTTAGCTCTGTTATCTCTTCTCATTTATAAAGTTTAAATGTTAGTATGTAGTTTTCTTTTCTTTTTTTTCCTTTTGTCTACTAAAGCTTAGCTGCTCTCGCCGCTCATTATAGCATTTTAGTTCTCAGTTTTTTCTCAGTTTCTTCAAAACAAATGTTGGTACCAGTGTAAAAAAAAAATCCCAAACATTGCGTTCTGTGCTTTCACCTCTTACATTTGTGGTGTTTGGGTTGGAACACTCTAAGAGCTCTCGGGTTACCTAATATTATGTACTGTTAATGAGTACTAAAACAGACATTTGTGTCTGAGAAAATATCACTTATTATCACTTTAGCTCTGTGCTACTCATTGTAAGCATCAGAGAAACTGCATTAGCTTCATGCTGTAAAATGCTTTTACATTTATCAATATAAATTCTCCAGATCAGTTTTGTTAAGGCAAGAATGCCCATCAATACCATTCTTTATCCATTACATGGTCCATTACATTGTCCCTATGGCTTCCTAAAAAGCCATTAAGTAACAAAATCTCATGGAGGAAACCTAATCTCTCACATCACAGGGAGTTCAGTTTGGAGCCTTTATCAGAATATGTTGCCCTACTTTCCCCTAGGTTTTACTTAGCAGCATGCAAGACAAATGGACAGCCATTAGCTGTGTATTAATTACATGTAAAGAATTACTTTGTTAATCAATCACACGATTTTTGCCTTCACTTGTCATATTAGCTGATGACAAAAACAATAAAACCTGCAAGGCCTGTTCTGTTCTAATCTCTGTGTAGTGCAAACAGGCTGGAACACTGAATGCATCTGCTTCTTGTTTCTTCTGGAGATGCACGGTGCCGCGCCACCCTGCCGAGCAAAGGTTCACAAAAACACCTCAAATAGAACAGACACAAATTATCACGTCAAGATAGATTAATTGCAAAGATTGTTGAAAGACCAATGATTACCACTGTCAGAATGCATAGATGCACAGACACAGCAGCATAATTGCTTTTTAGCGGGTATCATATAAAATTATCTGTTCCTCTCTGCAAGAATGAATATCAAAGTAGCAACGCATCTAATCCAAATACTGCAAATGATTAGAATGTGTTCAGTCGCTGTCGCAGAATAATGGGACACTGGTGACAAAGTGTTTCTAAGCTCTTTTTATTCAGTTCAGTTACTCATAAAGTGATTTACACTACCTTCTTTCTTAGCATACAGTACATGTGTAGTAGCTGATTTAATATAATCATCATTGGGTACATACAGTATGGCATAACAAATATAACTAATAAGTAATTGATGTATTGAGTTGTGTTGGGGCAAAATATGTTGTTATACAATATATACATTAGTTATATCAAGATAGTTATATCAGGATACTGTGGAAAGGAAGAGATGGAAATGACAATACAGAGCAAAAAAGTGATCTTGAAAAATGTGAAATGGTCCAACGTTAGATGTCATCTATCCAATTTCATTCAGTTTACTTTAATCTCTGTTGGTCTGTCTGGCTTTCCATAAACTCCTCCTACATAATCAGGAGTTGAGCAAACAAACCTGACGCACAGGTACATCTTAGACCTCTGAAGATTGTCATCAATATCACATATTATGACGTACCAACGGGCTAAGATAACCCACTGTAGCATCTATGCAACTATGACACCACTATAGCATTGTGTAATGTTTATTTCCCGACAGTAACTTCTGATTTATTAACATGGAACTTGAATTATACATGATATATCATGTTGCCAAGCAACCATCTATGATACAATAATGTGCTTTTTCCCCCAACTATAGTGTCATTTATAGTATCTATGATAGTTTACCTTATTTGACATATTATGAAGCCAAATTTAATGCATCTATAATTCGTAGCGTAGCCATGTACTAGTATATAATAGTATACACTTTTGGTTACTCTGAAAGATTATTAAGTGGAGAATTTCATCATCCCAATATTTGCATCATTTCTATAAATACTGTTACATTTCTTTCGGTTGCATTTAAAGCTTTGCAGAATAGTAAGCAGAATATTGCATTGTCTCTGCTGGGGTATGAGTAACTGTGGTGTAGGCCCTAAGGCATGGGTATGACAACAGAGGTAAGAACAAACATTTTTACCTCCTCTGAGCTTATGCACTGCATCCTTGGCCAGTTTAGTGCGTGCAGGGCCCCCTGTGAATACACCGTGTGATACCATTGACACAGATTATGGATTTTACCTGCTTAAAAATATGCTATGTGGGAGCGTGGAAATGTCAGGGAAGGTACCCAGGCTCTGCGATTTAGTGGGAATTTATAGATCACCAAATGCTGCTCTCTAAGGGAAGAGGGAGGGAAAGTCCATGCAGAAGGCTCGTCAGAATGCAGCCACTGTTTCCCATTTCACCCTAAGCAAGAACTGATATCTGGTAAATTTGCATATACATGTATTTGCACAGATCCAATCAAACATCAAGGTGCTGACACAATTCCGGGATTCAAAGCGGAATACCAACCAGTGTTGCGGCTGTAACTAATACCCACTGCCCAAGGAAGAGGAGGGAAGGGTGCATTAGCTTTGGAACAGATAACATTAAAACTACAGAGGAGTTTTAAGCAGACGGCATATAGCAGCACAGGTCAGGTCACTTGTTCTTGTTACAGCTGGAGTGTGTCAAGCAAGTAAAATGGATTAAGGGTGGACAAGCTATCCTGTCATGTACCGTTCAGTTCAATAGGGCATCTGTTACACATAGTGTGAATAATTAATTATTTCTCAAAAGCATCTTATGTCCATACAGTATGTCTGGTAAACATAATCTTAACAAACTGTCATGGTAGACGTGTGACCAATTTTGGATCAAATCAAGGTTACTTGGAAAACTCTATGGGCTTATTGAGATAAGAGATTTGTCTGCATAGAAAATTTCAAACCCTGTGCTGCATTTCGTGTTTTTGTGCTCATATATCTGCAGCCAGCGAGGACTAGTGCGAAACCAAAATGCATCAGTTGTTCAAACCTCAAGAAGTCAAAGTGTAATGATTGCCAAAAAGCGTTTTTTCTTTTTTCTTTCTCTTTTTTCAGAAATACAGTTAATGAAAGTGGAGAAACACAGTGGAGGAAAGGAAATAGAACAGAGGTGTTTGAAAGAATATATTAAGACCTGAATGGAGAGATAGAGGAAAAATATTCCTCATCCGCAGTCCTCAGAATGTGTTATTAGGGAATGATTTCAACAGGCTCTTAGTAGCTCTCATTAGATGGTGTATCAAACCAGAACAAAACTCACTTCTCCTAACTATGTGGAGGAAGTGGATTGGAAAATTAAATGGGGAGAGGAGAGTGAGGCAGCAGTCTTTGCCATGCTCTTGTCACCGTGCCCCTGCTCCCACTAACAAGTCCGCTCAGTCGGCTCGCGCTGAAAGTCATTCACATGGTCTTTAATTTCACTTCATTGATTAGAATTTAAAGCCCCAGAATATAGCAAGGAAGACATTAAGATTATCTGTTCCCTAAACCGTTCACTGAACATTTGTTTTTAAATTGTGGCACAGTATGGATGAAATCTTGTCTTTTGAGTTTGTGGCCCTAAAACTTCAGAAACTTTCCAAACTGGGCTTGCGTTCACAGTTGGGCACTATGTGAGTGTGTTTTCTAAAGAAGTATATATTTATATACTGCATGCAGTAGATCAATAAAAGTAACATTTCATTAATCTTGACATGCTGTTCCTGCTTGATGCCAGATGCTGGGGACACAAGCTGTCGAAACAATAGACATGCTCTTCAGTGCTTACTTTCCCCTTCCCTGTTTTCTTTGTTTGCACCTCCAAAGACAGCATTACATCTGTCAGCAAGATATGATTTACATAAACATCAAACTATTCTACCGAGTATCTGTCAGGGAAAGTCTTGAGACTAGCAAAATATTAGCATTTCAAGGTTGTATTTACACCATGTTCATATCTATTTTGCATGTACTATTTTTATGTGTTCTTAATTTACACTTATATGGCTTCCAAGATCTCTGACCAAAGCCAGAGGGTTGATATTTTATACATTAAATCGCTTGGACATTAGATACCAATAACATCTGTTTTTTGACAAAAATGGACAAAATACACAAAAAACTCAATACGTGACACTTGTGAAGTAAGATGCAAGAAAAAAAATCATGCAATCATGCGGTATCGTGATAGTGATGAAAAAAAGTCACTCGAGAAAAGAATTACAAATAACTTCAGTTCCAATTTATTCAGCAACTGTATGTAATCACATCTCTAAATGGAAATTATACGTTGGACAAGTCCACAGCTATTTTACAAGGCATTTTTACCGCTGATTGTACACCAATCATGTCCCGCATGTACAACAGTTTTTACGCAGTGGAACTGCTGTTAATGTTAACTCTATGAAAATTTCCTGATGCTTGCCAGTGGTATGTATGTTCCTCTATAAGCTTGTTTTTGGAGTTGTGAGGAAGTGTGTATGCTTGTGTAAATGCTTATTTTGCGCGGACACACTCAAAAAGAGACAAAAGTGGCACTCTTGATGCCATTTGCATGATTAGTTGTTATTGCTTAACAGGGCAAAGCGTTGGCCTGAAATTACAGTTGTAGAGAGCGAACCAAACGGCCAGTTCGATTGGGGGGGTTTTTGCACCTTAGAAGAAAAATAATAATAACACCATTGATATTTCTGTAAACTGATGATCTCTGTTTGTTTACCAAAACTCTGCTGGTTTTGCTGGTTTTTTTCTCTACAAAAGTCTGCAATCAGAGTTTTGTATGCTTCTGTGCATAGAAATAACATGCATGCAAATACAGACCTAATGCCATCTTTCCTGTTTGAACTAAAAAAACAGAATGCACTTTTGTGACTGTAAAAAGCTTCTTATTTAAAAAGGAAAAAGATATATTGTTTGTATGTTGGTAAGTAAGGTTGGATGATGGCAGTTCTCTTTAACACTATTTCCAATCAGAATCTTTTACATGTGGCTCAACTATAAAGAACTTTTACAGTCAAGGTGTTTTCACTCAGGTCTAGCATCATTAGCTGGCATAATGTTAACTGTTACCCTATAATTACATTAGATGAGTACCTGAACAGATACTCATTGAGTCCAGGAGGAATCCAGCGTTATTACCAAACCCATTAGACTGAATATTGTTGTAACAATACAATTTGCATTAATCTGGTGGTTACTTTAATGGGATTGAGCATTGCTGGAAAGATCTACTATAATGTAAGATTATAACTAAAAAATACAATTTTTTTCTTTTTACTTTTAATGCAGAAATTATTTTCTTTGCATCATTAAATGATTTCAGCTTCTGATATCTTTGTGGACCTGCAATAAGCTATATAGTCTTCTGAACTTGCACCTTGTACTTCAGGTAGTGTATAGATTAATACTGCCTGCGCTATTTTACTTTGCTCAAGTGTAAGGATCAATACTCTATGAATTTTTAAGCTCATCTTGGCTTCAGGGATAGCCTGTAACCCGTGGCACTGACACTCTCATCTATGCCTTAAGTCTTCTCCAAAGCTCTGAATTTGTACTACCAAACTTCTCTATTGATGAGCCACAGAAAGGTGATCTGCAATGTGTTTAATAATGGACACAGATTTTCCTGCCTTCGTTGTTGCTTTAAAACAAACTGCACTCTGTAGGCATTGTACATACACATAAGACCACTGTATTCATTCTTTAAATTACGTCAGCTCTCCCCTGTGTTCAGGCTAATAAGTATTAAGTGCTAGAGATGGATTTGTAAAAAAGCTGTAGCACTTCTGCCAATAATTGAAAAATGGCAGTGCAGAGGGTTTGATTTAGTTTTACGTTGTTCCAGTTTAGAAAAATGAAAAGTGAAGCATTATAAATTGCAGGTGCAAGCTTTAAAGGGCATTGGAATACAGTAGTTTTTCAATAACATACCGGAGGTGAAATCTTTTCTTGAATTGTTTTGAATGCTGACCACTTAAATTAAAGTTTGGCTGGTGTAACAACTTGCAGACAGCAACCAGCACAATTGTGATGTATTTTTGGACCAGAGTACACAAACTACATAATTAGCTGCTTTGCATTTTTTTCTATTTCAGTTTGACATCCTCAACTCTACACATCGAACTCGCTGCAGTGACACTGTTTAGCTATGCAGCGTGAACTTTGAATGCTGGGAATTACTCTTCTAAACTGACATGTGTTACAGTGAAAAAAGTTCTTTCATTATTAAAGATGTGAGAGGGAAAAATTTTTAATAATATATTTTCTATAAAATTTGAAGTTTCATCTAAACTTTGTATAATAAATCACAACATTTTAAGCAGTGGAAAATGTAAAAAATAAAATAAAACTGATTATAAATATAAACCTACGGTACAAAAAAAGTTTGTAGTCTAGATATGGTTTCATCCCAATAATGTATTTCATAATTGCTAACTGCAAAGTATCACATGGTCAATTAAATTTTTTCATTTTCAAATATAATTCTGTTATTGCAATTTGTCATGAAAAGGCCCTCAAGTTATCTCCAGGCACTAGCAAAACAACCTGCCCCTGATTTTAAATGTCATGCAGCAAGAGCTAGAGATAAAAGATTTAAATAGGCAGCACAGCTCTTAATAAGAATAATTTTGGATCGGTTTAAAATTAATGAAAGTTAAACTAAGCATTAACACCCTAAGTCTGCTTTTTAGAACTTTCAGAACAGCTGAAAGTGTGTAGATATTGAAAGTCTGCCTGAACACTAACAGCATCAGAGTTTTGTGATTACTTTGAATTCCTAGAATGTGACAGATTGTTGGTGCAATAGAAGACCAGAAGAGCCAGACAGTTCTTATTCCTAGGGTGGCAAATACCACCATTTCATCAAAGGAACTAGCGTTTCAAAGTTATGCACAAAGTGTTCTTTGGCTTTTGTGGCATGATTTACTGGGATTAAGCTCTAGTGATGAGTGTTTCGCTCCCAACTTATCACAATTTATTCTTCCACGTAAAGAAGCTTTTTACATTGCATTTAAATGCACTGAATAATTGAAATTTTTCAAAGTCCAGATAAAAGTCGAGAAAACAACAAAGCACACGAACCATCTGTGGTCAAACCTGTGACTTATCTAACCTAAAGTAAATGTTATCTTTCAGTGTCTCAGTGTCTAATAACACCATGGTTTCTTTCAGATGCCCGTAGATTCCAACAAAAAAAGCTCTTGTTAATTACTTGTTGATTGAATTTGTTAATTAAGTCGACTTAAAAGAGAGACACATTAAGTTTAATGCAGAAAAAAGGAATACAAATGCTTTAGCACATTCATTACAAGTTACATCTTGTCTCATCAGACATTGATTTTTGCAAATATCACTGTAGCTAAGCTTGCTTTCTTAGTGTTGTGCTGAAACATCTTATTGGCACCCCTCAATAATAAGCTGTACAGGCTTTTTTTTTGCAAATTCAATTTTTTAGCTGCTCTAAAAGTCCTTCTCTGCGGCTCAGAGGCCCAATGCCAAAAAGCAGTCTTATAGTGCTGATGTTTTCTTAAAAGCCACCAAATTGTATCAAGGCAATATTATTTATACTCAGCTGAGCTGAAGCTTAACTTTCATCCTGGGCATGTCAACATCACAAATATTTTTGAGGCAGTGCTGCCCCAGTACTAAGAGCATCAACGTTTTTGCAGAGTATGACTGAATATTAAGTTTCATAGAACATGTACATGCACAAGAAGCACGGCCTCAAAGTGAAGAAGGTAAGAAGCACAAAGAAAATCTGAGAAGTGCAAAGATAATGATAACGACTCACGAAATAGCAATAACACGTATTTTCTTTGCATTTCATGTTACAGTTCTTGGTCGTATTTCATTAATGGCAGTAATCTTTTTCTCAAGTCTCCCATTTTCTCAACCGCATGTCCATCTGGGGTCACAGAGGGGAACTGGAGCCTATCCCAGCTCACAGTCTAAGAGATGCAAGGTACACTCTGGACAAGTTGACTGTCCATCGCAGTAGTTTGTAACATTCTTTAGTTTTCTTTAGTTTTATTATTTTCATTTTATTATAACTCAGCTGTAATAATTCAATTACAACCCAGCTAAAATTGTTTGGTTACTGCTTCATGTGAAAACAGAGAATAATCAAAGAGTCTTCCTCTCCATCTCAGGTTTGAGGGTTTTAGTTGGGAGAAACTGATGTGGTCAAAAATAAGATCTACCTCTCAGAATTTGATGCAGTCTGAATTTCATCTGACACGCGAGTTCTAGTCCTTATCATCAGCTCAGCCTTCCTTAAGTTTCCTTGCTGGAGAGAGGTAACACAAGCTGGAATGGGTTGGACTGTAATCCCTGCGGATACAGTGAATCTACATTGGCAAAAGGACAATAGTAATGATATTCACCTAATCTCCGTTGACAGATTCAGGACATGCTTTTCATTAACACAAAAGTGGATAAGAGAGCAATAAGCACTGTTTCAGAGTTTACCTAAATCCTTTAAAGCTAACTGAGATTCATATTCTGGTGTCACCTGTCTCCATCTGCTCTGTCTGCCTGGGCTTAAGCCAATGCAGGTATCATATTTACTGAGCTCTTTGACATACTTTTTCAGCTGTATTTTTCAAAGAGCGTGATTTCAACGATCACAGGGACAAAGTTAATTTCACCGCCAGCCACATAAACTTCGACTACATCAAGAGTTACTAAAATAAGTCAGATGCATGTAAGAAGACACTGTGCCTCTGTTTTGGGCTTAATGAGTGCTTTGACATTCAGTTTAAATGACCCAAAAAGTAGTTACTTTAAAATCTTAACTGTGAAGAGGCTGTAGAAAGCACTTCAAAAAAAATTTCTATTTCCTAATATGCTAAGTGGCTTCATGAAAAGGTCTTTATATAATCCAATTGTTCATGCAGGAGAAGTGTTAAAATCCCAAAGCATTCGAAACATATTGAGGTGAGAAAAGCAGTTATGAGCTGACTAAAACCTTTTTGTTTAATTAAAATACAAAAGTTCCACTGCAAGCGTATCTGCTTTGTCAACATCCTTCTTTCTTGTATGAAAGACAAGCATCAGATTGTGCTGTCAATCATTTCAATAGAACAGGTGTTTTTCAAACGCCGGCTATCTCACGCTATAAAGCAACTTTTCTTCTTGCCTAGTGGAGAGATCACTGAAGCAACCTCAAAAACAACTCTTTTCTCTCCATTTTTCATGAAGTGAAAGCGTGTCAGAGGAGTTTCTATTCAGATTGCAAAGGAGGTAAGAAGAGGGAGGATAGCACTTATTTTTCTTCTTAATTAGCTTCATCTGAGGAATTATCCAGCACTAATATAATGGCTCGATTCATCTCCCACACCATCTGGTCTGAGAGTGGTGAACCTCTGGAGCTGATTGCTTTCCCCTGGTGCTGTGTCGGGGTAATAGGCTGTTCAAAGGCTGCTCTGGGCTCGGACAGCTGAGCAGAGGTGGGGCAGAAGCAGCTGGCCTTGGCGCCATCACCTGCTGCCTGTCAGAAGGCTTTGAATATGGTCCATCCATGCCCTAAGTGTATGTATCTATGTGTGCGTATGCGTCTGCTTGTGTACGTGCGCAACATAACTGAGAGTCAACTTGAGACAGAGTATCAATTTCATCGTCTTCCTTAAAAAGCTGTAGAGAGAAACAGCGAGAGTGCACATCATTAGAGCTCACGTGAACATCTGGAAGAGGTGAGCCACATGACGAATAAGGAACAGTGTGTGGCGATTATACCAGCACTTCAGTTGGTTTCCGGTTCTGCACGTCATACGACACCATCAAGAAGACACATCGTTTTATGTATACAAATTGGTTTTGGGTAAACTGTACACAAGCCTAAATCTCTGTAGTTTTTCCAATCATTTTAATTATATTTTAACATATGTGCCTTATTTTTAAAATCATATCAGTGTCACTCAAGCTTGAATCCAAACACTAACTGTCAGAATAGCAGGGACTCATTTGGACAGTTTGACAACATATGGCTTGACACACGTCCTCCAAGACCTTACACTACAGTGCACCGAGTCCCTGCATAGCTGACACCTGTTGACTGTGACCTACTTTTGGCAGTAATTTTCTGTTCAGAGAACATGCTGTGGTTATAATGGCGCCTATCTATAGTGTTAAACAAAAAAAAGACGAAAATATTAACTTTTTAACAAACAGAAAAATCTATTTTGAGTCTGCAGCATATAATACTAGCTAGATATTGAGTTAGAGTTTTACAGTTCTGTTTCACTACACTGATTTTTTTTTTTTCTTTTTGGTGAAAAAGCTCTGACACACTGTGTAACTTACCAGGTCAGCACCAAACAGCTGCCAGACAAATTTCATGACTTATATTTGACAGCTAGTCAAAAACTTACTGGCACCTCAACTCTCCAAAAGGTCACAGACTCTGTTCTTACAGCCAGTTATGTATCCAGCCATTTGGCCCACCTTCAGCTCCCTCCCTGGCTGCCTTTTAGCTGAGTCATTCCTTGCACATTCACCAAATGTGTAAATAAACCTTCTTGCCTCTCTGATTTAGTCTCTTGATTGATTGAGTCTCTTGAATGGGGTACACTATTGACAGTTTGCCAGTCTATTACAGTGCAACAACACTTGGAGACAGAGACTCACACACTCACTCAAACATAAATACGACAGTCAGTTTAGAATCACTTAGGGATGTACACATCTAGTAAAGTGTATATTTAAACGTTACGGTTCTTGCTAGTCGATGCCAGAAATGCCAGCTGGTTAAATGTATTATTTTTATTTTATTAATATACCACAGCTTTTTCCAGTTTAAAGCTGTTACAAGGTCACCTGTCACTACCATTAGCTGCAGCCCTGAAAGCCATAACCCTGCACCTCTTTCTTGCTGATGTTGTTTGAAAGAAGGCAACTGGACTTCTTTCAGTTTGTGAAGATGTTTCGCCTCTCATCCAAAAGTAATTAATTCTTAGTAGGAGCAGTCCCCCTTTAGAGGTGGTCATGAGGGTCGTTGGCCCACCATTGCTCATGTAAGTTGTCACATGATCCAAGGTGTGAAAAAAGCATGGGTATGGGTCACCGTTCCCAGAGTGAACAGTTCGAACCTGTGTGAGACACCGAGGTCACCTGAGGAAAGGTGTGAGTCAGGGTGGAAAGTGGAAAGGCTCTCAAGACTGCATTGCAGCTGGCCAATAGCTGATGTTGTAAGTCACCACCTCTGTTCAGTGGTCATTCACAGTGGACATAGATGGCCTCTGAGGACCAACCATTTGAGTTCAATCAAAACTGAAAAAGCCTTGGATGAGAGATAAATGAAGAGATGTGTAAACAAGAAAAAGGAAACCTGCTGCTAGCACAGCTAATGTTAGCTAAACTGATTAACAGAAACATAAATAATAGTTTCATATAGTTACTTAAATACAACAGAAGAATTTGGCTTGTTAAATTTGACCATTTGAAGTGTTTTCAGTTCTACATGTTTCTGAAGCTTTTCTTTCTGTTAGACTAAATTATTCACAGGAAACATCCCTAGTTTGGACTCTCTGAGGAAGCCAGAACACAAGAAGGCTATGTAAACTTGACACAGAAATGGCCCCAGGCAAACATCTGATTCAATCCAAGAACCATCTTTCTGTGATGCTACTGTTCCAACCACTGTAACACCATGATGCATTCACTTCATGTCAGTTTAATTTGTATTCTGCTGCATTAAGTTTTATTTATACACCACAGTTTTCGTGTTTGGGTTTGTGTTGTAAGGTATAGACCTACAACAGTGGGATGGAACATCTCATTTTTAGAAGACCTAGACCTTTGATGGAGCCCAGCTCAGGCAGGGGCAGCCCGAAGACAGAAAAGAGGAGCATCTAGAGATCACAAACAACAAAGGTGACAAGACAACAGGTGGAGAGCCGTGTCTCTCACTATCCCGGTTTTTGAATACTCTGTCTGTGAAAAGGCAGGGCCATAAGCTGTTTCTACCTCTTTTAGGGCAACAGCAGTATTCTTGAGTAAGCTTTCTGGAGTCCTGATGTCTAACCGCCAAGAGGTGTTTGACTGACCAAAGTCACCATAGTGCAATTCAAGACATATAACTCTATATGTCTGTAGTGTTTGTTCCATTTTATTACAATATTTCCTCTCTGTCCTAGCCCTTGCTTTGTCTGAACAGTAGGCCCAGCCAGATCCTCCTGACCACCTTTTCTTTGTTCCTCAGGTGTATCATGACCTTGCCCCAGTCTTAAATAAACAAACATGGCTTACTGTCCGTGTGACTGCACTACTGACAGCAACAGCAATTACTATGTTATCTACACCATGTTTTCTATATGGCAGCAAAATTGCATGAGTGGAAAATACCCCTTGAAGTATTTTGGGTATATGATTTTGTCTTTGTGTCCACATCACATTTTGATCTTTTCCCAGATCTCAGAAGAGCATGATCATTTTTCCTCATTGTTATTCTTATGTTACATCATTGTAAAGAGCCAGGTATTCATCTCACTGGGTGGATCATGACCATGTGGTTCCCTAAACCTGCCAATGATACAACTACAGATCTGATGGCCTACTAAGGAAATATGTGTTTTTTCTTACTCTAATGTGTGTTTGCTACAAACAACAAACCAGCCTAGATCTGGTCTTTTAATTCCACTTACAATGTTAACACTTTCATACTTGCAATTATTGATCATGTTTTCAAAGCCACCCATTTATTGCCATACCGCGTTAGCTAGTGAAAGTGTGGGCCTCTGGATGAATCATTTCTTCCAGCTTTGTGAGATTTTATCTGACATAGTTTCTGACAGAGGTCCTCAGTTCTCTTCTCATGTCTGGTAGGTGTTAAGTTCAGCCCAGGGAGGCACAGTAAGCCTCCCATCCTCAATATAATGGCCAAACAAAACAGGATAACGAGTAGAAGGAGGATGCACTGTGCACAGTGGTGACTGCATTACCTCTGATAATCCTTTCACCTGGAGCACCCAGTGACCCTGGGTGGAACATATCTGTAATACTCATACGCTCATATTCCTTGTACATTTCACAATTTGTTAAATAAATCTTTCACTCAAGTCTATCATATAAACAGTGTAGTTTACTTTTTCACAAATGTCGCTGTTTACATTTGGTTAGTGTCTCTCAAAATAACCCTCCAGCAGCAAAAACTGAAATTATAATTATTGACTATAGAATCAAGGGTAACAGAAATAAAGCCCTCCAAGAAATCCAGGAATCTCTGTATGTCTGTCTATGTGACGTGCATATGTTTGTGTGGTTTTTGTCTATTTGTCCAGCCCACATAAAGTCTTGGCCGATGTATTGCTGGAGGCATAAGAAAGCACAATGTCGACTTCGAGGTCATTGGAATAAGCAGTAATCTTATTTTAGGCATCTTTTCCCTGTTGCTAGGCAGTCACTATCAATCAATACACAAAGCATGTCACTCATTTTGCTGGGTCAGAGAGTCAATATAAAGATGGACATAGCCAACCTTGACATCATCAACTTGTATGCAAAGTCCAGTTTTTGACGCTTCAGGCTAAAGCCATCACCATCCTAGTGTCTCGAGCATACTGTAATTTACTTATTAATACTTTTGTATTAATAAGACTGTCGAGTGTCATTTTCCCATAATAATTTTGCAACCCTAGTAGTCGTCCGCTGCTGACCACAAGAAAGAACGCAGGATTAAGGCACTTCTTCATGGACTTTACTTTTCAGACTTTATATACAGATGTACAATGGATATGCTAGGATTTATGATTAGATTGGTCTCACCATTTGTGCAAATTTATGTTACAGTGATGTCTAGAATTTGGAATTAGGACAATGACTGAAAAATGTCAGAGAGATGTTTGAGAATTTGAGTTTTTTTACTTTCAAGATGTTTATAGTATTTACATAAAGTTCACAGTAAATCAGAAAAGATACGTCGTTTTCTCTTGTAGTTAGAGTTGAGGCTAATTCAAATGCCTTATTAACTGAGCATATAAAAGCAACACGCTCAGTTTACTACCTTTGATATTAGACAGTCTGTCTTCGCATTTGTTTGTTTGTATATGCTGTTGGTGAGCTGTCACACCAATCAAATGAGATGTTGGGACCAAATGTAAAGTTGACCTTGTAGAGTGAAACCGCAAGCTGCGGAGTGACGACAGACGCACAGCAGATGTACGGGGTGAGCATTGTCAAAGCTGCCGGAGAATCTATGCTAATTAGCCATGGGCCAATGTTGCCTACACTAATTAGCCATGTAGAGCTATGGTGGCTAATGCGGTTAAAGCATGCTAGTCTGGTGAAAGCTGTAATGTTTATATTGTTTAGTAAATAGTAATGTGGAAATACATCAAATGTCTATTTCTCACTCGTGATCTAATGATAAACATGAGATAGTGGCTTTGGCTTTCCCATTTTCTCCTTGTTTTCTTTCTCGTGTGTGGGTGGGTATCATAGCTTGTGATGCTGTGATCGGTATTAGACTACTTACAGACCCTCGTAGTTTTTCTGTCCTTGAAACCAAAGCCTGCGTTCATCTCATTGAAAACATCAATGACCTTGTGTTTTCCTTAACGCTAAATGATATCTGCATTTCCCAACTTGACGAACTGTCAGGCGCAAGTTCATGCTGGGACACTCCCTCCAGTTAATACACATTTCCTATTACAATATTATCCATGATGTCTAAATCACATGCATCAAAAAATGCAGAGGAGTAGATTGAAAAGGCAACAAGCCGGAATATGATGAGTTCTCTGCTTGACTGACTGAGCTGAAAATAGTAGCATGCTAATATGTATTTCTGACAAGTACTTTTGGAGACACTTTGATTCGCTCCTGAGGATGTATTTTTGGGACCATCAGCCTTTTTTTATTCTCGTGCAGCACCAACCCTGCTGCAAAAGAACTGCATATCTACATACAGGCATTACTTTGTACTTAGTCTTAATCAAGGAGACTTGGAATTCACAACATGAAGCAAACATGTAATATAAATGAGGACATACTTTGACTTAACAGCGTGTACTGTAGAAATTAAGAGTGTGTGTGACTGCAAGGGGGTGGAGGTGAGGAGGGCGTTATTGAGGGTATCTTATCTAACAGTTGAGCAGGTTTATGGCTTCTAATAGGCACCCTGTCGGATTGAATTGTAAATATGGAGCACCATTGTGCATTCAAAGGTGTGTACATCGTCTGCTTCATTTACCAGATGCTAAGTCATGACCAGCTCGTTTATTACACCGTGCAATCCACAATTAAAATGAAGAGAGGCTCGCAAGGAAAAAGTCATTTACCTCAGCCCACGCTGCACTTACACACCAGACACAAATTTCACTGTTACTTGAAAACTTCCCATGCATGGAGCACATTATCATTTGATTTCCATCCAGGGTTCTCAATTAAAATTATACAGAGGTTGCATTTCATTACCTGAGCTTGGGGCAATTTGCAGGCCATTAAGCTTCTACCTGTATCAGTGGAGATGTTTTTGAGGTGAACATCTGGGGTTGAGGAGGTAGAGCATGAAATGAAATGCCCCTGGCTATCTGCTCTGCTTTTTGTCCAAAAAGGGCCAAGGGTATTAGAACGCCATGCATAGTAAAGAGTGTGTTTCTATGGACTGCAACAAATTGGTCTGGGATCTGAATAGAAATAGAAAATCAACCTTGAATGTTTGGTACCAAGTTTGTCAAAGCACTTCCACGGAAAAAGTGTTTTATCATATAGTGTTGGATGTCATTTTTTGTTTTCATCATTATTATTATTTTCACTTTGAAACACATCTTATCAGTGAACCTTTTTTTTTTTTTTTTTTGCTGTCAAAATCATCGAGCCCTATAAAAATGCAAGGCACTCCTTGGTGAATTCCCCAAAAGGGATCATGATTCTCTATAAAACTGTAATTGATTTTTGTGCCGTGTAATAATAAAGACTTACCATGAAGAAAAATACTCTTATGAGACCTTTTAACAACCAGACCTCATTACACCTTGGATCTAATGTTTTTTCTTTGTTTGTTTATTTGTTCGTTTTCTTTTTTGCAAAACCATAATTTAAAATGCAAACTGCAATTACGCTGCTTAATTATATAATATAATTTGATTGGTGATGTACTAAAAATTATGGCTTACAACAATTATTCTCTGTAAATCTCTGTTGGAGTGCTGATATGTATTCTGTGTGCGCATTTTGCTCGGATGAGATAAGACTGAAATATGCCCACAGACTACAGTGGTAGATAAAAAAAATCAGATTTTCATTTCAAGAGATATAAATGACATGTGAGTTGTATGAGCAAAATTTTGTTCTTAGATGTTCTGTTTATAAAAATGCTTTAACCTGAAGTGCAGGTTTAAGCAGCAAAATGTTTATCAGTTTATTACTGATCATGTTACTGTAGCAGACTTTTAGAAAGAGCTGCATATAGTGTGGCATCTAAATATACAATATAAATCCATGCTGTGATCACACATTGGCATGTGTATTTTATTTCACCTGAGTTAGCGTTTCTCTTTATATTTGAGCGCACGCCATTACATATTAAAAATTGCACTGTTTTATATGTGACAAGCAATATCCATGCTTTTCAGGCGTTATCAAGTTTTCCTGTGCTTGCTATAAAGTCCCGACCTTTAATCTTCTGTAGTTGAAAGACATGAAAAAATGAAAAGCCGGTCTAATATCTTTCATGAAAAAATGAGGAAAAAAAAAGATCAAACCCCAAAGCGAAACCCATACTTAGTACGGGGCAGCTTTGGTGTGTCTCTTTTCACACTGTTGTGAATAATAACATTTCTTTGTTGGGGATTATAGGTCCTTGCAACAGGGTATTCCAAACAAATTTTGCTTGTGACAGCCTGAAATGGCTTTCAGTTTGTCAAATAACTGCAGAGTTGCTGTCTAAGTCATGCAGTGAACATCAGTTTCCTTAACACTGTGAGGCAGCTGCGTTAAGAGAGCCCCAGCACATACTAGCTTTTCATTTCTGTTATCATACTCCAACAGTATGGGGATCTCGCTGGAGATTTGTATGGTACAAGTTGTATTCTAGATGATATGCAGTAATCAGGCCCTTTGAGTCTCCTACTGTCTCTCTCCCTGTCTCTCTCTAGTCTGTCTCTCCCTTTTTCCCCTGCCCTGACTAAAGCTGGTGAGCGTGGAAGTTTTGCAGTGTTTTAGCATTACATCATTCCACATGGCACACTATTAAGCTTTTGGGAACTGGGAAGACAGCCCAGGCCTTCAGATTTGTCATAGCATTGAGCTCCATTGTTGCCCTGAACAGATGAATCGCATGTTGACCAAACCAGCACTGAGCTGGAAGAAATAATTAATGCACAGTCCTCTTTGTTTCCCTCAAATGCAGTGCATGAGCAAGTGGTGACTACTGCTCAGATTTTGTCCCTTTTGTGTCAACACTGGGGACACATATTTATTCTGCAAGAGGCATGGCCTCTCTCCATCTAGCCCTCCATCTGCCCATATGATATTCCATCCAGGTACGATGTCATGGTGACGCTAAGTTATGCAGTGGAATTTATTGTCTGCACTGCGGCAGATTACCATTGCTTAACATGCCACACAGGAGACTTAAAGAGGCAGCACTTTTTGCAGTGTTGCATCCCGCTGGCAACTGTATGTTGGAATGGCTGAGGCATGCTGGGATACCTAGTTTCCTATGCAGTGCAGGACATGAAGCATACAGAGCATGCAGTACGCTGCGAGAGAGGACAAGTGAAATTAAACAGAATAGTGAATTTTTATTTTACCTGTTAACTACATTTTTGCTTTTAGTTTTTGTAACACTAATGCATGCACTGACATATTATCCTGACCCTTTTGGCAATTTTTGTCAAATATCTGGCATGTGCACTGACTATTAGAGCCATTAAAAACCAACTCACATGCTCACTCTCTTCACACTTTCTCTTTCTAAAATAGGTTGTGCTTAGGGGCAGTCAGGGGAAACATTACGTTACGTAATGATCAGGTGTGTAAACCCACTATTTACAAGGTCAATATTTTGTATTAAATTCATTCCAAGTGGCCTTCAAAGCTGGTAACTAAGTATTAGTTAGTATTCCTTCCAGCTCCATTCTAAAATAAAATACAGATTCAACCCTAAATAATTTAACACCTCTGCATTTCAAACAGGGGTATCGGGAATGAGCCTCAGGATGAATTTGAAGGGAAAGTTTCTTATGAAGCTAAAGGCTATGTAACAAAAGGCTTAAGCTACTTTGAGAACAAGAGATTTTCCTGTTAGAAAAATGTCTAGTAAGAAGAGAATTAATCTTTTGAAGTTGTTATCTGCATACATACGCTATCAGATTCAGACACCAGGCTATAGGAGGATAAGAAAAGGTTCAACTTTTGTCCACCGTGGGCAATCCTCCTGGCAATATGACTGCTCTGTGGGTTTTACCAGTATGATGCTTATTGCCTTGGGTTAAGCAAGAAACAAAATGTTCCAAAATTGATTAAATCAACCCTGGTATGCCTCTGCTCAGACCCCGTCTAGGTTCTTATGGAGTATTCCCTACAGCTGAAATACTGGGCTTTGCAACATAGCTTTACAGCACTTGCACAGTATTGTTACTTTAGAACTGTCACACTTGTATCACTTTTACGTATTTGTCTTTTTCAGTGCCCATATACTGTGTTATGTTTGTACTGTAATATGTTTGTATTGTTTATATGTGTGCAGAATAACATGTATAACATGTTATTCTGTTATTTTAATTTAATTTTATTTGATTACAATAAAATTAATATTTTATTTGATTTAGCAAAAAAAAGTTTAATCTGTCTTTCTCTGTTTAAGCAATTTTGGTTTCAAAATAAAATGTAATTTATAATTTAAATAAAATGAATTAATTAAATATATATAGATACATATATATATACATATATATGATAGATACAGATAGATAGAATTTGTGCATGCATGGGTCTGATTCTGTGTGTGAGCCATGGAAAGGCAAAACAAAGACAGCAGCTTTAGCCACTACTGTTGAAAGGAAACAACATCGGCTTTTATACCAATTTCTTACCCTCCTTCAAAGCAAAGTGTCTGGGAAGAGTTGGAGAAAAACACAACAGGTTGGTAAGAAAGATGATACCAGAAGAAAACATCACTAACAAGTTGTATATGTCATGTAGGTTTCCACTGTGAACTTTTGTTTCTCAAAGATGACTCGCTGTGTTGCCACACACATGAATTTCTACAACTTGCGCTTCCCCTACTGTCGTGATATTTATGTCAGGAATTATATCGGTTCCATTTAGACCGAGCAGCAAAGCAGGAAGCATTCAGTTTACAGCATGTGTGTTTTTGTACCCAGCAGCTTTTCATCTTTCATATATCTCTAAATATAGGAAGGTGGTATTAGCAGCACAACAATCTGTGGAGAACTTACTATTTTTAACACTAATGTTTAGCATTTTATTAATATTCATTTTGAATTCTTCATGTTCAGAAACCTTTTGTGGATGTTATGGGAGGGAAAACCAAGCATTAATTTCATCAATAGTTTCTTCTTTTATACTTGCAGTGAGGTCTGCTCAAGGCGTGCTGCACATTTCCAAATTATTCTCAATGCAATAAAGAAGCAAATTTTAAGATTCACTTATAATACATTGTAAATATAATTGGTAAATAAATACTATACGAGTGTTGAGGATAAAGGAACATGTGATTTTAAGGGAAACCAGTTTAGAATGGCTGCAAGTTAATTTAGAGTAAGAAACATATTTCCAACAGTGTTGTTTAGGTTAAATCCTATCAGTAACTCATTACTTATCACTGACTTGAAGAGTAGTTGACTAATTACTCTACAGAAAACGAATTAGTTGCCTTTTGTCTCCAAGGAAACAGTGACAAAGATGCCATCAAACAACTCTAAAGGCTGTAGGCAAAATGTATGTGAGTTAAGATAATGGGGTTTTAAGATCGGGGTTCAGATTCTGGGAGAGACATTTTTCCTTTTTTGACTTTGATTGCATCAAAAATACAGACTGTTAGCTAAATTCTGAGCATACAGTGTTTATCTGTTTTATTCATGGAAATTTCTGTTGTGTTGCACATGTAGAATTTCTGCACAATTGCCGCCTCCGTTTTTTGTTTGCAGTTGGCCACATGTTTTTAACTGAGTTTCATCAAGTTTTTGTTATAATCTCACCCTCTATTCTTCAGCTCTGACAAACCCGCATAGGCCTGACCCAAAGTCTGCAGGGCGTCGGACATTTGTTGGCTCTTCATCCATTCCAAGGCCCTCCATTATGGTTCTGGATGACAGATGAAGATATGCCGATGTTCTCCCTCAGGCTGTAAAGCATAAGGTCTAACCTTCCGTACAGCAGAAGTAATGGTCCACACCTTTAATTGTCGTGGGCTGTTCATCTTCACTAACAATAGCAGTAAGCAATGGGTCTGGGAAAGAAAGGCAGTCGTGTCTGACAAAGGAAGTGATTTAGTTCTGGAGGCAATTCGTAAGCGGTCGTTGCACGGGCAGCAGTAATGTGCCGAGAAAGATCATATAGGGTAAGAGGCGTAGCAGACACAATAGTGGCACACAAGCAATGCTAGATGGTTTTTTTCTCCTATTGCAAGGATTTATAAGGAAAAAAGCTGTTAAAATATATATTGTGTGTGTCCTTCAAGGAGCTATGCTTGTGTTATTGAAGTGGACATGATGTTCTCTGAATTATGGCTGCTGCAAAGACTTAGAAAGTGAGTTGGACAGAGCAACTTTGTTCTCATGTCTGTATCTGTCAGAAAACAAACAACACATCTCATTTAAAGAACTGAGCTGCTTGCGTATGTGATCTTTTTCAGGTCTTGATGTTTTCTCATTATTCCATTTGATGTCAAAACATCATTTGATGCTCAACTTTCAAAGGTCTGCGTTAAGTTTTGTATTTCTTTATGCCATACGAGCTTCCAAAGAAGCAAAACTGCTGTGAAAAAAATGCGCCATTGATGGGTGACTAGTTTGCTGTCTGCATTAGACACATAAAATAAGGAATATACAAGTGCAGTTACCAAATTAAAGTGTGTTCCCTGGGAAAGTTGAGGCCCATTAAAATGATAGATTGCATGGTGTATGCAAAGGGATGCTTTACACCCACAAAACAGTCTAATTGCATTCATTCCTGTGAGAAGTCCGTAAATGTTGAATCTAGATTCTCAGGCGTATTGGCAGCAAGCTGCTAGACAGCAGATGACTAGCTTCAAACGAGTAGCGAGGGGGAGGGTTGTAAAATCTTGACAAACAGTGAGAGCCAGCGTCCACATCATCTCTCGCCCCTGACAGGCTTCCCCATGCATGAATTCAAAGCTGGTAAAACCATGGCTGGATTCATTTTGATCTGACATCCATCATGTAGATCAGTGTTGTGGTTTCACTGTACTGTGTCCACGATAAGATGTTTTGGCAATCGGCCCATGACATCTGTTAGAGTCAGTCAAGAGAATCTGGGACCAATTTGGCATTTGTGTCAAGTTATTGTTGACTTTTTGATTTGAGTGCTTTTCATTCATTATACAATAGTCACAAAGGTACTAGATGGGTGCAGGGATCTAGGTCTGATTAAAAAACATGCTTAATTTGAAAATTTGAAGACATCATTATCTGTCCACGAAGTTTGTCGCTATGTCCTAATTCTCCAACAATTATATACATATACATATATATATGTGTGTGTGTGTGTGTGTTTGTGTATGTGTGTGTTGGAGAATTAGGAGGGCCTGCAGGAGGGACTGGCAAAAGTGATATTTATTGGAGGTAAATGTGTTTTGTCTTTCATGTACTAAAAACCCATTAAGAAATAAACGACACAAAATGCTGCACTATCAGTGATGGCGAGAGACGCAGCCTAGAAGCATTTTGAAGAGTCAAGGGCTCTTTGATGGTTATTGCTGGAAAAAGAAAAAAAAAAGACAAGCATGTAAGTTGGTGGACTGAGACAGTTAACCATGCAGTGATTTCCTTAACAACACCGTCCAAACCCACTTAGAGTACCCGTCTCATATCTGCGTTATAGAACTATAGCAGAACAGTACCAGCTTGTATGGCTGAAGCATGGCAGCATGTGTGTGGAAGGCGTTAGGCAGATGGGATGTGTCTGATATTTCTCACTCAACATAATGAGACGGGAATGCGCTTCACCAATTTTAGGGCCCGACTGATGGCAAGAGACACAGTGCCCACTCATACGGGAGGGATCTTTCCCCTCTTCAAAGATAATGAGATGACAATGTATTCAACTATCATTAGATAGAGACAGGGTTTGGGGGGAGGACAGAGGGAGAAACGTTCTACAGCACTTGTCTGCTGCCTTTGATCAGCCTGAAAAGCAACTGTCACTCTCTGTATCAGTGCTGGACTCATAAAAGCTCAGCTAACTACTTTATCACTGTCAGTGTCACTAAAAGGCTGTAGTTTGTAGCGTACGTGCGTTCTCGAGCGGGTGATTTTTCAAGCTCACCTGGATTGTTATCTGAAAATGAACACACATCTCAGCGGTTAGATATTGTCCTGCTGCCCGTGTGATATGTTAAATACATCGTCTCTCGCTGAATTCAGTCGTTTGACAAAAAATTGTTGCAGTGTAAAATCAATTTGCCATCACCTGGGAAGAGAAGACACAGCATTTTGCCTGACATGGCACTCCATTGCAACATGTCAAAAGTGCCATGTTAACAGGCTTATTTAAGCACGCTTGACGGGACAATCTTATTCTAAGTTGACAGTTTGTTGTGGCACTTGTAGAGGGATCCATCTAGTCTTTAGTCCCCGTGGTGAAGATCTCTCGCATGCTGTTTTTTTCATTCGCAGTCTTTTAAGAACACTGTGTTTTGACATATAAGCCGTCAAAATCCTTTCTTTTTTTCTCCCAGACGTTCTTCATTTAGTATTAGGCTAACTGATCTGTTCTGAAGTTATCAGACTATATTTTGACGGAAAACAATTATGCAGTAAAATAATTTCTCTGGAGAAAAATGTGTTGGCGAAATCCACATTTCTCTCTGTGTAAGATTTTGTGTTTGCGATGCAGTGGTTTATGACTTACAAGAACTCGAATGTCCCCTAAATCCAAAAAATACTTATTATATAAGAAAGAAACTTTGTAAACATACTCTGTCTTCACAACCAACAATCAATATAGTAAAATGTTTGCAACTCATGCTGTGTTGTTGCATCTTTCTCCCATCACTTTCCATCTCTGTTTGCTGTCACAAAAAGAATAAAATATGAGGGAAAGCTGCTTCTTCAGTCCTAAATATATATATATATATATATATATATATATATATATATATATAAAAAGCTAGGCACAGATCCCAAAAAAAAGCTAGGCACAGACCTAAAGGAAAAAAATAGAACAGTCTGTCAAGCTTTGTCACACAATTATGAGACATTGTTCAAACTTTTGTGAAGCCAAAATCCTTTTAAAACCTGACAAGTCAGAGCTCATCTCGTTCAGAAGCTTCAAGCTCCCCTTAAAACTCAGCAAAACGCTCATTCGAAGGTAAGAGAACGAGTTGCCTTAACATCCAATTTCCAAACATTTCATCATCATGTCTCAATAATTATGCAGGGTTATTAGCTCAAGTATTTGTCCTTGGCATCCTTAATGCCAGTTGACATTTATTATGAACAGTAATGGTATTGGAGATTTTGATTTGCCGTTAGCCTCGGTAAGTACATCCTCTGCAGTGCAACAGCACCCTCTCTTGATAATTTATGATAGAATTACATCACCGTACAAGAGCCTACGGTATGCGTGCAGGATGATGGTGGAACAAAACTCAAGCAAGGGATGCATATTCCATATTTTGTCTGTAAACCTCATTGAGAAAACAGTGAATTAAATATTTCATTGCAAATGCTTTTTGGAACATGTGCACTGAAAACCGATCCCCCATTACTACCTTGTGCTGTGCTTTCTCATGGTGCACACAATCCACTTGTCTTTTTCTCAGAGCTTTAAGCACATTTTATAAGTCATACATGTTTTACTGGCTCTTTCGCAATGCTTCAGAAGCAGAGGAACCAGGCAGCAAAGCATGTATTCGAGTAGAGTCAGCATGGAAATGTGCAGCATGAAAATGCTAAACGTTGTATTTCAGCTAAATGAATGCGAATTTAAACATTTCATTGTTTAAATCTGCACTGAAATTTGCAGGAATCTCAGCAGAGCTCAGAAACAGTCAAGCTGCTCCACCCATTGTGATCTTAATATTTTATATATTTTTCTAGAGG
This sequence comes from Oreochromis aureus, assembly GCF_013358895.1. Classification (NCBI taxonomy): domain Eukaryota; kingdom Metazoa; phylum Chordata; class Actinopteri; order Cichliformes; family Cichlidae; genus Oreochromis; species Oreochromis aureus. The sequence goes on along the minus strand of NC_052943.1, from coordinate 14,137,207 downwards.
TATTCAGCAACATGTTGTTGCACAAACACATTTTCTTGGGCCCTTGAAACTAGAATTAAATTTTGATTTGAGGCAGTGGATCTTAGTTCAGTCACGTAGCCAATTCAGTGTGTATCCATGTGTGTACTGCAGCTGTTAACCTATTACTAGATTGACTTGGCAAAGCAGCTTAGTCTGACAGTGCTGTTGAAGATTGGGCAATACTGCGGTAAACTATGAGATGAGTATACAGAAATTCCGTATATTTGCATCATGTTACAATCTTCGCAGGACCAAATTGAATAAAGCAATTCTCATCATTATGGCCCCATATTTCCACAGCACTGAGTCTCAAATTAATGTACAGATATATACTGAGAAATTCCACATTTTACTTTGAGAGGTGAGTTTAGATCAAAGCTATTATCCCTTTATTGATTTCCCTTATGAGCTCTGGCAGGAAAAGATGCAGATAAACAAAAAATAGAAAGCTAGAGAAGAAGATTAATCTTTACATGATGTGAAAAAAAGGAAAGTGCAAAGGGGATTTTTTTTCCTGTTATGTGTCTAATAAACTGTGTATTTTAAAATCGCCAACAGGTTCCAGAAATTTTTTTTTTTTTAAAGTGCAAACGTGGACACATAAGCCAATATTATGTATGCGAAAGTGATTGAAATCTTACCAAACAAGCTAGAGGATGGTGGGCTGAAGGGACTATTTGAAGGGTAAACAATGGGGAAAAAACAAAGGCAAGCAAAAGCATTTGGTCCTCAGTCTGTTGATGGGAGATTGAAAAAACACAGCAATATCAACAAACATGCTTGCTTGATTTAAGAAGAGGGCACTGCAGCGAAAACAAAACTAAGGTTAACGCTGACAGACATCAAAGCAGCTTCCGAGCCTGTTTAGTCAAAGAATCGGTTATGTTTACTTGAAGCAGAACAACAAGAGTAAAGAAAATGTGCCCGGTGTGGGGCCACAGCTCTAAACATGGATTTGAACATGCAGAGAAGACTGAAGTCAGTTTATTTATGGGTTCTCATGCTGTACAAAATTATGATAAAAACATTAGCATTTGGCCCCAAAACGTGTTCGAATTACAGTTACAAATTATTATGAAGAAGGTCGTAATGTTTCGTTTTTCTAAACAGATATACCAACTACAAATGTAAAAATTCGAAACATTTGCAATAGTGAAGTGCTGTGGCAATCAGGTTTCCTAGTGCTGCAGGTAACGTGTTAAATAAAAGCTGTCATAGATTCACATAGCTGGTTTAGATGCACCTGATTCCACTGCAAGGGTTTGTGATGAAAAAAAAGATCTATGTAACTCAGAAGGTCTTATATCCTTAAAAATACAGACAGGACGGTAATGATCTTCATATATAATATTATATAAATCAAATGAAACATTCACTCGGCTAGCATGCCCTGGAAGGAAGCCAAATGAACAGCAATGACTGTAGTGATCGGAGGGCACTGGTTTAGGCATGATCCTATAAACACAAATGTCATTTCAGAAAGTTCACAAAAATCTGTACAGCAATGTGAAATATCAATATGATATATTTTTCTGTAATTCACAAATTTGTAAACTTTTAGAACATGTAACTAGTAACAAGACATCTAAGACAAGCAAATGACTTTGGTGTTTTTTAGCTACAGGCTTAAAAAAGCAAAATAAAAGCAATAAAATGTCTAAATATTTTATTCAGAAAAAAAAAATCATTTCATTGCTTTACTTCAACCCTCGGTGTTCACAGTGGTCTCCTATGCTTCAGAAGTGATTCTGACCACCCATGAGGAAAGACACTGGTACGGTTATTTCTATTTGTTACAACAATTTTCATTAGAGTGGCTATAAATGGAGATTTAATCCCAAAAATATATTGTGTGAGATGATACTGGTACGAAATGTTTGCGTAGAAATGTAAACTAACCTGGAGTTTGGCTTATTTGTTCAGACTGTAAGTTTTAAATGTAATCTTGCAGACATTCACGTCACTTTTCATAAAACTAGTATAACAAAGCCGTACAACAAAGGCCTGGCGCTGATTCGCAGCAGCTTGGCCGAGTCTATGAAAATTCTTGATTGGTCGAGAATGTGAAGAATGTGCAGTGCATTCCAGTTTCTGAACAAGTCCTTCCCAGTGGGCAGGCATGTCCACTAATGATAGCAACACTGGTTTATGGGCAAGGCTCTGTCTGTGTTTCCCTCTGAAAATTCTGGAGAGGCGAGTTAAAGTAAGAAAAAATAAAAGCATGACTCTCAAAGGATGCGTCCTTGATCTGTTGTTTTGTTTGTCCACTCTTCTTTGCTGCTCCCTCATTTGTTACCCATGCTGTTTTGAGACAAAACGCTCAAGGCAATTTCACCACCACCACACAGGCGCCTGCCCTGCCAATGTTAAGAGGGACCTCCTACAGGAAGACAGACAGGTTAACATGCAGTCTTTCATGTAAGGATGCCTTTTAAAAAAAATCCTGTTTTACTTCATGCTGATAAGGAGGTCAAAGGGTCAAGATTTAAACAAAAAAACATGCAAAAAGAAAAGCAACTATAAAATATTGATAGGCTTCAGTCACTTCAGATTTAACTGGAGCAGTGATGTTGGTTGTAACTGTTCTAGCAAAATATTTGCAGTTCTATTAAAGTTTTATTCTTTTTATAACTTTTTAAACTTTTTATTTTTCTCAGCTGGATTTTTTTTCATACTTTTTTAATCTAAAATAGTAGGAATATATTTGATAACTGTGTTTTTGCAGTTTCATTAAATTGAGTTAATGCAATTACCTCAGTCCACTCATTGTTCTGTGCATCGTAGGACTCCACAGTGTTCAAATACGACTGGCCGTCATATCCGCCCACTGCATAAAGCCTGTCACCCAGCAGGCAAACACCAACCGCGTCCCGGGGAACACTGAGGGGAGCCACGGTGGTCCAGGTGTCCGTCTTTGGGTCATACCTGTAATTAAAATATTTGGTTGAACAACTGGCGTTGGATTACATTACTTAGTATGGCGAAACAACATTTTCTCTAAAAGTTCATTTACTCAGTCAGTCTAACAGCATCTCATCCCCACTAATTGGAACGGCCTTATGTTCCTCCTCTTTAATCACAGATGTCTGAATGGTCACAGAGAACTAAACTGAAACATTAAAGCAAAAGACAAAGCTGTCTTTCCAAAAGCAGCTGGCAGATGCTCGGTCCAGGGAGAACTTGACTCATCAGACAGAATTTTCCACAGAAAGATTTTTTTTTTTCATCTGTTTGTCCATATTGGAAGTTAAGAGACATCATTTGATTTACTTTTTATGCTTATGAACAAAACAGTCACTCAAATGTTTAAAAATTCATCCACTAAAAAAACACATTTTTCTGTATACTCAAAAAACACACAAAAAAATGTGAATTGTGGTTGTTATTATTAAGTATTGTGTGCTGCTTGTTAAAAGTACATCAGTAACAATGTATATCGAAAATGTGAAACAGCCACGATCACATGATAATGCAGCTGAGCAGGTACTACATACTATATTTGAATTTAACAGATGAATAACTGCCTGTTCTTGTAACGGCTCATCCAACTTATCCCAGCTGGCAAAGTTAAAGAGGCAAGGTACATTCTGAACAGGCAGGGCTAACACAGAGAGACAGAGAACTACCAACTACCATATACACATGTGGTAGTTGGTAGTATATCACAACTTAATCTACCAAATATGTGTTTGGACTGTAGGAGGAAGATTGAAGACTGAAAAACCCTACTCACAACTTCATCTGCTACTAAGGTGCAAAGAAAAGAACAAAAGTTTAAAGAGGTTGAAGCTCCAGCAGCACTTGCGGTATGAAGAACAACTTTATTGCCTGACCAGCACATTTCAGCCTGTAGCCTTGCAACATTTTATCTTTTTTAGACTCGCTCTTCATGGAAGAACAACATTGTACCGCTTTCAACTTTTGCTCTTCTCTGTGTACCTTGAAAGTTGTGCCAGACATCTCTACTCTGTTTGCGCAACCTTTTATCTTTGTGAGACACACTCACCGTGGAAGAACTGCATAATACCAGAATGCTACAGGCTGTTTCAGCTACAGGCTGAAACATGTGGGTCGAGCAGTAAAGTTGTTCTTTGTACTACAGATGTATCTGGAGTTTCAGCCTCTTGAAAGGACCTACTCAACCAGGAGGTATAAAGTTATACAATACTGACCAGTGCATCACCATGACAAGAGAGAATATATATAAATATCTGAGTAAAATGTGTGTCCTAGAAAAAATGATGTCTGTATTTTATGCCAACACAGACCCGCGTGTATTTAAATCACGCCAACGGGTTTACCTCAGGTTTGGACTAAAGTGGATATTGTGGCCACCAGATGGTGCCAGATACTATAACATAAAACCATGTGTAGCAACAATGATCTCTACAATAGGGTATTGCGTAATGCAGACTTGTCTCCAAATGCAGGAACAGGGTGGGGATCAAGAGGAGCTCCTTTTTGTTCCTTTGAGAAAGTTTCCTATCTCGACCCCACCCATTACTGAGTTCAATGAACAGCAGTCCAAACATACTATTGTCTTCTGTATACTCTGGAGATGAGGACGTGCATTTACTGACCTCTCAACACAATCGGAGAGTCTAGAACAGTGGTTGGAAGCAGGGGCATCGTGTCCGCCCACGGCATACAGGAAGTTGTTGTATGTTGCTACACCCACTCCTCCTCGTCTCTTGGTCATCGGTGCACACATGCTCCACTTGTTGGTGTGTGGATCAAAGCACTCCATCGACCTAAGACAAGAGCTTCCATCTCGACCACCAACTGCAAATAATCTGAAAGATTAAAGTAAATTAAGCAAAAATATAAACAATTATTCGACAAATGAGTAGCCGCTGCATGCTTTGAAGCAGAATTGTTATCTAAACATTATCAGAACAGTGATAGTAAGACTGATTTTAGACGATACGGCGCTGAGCAGAACATTTTTCAAAGATAGTTTTCTTAGATAAGAAAAGATAACATCAGTGGGTTAAATGTAGCTTGTAGCTCACAAGCCAAACATGAAAGAAAGCACAGGCTGGAGAAATAGTTTGCTTGTTGTCTATTTTTGACTTAGCTGCAGAAATAACTCAGCAACATATTTAACACCGAATACAGGATGTAAAGGAGCAGCAGCCTCTTTTCTCCTTCAGCACACAAACATATTCAAATTAGGCTGAGAGCTGGTCTGTTATTTGCCTAATTTACTTTTAAATTGTGTTGTAAGGCATTTAATACATACAAATACATCAAGTGTTTTGCATTTATGGAGTCTAGATTATACTGTATAAATTACCACACTAATCAGAACAGCCTTTGCTCCGAGCTGCACTGTTGCACAGCCACCTTGGAGTTTATCTCACGCAGACCACAAAGGAAGTATAATGTTGTCGAACTAATAGTGCATTAATACTGCGCTCCAGCTTTTCCTGGACCACTGCACTGTGAGTTACACAACTATGCTTGTTTTATTTCATGCTCAAATCCAGCTGCAAGTTTACTGCCTGCAAAAACATTTGTTCCAGCAAATCACTAGCTAAAACTGACTAAGAGATGCAGGAATAAAGACTAACTGTGCTATCCTTATATGCAAGTTTACTACAGTCAAGCAAAAAAATGGAATTTATGGACGGCAGCACCCTAAAAAAAGAGCATACTCCAATTAGGCTTCCTTTTTAAGTGTGAATTGCCTGCAAATGTCTGCCTTCTTAGTACTAATTTGCAGAGGGCAATGGCTTTAGAGGCAGGCAAGCGGAAATACAATAGCACACTTTGCATTAAAGTTTAAGGTTGCACGTTTTAATTAAAAGGCTATGATGGGATAGTCAAACAGGTTAGACAAAGATGGGGGTCATAGCAACTTACTTTCCATTAAGTGCTGTGACTCCCATGGTGCTCCGTGGTGTCGACATGCTGGCCACGTAGTTCCACTGTCTGGCCTGTGGGTCCCAGCGCTCCACCGTGTTGAGATAGCTCCAGCCGTCATGGCCTCCTACAGCATACATGGGGCCCTCCAGCACAGCAATACCTACAGAAATAGAAATAAGAAATGAATGCTATCCAAACAATTAAGGCTGTAAAGATAAATAAGATGAATTGTCCCATTAGATAACTGCATATGGAAAATCAAACGCTATAAATATTTGCTACTATTAAAAAATGAAATAAAGAGAAGATTATTTTAATATTTTATGTACGTGTTTCGATCATGTGTGATTTTGTCTGCATAATTATATTAAGTTGTTTCAAATGTTCATGTGTTTACCTCACTGAGGTTAAATGTACCAAACATTTTTGCCAAAATTACATGAAAAGGCTTTCGAACATGGAAACCTTAAACACATCTTAGAGAATAATCAGTGAAAGGAGTCCAAAGATTTCCAAGTGAATGTTATTCTTAGAGAGTCTGAGCAGAGATACGTTTCTCATTTTAGAACGGAGCAGAGTGAGTCAACCAGCTGGCCAAAGCTATTCAGAAAACAGGAAGACTATAAAACTGCTTTGTTATTCCTCGTCCCCCAGTCACACAGGAATGGTTATTTCCACCAGCGTCAATGCAGAGGGTGCTTTAGCACAATGGATTTTTATATTAAAACCCTTATTTCCTTTGGTGAGAGTTCAATTATTTAGAGGAAACATGAGGGCAAGACCGCATTCAGAGAACCTCGAGTGACATAAACACTGTCAGATGAAAACTGGTCTTGTAGTGAGGCTTCTTTTTATTGCTGGATTGTGGGTTGGGAATAAAAAAAACAACACATTTTTTGCTTTTCTTTGCCCATAAAGCACACAGCAGGAAATGGCTATGCGGGGATGTTGGTAGACACTAAGTTAAAACATATTCAAAATGAAAATATGCACAAGATAAGCAAAGCACCAAGAGATATTTGGTACGTGAAAGATCAAAGACAGCGCAGGTAATCTGTACAGTGTGATCTCCTGGGCTTGCTGATACCTCCGACCACACTGTGTGAGTGAGCTGAATGCTTTGACAAGATCTCCCTCCTCTGTTACCCAGACCTGTTTCAACTGTGAATCAAAATGCTTCTGATATGAGATTTATTGGGCAGGGAAGGGTAAGGAAGAGCAGGGCCAGCACAGCTTGCCAAGCTTTGATAGGGGAATGGAAAAAATATCAAAGGTATATGTCAAAGATTTTTTTTTTCTTAACAGCCTACCAATTGTGACCTTATTAAACATGTATCCTGTTTGGTGTTTCAAAACATCTGCTTGGTTAACTGAGCTGAAACCTGAAACATATACAACCATATGTGTGATGTCTTTGAAAAAGTGTTTTCATCATGACATAAAAGCAGTTAATGAATTTGTTTTGAAAATTGATAAGTTGCAGTTTGTAATGAAATGATCATTCCAGTTAGTTGGCATTGGCCAGCATAACACTCAAGACAAAGTCACAAAGTTAAATTCAAGCACAATCCTGGCAGATAAGATGGCCTACAGTAGCAAGGAGTTCACCTGATACCCTCTATGCATTAATTTGGGAAATCTGATATGCAATGTGCTATTTAAATTGTTTTAACTTCCTACAGTTGTTGGGCATTTGCAAGCTACTTTGCAACCCACCTCTACCCCAGGTCCACCTTTCATACTGTGTCTGACTTAACCAGCATCAGAGCTGTTATCACTGCTTCCTGTTCTGTTCTGTATGGAAGGCTCTTCTTACCTCTAGCTTTCCACTTGAAAAAGAAGTAAGGCATGTTTTCCTACATTATTCTTTCCATGTATGTGCGTTGAAAGGCAAGGAAGTTTCAGAACACAGACATAGTACCAATAGTACTAAAAATGCATGAATGTAGATGGAAATAACAATATGCTGTTCACCAGTTATATGCCAATCACTCACCAAGCCCATGTCTGTGTGTTGACATTGGGGGCATGGTGGACCAAACTTTGGTTACAGGATTATAGCACTCCACCATGTTGGATGTCTTCAGTCCATCTCTACCTCCAACCACGTACAGCTTGTTATCTATCACTGCCACACCAAACTGCAGCCGGCGCCCATTCATGACTCCAACCTGGACCCAAGTGTTTGTTCGCAGGTCATACTTCTCTATGGTGGTAGAGCCTGAAATAAAACAAAATACCGCAATTTAAATAACCTGTGTTGCCATACACTTAGAACAATTGTGTATAAGCTAGCCCTCTCTTTTTTATACATCTGGCAAAGCCGTCTTCAGAATCTTTTCAGTAACTTGCTATGTCAATTACCTTTGGTAGCATCCATTCCTCCGACAGCATAAAGTGCACCAACAGTGGATTTCCTAGGTTTTGTTCTTGGGCTCTGAAACATTGGGCGTCTTTCAGGTAGAAGGTGGTACTTCATTGCTTCCATTAGCAGCTTTTGACATTCCAGATCGTCAGAGAACATCTTGTTGTTTTCCAGATCTGCAAGGAGCTATGTTTCAAGAAAAATAAAATTAGCTGCATTATAATGTGTGCCACAAATTTCTGTTTAAATCTCTGTTGTAGGAATGGTATTTGAAATATAATGTGTAGATTTGAAATTCCTTTGGAAAAAATGTCAGATATCTATAACTGCAAAACAGCAGTGAAAATTAAGATTATGATATGTTTTAATTAAAATGAGGTGAAAGCAAAAACAAAATTATTTCATCTTTGTCTATCATTAAACTATTACTTTAAAGGAAGTCACTATATCAATTATTACAATTAGATAAAACAGCAAAAACATAACAAACACACTGTATTTTCATGATTTTACTTCTTTTTTGTAAATGCACTGCAGGAGAGCTAAACTTTTCTTTCTGAGAAATGGTAGCACTCTTACATTTCCGCACAGAAACTGCAGTGAAGTTCCTTTTTATGTGGGTTTTCTCAGACATTTCACTTTCATATATTTTTGCATTTATTCATTGATACCGCTATGCCTGCGAGACTTAAAAAGAACTTTACCAGTTTTGAGAAGAAAAAAGAACAATGATTCATTTCTGTTGTTTATTTGCCTCGCAGCAAATGGCATCTCCCAAGCCATGGATGAAAAACCTTATGTATCATATCTTCCGCATATTTTTCATTTTGCAAACAATAATGCTGCAGGTTACTTTCTTGCATACTGATAATAAAAAAATAACTTGAACATAATTAGTTTTGGAAAGCAATTTGTCAGTGAAAATAAAATAGCATTTAAAAAAAAAACATAGATATGTTCATGCTTCATATCTGTCAAAAACGCTTATCTGTTTCCTGTTAGGTTATTTAAATCACGATGACCAAGTCGTAAGTCAGTGCTTACTTGCAGAAATACAGCATAATTTTACATCACATAAACAGCATGTTTACAGTCTGTAAATATACAATTTAATTTTAGACTGGTATAGCTGTATTACACAAACCTTCAGCTTGGTTTGTCAGTGTTAGGGATATTATTTCTATTCATTTTATTATTCGTTTTATGTTAACAAAGTTATAAAATTAGGAGTTACAACCTGGACAGACTATCAAAGATCAAAAATCACACCTTCTGTAATGAAGCCAAGCTGACTTGTACCATGTGAATCATCAGTCACAAACTCTAGCACAAGCATAAGCGACTTACAGTCCTGATCGGCTGTCTCACCTGTGGAGGAAGTAGGGGTAGGCGGATGTAAGCAAGAAGCACCCCGAGGTCCTGTTGTCGATTCTGGACATCATACCTCACCCACATCATCAAAGCTTGGAAGATCGTCTCTTCATCAGGAACGTTGATGTCATCGCTGGAGAGCAGCTTAACAATTTCAGCTGTGGGGAGCAGCAAGAACTCCTGGTTCTGAATGACCTCGAGGAAGTGTTCCTGGAACATAGCGGAGACGCAGAGGAGACAGATAATCATCAGTTATTAGCCGAGGAGTACGCTTGGTGCAGCATTTTGTGTGTGTCTGTGTATGTTTCTACACCTCTGAGGTCCAAGTGGCACAAGGACAGAGAGGTGAAGAAAAATGAACGTGAAGAGATAGAGAGTGCCAGTTTGGAGGTCTTTATCTCCAATAACTGATAACCGCAGTGAATCGCTCTCCATTTCTCAAATTATTTTTTTCCAAAGAACAGATGAAGCCATCATCTGTTTAACTTAGTTCAGTAAATAAAATGATCCACATAACAACAGACTACAAATCAATCTGGTATAGAGCATTCGCTCCAAAAAGCCTCCTCTTAAGCTAATATGGCATTTTTTCTGCTGATCATACATGATACCAATAAGCCTTTATAAGTCTTTAATGAAAAACAGGCTCTGGAAACCTTCATTACAATCCCACCAATGGCGTGTCCAGTTCCAAGTTTGATGGAAGCTGTTTTCTATTGCCTTTCTAAAGATTAATCTTCCATTTATTGGCCAGAAGCCCAGGCAATATTACAGCACTGCATGGCTACCTCTTCAAGGTCTTAGTCTCTGGGCAGTTCCATTAGAGATGATATATAAAACATTCCTGCTCATATGTGCATCTATGGTATGTCCAACATTAGCCACACAGAGCAAGCTTTGGCCATTTTTCTGCACTGTTTATGCTTTAAACAAAGCAGTAAATGATTCATCATTATTATCTTTAACAAATCGAGTGCTCACTGTAGAAAGCATGTTCAGTAATTACAAGAAACAAGCATGCTATTGATCATCAACGTGCAACACATTACAGTGTTCGTCCGATCTTTTGAGGGCAGGTTTTAAGAGCTTAACAAGGAGAGCCTTAATGAAATGAGGGACATCTATTGATCTCTGGTGCTAAAGAGGAGGGAGAAACTCAATCCAGCTCTTTGACATTGCGTTAAACCAATACATTTGTAACTGCAAATGCTGAAGAGCAGAACAAAATTGAAAGCTTAGCCAAGTTTGTTTCATAACCATTTAAAAGGATGCGTTTGTAGATACTGGCAGACTCACAGCAGTCGAGTAAACTGCTCAGAAAACAAGACCAGCAGCACAGGATATTAACGAAAGAGTAATTGAAAAACGAATGCTTAATTGGAGCGAGGCTGGGGAAAATTACCTTCCAAAAACTTTTGATTACTATGTAATTTTCACTGGTTTGCAACAAAGACTGCTCTTTATTATTTTCTAAGATCAGGATTAATTTACAAAACCGAAATTTTCAAGTATTAATTGAAATGCTGTGTGGAAATCAAAGTATTTTACAGCTGTAAAAATATTGCAATATGAAACTATATAATATTAAACGTGTATATACGGAACATTAAAGCATTCTTTCATGAAGGAAAAGGGTGTCGGAAGCTGCCGTGCTGTAATGGGAAAAAACAAGCTTATCAAAACAAAAATCTTCAACTCAGAGGATAGAGGATAGTCTTCCAGGAAGCCTGAACATCCCTGCTCATTACTGAAGTGACTGAACAGGAAGCTGGGCCTCTTGTGCACTTTTATGATTAGATTAACCTCCTGGTCTCGGATGGGGACTGTGTAAACAGAGTGAGCAGATGTCCTTTAGGAGATAACGCCTGTCTTGTGCTGTCAGTTCTGCATGACCAGCAAGAAATTATCTGACGAACATGTGGGTGAATCCTAATCCAATAGGAATATTTCTCACAGACATGTAGAGTAATTGCATATCTTAAACAAATAAATCCAAACAAGCGGTGTCAAGAACTCGGTTGGTTATTACTTCCTGTGAGTGCACAGTAATGAAACTAAATTTTTTAAAATTCGTATTAAAGTTATGTCTTTTATGATTAGAGAATCCCCTGTGTGTGTGTGTGTGTGTGTGTGTGTGTGTGTGTGTGTGTGTGTGTGTGTGTGTGTGTGTGTGTGTGTGTGTGTGTGTGTGTGTGTGTGTGTGTGTGTGTGTGTGTGTGTGTGTGTGTGTGTGTGTGTGTGTGTGCAATGATGAGTGCAATCCCATTATTTATTATGATCTGAATAATGCAGCCCACCATGAAAATGTGGTCTGGCTTTGTTCACAGTCCTACCATGGTGTAGTTATGAGCCACATTAAGCAGGTCCACACAGCCCTGGGCATCTGCAAAGGAACGGATTCCCAGGCAATTGGAGGGATGAAGCTGTTTCATCAGAAAGTTACAGCAAACCTGGATGACTTGTGAAAGCTGGAGGAGACAAGCTGCTGCCAGTAAACTCTCAATGGTCTCCTCTTTCAGCTCAAGGACACCTGCAATGTCACAACATGGAAACTACATGAAAAACAACACATGACTGAAACTGCATGGAAGCAGTTTTGCGATTAACATTTGAATCAAATAAAAGGCATCAACAGCTAAATTATAGCATTAATAATAAAATCACTTAAAATTTTTACAGGGATAGCCATTATTATGATTTTTACCATGCAATTTTTAAACTGTAAAAAGTGGATATTTTGATTAAAGCATATTTCCCAAGCGGCCATTTGCCCAGTAAAAAAGAAAAGAAGCAATTTTGTGTTGAAGTCCTGCCCAGTCTGCCAGCTCTATGATGAATTGTCTTATTGATTCATTTTAATCATGCTGCATTTCAGAAGTCTCATAACTACTTACAAGGGCTAGTGAATGTCTTTATAAGCACTCACCAGTGTAGGCAAAATGAACCAGGGATCTGAGGGCTTCTGGATCCACTCCCTCCATCTTTATCTCTTCCTGCTTCGCCTCTCTCACGTCACTGGTGAACATAGCAGCGAAGTAGTCCGACACAGCACTTAAGACCAGTCTGCCATAAAGAAAAAAGATCAATGAATTGGGTTACATGTTGGTGAGAGATCTATGTTCTTGTGGTTTTAAGAGTGCCCCCAAATGAAGCTCTGCTTCATAACAAACAGCATGCCTCACATGACTCAATACACCATATTCATAATGTGCTGTCAGTGTAATTATTCCATTTTACAGTGATTTATAGCCCCCTTCCACCACTGTATGATTCCACTTTGTCAGCCTGTGATAAATTATTTTATCCCACATACAGTATGTTATGCTAATAGCTACAATGGTCAGACTTGTAATTATGTTAACTAATTTGTCTAGCAAGCTCAAGCAACAAGCTTGTGGATTCATGAAGGAAGCGTGAATGAATAAATCAGTCAGCATACATTCACACGTGCTTATGGTTTCTAATATGGATTTTTATGGTTTAAACTTTGCTTTACGTGATTGTATCTGAAAGTAGAATTTAAAAATCCAGCTATAAAAATTCAGGCAACTAAGTTACTAAGATACTGGCACTGTGGAACGTACCAGATCCTTAACATAATATACTGTGTGGATAGACATACAAGCAGATCCACACAATGGTTCTCAGCAGTCAAGAGATGCCATGCAGTGGATCACAATATTTGTCCATGTATAGATTTTAATGTAGGCATAAGGCTGGGCAATGGTGTAATTAGATCACAGCGGAGTAGATATTAGAATGCAAACCAGTGAACACTGAGTTTGCATACCTTTCTTGTCACCGGAAAATCAGAAGAGACTTTCTTTGAATTTCAAAGCTCATCCAATTATTCCCCATATAGATCAAACTGACCAAATTTATTGCAAACTGTGGCCCAGACCAAAGTCTGACTGCCTGCATTGCTATCTTAACGAAGTGCATCCAGATGAGCTTCTTTTTAACTCTGATCTAAAGCAGTAAGTAATTAATGAAATCAAAGCAGACAGAGGCACAAACACCAACCTGTGAGCCGGTATCTTGTGGTCCCCTGCTATCAAGAGGACATCACACAGTTGCTTGTGCTGGAGGTAGGTCTCCATTTTCCGGAATGTCTGTTCCGCATGGTTTGTGGCTTGGAAAAACTCATCTGAGGAATTGGTATTCATTCTGGAGAAGGTGCTAAGAACCAACCTGTGGAAGAAGAGCAAAGAGAGAGGAAGAAAAAAGACGTGGTGTAATTTAAAAATATAAAAACAATTAACCCTGACTGTATAACTGCAGCATCTATACAGTCTGTGCGATATAATCAACATGTTGCATTTTTAACACAGCATTGAAAATAGTTTGCCCCTCCCTATAGGTATGGAATCTAGACATGTTTAAATGTTTTTCTGTTTGTTTGGTTGTTTATGATGAACTAACACAATATGCAGGGAGATCCACTGAGGGAACACAAGGGTTCTTAGCATTCAAGAGAGGTCATGTGATCTCTTTAATTCAGCCATTCAACTAAGGGCCGGATGCTCCGATATTGACAACACCGTGCAATGGATCACAGGGTTTGTCCATGAATAAGCTGTAATGCAGAAATAAGGCTGGGCAATGGTGTAATTAGATCACAGTGGAATAGAAATTAGGATGCAAACCAGTGAACACTGAGTTTGTATACCTTTCCCATCATCAGAAAATTAGAAGAGACTTTTTTTGAATTTCAAAAGCTGCTTAGGCAACAAAGCAAAAATATTAATCTACTACTTTTAAATGGAAAAAAAAGATTATATTTTGTTTGTTTGAGATGAGCTAACACAATATGCTGCTGAATAGACATATCAGCAGATCCGCTGTGTTCACTCAGTGGATCTGCTTGTGTGCTTGTGATCTGTTTAATTCAGCCATTCATCTGGATTTTTTTAATTATTTGTTTTTGTCTGTTTTGGGGGGGTTTTTTTGCATGATTTTGTCATTTATGAAATCTAATACCAATGTAGGAGCAGCGACTCCATTTCTAGAAGACATGAAACACAAGTTAGTAGCGCTGCGACAAATTATTCAAGAAAATGTATTACTCTCACTCGCTGTTAACTCTTTCTGTCCAAATATGAACTAAAAACAAAATTAAATAGCTGTACACAGCGAGATAAACAGCAAATTACCAACGACACAAAAGAGCGTATTTGGACACATTGCACTCCTGAATCCTTTTTTCCCTGCGGTGAATCTGCATCTTTCTTGTCACTCTAAGCTGAAATTAAAACTCTTATGGACTAAACTCCGTACATAAGTGGATAACTAAGCACTGCAGTCCAATGGGACAAGCCAGCAGCACAATCAATGCAACAGCTTTGCAGCGAGAATGCGCGCATGCCTTTTTGTCTGTTCCTGTGTGCCTCTGCATATCTGGGTGTGCATGTGTGTTTTCCAAAAAAACAGCGACTTAACAAGTGAACCAGCCTGTTCCTCACAGCATTGTGGCAAGGCTGAGTCCCCGTCCCCATAGGCTGCTAGATTACATGCTGTTTTATAGGCATCCGAGTAATCCCTCACACTCATGGCAAATATTGCAGCCCAGTCACTTTGGTGTCCTTCACAGAAAAAGTCTACTCAATGACATTTAGAGTTGTTTGTTATGCTACATAAACACCCAAGCCGTCTCTCTGGGGGAATTTACAGTCATCTCATGGTGATTCTGCTGTGTAAAGACTGATAGTGCTCAAGAAAAAAAAAATGTCACTGCTATTTTAAGCAACACTTTATGTCCCCCGCTCATTACTACTCATATGCTGATATGAGAGCTGCATAAACCGGTGAAGTTACAGATTTGTCAATACAAATGAACCGAAAACCCTGTAATGCTTGGCAGAGCAATATATTGGCATGCACTGGGATTGATACTGCAGGAAAGACGGAGGGCGTTTTATTGACATCCTGATTAATACGCTATTATAAAAATTTTCAGCCGAGCCTGTAACTTTCCCCTCTTTCACTATCAAAAGCAAAAACATTTTCCATCCAGGCTTTGTTTATACAGCACACTAGTCGCAACCATATCCTATGGTCTAAGCTTTATTGGGAGACTTTATGCTAAATTCAAATGTAATTTATTGCCCTGTCATGATATTCCCCACTGACTCCGGAGTCTTGGAGAGGAACACCAAACAAGACTGAATAAACAGTTGGGCCATAAAACTGAGATGCATTGCCTTTGTATTGGCTCCAAGGCATGCTGTAAGGATTTTTCATGCCTACCAATCTCTCCGACACTAATTGCTTTGGTATCACATTCTAGGGAGCAGTAAATTTGCTCTGAGGTGTATATTTTGCTTCCAATAGTGGGCTGGATCATCACAGGTATAGCCCAGTTTTATAGAGGCACTAAAACCCTAGAACACCCATCTGAAAAGAAGCTGCTGTACAGACAATACATTGCACAAGGCACACTACAAAGCAATCCACATAAAGCCGCATTGTCAGAGAGCATCCAGATTTCTTTTGTACTGTACAAACTAAAACATTTTTTGCATCTGCTTAAAGTCAAATCTATAAGAAGTTAAATAATAAGACAAAACGCAATAAGAAAAACGGAATTGGAGATTCTGCCTTATTTATCATAACACCTTATACTACATCAGTTTTCCTTCAGTGAGCGCATATCACCCCAAGTCTTGTCATATGCTCCTCACACCCTCTCAGAGCTATCACACCACAGTGTGACTAATTGCTTCTGAGACACTGCATATTTAAAAATTCCGCTATGCAGGTGAAGCAGAGGCAATGCAATATTTATTGAATTTGTCAGGACTTGTAGCCCAATTGTGCAACTTTTGACCACAAGATACAGATAAATACACAGTACACGAATAAATAATGATAGAGAGCAGGTCATTTAAAAAACTGCAAATACACGAAGGATTGTTAGGCTGTTTATGTCGTTTTGTCATCAGCTTTTAAAACCCTTTAGCTATAAAGGTTATGTGTCAGATATGTTGTTGAAATTCTCGTTCTTATTCCAACTAATGTCAGCTCCATCTCTCTATATGAGTGCCAAATATGAAATGAATCTTTGAAAATGGATTAGAGCATCCATTTTCCCCAGAAGTCGACTGAGTAGCTTGAGTTGTGTGGAAAATCCAGCAACTCCTACAAAGCTTTATACAGCTTATGCCAGCTCTATATATTCAATGAGATCCTTTTCTTTCTGTATTCTGACAGTCAGTATACTGCCACTGGGCTTTATGTTGAAAAAATTTTATACACTGGCTGTAATAACTTGATCCAGACATTGAGACTGAGATAGCAGCTCTGCACAAACATAGTTTTCTCCCTGAAAATTATAGCTTTTTGGTTTTGTTTTTTTTATTTCTTCCTGTGCCATTGTTACAGTGGGCAGGCCTTTACTACCAAAGCTTGTAAAATCTGCTCTGACTGTGGTCGAATGGGCCATTTATATTAGGGTGAATGCAGAAGGGGGGGGGGGAACACAGCAGTAATATTTTGTCTTCCCAAATATTTTCAGTCATCTGAGAGGTCATGAAAGCGAAACAAAACAAAAAAACAAACAAATAATGACGCATGCTCCAAATACACAACATGATTAAGGGTAGGGTAAAAGATGAGTGTCCTCACAAATGTAGAAACACATGCATATGTGTGTATTAGGAGCTGGGGGCGTCCTGTAAGTGAAAAATGTGCAGATCTTAGCAGAAATCTCCGTACTGCTTTGCTGGTGGCAGGTTAACTTGCATAAGGTATGAGGATGTCATATTGTGGATTGTGCATAATTTATATAAATCTGATGTTTGTGGCTAAACAAATTAGTCAGTGATCTTACAGCAATGGAACCTGGGCTTCATGTGTTGTATATACTGGATATTTAAAGGTACTTGTTATATAATATTTATAGTTGTAATTTTAAAGTCTCTGGGAGCCCCTAACTGTGGTAAATGTGGCATTTTCCTAAATCTTACCAACGCTATGTAATTGTGGATATTGTGATTTATATTTTAGTCTGTCATAATTATTAAATTGATCACAGTCTGTACCTCCTTAATCTATTTCAGTGCAAAGGGCTATGAGTGAAACTGCTGAACCAAGTCATGGCCCCTTCTATGGTATCCATGGAAAATTCATGAAAATTCATGAAAATTCATGTCTCATTTGAACAGAAATTACCGAATGTGGGCGGCACATAATGTGTGTCTTCTCAGTATTGCTCAAAGCCTTGTATAAGCACAAAGAAATTTTTACGATAATTCTCACTTCATCTTTAGCTTCCATCTAAGATTGCCCTTGGCATACAGAATGCTGATTGGGCAAACAACATTCACAATTTATTATAGGCAATAACACAATCACCTAAACCCTGAGGGAGTAATTTAAAGATTACAACAGAAAGTTTGTGTTTTGCAGTTTACAAATATCTTACGAATAGGATGCATCAACTGGATGTGTCACACATAGACCTAATAAGCCTTGTGGCATTATGAAGAATTGGACAACTATCTGAATTACTGCTGCTGACAGGGGGTAAGGTGGTGGTATTTCTTTTCCAAGGTGGTGGAGAGGGAATTGAGATATCATTCATAGTAACAGCACACTGACTCAAGCCACTGTTAGTGTTTATGTGGGAAAGGTCAGGGTTTCCATTCCTTTCAGGTTAACTTCTGCCATATATTTTCTGTCAACTGTAGAAAGAAGCTATTTGGATGAGAGTCATGAGGACAGAGCAAATATACAGTATATAGATGCAGCATTTGGGGCATTCACTACATTTGATTCAATAGCTTCCACAGTATGTAGAAGTCACTTGGACAGTAAATGTTTTGTAATTTTGAGAGAATGTTAACAGAATGGGAATAATTCTAACACTGCAGACCACAACATAAATGTGTCACTGACTTTTCTCAAAATAAATACTCATTGCACGTGTAAGCTTTTGTCTTTCTATACTCTTTAGTGTAACCACATTACATATAATCGAGTGAATATACACCCACAAGAGGTGCACAGTTTTCATTGAATTTGCCAGATAAATCAGTTTGACAGTAATCTGAGTTATGAATTCTACTATGAAATGAAAGAAAATGGTGGGACTGAGACATTATAAGAATGAAAACTAGTCACTGAGTGGCATATATCTCAAAATGACTGACAGGTATTTCCTAGCTGTAGAAAAAGGCCAAAACTTTTGTGTTTTTCACTGCCAGCAGAACTCATTTGTGAGATTCAGCCTGAGGGATTGTCACAAATTATGTGTCAAGGATTTATGATGTGAGACATAATAAGGCCACCCAGCTGGTAGAGTAAATGAATGTGCATATCTCAGTGACATCCACACATCTGCTTAGCTGCAGATGAACATGTGAGCCATGATGTGTGACACAGCCACTGGTCTAATTCACCAGGCTACATCGTACATCCATCCCAAAGTCATTTCCAGCAAGTACTCCTTCACAGTTATTGAGTTGGTGTATTTCCATTAAGCACAGCCGTGACTGAAAAGTGGCATTATGCAATGCAACTATTTATTTCTGCAATAACTGCTCACGACTAAATTTTACTTTCCAACGATTTATGGTACTGAATGATTAAAAAATATAGGACTCTTCATCATATAAAGCATTTGCTCACGGGGCGAACTTTAACATGGGAAATGATGAAATCTCTGTCAGTATCAAAGAGTCGAGTTCTTGGATTTTTCAGGTTAGGCTGGCAAAACAAAATGTAAAATAATTCACGATAATGTCTTAAATGAATAAAGCTACAATCAAACGCATAAGAGCAGAGTGTATGCTCCAACAAAAACAGAACCATTTTAATATTTCAGAATTGTGTGAATGTGACGACTGTGCTGTATTTTACATGACCAGCATGAACTCAAGGTCCCCGAGAGCCAGAGAGTTACACATTTTTACTGTGAGTCACATCTTTTATGCATGCACTTTTCACACATAGGGACTCAAAAATATGAACATCTGCCAATTATGCCAACACACAGTGCAGGATGTTGAATTGATTCCAAAACTGTACCTTAACTGAGAATTATTCATGTTCTTCCCTGAGAACCAAACCATCCACTGACTGTGATATCTATTCAATTCATATTGACACGTTTTTGGCTGTAGGTAGAAACTATGTATTGGGAATTAGGTGCTTTTTTCTCACTGAGCACTGTACAAAAACGTAGGGGAAGGTTTACTTTCATTGTTCACTTCCTCACCAGGTGTACAGAACAAAAGCGTACAGGAATCAGCGATGCTTAAGGACCAATTCACCTTAGAATGTCACAGCCGAGATAAAAGGAAACTTGGTCTTTTCATCTTTAATATGACGTGCTTTTGGTCTTCTGCCAGACAGTGTGTGCGCGTGCACACACACACAAATACACACACAGCAACACACATATAGAACTCTAACCTATTTACTTCCTGGAAGAAGCTGTACGATCACATGGAAGTCAGAGGAAAAACGCAACATGAAAAGGCAGGGGGAAGGATTTATAGCTGTAAAACTCACTTCAGTATAGGATTTGTAATAACATTCTGCTAGAAAATAAATCAAAAACCATATACCAGCCACTAGCTTGAATAGCTTTTAGCTCATAAAGTGGATGTAGTTGTGCTCGGCAGTCTAGATAATTCATGCGATTGCACTGCTTCTTCTTTTTATAGGTCCAGTACATGTTATGTGATGTAATCACTCCTTCCAGCTATCCTTTTATATTTCTATAGAAGAATGCCATAGTGTGCCTTGTTAAAACAAAAACACTCAAAGGAATACTGTGCATGTAACGTGGACCACAACACAGTCAGAGGAGCAGGAAAAGCCTCAGCTTTCAGTTCAATGAATAATTAAAAGGATGTTTTATTGGTTCATCCTGCCTAACATGCTGTGGACAATGAGAGTGAGCTGTCCCCAGGTGAGCTATGGTAGAAGCTGAACAGCCTGAGTAAACTGGAAAATGATGGCTGTGCAGTTCATTTAATCTTTGCATAATTACAGGATCTACATGCATAATGGCACAGCTGATATTTAAGTTAAAATGCAGTTTCACAATGTTCAGCCATTTTTAAGTATGACTGTTATATCTTTATTATTTAAAGTTGGGTTGTGCTCTTTTTTAACTGATAACAACAAACCCTTTTTAAAAATTTAACCAAGGGGATACTGCCTAATGTGTAATATTTCTTTTTTTCAGTTGCTTATTTTATTCAGTAGCTATATTTTCACTGTGAAAACTGAAGAAACCGTGTATTTGTAAAACAGCATCCCATAACCAGTCTCTGCCAACTGAGCATATGATCAAAAGTGACCGTTATAGCACTTTACCCAGTCTCCTAATTTCTAACACCTAATAACAGTCATACCTTTCTCTGGCCTCCAGCTCTGCAGGGTCTTCTGTGGAACTCTTTACATCTTCTTGGCCAGTGTTTGTGTCATCTTTCCTTGTGGTGCTGGGACAAGAACTGTTCTTTGAAGAATCTTCGCTGGCCTGGGAACCTTGGATGGTGCTCTGCTGATGATGCCATGATTGATGACCTGCTCTGACATAGACAGGTGTGGGGCCTGGCGTTGGTGCCAAGATGCTGTGGACTGGGCTGTTAGTCTTCCGGAGACCTCCAACACCTCTTTCCCGCGAGTGACTTTTCAGTCGTCCCTGGACAGGCGTTCCTCTGTGGTCCAGGCCATCCTGCTGAATGTAACCTCCTCCACTACCAACCCCACCGCCTCCTCCACCAGCCGAACCTTGGGATGAATGGCTGAACCAGCGCCAGCGAAGCCTGAGGATCTGTTTCACGTCAAATTCCTTCTTCCCTGACACAGACATCCTCCTCTGGGTTTGGAGAATAAGGCAAGGGAACGTTGAGTCCCCAAAAACATGGAGAGCAGAGAAGAGAAGAGCCTTGGTTTCAGTCCTCACTGACTACAGTGTGCCTCTTCTCTTCCGTTATTGTCTCATTACTATCATGACCACCCCCTCCTCCTTCTATTACTCCTCCGTTGTTCTTTTAGTGGAGATGGAAAGCAGTCCTCTGCAGCTATTGTTCTTGTGCCTGAGACTACAACCCTCCCTCCAGTTCCCCCTCTCTTTCTTTCTCTTTTTTCCTCCTGTGCTGCTGCTGTTTCTGTTTGTTGCTGCTGTTGCTGCTGCTGCTGCTGCTGCTGCTGCTGCTGTGCTGAGTTAATGCACATGCATGATCCACACTCCCTCCCCTTCGCCTCGTCTGTTTCGCTTTCTCTCTCGCTCTTTCTCTCCCTCTCTTTCTCTCCAGCTCTGCGTAGACCCCTTCGATTCTGTTCTGTGTGTCTCAGTGTGACCATGAGTATGTTCTCTGTATGTGTATGTGAGCTGGCTGCTCTTGCTGTGAGGTGGAGGTGGGGTATCGTAGAGCCTAGATGATGAGGTCACACCGTAACAAAGTAAATCACTGCTTGTTGAATGAGGAACACAGGAAGCTAGCTAACTACTAAAAACTAGTTCTACATGCTAGGATCATTTGCAGGGGCTCTTATTACATTAATCTACGTGAATGCACATTCATGCTTGTCCATAAACAGAAAATATGAGATACATTAATCTCTCACAAATAAGCACCACATATCTCCTCACGCTGTTAAATGGCAGAGAAATTAATTTCACACTAATACACACATTTATGCAGTCTGCCATTTTGACATCAAACAGAATCGCATGGGAGAATGTGTCAATGTAGGTGCCCATGCAGAAAAAATATATTCCCCTTCACTGTCTTGAAAGCCCCCTGTAATTACAAGTGAAAAGACTACATACTGATGAGCCTTCAAGGTCATTACAAGCCTTCCTCCACAGTCAGGCATTATATTTTACTGTTCCTTCCTAACATATACTTGAACATATTTCAAAGTAAAAGTGACAGAAGAACAGTGTGTATGTTTGGAGACCACTTATAGATTTTTTATTTCATTTGTTACCCATTGTAAACTAGGAAAATTAGTGGCGAATACTTTATCACACCTTTTTTATATCTGGATTGGATGAGGACGATTTATGTATTTCTGCAATGGAAAAGCTCTGTCAGATTTAATGTTTTGCACCTTAGCTTCCCAGTACTATTTTCACAGATTTTATTGCTGTATAACAAGTTACAACAAGTTTAACTTTTACTACTGTGAAATAGATGAAAATGATAATGCAGCAATGTCTTTGTGTACTTATGCCCAATTTTCACTTCTGTCAAAAGTGAGAGGAAACCCTTCCTCTCAAAATGCCTTTATCCTCCGTGATCAGCTTGAGCTAAAATATGGGTTATTTGCTAGGGCAGTTGCACATATATTAAATTTCTTTTTACCTCTAAAATATGCTTAAATATATTGCTCTAGGAGGTTGTGCATTGCCAATGACATTATCAATGGAGTAAGAATTCTAGTCTGTTTCCTTTGTCTATTTCAAAACAAGCTCTTTGAGTCTTTAAATCTACCATAAAATTCCGCTGTCAGTTACCATCAGTGCACACAGCTAAATGTACAGACCTTTACGAGGAAAATGCATGTATTGCAGAATCAAAACAGAGGTCTGCCATGTAAAATATTGTATTAGTTTTTCTTAATTGCTTTGGCATTTTTCTCTGATCAAACATACAGTCATACAATAAAGTTAACTTGCAAAATGCTTTCTCCAAACCCTTTTTTCATCTGTTAAAATTAAGGATTTGTGGATTAAAAGTTCCTTAAATATGCTGTCAGATTTGCATCAGTACATTCAAATTTCCAGGTTTTCACTACCATTTAATGTACTTTACAAGACAAGAGTCATGTTTATAAGAAAAAAACAACGTTTGATGTGTACCATTATCAAGAAAAAAGTACTGTGGAAACAGAAACTACATTGTGCAATTGTGTGTTTCAGTAGCAAAACAGTGCTGGAAATGGTTGTTCTCCTGCAGTTTAACATGCAGTTTAACATGAAAGCGACCTAGCATGCAAGCTAGAACTACCTGCTGCACTCTTCTTCATCACCCTCCTGCCATATATCCTTACAGATGAAGCTTTCAAAACACTATGCAGCTTTCTCCAAAACAGTTTCTTACTTGAATACATCAGACAGTGATTTTCTCCTAATTTGAATGCAGAAACTTAGACAGGACTCAGTGAAACTTTAAAATTTCCCCTTTCAACCGCAAATATATTCTCCGCAAATTAATTAATTTTAGTCTAGAAGCTGGATTTAATGTTTTATAAGATGATTTTTTTTAATCAAGGTGCAGATGTGGGGAATTGTATCCTGACTAGATGTATTAAAGGAATATTAAAAGAGCTGTGTGAAAAAAAGTCTCATAAAACATCCAATCCAACAGTTTTTCAAAATGCTACCAATAATGCATCATGACAACAGAATGGATTCTTAATGGAAAAATACATTAGAAAGTCCAAGTATGCTATAATAATGACCTAATGCACAGTAACATCGCACAGGGTAATCTGTTTTTTTTGCACAGAAGTCAAGGGCACAGTCTAGCTGTACACTGCACAACACAACAAGATGCCAGATTGGCGTGGTCAACCATATTATCGTCCAACATCTGTCTCCCCACTACACATACCATAGCTGCATGCCTAGTCAGATAGTCACTGAATTTAAGCGGTCGGTTTGGAGTAGCAGTCACATTAAGATTAGACACTCAAATGTCTTAAATGATATATACTACATTAAATTGTGTAAAAATGCAAACTACAAAATTAATGTAATGCCTTCCTTCCTTCCTTCCCTACAACTGTAGCTTGCCTCCACCAGTGTGTGAATGTGTGTGTGAATGGGTGGATGACTGGGTATGTAAAGTGCTTTGGGGTCCTTAGGCGGGGCTAGTAAAAGCGCTATACAAATACAGGCCATTTACCATTTACCATTTACCATTCCTTGAAATCCCTTGATCCTTTCCTTTGTTTGCTTGTTTTTGTTTGTTGCTATCTAATTATGTATCACTAATGCTAGCTAATTATTTCTTTTGAAAATGTAAGAACGATCTCATATGTCAACATGTGTGATGTGATTTGTTGGGCAGAGACTACCAAGACCCAATCAAAGAAAATGCCGTCAAAACATAAAAAAACACACACTAACACACTATGTTCTCTCTTCATTGCAAGCACTCAAATGACAATCATGAAAGTACACTTATACATGCACACACCAAAAGCCATTTTAAATTTCCACACAATAGAGATTTCAACCTTTAAAACAGAAGACTACCTAATAGTTTGCTATTACATTCTTAACTCAGTCTATGTAAAAAGGAAATTCAGTTGTCAGCTTACTATGAAAGCCAGAAAATTGTGTTTAGTCTGTGATTTTATGGCTGAAAAAGCAGACATGACTGCTGTATAGGAAATATATGGACTATGGCATACTATTTAGGAAATTACCGGACAGATTTGGACACAGTGTTTAGTTCTGTCTGGCAAAGGAAAGACAAAGGTCTTTCAATAGGCAGTCTGTGAATAATTTCATTTCTTCAACATTCACTTCACATATTTTAACTTTCCATACGTTCATCACAAATATATTTAACTTCATAAAACATATATTTTCAATATACGTCTTGTTTATGATTGGATCTTCTTGCATCTAAACTAGTTTATGCTTTCAGTTCATATTGTTTGGCAAAACGATCATCTGGCAAAAGGGACAATGTGAGTTAAATTACAGCAAATATCTACAAAACAGCCCAAATCATCATATTTAGTAATCTTTCTTCTTACCTGAGAAATTGATTTGAAGTATATTCCTCAACATTCAAATGTTCAAAATGATCTTTTAAAATGAATGGCCAACAGGGATGATCCTCATGACTGCTCGAACTCTTTCACTACAGAATTGTTTGCTTCTCCAGAAAGGAAGGGGGCACTTTCCTCTTTTGAAGGAAACTCCTGATAATTCCCTTCCTCTGTACGACAATAACAACTGCATTCAAGCAACCAGGTCCTATCCTGTGTTTAAAGCAAAGCTTTCACAAAGCCCTTTTCAGTAAGAGGCTTCTGTTACGTTCGTATTGATGAAATTTAATGTGTCATAGATTTTTAACTGTAACATATTTCAATTATTATATAAAACCATTAAACACGATATTTTTGTGAATCACCAGTAAATTTTAAGTATTTATAGTATATATTTTGTAATTCTAATCTCAGTAAATAAAATAGTCAAATATAAAAAAAAGGTTTAAAACATCTTGCAATAATCCAAGTCCTCGTGATTTCATTACAAAAACACAAGTCAAAAGTCTTTTGAAGAATAATCAGTATGAGTGATGTTGTATTTTAACTCAACCACTGGGGGGTGTAATCACATTTTAGTTTTATATGGCCATACTCAATATCATAGAGGTTAATGATTTAATATTTAGCTCCAAACATTAATTATTTTAAGAGGATCATAACAATTTTTTTTAGCATCTATTTACATTACCACAATTAATAGAAATCCTACAATATGTGGTCAACAAATAAATGCATGAAATAATAGTATCTAATTCTTCAATTTTTGAACAATTGGATACTATTTTTTTTCAATTAGTTAAATAAAGGTAAGTATTGTCACCAGAAATTTAAGACTGGTCCCCATAAGATATAAACCACAAGGTTAAAAGTAAGTAAGTCTTACTGGGTGGGGGTGGGGGTTATTATAGAGGCTACAAACCCAGAAACATGGGGTGTAGTACATCAGTAGTGAAATAGATACTAGGTTTTACCCCACAAGTTCACTTGCAGTGTTTCAGTACAGTGTTGAGCTATTTTAAAGTGTTAAAAATTAAGATGGAAAAAATTCTTTATTATTAATTTGTTTTCATTATTCATTATTAATAAAATTGTATATAATTCCATTTTTGTTGCTACATGATAAATATGGCATTGTGATTTGAACTCTTTGAACAAATGCTACTTCCAGATGATAATACGTGTTAGCGTAATACGTCACTACCAGCGTCATCACATGTTACAGTGTTGTTATATATTTATTTATTTATATATATCGATAGTATCACAAAGATTCAGATCACAGCACTCTCAAGCAGTGACACAGGTCTGCAATTATTTACTTGTTTCATTAATGCAAAAGGCCTTTGGTTTTGTTGAAGAGTAAATGTGTGTACTTTGGTAAGCTTAATTTTGAGAATAACTCCAAACTAATAATAAAAATTGAAGACACATTACAGACCTTCTGAATTTGAACTGAGAACTCTGGAGTCAGGTATAAATTTGCTGTGTTTTGTTTTTACATCAATTTTTTGAAAAGCTCATCATTTTTACTAAAGTATATTATTTTTGGATTACAGATATTTTTGTGGGTCATATTTAAAATTTAAATTAAAATAAAAATTTAAAAAAAAGGTTTGAAATATTTGAATTTATATGTAATGGATATAACAAATGAAAGTCAGATTTTTTTGTTTTTGTTTTGTTTTAGTACTGATATTGAGTTGTACAGTATATGTGCTGGTCAGTTGACTCGCTCTCCCTCAGCTGGTCGACACCATGCAATTAGGAGTGGGTTTAAAAAATCGATTTATCGATTAAAATCGATTCTAACTGGAATAAAACGATATCGATTCATTAAATCCTGAAATCGATTTTTTTATACATATGTAGTTTGCCGCGTATGAAACTTGCAAGCGGTTAACATGAGGAAGTCACGCGAGAGTTAAGTGACTTGGATGCATGAACCATCATGGCTACTCCCGTGAAGGTGCCACCGAGCCTAAAGGCAGATGTCTGGCAATACTTTGGATTTAAGAACTGTGAAGACAGTGAAGAGCCGGACAAAAGCAAAGCCATATGTAAGATGTGCAAAATGGAGGTAAAGCAATCTCAGAAATCATTTAACGAGGCATCATCCAGATATCCCGCTAGCAAAAATGGCCGACACCAAGCAACCCTCACTCGAAAAGGCATTTGCAGTGAAGTTGGCATCCACTTCTCCACATGCCCAAAAAATAACCCTCTGTCGCAACTTTCATATGTAAGGATATACGTCCATACAGCGTTGTTGAAAATGATGGCTTCCAAAACCTCATTAATACGCTACAACCACGTTATGTTTTACCAACACGCAAACATTTGAGTGAAGTGGTAATCCCAAACATGTATGAAAAAGTGAAACACGATGTTACACCATCACTCAAGTCAGCAGAGAGAGTCGCTATAACCTGTGACAGCTGGACATCCAGAGCAACAGATAACTACCTGACTATCACCTCACTAGGGCTGGGTATCGTCACTGATTTCTAGAATCGACTCGATTCCGATTCATAAGGTCCCAAATCGATTCTATAAAAAGAAAGCTGACACTTGTGAGACTTTATCCAAGGTGTAAGCATCACAGCAGATGCCTTTGTGTCAAAGTAACCGAGGATAAAACACAGAAAAACATGAAGGCGGTTTTCCTGGTCTGGGTTTTTATCGCAGATGACCTTAAAAATATTATGCAGTAGATCAAAAATGAAGTGAAGCAGAGCAAAGTTACAGAGGTTTGATTAGAGACACAGCTAAGTTTTTTGCAATTTTGCATAATTTTAAAAAGTTTAAATTTGTTCAGTATTGAACAGCAGAAATGAGGCTTTCTTGTCGGAAGTAAGTAAAAAAAAAAAACAAAGAAAAAAACAGCGGCCAACACCATAGACTGGTGGGTAATAAGTAAGCGAATAATGCAAAAAACAGAGATTTTTAGAAGGGAAACTATTCCTGAGAAAGAGAAAGAGAGAGAGAGAGAGCTCTACATGAAGTCTGATTTTATCATGGTGGAAGCAAAACAGCAAAAGTAAGAGGAAATTCGTGACCAGTGTTGGTCAAGTTACTTGAAAAAAGTAATCAGTAACTAATTACTGATTGCTTCCCCAAAAAAGTAATCCTGTTACTTTACTGATTACTTATTTTCAAAAGTAATTAATTACTTAGTTACTTAGTTACTTTTTGAAAACACAATTTACAACCTGAATAGGTGATAAAGCGATAGATCTTTCAGCCCAATTCTACTTTTTCTGCATAATCCATCATACAAAATGTAATCAAATGGAAATGTCTCTTTTTAAAACTTGTTTTATTAGTTTTAATCTTTTAACTTTATGCATCAAGCAAAAATTAAATTATATGCAACATTCTCTGACTGGAAGAAATTTGTTTAACATTTAAACCTATTTTCTGCACATTCCAGCACATAAAATAAAATATTTTTTTGTGTTTACACTCACTCTTTCAAATAGATGCAAGTAAAACACAGCAGAAAATAAATAAAGTCAAAGGCTAGTTGCTCTATTTTCACCTGTAAAGCAGGACTGGGGTAGGCGGAGGTTTACCCTGGTGCAGGTGTGCCGCAGCGGTCAGTTGAAGACTCCGCGAGTTTCTCTGTGAATTTCCTATTACAGTCGTAGCGCACTTGGGGCTTGCTTGGAAGTTAAGGGGGTTTTTTTCGCTGTAAAAAGAAGTTTTCTTCCCACGCACAACGGACGCTAATGTTTTTTGTCACTTTTTATGGAATCAAACTCAAAGTAAGGTCAGTACTTCCACGCTCTCATACTCTCTCCCGTACTTGATATATTATCCATTGTTGATCTGCAGACAGCTGTTGTCACAAACGTTGCACTCGCCTACGTCACTATCATGAGACATTCTCACAAAAAACTCACGGTTTTAGTAACGCAGTAACGCAGCGTTCCTACGGGAAAGTAACGGTAATCACTTACATTACTCGTTACTTGAAAAAAGTAATCGGATTACAGTAACGCGTTACTTCTCTGTTCGTGACGATGTTTATGTGAAGCAAAATGTGAAGCGTAGTTTGGATCGCCTTTGGCTGCTGGTTTAGTCAATATTGTTTGGAGAGAGATAAAACCTGCAGCTTCAGAATCTAGCGCAAAAAGGACGTAAACACAAAGCTCCCACCAACTCTTCAAAATCAGTGAGCTGTTGGCTTTCAGCCCCGTGTCCGCGTACGTGCCATCGGTGAGAAAAGCGACAGCTCACTGATTCGGATGCGTTCGGTCCGCGTTTTGTGTTTACGTCTTTGTGCAGAATCCCTGTGCCTGCTCTCATTTCCTGTTTTAGCTGTTTGGTGTTGTAGAAATTTTGTGAGGTTTAACCTGAGATTCTGGCGTTTCGGGCAAAATAAATTTATTTTTAAAAATCGATTCAGAATTTTAATGAATCTATATCACATTATCCAAGCCAGAATCGATTTTAATCAATAAATCGATGATCAAAACCCACCCCTACACCTCACACCATATCGACCAGGAGTGGAGACTCGTGTCTCATGTCTTACAGACAAGAACCACTGAAGCAAGCCACACAGCAGTTAATTTATCTGAAATTAGGTTCAAAGCAATCGAAGAATTGGAGCTTACAAACAAAACTCCAGTCATCGTAACTGACAATGCTACAAATATGGTGCGAGCTGGAAATAACGGGCTGGTTGCACATTGGTTGTTTTGCCCACACACTCAATTTAGCTTCACAAGCAGGACTAAAAGTTCCAGCTGTTGCTCAGCTGCTTGGCCGAGTGAGACGCATAGCATCCTTTTTTCATCGCAGCACTGTTGCAAGTCGCAAGCTTAAAGAGAAGCAAAAGATACTGAATCTACCTGCCCATAAGCTGGTGACTGATGGGGTGACCAGATGGAACAGCACATTGGAGATGCTGGAATGCTTCCTAGAGCAACAACCAGCAATCTCTGCAGCTCTACTCTCACCTGAAGTGAGGAGAAGTGACAGTAATCTCTGTACTCTTACAGAGGCTGACATAACTGATGGAGAAGATATAGTGAAAGCTTTGAAGCTGCTGAAAGCAGCCACACTGGTTATGTCTGAAGAAAAGTCCCCAACCCTTTCCATCATTGCACTTCTGCATGCACAACTGCTGGAGAAGATGATCAGTGTCTCTCACGACTCTTCACTGATTAAAGACCTCAAGACTGCTGTACATGACAACTTGAAGTCAAGGTATGTTTATGAATTGTGTGTATATGCCATGCATGAGTGTAACTGTATGGATGCATGTATTACATGAAAATTCTTACTACAGTGAAAATATATATATATTATAAAAATGTTAGTTAAACCCTCTTGTCTAGTAATATGCCTTTTGATTTTATATCTATATCTATCGATCTATCTCTCTATCTATATGTGTGTGTGTGTGTGTGTGTGTGTGTGTGTGTGTGTGTGTACATATATAAATTATGGAAACAAAGTTGTATATTAATGTTTCTGATCTTGCATGAGTGTATGTAACCATGCACATGTATATTCAACATAATAAACTGTGAGTTAAATGTGCAAAATCTCTTTTCAAGATATGGGGCCCTAAAGGACAAGCTGTACATTGCATCAGCATTAGATCCTCGCTTTAAGGCCCTGCCATTCTTGTCCAAAGAGGCCTGTAACAACACATTCTCTCAGTTGGTGTTGGAAGCAGCAGGTTTGGAGAACGTGGACACAGCTATTGTGAATTACAGAAACAAAAACAAAAAAATTATTGGTTTTTTACACTACTCGAGTTAGAATATAAATAGTAATTTCTTTATTAATGAAGTTTTCATTTTTCTACAGCGAGAGTCTGATGGTGACACATCTGAGGAAACTGTCCCTGACATCTCTCTTGGTGGTGTTGATGAAGTGGATTATGCCCCTCCAATTAAGAGGTCAAAGGACTCTGCATTAATATGTGTGAGACACTAACAGCAAAAGTATTTCTCTGAGGTTTTACTGATGTTTACAAAAGATACGTTCTATTTGCACTGGATCCCTGATCCACTTGAAATGTTAAGTTGCTTTTAAATGTATGTATGAAAATAAATATATACTAATGTTAATTAAAAAGTACATTATTGTAACTGCTTTAGTATCTGTTCTTAATTTTGAAATTTATATATTTCATTCACAAGGCTTAGAGGGTTCTTTTGACAGTACATATACAAGATGAATTATCATAATTTTATATATATTCTGGTTCATATAATAATATTTTGGACTGATTCAAAATCAAATCGAATTGAATCGAATCGTGGATTGAATCGATTTGGGACCTTGTGAATCGGAATTGATTCTAGAAATCAGTGACGATACCCAGCCCTAAATGCAATTTAAAGTAACAGAGTTGGCAAAAGCCAATATAAACTAAATGTGACAGGAGACATTTGGTGCAAGTCCCTTCATTATTTAAAAAAAGACTACTGTTAACAAAATAATGAAACTAAGCTTCCACTTCAGCAACTTATCAGTGACAGGTGTTTTTTTAATTATTGTGTTTTTTAAATTAATGTAACTTATAGTTGAAGTATATCAGTAGAATATTCAAGAATAATTATATAAGAATCATTCTACTGTCACCTCTCTAATTCAATTCAATTATATTTATACCGTGCCAAATCACAACAACAGTCGCCTCAAGATGCTTCATATTGTAAGGTTGACCCTACAATAATGCATACAGAGAAAAACCCCAATAATCATATGACCTCCTATGAGCAAGCACTTTGGCGACAGTGGGAAGGAAAGACTCCCTTTTAACAGGAAGAAACCTCCGGCAGAACCAGGCTCAGGCCGAGGTGGCCATCTGATACCACTGGTTGGGGTGAGAGAAGGAAGACAGGATAAAAGGGAGCCAGAGCCAAAGGTGAGTAAAGAAGAAATACTCAATGCATCATGGGAATCCCCCAGCAACATACACCGATTGTAGCATAACTAAGGGAGGCTTCAGGGTCACCTGATCCAGCCCCAAGTATACGCTTTAGCAAAAAGGAAAGTTTTAAGCCTAATCTTAAAAGTAGAGATAGTGTCTGTCTCCCAAATCCAAACTGGAAACTTGTTCCATAGAAGAGATGCCTGAAAACCGAAGGCTCTGCCTCCCATTCTACTTTTAAATACTCTAGGAACAACAAGTGAGCCTGCAGTGTGAGAGCGAAGTGGTCTAATGGGGTGATACAGTACTATAAGGTCATTCAGATAAGATGGGGCCTGATTATTCAAGACCTTGTATGTGAGGAGCAGGATTTTGTAATAATAATTATGTAACTGAGTAAAGGTTGACATCTCCTTTTTTTCAAATAGCTGAACTGCTTTAAAACCCCAACAAAACTGGTGATCTGCCAGACCTGTGAACACTGGGTGAGTAATAAAAAGATACAGAGCACTACGAAGATAAGAATTTCAGTTGTTAGCTTTTCCAATGAAGTATATATGCAAGTTAAGATATTACATATTATGTAAAAACTACTGTCTGTTTCATTATGTTTTATTGTCCCTAATTATGATTTTTTATTATAATGATTAAACAAACACTATTAGAAATATATTTTCTGTGTGTGTCTTTCTGTGTGGAGTTTGCATGTTCTCCCCGTGTTTGTGTGGGTTCACTCCGGGCACTCCAGCTTCCTCCCACAGTCCAAAGACATGCAGTTAGTGGGGTTAGGTTAATTGATTATTCTAAATTGCCCATACATGTGAATGGTTGTGTTACCCTAAATAGCAACATATACTGATTTTCTTTTAAAACACTTTAAATTCAAAAAGGTTTTTTATTTAGTTTATTTGGTAGATTGCACACAAAATAATAGACCAAAATAATGATCTCTCTTGCATCTAGTCAATACTATTTCTTTGTCTATCAACAAAGAATTTGTATGCAAACAAATTAACATCAAGGGGGTACTATTTGTGACACTTAATGCAAGCATATGGTGTGTATACAAAGAGAGAGAGTGACAAAATGAAATAAAATCATTAAACAGACCATTAATGAGTGACAATAACACATGATTAGGAAAGAGATCCTGTTTAAAATAACTGAACCAAATGAATATTTGTGGTAAATGGCAAATTTAAGCAAATACATTTTGTTTAAAATGAACAGAACACTACTGACAGCACTTGAAAATGTAAAAACAGTTGCAGTATTGGTATATACATGATCACTCTTTACAATGTGTTATAAAAAGGCATCTTACTGATTATATATTATTAAAGTTTGAAAATAAAATCACTCCCTACTTAAAAAGGTAACTGTATTTGAGTGAATAAACAACATTTTAATCTTTAAAAAAAAAACATATTGGTTCTGTGCAATAGACCCCTGGACACAAATATACCACAACCATTCATTAACATTTATTTAATAGAATGAAAAAGAACACAGTGAGAAAACCCTGTAACAAACTATTGATGTGAGATGGCATATATTTATTAAATCTGGACTATATACAAAAAACAATATTTATTATTACAAATTAATCTTATTTACAGTTTGAAGGGATTTTAAACAATCTCATGCACTTCTGTTTGATTACTAAAAGATATTCATAATTAACCACACTGAGATGATTGTGCATGTCTCCTTAGGTTTTAAAGAAACAAAGAGCAATTTTCAATATTAGGAGAATACATTTGGTTTTAATTTGTCTCTTTATCACTTTGTGGGTGAAACTGATAGCTCAACTTTGGGGAACCTGAAACCACCTCTTGAACCACTATCACTGCTAGAGGATGAAGACAGTCTTGATTTTTTAGCAGGTAGCGAAACACCTGCACTCCCCTCCATTCGAGCTTCACTGTCATCTCCAAGTGTCACTTCATATGAGCCCTTTGACTTTGAACCAAAACCTCCAAAAGTACCAAACTTAAGCTTGCCTTTCTTTCCTTTGACTTTGCTTCCGAGATCTAAAGAAATGTCACCACTTTCAGCTTCTAATTGAGCTGAAGGAGAACTAACTGCCCCCTCATCACTGAAAGAGGAAGATCGATGTCTTGATTTCTTAAAAAGATCAAGTGAGGCTGATTTGCCTTTAGTTGACAAACCCAGTCCAGGATCACCCTCTAATTCTATTTTTCCGCCCATCATTTCCCCAGAATGTACACTTAGCTCTTTAGAGGTCTTACCTGCTTTTCCACTGCTACTTAATTCTGCCTCTGATCCGTGAAGGTCACCTACACTACTGCCCTTCGCTTTTGATTTGCCAAAAAATTTTGGCATCTTTACCTTAACTTTGCCTTCCTGTCTCAGCTCTGGACTGGGAACCTCAATATTTTGAGAACTGACTTGGCAACTAATAGATGGAGATTCTGTCTTGATGTCTACACTAGCTGCAGGTTCTGATTCAATATTTCCTCCACTTTCTTTGGTTTCCACCTGTGGCAACACAATGCCAAACTTTGGCATTGTGATTTTGGGAAATGTGACTTTACCCTCTGGGTACTTAAGTCCACCACTTGCACTTCCTCCTGAAAGACTTGCATTTATTTCTGAATCAGTCCCGCTTTGCATTTTAATATTAGAAGATTTTACTTTCATGTTTGACCCTTCCAAGTTAACATTTGCACTGTGACTGCCAGAGCCATCGATGGCAGATAAAGATCCATCTCCTTTTGGTTTTGGTGATTTTATATCTAATTCTACATCAGGAAAATGAAGCTTTCCAAACAGAGACTTCTTTGTTTTTGTTCCTTTGGCATAACTGTTTGTTATGTCTGCATCGATTTCTGTTGCTGGTGTTTCTATGTCACCAGGTTTCTTTGCCTTTCCTTTAACTTTTGGAAGTTTAAATTTTCCTTTTTTCCCCTTTACATTCATGTCAATATCAGCGGCATCAACACTTGCGTCAGTGTCTGGGAAACTAACTTCTGTTTTGAGACTTTTTGGTGCTGTACTGGGCATCTTGATATTGGATTTAGAATCTTCGAGAACTGGGGTTTTCATTGCAAACTTAGGACCTTTAAACTTAGGAAAGGTAACAGCAGTCTTTTCATCATCATTAGAGATGTTAGCATTTGGACCTTTTATGTCACCTTCAAACATGGGCACCGATGCATCCACTTCACCTTTAATTTTAGGCCCTTTTAGGTCAATTCCAATATCGGATGTTTTAAATTCATTGTTGGGTTTGGGAATGTTAATGTTAATGTCGGGGCCCTGCAACTTAGGTCCGGACAATGATGGAAGTTTGATTTTGGGTCCTTTGAGTTTTGCATCAGGACCTTCAACTTCTGGCCCTGTAATATCAACTTTCGGTGTTTTTACATTGATATCGGCCTTTATGTCGGCATCTGGACCCTCAACTTTTGGACCTTTCATACCAAAAGATGGCATTTTAATACTGGGCATATTCAGTGCACCTTTGGGTCCTTGAATGTCAAACTCTGGACCTTTGATATCCACCTTGGGGCCTTTGATGTCTCCCTCAACCTTTGGAGCTGAGACATCTCCCTTGAGTTTGGGCCCTTTCAAATTAATGTCAAAGTCTGGTAGGCTGGGTCCTGACAGTGATGGAAGGTTGAACTTGGGTCCTTTCAGTTTTCCATCAGGACCTTCAACTTCTGGTCCACTAATATCAACTTCAGGTGCTTTGACATTGACATCAGCTTTGGGAAGGTTTATGTCAACATCTGGACCCTCAACCTTTGGACCTTTGAAACCAAATGTTGGCATTTTGATTTTGGGCATTTCAAATCCACCTTTTGGACCTTCGATATCAACTTTTGGTCCCTCAATGTTGACTCCCGGTGCTTTCACTTTCCCTTCAATCTTTGGAACATCCACCTCACCTTCAACTTTGGGGCCTTTCAGATTGAAATCCATATCAGGCATGGAGATTTTTGGCCCAGATATATCTGGCATCTTGAATTTTGGTCCTTTGATCTTTCCACTCGGACCCTCAACATCAATGTCCGCTCCTTTGATATCAACTTCGGGGGCTTTGATGTCAATATCCCCTTTAGGAAGGCTGACATCAACATCTGGGCCTTCAACTTTTGGACCCTTCATACCAAAGGTTGGCATTTTGAATTTGGGCATTTTAAGTCCTCCTTTGTGGCCCTCAATGTCAACATCTGGTCCCTCAATGTCCACCTTGGGTGCCTTTATGTCTCCCTCAATCTTTGGAGCTGATACATCAACATCTCCCTTGAGTTTGGGCCCTTTCAAATTAATGTCAAAGTCTGGTAGGCTGGGTCCTGACAGTGATGGCAGTTTGAACTTGGGTCCTTTGAGTTTTGCATCAGGACCTTCAACTTCTGGTCCACTAATATCAACTTCAGGTGCTTTGACATTGACATCAGCTTTGGGAAGGTTTATGTCAACATCTGGACCCTCCACCTTTGGACCTTTAAAGCCAAATGATGGCATTTTAATATGGGGCATTTCAAATCCACCTTTTGGACCTTCGATGTCAACTTTTGGTCCCTCAATGTCGACTCCCGGTGCTTTCATTTTTCCTTCAATCTTTGGAATATCCACCTCACCTTCAACTTTGGGGCCTTTCAGATTGAAATCCACATCAGGCATGGAGATTTTGGGCCCGGATATACCTGGCATCTTAAATTTTGGTCCTTTGATCTTTCCACTTGGACCCTCGACATCAATGTCCGCACCTTTAATGTCAACTTCAGGGGCTTTGATGTCAATATCCCCTTTAGGAAGGCTGACATCAACGTCTGGGCCTTCAACTTTTGGACCCTTCATACCAAAGGTTGGCATTTTGAATTTGGGCATTTTAAGTCCTCCTCTGTGGCCCTCAATGTCAACATCTGGTCCCTCAATGTCCACTTTCGGTGCCTTTATGTCTCCCTCAATCTTTGGAGGTGACATATCAACATCTCCCTTGAGTTTGGGCCCTTTCAAATTAATGTCAAAATCTGGTAGGCTGGGTCCTGATAATGATGGCAGTTTGAACTTGGGTCCTTTAAGTTTTGCATCAGGACCTTCGATTTCTGGTCCACTAATATCAACTTCAGGTGCTTTGACATTTACATCAGCTTTGGGAAGGTTTATGTCAACATCTGGACCTTCCACCTTTGGACCTTTAAAGCCAAATGTTGGCATTTTAATTTTGGGCATTTCAAATCCACCTTTTGGACCTTCGATGTCAACTTTCGGTCCCTCAATGTCAACTTCCGGTGCTTTCACTTTTCCTTCAATCTTTGGAACATCCACCTCACCTTCAACTTTGGGGCCTTTCAGATTGAAATCCACATCAGGCATGGAAATTTTAGGCCCAGATATACCTGGCATCTTGAATTTTGGTCCTTTGATCTTTCCACTCGGACCCTCCACATCAATGTCCGCTCCTTTAATGTCAACGTCGGGGGCTTTGATGTCAATATCCCCTTTAGGAAGGCTGACATCAAACTCTGGACCTTCAACTTTTGGACCCTTCATACCAAAGGTTGGCATTTTGAATTTGGGCATTTTAAGTCCTCCTTTGTGGCCCTCAATGTCAACATCTGGTCCCTCAATGTCCACCTTGGGTGCCTTTATGTCTCCCTCAATCTTTGGAACTGACACATCAACATCTCCCTTAAGTTTGGGCCCTTTCAAATTAATGTCAAAGTCTGGTAGGCTGGGTCCTGACAGTGATGGCAGTTTGAACTTGGGTCCTTTGAGTTTTGCATCAGGACCTTCAACTTCTGGTCCACTAATATCAACTTCAGGTGCTTTGACATTGACATCAGCTTTGGGAAGGTTTATGTCAACATCTGGACCCTCCACCTTTGGACCTTTAAAGCCAAATGATGGCATTTTAATATGGGGCATTTCAAATCCACCTTTGGGGCCTTCAACATCAAACTCTGGACCTTCGAGGTCCACTGCCGGTGCTTTTATTTCTCCTTGCATTTTTGGAAGTTTGATGTCACCTTCAAGTTTAGGACTTTTCATGTTAAAATCCACGTCAGGCATGGAAATTTTGGGCCCGGATATACCGGGCATCTTGAATTTTGGTCCTTTGATCTTTCCACTTGGACCCTCCACATCAATGTCCGCTCCTTTAATGTCAACGTCAGGGGCTTTGATGTCAATATCCCCTTTAGGAAGGCTGACATCAACATCTGGACCTTCAACTTTTGGACCCTTCATACCAAAGGTTGGCATTTTGAATTTGGGCATTTTAAGTCCTCCTTTGTGGCCCTCAATGTCAACATCTGGTCCCTCAATGTCCACTTTCGGTGCCTTTATGTCTCCCTCAATCTTTGGAACAGACACATCAACATCTCCCTTGAGTTTAGGCCCTTTCAAATTAATGTCAAAGTCTGGTAGGCTGGGTCCTGATAATGATGGAAGTTTGAACTTGGGTCCTTTGAGTTTTCCATCAGGACCTTCAATTTCTGGTCCACTAATATCAACTTCAGGTGCTTTGACATTGACATCAGCTTTGGGAAGGTTTATGTCAACATCTGGACCCTCCACCTTTGGGCCTTTGAAACCAAATGTTGGCATTTTAATTTTGGGCATATCCAGTCCACCTTTTGGGCCTTCGAAGTCAATCTCTGAGCCTTTTATATTCACCTCAGGTGCCTTTATTTTTCCTTCCGCCTTTGGTATATCAACATCACCTTCAAATTTAGGACCTTTTAGTTTGAAATCTACGTCTGGCATGGACATCTTTGGTCCTGAGATATTTGGCATCTTGAATTTTGGTCCTTTGATCTTCCCACTTGGACCCTCAACATCAATATCAGGTGCTTCTATTTTCACTTCCGGTGTCTCTATCTCAGTGCTAGGTGTTGAAACATTTACATCAGCATCTGAAATCTCAACCTTTGGACTTCTAAATCCAAATTTTGGCATTTTGAACTTAGATCCTTTGGCTTTTGGTGTAGAGAGTTCCAAATCAAGGTCCACACCCTCAAGGCTGCCAGTTTTTCCTTTGAGGTTTATGTCACCTTGAGGCAATTTCATCTCACTGTCTGGTGCATTTACCTTTGGACCCTTGAAACCAAACCTTGGCATTTTGAATTTCATTTTCTTTGAACCAGTTTCTGGAATATCAATTGAAGCATCTGGTCCCTCAATTTCAGGTTTTGATAGGTGAAAATCCCCCTTCATGTCTCCTTTCAACTTTGGTCCCTTTAAATTGATGTCAACATCTGGCAGGGACATTTTGGGTCCACTTATTGTTGGAAACTTAACCTTGGGCCCTGAAATTTTTCCCTGTGGAGATCCAATGTCCATCTTGGGACCTTGGACATCTACTTCAGGGATTTTAATATCGCCTTCAACCTTTGGAGCTGATACATCAACATCTCCCTTGAGTTTAGGCCCTTTCAAATTAATGTCAAAGTCTGGTAGGCTGGGTCCAGACAGTGATGGAAGTTTGAACTTGGGTCCTTTCAGTTTTCCATCAGGACCTTCAACTTCTGGTCCACTAATATCAACTTCAGGTGCTTTGACATTGACATCAGCTTTGGGAAGGTTTATGTCAACATCTGGACCTTCCACCTTTGGACCTTTAAAGCCAAATGATGGCATTTTAATATGGGGCATTTCAAATCCACCTTTTGGACCTTCGATGTCAACTTTTGGTCCCTCAATGTCGACTCCCGGTGCTTTCACTTTTCCTTCAATCTTTGGAATATCCACCTCACCTTCAACTTTGGGGCCTTTCAGATTGAAATCCACATCAGGCATGGAAATCTTAGGCCCAGATATACCTGGCATCTTGAATTTTGGTCCTTTGATCTTTCCACTCGGACCCTCGACATCAATGTCCGCTCCTTTAATGTCAACTTCGGGGGCTTTGATGTCAATATCCCCTTTAGGAAGGCTGACATCAACATCTGGACCTTCAACTTTTGGACCCTTCATACCAAAGGTTGGCATTTTGAATTTGGGCATTTTAAGTCCTCCTTTGTGGCCCTCAATGTCAACATCTGGTCCTTCAATGTCCACTTTCGGTGCCTTTATGTCTCCCTCAATCTTTGGAACTGACACATCAACATCTCCCTTGAGTTTGGGCCCTTTCAAATTAATGTCAAAGTCTGGTAGGCTGGGTCCTGACAGTGATGGCAGTTTGAACTTGGGTCCTTTCAGTTTGGCATCAGGACCTTCGATTTCTGGTCCACTAATATCAACTTCAGGTGCTTTGATATCGACATCAGCTTTGGGAAGGTTTATGTCAACATCTGGACCCTCCACCTTTGGACCTTTAAAGCCAAATGTTGGCATTTTAATTTTGGGCATTTCAAATCCACCTTTTGGACCTTCGATGTCAACTTTTGGTCCCTCAATGTCGACTCCTGGTGCTTTCACTTTTCCTTCAATCTTTGGAATATCCACCTCACCTTCAACTTTGGGGCCTTTCAGATTGAAATCCACATCAGGCATGGAAATTTTAGGCCCAGATATACCTGGCATCTTGAATTTTGGTCCTTTGATCTTTCCACTCGGACCCTCCACATCAATGTCCGCTCCTTTAATGTCAACGTCAGGGGCTTTGATGTCAATGTCCCCTTTAGGAAGGCTGACATCAAAATCTGGACCTTCAACTTTTGGACCCTTCATACCAAAGGTTGGCATTTTGAATTTGGGCATTTTAAGTCCTCCTTTGTGGCCCTCAATGTCAACATCTGGTCCTTCAATGTCCACTTTCGGTGCCTTTATGTCTCCCTCAATCTTTGGAACTGACACATCAACATCTCCCTTGAGTTTGGGCCCTTTCAAATTAATGTCAAAGTCTGGTAGGCTGGGTCCTGACAGTGATGGCAGTTTGAACTTGGGTCCTTTGAGTTTGGCATCAGGACCTTCAATTTCTGGTCCACTAATATCAACTTCAGGTGCTTTGATATCGACATCAGCTTTGGGAAGGTTTATGTCAACATCTGGACCCTCCACCTTTGGACCTTTAAAGCCAAATGTTGGCATTTTCATTTTGGGCATTTCAAATCCACCTTTTGGACCTTCGATATCAACTTTTGGTCCTTCAATGTCAACTTCCGGTACTTTCACTTTTCCTTCAATCTTTGGAACATCCACCTCACCTTCAAATTTAGGGCCTTTCAGATTGAAATCCACATCAGGCATGGAAATTTTAGGCCCTGATATACCTGGCATCTTGAATTTTGGTCCTTTGATTTTTCCACTTGGACCCTCCACATCAATGTCCGCTCCTTTAATGTCAACTTCGGGGGCTTTGATGTCAATATCCCCTTTAGGAAGGCTGACATCAACATCTGGACCTTCAACTTTTGGACCCTTCATACCAAAGGTTGGCATTTTGAATTTGGGCATTTTAAGTCCTCCTTTGTGGCCCTCAATGTCAACATCTGGTCCTTCAATGTCCACTTTCGGTGCCTTTATGTCTCCCTCAATCTTTGGAACTGACACATCAACATCTCCCTTGAGTTTGGGCCCTTTCAAATTAATGTCAAAGTCTGGTAGGCTGGGTCCTGACAGTGATGGCAGTTTGAACTTGGGTCCTTTCAGTTTGGCATCAGGAC
Organism: Oreochromis aureus; assembly: GCF_013358895.1. NCBI lineage: Eukaryota > Metazoa > Chordata > Actinopteri > Cichliformes > Cichlidae > Oreochromis > Oreochromis aureus. The sequence goes on along the minus strand of NC_052943.1, from coordinate 14,095,356 downwards.
CTTCGATTTCTGGTCCACTAATATCAACTTCAGGTGCTTTGATATCGACATCAGCTTTGGGAAGGTTTATGTCAACATCTGGACCCTCCACCTTTGGACCTTTAAAGCCAAATGTTGGCATTTTAATTTTGGGCATTTCAAATCCACCTTTTGGACCTTCGATGTCAACTTTTGGTCCCTCAATGTTGACTCCTGGTGCTTTCACTTTTCCTTCAATCTTTGGAATATCCACCTCACCTTCAACTTTGGGGCCTTTCAGATTGAAATCCACATCAGGCATGGAAATTTTGGGCCCGGATAAATTTGGCATCTTGAATTTTGGTCCTTTGATCTTTCCACTTGGACCCTCCACATCAACGTCGACTCCTTTAATGTCAACTTCAGGGGCTTTGATGTCAATATCCCCTTTAGGAAGGCTGACATCAACATCTGGACCTTCAACTTTTGGACCCTTCATACCAAAGGTTGGCATTTTGAATTTGGGCATTTTAAGTCCTCCTCTGTGGCCCTCAATGTCAACATCTGGTCCCTCAATGTCCACCTTGGGTGCCTTTATGTCTCCCTCAATCTTTGGAACTGACACATCAACATCTCCTTTGAGTTTGGGCCCTTTCAAATTAATGTCAAAGTCTGGTAGGCTGGGTCCTGACAGTGATGGCAGTTTGAACTTAGGTCCTTTCAGTTTTGCATCAGGACCTTCGATTTCTGGTCCACTAATATCAACTTCAGGTGCTTTGACATCGATATCAGTTTTGGGAAGGTTTATGTCAACATCTGGACCCTCCACCTTTGGACCTTTAAAGCCAAATGTTGGCATTTTAATTTTGGGCATTTCAAATCCACCTTTTGGACCTTCGATGTCAACTTTTGGTCCCTCAATGTCGACTCCTGGTGCTTTCACTTTTCCTTCAATCTTTGGAATATCCACCTCACCTTCAACTTTGGGGCCTTTCAGATTGAAATCCACATCAGGCATGGAAAATTTAGGGCCGGATAAACCTGGCATCTTGAATTTTGGTCCTTTTATCTTTCCACTTGGACCCTCGACATCAACGTCCACTCCTTTAATGTCAACGTCAGGGGCTTTGATGTCAATATCCCCTTTAGGAAGGCTGACATCAACATCTGGACCTTCAACTTTTGGACCCTTCATACCAAAGGTTGGCATTTTGAATTTGGGCATTTTAAGTCCTCCTTTGTGGCCCTCAATGTCAACATCTGGTCCCTCAATGTCCACCTTGGGTGCCTTTATGTCTCCCTCAATCATTGGAACTGACACATCAACATCTCCCTTGAGTTTGGGCCCTTTCAAATTAATGTCAAAGTCTGGTAGGCTGGGTCCTGACAGTGATGGCAGTTTGAACTTGGGTCCTTTCAGTTTGGCATCAGGACCTTCGATTTCTGGTCCACTAATATCAACTTCAGGTGCTTTGATATCGACATCAGCTTTGGGAAGGTTTATGTCAACATCTGGACCCTCCACCTTTGGACCTTTAAAGCCAAATGTTGGCATTTTAATTTTGGGCATTTCAAATCCACCTTTTGGACCTTCGATGTCAACTTTTGGTCCCTCAATGTCGACTCCCGGTGCTTTCACTTTTCCTTCAATCTTTGGAATATCCACCTCACCTTCAACTTTGGGGCCTTTCAGATTGAAATCCACATCAGGCATGGAAATTTTAGGCCCGGATAAATGTGGCATCTTGAATTTTGGTCCTTTTATCTTTCCACTCGGACCCTCGACATCAATGTCCGCTCCTTTAATGTCAACTTCAGGGGCTTTGATGTCAATATCCCCTTTAGGAAGGCTGACACTAACATCTGGGCCTTCAACTTTTGGACCCTTCATACCAAAGGTTGGCATTTTGAATTTGGGCATTTTAAGTCCTCCTTTGTGGCCCTCAATGTCAACATCTGGTCCCTCAATGTCCACCTTGGGTGCCTTTATGTCTCCCTCAATCTTTGGAACTGACACATCAACATCTCCCTTGAGTTTGGGCCCTTTCAAATTAATGTCAAAGTCTGGTAGGCTGGGTCCTGACAGTGATGGCAGTTTGAACTTGGGTCCTTTCAGTTTGGCATCAGGACCTTCGATTTCTGGTCCACTAATATCAACTTCAGGTGCTTTGATATCGACATCAGCTTTGGGAAGGTTTATGTCAACATCTGGACCCTCCACCTTTGGACCTTTAAAGCCAAATGTTGGCATTTTAATTTTGGGCATTTCAAATCCACCTTTTGGACCTTCGATGTCAACTTTTGGTCCCTCAATGTCGACTCCCGGTGCTTTCACTTTTCCTTCAATCTTTGGAATATCCACCTCACCTTCAACTTTGGGGCCTTTCAGATTGAAATCCACATCAGGCATGGAAATTTTAGGCCCGGATAAATTTGGCATCTTGAATTTTGGTCCTTTGATCTTTCCACTTGGACCCTCCACATCAATGTCCGCTCCTTTAATGTCAACTTCAGGGGCTTTGATGTCAATATCCCCTTTAGGAAGGCTGACATCAACGTCTGGGCCTTCAACTTTTGGACCCTTCATACCAAAGGTTGGCATTTTGAATTTGGGCATTTTAAGTCCTCCTTTGTGGCCCTCAATGTCAACATCTGGTCCCTCAATGTCCACCTTGGGTGCCTTTATGTCTCCCTCAATCTTTGGAACTGACACATCAACATCTCCCTTGAGTTTGGGCCCTTTCAAATTAATGTCAAAGTCTGGTAGGCTGGGTCCTGACAGTGATGGCAGTTTGAACTTGGGTCCTTTCAGTTTGGCATCAGGACCTTCGATTTCTGGTCCACTAATATCAACTTCAGGTGCTTTGATATCGACATCAGCTTTGGGAAGGTTTATGTCAACATCTGGACCCTCCACCTTTGGACCTTTAAAGCCAAATGTTGGCATTTTAATTTTGGGCATTTCAAATCCACCTTTTGGACCTTCGATGTCAACTTTTGGTCCCTCAATGTCGATTCCTGGTGCTTTCACTTTTCCTTCAATCTTTGGAATATCCACCTCACCTTCAACTTTGGGGCCTTTCAGATTGAAATCCACATCAGGCATGGAAATTTTAGGCCCGGATATATTTGGCATCTTGAATTTTGGTCCTTTGATCTTTCCACTTGGACCCTCGACATCAATGTCCGCTCCTTTAATGTCAACTTCAGGGGCTTTGATGTCAATATCCCCTTTAGGAAGGCTGACATCAACGTCTGGGCCTTCAACTTTTGGACCCTTCATACCAAAGGTTGGCATTTTGAATTTGGGCATTTTAAGTCCTCCTTTGTGGCCCTCAATGTCAACATCTGGTCCCTCAATGTCCACCTTGGGTGCCTTTATGTCTCCCTCAATCTTTGGAACTGACACATCATCAACATCTCCCTTGAGTTTGGGCCCTTTCAAATTAATGTCAAAGTCTGGTAGGCTGGGTCCTGACAGTGATGGCAGTTTGAACTTGGGTCCTTTCAGTTTGGCATCAGGACCTTCGATTTCTGGTCCACTGATATCAACTTCAGGTGCTTTGATATCGATGTCAGCTTTGGGAAGGTTTATGTCAACATCTGGACCCTCCACCTTTGGACCTTTAAAGCCAAATGTTGGCATTTTAATTTTGGGCATTTCAAATCCACCTTTTGGACCTTCGATGTCAACTTTTGGTCCCTCAATGTCGACTCCTGGTGCTTTCACTTTTCCTTCAATCTTTGGAATATCCACCTGACCTTCAACTTTAGGGCCTTTCAGATTGAAATCCACATCAGGCATGGAAATTTTAGGCCCGGATATACCTGGCATCCTGAATTTTGGTCCTTTGATCTTTCCACTCGGACCCTCGACATCAATGTCCGCTCCTTTAATGTCAACTTCAGGGGCTTTGATGTCAATATCCCCTTTAGGAAGGCTGACATCAACGTCTGGGCCTTCAACTTTTGGACCCTTCATACCAAAGGTTGGCATTTTGAATTTGGGCATTTTAAGTCCTCCTTTGTGGCCCTCAATGTCAACATCTGGTCCCTCAATGTCCACCTTGGGTGCCTTTATGTCTCCCTCAATCTTTGGAACTGACACATCAACATCTCCCTTGAGTTTGGGCCCTTTCAAATTAATGTCAAAGTCTGGTAGGCTGGGTCCTGACAGTGATGGCAGTTTGAACTTGGGTCCTTTCAGTTTGGCATCAGGACCTTCGATTTCTGGTCCACTGATATCAACTTCAGGTGCTTTGATATCGATATCAGCTTTGGGAAGGTTTATGTCAACATCTGGACCCTCCACCTTTGGACCTTTAAAGCCAAATGTTGGCATTTTCATTTTGGGCATTTCAAATCCACCTTTTGGACCTTCGATGTCAACTTTTGGTCCCTCAATGTCGACTCCCGGTGCTTTCACTTTTCCTTCAATCTTTGGAATATCCACCTCACCTTCAACTTTGGGGCCTTTCAGATTGAAATCCACATCAGGCATGGAAATTTTAGGCCCGGATATACCTGGCATCCTGAATTTTGGTCCTTTGATCTTTCCACTCGGACCCTCCACATCAATATCTGCTCCTTTAATGTCAACGTCAGGGGCTTTGATGTCAATATCCCCTTTAGGAAGGCTGACATCAACATCTGGACCTTCAACTTTTGGACCCTTCATACCAAAGGTTGGCATTTTGAATTTGGGCATTTTAAGTCCTCCTTTGTGGCCCTCAATGTCAACATCTGGTCCCTCAATGTCCACCTTGGGTGCCTTTATGTCTCCCTCAATCTTTGGAACTGACACATCAACATCTCCCTTGAGTTTGGGCCCTTTCAAATTAATGTCAAAGTCTGGTAGGCTGGGTCCTGACAGTGATGGCAGTTTGAACTTGGGTCCTTTCAGTTTGGCATCAGGGCCTTCGATTTCTGGTCCACTGATATCAACTTCAGGTGCTTTGACATTGACATCAGCTTTGGGAAGGTTTATGTCAACATTTGGACCCTCCATCTTTGGACCTTTAAAGCCAAATGATGGCATTTTAATTTTGGGCATTTCAAATCCACCTTTTGGACCTTCGATGTCAACTTTTGGTCCCTCAATGTCGACTCCCGGTGCTTTCACTTTTCCTTCAATCTTTGGAATATCCACCTCACCTTCAACTTTGGGGCCTTTCAGATTGAAATCCACATCAGGCATGGAAATTTTAGGCCCAGATAAATTTGGCATCTTGAATTTTGGTCCTTTGATCTTTCCACTCGGACCCTCGACATCAATGTCCGCTCCTTTAATGTCAACGTCGGGGGCTTTGATGTCAATATCCCCTTTAGGAAGGCTGACATCAACGTCTGGGCCTTCAACTTTTGGACCCTTCATACCAAAGGTTGGCATTTTGAATTTGGGCATTTTAAGTCCTCCTTTGTGGCCCTCAATGTCAACATCTGGTCCCTCAATGTCCACCTTGGGTGCCTTTATGTCTCCCTCAATCTTTGGAACTGACACATCAACATCTCCCTTGAGTTTGGGCCCTTTCAAATTAATGTCAAAGTCTGGTAGGCTGGGTCCTGACAGTGATGGCAGTTTGAACTTGGATCCTTTCAGTTTGGCATCAGGGCCTTCGATTTCTGGTCCACTGATATCAACTTCAGGTGCTTTGATATCGACATCAGCTTTGGGAAGGTTTATGTCAACATCTGGACCCTCTACCTTTGGACCTTTAAAGCCAAATGTTGGCATTTTAATTTTGGGCATTTCAAATCCACCTTTTGGACCTTCGATGTCAACTTTTGGTCCCTCAATGTCGACTCCTGGTGCTTTCACTTTTCCTTCAATCTTTGGAATATCCACCTCACCTTCAACTTTGGGGCCTTTCAGATTGAAATCCACATCAGGCATGGAAATTTTAGGCCCGGATATACCTGGCATCTTGAATTTTGGTCCTTTGATCTTTCCACTCGGACCCTCGACATCAATATCTGCTCCTTTAATGTCAACTTCGGGGGCTTTGATGTCAATATCCCCTTTAGGAAGGCTGACATCAACATCTGGGCCTTCAACTTTTGGACCCTTCATACCAAAGGTTGGCATTTTGAATTTGGGCATTTTAAGTCCTCCTTTGTGGCCCTCAATGTCAACATCTGGTCCCTCAATGTCCACCTTGGGTGCCTTTATGTCTCCCTCAATCTTTGGAACTGACACATCAACATCTCCCTTGAGTTTGGGCCCTTTCAAATTAATGTCAAAGTCTGGTAGGCTGGGTCCTGACAGTGATGGCAGTTTGAACTTGGGTCCTTTCAGTTTGGCATCAGGACCTTCGATTTCTGGTCCACTGATATCAACTTCAGGTGCTTTGATATCGACATCAGCTTTGGGAAGGTTTATGTCAACATCTGGACCCTCCACCTTTGGACCTTTAAAGCCAAATGTTGGCATTTTAATTTTGGGCATTTCAAATCCACCTTTTGGACCTTCGATGTCAACTTTTGGTCCCTCAATGTCGACTCCTGGTGCTTTCACTTTTCCTTCAATCTTTGGAATATCCACCTCACCTTCAACTTTGGGGCCTTTCAGATTGAAATCCACATCAGGCATGGAAATTTTAGGCCCGGATATACCTGGCATCTTGAATTTTGGTCCTTTGATCTTTCCACTCGGACCCTCCACATCAATGTCCGCTCCTTTAATGTCAACGTCGGGGGCTTTGATGTCAATATCCCCTTTAGGAAGGCTGACATCAACATCTGGGCCTTCAACTTTTGGACCCTTCACACCAAAGGTTGGCATTTTGAATTTGGGCATTTTAAGTCCTCCTTTGTGGCCCTCAATGTCAACATCTGGTCCTTCAATGTCCACTTTCGGTGCCTTTATGTCTCCCTCAATCTTTGGAACTGACACATCAACATCTCCCTTGAGTTTGGGCCCTTTCAAATTAATGTCAAAGTCTGGTAGGCTGGGTCCTGACAGTGATGGCAGTTTGAACTTGGGTCCTTTCAGTTTGGCATCAGGACCTTCGATTTCTGGTCCACTAATATCAACTTCAGGTGCTTTGATATCGACATCAGCTTTGGGAAGGTTTATGTCAACATCTGGACCCTCCACCTTTGGACCTTTAAAGCCAAATGCTGGCATTTTAATTTTGGGCATTTCAAATCCAGCTTTTGGACCTTCGATGTCAACTTTTGGTCCCTCAATGTCGACTCCCGGTGCTTTCACTTTTCCTTCAATCTTTGGAATATCCACCTCACCTTCAACTTTAGGGCCTTTCATATTGAAATCCACATCAGGCATGGAAATTTTAGGCCCGGATAAATTTGGCATCTTGAATTTTGGTCCTTTGATCTTTCCACTCGGACCCTCGACATCAATGTCCACTCCTTTAATGTCAACTTCGGGGGCTTTGATGTCAATATCCCCTTTAGGAAGGCTGACATCAACATCTGGACCTTCAACTTTTGGACCCTTCATACCAAAGGTTGGCATTTTGAATTTGGGCATTTTAAGTCCTCCTCTGTGGCCCTCAATGTCAACATCTGGTCCCTCAATGTCCACCTTGGGTGCCTTTATGTCTCCCTCAATCTTTGGAACTGACACATCAACATCTCCCTTGAGTTTGGGCCCTTTCAAATTAATGTCAAAGTCTGGTAGGCTGGGTCCTGACAGTGATGGCAGTTTGAACTTGGGCCCTTTCAGTTTGGCATCAGGACCTTCGATTTCTGGTCCACTAATATCAACTTCAGGTGCTTTGATATCGACATCAGCTTTGGGAAGGTTTATGTCAACATCTGGACCCTCCACTTTTGGACCTTTAAAGCCAAATGTTGGCATTTTAATTTTGGGCATTTCAAATCCACCTTTTGGACCTTCGATGTCAACTTTTGGTCCCTCAATGTCGACTCCTGGTGCTTTCACTTTTCCTTCAATCTTTGGAACATCCACCTCACCTTCAACTTTGGGGCCTTTCAGATTGAAATCCACATCAGGCATGGAAATTGTAGGTCCAGATATACCTGGCATCTTGAATTTTGATCCTTTGATCTTTCCACTCGGACCCTCGACATCAATGTCCGCTCCTTTAATGTCAACTTCAGGGGCTTTGATGTCAATGTCCCCTTTAGGAAGGCTGACATCAACATCTGGACCTTCAACCTTTGGACCCTTCATACCAAAGGTTGGCATTTTGAATTTGGGCATTTTAAGTCCTCCTTTGTGGCCCTCAATGTCAACATCTGGTCCCTCAATGTCCACCTTGGGTGCTTTTATGTCTCCCTCAATCTTTGGAGCTGACACATCAACATCTCCCTTAAGTTTGGGCCCTTTCAAATTAATGTCAAAGTCTGGTAGGCTGGGTCCTGACAATGATGGCAGTTTGAACTTGGGTCCTTTGAGTTTGGCATCAGGACCTTCAACTTCTGGTCCACTAATATCAACTTCAGGTGCTTTGACATTGACATCAGCTTTGGGAAGGTTTATGTCAACATCTGGACCCTCCACCTTTGGACCTTTAAAGCCAATTGTTGGCATTTTAATTTTGTGCATTTCAAATCCACCTTTTGGACCTTCGATATCAACTTTTGGTCCCTCAATGTCGACTCCTGGTGCTTTCACTTTTCCTTCAATCTTTGGAACATCCACCTCACCTTCAACTTTAGGGCCTTTCATATTGAAATCCACATCAGGCATGGAAATTTTAGGCCCGGATAAATTTGGCATCTTGAATTTTGGTCCTTTGATCTTTCCACTCGGACCCTCCACATCAATGTCCGCTCCTTTAATGTCAACTTCGGGGGCTTTGATGTCAATATCCCCTTTAGGAAGGCTGACATCAACATCTGGACCTTCAATTTTTGGACCCTTCATACCAAAGGTTGGCATTTTGAATTTGGGCATTTTAAGTCCTCCTTTGTGGCCCTCAATGTCAACATCTGGTCCCTCAATGTCCACCTTGGGTGCCTTTATGTCTCCCTCAATCTTTGGAACTGACACATCAACATCTCCCTTGAGTTTGGGCCCTTTCAAATTAATGTCAAAGTCTGGTAGGCTGGGTCCTGACAGTGATGGCAGTTTGAACTTGGGTCCTTTCAGTTTGGCATCAGGGCCTTCAACTTCTGGTCCACTAATATCAACTTCAGGTGCTTTGATATCGACATCAGCTTTGTGAAGGTTTATGTCAACATCTGGACCCTCCACTTTTGGACCTTTAAAGCCAAATGCTGGCATTTTAATTTTGGGCATTTCAAATCCACCTTTTGGACCTTCGATGTCAACTTTTGGTCCCTCAATGTCGACTCCTGGTGCTTTCACTTTTCCTTCAATCTTTGGAACATCCACCTTACCTTCAACTTTGGGGCCTTTCAGATTGACATCCACATTGGGCATGGAAATTTTAGGCCCAGATATACCTGACATCTTGAATTGTGGTCCTTTGATCTTTCCACTTGAATCCTCAACATCTATAGCAGCTTTTTTAATGTCAACTTCAGGTGCGCTGACATCACTTCCAACTTTAGGAAGGCTGACATCAATGTCTGGACCTTTAACTTTTTGACCTTTCATACCAAAGGATGACATTTCGACTTTGGGCATTTGAAGTCCTCCTTTATGGCCCTCAATATTAACATATCTTCCTTCAATGTCCACTTTTGGAGCTTGTACGTCTCCCTCAATCTTTGGAGCTGACACAGTAACATCTCCCTTGAGTTTCGGTCCTTTCACAATGTTGTTGAACTCCTCCAAATTGGGACCCCGTGATGATGATACGTTGACTTCAGGTGCTTTAACATTAATGTCAGTCTTGGAAAGTTTAATATTAACATCCTGACCTTCAGGCTTTGGACCTTTTATGCCAAGAGATGGCATTTTAATATTGGACATAATAAGTCCACTGTTTTGGCCTTCACTGTCAACTTCTTTTCCTTCAATCTTCATTTTTGGAGCTTTTATATCCCTCTCAAGGTTTGGTACATCAACATTTCCCTTCATTTTGGGACCTTTCACACTCATGTCCAAATCTTTCAGCTTAGTTCCTGACAATGATGGTAGTTCTATTTTTGATCCTTTTAGATTCACATCAAGGTCTTCAGTGTCCACTTGCGGTCCTGTAATATCAAAATCAGGTGCTTTAACATCAATACCAGTCCTGGGAAAGTTTATCTCTAGACCTTTAACATCAATCTCGTGCGTTTTTATCTCCCCTGTTATCCCTGCTTTATTTTCAACTTTAGATATTTTGGTGTCAGTTTGGGATTTGAAAAGTTTTAGATCAACATCTAGACGCTCTGCTTTTGGAACTCCAAATTCTGCAGCAGGCACTGTGACATTTACTTGTGTTCTTTTAATATCAACACTTGGTCCTTTAATTTTTACATCCTTACTGTCAATAGAAGGTTTTTTTGCTTTAATGTCAGCTTCAGGAATTTGTACCTGAGCGTTTGTTCCCTTATATCTCTCAGTGTCTGTATTTGAACCTTTAATGTCAAATTTCAGTCCTGCTGTATTTCTCTCACCAGTTAAATCACCTTTTCCCTCAACCTTGTTCAGCCCAGATATGGATGGAACATTAACATCCGTTTTGCATTTGCTATCACTCGTTGGGAGTTTGATTTGAATATTAGAGTTGATTTCAGCACTTCCAATGTTACTTTCAGACTCTGGATGTCTTACACTCAAAATTGACCCTTCAGTGCTGGCTCTGGGGCCCTTGATCTGAACACCGGCTCCTTTGATGTCCAGTTCAGATTTTTTTGAGGAAAGTCCTGAGGTAACATTATCTAATGTTATTGTTGATTGTTCTATCCTGCCATCTTTCAAATTTGCATCAGTATCTAGCGTTCCTCCTATTCTGATATGTGGAATGTCAGTACTACCTGATCCTTTCGTCTGCAGGGGACTAATTGTAATTCCAGATATCTTAACTTTTGTCCTCTCATCTAAAGTACTGTCTGAACTTCCCGTCTGTGCTTTCTCTGTGGTTGCAGTCAAAATTTTCATTCCTTTTCCTGGTAAAGACAGGCTAACTGACCCTCCGTTTTCGTCAGTTGAAATTATCCCAGCACCCCCTGACCCTCCTGTAACATGGCTGCCGGCAGTGTTTTTGTTGTCTCTTAGTGTCACACTTATTTCTGAATCCTGAACACTTTCATCTCCTTGCTCTCTACTCCCTCTTGAAGTTTCAGTGCCTTCCTGGCATTTACTACCTGTTACTCCAAAGCTAGGAACCTTAAATCTGAGATCACTTCTTTCTTTTTCCTCTCCTATATGCGTTGTAGTTTGAACCCCACCATTGCCCCGGCGTGTCACAGTGGAAGTGATTTTTGGCCCAGTGTAAGTTATGTCGCCTGACTCAAAAACACCTTCTTCTGCTCCCATTTTACCTGAAGGGCTGCCATGTGAGATTCTGATATGAGAAGATCCATCTCCAGATTCGTGCCTTAGCCCTTTGACGTCTGGGCTTGAAAGTTCAAGTTGCTCACTTATGCCACTTGGCATATCTACTGTGTAAGTAGTGATACGACGAGTGATGGTAGTAATTGTGCTGCCATCGCTGCTTGTGCTGCTGTGCCGCTCCGTGCGAACATCCACTCCCTCTGCAAGGTCTTCAGATTTCAGCCTTGGTTTTATCTTTCTTGTGTATATTCGCTTATAATCTTCATCATCCCCACTCTGTTGATTGAATGACACAAACATGCAAGTGTTACAGCACACCCTGTTTTAGTCCACTAGCTTTCCTGCAGACATATGAGTGACAATGTAGTTGGTTTTTCTTTTGTTTGTTTGGGTTTTGTTTCCCTTTTTTTGTTTTTTAAAAAGAACTTACAAGAAAGATATCTGGACTGGAATCTCCAAAGCGGGTCTTTCCTTCCCATGTAAGGGTGCTGACTGGTGAACGACATGGTGTGCTCAGCGGTGAGTAGTAAGGGGATTTGTCTCCTTTGTTTTGTAGTTTCAGTCCAACCTTGTGTTTGTTCAGTGTCTTTAGTAGCTCTGCTGTTTCTTCAGAACTCATATTTTCAAAGTAGATAGTGGCACCCACAATTTGGTCACCTATGATTTAAGTGGAAGGAGCACAAAAAAACAAAAGTCAGCATGCACATCTTACTAAACATTTAGTGAAAGCTACATAATTGAACAAAAACAGAATTTGTTACCTTCATATACTTTTCCAGACCGTGCTGCTGGTGACTCTCCTTTCACCTCCTTAACAAAGAGCTGTCCTCCACTTGTCTGTTCAATGGTCATGCCAGTTTTGTCAGGACCTTCCCAATCTGGAAAGAGTACCTCCCTTGTCTCCTCTTCGTCAGCCATCTGTAAACATAGCCATAAAAATAGCAGGTTCAACAGAAAAAAAATCATAGTTAGTTGGCAAAAACTGTTTACAACATAAAATATGGAATACTAGTCATAAACCTTAAATTCCTAAAATACCTTGTTTTTGTTTTCTTCAATTCAAGCCTCGTTGTAGCACAAATTCTCTTTGTTTTCCTGCAAAAACAAAAGACAGACTTTGAACAAATTGTATCCACATCCCACTTTGTAAGGAGCCTGGCTTAAAAGACCCAAAAGTGAACACTAGATGGTGTTAAAACTCCTTCAGACAATATAGCCTATCTAACTATAAGTGCCTTCCCTTCCTTCCAGGATGCACTACGTTTTGGAAACTTAGTTGAAGTCAGACAACTCCCTGCCCTGAGGAAACAGCCAAATCCCCTGCCTACAGGTCAACTCAAACATCAATAGAAACAAAAGTGAGGGTCACAGGTACTTTATTTAAAGAAAAAAACAAAAAACACACCAAGGAGGAGAAATGTATGGCAACAAATACATCACCTATAAGAGTTACTACTCTAATACAGATTTACAACCACAAACACTAATCTAATAGGAAAACAGTTGCATTAAGCTTCTAGTTCTGTTCAATAACAAGAGCTATGCATTCCTTTTCAGCAGTTAACCATAGATTTATTAATTTTTTTATGACTACAGCTGAAAGTTTTTACAAAGCTGATGACTTTGATCTACCTCATTACGCTGTGGTAGCACACATTAGGTTGGGTGAGGCCATCAGAATACATAAGGTATACATTATACCTTCAAATAATTACCAAATTTACCATATTTATATCCCTTTAAATCAGGCCAACTGAAATTCATGCTGAGCTTTTCAACAACTGTCACTATCGCTGTTTGCAATGTATATGTGGATCATCACATCAATGATAAAGTTTGTTGACAACATTACTAGACATGTGTCCTCAAACATGCTGACTGGTAATACCCACTCTCCTTTTTGGAACACAGAACCTATTGTTTTGTTAGTACCAAGCTCTCCACCACCCACTCCTCGAAATATACAAAGCTGTTCCACGATGATGTGTCTCTACCACTAGAAAGGGATTTGTATGTTTTTTGTTTTTGTTTTTTTAATTCGAGAGAATGTAATGTGATTGGTGACAACACTATTGGAAGTACTTTTTGATTAATGATGTTGCACCACTAGACAGTAGCAAAGCTCTAGTACCACAGTCATTTCAGTGAGACAATCACTACAAATGCCTACTGTAGCCATTCAGGAGGATTTAACAAAGGTTCTATCGGCCAACAGAAAATGACAAAAGCCTATTAACAGTTGTGATGAATGAAACAGGATATGAGTCACTTTGGTGATTAGTTGCCTATGTTTATTGTGATTGTGATCAAAAACAAAGATTTAAGGAATAATAACTTGGAAAAAAAATAAGACTGATAATCTTGTCTGACCTTACAAATATATATATTTTTACTGTTAATGCCAATGTGCTAGAAATAATAATATTAGAAGTAAAATTAATATATTTTCTATCTAATTTTGCACCACAGCCAAGAACACAGTTACTACATAGGCCATGAATCCCTTCCTCATTCACTGATACTGCCTCTCTGATCTGCAAGATAACAAGTTGCTGGAAACAAAAGGAACCTGAGACGAAGCTAAAGAAGCAACAGTTTTAAGAGGTTTTGTAATATGCATCACTTATTCAGCAGCCATATGCCACTCCTGCCATGCAGCTAAAATGCAGTGTTTCAAACAAATGAGATGGTTAGAAGAAAACAGTTCTGGTGTTTTCTGCAATGTCGAAACTAAGAGACGTGACCCATTACACTACAGATCTATGTGGCGCATACAGTTCTGTGTAATATGAACTATTGTCTCAGTTATTTGTATAAGTCATGTATGAAGAGTAATTTACCACATTGCTTAGATACTTGCAATAACAATAGCTAGATGTGCCACAGTTTGGATTAAGTTTGGAAACCAAACTGATTTGTAAGTGGGTCTCCCAGACTGTTGATGTCAGTCCTAGGTCACATAACAAGCCCTCTGCAAATTAACACAAGTCAATAAATAGACTGGCTCTGCATTGTTGGGAAAGCATGAAAGTCTTTGAGGTAAAATGAAACTTCTTTCAAAAATAGCCTTTAGCCACTGAGCATGATTATGCCAGAGAATAGGATAACACTCATTCCAAAGGTGATTCCAGCCACTTGCAGGTATATAAAACCTGATCTTCACTTTGTTGCTTCATCTGTCCTCCTCCCTTCTTTCTATCACATTGTGCCTTTCCACATGGCCTCATTGTACCTGGAAACACGAATCTATCAAGACCTCAAGCTGCAACATTATATGCATCAGTTATAGTTGAAATGTGTGAAAACTGAAGGGGTAAAAAAAAAAAAACTGTACCAAAAAACTCAGCTTTATTTAATTATCTTGGGTAGAGCAAATTCAAATCAGGCCAATTGATACAGCTATTTACAAAATCTTTAAAGTGTCCCTCAGATCCCACACTGACAGCATTTGGGAGAAATCAAAGGGAATTTGTCTTCCCCATGGGCTAGAACACAGCTCATTTTGCCCGACCATATCCTGTCCTAATCCAGTCAATAAAAACAGACCCAAATAACTGACAAACCTTTCACATGATCTTGTTTTTCTCTTTTGCTAGGCTTATTGGCATTGTACAGATTACTGCTAGATGAGATAATTGTTCAGAAAAAATGTTCACAGGGGAAAGCATAGGAAACATTATTGGGTTTACAAAAACAGAGTGAGAAGAGTGAGAAGTTAAGAATGCATCCTCGCTCATACGCATAATCGTGGGACACAACTATCCCTTTATCCCTCAAAGGTTTATTTTCAAGCATAATCATAGAGTTTTGATAAATATTTTGATTTTGGCCTAGCACACAGGCTTACCATGTTTGAACTATTTGGGCCATTATGTCCTAGACGTTCTGACATATTTTTGGCAGCAAGCTGTGAGGGGGAGCTGAGGCATGCAACAGTAATCAAGGGGGAATTTGAAACACACAGAAAGAAATATAAGGAAAAGAGGAAGTTTTAAAAAAAAAATTAAAGTGAGGCAATTAAAAAAGGGGGGAGATTGTTGTCAAGCTGTGTTATAGAACATTAAAGAAAGGCATCCAAGCAGAACTGAAAAAGTGGGGATTCCCCTTAGAAGCTTACAAGTTCAGAGTTATGCATAAGAGAATATTTGCAAAAAAGTCCCTGCACTTTTTACTGTCATTACTAAACGTAATCACAATTATTCATTCCTTTGCTTCTTTTAAGATAAACTTAGAGAGTAGTCTAATTAAGTATAAATTAAATTAGGAAAATTAACAATTAACCCAAAAAGACCTTATGATTATAAACAGATGCCAAATGAATGAGCCCTTGTTCTTGAAATCATAGCAAATAGTCTGGGACTCCAGGAGTTGATAGTACATGACAGTCATTCAGCTCTCTATTCTTTCTCTTTCATTTCTATAACGTGCCTGAGTACCACTGGTCCAACGCCAAATACGAAGGTAGACCAGCGGGCTTGTCTGTCTGTCATGTTTTATTATGGGCTGGTATGTCTGTCCAGAAGGGGAAATATGGGGGAAGCCAGCCAGACAAACAAAAGCTTCTGTTACCTCGAATGCAACCACAGAGCATTTCTGGATATGGATCTTTTATACAGTAGCAATGGCCTATAGACTTAACACTAATCAGTCAAAGTACTGCTAGTTTTTCCCTACACACAAAAGAAGTAAATTATCTTTGGCGGGCTCTTGACATGGTCGTTTCTCAAGAAGGGAAAGGGGGCTTGACTGAAGCAGGTGGTCACTTTGGGAGGAAGGACGGGATACCAAAAGGAGACACATGGAGCAGAAGCACCCAGGTATCAGGTTTCCACAAGGCAGGCCTTTCACAGCTGAATGACGGCGGCATGACCTTCCAGTTACGTAGGAGGCTTTGCAGCAAACATTCCAAAAGTGGTTTGCAGTCTGACCATAAAATAGATGCTGCTCTGTGGTGACACTGACTAGTTGGTGTTTGAGCAAAGTGATGGTAGTAAGAAAGTTGATTTTCTTTTTTTCTCCTTTTTTTATGTAGTCTATCATAGATTTTCTTTGTATCATTTCCAATATAGGGCACTTACTTACCTTGGATTGCTCAAGCAAAGCCAAGGAGCTTCAGTTTATTGCTTCTGTTCTTGTATTCTTGACTTCTGTTGAAGAAAAAAAACACAATTAGTATGATTTGTACACAGATTATGTATTGCTAAGACAGCAAAGAAACTTTTGCTGCTCTCTTTTGCAATAACATTCCATGTTGCTATATAACTAAAGTTGAGTTTCAGTCACATGCTTGACAGATGACAAAAAGCTATGTATGTCTTTTGCACATAGAAGTCCCTGCTATGTTAAGAGGTGTATCTCCATGTGAATGATAAAGTCAAATGCTGTGGTAGGATTCAGTATTAAGTGATGAAATTTAACTGTGCTATAGAATGTTAGCCTACACATTAAGAAATGAGAAAGGCAGAACTGAAAAAGTGGGGATTCACTTTAGAAGCTTACAAGCTTACCATACTTATGCATAAGAAAATATTTACAAAAAAGACCCTGCACTTTTTACTTTCATGACTAGACTTAATCACAGGTATTCATTCCTTTACTTCTTTTTAGATACGTTTATAAAGTAGTCTAATGTAGTAGACTACTGATGCTGATCAATCATCACCTTAAGAGACTTTAATAATTAACCAACAAGTAGCTGGAAGCAGTGTTGGCACTGGTAAGGAAATATGACTTTTTAAATAAATCTAACCACTTCTTCGTCTTCAAACTAGCCAAACTACAACAAGTAGGTTTGCTAGAAATTGAACATTAAAAATGAAGCAAATTTGGCTATAGAGGAATTCAGAGAGGAAGTATACTATTAAAAATGCTCATGCATTGATCTGCTTTAGTTTCAGTGCTCCATAGAGGACTGTAAAAATATCAAACCACAACAGAAAGGCAGAAATACGAAGCAATAATAGCAAATATAGCAGCAAAATTTTGTTGCCTAAATCAAATCTATCATTTAAATTCAAAGTGTCCTTTACACTAATTCAGTCTTATGTTTGTGAAAATCAAGGCAAAGCTGAAAATGTGAGACACGTGCTGAAACTAGCCCAACATCTTACAGGTCTTATGCCAATTACTGTGTTATTGTGAAACAAAGCCCTCTTTTTGTCAGTCTCCGTACAAACAGAACTTGATGTGCACAGAGACATGCAGCACCAGTGGGAACATGCCCTTCAGGAAAATTCTTCTGTGACAGGCTCTTCAACCCCATCATTAACTTCCCCCTTCCCAACATTTTATGTTCAATAACCTAAACTGCTCATTACTGTGTTTGTGAGACGGAACAGTCAGATTTTAATACCTGTGCAATGTAACAAAGCCCCTAACAGTGATGCAAAGTTTAAAAAACGTAGTAAAGTTTGGCCTGTATTATATTGCACCAATAGAATACATAGCTGAGATAAAATACCAGCCAGTAATGGGTTCACATTACATTTGTGAAGTGAGACTTGCACCACAGCAGCGGTGTATACTCATACCCGTTACCGATTCAGACTGTTATGTCATAGAATACAACGAGGCAGACTAAAGAAAATGTGATACTGTGTTTGCCTTAGTGATAAAGTTGTTATATGTGTAAGCTTTTAGGTGTTATGCTACAACGTCATGATAGAAAATGACGTATCACAAAATGGACATATCAGATTTAACTAAATCAAAATATATGAGACAGTTTGCCCCACCCTCTTTACTCAGTGTCTTGGTAAGACCACACACACATAGCACATCTGCAGGTATTTCTGGAAGATAAAATGTGGTCAACAAACAGTGAAGGAAGCAAATAAAAACACACGCAGCGCCCAGAAGTATCACACCACAGTCCACGACACAGATCGTGTCGCTTTGCCTCTCGGCTTTACTTGCAGAGGGAGTAGCACAGTGCACAGCCCCACCCAGGCCTCCAGTCACACACATTCCTTGATAGAGCCGTCAGGCCAGCTGGAAGAAAGCCCAGCCTCTCCCACAGTGACTAACTCCAAAGAAATGTCCTCATTCTGACACTAACTCTAGCTTTATTTTGTGCCGCCCACCCCGCGCACAGCTGGAGTGCCCACCCACCTGCACTAAGTCCACCACACACCCCCAACCTCCAGGTTCCACTCAAACAAGCAAAAATGCAACGTTAAGTCAGCAATGCATCTGTGATGGCACCCTAAGACGTGTGTCAAATGTTCATTGAGAGGTTACATTTGTGTCTTTTGGCTTAACATGCGCTTCACTGATGCAGTAAACAGCAGCCAGCTCATCACCCCGTCACTTAAAGAGACATACCTCCAAACCGGGACTGTTAACTTTCATACTTTGTGCTTAAGTAGGTCAATACACTCTGGAAACTGATCAAAGCAGCTTTAGTCCGTCTACCAATTTGATTGCCAAATCCAATCAATTTAGTAATGAGAAAAGAGGAGCAATGTGACAATGATTACGGCTCAATTTCAGAGTGTATCACACAGAGTGGAGGTCTGATAAAATTTGATTATGAGCAGATAAAAAGACCTTAGTACAGCAAGGCAGAGACAGAGAGAAGACCAGTGACCAAATCAGTCTTGTTGTCAAAACAGAACAGACTCTCTTTCCCCCCTGCTGCATTGTATTTAGACACAGCAAAATCGAAAAAATACCAAAGAAGACGCAGCAGTATCTGGCCTTCCAGGTTCCTTCACAAAAGCAGATAGGACGTGCACGTGTGACGTGTATAAAAGGAATGAGAGTCAAAATAATTGGTTGTTTTCTGCACTCCATAGTCCACATAGCCCTGAACCAAACCACAAGTCCAACATAAGACTAAAGCCTGCCCACTGACGCTAACTTGGCCTGCTTCTGATTAAGCCATTGTGACTTTGGCAGGAGTCATGCACCAAATGGAAAAACTGAAGAAACTCTTAAAATCCTCCTCTCCTGCTTTTACAAGATCAGAAACGAGGGGTTGCATTTGAAGCACACTTCAGCTTTGCCTTGATTTTCACATACGTTTTAAGCTCTACAGTTCTCTCGTGACTGCTTCTTCTCTATTACACACCAAGACATTTAAGACCTCGGTTTTAATTTCCTCTCTCGAGGGTTCTTACACGCTTTTCTTAGAGATCCTGTTCCTTTGCATTCTTAATTATTACACCAAGAACTGCCTTTGAGATTGTATATGTAACACTGTGCTATAGACCAAAAACTTGATTTGATTTGAAAAAAAAAAAAAGCTTATTTGAACTATTTTTTAAGATCTGTTCTGCTATTAAATGAGAAGTGATCCTGGGCTGATGCCCAACAATAGTTTCAGTGGCATGACTATCAAGCAGCTAGGATGTAAATTTTGAACTGGCATAACTAGTTAGACCAAAGAGAAGCGCCAGGTTTGAACAGATCAGCCACATAAAAAGAACATCACAAGAGGCTTACTGACACATTAAACAGGTTACACCATATAATTGCCACGCTTATTTAAACGTGGCAATATATTCAGCTGCTGCTTGAATGAGAACAAATACAAGTCCATTCAAGGACAAGGTTATGAGTAGGAGTTAGGTGGCAACCATAGCAGCAGAATGTATATATAGATGTGAGACTTCCTTTGCTGTAAGAACCTGAAGCATAAACAGAGCATCAGGACTGTACTTTCAATTCACACTTCTATTTAGATCACACGAGAGTAGCGCAATTGTTTAGAGCAAGAGAGACTGCTGGATGGTGAGGAGTTCCATCCTCAAATATCTTGTGCCAGATAAAGAAAAACTATGTTGAATGTATTTCTCAATTTACATTCCAAGCATGGTTGCCCTGAAATTTAGGGCATGTATCTCCAAGTAGTGCTTAGTAACAGATGGCTTTTAATATTTTATATAGGAGATGTTTGGAAGAGTACTGGTGCAAGTTCTTGCTTTATCAGACAGAAATGATTCACGCCCTTTTTGAGCTCCATGCTTGGAAAGGTCCCACATAGCTAAAATCTACAGTGAACAAGTCTGAATTGCATGCAGGTGCGTGGTTGCCACAGAATTATTTGTGACTTGTTGTGACTGTTTCATCATAAATTTAAAATAACTGTTTCTCAAAAACAAGGCAATGATAGGCGCTCCACAGAGAATACTGAGTACAGACTGAAACATTCCAAACCAGCAGTGGGTGAGTGAGAAGGGCGTGGCTGCTGGGTGGATTGCCTAGAAAGACGTTCTGAAATTGCACACTATGGTTAAATTTTTATTTGCAACTTTAGGGAAGCAAAATGTTTCTCATTGAAAATCTTCTCACTCTATACATTTTGCGTTGTTTTATCCAACCAATATCCAGGGTGTGCATCTAAGTAGTCTGCTGGATGTTTGAGAGCCCAGCGTGGTTTCTTAATGAAAGCCAAGTGTGAAAAGGATACGCTATAGTTTGTTTGAAATCACCATGCTTTCTTTCAGCTTACTGAACACCCCCCACCCCTTCAACCGCCCGCTCAACAAACCCATGAGGAAATAGCAGAGGAAGCATGCCAGAGACCAGTTTCCTTGCATTTTATACTGGCACATATGAGTAACACCATTCCTCGCGCCTGTGCTGTCAGTCAACACTGCGAGAATACGCAGTTGTGCTGGCAGAGAACTGCGATAAGCATCTTAACACTGTCAAGGCTCCAAACTGTCATGAGGCATGCTCTTCTTCCAGTTCTTCCTACTAACGATGCTGTTTGTCACATGGGTGAGAAGAGCCGCAACATTGGAGCGAAGAAAAAGAAAAATTTGATCAATGAAGCTGTAAAATTTCAATGTGTGCTTTTTGGAATTCCAAGTGACCTACATTGCTAGGTGACAAAATAATGTACCCTCTGTACTGCTGCACTGGTAGACAGAGCAAGTATTTAGATAAACAGTATCCGCCCCAGGCCAAGATGAGGCCCTGTTAACTGACGAGCATTTCAGCTTTAGGGCGGTTAGGAACAGCTCTGAATGTTTGAGCAGCTGAAATATAAATCATGCTTCAAATTTATTATGTTTAAGGTCCACGCCCTCGCTTGAAGCAAAACTCTACACCTGAAATATCATGTTTACTTTGGTTATTCACACCTTATCATCACCAAGTAAAACTAAAAATGCTAAACATAATGTAGATTAAGTGACAATCACTACCCCAAAACCTTTCAGGCCTATGTTGCCGTTTGGCCCTTTAAGCAGCCTGTGTTATAATCAATCACCTTGACAAGAGCAATTTGAGAAATGCCACACATGTACAGCTGTGGGTCACCCAGTGTGGGTTAAGTGCACGTTGTAGAAAAGACTACGCAGAGCAGGGCAAAAATCAGCTCTCGCTAACACTCCTCTAAAGTGACTTTTGGGTGTGGCAGGAGGGAGCTGCAGAGGACACGCAACAGCACAATGAAATTTGACTTCCAAGTGAGATTAAACAAAGGATCTTTCTTAACTTTTTCTATCGTCCTGTTTCTCAACTTATACACGCACTTCACATAAAATATAGGCAGCACTACACGTAGTGATTCTACTTTAAACCACAGCTGAAATGATGCCATTTTAGGCTTTAAATATATTATGGGCAAGAAAATAATCCCCTGACTTTAGGGTTTCAGAAATGCCTCTTTTACTTTTCCCCAAACGTGCAAAGTCTCAGCTCTCCCCCTGCTCTGCCTCAAACCTGGTTTCAATTAGCTTGTCTTTCCAAACCACTACATTCCATTACTCCCCTCCTCAACCCCCTGCCCCGCCCATCCCCCCCTCACCAACTCACTCCCTGACTCTCTTTCCCTGTCTTCCTCCCTTCTTCTCCCCCTGCACACCCTGGCCAGGAGCCCAGGTTGAGAGACCCAAGGTAAAATAGACAAAGACAAATCTTTCTCTATTCAAGACCTTAAAAAGTAAGTCATGAAAAGCATATATGCCTCAGAGCCAAGCAGCAGTGAAAGTTTTCAACTTCATGTTACGCAACACAAACCAAAAAGGTTTTGTTCAAATGCTGATACATATTTAGCCAATAAACAGAAGCAGTTTGCATTTAAAAATATAATACTTTTTGTTTTCCATATATATATATATATATATATAGACTGAGAGAGGGAGGGGGGGCACCACCAACAAACAACACAGTGAACCCAGTGAAAATACATAGAAAAAGCCATAATCATAACTTTTCTCTCTTCGCCAGCACACCCTTAGTATCCCACAAAGGACATTTAAATGTAATTTGCTGAGACTCGCTGCAAAAACTGTCTGCAGCGTGGATGGTTTTCCTTTTTTTTCTGGCACTAAAGGGTGTGCCACTGTGAGGAGACAGCAAACAAAAAGGGAGGGAGAGAAAAAAAGAAGGGGGAGGAGAGAGGGGGGATCCACACCCAAAGTTGTTGCTGTACACTCTCATAGGGAAGTAGTAGTAACTTTTTAAACTTCTATTCCTTGGCAAACGATATTGGATTAGATAAGAGAGACACCTGAGCGATAACATCAACACTGTCAACAATCATTTTGGCACCTCTTTGATTTAACTTTACTCTAATGTGTGGGTTATTGGGGTCCTGTACAAAAGAAAAAGTCCCACTCACTATGCAAAGTACATCTACACATCCACACTGCACAAAGGTGAAATAACTACACAAATGTGGCGATTCTTATTTGTTATCTCTAAGAAGGATCAAAATCATCTAAAGGCAATAAAGTATATAGCCATGAATCACTTACATGCATCTTAATAAACTGCACAACTTCAATCTAGTCTGCATTCATGTGGTGGGTGTGTACCCACACCCACGTCTCTTCTCCTGCTCTATTTTAATTAAATATTTAACATGTATGAATGTTTTCACACAAAGTTACTGCCACTTTACGTATTTACAGCAAAAACAAATAACAGTGTTTAGCCAAGATGCCCCTATGCAAAAACATTCCCTTAGGGGAAAATAAAAAGTCCTTGAAAAACTCTGGAGACAAGTTTTCTAGTCATATAAAACAACTCATAATAATCTTACAGTGATAAACACACTGACTGCAACTGCCTGGTGGTATGAACAGGAATGCTGGACAGATAACTGTGACGCCTTTGCAAGTTAGTTATTTAAACTCTGGCCAAGCTGGAACAACTGATTTGTTGTCTTGCAGCAGAGTTGTTAAAGTTCAGAAACTGAAAGAACAGTTTGAAAAAAAAGAAAAAACTTTCAACTTCAATTACAGAAAATAAAAAAGAGTACAGCTTTACCTGTGCGCAGCCTTAGCGCCCTAGAAGCCTCACGCCTGCTTGAGCATCCTTGAAAACTTCTCGCCTTCTCCTCAATCCAAGAAAAACACTTTCACACTGTCACGCCTTCGCAGTCTGCTAGGACTCTGTCAGTCTTTTTCGATTTCTTGATCAACCAGATTTCCAGGGCGTTTTCTGCCCCCTCTCTCTCCCTCCCTCCTCCGCTCTGAGTTGATTTTAACCTCTTTTTTTCTGAGTGGCTGCTCCTCTGGGCTGAGCAGAGTGGTTGGACAGGGAGCTGGGCTGGGCTCCTGGTTAGCAGAGGGAGGGGAATCCAGGGGAGGGGACCCGTGTACGGGGAGTGGTCCTTAGCCTTCATGGGACCACCCACTGCTTCACAAAGAGGGCTGCAATGACATGCAACAGGAAAAGTGAGCTCTGCTTGAAAAAAAGAACTTTCAACACTTTAATGTCAGGCTTTCAAACTGTTTTTCTTCAATGTAAGCAGCACTATGTAACAAATTATTCAGGCAAGAAACTTTTACTGTTTTTGTCGTGATTTTTCTGTTTAAAACAGTTTTTTGCCCACTTCAGTTTTTGTTCTACAGTATAACAATGAAGTACACAGAGAAGAAGAGACGCACGCCACAAAATTGTTATCATGACAGACAATGACATCAACATGTTATTAAAACATTTACACTGCCGCACATAAACTGACACAAAGCTATCATTACCAAAACGCTTCGGGAGTACGGCCTTTAGTTAAACACAAAAGGCAAAGTGTCTATTTACAAGACAGGATTTACAGAAGTCAGTCGCTTTAACGGGGCCCACCCTGTGCTAGTGAACTGCAGTAGCCATATAATTTATATTAAATAATTTTTGCATCTAAGTTGGACATTAAAATGTATTCCACATTTTCAATCTGTGCTTTACACAGGTTGTTTTTTTAGCTCACTTTCATAAGCTGAAAACTGTAGTTGCAGCAGTTATCTCTGTAGTTGTCTGCGTGAATACCACACCAGTAGCATGCTGTATGTTGTGTGTGTCACATGAAAGTTTATTTTTAGAGTGAAACTGCTAATGTTAAGTTTGAAGTCCTAGCTTCATGTCAAAGAGTACTTCTTTTACATCCCACTGTTTTAAAAGTATCGCAAAGCCAAACACTGAAAGTTATGAATTGAAACCAAAACATTCTAGATGAACATAGCTATGAAATTCTTCAATGTGGTATGGAGACACGCAAAGCGATGGCATGATAGCTTGTTACGAGAGTCACTGGGCGGTTCCTCTGACAAATCATACCGGGATTATGGGTATGGCTGTGTCACCAACAGGCTTATAGATGAGAACATCTGATAAGACATGACTAACACTATGTTTTAAAAAAAGGTATTCCCATCCATTTTTGTTCCCGGTGTACACCAGCAGCTTTGTTAAATGAACTTAAGTACGCCCCTCAAGGACACGTTTCGAAAAGTGTTTATTTGGGCGTTTCTAACGCTACTAATGCAAGTGTGAAAGCTGTTACAGTGTTTAGCAGAGCAGAACTTTAACCTTTTGTGCTGGTTTCTTCAAGTCTACATAGTAGCTCACCACAAGCTAACTTTTACCATCACTTATCCATCACTTTTAGCTGCTTTTAAATTATTAGATACATTTTTTACAACTGCTGATGCGCATTACATATAAAAAGAGGTTACTGATTTAGGATATATGTGTGCATCCAGTTTTGAAAATGGATTTCATATGTGGGTTGTCCATGCACATGTGTGTTTTAAGTGTACACATGTGCGTCTCCGCTTCTCACACCAGTGTCTAGTGTCTTTGAAATTCCTGCAGTGTCCTTCTCAATATGTCACACCCATGCTCAGCGAGATGAAGTAGCAGGCAACATGCAAGGAATAGATTACATACAGAGGAAGTTACTGTGTTGTTTTTGTGGGGAGTGAACCGGGGAGTGGTACTTGTGCACGCTTGTGCATGTGTGTGCACGCACGCTTTTAACGTTACTACATTAGACCACCTTGAGTCAGGAGAGCTCAGATTTTGTTTTGTTGCGAAAACAGGGTGCAGCTCTCCCACAAAAAAGAAGGCCCGCTGTTTGTGCGCAGACGTGTGTAGATGTCTGTAATTGTGCACACACTGAGATAAAAGTGGAGAAATAACACCAAACATGTGCAAGACATGCAGAGATCCTAAAGAACTGTGTATAAAGCGGGGAACTGCTTTACTCTTTGGGATGGAACAGTGTTTAAAAATGTTCAGGGGAAGTTTCAAAAAAGGTTTTTTTCAAAAGTTTCAAAAAGAAAAACGTTACTTTAGTGCGTAAAGTATATTGTGTGAATGAATGCACAATTGTTAAAGCAATCATCCAGTGCTTATAGTATTTTCCACAGAATTTAACATTTTAACTTTAACAGAATAAGATTTCACCCACTTTCCAAGTACAGCACCTATTTGATTGCCTTTTTTGCCAATGGGGTGTGGCCTTTAAAGAACAGTCTTAGCTACCAGAAAATGCTGATTCCAGACAGACAACTCCTATTATGTGTCTGCTAGCAATCAGCATTACTCCTATCAAAAATGATGCACTGCTCACAAACTTTTCAGCAGGAGTTAAATGTTTACAGTTACAGTAACTCAACAGTAAATCATATCTTTGGTTATTTTTTCAGATACTCATGACGTTAATCTATAATACAGGTGTTCACATATAAATTTCTTATAAACATATCTGCTTTTATTCTAAATGAACTCACAGCAGCAGGCCAGAGGGAGACAAAGATAAGCAGAACAGTCAGTTCGCTCTGGGACAACTCAAATGTTGACTGTTCAAACTGGATAATTGTGAAATGTGCTAAATATCTTCCATGCTCTTGCAAAGTCAATGTCCTCTGTGTATCACTGTTTTGTTGCAGGTCACCCGCTTGAATACAAGGATATGTGGGAATGGGTGTGTTTCCTGGCTCTAGGTGTGTCAGCCAGTGTGAACCAGCGCAAATAGCTTGGCTCAGACGCACGATGAGTCACAGCCCATGACTACAATGAAAACATGGGCAGCTCAGACTGCAGAGAGGAGTAAAATCAGAGGATTAGATTGGGATGGACGGTTGAATAAATGTGTGTGTGTGCTTGTGTGTGTGTGTGTGTGTCTGCGTGTGATTGTTTGTGTGCGTGTTATGAATAATTTCTCCCACAGGATAAGGGAAGTCACATGCCACTGGCCTAACTGTAACTTGTGATATGACTAAATAAAAGTAACATAACGACCAGACAAAATAACTTTGAATCTATCAAATTTCTTTCAGCAGCTGTTTGGACCTGCCTATAGGTAAGACAGCCAGATGGGTGTGAGTAGAACATCTGATTGTGTAACACAGGCTTAATCATACACAATGGACTGATCTCAATTAATGATTTCCAACCACATATCAGGTTTTTAAACTGAATGGATGGTAAAATGGCTTTGAAAACTGCAAATAAAATGTAGTATATGTATATGATAGTATAAAAAAAATCACAAATATGGAAGAAAACTATGATCTTAGATTCAGACCGTGCCAGCAGTGTACTGCAAGTATCTTGTTTGTAGTCATTGAGATGATTTTTTTATAGTAAGAATATATATGTTTAATGCTTTTTATCTAGTATCAAATCTAGTATAGTAGAAAAATGAAAAAAAATCACGAAAATATGGAAGAAAACTATTGATCTTAGATTCAGGAGAGTTCTTTTATTGGTTTTAAATGTCTTAATGGCTACATCTTTCAGATCTGTACTGCAAGTATCTGGTTGTGATTGTAGTCATTGAGATGATTTTCAAGATATGATAAATGTGGAACTAGTCCAGAGAACAATGTTTTTTCAAGAATATAGCTTTTAACTCAATGTTTAATGTTATTCTATTTTTTATTTCATTTAGTTTTACCAACGTTGTCTTATTCAAATTCTTCTGTTATATATTTATATTTTTCAAACTTTTTATTCTGTTAAGGTCACTCCAGTGTTTCCTCGGATCTCACTGATCGACCGTGGCTGCTGGGGCTCTGTGGGTCCTGACTCCTGGCCTGCTTCTTTGCCTCCCTCCTGCTGTTTGCCTCCCTCCTGTTGTGTGTGCCCAGCCTGGAGGCTGCGGTCTGTGACCCGGCCCCGGTGCAGAAAAATGAGCCAAAAAATGGGGAATTCATGACCGCATCTGAGTGGGAGGGTGGGTTGCTTTTGACAAGGTTACTATGAAAAGTCTTTATAAATAAAGATTGATTGATTGATTAGATCTATTTGATGACAAGGTTACTTTCTGTAGTTTTGCTTGCTTGAAAAGTTTGCTCTAAAAGTATTTTAAAAGCCTGGTTTGCATGCAGAGAGCTTGTCAAAAGCAGGCGGTCAGTACACAGAAAGTGAGCAAATAGAAGTTCTTTGTAGCTTCATTAGATTTTTTATACACAATGCAACATTGTCGATATTGTGTCGAGTGTTTTACCAGCCAATGCTGAAGACAGAGTGAGATAAACATTGTCAAAGAGGCATTGTCAGTAGTGGAGAATGTCAAAAGAAATTCACCACAAATTCCACTTGTGTTTTTGGTGAATGAATGCACTATTGTAGAAAATGAGTTCAAAATAACTGCGAAAATAATCAGAACAAACAGTGACCTGTCTTGTGTTCCTACAGCTGCTGCCAGTTTCTTTTTATTTACTTATTTAGGATGTTTTCTCTTTTTCTATGGTTTGTTTCTGAAAGCAAATCAAATTGAAGTAAGGACCTCTTTAAGGAAAACATCCAATAAATCTAAAAGAATTGTATACCATTGCACTGCTAAGGAATAAAAGTTTTTAAAAAAATGTATTAATATTGACACCCTCTGCAATTATACTGTGCGCTAAAAATAATTACATATAATGACAATTTTTGTTAAGTTTAGTTTAATAAGGAGAGATCATGAGAAGGAATTAAACATGATTTATTGATGTATAGAATTCAATTTGAGGTATTTGCCAGTTAGACTCCAATGGCCATTTACAGCTGAACGAATCCCTGCTGTGATTTTGATTAGAGCAGGACCCACCGGAGTCTAGACACTGGTGGTGGAGATGGAGGCATGAATGGAGCCTGAGTGATGAGGGAGAGCTGGTGATGGGGAAAGAGGTGTGTTGCACAAAGGCATCTGCAAGCAAGAATGATGGATGCGCAGTGAGATTTAAAGTACACAGAGTGAAAGCTGATTGGCCTGAAGAAGGCCGGCAGAAAGATGATTGGGATAGACCAGTGATGTCACCGTCACCTTGACTGCCAATACCTGGAAAGCAGTCAGATGTGTGACTACAGATCTTCCTTACTGAACTAACGCATAAGCTTCATTTCAATGAGAGATCATTAGAAGGAATTGAACATGATTTATTGATGTAGAAAATACAATTTGAGGTATTTGACTGTTAGACTCCGATGGCCAATCACAGCAGAACAGAATCCCAGAAGTGACAGGGATTAGGGCAGGATACCCAAAGAAAAGAACGCAATCTTGCCGTAGCAGGAAGATCTGATCTATAAAGAATGGCACATATGAATTTATGAAGCAGCAGAGTAGAAATTGAGCCTGCGACAAGACTCGAGGGCCATCGGAGGTCAGGAGGGTGGAGAGAAATTGTAATAAGGCATGAGGACAGACTAGAGCTAAGACAGAGACGGAGATCCTTTGATAGGCTCAGAGCTGAGGTACAACAGGAGAGAGACAGAGAGTTAGTGATAAGGCTGAGAGCTGGCAAAGGAGACAGGAGAGATTGAAGGGCAGAGAGGAGAGGCTGCCAGCTTAGGGGCACTGGAGGGCATCCTGCAGCAGAAAGATGATAGGAGACAAGAAATGGTTGCAAAAGGCAGGAAAGAGAAGAGCCTGCATTAAGGCTCAGAGCCGCTGTTGGCCAATAGAGAGCAGAGAGCCTACAATAAGACTGAGAGTTGCGCAGACAGGAGAGAAAATAGCCTGCATGAAGGCTCGGGCTGGCTGATGGCCGACAGAGAGCAGAGAGCCTGCAAAAAGCTGAAAGTTGCAAGACAGGAAACAGTAAGCCGATAATCACCAACATGTGAACAACAAGAGAGATTTACCTAACCAAAGCTTCCTGGAATAACAGAAAGAGGCTGAGGGTTTTTTATTTTATTTTATTTTATTATTATTATAGAAGGCTCATTATAGTGAACTGAATGAACTACCGTACAAATGGCTTATGCAGATATAAAAATCAAAGCTAAACATATCACCCTATAAGGAAAAAAGAAAACAGGCTCCGCCCCCTCACCTGAATTCCACACATAAACTTTGATCAGTTTCATATTACTTGGCAGTGAAAAACTTAAACGTCAGTAATTATTGCAAAGACCAAAGCCTGACCTGGCATATCCAGGTCTGGCTTTGGTAAATATAACTCATGACTCTTAGAGATAAAAAGACATTTATCTGCACAGTTAGTTTAAGACATGACCCTACTGAAGATTTTGAAACAAATGGGGGTATGTTGCGAATGCTGAGCGGACACAGTTAATGCTTTAGTAAAGAAAAACTACTGCAGGCGAGAGAATGTCTAACCTGAAGAATCCTGCTTGCCTCTACAATGTAGGACAGGGTCTGCACCTTTATAACTGTGGCTAGATTTCACTACATGTACTATCTGTAAGGTTTTGAATAGCAAAGTGACTTGAGCCGAATTTCCCCATTTTTTAGTTGGCTACTCATACGGAACATGTGGACTACTCCCACATGAGCTAAAGAGAGGAATCATCACCCTCTGCTTACAGAAATGGGATGCAATTCATGAGAAAACACCATGTGTTGGTGCAAGTGCTGCGAGCTTAGCTGCGGAGGATTCGCTAGAATTGCTGCAGATTTAACTCTAGATGAATGTGAATGATCGGGCTGAGTGATTAGACTGGGAATTTTAGCTTCTTAACATGGACTGGACTCCTGAATTAAGTATTGAACTGAACTGAAAATACAAAGCTTTGTCTCCCACTAGAATGTGTTTTCAGTATCAGCCAACGCAAATACTTTAATGAGATGTATTGCAAATAACCACAACTGAGAATGAATTAACAATATTTTTTTAAAAGCTGAATACAGTTTCACTTGCCAAACCCGGGCTTGATTACTGCCACACCTGTTGAATCAAGAAATCATTTCAATAGAACCTGTTTGACAACGTGAAGTTGGCTAAAAGTTTTGGGGGAAAAAAACACCCATCACATCACAATCTAAAGAAACTGAAGAACAGATCACCAAGGGACTCGCATCTATCAGTCTGGAAAGGCTTACAAAGCCATTTTTTAGGCTTTGGGACTTGAGGGAATCACTGTGAGAGCCATTATGCAGAAATGCAGAAAACTGGGAACACTGATTAACCTTCCCAAGAGTGGCTGTCCAAGCAAAATTACTCAAAGAGCACATCAATGACTCATCCAGAAAGTCACAAAAGAACCCAGAGCAAAATCTAAAGAACAGCAGGCCTCATTTGCTCAGAGATTCAGCAAAAATAGATGCATCTGCCTGATCTTAAATGTAGCATTTGTGATTGAACACCCTCAAAACTGGCTGAATAAGAAAAATTCTTCAAAGAAGATTGGGCCAAAATTCCTTCACAGTGATGTGAAAGACTCATCACCAGTTATTGCAAACATTGCAGCTCTTGGCGCCAAGGGTGGCACAACCAGTTATTAGCTTTAAGGGGCAATTACTTTTCCACATAGGCCCAGGTGGGTTTGGATAGCATTTTCCCACTTAATAAAACAGAAAACAGCATTTTGTATTTACTCAGTTTATCTTTGTCTAATATTAAAATTTGTTTGATGATCTGAAAAATTTAATTATGACAAAAATTATAACATGGCACTGTAACTATTAACAACAGTCCATAATCATCTGGAAGATAAGCAGCCCTTCATTTCATGATGCAAATGTTTTCAATTAAATTAAATTTTATTTATATAGCACCAAATCACAACAACAGTTGCCTCAAGGTGCTTTATATTGTAAGGTAAAGACCCTACAAAGAATACAATTACAAATACAAAGAAAACAGAGAAAACCCCAACAATCATATGACCCCTTATGAGCAAGTGCTTTGGTGACAGTAGGAAGGAAAAACTCCCTTTTAACAGGAAGAAACCTCCAGCAGAACAAGGCTCAGGGGGGAGCAGCCATCTGCCACAACCAGTTGGGGGTGAGGGGAGGAAGACAGGACAAAGACTTGCTGTGGAAGAGAGACAGAGACTAATAATAACAAATAATTAAACACAGAGAAATGTATAAACACATAGTGAGTGAAAAAGATGACTAAAGATGAAGCACTCAACACATCATGGGAATACCCCAGCAGCCTAGAAGTATTGCAGCATAACTAAGGGAGGATTCAGGGTCACCTGATCCAGCCATAACTATATGCTTTAGCAAAAAGGAAAGTTTTAAGCCTAATCTTAAAAGCAATCTGAGAGCGAAGAGCTCTAATGGGGTGATATGGCACTATAAGGTCATTAAGATAAGATGGGACCTGATTATTCAAGACCTTGTATGTGAGGAGCAGGATTTTAACTTCAACTCTGGATTTAACAGGGAGCCAATGAAGAGCGGAGAAATATGGTCTCTCTTTCTAGTCCCTGTCAGTACGCTTGCTGCAGCATTTTGGATCAACTGAAGACTTTTCAGGGAGTTTTTAGGACATCCTGATAACAACAAATTTGAATAGTCCAGCCTAGAAGTAATAAATGCAAAAACCAATTTTTCAGAGTCACTGGGAAATGCACGCAGGACAGTTCAGCAGCCTGATTCTTCATCTATAAAGCTATGCTGTTTGTAATAGCTGCAATATGCAGTTTAGCATTGCCTTGGTTAAATATGCAGGGTCTTTTCTGAAAAAGATGGGAGTATATGTCGCTTCAAAAACTGTATGTAACTTTCAGCATTGATGGTGCCTTTTCCAGATGTGCAAGCTGCCAATTCCATAGGCACTGATGTATCCCCATACCAGCAGAGATGGTAGTGATTGAGTAGTAATTGACAAGCCAGATGACTGTTTCTCTTCTTTAAGTCAGGAGGATGTGATGTCCATGTTTTCCAAAATACATTTCTAAATTCAATTCATTTGAGCACAAAACAGTTTTCCACTTTGCCTCAGTCCATTTTGAATGAGCTTTGGCTCAGAGAAGGTGGCAATGTTTCGGGATTGCATTCAATTATAACTTCTTCTTTGCATGGCAGAGCTTTAGCCTGCATTTGTGGGTGGGATAGTGAAATCTTTGCACAGAAAATAATTTTTGGAAGTATTCTTGAGCCCATTCACTGATTTCCATGACAGAATCATGCCTGCTACTTAAGGGCACAAGGACCACAGGCATCAAGTACTGATTTTCTGCCTTGCCTTGTGCACAACATTTTATGCTGATGTTATTATACTGTCATAAATGAGTTTTTCAAACACTTTAGGATTTTTGATAAACATTATTCTGAATTTGTTCCAGAGTTAGTGGACAGTTTTTTGCATATTGCTGACCTTCTGCCCAGAGAAAAAACAGCCCGGAGAAATTCTGCCTCTCTAAGGTCATCCCACTGACCTTTTGCTAATTAACCTAGATGCAAAAAATTCCTCCAGCAGTGCCACTTACTTTTCCAGTCTTTTGTTAACCCCAACTCAACTGAAATGGGGTCATAAATGAGCTAATATTTTTTGTAACGGTAATGGTCTCAGCTTTCTTTGAATTATTGTGAAAAAAAATATTTGTATATGAGATTTGACGGTCATTGTATTCTGTTTTTATTTACATTTCACACAGCATCCCAACATTTTAAGAATTGGGGTTGTGTTTGAACTTTGGATATACGGCACAAATTTTCATCTTTTAAGTTTTGTGCTTAGCTGTTAAATGTTCCATGGTAGTGGAGCTGCAAACTGGCTACAGATGTATGCATTTGTCTGTTACTTGATGAGCAGGTAATGTGGAATGCTCAGAGCTACTGCTGAGGAAACAGATGCCTGCTACCGTTGAAAATGATACTATGAAAGCAGTACTATGAGCAAACAAAAATGTAAGCAGTGAGTGGGAGCTCATGTTAAACCGTCATAAAGCTAAGGGGGCTGTACCTTCATAATAATGCTCTGCAGTTAGCCTCCACACTGTCATTGTCATGGTAAGAAATTTTGCATACAAACCATGTACTTGTAAGGGAATATTTGAATACTGGGGTGATGCCTGCTGTTACTTCTGTAAGGACAGTGTACATGGCTTATTCTAATGCTTATATTATTTCCCAACATATCTGCAATTCAACAAGATTAAAATCACTCTACTGTCTTCAACTCTGTTGAGACTGTTCAAGCCAGGGAAGTTTAAATCCTCGTAATAAAAGTAAAATGTAATTCCTCACCTTTCAAATTGCTTTGCAAGTTGAGTACTGGGTAAAGTCCTGTTTAAAAAACAATTTAACCAATTTAATTAGCACAGATAATTGAATTTCGTCTTGTTGGCAAATTAGCAAGCCTATGGAATGAAAAGTGATCACCCCATCATTAAGAAGTTTCCCCATAACTTCATTACCACATGCATCATTTGTTACATCAGATGCAATTTATTACCACGTATGCACTTCTGTGCTACGCTAGTCCTAGAGCGCTGTGGGTAAGTAGACTGCAAGCTGCAGCTTCTCAAAACAAAGTGGACCTCAAATAATCATTGAGAGCAGAGTGTATCTATGAGGAGATTAAGACTACAAAGAAATCACTGGCACCTCATGAATGTGCAGTACCCAAGATAAACTATCTTGCAACACACAGGTCATGCTGCCTGTTTTTTGCTATCACCATAGTAACTCATCTATTGGTAATCTTTTTGGAATTCCCCTCAGTTCCTGCTCTCTCGCATGCACACGCTGACTTACAGGGCACACACGAGCGTATGCTGATGATTCAGAATGGCAAGCTGTTCCTTTGGTAGAGAAGAGAATGTCAGGAAAAAAAGGGGAATAAGAGACAGATCGAGTTGTGGTTTCCACTGCAAGCTATGAGTCACAAACACGAGGGAGTGACTCAAAAAAAAGAAAAAAAGACTATTCTGGGATGGCTACTATAGCAACATAATAAGCAAGGGGGCAGGTACTTGCAGGGATGTTTCCATAGCAATGCCCTGTGTGTGTGTATGGATAAATATCACATGCCACAAAGCAGTTTGTTATGTAGTAAGGAACTCTGCCCCACTTTTTAACACAAAGTTTATAACAGTTTTTAAAGAAGGCTATTATCTACCCCCCCCAACCAACACACACACACACACACACCTTCTTGTTTTTCCATTACAGCCTGAACAACCCTTTTTGTCATCTAAACAGCCCGATGCTTGGAACACCTTCCGCACGTTTGGTCTTGTCGTCACCACCCTACGGCAGGCTTAAGACGTTCCTGGAAACCTCCGGTAAATTTCTGCTGGTCAAGTGTTGTAACACATAGCCCCCAGAAAATTAAGCAAGGGATCTGACACATTACTGACGCACGCCTTTGTGAATCTGATTAGATTACTGTGATCATTCTCTTCACAGAGTCTGACAGCTATTCACTATTAACTGTTTTCAGCTACTGATCTCTCACTCCACTTCCATCCGTTGTGCAGACAGATATGATCCCAAGCTGCACATTCCAGTCATAGCTAAAAATGTTGATGCGCTCACTCACATGAGAATCATGTAAACGAACAGCAAGTCAGTACATGAAGAACCGACCAGTGAAGTGGGGGGTACCTCTCTGCTAATACAGCACATTCAAGTCTTCTTTCTTAGCAGAACTTTTTGAACTGAAGTGAGACAACAGTGGTACCTGTTTTTAGTTCTGCAAAAAATATATTGCTAGCAACGTACATTTGTTTTTTCATGTGAAGATAGCCTAGGGCTATTTTAAACACTGAACGTTGAGTACACACCCAAACCACAACTGTGGAGCAATTATGACTAACATCTGAAAGCAATATTTCCGAATACACCGTCCTCTACCTTTGTTGGGTAGTGAACCAACTTATAAAGGTTTATTAAAGAGAATGCATTTTTATTTATTTTTAATGTTTTTCCAGCACGCAATATTTCTGCCTTAGTAGTCATGGCAGTGCATTATTGTAGTTTGCCTTAGTTTGACAACACGCCCCACCTCCAGATTCTGGTAACATGAGCCAGAAGCAACTCTGGGGTTTCATGTCCAAAAGTGCAGGGGCTGTCTGTTTTCTCTCCATACCTCTCTCTTGACTTGTGTCACGCACTTTCTTCTCTACTTTCACACTGACAACCTCTGTTGCAGGGCAACACAAACTCACCAACAAACAATTTATTTATAATCTCTTCACAGATGACAATAACTGCTTCAACTTAAAGCTGGTGCTTGCAGCGGATGTTTCTTGTTATGTCGTCCGGAGTGCTTGGTCACTACTGCAAAAGATCTAATCTTTTCTTTCCCTGCCTCTTTCAGCTATTTCCCCTCAACATGCTCACCTTTGACCTCCCTCATTCCATTCTAGGGCTGCGTTTTAGAGCTACAGAGATGCAGAGAAATGTGCAGCTCACACCCTTTGAATGCACTAAAGCCACGAAAAGACCCTATCACCAAACAGAAGATCTCAAGGTCACGTTTCTTATCTAACAGGATATAATATGATATACAGCGTGTATATATGCATGTGTAACTATCTGTAAAGTGTTGCAGTCTTTAAACGTCATATTTTCATTCTTTTCCCTGCTTCAAAAATAGAGGACATTTGACTTGAAGTCACACTCGGGTGCTGACTAAGGATCCATCTTCCTGACCTCATTTGTATTGCTCAAATTTAGTGTGTGTGCGTGTGTGTGTGTTAGAGGAATTTAAAACCCAGCTACATACTAGAGTGTAGGGAAACCCCATAAAAGTCTAAGGGTGGGATTATGTGGTGGCTGAGTGTTGTTTCTATCCGCCCAGAGATGTCCCTCCAACTGTGACAAGAGTGATGTGCTCTTGTTTTGGCCAGCTGGCCTGTGACAATAAGCAGAGCTGTAAATATGTCCAGATTTGTGTAAAAGAGACACATGTAAGGCCTTTAAAGATAACTTCAAGACACAAAATCTACACAGCAATAATTCATAAACATGCTTAACCCACACAACAGGAACGTCGGTGGTAGTTTTCCTTTCATGAAAAGTGTGTCAGATTGCTTCACCTTGCTGTTCCAAGCCCTTCACTGACTACCTCACCCTTTTCCAGATGTGTGTCTTGCAACACCAGATGCTCAGCACATGCATACCATGCCCAGAGCTCCTGCTGCGAGCTGACAGCCACACAGGGACCTTGTGTGGTGAAACAATACATCAGCTCTCTGTGTTCCTCCCTTACGGGGCTCCTCGCTGCTCCAACTGCTGTTAAGAATCCCCACCCCTCCTCATGCAAGCACACAGAAGAGAAAAAAAATGTCCAGAAAACGAGGATCAGTAGAGGAAGGAAAAAGTAGTGAGTGTGTGGCCAAGTGAGAAATAAAGACCAGGGGGAGGAAGGTTGGCAGGACTGGAAGAGAAAATGTTGCTGTTGGCATAAGACAGCTCATTGTTCTCGTGGCTTGCTTCAGTTTAGCTTTTTAACTCTGATGCTTCTAAATACAAAACAGGCCCAGCATATTGTGTGGACTTGATGCTGCCTCCATCTGGCAGGAAGCTTGAATCAAAATGATTTCATATTTGACTTCATTACAAAACAGCTTTGGTAACACCACTCCTTCAGCAATCAAAGGGTTATCCTTCAGCACTTTTGTAACTGCCGCTGTGGTGCGAGTGAAGTCAAAGTTATTTGCTCAAGTTACAGCCCTCTTCCACCGTGATCCACAGGATGAGTGAGTCATGTGTTCAAGGACTTGGGTGCTTCGCTGTTGTGGGAACATTTCCATTTTCTGATTTCCATGAGACCACAGAACAAACTAAAATGGCTTCCCTGATTCCACACCATGGTGGAAGATGGTTGCGCCAAAATGATCTTGAATCACGCTTAGCAAGTAGGAAAAAATGACACATCTGACTCACTCGGAGATGAGAGTCCTCTCTTGTGCATCTCCCATGAGTGTGTGGATGAGTGAGTCAGAAAGAAAGCCCCTGCATCCACCCGAGAAGTTCTAAAGTTTAATGCGCAACACTTCAGTGATCAAACCACAGTCAGGGGTACTAAATGTGTCACATATTTGATATTAAAGGGGAGTTAAATCAATATGTGCCTGAATAATCTGCATTCATTACATGGGCTCGTCCAGGTTCCCCGTTTCACCTGCAACCACGTATAACAGACAATGCTGCGACAAACAAAGAAACAAGGATACGCCGGGAAGCAGGTGTGGGGAAATTTCAACAACAAATGATCAAGTGTGTTCAACAAACTTTCATATGGTTGGGTGTGTCCGATGAAGCCAAAAGCTTTGTGCTCACAGTTCAACGCCAACAGACAAAATTTATTCAAAGCATCTGCCATTACAAAAGAAAGAGTTTAGCTTCGAGTTAGGCATTCAGGCAGACATTAAAAGAACAAGTAAATTGATGTACCACACAGGAAACGGTGGATTATGGTTATCCCCGTTTTCTTTTCCTCTTTTTTTACTCTAGCAATACCAACTTGCAGAAGTAGGTTCTGAAACATGGCGTTTCAGCATTGGACTGGGGTGTGGCTCTCTACATTTTTATATCAGCCCTACATGCAAACTTATCATTGACAAAAAAAAAAAAAAAAAATCAATCATTTTCCACTTACAGACTACATATATACATGTGCATTTGGAGCTTTAAACAAGTTATAGGTTTAATGTGAAAATCTGCTCTGAACTTCTAAGTCTTAAAGAATTGTTTTACTTTGGAGTCCGTGTGCCTTTTCAACCACTGTTGACTCCAAAACTTAAACACGTTTTATTGATGCTTATCAAGTTTAGTGTTTTGGTGGCGGAAACATGGTAACAAAGTACAGATTTTATGTGAATGGCCCTTGCCCTCGTGTATCCAAGAGGAGTTCCTTATAAAGAGTTGTTCCAGTCATCTCCTTAGGGAAGCACAGACTACTTCAAAACAAGAACCCGTAGTTTAAGGCAGACAGCATTCCCATCTTCTCAAACCACAGAGTTCAGCCCAGCCATTTTCTCTACCAGATGTGCTGTATTCAATAGCCTTCAATGTTAAGTCTTTGCCTGCCCTCTACAGGGACTTGAGGACTCTACAGTTTTAAGTTGGCTTACCATTTGTATAGTAAACCCGCATATGGTTTGCAAGAGTTAGAAAGGAATTTAAAAATGGCCTATGCATGTCCCAAGACACCTAGACATTAAACCTGATGAATCACAAAATCAGCTGCAGAAGTGCGTCACAAGATGCCTAGTGAGCCCAAGGTTAAGTAGTTGGAGATAATGCCAAAAAGCAGTGTTTTACTGACCTCTTCTGGTTGAATTTTTCATGGCATGTTTCAAAACCTAACCACTGCCTATTAGCATGTGTGGGCACTGTTGTACCATAGACTGCAAGGTCATTTTCTGTTTTTGGTAGGCATGATTTGAAGTGAAGAAACCCAAAATATTTCTGTTTGCTTATTCTCACAACAAAACACAATGGACATCAAATCCCAGAGATAGCATTGAGGGAAATGCTTTATTTCGCACGTCAAACAACCAGAAAACCACTTTGGAGGCCACAGAGAAACTTCATTCTTGTCTTCAAATACTGTCATTCCTGCAGGTAAGTAAGCATGTGTGGCTCAATGTCCATTGGTTTTGAGTGTTGGAGAGCAGAAGCGCAGAGTGCTTTTGTTGACTATCAGTGTCCTCTCACTTGAAGATCTTGCCCTGGTTGAAGGCTTTACCCACATGCTTGAAGTCTCCCTCCCAGGCAAAGTACTCCTTTACCATGGTTTTGCACTCTTCACTGTCTGGATCCAGCTTGCGCCAGTCATATGATTCGTAGTCAATCTGCCAATCTTCAGAGAGCTGGGAAGGAAAGTTACAAGGAGGAAAAGAAAGGGGAAAAAAGAAAGAATTGAATGCAAGTTAATTATCCTCAGCTTTTAATCCTAAAATGTATCATCAACATCACTATCCGATGTTAGATGACACATTCCATCTTACCCTATCAAGGCGATAGGTGAACCATAACAGAATGCATTCAAATGCAGACCATGTAGCTACGGGACACTATATGAATGCCAGATCTCAACATTCCTCAGATGTTTTTTCATTTTCACAACAACTGTATAACACCGAGTGGTTTTCCGTGACAACAGCCCAGATACATGTATATGTATATATGTTTTGCTGCCGAAAGTAGACATGACAATCCACAGAGTTCAAAAGTCAGCTTAGGTCAGTAACCAAGAAATACCTGCACAACTAAATCTGTCTTTATTCAAGGACAATTGTCTTAAACTGCAATATGGTTTGTGGCCACAGCATGAACCAGCCTTTTACTCACTTAACCAGAGATGACTGGGATGAATATGGTCTTGGGACACTGCCTTGCCCAAAAACAGGGTAATTTAAAACAGCGGTCTTTTTGCGCCCCCGTTAGATTAAGACAATGAGGTGTGATGTAGTGCCGGTACCGAAAAAAGAAGATTTAATAACACACGGAAAAGACCCAGGGGACACTGAAAACCGATAAAAACCCTGAAAACCATACTTGCCCAAACGAAAACAGGGGTAATTTAAAACACTGACTGGAAAGTTAACGGAGCTGCAATCCATGCATTTCACCTCAACACATGAGGAAATGCCCAAATCAATGTGAGAAACAATACATTCTTGACACTGGGGATATTATCAACTCAGAACACTGATCAAAGCACGTTTAAAATCTAATACTTACAGTGAAGGCCAGTTCCTGGCCTCTGAAGACCCAGATGCCAGAGATGCTGCTGTCGTTGTTGGTGCCGAACAAGATGACACTGGCAAAGGCATTCTTTCTGAGTTTGTCCAGGCGCTGGAACATACCTGTGAGGTACAACCAGAGATTTGAGACATTTAGATTTTTATCAACATGTCAAGGACATATTTTATTTGATCCATATCAAAAGGCACGTCTGTCTTTCTACATGTAGAACAAAAAAACAAATTGCCTGTGGGGCAATTCTGATCCTGTTTAATGTGACCACAGCATGAACCAGCCTTAAACTCACTTAAAACAGAGATGACTGGGATGAATATGGCCTGCAGTTTCTTTTCCCCCGTCTGATTAAGACTGTGTGTCATGACAGGACACCGCCTTGCCCAATGACAGGGGAATAATTGCTTTTCTCCTAATTGTAGTACAGACCCGTTTCTGGAGTTGATTCAAACATGTCCAAACTCCTTACAAGAACGTCACTGAAGACCTGAAGATGACCAATTTAACATTTGACAAAAGGTACTTAACATTTTTTTTTTTTTAAAACAAAATGGTTTTAGCAGTGCCAAGCCCCTGTCTGTCCCCATTTACACATTCTTTGAAAACTGGTGTAATCAGCTTTCCTGAAAAACTGCAAGATTAAATTCCAACCCAGAATCAGTCAAAAATAATGAGTTAAATGAGACTAAAACCTAAATCTACACCAGGACTGAGAAAACAAGCAGTACCCACTGCAGTCAACAAGAAAACAAGTTAAGATGCATTTAAAATGATCTGTCCTGTGTAGCAAGTCCCAGCACTGTCTCCTCTAATCCCCTCTTTAAGGCTACATGAGAGCCATCTTAGAAGTCTACAGACTTTCAGAAAAATTCCCATATGCACAGAACTGCCTCTGATCCCAACTTGTTCCTGGGCCATAGGAGCAAACCTAAACAGATGGAGGAAATGCATGCCAGCACATGAAGCAGCAAAGACAAATAGATGTAAGACCAGGGAAGAAAATAAAGCCTTTTCTGCGTTTGCTTTCCAACCAATAAACAATCATAATAATAAAGTAACTTTAGATACTACTGAGAATAAAAGTGTTCTATAAAGTGGCTGCTGCCGAGTCTCACCTGTGATAAGGTTGCAGCTCTTGAAGGCAAGTGTGAGCTCCTCGGGGTATTTGTACTGGCTGTACCAGATTGAGTAGCCCTCACGGTCAAAGTGCTCCCAGAAGTGGGGAATGGCTACGGTCAAGGTGTCCTCGTTGGAATACTTTCTCTTGAACTCATCCATGACAAATGCGCTAAAATGAAAAATGGAAATGTCAGGAGTTACGTGATCCATGTACATGCAAGGTGAAGAGAACAAGGTGCAGGAATTAGGTTGAGATCACTGAAGAACAAAAAAATAAATAAATAAAAATAAAAAAATGTAGGAACAGTTACTGAATGCCTACAACCATAAATTCTACAGGACTATAAAAGGATGTTTAAAGCCAGGATTTGCCAGTGACAATAGCCCGAGCTTATAAATACCCACACGACTCCGCCATCTTTACTTCAAAGAGAATCTTTAAATACCATAAAGCCTTGATTAGATTCTGTTGCAGACATGGACAGCTGGAGACGACGTGACCAAGTAGTCGTTCCTTTTATACTTCTCCAAGTCCACTGCCTGGGGTATACACGTAGTTTGCAAATTGTAATGTAAATTCTCTGCAGACAAGTCTGCACAATCACCCCCCCAAAAATTAATCAGACCTAAGCCAGCTGACCCACAGATATACAGTCAACCCTGAAGGGCAACTATGCTTCTCAAAGTTACATTCTGTTTGTGGCCACAGCATGAACCAGCCTTTTACTCACTGAATTCAGAGATGACTGGGATGAATGTGGTCTTGATTTTATTTTCCCCTGTTAGATTAAGACTTGGTGCCATTAAATGGGCACAGTCTTGCCAAATGATAGGGGACCATCTTTCCACAGAGTGGAGAGCATAGGAATGTCAAAACTCAACATGTGAAACCACATAACGAGTTTTAAATGATCAATATGCCAAAGACGGCTACAGATGCACAATAGAGAAATAGGCCTTCACCAACTGATTAGCACTCTTAAAAGGTAGAGAAGCATTTAGGGAAAACTAGTGGGGTAAAGTGTCACACCCAACACTTGCAGACTGACTCCACATTGTATGGTAATTAAAAATCTATAAAGTGTGAGCTTACACTGAAACAAATTCTAAATGATGAAATGTATACGCAAAAGAAAAAAGATCTCTCTACCTCTTTGGCAGGTGTGCAAAGGGGTCCTTGGCTTTGGGCTCTGCAGCCAAAACAGCATCACAGTCATCCATTTCCTCTTCAGGATCAGGCTTCTTCTCTTCCTTTTTCTCTTCCTTCTTCTTCTCTTTCTTCTCCTGGGGCTTGCCAGCCTCCTTTCCTCCCTTCTCTTTCTTGGAAGGAGTCTCTTTCTTGGGCTGCATCTCAGCAAATTTCTTGGCTGGAGGAACAAAACAATGAAAGCCATGTTCCAATGTTCTGTCTTTGGTTTTGTACCCGTTGGAAAGGAGCCAGCGCCCTCAAATCATTTGCCAAACAATGGCTGATTTTAGCTGTGTTAGTATTGGCATGAATTTAATCAGATATGCAAACTTTTTTTTCGTAACTTAAAATAGCCTCGAAGAAAATGCTAGGAGGGGTCAGTCTGAAGTATGGCCCGACTCCATTGTGCACCTTAAACTTGGCAGAGCAGTCGGGTGTAATAATAGATTCTTAAATTGGGTTCTACTCTGAGACCCCTCACCAGCGAGATGATTGGGAGATAATTACCCACGAAATTCAGTTGTCAAAGTGATACGGTATTACTCTTATTTCTGAAGAATCCAATTGTGCAAATAACTCAAATATTAGGAGTGAATGCAGCTTTTCCAACTATCATTTAAACAACAATGGTGTGGAGTTTTGCTTTTAAACATTTCAGACACTTAGGCTACGAGTTTATAAGGGACCTGCTGTCTAACATGTATGCTTTCTGATCTAACTGCTGGTGACTCACCGTCAAACTGAGCCATCTTTTCACACAGCTTGACCTCTCCGAGGACAGCCTTGAACTGTGGCTGGTTGACACAGGTGACAAACCAGCGGGTCACATTGGGATAGGGCTGACGGAAAGAAGGCTCCAGGACCTACAGGGAACAGTGAGGTGTTAATGGCTTCTGGTGCAGCTTCCTCCCCAAATTTCATGACAGAGCTAAAGTGTTGCCGTTAGGCTCCAAGGTACCGCAAGGTGCAGCCATCTGTGACAAACCTGTTTGTAGAGCCAGAGCATGGAGCAGACCACGGTGATGTCTGCAAGGGTGACCCGCTCTCCCACAAGGAAGGTACGGGTGTTCAGGTGTTGGTTCAGCACAGCAAGGAACTTTTTCACATCCTCCTTGGCCTGCTCGGTGGCCTGGACAGTTGAAAAACAAAAAAAGAAAGAAAAATTACTGTAAATCTTGTTTTCCAGTACCAAGGTGCAACAACAGGGTGCAGTCCTCTAGGAAGCTATTGTTTTGACTAAGAAACACTGAGCTGTATACCTGCTTGTTGAACTGCATGATTCCCAGAGTGGGGAAGACCCATGCGCTGGCAGGAGGGATGATCTCTGAGTCAGCGAAGCTCACCCACTGCAGCACTTGGGCTGCCGCCTGAGGAGTGGCACCGCGCAGGGTATCATTGCTCACTACGCACGCAAGATTTTAAAAAGGAAAGTTGCTGTTATGGTTTCACAGTCGTTCTGATTTTTTTTTTTTTTTTTTAATAGTACAACCTCAGCATTTTAAGATTTTCTTAATTATCATACATTGTGCACATCAATGAAATGATACACTACAGGTAAGACTGTATAGATATAACTAGCAGTGTGGTCTGACCCGTCTATATGATGATAAACCCTTGAGTCAAGAAATGTCCTGTGAATTTAAATGTTTTGCTGATTGAGTGCTTTATCCCATCACAAATTCTAGACCGAATTAACTGCATCCCTGAGGAATTTTCTAAAACAAGAGTGTAGAATTCAAGCCACTTAATTATTATTAAATGTGAGACTTACAGTAGTGAGCAATGGCATTACTCTCAAACAGACAGAAGCCGTCATCTCCCTGGTAGGCAGGTACCTACAAACAATGACAGAACTACTTATTTGAACACATTCAATGCGTTTTTAGTCAGAGAACAAAGCAGTGCATGTGCAGATCTGTTGGCTACGAAACATAACAAAAGGGTGTGTTGTCAAACTGGTTAAATCCCAGCTCATAAGTTGCATTTGACAAATAACGAGTCAACCATATTCGTGTGGGAAGGAAAAAAAAGGGAGGCTCTAAAAGCAAAGCAAAATTGCATATTTAAGGG
This sequence comes from Oreochromis aureus, assembly GCF_013358895.1. Classification (NCBI taxonomy): domain Eukaryota; kingdom Metazoa; phylum Chordata; class Actinopteri; order Cichliformes; family Cichlidae; genus Oreochromis; species Oreochromis aureus. The sequence goes on along the minus strand of NC_052943.1, from coordinate 14,050,554 downwards.
AACTGATTCATTGAATTGATTAAGCCAGCTGTACTTACCTTGCCCAGAGGGAAGTTGTTGAGGAAGGCAGGAGTACGGTTCGTCTGCCCGAAGGTGAAGGCAGGGGCACTCGTGGCAACTTTGAGGCGAGCACCACTGTACTGGGCTGCAATCTGGGCCTTAAAGGCCCGCCAGTTCTCTGGGTACGTGTACAGAGTCTGAAAGGACGGAAGACAACACCATTGTTACAGACAACTGTTTTTAAAAGCAAACTGCATATATGTGCACCACACCTTTTCAAGCTGGATGTCTAACCATTTGATCGGCCTATGAATGACTTTCAGGAAATAGCCTGGTGTTTTACTAATGTATATACTGAGTCCTGAACAGCCTTCTGTCTGTTTTCCAATTCTAATTAAGGCATGTAAACTTCAATAAAATTGGTAAGCAAGCTATCAAACCCGTTAAGAGGCAGCATTTAATTTGTTTTATGGTCACAAATAAAAGGATCCCATCCAAATTAAAAGGGTCGACCAATTAAAATCTGCCTGACTAGGCTATGGAGAATGAAGCTGAAATGCATCAAAATTGAAATACATGTTGACTTGCACGGAAGACGGCATTTCTGTTAACCAGTTATCTAAAATAAACAATTTTCACGTGGCTTAAAACCCTCTCTTGTCAAATAAGCTGGTCCTTAACCCGGAGTCGCTTAACTTCGGAGAATAATTTTAAATATACGGCAGAATTGAGACTAAATAAACTCAACTGTAGCGCTAACCTCAGGTAAAAAAAAAAACGCGTGAGATGCGAAGAGGAGGTTTTCAAAGTGATGAATAGGTAAGGTAACGTGGCACAACCCTGAGCTAGGAGAGCGGAGTCCTCCACTTACAATGCATCGCTAGCAACAGCTAACCTGAGTTAGGAGGAATACTGAATGGCATTGTTTATAAATATCCCCTATAAAAGCTAGAAAACACTCAGAAAGCAATGACTGTGTGAAAAGCTACTCAGTAAGAGGGCAGATGCATCTGATTTTTAGCGGATTGCAGCAGGAAACTTAAAAGTAAGCACTATAGCTGGCCACCTCTCCATCTTACTCACCCCTGCCGCCATCTTCAGGACGAGAGAAAGAAAGAACGACGGCGCGCTTCACTGACGTATTTACGGCCACGTGACGTGCGCGTTCTTGAAATATCCGCGTTCACAATTCTTCTCAACGGCATGGATAAAGCTGTCTGGTCACATTTCAAAACATTCGAACATGACTTAAAAACTTAGCTACAAATGCCATTTGTAAAGGTACTAACACAGGGAGATAAACATACACTGACACAAGGATTAAGAACAAATTAAATATTTTATTACAGCACACGCTAAAGCAAAAAATATGTAGGAATGATGGGCATTCAAAATAACATAAACACTACTAATATGGATACTTCTATTTGCTAGCAATTTTTAAGTAAATTTGTTAATACTCTTACAACATTTCCATAAAAAAAAATGTAGGCTGTACAGCATAATAACATGATGTGCCTATAGGGCTTGGCCCCCGTCTCTATACCAGAACAGTAGAAAAATAGTAATTATAAGACAGACAAACTGAGATACAACGCAATAAAGTCCCACTGTTTCATGCTCCTCGGAAGAAACTCAGCTCACGAGACCTGAAACAAAATACAGATGGTAAATTTTAAGTTTTTTTTTTTTTAAACCATACACCATTATTTTTGTTTGTTTGTTGTTGGGGTTTTTTGTGCTTTTTTTTACTGGGAAAACAAGATGGCCACCACAGAGGTAACCTGCAAAACACTTTATTACATGAATGCTTCCCAACATAATCATAACCAAACTAAAGCAACAACAACAACAAAAAAAGCAGATCTATGACCCATCTGACAATTTACTGTGGTCTAATAACTTACCCAGATAATCATCCATGAGAGATCCAATGGCAAACTGAAAAACAAGGAAAACTTTGTTTTAATTTAGTTTAAAGTATAAAAGATCGATGAAGGGACAATACCATCCCACATTGATTTGTTGAGCTGAGATTTTTCACTGTTACCGTCTTGGCGTCTGTAAACTGGATGTGACAAGTGATCTGACTGTTTAACCATACACTTCAATAAGTATACCCTGGAAACCTCTCTTTCTGAATCTTAGAATGATTGAAATCTGCAAAATGGGCTTAATGTTCTATTCAATATGACCCCAAGTCCATAAACTCACCAGAAAATTCTGTACTTAGTTCAGAATCTTTTCACAAGTCCCATTTTTCTATTAACTTCTATAGGACCAGAAGTATTTGTGCAAACACAAATGCTCACAGTTGTCACCCTTGTGAACTGTGACGTGTGCCAAAAGTGATGCCTTAACTGCTGCCACAGTCAGGCAGAAAACATGAGTGCACAGGCAAATCAGTTTTTACCTAGATACAACAAGCTGAAATGACAGCAAACATCAGACACCATGCACGGCAGCAGTTGCAATGTTATTTTTCATAGCATATGTTGAAATTATGGTTCAGCAGCTGTAGCGCGCTGGCAGTCTGCAGACAGCACATCGACTGGCAAGGAATGTCTGCTGTTGATGGAGACAGAGTACAAAGTGGGTGATGCAACCCGTCTATGGGCAACTCTTGCCTGCGCTGCTGATGAGCCATCAGCCAGTTGGACCAAATTAAAATGCGAGAGGAAGTGAAACAGAGTTCTAGAGACACTGAAAAGTGTCCACTGCAGCTACTGTCTGTACTTTTAATGCTGTACTTTTTAATCTTTGACATTTTGGGGTTTTTTTCCCCACACTTCTCCTATTCATGGAGAACTCTGTGGTCGCTCTCTTCCCCATTTTGGACCACTTGTCAACCAATCGGCATTCAACCAACACACAGCGTTATCCACATCCTGCAGTTGGTATTTTTGCACTGGATGTACGCTTGTCTGTAATGAAATACACACGCAAAAAGACGCCATTGCAGTGCCATCAACTACACATTACACTGGTCCTGATAAACCAGGTGTGATTTTTGTAACCTGGCACACGTGGCATAACCTGTGCAGCCCATGTTGAAGACACAAGTGTAAAAGCGGGTCAGTCCTTACCACCATTTTAATAATATATTAGTGCAGGAGCTCAGAGATTCCCCAATTACAGAGAGGGAGATGCTGGAAGAGTTGGAAAAAAGAAAAACCTTTCTGGAGAAAACTCAGCGATCACTTTGCTTTGTGTTTCGATTTCTAGTGTTTCCACACCAGCACTGATGCTGAGGTGAGACATATAATTCAGGAGAAGAGCCACAACCCTGTCATAAACTACAGGTTGGCCGTGGCACAACTAATCATGTGACCAAAACTAGGTGTAAAGCACTTCTGTACTGCCTTAACTTTTTAGAGCCCATCACTATGAACATCTTTTATATTTCTAGGAAATTAACTCCTGCTTAAGTGTATATGAAGTACTTAACTAAAGAATAGTAACAAACTTGGGGTGAAGTAGTTCTTCAAAAAATAAGAACAAACACTTACAATGTCATTCTTATCCACTCTGGTTCCCACAATCTTCAGCCGGATCTCATCATCTTGCTGGATTACAATGTCCTTAAAAATAAGAGGAAGAAACATCCTTAAATGCAAAACTGACACTTGTGTTTTAACCTTTATCTTTAGTATAATGTAAACACATGTCTGAGTTTGCTGAAAACTTTTTTAACACAAAATAATAATAATAATGATAATAATAACAATAATAATAATGTTTATTTTATTCTGTTGTATATAGTATTTTATCTTATTTTATTGCATTCCAGTGTTTTCTAATTTCTGCCACATAACTTTGCACTTTTGCTGTAACGAAACAAATTTCCCACCTGTGGGACTAATAAAGGTCATCTTATCTTATCTTATCTTAATTTTATTTTAAAAGCCAATAAAGGCAAAGAAGAGAAATGTATTTTAATACACGTTTCTGTAACACTATTATTGTTTCAACTTAAGAAATGTTAAATAACAATGAAACAATACCTCATCAACTGTCTTATAACAGGGTGGATTAGAATTGGGGTCAAACTCCATTTCTGAGGGGATCGACTGCAAAAGAAATGTATCATGAGATTGAATTACAAACAACATGAATACTACAAAGTGCACTAAATGACAACTAATTAAACACAATTGTAAATATCTTGCTGACTCACGTGGCGAGAGATGAAGCAGGACATGGGACCTATTTCTGTGAACAAACCGACCTGTAAGAATTACAGACATATTTAGAAACATTTCAAAAGGAAGACAAAACACTATTCTTTTTCAGCAATTCATGACTTCATTTTTAAAACTGGACACATTTAGTTTAACACTTTTTTTTTTAATATTTCTACATCTTATAGGATGGATGGAATACAGGACATAGAGACAAGAGAAGGGAGAGGTGGTGGCAGGTTTTATGCCAATGCATATCAGTTTGATTTAAGTCCAGACTTTCACTATGCCACTCCAAAACTCTTATTTTAGCTTTTTAACCATCCAGAGGTGTACTTGTTTTGACTCATTGTCCTGCTGCATAACCCAAGTCACAGAGAGCCTCAATGCACAGACAGCTGAATGCATTTTTCCATTTGTAGTTAAACACTTTCAATGTTGTTCAGTGGAGTCCCAAAACCTTAGAAATGGCTTTGTAACTCTTCCCAGACTGACATGTGTCAATGACTTTGTTTCTCATCTGTTTTTGAGTTTCTTTAGTGTGTTGCTTTTTGAGATCTTTTAGCCTACATCACTTTGTCAGACCAGTCCTACTTCAATTCAATTCAGTTTTATTTATCTAGTGCCAAACCACAACCACAGTTGCCTCAAGGCGCTTTATATTGTAAGGTAAAAAACAAACATAGAAATCCCCAACAAGTTAAGTGAGTTCTTGAGTCAACAGGTTTGACAGTGATCAGCCCTGGGTGTGGATAGTGAAACTGAACTCAACTTTCCAAAAAAAATAAAAAATTCCAAAATGATTAGTCATATTTAATATATGATTTAAAATGTAGCAGGAATTATTTTTCACACAGGGCCAACTAGGTTTTGGACAGCTTTTTTCCCCCCTTAATAAATGAATTCATTTAACACTGCATTTTGTACTTACTCAAGTTAAATATTAATCCTCTCTCTGATATAATTTTTTTTGATGATCATCAAATATGAAAAAAACAAAACAAACCCACAAACAAAAAACTAAGAAATCAGAAAGGGGGCAAAAACTTTCCTACAGCATGTATGAACACTGTGTTAGGGTTTTAAGACTCTAAACCTGCCCCTCACCTTGTTAACCTGAGTGACCACTGCATCCACAACTTCTCCTTTAAACGGACGGAAGACAATGGCCTTGTATTTGACTGGATAGAGGACAAAACCTCTGCCTGGTTGGATTACGCCAGCTCCGATGTTGTCAATGGTGGTAACTGCAATGACGAAGCCATACCTGCAAGACAGAATTAAACAAATTATTTAAATTGCAAAACAACCTCCATCTGTGGCCCAGTTTTCCAGAAGCCAAAGGTCAAATTTCAACCTCTTTTTAGCCTTTGTTTTAAACTATTTTTAAGTCAAACACAAGAGTCACTCACTTGCCAGTGCAGGTCCCCTCGACCTCTGTGAAGAGCTTCTGCTTCACGGTGTTCAGCAGATTTGGACCAAAATATCTCGGATGTAGTAAGATTTCGTGCTCCAAAGAAATCTGTGAAAACAAGGCTTCTCTAAATTAGCTTGCCGTGGACAACGTCACTGCTCAAGCTATTCTGCTGCCGTTCAAAAACAAGAGAAAAACACTGGTATCATCTCCACACGACTATAAAAGCGCAACAGTGATAACAGCTTTTAAGGGTATATGATAAAGTTTTACAAAACTACAGTAGCTACAAGCACGCCAGCCAAACTCTTATCAACAACAGAACCAGACTGCTGTTAGCGATTATATACGGAGAGCAATACAAATACTTACGTGGTAAAACATTTCGGTCTGTTTACGTTTAGTCCCAACTCAAAAATCGTTTTATTATATTTTCCAAAAGATGTTTTTTCGTGTATTGAATGAAAACCAGCCGCTCGTTTGTTCTTGACAAAGTCACTTCCGAGTCAGAGGTCGATGTTGGGATGTTGGGATGTTGTTGCCCTCAGTTCTGTCTCTCAGGAGCGTGTCGCTTTTCTTTCCTAATTTTGGTAGACACGAAAGTCAGCTCTAATAATCACAGTTTAGTTAAATAATAAATATTAATAACAATTTAAATACTTTATCTGCTTTATCTAAGAATCGCTTAATTAACTATTTAAACGACCCACAGCAATCAGGCTAACCTTTTCAATCCAGTCACAGACTGACCCCTGTCGGTGAGGAGGACTAGTGCGTGAGGGTGTGGACGTGCAGCAGGCGTGCCTCCATACTGGGTTTTGATTGGTTTGTTTTCCACGAGACTGTTAACATCTGACATATAAACGAAGCAAAAACGAGTTATTTGCTAACACGATAGCTAATTAATGGTCAACACTACTTCAGTTATTGTGTAATGTGACGCACTGTGGAGTCGAATAGGTGACTGAAAGCTGGATAGGTAAATATCCCTGTTTAACTTAGCGACATTAGCTCTAACTTTGTGCCTCTTAAGGATTAGTCTGACTTCCTTAAAAACCTCTCCGCCTGGATACAGCAGTAGCTGACTGACGATCAGATTAATCTCACACCAGCCTCCAGTTTCTGCTGACTGACATGGCGAGTAACCTCGTCTCGAAGCTGTTCCGCCCTCCTCTGACACAGCTTGTAAGTTGTTCCATACTTTTCCACTTTGTAGGCTATCTCCAGCGCACTTTATGGGTGATTTTACGTGACTGCGCTGTCCTCCCTGCAGGTGTGTCTCCGTTCAGGTTCCTTGTTTCGGGGGAAGGGGGCGGCGGCCGCAGCGACGGGCACCAGATCTTCCTCCAGTGGCTCTCCACCAGAGAAAATCAGCCGATACCCAATTCCTTACAAGAAAGATCTGCCGTATGATATAGTGGAGCTTATGGAGGAAGTGGAATCAAAGGTTTACATATGAGGCGTTCAAGGTCTTTAAGTCTGCTGAACTTGATTCTGCTCCCCATTAAACCTGTGTTTCCTTACAGGGAGGATTTTTGCCCAATGTCTTTAAAGTGCTGTCTCACAGGCCGGCAGAGTTCAGAGCCTTCTTTGCATACTACAACGAACTGATGAACAAGGACACAGGTGTGCTTGTGTGCTGTATGTCTTTGTTTTAGCAGCAGGTGCGTTTTGTCTGAGATTCAATGGCATGGACAAACTCGGGGAGGTCCAGGGCCTTTCTGTGTGGTGTTTGGAGCTTCTCTCCGGGTACTCCGGCTTCTAAGACACCCTTTTAGTGAGGTTAGGTTAATTGGTGAGTCTAAATTGGACAAAGTGTGGATAGATGGATGTTAGATTTCCTGACTCCATGTAGTCTAGACCTGTTTATTAATTCTTCCTTTCAGAAAAGGATTTCTAAAATTCAAAACCTCCATCGTTTGCAAAACTACACATGTAAATCCTGTCACATTCCAGGATATCTATAGCACTCTGGGTTCAATGAATCCATAAGCGTGCGTGCGCTTGCACCAGCCTTGCTTTTTTTTTTTAAAAGTAAGGAGAGCTGCAGATTTGGTATGCAGGCTTAGCAGCTACCTTTAAAAAGAATGCATTATATTGCCTGGTATGAATGAATGTATCCAACACACATAAAAATGAGGTCTTTTCATACTTGCTTGCACTACAGGGGATTGATGATGAAATCACAACTGGAAGATATTTGTGAAGTATATTCCTGTAACAGGGGTTGTTTTGTTTTAACTTTTAAAATACTGTTGTGTTTATTTTCATTTCAGATTATTTTGGTAATGTGTAACCTGTGAGTCACTGTTTGTCCAAAAGAAATGTGTTCAGTAGCTTAGAAATGGGACAGCGCCCTAAATTATGTTTCACAGAAAGTTAAAAATTCTCTTTTTAATGAGAAGCCTTCAAGATGGGACGTAAACTAGGGTTAGGTTACCCTAACCCTATGTGGGAAGTGGCTCATTCTAGCGCTTTAATATTAACAATCGCTGCGATTTTCACTGTTTAGCTATTTTGTTGCTACAATGTAAATTAACTTTTCCAGGTGTAGGCATATTTGTTTTAGCCTTTGTCTGCAAGTCTGTACATCTAAAATAAAATCTGTCCTGAACAATGCACCACAGCCTGAGAGTCTAGCAGATTGGCTTTAATTCTAAACAGTTGAGATTGCGCCTAAGATGGTTCAGGTGTACTGATTTATTGGTAAAACTTTAACTAGATCAGGTTTTACTTCAGTCTTTTAGTACAGGAGTGGATTGTTATTTGAATGTTTGTGAGATTAATAAGTTCTTTTGTGAGAAGTGTTTGCACCTTTTCCTTAAACGCAGCAAATGTAATTTTGACTCAGTTTTTTCCGGTAATTTTAAATGTCTATTGTTTTGCAGGTAGATTAACCAAGGCAGATCGTGAGCTGATTGTAGTGGCAACCAGTATCCACAACAGGTGTCTGTACTGTGTGGTATCCCACAGTGCTCTGCATCGCATCTACTCAAAAAACCCCACACTTTGTGATCAGGTATAATCTTAAATCCAGTAATTGTAACAAAGGTGTTTTAAAGTATTTTATATATACAATTTCAGACTGAAATTGTATATATCATTATGTGATGTGCGACATTAAAACTAGGCGACCTGTCACATCTCTTTTACTTTCTAATACAGATACTGTTTGCATGTGACCTTCCTGTTTGGTTTTTCTTAATTGCCATAAATCAGCAAAACACACTTTTAGGCCTAACTGGTGCTCTGTTTTCCCCAGGTCATTGTGAACTATGAAAATGCTGACCTGGCCCCTCGGGAGCGTGCCATGCTGGACTTCGCCATGGCCGTGTGTCGCTGCGACACCATCACAGAGCAGCACTTTAAATCTCTGGAGGAAGCGGGCTTTGACCGCGAGGACGCCTGGGACATAGCCGCCATTGCTGCTTTCTTTGCCATGTCTAACAGGCTCGCCCATCTCACAGACATGAGGCCAAACCTGGAATTTTTTAACCTGGGCCGCATACCACGGGACAAGAGCAAGGACAAGGCGGGCGATGGCAACTGAGAAAGGGAGATGTTACAGCATTTGACCTGAGACAATCTGTATGTGATGTTAAAATGTTCATGGTGAAGGAAAATTCTCTTTTATATTGTATCAACATATGACTGTTGATATTTGAACTGTGGTTTAATGAGGTGTGATAGCCGTTCTACAGGTATACACGCTAAAGGCAAATTGACACTGAAATTAGTCTGAAGGTCAGGAGTGTAGAATTGAGATTTAAGTAGCTTGACTGAGCCTGTTTGTGTTTGTTTGTTGTTTTTTGTGGGATGTTTTTGTTTTTTGTGCCAAAATCAAGTTATGCAGCGCAAGCATCTAAATGGGGCTTGTAGGAATGGTTATGTTAAGATGTATTCAGATTCTCTCATGACTCACTAAGTTGTGGTTAATAGAGGGGTTAAGAAGTTTTTTTTTTTTTTTTTTTTTTTTTTTCCTGCAGTTAACGCCTCTCTTATCTTCGAATCTGACCTGTGTGTGAAGTGAGAAAGCTTATTTGACTCAGGCCTTAATAGCCTCCACTGCCATGTCACTGTTGTTTGCAATGTACACGAAAAGCATACCAGGATACACAAGTAACTGGACACAGAGCCATACAGTTCTGAAATATTGGCTAACTTTGAACCAATTTCGAGTCCCTTCCTATGGCAAAAACATGTCATGAAACTGACTTTTCTCTGTGTTACTGATCTTGTTCTAAAGTTAAAATGGAAAACTGCATTTCCTCAGGCTTCACACTGTCTGTGGGATGAAGTTCTTGATATTATGTGAGCTTTTTTTTTTTTTTTTTTTTTTTTTTTTTTTTTTTTCAGTAATTTCTGTGTACAAGTGAAAGATGGGGCTTTACTTGCAGATATCTCACTCTTGTCACTGTCAACAGAAATGACCTAGTCTTGGTAAAGTGCTTTCTATCACCACCAGATGGCGCTGCATTCATGAACCTATTGGAATTAACACTACAGTCTTCTATATGTAACATCTGACTCAATAATTCCATATGTGAAAGATGGGCAAATAAAACCCACAAAGAAGAGCTTCAGATAAAACTTGTACTGCTTATTCAAAATGTTGCTGAAAATTATGTCCAAGGTCTTGTTTTTTTTTTTTTTTTTTTTAAATGCTGCAATCATGCAATCCTTTTTCCCGGTGTAACTTATCTGGTGGAGTGTCTCACTTCTGTATAATACACAGCATTTCCTCTGAAAGTTTACTTTCTGTCTGCTATCAAAAATGATAAAGTCAAACATGACTCCAGGCATCACCTGAAGATTTGCTCTTTTTTTTTTTTTTTTTTTTTTAACGCTCCTCATGCACTAAAAACTTTCCTGCTCACTTGAATATTTAGGTGATCTTCACACCAGGGGACATGAGATGTGTGTAAAGCTTACAGGAAAGAATTACAAATAGTGTTTCTGTGTCATGAACATCCTGAAAGTCAACCAGAGCAGATCCTTATTGTAGCATAATGGGATTATTTATGTATATACACATTTAAATTTAATTCCTGTGCCAGAAGATGTGTCATTAAACCATTTGAAACAGAATCACCTGATGTTAGCGAAGGTCATTTCATAGATAGTTTTCTCTCTGTGTCTGTCCTGGGAGACCTATTGATTTGATAAAGTGTCATATGGCTCATGTACTATTACAGGTTCACATTAAGCACCAACCTTTATGACCCCCATGTGTCCTATGACTGTTAAAATGAGAAAACAGTCTCTTGACAAGACAAGTAATCTGAGGCTGCCCTGCACCATTCATGTTGTAACTAGAACAGACTAAGATACAATTTTAAATGTGCGGTTTGTTGAGCTTGAGCACATAAAAAAGATAAAAGCCTTCAAAATGAAGGCTTTAACCATTTCCTATTGTAGTCTGTATTTTGGTGGAGGAATCAAGGTTTTTATATGGCAGCTGTATGGGGAGTCTGCAGGCCTGCCACAGTGTCTTTATTCTCCAGAGGGAGATAAAACAAAGCACGACACACATATCAAATGGGGTATGATAAAGAGCAGAAGAAAAAGAAAATTGAGGTTGGGGGTTATGTGGAAACAAAGGTGGAAAAAAGCAAAGTAGACAACATTTATGAAACAACTTAGATGTTTCCAGACGGGGTCCAAAGGGTCCAGATTTACAGCATGAGGCACTCGAGACCACTGAGGCAATTACATAAATGCAGACAAACTGTGAATCAAACAGATATTAGACATTGCATTGATCATGATTTGCACAGTAAGGTTTTCTTGGTGTGAAATTGTATCTCTCCACTTACTTTAGGCATATTTGATAAATTCATCAATATATTCCAATATTGAAACCAAGTAATGTGAAATTATTTTCCTGTGCTGACGGATTCCTGTTATTCATTTGTCGTTTTTTCATTTCATGTTAATCTGTCAACCTTTTGAGAACAATCTCCAGATTTTACTGCGTTATGCTTCATCCAACATGGCGAGTGGAAAGATGAGAGGGGAAGTTATGGAAGAAGTTGCTTCTCATCTTTTATTCCTCCACTGGGTGTTCAGGCAGACTTGTCTGCTTTAATTTAACACAACTTTCAATGTTGTCAGACAGCTTCTCCAACGTTTCGCACTTCTTAGAGAAAAGGGAAAAAAGGGGCGAAAAAATATAAAGTAGGACAAATTAATTGAAATTAATATTTAAATAGATTTTCTTTTGCATCCAAATTGTGTATTCAGCATTTGCTCTTTTTGTTGCTGTGGTCTTGTTACGCTGTTCTGGTACTCTGTGTGCAGTTCACTTGTAAATTCCAACTCCAAGGCAGTTCAAAACTTTTCTGTCCTGTCTTCAGCGCTCTAAAACTGATGATAGGAATGAGGTTTACGCTTTTCCTTTAAGCGAGATGCTATATCTCTACATAAGGGACACATTTGCCATTTGCAGTGCAGTGAAGAGAATGAAGACAGGCAGAAGAGCTAATTTCTAGCAAGTGAGCACATATGGGACATTAGCAAATGGAGAGACACAAGGATGAGACCATTATTGTCCCTGTTAAGAACGTGTCGGCTACTGTTAAGAATACGTGTGAGCATGCATATGTGCAGGATTGCATATGCACATACTTTGTCAAGCAAAGTGCGTGTCTGCTTGTGTGTAGAGTAAGGCTGTTCTGTAAGCCTTTGCAGCTGGGGTCATTTGCATGAATTTGGCTTGATGGAATTTCACATTAACTGGCTACTTGCCCCCTTATCTGGGAGTCTAATCCCTACAGACTCATCGTGCAAACCCATCACACAGCTGCTAAACAGAGTGGAAAGGTTGGAGGGAAGTAGCAAGTCGCAATGACTGTGGTGGAAAAACAGAGCATCTATTTGTTACAGCCTTTGATGGCTTGACATTTCCTCTTTTTGTGTGGCTAACCTTTTTTGAGTATTCCTTATATGCAAATTTGTGTTAGCAAGATCCTGATCTGGGCTGGATTCATCATCCTTTCTTCCTCACTCCACCTGCCATTGTCACAGTGCCCCAGTCCAATTCCTGACACCTGGTTAATAGTGCATCTAGTCTGTCCATTGAGACGGCTGTTATTTAGTGTGAACAGTTGGCTACTGTGTCTGTTACCAGCTTCCCTGCACTCATCGCCTACAAGTAAGGAGATATTATTGTTTACTGATATTATGAATAACCAAAGACTGCAAATAAATGATGGATGCACCTACATTTTGGTTTCATCAGAGGCAGATATCATCCCTAAGGACAATGTATGCTCATGTGATATTGGCTTTTCTAGCTCACTCTATCAACACCCTAAAGTATACCCTGCTTCAGGGCTGTGCAGAGATGTTTGAAGGGGCGGGTGCTCCAGTTAAAAAGGAGCACATAGAACCAGGCTGAATAACAACAACCCACATTCATCAGGAATTTAATATGGAATCACATCATACTACAGCTGCGCACCACCCAGGTGGCAAAAAATGTGCATGCTCTTTGCGAGCTCGTTCCCGGCTCATAACCAGTACGCTCTGCCATCAACGGTGAGCATTGGTTAATAGTAGTCATGTGACTGATGCAAACCAGATCCTTTTATTTAGCAAAATTGTGATTAATAGTCAAATGTTATTGTTGAGGGGCACAGGCAGGGCTCCACATGCACACACATTAAATAAATAAATAAATAAAAATTTACCTCAAGAAATGAACACTAGGGGCAGGTGCTTTTGGTTGTTTAGATTAAGTGCAGGACCCATTAAGTCTTGGAAGCTGTATATGGACTTAAGTTAGGAGTCCACTTTTAGTTATATTTTTTCCTCGACATGTGTAAATCTCCTAATAGACAAGGGTTGGTTTCGCTCACTATGAGCAGAGCCCAGTGTGTAGAAAACGGATTGCTGAGTTGTTGAAAGAAATGATTTAGTTTAAGAAATAAATAAACTTGGCACAGAAGCATGATGCAAGAAAGCTGCAATGGAAAAGTCAATTTGCACATCCAAAACCTGATCATAGAGCTCATAGACCTTTTGTAGCAGCTGTCACTGAACGCATCACAATGATAAAAGTCGCTGACTCGCAGATAAAGGTGTGGCAGCAGTCAGAGGGAATTTAAAACAGCAATCAAATGAGCCATTGCACAAATGTCATGTTTGATATGTTCCAACAAAGACCCTACTAAGTTTCCCTTTGTAATGGCTCAAAGATTAATAGTAACCCAGTTAAAAATGCTTTTTTTTAAACAAGCCCACGTGAACCTCGCCTAAATGGAGGTATGGTGTGCTGCAGATTAGCAAGATATCAGTTCATTTGTGATAGTTTTTAATGACTCTGCTTGATGTTCTTTCTGTGCTTTGTTTTTTTTAAAAAAATGATTTTATGTAGGAGTGAGATATAGTGGCCTCACCTTACACCACTGAGCCCTGTTTGTCTCAAATTCATTTCTCAGTTGTCTGTATGGTCTTGTTTCCTTTTCTGTATTTTGAGCTGGTTTGTGACATAAATGGAGTTTAAACATAAATATTTAGCCGACTGAATTGGGTAAAATCTGAACGAATATGAAGTGTTAACATTCCCCCTACTTGCACTAACAGATTAACCACAGGTTAAGCAAAGCCGTCATCTAAACAATTGTTGACAAACAATTGTTGAAGCCATTATTTTTACAGCACTCGCCTTCATGCCTTGACTTACAGAAATGGTTCTTTCATGCAGGCACACATTGTTAAATTACCTGCTGTGAAACAAGGAAGGATACACAAAAGGAGTGAAAGCTTTATTTGAGGTTAAGTAAAGCTTCACTAATAATCCTCAGGGATGAAGTAATCTGAGTATGTGGATTATTGGTTTGAAAACACTTCCTCGAGTACTAAAGTAGGAAGTCATGACCAAGCGGCAGCTATGTGTTTTGTTCCATTTTACTGAGTTGGAGTTTCCCATCAGTTGCTTACCGTTCACTCTCAGAGGTGTTACGTGTCTCATTAAACTCTTGCTCTTTCATTTTAGGTGCATAAAATCAATTCCAGATAACTTCCGGTGAATCCATTTACACCACAACCCTTCATACCTTACTGGATTTCACTCATTAGATTTGACAAGGGAAGGAGAACCTGTGCAGGGAAGTGTATAGTTCCTAAAGGACCAATATCCATGAACATCATACCACCAGTGGGTGGCCATGCTGCCTGATTACCTATTTTCCTAGTCAAACCAGAACTGATCATCACATTTTTTATTATTATATATGTCACAATTGTTTAGATGACGGCTTTGCTTAACCTGTGGTTAATCTGTTAGTGCAAGTAGGGGGAATGTTAACACTTCATATTCGTTCAGATTTTACCCAATTCAGTCGGCTAAATATTTATGTTTGTTATGTTTGTTGCATGGATGTCAATTCCATCTTAATGATCTAAGGCTCCGTTATCACAGTGTTGAGGATTCAGATTACGGTTGAATCCAGCGTTGAATGTTGTAAATAATAATACAAGTCAGTCTTCACTCTTGCTGTCCTTGAAACCTGACAAGATCTGGGCAGACTACTATATTTGACATGTTTGCTCAGCTAGATTGATAACTAGGTATACTCATAGCTAACTAGCTAGCTAGATGGGTTAATTAGTGATAATAAATTGGTCATAGGTGTATATTGTGAGCGTATACAGTTGTGTTGGCCCTGTGACAGATTGGTGACATGTCCAGAGTATACCCTGCTTCTCGCTCTATGACATCTGGCAGCCCATATCACCACTCCATCCCAAATCCTTGACTCAGATAAGCAGAAGAAAATGGAGGGAAATTGCTCTAACCAATCTAACAAATGTGCTGGCTGGACAGGGAGATTGTGTGTTTGGGATTCCTTGGATCAGAGGACCAGGCAGGTGGCCTGGCAACATTTAGGGAAAAGAGAAACAATATTCTGGTATGGCGGCAGCAGCATCCAGCAGGGTTGGATTAATTGGGACCGGAATGAGAAAATGTGAAGAGGGAGCAAGAGGGGCGGTAATGGCCTCTGGTGATGTTCAGTATTTGTGCATTGAAGCTAGTGTGTGTTGAGAAAGCAATAACATTTGGCTTTCAAATCCCACTCACCAAGCATAAACACACACAGTTCCACCCACTCATAATCCACCTGCCACACACACAAACACAAAGTGAGAGCTTCATTTTTCTTTAAAATAATAATGCTGGCCCAGCAGTTCAGCAGGCAGAGGTCATTCCCATATTGGATGGTAATAAGGTTGAGCTTCATTCCATAACTTTTTTATGGATTTTATTACTTTTCTGCCCTTTCCTGACTTTTCCCTATAGCTTCCTGAACCTGTTTATGGTTTGGATCCCTAAATTATTCATCTTCAGTCCGTCATATACTGTTGTTGCATTTTTAGGTTCATAGATTTTAATCTGTATTCGCAGGAAAAACTGAACTAAAAAATCTGTTTTGGTTCAATTCTTCTT
The DNA here is from genome assembly GCF_013358895.1 of Oreochromis aureus. Taxonomy (NCBI): domain Eukaryota; kingdom Metazoa; phylum Chordata; class Actinopteri; order Cichliformes; family Cichlidae; genus Oreochromis; species Oreochromis aureus. The sequence continues at coordinate 14,034,509 of NC_052943.1, read as the reverse complement.
GATTCCCTGTGACGTATGCATCATTTGCACGCCGAGCTCAGCAGTCTGACATGAAATCTGGCCTCACTGAATCCCCCACTGTGCACAGCATGTGTGATCGAGTTTATGTTGTCGGTGCATGCTTGTGTTTATGTGCGAGTGTATTTCCAGAAGTTTTGCATGCGTGTGTACGTGAAGGCGCCCTGACTTTCAGTCTTGCTACCACTTTAACTCCATATTAACAGATCCAGACTTCAAAGCTTCTGTTGTTGGCTCGATATAAAACAGCAACACCGGGGAACACAGCAGCAGCAGCAACAACAACACTTTTTTACATGTTGTGATCCCAGCAGAGTCTTGAATGTGAAGGTCTGGCAAATATTTCAGGCATTTAAACATTAACAGGCTGACTTTCTCGCCATCATTTGGAGTTTGCTATACATACCAGGTGGTGCTCATGAAATGGGGTGCACACATCTGTTCTAATGGAACAGTCTGATTGCTTTTCCAAGACCTCCAATTTTTTTTAATGGTGAAAAACATACAACATGATCTGAAGATGTAAAGCATGAGAATGCTTTTAAGGAAGGGTTAAAAATGTAAACCATATTTGCACAGGTTTGAAATATAAATTATATGCCAGAAAACAGAAAGACTTTTTCCACCCACAGGGGGAAATCTCTGAATTTTGCTGAACATCTACTATCACAGTCCTTGGATTGCTCCAGAGCATGCTGCTGCTGTATTTCTGCTGTGTACACTGATCTCTGCTTAGGTCATGTATGTTTTACTGTAAATCTATGCTGTAAAAATCTTGAATTATTAATGCTGATATTAATTAATAGCAACAATAAAGATATCACAATATAATGTGTAAGTGTGTATCACAAACTTACCATTACCTTCTCACCACTGCTGTGCTCTGATCCATGATGATGTATCAGAGGAATACCAGAGCAACCAGACTTCTAATTAAAGGGAGGTGAGTGACTTCTAATTCATTATAAATGGATTATACAACGTCTCCCATGCTTGCTGTGGAGCTGTTGTATTTAAATGTGTGATATAAAAATAAACTGACTTAACCTGACTATGTTTCCTGTAAATTCATGAATAGGTCCAAGCCTAAAACTGATTTAGAGGTTCAAATGTTCCTCCATGACCTGAATGCCCTAATAATTTTTTACACTTGCATTGTTTTTGTTTATAGTATTGAATTTGTTTGCTGCATGTTTAGGTCCTTTTTTATTTTTGGTTTTGCGTGCCCGTTAGGTGTCCTTGACTCTTCTTGCCCTGAGTTATGGTTGTTTGTTTGTACCAATATGGCACCAGTGTCCTTCTGCTTTGTTTGATGACAAATAATGACAAAATGTTAGAGATGATAATATGTCAGATGTCGACACTTCGAGGTAGAATTTTAACCAGATTAATTACAGTAAGTTGGTGTTTTCTGGTCTTGCTTCAGTGCCAGTTAGTAAAAGAAAAGATTCCAGTGAAACCAGTTGGGAAGTTAAAAAAAGACTTTTTTTTTTTTGGCAGCACTTATGTGGTAACATGTCACAACAAAATTTACCAAAGAAATATGAATTCTTCTTATATGGGGTCCTTTAATGAATGTTCATTAATCCTTTTAAGTTGATATGCGTTTCAGCCTTGTATCATTAATATGGATACAGGCTGGCTATTTAGGGTTTATTACTGTTTAATAACATACCTGTTACTAACCTCAAGTCCTGGATTCAAATATAACTTTCCCCTGCTTATTTTTTATTATTTTTATTTTTTATATTTTTTGTTTTTGCTCCACTATACCATCATCAGTGTGTAGACTGTGAGCGCACACAGACATACAAATATACACAAAACCTCAAGGGTGTAGCTAAGGCAAGCAAAGCAAAACAAAGGAGGGCCTGTCTTGCAGAAACAGAGTGAGGGGGATTAACCTTTAACACAGTATGCTTTATATAGAGAGGCTACTTGTCTCCCAGCCAGAATATCTTAAGAGCTTTTATGCATAGCACACACACTCACAAAATATATGAATACATGGGATATAGAAGCTCTCTTATCACAAACCTTTCATTTGTAGGATTCCCTCTTTATTCTCATTTATGTAATATTCCCACTGACTGAGTCTAAGTGTCTTCTCTCTGAAAGTGTCTGTGTGTGGTTTTGTTAAACCAAACTCAGTTTATATCCACAATTACACTTTTGCGTGTGTTCTCCACCAAAATATAAATTCTAATTATCTAAATTCACAGACAAATGGAACAAGGAGGTTAATGTACCCTCTTTGTTCTACTTACAAATTTAAACTGGCACCGGTGTTTAATGGTGCATTTGTATTAGGATGCAGTTGCATCTCCTGCTTATAGTATGTTGACAAAATTATTCAAAACCTCCACTGTATTAGCTATTAAACAATGTCTGATCATGCAGTTTCATGTTTTACATCAACGAATAGATTTTAAATTTTCAAGTTTATGTGTTTCTTTAAAAGCTTGTTCATAGTGCTGCCATTGAGGTGCAGTGCTTTCATCTCCTGCTGTCATGGACTGTTTCACTCATTTCTATTCCCATGCCCTTTTAATAAGTAATTTGAATGCTAACGCAGTGCAGCAGGCATATCTCAGTACAGTACTTTAGTGCCTCAACATGTTCTACACAGACACACACACACACAAAATAATGCATGCACGAGAATAAACATTGAATAATGGACGTGAATAATAGACCTGCTTATGGTCAGAAAGAAGTAAGTTTTCCCATGAGAGAAGGAATCTGCAGTAATTCTTATTAGTACCCCATGATATTTTTACTTAGCATTTTGTTATTGTTGTTATTGACATATATTTAGTCCCAAATATTTTTTTTATGTCTTGGTTTTCACAGTTTTAATCATACAGTATTTAATTTCCACTGAATTCACTCGAGGGGTAACCCCACTCAAAACAGTCTTATGAAAAATAACTTTATGTTCCTGGTGAGAAATGTGGTTATATTATAAGTTTCCATACCTATTAGCATTAGCTTGGTGGCCAGTGGCATGACATTAGTTACAGGGCAAAATATATTATTAGAAACCATTTCTTATTGTCTCAGTGAATAGCACACAATGAAATACACTGCGAAAATTAAGGAAATGTTTAATCATCACTGCACAACCCCAAAACAGTTAAATTTTAGAGACATCCCGCTGTCCAGTCAGGAAGTATAAACCAGTGTGAATCTATTTCACCTGCTTTTGTGTCAATTACGTCACAGCAGGTGCAGTGTCAAGACAAAAACAACTGATCTCCCCAAAAAGGAATGGTTTTGCAAATGGTGACCACAGACTGGTGCTCTAGTCTGTTATTTCTCCTGACTGATTTTCCTCTAGTTTTGATTTTTGTTAGTGCCCTTGTCACTGTGGGTAGCATGAAACCATATCTGCAGCCTATTCAGACTGCACAGGCAGTCCAGCTCCTCCAGGACGGCACAGGGCATCTTCATGGTTTTTGGACAGGGCACGTTTTGTGCAAGGAGTAACCGGTCCAACTGGCCGGCCAACAAAATGACCTCAGTCGGGCTGCTCACCTGCATGTTTGTGATCAAACTGTGAGAGGCTTTAGTCCAGCACCATGCAAATTGATTTCCATTTTTCACCAAACACCAAAACTGGCAGGTCTGCCACTAGTACACCATTCTCTTCACAGATTAAAACAGGTTCAGACTGAACATATGTGAGAGATGTAAAAGAGCCTGGGGATGCAATTGTAAATGTTACACCACATGCATCATCATCCAGCATGACCGATTTGGCAATGAGTCAGTGGTAGTTTGGGGAAGTATATCCTTCCCTAGGGTCACACAGACCTCCACATGTTAGCCAACGATATCCTGGCTGCTGTTATGTCCCAGGATGAAATCATCAGACATAGTATCGGAGCTTAAATTGGTTCTCTGGGCCCATGTGAGGTCTCATGTGCCAGATTGTGTCGGCAGTTATTGGATAACAAAGGCACTGGCCCTCATGGCAATCGTTGCCTTGGTCTGAGAACCTCTGGGGTGTTGTGTATTGGTTCATCTCAGCCACAAAACAGTGCCAAGGAATGTCCAGGAGCTAATTCAGGTCTAGGAGGAGATCCCCAGGACACCATCCACCATCTCAACAGAAACATGCCCAGGTATTATCGAGAGTGCATACAGGTAAATGGGGGCCATAGATTATTACTGAGCCACCTTCTGACCTACAGTGGGGCAAATATTTATTATATCCCCTGCTGAATTTGTAAGTTTGTCTAATTACAAAGAAATGAACTGTGTATAATTTTAATGGAAAGAAAGATAACAGCAAACTAACAAATTCTGCAGGGTTTCCTATTATTATTTTCCCCAACTGTAAGTTGAGATTAACTTTTGTTACTTTGACTGTTTGGTGTGATTTTGATCAAATCTATAACTGTGATTTTATTAATAATAAAACACAAGCATGAGGGTGAGATTGATCACAGTTATATAATACAACAGAAGGAGGAATCTTTAGAGTTCTTCATTTTTATAAAAAATAAATAATAAATAAATAGGAAGTATACATTTCAGTCTGTGGCATCATCTATACATACCAACTACATCAGTATAGATTTTTCTTCATAATAAGAGGCACATAACTGTACAGTGTGATTTTTTTTCAGTCTAACCCTTCAACCAAAAGGTTTATTTTGTCACGTCCACCCCTGCAAAATAAAACCCACCCTAATTTCTAAGCTTCAAAAAATTTACCTGCCTTCTCGTCAAACAAATCCTGGACAAAGGTTTTATTTTTATTTAATGTTGCCATGTGAATCGGGATGATGCCAAAATAATTGAATTTCAAATGATAATACTTGTAGTTTTGCTGTGAATAAAATGAGTTTGTGCTTGAGTTCAGGAAAATTGTGGTTGTAGAAGGAAATGTGCACTTGTAAACTGGTTTTAACACTACTCCTGTCTGCATATATACAACAGTAAATTCGCTTCAAGACTTAAATGCAGCAGTCATTCTTCCTGAAATCTTGGCTCAGTCCTATCAGTTGGAGTTTATCCACAAAACATCAAACAGTTGGGACTTTAGAGAATGTCTTTGTTGGTCTCACAAAAGAAAAAAAGGAAAAGAGGAAGAAAGAAATCAGAGCATGTTTCCTAAATCACAGAAGGAAAACATGCCCCAAATTCTTGGTCATGGTTTTAGCTCAGATTTATATTTAATTTCCTCCCGCATTCAATTTTTTATTCCCTTCCCTATCTGGGACCAAAGACAATTTTATGCCACTATCTAAGAAAACCAAAGCTTTACTGAAAAGAGAGAAGAATATACAGATCCTTGAATAAAATGTTACACTGTATTTGCCTCGTCCAGTAAGATCCTTGGACTGTTTAATGTGTCCGAAGGCTAAGACTCTTGCTAAAGATAGAATTTATTTTGGAATCCCGGGCCATTAAAAATGTGGCATAATGACTATATCAAAGCAATAACCTAAATTCTGCTTGTAATGTCCTGGATTAAGAGTAAATGTTGCACTGAAAACATCAGGTTTATATTTTTGCCTTAATTTGGCAGCTGGCAGTAAAGCAGCAGAAAACTATATTGGATATGTGTGGATAATCTCAACTATTATTTGTTGTTTGGGATCATTCTGTGATTAAAAGTATTCAATAAATGCAATATTCACAACAATAGACCAATAAGGATTAGATGATTGTGTTTTATGTGTAGACTCTATAGTGACTGTCTCACATGGCAACAAAGCCACACGTTTGCCTCCTTCCACATTATATCCCCACAGATTTATGCAGAGCCTGTTATACGGAGAATAAATAGTCTTTTATTAACACAGAGAGCAAAAAACTCACAGAATGAAAGCGATAAAGACTCTAACTACCACAGAATGGTGGCAACTGTTCCATGGGTGGAGGTGGAGGTGGAGGTGGAAGTAAACATTTACAGCTTTCAGTCACTTTCAGTTCCTCAGCTCTTTCAGGAAAACTCATACTGGGATCGTGGCCTGAATCAACACTATATTCTTTGGTGATATGGTGGCAAATGAGGTTATGTCATTTTCTGTTTGCGATTGAGCCTCCAGCAAGTGTCAGCAGTGTCAAGGATTCAAAAGTCACTTTGTTCTTCATCCTTAGAAACCACGTATGATTTCCAACAAGTGCAAACTCTTTAACAGCTTTCAAGTGATTGCTTGTTTTTTAAACTGGTGCAACTACGTGACCTGTTTTCAACAGTTAAATGAATATTAAGCGCATGTCACGTCAGTGCACTTGGTTAAATGATTTACTGTACAGGTCAACATGTGATATTTTACAGTACTCAAAAAAGAAAAGACACCAGTTTGTCTTGTTTTTACTGGTCAACAACCATAAATACCAGTCAACACATTGCTCTCAATACAATACACCAGATATTTCATAAACATTATTTTTCACTGTCCCAAACAGCTCTTATTGAGTTACAGATTCTACAGTTCGAAATGAAGAGGCAAGACAAAGTGAGAAGTTCCTAAACTGATGAATAAAGAACAATAAAGCAATACAGTTTTGTTCAGTGCTCTGTTGATCTACGCGAACAAGAAAACGATTCACAGTGAAACATCTCATTTCAGTAACTAGGCTAAACATTTTTTACAAGGTTGTTACATTATCAGAAGTAATGTGTGACTTCCTTATTAGCTTGAAAGGTAAACAGTGGGTGTATGAACTCAGACTGAGGTGTTGCAAGTGGACAGGAGAACAATATTTAACAAAGAGGACTGTGGTGGTGTTTGTGTCATTGGAGAGGTGATTTTAATGGACAGCAATGATATTTACACTAGTTTCAGAGTAAAGACAGTTAGTAGTGTCTTCCCCTTACTTATATCTTAATGTAAAAAAAAACTTATACAATGCTGTCTTCTCACTGATTTTCTGTGTTCTGTGTTTTTTTTTTTTTTTGTGGTTATATTTTTTTCCTTTTAAAGATAGGATCAATCTATTTCTTACATCAAGACAGAAAGAATAAAAACATTTTTTTCCTGACCTGTATGATGTAGCATGACGCAGGTGCTTTGCATTTATTTACACCACATTTTGAAGTTATTTTTTCTCATTAAACCCTGCAAAGCTGGCCTGCTATTCAGTAGATTTGGTTGGTTTGGGACCACGTACATTTATGCCCTCTCCACTGTCCTTACTCTTACACTCTCTCTCTCCCTGTTACACCTTCTTCATTCCTTCTCTCCTGCTGTAACCAGTTATGTGAAGTCCTTAGAAACAGCCTCTATGAAGTTGGGTGCAGACAACAGGATTGTGAAGGTACAAATGATTGAGAAGAGAGAAAAGGCCACCAGACACAGCCGGTCCACTACTGCCGCTGCAAACTTCCACTCGCTGCAGATCGCCTCAGCCTCATCCTGGTCCCGGAACCTCTGAGCTATGTATGACACCTCCTCCAAAATACGCTGGATCTCTGGTGGGGGGAGGCCCACTCCCATCCCCAGGCCTACAACACCACTGCTGACATGTGGCTCTGCCTCATCACTGGGGGAGCTGTGGGCACGTCCCCCAAGCGTTACCCCAGAGTCACTAGAAGGTGGACAGTGTGGGCTTTCTATGGGATGGTAACTGCCAAAGTAGAGGCTCATGGAACCATTGGAGGTGCCTGAGGGTGGGCAGGACGTCTGTGACATTGGCACAGTAAGGCTTGGTACTGTTCCCATCTCTATGGAGCTGGTGCTGGAGTGGTGGTGGGAGGTGTGACGGTATTTGTAACCCGGCCGCTTGCGCTCATCGCCAGGTTGCTTCATACGGAGAAACCAGGCGCACCAATTTAACAGAACCACACGGATCTGAAAGAAGAAAGGGGAAAATCAACACACAGGCACCGTTAACGTATTCATTCAAACACGAACATGATGATTATCGTTTAATAAAAGCTTCAGTCACTCACCCACTTAGGCATCTTCCCGCCGTGAGGGTCATGGTGGTGAAATTGTAGGACTATAACTGTAACCACCACAGACATTCCCACAATCATCATGGTGCTGGCAAAGTACTGAGCTGTTTAGTACACACAAACACACACACATACACACAAAAAAATCAACAAGGCTTAATTGTTTTTTCCCCAGAATTATGTATGAGATCAATCATTTTATTACTTGTGGCATGTTTTTTCCCCGTTACTCCTCATTTTATTATTAGATGCTCATAATTATTAGCATTTAGAAACAGACAAGACTGAATAAACTAGGCTGATTTCACACTCTATCATGAAAGGAGCGCAATTCTCCTCAATCTACAACATGCTATTTTGCTAAAGGGAAGAGATGCACATTTGAACTGAAGCTGGGTGAATAAAAGCAGTGTAAAACAGTGCAACAAAACAGAGAACAAAGGTGAATAAACCCAAAAACGGAGGAGAGAGAGAGAGAGTCTTATCAGGAAACAGTAAAGGAGGGGGTAGGATAAGTGTGTAGGTGGAGGTTTATTATTATTTGTTAGGATATTTAAAAAAAAAAGATAAAAGAGGTTAAGGTTAGGGCCTTAAAGAAAAGAAAAGAAAAGAAAAGAAAAGAAAAGAAAAGAAAAGAAAAGAAAAGAAAAGAAAAGAAAAGAAGGTTATAGTAGAAGTGGAGCACGAAATTAGGCTGGTATTAGAAAGTGTATATCTATCTATACGGAGGTAGAGTCAGTAGAAAAATACAAGATGTACAGTAATTCCAGAAATATGGTAAGTGGACCCAAACCACATTGTTATTTGTGACAGAACAAACCAAATTATGAATTAATCAGAACACAATTAAAATGAACTAAGCCAAAGAAGATAAGAAGTAAAATAAAGTAAGAAATTAGCACACTTATCTTGTGATTAACGGCTGGCGAATAATAAAAGACTCATGCCCTGACAGCTACAGTAACTCAGGCATACACGCACACACACACACACACACACACACACACACACACACACACACACACACACACACACACACACACACACACACACACACACACACGTATATAACAACAGAACAATAAAAGAAATGTTGCCTGGTCTGATGGGTCTCGATGTTTGTTATAACATTTGGACAGCAGGGCAAGAATTTTGCATAAATACCATGAAAGTATGGATTCATCCTGTTCTAGGTGGTGGTGATGGTGGTGGCACACTGTGGGCCCTTTAGTACCAATTGAACATAGAGTCCATTCCTTTTATGAACAAAATCATCTTCTGCCTGCTTCCAGCACACAAAGATGAAACAATCTGAAACTGGTTTCTTTAACATGACAATGTACTCCACGGCCACCAGATCTCAGTCCAATAGAGTGCCTTTGAGATGAGTCGGAAGTAGCACCAACAAGTTGTAACTAATAAAGTGGCAGGTGAATGTAAGTTATCCTGTTATTGCTGCTGTCACTCATTTTTCAGAAGCCATAATAAAGTTTTGACAAAGAGGTATAATCAGTAAGTATCAGGTGAAGCTAAACAAAATCATCGGTAAGCTTTTTCTTCTAAGGCATACCAATCTCATTTGCTCCCCCTGATTCAACATTCACGCACGCTTAAACATGTTACATGTACTCACACAGACACAGAAATATAACCCACCAATGAGGGGAACAGAGTCTGACGTGGCAGGCATGATCTCAGCTACCAGAAGCATGAAGACAGTTAGCGAAAGCAGCACAGTGATGCCTTGAGACAGATACCAAGAGAGACACAGTGAGAGAGAACATGAGCATATACATAATGATGCAATCAGGGTCACTGGTGTATGAAATTATTCTTGTAATTACTTATGTATGTAATCAGTTATGTTCTCGTGACTACAACCATTTGTCAGATGGTGCCCTCTCTGACATGTTCAAGGTAGGTTACAGCTTCAAAACTCCCCTACTTTGTAGCTGCTGATTGCTCACAGACAGGTCGCTATTCATCAATGCTCTGCACTGACAGAATGCATTCAGTGTTTTTTTTAAAGTGTCTTTAAATGCATGAATTCATGACAACATTCATTGTGGACAAATATGCTTGTAATGCATGTGAGGGCACCTTGAAGTTTTGATGTACTGTGCAGGGTGTTTGCATTCTTATTAGTTTGAACACTCTCCTTTATTTAAAAACTTAAAGAATTGTTGTTTCTGTTTTATTTTACTCGACCAATATTCAATATCAATTCTTCTTTTTTGTTACTTATTCACATATGCACCAATACATATCTGCAGTAAGCTAACATGTGTGTTCAGCATGTCCCTCTCACCCAGAGAAATCTTTTCTCCTGAGTCTGCAGGTAAAAGGAAGACCAGCAGGGCCAAGCCAGAGATCAGCACACAGGGGATGAGCAGATTTAGTCCATAATACAAAGTCCTGCGGCGCATGGTGACTGTAAACGTCACATCAGGATAGGGCTCCTTACAGCAGTCATAGTACAACTCATTACGCTTGGCCGGCACACCTGAAGGACACAAATGCAGATATGTTTCTGTGGACTAAAGAGCGAACTTCATTTAAATATGTGTTACCATGTAAACCCAAGCACCATGTGACCATACGACCGGCCAATGGGATTGCAAATTAGCTTAAGCTAATTATTAACACAAAAGCTATTAGCATTTATGTTAATATTTTATACAGTCCCTTCTCAAATAAAACTGTATTAATTCAACCCTGAGAACCTTCCACTGGAATCAGTCTCAGTCAAATCAGCTTTCAACCTCATTATTTTCACTCTGTATTTAAATGTTTAGCAAAATAAAAAAGTAGAAAGTAGCCATGGTTTTCCTGAATTTTAGAATTTTCTCACCTTAAGGTTCAGCTCTAGGGAAGTGATTAGCTGCACTCACATATGGCTTGGCTACACTCATGTCAAAATGTCAAACTGTTTCTCTCGCATGCCATCTGGTTCTGTCTCACACCCATTTCAAACTAACCTAAACCCCAGAGCCGTGGAACTGGGATCTCCTTCTACTATGTCCCAGCTGGAAACACTCGAGAGGTCTTCCAAATCTTCTTCCATTTCCAGTCTATTCATTATAGTTTATTTTGTTGGCCTCATGTCAGTCTATTAACGGGCAGTGTAAATGTATATAATGTATAACATCTGCTTATGTCTGAGTATTTTAGCTTTTCATTTACTTAAACGAGATTCAAAATATTGATTTAAGAAAACCTGATGTAACACCTCACTCTTTGGTGACAGACTGAATTAAGCTGCATTTTTTAGTGCAAGGTTCTGCAATGTTCTGATTAAAGAAGCCCTCTTACCCACAAGATCCCACTCTCCATTTGGTATATAAGTGGATGTGTCCACATCGAGCATCTGGAGATCCAGAAGCCAGCCGTTGTGTGTCCATGAGCCAAACTTCAAATCGCACTTCTGCACATCGAAGGGAAACCAACGCACGTCGATGTAACAGGTGCTCTTCAGGATGCCAGGGGGAATATACTGGCAGTTACCCGACGCATTCACCAGCACGTTGGTGTGAAACGTGGCATCAAACCTTTCATCCGCACTGGGAAGAAAGCAGAGGACGGTACTTTTAAAGCATTCATTCATTGCCACATGATAAAATAATCTTGATGGGGAATGCAAGCGCTGATGGAAAAAGTAACAAGAAGGTATTTCTGTCACATCTGTTTATTTGCAGCAAAAGTGGTCCCAATGTGCCTTTATTTGTGCGTTTTTATTCTTGTAGCAGTTCCTACTCTTCACAGTGGCCCTGAAGCTTTGCTGTGCACTCAGAAATAGCAAATTGCACAATGCCTGTCACTGTTCAAAAGAAAGGTTTACACCTGAGACAGACCACCAGTCTACCATCGGGCTAACACCTGATACAGTTAATATTGTTTGCATTTTGTGCCAGTATTTGCAGTCTGAAAACTGAAGCCAAGTGCCAAAAACTGCAATAGTGACTTTTTGAGACTAGCTAGTGAGTCAATCCTTATAGACTAAATAATAAAATAACAATCTTTGGCACAGAAACGATCATGATTAGCAACTGATCTTTATAGCTAATAATTTTACAAGGGTATATAGCTTATATAAAACTAACCCGTTACAATTTATCAACGCTTTAAGTTGAGGCAAGGCTGCTTTAAGGGACAGGTGGATGCACAGATAGGTGGTGATGTAGCCAAGAGCTACCACCTATGTTTGGGCTGAGCATTTTAATGCAATTATCATGCCCCATGATAGCATGATAGCAGCCAAGATGCTAACACTGAAGCTTCAAAATGGGGAGATGACGTATTTCATGTATTGACTGCAGTGGCAGCAGTGGCAGCAGCTGTTGAGTGATATTTCTACTCAGCCTTCAACCTGCCTGCAACTACACACCTTGATGAAAACTGTTTAATGCTAAATATGTAATTGCAAAACCAAAACAGAGTAGGTGATCCTTATTGTGTTTTTGCAATGATTAAACGCCAGTTTGAGAAAGTCTTCGAATAAGCAAAACTTGAAACACATAAAAATGATTGGATCTGTTTCACTGACAATATTCGCTGTAATGTACCAAAAACAAATAATTTGATGTTACATCTGCAAGTCTAAAAGTGCTAGCACTTGGGGATAGATGCTTACAGTAAAGAAAATGCATGCGCATAACCTTGATTGTACTACAGCTCTGGTACTCCACTTGAACTCTAATTAAATATTAAAGAGAAGCTCCTCTGGTATTGGTTAGAATGTGAAGTCCTTAATAAAGTGCCAGAGGCAAAACCTGAACTTTTAGAGAATTAACAGTATATGGCAAAAGTCATAAAGCAAACTAAATTCTGAGTGTAGCAGCTAGCTGGAAGAAAGCAATTTATATCCTTCTTCAATACGGCATTTGGATAGAAGTGAAAAAATGAGTCAGCTTAGACCAGTGAATACAAAAAATTCAGTAAAATATATCAATAAAGGTTGAGTCTTTCCCTGTTCGCTCTTGCTGCTCTATCAAATAAAGGGGAAGAAATTTTCTTTCATGAGCTACCAAAACACTAAAAAATTAACAAGACAATACAAAACACACAAAAGTATGCAACAAAAAGAGTGAGAGTTTCTCATATTGCTTCAAATTTCAGCTTCCTGAAAGAAAGGTCTGCAAGAGTGTGAATACAAAACAGAAGTTTTGATCAGAGGACTAAACCTGAAGAAGTAGACAGTGCTGGTAAAAAGTAAACAGCAATAGCCCCAAAAAATAAGCCCTGCAAAAGACACTGCAGACAAAAAGGAAGAGACCACTGATGCTGTGGACAATATGCCTGGCAAAGGAGCAAATGTAAATGCTTTATTGTACTGTAGTTTTTAAATAATAACACATTTTGATTAAAAAATGTATTTATTACATGAAAATACACATGTGCAAACTATTAGACACATTGTGTATTTATTGTTGTAAGCTATATTGTTTTAGTTCACACTTCAAACTGCTTAAAAAGCCACATATAGATCTCTACATAAATGCACAGTACAAAGGCACACACAATGCCGTAAAATGCACACAAAAAATAAAGCAATAGGCACACACACACACACACACACACACACACACACACACACACACACACACACTTCAATCCCCAATGAGAGAGATAACATCAGCGTGTCTGAAATATCCCACAGCAGTATTGAGACTTGACAAAAAAACGTGGCCTGCATTTTAACCAAAGTTTGTAGATGGCTCCTTTTTCTTTGTACCTGCTTCTTCTCAGATTGAGTGATTGACCTTTTCTCTGGAGGGTCAAGTGTTATATTTTATGTCTCTGCTGTGTGCGTCGCTATTAGCTGTGGATCCTGCAGGTACTGAGGGAGGGATGTGTGGGGTTGGCCAAGGTGGAGACACGCAATGAATTATTCAAGCTTTGGCCTTACTTTATCTGGATGTGCGAGCTTTCTTGCAATCAGCGCTTACACACATCGCAGTAGACAATGTCCTGAAGTGTGTGTGTGTGTGAGTAGATGCCACAGGGTACACACTTGTCTAATCGCAATTTTTCAATTTTTACTTAAGACACTTGCCTACCCCTTCAGCTTGATTACAGTTTTTGTTGCATTTCTTTGTCTTATACCTCCACAGTGCTTCCATCAATGGTCACATGGAATTATTAATTTAAAGCATCATTACATGTGGCTCTTACACGATGCACAAGTAACATCAAAGATCTACCAGACCTTACAGTTAAACATTTGTGAGCATATTTGAAGTTTCTGAAACCCTTAATAATGGAGTAACCAACATTTTGCCATGTAAAGATTAGAATTATTAAAACAGCATACAGTTGGACAAGTGATATCCCTGGGAGAAGAGAAGCTGTCACGCTCACATACACACATACAGGCTGGCAAAAGGGCGCTGTGGATGTGTCAGAGTGCAGCAAGGGGGAAACAGAGACTGACCGACAGTGACAATGGTGGCAGTGACAGGTCTCTGCACCATGGGACATGACTCACCCAGCTTTATTCTCACTAACTCAACACCTGACTCTCAATAATAAAAAGTAGGAAGTCTTTTGGATGTGAGGCAGAAAAAAGGCCATACAGAGTGAACAAATTCTAAATACAGCACAAGAAATGTGCAAACGGTAAATATATTTATATAAAACTATGTAAAATATAATCTTCTGTACCTTAAATGATTACTCTGAAGCTTTTTAAAAGAATAAAACAGAGATACAGAATGTTTATTTCTCCAGAGGAAACAGCTAACACCTTCCCCGAAGCTTTTCTGAAGCTTTTAGTCAAGCATAGTTGAGAATTACACAAGGTCAGTGCCTCAGACTCAGAATGACTGCATGAAGAACAGACCAATCTGTCCATGTCCATTATGTCATATCCCAGAGATACAGCCCTCCACTAAGCAGCCTCGGGGCATCATGACTTGAGGCTTTCTGTTTGACAGCGCTCGAGGCTCCGTGGTTAACAAATGGACAGAATAGAAGCAGAGAGCAAAGTGATGTTAAATGGATTACTTATAAACTTAATTCAGCTTCAAATCATCAAATACAGAAGCAAACAGGACGGCAGAAGACTCGTAATGTTACACAGTTGTATCTGATTATTTTTTTGGTTTTGCATATAATATGTTGTCTGTAATGTAAGTTTAAATGTGTTGTTTTGACACTTACACAAATCATAAGCATTTTAGATCAAGAACTTCACTCCCTGCACAGCTTCATAGGCATTAATACATATACTAATAACACCGCACCTTATTGTTACTCATCCTGTCACCAGTTCAGCGATTTGTGAAAAAATAATATTATATAGATGAGAGAATTGTTTTTTTTAGGTTTTTTATAAACCTTATTATAAACCATCATGAATTTTAAAAACATGCTCATGGGCACTAAAGACAAGGTTTTCTTTCATTCAAAACTTCATTAATTTTAATGGATCAGAGAAACATCATCAAATCCAGCTATCTGTCTATTCATTCAACTCAGCTATCCATCCAGGAAAAAAAAGTCCACATCCATCTATTTGATTACTTCTCTATTAATCCATATGGTCTGTCACAATGGTGTGTGCTGTATGTTTACGTTTTCTGCCATAACTATGATTCAGTCTGTGTCCTACCTGAATTTGACGTCTGTTATGTTCATCGCTGCAGTTTTCTGTTTCCTCTAATGAGAGAGAGGTCAACCGCTCAAATATTCGACATGTTATAGATCTATTTACTTTATATCAGAGATGTCAAACATATGCTCAGCAACCAGAACAGCCCTGCCACTAGGTGGCTTTGGAAAAATGTCACAATGGTATAACTATTATTTTATCTGCACCATCAAAGGTCTGAATCATTGTCAGTGTTTCAGCATTTATAAAGGCTTCATCCAAAACCTGGCGTACTACAACGAAACAAGTAAAAGACAAAGCATGAAACAGAAAATAAAGTGTCTTTTTAAAACTTAGTATTTTGTGAATTAACAGAGAAGTTTCAGTTTTTTTCAGAGAAGCCATAGTAGAAGTAAAGTAGAAGTCTCAGTAGAAGAGAAATGCAAATCTAAGTCAATATCTTAACGGTCTCATCTGTTAATTAAAGTTTGGTTTGTATTTTCATGAGGCCAGTTGACAAAAAGCTAGTCATTAGACCCACTGTAATTATTGAACTGGAAGATGAAATCTTCTAATTAAAGACTGAAACTATTGCAAAGATGGAGGATAAAAAACTATTTTCCCCAGGCAGGAATGCACAGATATCTTCTGGATGATAAATCCATGACTCGCTGTATAGATTACCCATGCGTAAAATATAATTGTGAGGCAGTGTGAACAAAACAGGCTGACAATAACAAAAGCAATATCAGAGAAATATGAGATTTCACACTGGGAAAAAAATGAGCTGGCTTATCTCATTTTTTGTCTTTCCATTCAGTTCATTCCATATTTAGACAGAATCTGATCTCAGCACCTCTAAACATCATTAAGGTCATATTAAAACAATTGAAATGAATAAAAAAAATTTATGGTAAGCGTTTGTCTAGTAAGTACTTCTTATTTTCATTCTTCAGCTTACAACTTGTAGGGAGGACACCTACACCAAGCATCCAACAATGGTAACATGGAATTATTCATTAAAAGAAAACACAAAGTGCGTCTTTCACAGTGTTCACATAAAAATGAGATTAAGTGCAATAAATTTTGTTCTTAGAGTTATTTAAAGTTATTTAAATTATAAATTACAGATAAATTAGCCAAAACCGGATGACGAGATCTCTTTCTTTATCATATATTTTTAGATTCATTATATACATGTATATATATTATGTATATATATGTTAAATATGTTTGTGATGGCATCAGCCACACATAGGTAAAACAAGTCCATTCGTTCACTTTATTAGTTTGGTTTGCAGTTGCTTATTCACTAATATGACTCATTAATCATTTTAATTATACCTAACACTGGGATTATGAGGCGCGCGCATAATAGCATTGTGTGGTTTTTCTAAAAATGTTTTCTGTTATATTAATTATGTTTCTCTTTCTTTGAGTTACCTGGTTTGGGGGGTTGGCTGTCTCCTCTCTTTGCAAAAGGTATGGCTGAGGACTTTGAGAACAAAATGCCTGCTCAGCAGGACCAACCACGTGCTATCAGAAACAGGGGTGTTTTAGCCTTACTTAAAATTCTTCTGTGCTTAGTTAGTGTTGGTCTTTGTTTTTGTTTCCCCCCTATTGTGTGTAAATGGTTTGGTCAAACCACTATAAAAGATACCCTCTTGTGTCTTTGTGATTAGGTCAGTTTGTTAGTTAAGTTGTGTCCACTTTGTCTATATAAGTTTCTGGAAATGATTTTTGTAGAGTTATATTTAGTTGACCTCTTTTATGGGCCCACTAATTATATTTTTGAATTTTGTCTTTTTTAACTTTTTTTGAGGGTTAAAATAAAGAGAACCACTTTTGAAGACATTTTTTCCTGTGTCCTCTATGCCTTGGCTGCTTGGTCCCTCACAATGTTATTTGGCAAACTTTAAGATTATGAGTTAAAATGTTATGGAATAAGTGGAATAAGTACTATTTAGTGTGTAATTATTATATTTACCATACATCGTACGCAGTCTTGGTAGTCTTCTCCCTAAGAGAAGAGGTCGTGGGAATTTTTATACAGATGTTTGTTGTGCATTAGTGTGATGAAAGCTCAGACTCATGCAGTGTAACCATAGCAACCCTACCAATAATAACCATAATAGTAACTATATTATTAATATTTCTGAAAACTGTAAATTTAGATATTTCCTCATTAGGTACATAAACCCTTATGCTCAACTGTTGACTGGATCTTCATATTTAGCTTTATGTTGCTTCATTCATTACCGAGTTCAACAGATTTTTTGATTTCTTAACAGGATCTGTTTTGGGCTTTGCTTCAGCCATTGCTCCGAAAAAACTGTAAAAAAAATAATATTTAGGCCATAATATATTAACAGTAGTGCTGTAATGTTACTATCGATATATTTTGTAAAATATAACAGGGAGACTTTACTTTGACAAAGTATGCAAATGTATAGAAAACCCTTAACATGAAACAAAGAGGACAGAACCTTCTGCCTGTTTTGTACAGACTGATACGTTTCACTATGATTCGATTAGATTTGAAAAAAAAAGTCAAACAAAAAAATATGAAGACAAAACACTTAAAGTGTTTGGTAAAGAAGATTTGTAGCATCTAAGTGTTTTAGGGGAGTGTGTAGCCAGTTCAAAAACAAGACAAGCAGGCAAAGAGAGGAGGGTGAGGAAACATGCTGACACTTTGACAGAGCAGATGGAGTGATTTATAAAGAGCACTCGATGAAAGATGGGAACAATAAAATATGGAGAGAAAGAGTTGATTGAATGGAATGAATTATAGTAAGACAGTGAGTTATGAAAGAGACGTGGAGGGAGACACAAATGAAATGAAATGAAAAGAGGGATGGTGAGACGGGACGGCGGTGAAGGGGTAGGGGAGGGTAAAAGGCAGACATGGGGAAAGAGAGGGGTGAGAGTGAAGAGATTAGGTTGGGTAATCCTGGCAGGTCTAAAAGCTAAGCTTTTAAAATTTGGGTTAATACTCCTAGACCTTTGTTTTGTCCTAATGTTCCATGTGATGTGTGTGCTGGAGGGACTAAAATTATCCATCCCTTCATCTTCTCCTTTCCTTTTAGTCTCAAACTGAACATCCATCTCTCACTCAAGCATTGCAATTAGTTGTTTTGGAGGAAAACAACTGGCCTACATCTCTAATTGGACTGAGAAAGCCTTACACAGAAGCACGAAGTGGATAAGCCAACATCATCAGCCTGACCTGAATCAAAAATGCAATGAGCTCGTTGAACATCGTTTATGAAAACAAGGATTTTGACCTTAGCTCTCGTGTGGCTCCTAATTCATTGAAAACTGCTATTTTTTAACATTTTAATATTTTTTAATATAGTGAAAATCAGTTTTAATGACATCAGTTGCTTTTTATCAGCTTTCGTTCATCGTCATTGACTTGACTGCCTCAGAGTTTTTAAAATAACCCGTCTCCTCCTGTTTTGTGTATTATTGTGTTTGTGCTGGATTTTGATTGAATATTTATCACTTTGGCTCAAACTAATCTGCACAGTTTTGTGGAGATTAAAGGTGGAATTTAATTTAAAAATGGTGGCATATCTAAAGAATTATACAGACGTTTAATTCACTCCTGTCAAAAATACATAGTGCAAGGAAAGATGGCTCTGAGAGGTGAGTTTATTTGTAGCAAAGGGCAGACAGTGTTCAACTGCTCCACAAGAAAAACAGAAAAACATTTTTTTTGAAAAACGCGAAGGTCATATTCTTCTAATATAAGGCTGTAATGAGTGGACAAAGTCAGAACTGACCTGTTGTAAAGAAGGATGTCAGGCGTCCAGACCTGGTCCGAAGGAAATCGCAGGTTTTGGACACCGGGATAGTTTTCTGGATTCCAGGTCAGGTAGATGTCTGTCCAGTACTGAGACAGAAACATACATATTTATAGACTAATTCATTCAGTTATAGATTAGGTGGCATTTTTATAAAATGGCATAATTACCCTCATGCACTGCTAAACCTGTAACCTGTCACAATGTAAGAAATAGAATAGCAAAAATGTAAATGGAGCAGACAAGCTACATTAAAAGTCTGTATCTTAAAATAGAAAAAGCATGGGACAGTAAACTAGTGATAATTCTTCCCTTAGCTTTTTGAAAGCTGCTCTATTTCTTTAAATACACCTGGACTTTGGACTTGGGTGTCGACTGTGTCATATAAACAGTATATGCGGGAAAGGCAACAGGACAATGACACAGAGATGCTGAATCTGGCTGCTTGAGCCTTATGTGTTAACAACCTATGTGTTATGTGCCATCAGAAACCTAAACATCAGGTTGTTTTTTCCAAAGACAAATTGTTATGTGTAACTGAAAAACACCTATAATGCTGATAATAGAGTTGCCGAAATGAGTCAGACTATTCCAACTTTTAGAGCGTGTGCTATGTTATTTTCAGAGACAACAATTAAGCAAGTATTACAGCACATTAAGTCGATGGTCATGTGCCCCATTCAAACTTTAACTCACCAGCTGCAGCCAGGCATTCGTTATGAGCACTTGGTTCTTCTCGTCCTAAAAACAGAAGTAGAAGAAAGACAAAAAGAGAGTGAGATTTTCTTTTATATAAGAGCGAAGAACCAAAGCAATTCATATTTAATAAACTGGAAAATGCCTTTGTGATCAGCAAGTCGCTGCAGCTGTTTTGCATTTCCAAAGAAGAACCAACCACGCTATGTGAAACTTTCTAGAAGTCATTCTTTGCAATAAAGTGTAGCTCAGTTAAAGAGCTTCATGGTGGCACAGGACTGTTTAGAACTTTTCCAAGCTTTTTTATATAACGCTGTGTGTTAAACAGGGCTGATGTAATGTAAAATATCATGCTAGCTCTTGTAAAATGCTGCATGTCATGATGAAATCAAAGAATGACGAACATTATAAAATAATGAACTTTGGAAATGTTTTTAAAGTGTACATATAGCATTTCTGGAAATGATGTTGCTCATATTCTAGCTGCAGGGTGAAAATTAGCATTTCTGCAAGCATCACTATTCCTGCTCCCTGTGCTCCCTTACTTTAAAGAAAAGGGGATAAAAGTTATCCTGCATCTTTTTAGCTTTTTGTCCTCTTTTTGAGTTTGTCAGATAAAAGGTAAAAAACCTTGTCTATAAACAATTTAATGAAACAATCAAAATAAAGATGTATATCCTGAAAAGCTGAATTTGCATATCTATTTGATGTCAGACAAAATTCTTGCAGCACAGTAAACAGGGCCATAATGTACAGAATGGCAATATTTAATCAAAATAAAGTATTTCATGGTCTATTATTATTATTCCAGCAAAAATCAAGCTTTGGGGGCTTCTACTGTATGTTACAGTAATAGTGTAGTATACATTTCCTAGTAATATCTCGGTGTTTCTATCAATAAGTGTTCAGTTGCATTTTCACATCATGTAAAAATCAGACCAAAGCTTCAATGAACACAATATGCCAGTTGCTGTTTGAAGCACCAGCTAAGATGTTGGAGAACTGGAGCAATGCAGGTCTCAGTGGCGCGAACTTGTCCAGAAGCCAAGATCACAAAATCACAAAGTTCCTTAAGACCATCGGCAAAACCCTGCTGTCAGGGATGCTCCCTTGGTTGTTGATTACAGATGAAGTCCACGTCACTCAAGTTAAAAAACTAGAGGATGGTCATATTCATTATTGAAAAAGCATCAGAGACTGCCAAGAGCTTTAAGCAGCTTCTACTTATACAAAAAAAAAAAAAAATGCCTTGGAACAGCCTCTCTCAGGAATGACTTTTTAGGAAACTGATAACTTTTGAAGCAGCAGGATAGACATTATGTCCATATGAAGCAGTTCAGCAGACAAAAACTGCACTTCAGTTTGCTGACTTTGCTTGGAAGCTGTAGGATGGATGAAATGGGCTTGGCCCAGGCTCAAAGACACACTTTTGACTAAATGTGAGTATCTATTAGCGAAAGACACCACTGAACTAAGAGGAGAAGATGGTGACACATGTCAAAGTATATCAGTAACAACATGGATAGTAGAAAAGAGTGGAAATCAGACTGTTAGAGATAGGAGGAAAAGATAGGATTAGCTTTTCTCTGAAAGTTGGCTGGAACAGTCAAAAATCTTTGTCAGAAAAGAAACGCACGGCGGTGCGGAGAAGTTAATTGACAAAACAAATGACGTGTAAGTATCTGAGTTCTCAGTTTTTCCATAAAACTTTTTCAGTGATTTAGGAAGCATCACCTCATGACAAGAAAAACAAAAATTAGTGGAAAGACAGACTGAAAGATGATTTTAAGAGGACTGAATTTTTTTTGTTGTTGTTGTTGTTTTAAACTACAGTACTACTGCAGTAAGCTACTGTAAGAACAGTAAAATTCTGAATTGTCTGTTTGAAAGTCTTCCTCAGTCTGTCAGAAGCTGTAGATCATCAGAAATCATGTAAAATTGGTAGCTCCTTAATATCAAACAGATTAAATTAGAACTGGAAATGCATCAAAAACAATCTAAACACTTTGTCTCAGTAAAAAGCAAGAAGTCCTTTTGAAACTGCACGCTCTCAAACAAGTTGCATCTTTCATTCTTGACAAATACATCAGACATGGCTGTCAGAATCAGTGCATGTAACATGCTAACACTTCCCTAAACTGTCTCCTCTCTGTGGATGAGCTGACTGATAAATGTACACACAGCCTCTGTCGGGTCTGTTACGTTTTTGATTCTTTCTGATGGTTAATGAGGCTTCATTTGACAACCTGCTGCTACTATAATTTACTATTTAAAAAGTCATTAAAGTTAGCAGAAACCTAGACTGATTTTTTGGTCACAGAAAAAAGAGGAGTAAACTATAATGTTCATAAACTGCAAATGTTTAAAGTGCATTATGCTCCCCTCTCACGGAAAAGTCTCCATGAATGTGACACTCAGCTAAATACAAAAATGTCAAAGTTAAAGTTAAAGTAACTAAATTCCACTTCAGGTTTTCCTAAAATTACACTGAAAACTTCATATTTTTCCACATATTCTTCATTTTAAAATGCCAAAACTAGACACACACACACACACACATATATATATATATGACATACAAATGAATCTAGTTTTCTCACCACATCTATGATCTGCAGAAGTGTGAGGCCCAGCTCCACCAGGATGGGAGCTGAGTCATTGACCACAGGTCTCTCTAATCGATTGTAGTTAGCCAGCAGCTCCTTGTACAGTCTTCTCTGGTACTCGCCCTGCAAGGACCCTGGAGGACAAAGGCAACAGGAAAAGGGGTTTGTGTTGAATACATATTAAACCCAAAGCGTCGTCTGCTGCATTTACAAAATACTCAAAACAAGAAAACAACAACATATAAGCATGGAGGCTGTGTGAGAAGGAAAGCAAATAAGGAGGTCTATCAGATGTTTTTTACACCTAAGCACCAATAGTTTGCACAAATGCCAGACCTGCTCCACTGCTTACATGCCCTCCACTCTCTACAAATAGTTTCTGAAGGTCACCATGTGATTGATAGGGTGCGTTTTGCATTTTAAGCCATAAATCTAGCGGTAGAATAACAATGTTATGGAGAAAGACTATTTGTAAAAACCCCATCACTATTTTGGCTTGGACTATCCCATTTCTTGGAACATATTCTGTGGTGCATTTGGGCTGAATTCCTAATCCAAAAAGTATCTTTAAAGGTCTTGAGAACCTTTTACCCTTCATTTGCTGGCACCACAGCCTTACTGCCTCATTCTAGAGGCTTTTGATAGTTTCTCTTGTGAACTTATTTTAAATGTATAAGAAGAAGGTGTGTATGTTGAGCCATAAGTTTTGATGAATAATGAATAAATAAACAAGTGCTGACATCTGCATATACAACAGATGCTGACTGTAACACAAAGAGAGGGTGGCAGAACTGGGAGTTTGGGGGGTCCCGAGGATTAAGGTGATTAGGTTGATGTGTTTGTTGGCCCAGCTTTCGTCACCATTATTGATCCAAACGTCCCATACATGTTTAGCACAAGAACAACCTCACTTTTCACATCAGGAAACTCTGTTAACCTTGAAGTCACTGTTCTGACTGGCTGCAGGAAGATACTCTATTTGGCATTAAAATGTAAAAATAAATAAATAAATAAATCAGATTTTCTGCCTTTATTATTAAACAGCTGGAATTAGAGTATCAAAAATGACTTAAAATAACATCATATGCATGTCCAGTAACTTGATTCAATATAGCATTAATTCTCTACAAATGTGAACATCTGAGGGTTGGTGTAGATGAATTTCATACTGATATTGGATTCCAGCTACAATGAAAATCATAAGCTGAAGTTGTGAATTAGCAGTCGCAGTGATAATACTGGTTGCTTCATTAGTTATATCTTGCTGTGAAGTTGGACCCCCTGTTGCCTTCAGAGTTGCATTAATTATTTGTGACATAGATTCAACAAGTTGCTGGAGACTTTCATCCACATTGACGTGATAGCATGGCACAGCTGTGGCAGATTTACTGGCTATTGGATTCAAATTTGGTGGCTGTAGAGGCCGTTCGAGTACAGCAAACTAATTTTTATGTTCAAGAAAGCAGTTTGAGATTATCTGAGTTTTATGCCGCGGTGCATTATCCTGCAGGAACCATTGGAAGATAGGTATACTGCATACCCTGGTGTTTAAACAATGATGCTCAAATGATACTAAAGGGTCCGAAGTGTTCCAGAAAAATATGCTCCACACCATGACATCACCAGCACCACCTGATCCATTGAGACAAACCAAGATGAATCCATGCTTTTATGTTGTTCATGTCAAATTCTCACCCTACCATGTGAATGTCATAGAAGAAAACATGACTCATAACACCAGACAATAGTTTTCTTCTAATGCCCAGTTTTGATGAGCCTATGTCATCAACAAGGCATTTTCTTCCAATGAACTCCACCTCTCTGGATATTTTCTCTTTTTCACACTATTCTCTATAAAACTGAAAAATGGATATTGAAAGTTATTACCATGTGATCGGCTAAATAGATATATGCATTAAGTAGCAGCTGAACAAGTGTACCTAATAAAGTTGTCAATTAGTGTGGTTTTATATACAGGTTAAGTATTGTGCATTTACCATTGTATGCAGTCAGTGTCTAAGACAAAAATGTAAAAAACACCTGTTAATACTAAATCCCATATATGTTGTATCTTTGTTATTTTTTGATAGTTTGTTTTGTTTGTTTGGGGGGTTTTGGATAAAAACACAACAATTTAAAAGATTTCATTGAATCAATATGTTTGGAATCACAACAATCTCAAAACATGGTCAACAGCACACAGATCATTAAATCCACACATTTTTTTCTAAGGTTTCTAGATACAAAATTGCTACACCAC
This sequence comes from Oreochromis aureus, assembly GCF_013358895.1. Taxonomy (NCBI): domain Eukaryota; kingdom Metazoa; phylum Chordata; class Actinopteri; order Cichliformes; family Cichlidae; genus Oreochromis; species Oreochromis aureus. The sequence continues at coordinate 14,009,614 of NC_052943.1, read as the reverse complement.
TATAATGTAAACAGTAAAAGGACTCCCTCATATTAACATTCAGAGGGCAGTCAACAGAGAATTGCTGGATGGAGTAATCCAGTGAAACAGAAATACATCAGAGACAGGCATGTAGTATGAATGGGGAAAAGGAGAGGGGATTACTGACACAGCCCTGCAAAGCTGTGAAGATGATAGAAGCATGCCTTTGGCTTAGCATGGTGCTGATTGGCCCATTAGGACTGTAATGAGAAGAATTATAGGAGGACAGAGCTTTAGGTCAAAGACAAGAAGCTGCTCAGCACAGCAGATTCCCTCTGACTGCTCCTAAGACGCCTCACACTCTCAGACTTTATGCACCCGTCCACCCGAGGCCCAGTACCTTCTGCTCAAGTGGGATTCATAAATAAATGTTTTCCCCACATAAACATTTAAACTCATTAAAAGCCACAGACATGCATGATGAACCATTATTCACCATTTGTACCATTAGTTTTTCTTTCTTTTTAAAAACGTGTTGGAATGGACTACGAGTATGTTAAAAGTTGGTTTCTTCTGCAAGGACAAAAAGACATTTAAAAAAAATCAGAGCACAACAAAGTATAAATATGTCGATATACGCGCAATAAAATTTGCATGCACACATTCACAACGACTTGAACACAGCCTCGTCTGCAGCTGTTATCCCGCCAATCTCCCTCCTGTGACACTTTTATGTGTTATTACTGTGAAATGTGAACAGAGGGCCAAACAAACATAACTAAACCAATCAAAAAGATTTGAAACCTCAGTCTCTGTTGCTGCTTGTCTCATAAAACCAAGTTTATAAGGAATTGAATAATCAAATGAAATAAACCACTGTGCCAACTTGAATTCACAAACAACTTTGTGCAGCGTACATTAGGGAGGAAGGGGTAGATTCATACCTTTTGTTTTGTTTTTTTCTTTTTAATCATCTCACTAATGAAGATTATATGAGTAGATGCAATGAAGGCATCATTTTCCACCAACACAGCAAGAGGCGTCATCAAAACAAAACAAAAATAAAACGTCCAGCAGAGGGAATGAAAGAAGGAAGTGAAGGGAGCAATGGGAGCTATGTTTCTTAATCACCTTCACTGTTTATCTCAGTATTTTCCAAATCTGCTCTATTGTTTAAATAAGTATAATAGAAAACTGTCTAGAAAGATAATCCTCAAAGAAATAATAATTTTTTTGTTTTGTTTTTTTAATCAAATATCTTTTCTTAGTTTTTTTTTTTTGGTTTGTTTGAATTTGAATTAGATTGATTTAGATTATTTTCAATGTTGCTTTCTTTTTGAAATATGAAAGTGAGGGTAACACACTTTTAATTAGGAATTTGTATGAGTGTGGCTTACTAACACTGATGCTAATTATTTTCTCAGATTATGATGGATTTGGTTTCTCACTCAAGTCTTACCAAGGTCAGTACACTATAGGTGAATATATTAAAGAGAGAAAAAATATGTAGAAAATATATGACATATATTTATTGCATTAGTTTGTGATTTCCATGTGGTGATATGACTCTGAGGGGGAAATACAAAAGATTACTGTACATAAGGCAGTTTTAGAAAGTATTAAAGGAAAAGCATCATCATATTAGAATATGTGCAGACCTTGCTGGTCAAACAAGAGAGGTCAATCAAATATTTTCAGTACTAAAAATATTATATAAATAGTTTTGGTGCTCTACTTGCACTGTGTATAGTGCTGGTGGAGTGCTGCTGACTTCGACTGAGAAAACTGTTGGGCGGTGGAAGGAATACTTCGAGGACCTCGTTAATCCCACTGACACGTCTTCCGAGGAGGAAGCAGAGTCTGGGGATGAGGGGGATGACCCGCCAATTTCCGGGGGTGAGGTCACTGAGGCAGTTAAACAACTCCTTGGTGGCAGAGCCCCTGGTGCGGATGAGGTCCGCCCCGAGTTCCTGAAGGCTCTGGACGTTGTAGGGCTGTCTTGGCTGACACCCCTCTACAATGTTGCGTGGAGATCAGGGGCAGTACCCCTGGACTGGCAGACTGGGGTGGTGGTCCCCATTTTCAAGAAGGGGGACCAGAGGGTGTGTTCCAACTACAGGGGGTTCACACTCCTCAGCCTCCCTGGGAAAGTTTATGCCAGGGTGCTGGAAAGGAGAGTTCATGCACTAGTCGAACCTCGGATACAGGAGGAACAATGCAGTTTTCGTCCTGGTCGCGGAACACTGGACCAGCTCTTTATCCTCTCAAGGATACTTGAGGGTGCATGGGAGTTTGCCCAACCAGTCTACATGTGTTTTGTGGACTTGGAGAAGGCATTCGACCGTGTCCCTAGGAGTATTCTGTGGGAGGTGCTACGGGAGTATGGGGTGTCTGGCCCATTGCTACAGGCCATTCGATCCCTATACAACCGTTGCAAGAGCATTGCTGACAATAAGTCGGACTCATTCCCGGTGGATGATGGGCTCCGCCAGGGCTGCCCAGTGTCACCAATTCTGTTCATAATTTTTATAGACAGGATTTCTAGGCACAGCCAAGTGGCAGAGGACTTTCACTTAGGTGACCTCAGAATCTCATCTCTGCTTTTCGCGGATGATGTGGTTCCGTTGGCTTCATCGGGTGATGGCCTCCAGCTCGCACTGGAAAGCTTTGTAGCCGAGTGTGAAGCAGTGGGAATGAGGATCAGCACCTCCAAATCTGAGGCCATGGTTCTCAGCCGGAAAAGGGTGGAGTGCCCACTCCGGGTCGGGGATGAGTTCCTGCTCCAAGTGGAGGAGTTCAAGTATCTCGGGGTCTTGTTTGCGAGTGATGGGAGAAGGGAGCCGGAGATTGACAGACGGATTGGTGCACCGGTCCGTCGTGGTGAAGAGAGAGCTGAGCGTAAAAGCGAAGCTCTCAATTTACCGGTCGATCTACGTCCCTACCCTCACCTATGGCCACGAACTGTGGGTAGCGACCGAAAGAACGAGATCGCGGATACAAGCGGCGGAAATGAGCTTCCTCCGAAGGGTGGCCGGCCTCTCCCTTAGAGATAGGGTGAGAAGTTCAGCCATCCGGGAGGAGCTCAGAGTAGAGCCGGAAGAAGATGGATGGATGGATGGATGGATGGATGGATGGATGGATGGATGGATGGATGGATAGTTTTGGTTTGACTTTTGAGGTTAAGTGACTGAGATATAAACACAAGGTTCATTTTAATTCCATATGAGTCCATTTACACCACTAAACTAAACCAAGGAAAAAGATGAAAAACAAATTACTTTTAACACATATATCTTGTTCTACAAGTCTTCTTAGCAGTTTGCAAAGTTGGGAAAAAATAAGAAAAATGTTTTAATGTTGATCCACGATAGGTCAACTGATATAGAGCTGTTGCAGGGAGATAGGTGCGTTCTACGTGCGTTTGATATGTAGAAATAATTGCAATACTGCAAAATACTACTAATTACTAAGACTACTAAATACTATTACTGAATGGGGTCCTGCTTTAATAATGAAGTTCTATCGGCTGCACTGTACAAATATATGCAAATACTTACAGATTTTTACATGTGTTAGAGTCTTAATCAAAACAACATTTAGGTTCATAGTATTTACTTCCTTACTCTCTTTCTGAAAATGTATATATAAAAGAGCATCACTGTGTGTGTATAGCATTCACATATCTATCTTGCATGCAGCTGGTTTAGAATCACCAATTAACCTAGTGGGAAAACCCACACAGTAACAGGGAGAACATATAAGCTCCACAGAGAAATGATCTCACAGCCATCTTGCTGTGACATGTCAGCGCTAACCACCATTGCACCAGCAGAAGACCAGTAGGCAGTTTGTGGTTGTTGGGAAGAGAAAATCCTTGTTCTACTCCACTTCACTAGTATGTTACTTAAGGCCCCCAAAAATCTCTGCTGGGTTTTTTTAGGGGGGACTTAAGGGTTGAATGCTGGTGTTATTAATAGAAGAGCCACAAACATCTGCTCTCAGAGGTTGAGAGTACTTTCCCTAACTACAGTAAATGAATTACTTGCCAGTTAAAAAATAAAATTTTTATTAATGTGTTTACTTTTTTACCAAGGGAGGATTTGTTGAAACTAAGCAACATCATTAACATATTTAATTTTAACATATTGTGTCTTTTATACTATTCATGTTATCCCTGCTAAACTCAGGCAGGCTAATGTTATACAACAACTGCCTGCAATGCTCAGTCACTCTAACCCCATAAAGATCACTGCAGGAAATGATCAGCCTATGAAAAGGTCACAAAATTATTGATTATTAGCAAAACTTTACAACAGAGAATCTGTTCATTATTTATATGTACATTTAAAATGTGAAGGTCAGACCATTTATAGATATTAGCAGAGAAGGTCAGGAGACAATTGTCTCAGTCTCAGGAACCAAACTTTGAGTCTATACTGCCACTGAAACAAGTAGTGACTATCTCTGCCTCCTTCAGCAAGCTCACAAACACTGGTAGACCACACACTGTTGCAAAAAAAGTCACTTAATTGTGGATCACTGTGGATGAAAGCATTTTTCAGGGTTCTGTTTGAGTTAAATTCATTGTTGTCAGAAGGACGTCTACTTTACTTCAAACAAAATATTTAAGCAGCCAAGTTTTGAACAAAGAAACATTTTCTTCGAGTTTAACCAAATCCTCTTTTCAGCAGACTTCTGCTGTTAATACTTCTCAATTAAACATAAAACTCCATTTTATTTGGTGAGCTAACTGCAGCTAGTATGAAGAAAGGGGACCCTACCATATCAGAAGGACCTGGACTTTTCCCAGAGGGCAATTACAGAAGTGAGTGAGAACAAGAACGAAAGTGGGAGAAAAGCTGTGTTGTCATGCTCAGCCCCATTGAGCCCGCTGCAGCCCATTGTAGTTCTATATTTTGCCTTTCTCCCTCCCACTTAATGACGTTCGGTTTCATCCCATGGCTCTGATGACCTGCTTACCCTGTGTCAGTATCTTTATCACCGGTGAAACACTGAGGCATCCAGCAGGAGATTGCTGCTGACTCACGTTATACAAACAACAACACTAAAAGAATATGCGACTGTACATTTTAGGAAAAAGAGGCTAAATTCCATTAAAAAAATCAGCTACCTCTGAGTCAAGTACAAACACCAGGCAATGTGTTGTTGATGTCACTACAAGTCTCATCCTCATTTCCACATTAGACACAGATTCCACAGAAACAGGTGATTTTGTTTTTAACTCAGTGCACTCACACACTCACAATGATGTGTCCACGTTACGATTCATAATGATTTGGCACTCTGAGGTTACCTCGAGGCGTCTGCATGCATTTAGTTCTAATAAGGAGAGCCAGTCTGCTCTTGGTCACTTCAGGGCACCAGCACCCGCAGGGGGAAAGTTTAATGCATTTCACATATTCAGATGGTCTACTACTACAGACCACGCCAATTTTATTTGTGTGGATTTCCTTGACATCAAAATTTATTAGAAGAATATTGGATGTGAGCTCTAGCTCACAGATGACTGTGGAACTGAATGGAGAGGAAATTAAAAATGTGAGACCCATGGAGATGTGAATTTGGTCTGAATATCATCATGCTTTTAATGTTTTTAGCTCTGTGCTGATAAGACAACCTGTCCAGAAATGTGTCGCTTGTCTCTCAACCAGTCTGTGTTGATGTTGTATGCGCGCAAAAATTTAGAGCTCTTCAAATACTAAAGAAATTAATAATGATATTGGTGCTTTGTGGGTTGGACTCTTTTATACATAGTCGAAAGAAACACCTTAAATCTGCAGTGCAAATCTTATCTTTCTGACTTCTGGTTCTGGTTATTTTTTAGCTTTGGAATCAGACGCTGCTCAAAACTTTCCTTGGTCTTTCCACCACCTCCACCTAGCTGTAGCTTGCTCCTTTTCCAGTGCAATGATTTTTTTTCAAATTACACATTGCTCGATAAACTAAAAAGTATGAAACTGGGTAATACAGGCAACTTTCCTAATATCATTAATTATAAAAGACTTAATCAACGTTATGAGAACTTGTCTGAGGGCTTAAATATAACAGATATTTGTTCCCATGTGATCAGTGAAGCTCAAATTAGTAGTTTTAGTACAAAATATCTATGATATCTAAATTAGGTGTTGCAAACAAATGACACTGACTTAGCTGAAAATGGATGGATGGATTAACGGGCGGACGGACGGATGGATGGATGGATTGATGTTGATTAATTCCACAAATACAAATTATCTGAAGCACTTTTGAATGTCAAGAGCAAATCTTTAAAAGAAAATGAGAAGTACATTCTCCCCTTTCTATCCTTTTACTCTTATTTACAGAGAATGAGATGGCGCACACAAAAATATGAACAAAACCGTCCAAATCAGCACTGTCACCTATGCAATTTATTTCCAATCAGCTGCAAACAAATAGCAGAGTCGTTTGAGGCCAAACAAACAGGCAGAAGGTGACCATCGTGAAGTGATTGTGATTTTGGGGTGGCATTTAAGCACATTAATCTTCTCTCTTTCTGTAACACACTCATGCTCACAAATTAATATATACTGAGAAATTCAGCTATTTGATTCTGTCCCATTTGAATATTTTTACTAGGTCAGTGTGTTCAGATGAGGCTTCTAAACAGCCTCATCAGACAGGCTATTCACACACAAACAGCCTGAGGGACACATTCTCTTTCTCGCTGTCACACATACCCCTTAGACAAACACCCAAACAACAGGATTGCTATTTTAAGCAGAGTATTAAATGACCAGCTCTTAAATCAGGGCCCCTGTTGTGGTCAGGTAAACCTATCCACGCTGAGCTGCTTTCCATTGTGCAGCGATGATAATGGCTTTGTTTCTCAGTCCATTTTTTTCCCTTTGTCAAGATAATCTGCCGCAGTCATGAATATTAGTTAATCTATTGTGTAGATTACCTATACAGTTAAAAGTGATTTAATTACTCTTATGCTTTGGGCAAATCCAAAATATTATGTCACTAAACTTGCAATATTGACACAGGGCTGAGTAACTTCAGTCATTTTTACACATGCACAGCAGCCCTTGACCTTTTTCCAGCTCAGCTGCAGGTAAGAAAGCAAATATCAGACATTGGATCACGCATTAAATTGTATTTAACCTGCCATCTCCATAGCAGAAAGAACTAAGACAGCACCCTTACCAAAACCAAACTGAGTGTTTCCTGCAGTGAAAACACATCTACAGCAGACTATCACCTGCTATTTACTGCACATGAATAAAGGACTTCAGGCCTGTTTGAAATTCATGTCTGAAAATTGCTAGCTAACTTGAATTTATTGGAGTGATTAGTTGAGTGAAAACTAATCAATGGGAATGTTGATATTTAACAGATAAGTGGTAACAAATGGGACAGAAATGGTGTGTTTAGTATTCTTGGTGTGCCTGTGCTATATCACTGTATCAGCCCCGAGGTTCTGAGGACATGTGCTAGCCGGCTGTCACATTTACAACCTGAATCTGAAACTGAAGGCGATACTGGTGCTGTGGAAAACATCACATCTGGTTCTTATACAAAACAGATGACACCATCAGAGCATATTGACTATTGACCAGTTACTGTAGCACTGGAAAGACTGGTTCCCAGATCTGGGTGCAATGGTGCAATCATATCCATGCTGCAGAGAGTTTAACCCCATCGAGGGGCTGCATAGTGGAGCATGCAGTCCCCTGTGGCACTCCACTGTGCTGTCTCCATTTATGTTTTCTATCCATACCTCAGACGTTCAGGACTTTTAGACCTTTTACTTAAGCAAAAGGTTGAAATACTTGTGCCACTCCATCCCTTCCTCATCTGCACATACCTCTGCCTATGGCCTGAGACAGTGACACCCATCATCAGCCTTCAAATGTATGACAGTAGTGAGATGATGCAGCCAAACTGCATCTCAAGAACATTAATCAATTTAAAAGGACTCAAAAGGCATTATCTCCTAAGGTTAAAAATGTCTTCAGTATAATATTATAATCCATAAGTGATGCAGCAATTGCTATAGACTCCTGCAGCTGGAGTGTAACAGTCTTCATAAACTGTTATTCACATCAGTGATCTTGCTTCTAGACAGACATTGTTCACAGTTAACCCGGGGACTGGTATAGCTGAGACCCTTGAGGTTCTAAATGATGTAACATTAATCCTGGTGAATAAACGGCAACACTACAAAGCAGTAGTAACAAAAGGCTCGGGAAGATTAAAATACAAGTAAAAGGCTTTAAAGACATTCACTTTAGTGTGACTCAACATTAATTTACATGCAGCCAGGTTCTTTCTTTTGAAGTTTATCCCTAAGAAAAAAGCATAAAACATCCACATAAAATCACTCTACACAAGAAACAGATCTATTATTATTTACCGTAATTTTGTTTCACACAACAATCTTGGCAAATCTCAAAAAAGCCCGATCTATTATCCAGTCTGGAACACAAAAAGGCTCTGAACCCACAGTGCCCTGGGACCAGAGTGATGAATCTGGCAAGGACTATGCTGCACAAAGGAACCGCTAACAGAATGCCACTCCCTGAGGGCCCGGAGAGTCGACATCACAACAAATGCTACACATCTAGACCCTTTCTCATGCAAATATATCGCATTAGTGCACTGTATTTATGAGTGTGTGCGGAAGAAACAAATATGGAAAGATTTCCACTATTGAATGAATGTGCAATATATCTGATGCTAAACTCACACCATGCATGTTTTTAGTCCAAAGATGATACATTTGCTGAATATAGATCAAATCTGCTGGCAGCTGGAAAAATAAACATACCAAATCAAAATGTAAACACAGGCTAGAGTGCAAACTATAACACATTCCTGGTTTGCAGTTAGGCATAACATATAAACATTTAACAAATACTGTATATTTTGCTTAAATAGACTGGGAGGTAACGGTGTAGACGGACTTCTCAGCTATGAAACATACTGATATTGTTAAAATGCAATCCGTCCTGCAGATATCAACAAATTATATGTGTGACACAAAATTATACTGCTGCAGCATTGGTAATGAATGCGTAACATCACTATAGGCAGGATGATAGGCATACCTTGTATGATCTTACCCATTGGTTTGTCCATTTTAAAGGTTAATTAGCTTTTTGAATCCAGAAGTCAAGACTAAAAGATGGAAGGTGACTGCACAATTAATCAAATTTTAATCTCAATCACAATTTCAACTTCCTGCAGTTTTAAATGAACGTGATTGACTGATAATGAAAATGTGTGCTACAGCTAGACATGAAGTAAAAGCAAATCAAGCTCTCCCTGACAGCGTGCCTGCATGTGCCAATCACAGCTGTTCCCTACACCGCAGAGCCTGAAATTTCCTGAATTCACTTGACTGCAGTGATATACTACATATAACAGAACGTCAAAAACAAAAATCAAATGTCTGGCACAGCCAAAGGCAAAGATTTTGATCCTAGAGGCAGATCATTACCTGTAGTTTGGATATAATTCAGATTTAGGGCCAGTGATGTCAACCTAGAACAAATCATATGCAAAGAATGCTGTAGAGTTGTGTCTGTGTCACAAAACAACACAACTAACCTCTTCTACCACCTGAAACCACAGCAAATGGCAGTATATTGAATGCAGGAATGCAAAGAAAAACAATGCAGCGGTTGCTAATGTGAATTGTCCAATGTCACTTCAGATGTCCAAGATAAGTGACCAAAAAATACAGTGAGTAATGAGGGTTTCAGGAAAATGGTCAACATACTAGTAAAACAAGACATTATCGCCTCACACAGTTATTTTTAAAAAATGATAACAGCTGCACTATATGCAAATCATTGCAGGGGAAACAGATTTTCACAGGTTCAAACAAATAAAGTTCAAGAATATACAGTCTGCTTCTAGGAGATGGAATTAGATCAGGACAACACACCTTGTTTTACACCACAAACTCCTACAATTACCAGTTTGTCAATTTTAAAGTACTTATACAGTACTTAAAATCTTCTTTTTTACTCTAAATAAAACAATAATAGAAAGGTGAACAGCATAGATATGTATCTCTTTTGTAGACCGTGGCCAACACTGTACAGTGACAGTGTGGAGAAATAACAGAATCCAGACACTATAGTGACAGAAACAAGAAATAAATAGCAACATACTCCAGGAATGAAACAGTGTTAAACAGTATTGAATGGCACATTTCATTATATGCTAATTCAAATTGCTTAACCCAGAAGATAAAAACATAAAAACGTGTATGGTGTAGGTTTACAATAAGGCAGTAAAAATAGCAAATTCAAATAAAACAAGACAAACAAAAAACACCTATTGAGTGTAAGGCTGTCTGAATAAAAAGGTTTAGAGGTTGTATTAGAATTTACGCACACATATAATAATATCTCAGGTCAGCAGACAGCTGCTTCCAAAGAACAGGACCACAATAACTGAAAGTACCCTCAGCACAGTGAGACTGATCCTGTCATCTCAGTCTGATGACCTGAGAGTTCTGACTGATTAATAAACATGGAGCAAGTCAGAGATCTAAACCTTGAGAACTTTGTGAACTAATAGGATTAATGCTTTAAAGTAATTCTATATTGCACTGAGAGTCAGTGAAGTGACTTCAGTACTGTGGTAATATGGTCAGATTTCTGCATACTGTGATTGTTTATGACAGTACCAAGTGGGATCATGCAAAGTTTAAAGAGTAATGGACCAAGGGCAGTGCCTTGAGGAACCCCTGATTTAAGTTTTAGGCATGCAGATCGAAAACTGCTATTTAAAACAAAAACTTCCACCCACCAGATATGATATGAACCAATCAAGCATCTGACCTGTTTAACCAACTGTGTCATGAAGCAGCGTGGGATCATCTTGACAGAGGACAGAGCAAAAGGAAACCAACATCCAAAGAGCTTTTCTATGTCATTGAAGAGGCCTGGAGAACTATTGGACTACTTAGAGAAATTACCTAAAGCATTCAGACTGTGTTGAAGAATGAAGATAATCACACCAAATGATTCTCCATGTTTCAACTAGACGCTTGACATCTTTCCCATTTTCTAACAAAACATTAAAGAATGAGGGGCAGCTCGAGACTTTTGCACAGTGCTTTATCTGTGTGATTCTGTTTATAAGAATCTGCATGATTCTTATAAAAAGTGTGTTGCGCTCTGCCTCCAACACCAGGCAAGTGTGCATTCATGTAAATTGAGGGCATATCTACACTGGCATGGTCTAGCAGCTCATTATTTTACTATCAGTCCTTTGGCAAAGAAAACATATCAGTCAGGGGAGGTCAGCAGTGAAGCATCCAGATGTTCAGCAGCTCTAAACCTACATTTGAACCCAGGTGACTAGCCTATTACCTAACCTGATTCAAAATGCAGCTGGGGAAACTGGAAGAACATGAGACTCTGGAAAATTAGTTGATTTGAGTTAAGCAGGAGGTACAAAAAGAATCCAGGAAAGAAAAAATAATTTGTGCTAGATGGAGGTGTAAAAGATGGATGAAAACCAGTCCATCACAGAGCCTTTAAAATCCTGGATTCCTTTACATTTCATCATATTCCCGATCATGCTTAAATGACTTAAATTAGGGTCTCTGAACCTGTAAACATTAATAAAAGACAAAATATTTTAGTGAGGCAGTAAGCCTATGACATAAAATAGTGTAAAAAAAATCCCTAATAATAGGGTGAAACTAGAGAAGTGATCTAGAGCTAAGTAAAGGAGACCGTTAGGATGGAGATAAAACAGAAAACTATAATTAATATAATAGATTTAACCATCCACATATTCTGTTGCTAACTAGTAATGCTTGTCACTTCTCTGTGCAACTCTGGGCTTCCAAAGAGCAAGCACACACACTGTAACCATTCTGTGTGTGGGATGTTTAAATCAACTGATGAACCATGAACTCATCCATTAACACATCATTTCCAGCATTGTGTGACTGGCTACAGTAGCGAGCATAATCGTGTATGATGCAGTTTGTTAATGGACCTCTAGATAGATGAATTTATAGAGGAGAGATTTACAATCTACGGCTTCCTAACACCGCTGTAATCCTAATCCAGGAGCTAAGACCTCTGAAGTGCTGCACCGAGTCTGTGACCACCACATCTCGTCTACACTGAACACAACCCACATGCTTTTACAGATTTAGAAACAAAAATCCTTCAACACTTACATGGTTAATGCAAAATAAAAATGTTTTAGGTATACTTTTAAACATTTGAGTTAACTTAATAGCAGAACAACCTGTTAACCATTTCTACGCCACATGCTGTGTTATAAAGGTTCGAGTAATCACAGGCATCCAAGGATGGTAAAGGATGGGAAAATAATTTGAGGACAGCGTTAAATCCTTATTCACGTGCTGGCTGAGTGTGGGCTACAAATAAAGATAACAAAAACTAGAAATTGTTAAAGATCTCTACAACATCAGTTTTTTTGGGTCACTGCTCTGTTTTGTTTGACTCAGTAGAGTGGAGGAAAGTTACATAAGAACCTCTACATCCCTGCTTTAAATTGAAATCAATCTTAATCTAAAGTAATCATTAATATTTTCTCATTAAGTATAAAACTCTACTATATTATTTTACTAAACATATAAACAGTTTTTATAGAATATTAACATTTGTAAATATTCTGCACACACATACAAGTACACACAGAAATTTCTCCCACCACTGCCACCCTAGCTAGCCGTTCTAGACATTAACAATTTAAGAGTGTGGACTTTGCATGTTGTTCCCGTGTTTACATGGGTTCTCTCCAGATACTCAGGCTTCTTCCCACGATCCAAAGGCATGCAATTAGCGGGGTAAGGTTAATTGATGATTCTAAATTGTCCATAGGTGTGAATGTGAGTGTGAATGGTTGTGTTAGCCCTGCGATAGATTGGTGACCTATCCAAGGTGTACCCTGCTGCCAAAACAGAAAAGAAGAGATGGATGGATGGATGCAACAAATACAACTCTATGGTCAACCAGTATTTGATTTTTAAAACACTAGAAGACTAGAAACACTTGGTAGAAGACTAGTTCAGGTTATTCTTCTTTTGCTTTGTCTTGTTTTCTCCCTGCTATTTTAAATAAAAACATCTGATTCTGAGTCAGACGTATGCAGTGAGGCTGTTGTCTCAGTAGGATGCCATTAGTGTAGTCAGAGTAGTGTGTGTGTGTGTGTGGGTGGGTGGTTGGGGAGAGGTTACAGTCTTTATATTGGACTCCTGTGAGTCTAAGCATGTTTTCTGGATGTGCCAGTTTCCTTCCTGAAGTACTTTAATGGATTAATTGATTTCCCTCTGTCCCCTTTAACATGGAGAGAGGTAATACCCTTTACTTGGCATGGGGCTCATCGCTTTTGCTTCATCAGTTATGATGCCCTGTTTGAACAGCATGCTGTGGAGTCGTGTCTGTGCTTGATTTTTGGTAGCCACTTAAAAGATAGTAAAAGAAAAACAACAATGGGTGAAACAAACCGTATCCATTCTGTTGCGATTCCCTTCATTTTTTGTTTCATGTCCACATATGTATCTCAAAATTTCAACCTCAACCTCAATAAAGCAAAAGTAAGTTTGCAAGACAGTTAAGTTTTTACTCTTGCTTCTTGTAAAACAACAAAAAAGAAAGAGGTAAACCACACAATTCTGAGAAGTCATTACATGACTTGTGATGCTCTGTGTATCTCTTAGACAGTAGACAGGATAAAAACTGGACACAAACTATGAACTGTTCAAGGATAAATAGGATGCTATTACCAATACATGCCAACAGCCATATGTGACATGTGTTAGAATGTCTTATCACCTGATTTGACCTTGCCTCCTGGTCTTGCCTCCCTCCTGACTGATGAAGTGGAAGGTGGCAGGTTGGGGTTTGCGGTGGACATATGTCTATGCATAAAGGAGTGCTTTGGAAAGCAGATTCAGCAAAACCACTGAGTTAAGTAATCAACCCAGATGTTAGATGATGATGCTGATGCTGATGATGGGATGGGGCTTAGCAATGCATTATAAAGCCAGGCATGCACATCATCATCATTCAATGAAGCAAACATTAATGTAGAGAGTAATGCATACATATGCTCAGTGTTTAAAAATAACCCTTTGCGTCTTTGACTTGTTTTTTAGTCTGGATTCTGGGTAGAAAATTCAAAGATTTATAGCTAATTAGCCTGTGAAAGATTCAGCAGCCAGTGTTATTCAGTAGGTATATGGTGACTGCTAAACAAAGATCCGTGACCAAGTCCTGTACTGTGAGGTCCTAAGTAAAAAATTCCACATTATATCCAGATATGAAATTATCTAAACGTACTCTGGTTTGTTTATGCCAGACGATTTAAAATTGTGCAATTAATTTTGATTTTTTAATGTCAGAAAACTTCCGAAAATGCCGAAAATATTTCCTACTAGTCGTTTGAGGACGTAAACTCAGGTCTAAATTATCATACCCCTCAAAACAACAAAAACAAAAATCGTTTTCCAGTCGGTACCCTTCATTAGATCATATTAACTGGAGGGAAAGAACAACTTTGCCCCAAAACCTACCTCTGAAAAGCATTGCGATCCAAATATAAAATCCAAGCGAACACGGTTTCCAAAACTTGTGGCACCGCATGCTGGCACCGTCCAGTGAACTCCAACGGTTGTGTCGGCTAGACGGGGACTCTGATCCGGCTCGGCGGTGGAATGAACATGAGGCTGGGGAAAACGAAGGGGACCGGGACGGTGTGAGAGATTTGCAAAAAGAAAAAAGAAAAAAAAGACTGACAGACAGGAGTGCGGAGTTCAGATTGGCGCGTTCACGCTGCTTCAGTCTCCCTCACACGCACACGCACACAACACAACGCTGCACAGTGCACCCCCTTCCCAGCCTGAGTGCGCATCACAGGTAACACAACAGGATACAGTAAAGTGCTGTAATAGCCTCTGTCACGGGACTGTGAGCACAGATGAGGCTGATGAGATGTTTGTAACCCAGTAATTGTTTGCTAACCCTGAAAACTAGCTCACATTTGAATGTTAAATCGTACAACATGCTCACGAGACACTGACTAAAGATTACATTAGTGTCTACTTAAACTCAACTAGTCCAATCAAATAAATGCGCGTGTGCGTGCCGCCCACTTATATTGCTCACATTCTGGGGGTGATAATGTTAGTGTTTGACCTCAGGCAATGATGTAACGAAACCCTGAATGTAAAGTTCCCTGAAGTAATGGAAACATGGCTGTGTGTGTGCTGCCCCAGTCATGCCTGTATGCGCTGCAGTCTATTACAGTAAACAGTAGAATTAAACAGGAACTTTTTTTAGATGTTCATGGAAAAAAAATCTTATCTTTCTTGCACAGAGTAAGGTATGAAGATTGATTCCATTTGTGCACTGTTACATAAAGTACAGATCTAAAAGTAAATAAGGAATATGTAACCCTAAGTAAAACTCCAAATGGCATAAGTGCTCTGACAGTGTAAATAAATGTGTTCATTAGTGAACTTAGGATAAGGTTATCAGTTGGTAGCCGTATTACACTATTAAGTGTAATAAAAGTTGTATCAATACTCTTATCAGCCTCAGAGAAACAAGCTGCTTAAGCAGGGGAGTAGTATTGTAGCCTGAGAGTAACATCCTGCATGATTTAAACCAATCTGCTCAGTCCAATCAGTCAAATCACTACATGCTTGATTCTGTGCATAGCCTTTTCTGAGCAACTAGTAAAATTGGTAGTTGCCCAGTGACTGATATATATCTTTTTTCTTTTGCTATAACATTTGGTTGAGCATGCACCACTCCAACCTCTGGGCAACTACTTTCGACAGTAAGGCTGTTGCATAGGTGGTTTAGCAGGAAGCAACCTGTCTCCAAACAGTCTGAGTCAGACCAAGTGCAATGAGACTATTTTGAGACATGCTGGTGAATTTCCTGAAATAATCACTGTTTAATTTAAACGCAGGAAATGTGTCGCAATTAAATTAAACCTGATCCCTTTCTTCAAAGCAGCCATTTCAACGGCAGCAAGATAGTTGCAATAATTTTTTTTCTAAGTGTAACTGTTGCATAAGGTGAAAGATTTGTTGAGCTGTACAAAAGAGGCCAAATAAAATAGGTAAGTGCACATTTAAATCAAACACAAGGTCACAGAGCTAGCTATCCAAATACCAGATAAACACATTTGTCATTTGTCAGTTTTTTTATCTCACTGTTTGTGCTGGACAGGAAAACCTACTCCGGCCCAAGAAGCAGGTACAGATCACCAGTGCATACCCTCCATCTCCCACAGCTGTAGATCATCATTTATTGAAGTGCCACGCATCTCACTGCAATTTCCCCCTTCCCAGCTTTACAAAGAGGTTCATCAACTGCATTTTTGTCATATTTGTCTCCTTTTTGTGCCAGACTGGCTTATAATCAAATGACCTATTTATTCCAGTCCATAAATAATTTCAGTCGGAAATAGAATCCAACAGGCAATGAGGGGGAACATTGCATATTTCTCCAAATGTTCTCGCCGCCTTTGCTCCCTGTCTCTTTCTCTCTTCTTCTTCTTCTCTCAGTGGAACAGGGGCATATTATCTAAGAGGCAGGCCTGCGCCATTGGTATTAGTTATTTTTCATACCCCACATGGAGCTCCATCTGAGGAGATTTATGCTGTTAGATCTGATTTGGTACAGCATCCCATATCTGTTCAATAGGTGGTCCCGAAAGCCACAGCGGGCTGTGTGAAACCTCTGATCCCAATTTCATCCTTTCAAATAATCTCACTGTAAAAGAAAAAAAACATCTAGGGAGTGAGAAGGAAGTAAAAGTAAACAAATCACACACAGTGACACACCATGTCACAAAGCTTGAATCATCTCAAACTGGTTTCTTGAACAAGAATGCGAGTTCACTGTAATCAAATGTCTTCCAAAATCCCCAGATCTCAATCCAATAGGGCTCCTTTGTGATGTGGTGTAATTGGAGATTTGCATCATTGATGTGCAGCTGATAAATCTGCAGCAGTTGTTCAAATTGCCATCAATTCAATATGGACCAAAATCTCTGGAGTATTTGCAGAAACTTGTACAACAAAGAATTTAGGCATTTCTGAAGGCAAAAAGGGTCCAAAACATTACTAAGGTGCATCTAACAAAGTGTTTGTTGAGTGTAAATATTAAGTACATAATTATGCATGCAGTACTGTCTCTGTGTGTGTTTGTGTCTATAAAGTGATTCTGTGGCTCTGTTGCACCAGGAGTATTTTCTTTTTACTTTATGTTTTTCTTTCCACTGTTTTGCCTCCTCCTACACTCTGTATAGCTGTTTGCCCCACTTAACAATGCACAGTGCACATTACAACTGCACAAACTACACACACATTTTTTTAAAAAAAACATCTCTATGCTCAAAGTTCTTAAAATCAATCCTCCAGCAAACTGGCAGCTGATGATACTCTGGACTCTTTCACCCAAATACCACAGTCCTTTTTCAGACAGACCATTCAGATTTTCCACCCTAAGGACGTGTACAGGTGTAATCCCAACACTTTTGTTTGGCAAATGTAATATGAATGAACATGAAAGATGTCACAGTGCAATTCTTATTTATTTATATTTCACCTTTTTGAGTTGATTGTGAGCTTCAGTGCTGAGGTTTAAAATGTCTCCAGTCCAGGAGGTGAACAAAAGAAAACGATAACCACAGAAATGAGTGTGAAGACTGTAGGGAGCTGTTAATTATCAATTTTTTTATAAATGGAAACTGTTCTGTTTAATTACTTAATGTTATGACGTTACTATCTCAATATTCTCTCAATGATGAGAAAGTATGCATGAAATTTTCAGTATCGTAACATATTTTGTTCAACATCCATCTTGTCCTTTGCCCTGTTTCTAACTTAAATATTTGAAATATTCCCCATAGTCCCAGCAGGGCGCATATGTGTGCATGTGCGTGATAGAATGAGGTCAGATGAGCTTTAGTTTGTATCTAAATCACTACCTTTGATGTGGGAGGTGTGCACGCATTCGTGAATCTGCATTGTGTCATTTATAATCTTTTCAGAAATGTGTGCACATCTGAAATGTTTTCAACAAAAAAAAAAGAAAACAGCAGTTCATATGCATCTTTTCTGCACTCTAATATTTGCTGGTTTGAGGTACGTGTGAATATCTAGCCCACATGATGAAGATCATCTTGGTCCGCTCAACACAGCTCGTCCTTTTCTGTCTCGCTAGCTGCCAGCTTGCCATTTGTCTCTGTTAAAATGTTCAGGTGGTGACAGTTTATTATGGGACGTGACAGAAAGGTCAGACCTCTCATACACACTTAGTAGTTTACTGTAGAAAAAGGTCAGCAGTGAGTCAAGGGTAAGGGACAGACAGAGCGTGTCAGACGAACCCAAACAAAAAGAGCTAAAAGGTTTTGTGCGTTGTGTGGGGGCGAGTGAAAATGTTACACAGTTAAAGAAAAACAACTCAAAAATTATACAATTATGCACAAAAATACTGTCACATGTGTATGAACCAATCATTAGAAAGTCTTATGTTCATAAATAGTTTAAATTATTCTCGGTATTATCACTTTGAATTAACCGTCACCCTCAATTCAGCTTTTATATAGTCATTTTCATGTGGCTACATCAGTGTTTGAGCGAGATTGTAGGCCTAAATATTACATCACACAAAGAAATTCACTGGTAGGCTCCTCCTCATACTTAAAAGGATGAGACCTAATGCAGCACCTCAACAAGTAAAAATGAAAATTAATCCTCCTGGGACCTGCTTTGATTTTTTTTTTTTTTTTTTTGGAAGTCTGAGCTGATTCAAAAGCAAGCTTTAAATTACCTTCCCTCAGAAAAGGCTGCTTTATGTGTTAATATTTCCCTTTCATTAAATCCATCACATAAGCTGGAGTTTTTAATGTGCTTCTTTTTGTCAGTTTTACTCCTGATTTTATGTTAATAGTTTACTGCACCAACATCTGGCCACATTTACGTTTGTTTTGTTTTATTCTTTAGGTGTTTTTTTTTCACGGTCCATTTTTTTAAACGTATTTTCTTAATATGCCGACACAGATTACAAAATTTATTTTGGAAAAATGGTAATTGTTCTGCCATTTGTGTCACACAATGAGTAAATGGTACACAGGGAGTGAACGCTCTAACCAAAAGTCAGTGTGGATAGGACTACACCTAGTGGTAGAAATGTAGACGTACACACACAAGCTTTACTTCCAAATTATAAAAATAGGTCATGCGTTCAATAATATATGGTTATTTATATAACATAAAACATGAGGAATTTAGTAATACCATTTGAAACAGAAAAGGATATCTATTGCAATATAATGCAATAAGAGTTCAAAGTAACATGAGTGGAGAATCTTTTGTGGAAAAAGTTGATGCAATAATGCCTTTAAAGTTCAACATAACTTTTTTTTTAAGGGTTTTAAAATGCAGCCAAAAAGCAAAGAATAGTTGTGTCTAGAAAAAAGCATTTGTAAGCATCTTTTCTTCAATAATTTTAATTTATTTAAACAAAACACGTCTTACAGAATAAACCTTTTAGTGACTGTCTTGACCTAAAAATACAGCCAGTAACATCTCTATGCTGAATCTCACAGCCTGGCTTCTGTGGGGGGAGGCCTGCTGTTTGGTCTGCTGGCAACAGATAAATGTAAATGTTGACTCAGAGTGACTGGCCTGGCCTGATGCTTGAGTTCTTTCATTCCCTTCTGGTTTCTGGTATTAAAGAAAAAATCTATGAAGGAAAGTGTTGTTCACTTTTCATGATGGATTTTGTGCTGAAACCGAAACACTCACACATTCAGACGAATGACACCTTTGCAGGTAAATCTCCCTTTCTGTCACGTTTTAATGAAACTTTACAGTATTTACGCCTGACAGCTCAAGCAGTTAGATGTCTACATATTTCTCTCTTTCTTCTAAAACATTTTCTTTACTCATAATTTCACAGACATGAAGTTTTTGATCCTCTTGGCTGTTTTGAGTGGTAAGCTTTCTCCTCTGTTGTTACTGCAAGTAAATGTGCTGGTGTTGTAGATTTAAAGTCATGAAACATAGTTTTGAAAATTATAGTTTTAAAATTTTAACATCCATTGTGAAGAAACAGATCTACTAGACTTATTTAACATCCAGGATTCGCCCATGATGCCTATTTGTGTAAATTTTGTTAGGATTTTGTATTTAATATATGCGCCCACAAGTATTATTATATCCATCAATGTTAATGTTTTTAAGGGTTTTTGCTGCCCCTTTCCTGAAGGAGGAGGAGGCTAAGCGATTCATCAGGCTGAAGAGACAGGCAGGATATTGGGATCCAAACTACTCTCAGAACCAGTGGGGTTACACCGTTCAGGAGCAGGTAAATGTTAGTGAAATGTTCTAAGCATATAGAGTGAGTCACTTTAAGAATCGTAATTGTTTGTTCATTAGGCTAATGAGTACTGGACAGCCATTCGAACAGATGCGCAGTATTACATGGACATGAGCAACCTGATGTTTGACCGCTCTGTGGCCACGTGAGTGACGTAACTGTTTGTCGCTATTAAATTACATTTGAATGTTTCATTGTCATATTCTTCCAACTTTATCGAGGTAACGCATTATCATTTGATATGTATGTTTATCGAGTACATTACTTACATAACTTTAAATCAAACACGTTTGCAAAGGAAACAACAATGGTTACTGTTTTAATGGTCAGCGTGCCCAACTTCAATGAGCACTGTAACTTCCTTTTAATATAGTTATGATACTTTTGATCACACAAACTTAAAGTCAATATTCATCATGTATATATGTTTTATCATTTTATTTTACTTTGCAGCGAAAACAACAGGATGTATATGGAGATGCTGCGCAATGCACGCGCCCACCTGGACAGCCTGACCGGTCGTAATGGGTAGAAAAGAAAAAAGAAGACTGGGAAATGGAAAACATTTCATAAAAAGTGATTTACAAAAGCATATATACAAAATATATAGTTAGAAAAGTATATAAAGACTTACTTGATATGGGATGTTTTTGAAAATGTTCTCCATTCAGAGCCTGCCTGAACTATACTAGGTTTAGCGATCAAACACACTACCTGACAGGAATGGAACATTTGGACAGAAAGTCTTAGAATCTCATTAATTGGTCAGCTTTTTTACTCAAGTTAAGCCTCATTGGTTACGAAGCGTGACCAATATTTCCTATATCAGCATGGGGAAAAATGTTGTTTTCAGCAATTGTGTCAAATTTATTGGATTATTGTAGAAAAATGATGCAAGAATTTCATACAATAAAATCAAAGTAAATTGAACTGAACATTTTGCTTCTTTAGTGTTTTGGGATTGTCTATTAATGGAAATAAAATGATTTTATGCCATTAATTAAAACGTATTCAACAGTATTCGAAGAATCAAACGAAATGAGATTTACCACCAGGTGGTGCTGCAAGATGCAGATTTTACTTCTCAGATTTCAGCCAAAACTACATCATTAAAATGATCCTGTTTGGGGGGATAAGTCATACCATTTGTGACACTGCAGTGACTTAAATTTTGCAAACAACATGATGAGCAAATACATTTTTTGCTGAATTCTAAGCGAGTCTAAAAACAGCATTATCTTAAACAGGCTTGTGTATTTAAACCAGCTTTATTGGTTTAATTAGGTACATCGAAACAATAAAAACAACAAACTTTTATTGGGTTGTTTTCATTAATCCAGTACGCTTTGTTACTTTAAATGTATTCTTTGTCTGCTGTGAGAAAAATGTATCTGATGAGGACGACACAAATGACAAATCAGTAAATGCTACTGAAACAGAACAGCACAATTTTTAAGATTCAGTGTGGTGATACTCAACATACAGCCTGAGGGCCAAATCAGGGCCATCATTTTCAGCAATAAGTCAGTTCATCTGACTTATTGCTAACGTTAACTTTTACTGTTTATTACTTTTATTTCAGGTTTATTCATGCCTTGTCACATGAAAAAAAACACTCAGGGAAGAGTAAGTTAAGTATATTTCCTTTAATACTTTATTTCCCCTAATGTGTGAAATCAAAAGTCAAACGTTTTGCAAGGTGGTGGGATCTCTGTTTAAGGTACTTTAAAGACTGTATGCAGAAATTATTTTTCTTGTAGTTTACTACAAAAAGTAGCCTACTGTTAAATAATAGCTTTGACAATGCCCTCATAGATGTTTTATTTAATTACAATTCCCAGAGTAGAAATTTGTTTTGAATTTGAAAAAAAAGTATTTCAAGAAAAAAATATAAAATTAAATATGATGTTGGTTAAAAACATAAAAAATAAGGCAATTATGGGGTTTTACCTTAATCTTGTATATTGATAGCTAAATACCATTTGGTGTAGAGTTTATGAAGCATTTCTTTGTTGTTGTTTTTTTTATTTTGGCAATTTGCGAGCTGAAAATGAACACAGGTGACACTACTGTTTACTGAGGTTGTCGTATGTATCTTAAACCAGAATAAAATGCCAATATAATCAGATGAAACGTTATGATATTGACTAAACAGACACAGTGACTTGATGACTTATTTGCATGTATATTTTACACAGTGGTTTAACAGAAAGAGTCACATAGTCAACAAAACCCTGTAAAAAGTGCCTGCAGTGGGCTTTTCTTGCTCAGTGGTACCATGTTTAAAAAATGTTTTCTTTGAAGGCAGATGATCAGTTGCCTCGTCAGTGTAACTGCTCCGAAGCTTGTTCCTCACTTGGAGTTGGAGGAGGGATTTTCATGAACATCTGCAGAGCTGGAGTGAAGATAAGGATGGTGCCTAATACTGAGACAGTGAGGAAAGCCCAAAGGAAGATTCTGTCTAACACCTGGGCCACAAACTTCCAGTCTTGTACCACCTGTGAAAAGGCAAAAATAAGACATGGGATTACAGAAACAGTATGTGCAATATAAACATTAATCTGTCAAAAGAATTTAATGTTTATTGAGAAATACTTTACACACCTCACGGATGAAGTGCTCTTTACGGATATGTCTGCTGATGTAGCGCACCGAATAGATGGCTTTCTCCAACATAGCGCCCCAGGCTTCTTCGTCCTTCCCATCAGAAGTCGTCGGTCCGTGCGAACCACTGTTTGTCTTCTGGCCTCTCCGACCTGCAGAGCGAGACTTCAGCTCAGGGCTTTCGGGAGCCAGCTCTGGGTAGTGGTAGCGGTCAGTGTGCCCTCGCATGCACAGCAATCTGGGCAGTTTTTGAAGAAAGAGGTTTCGAACCCACGGCGACATTGGGTGGTAAGTGGCTGAGGAGCGATGGTGGACATTGATGACAAAGACAGTGACGATGATGGAGAGGGTGACAAAAATCATGATGAAGAGGAGGTACTCTCCGATCAGGGGTATGACTTTGGAGGAGGAGGGAATAATTTCTTCAATGACCAGCAGGAACACAGTAAGTGACACTAGGACGGAGGTAGAGAGTGAAAGCTTCTCTCCTTCATCTGAGGGGAGGTAAAAGACCAGGACGGTCAGAAAGGACAAACCCAAACAAGGGATGATTAGGAACAGCGTGTAGAACAAGGGCAGCCTCTTCAGGATGAAGGAGTATGTGATGAAGGGATAGGATAACAAGCCATCTTTTCTGTTTCCTTTGGCACCAGTAGCACTGAGTATCTCCCACTCCCCGTTATCAAAGAAGTCTTTCCGATCAACCTGGTTGTCCATGAGAACCAAGTCCACCATGCTGCCATCATAGGTCCAGGACCCAAACTTCATGGAGCAGTTCTGGCGATCAAAAGGGAAAAAAGTGACATCCATGGTGCAGGCAGACTTGTAACTGGCAGGTGGTGTCCATGTGATGGCCCCGTTGTACTTCACAATAGCTTTGGTCATCAGGGAACCCTCAAACCGCCCATCAGCACTGAAGAAATATGAAACACAAGTCAGTTCTCATCATAAGTCCATTTATATGAAACTGTTAAATTAATACTACTATTTGCAATCATCCATCTCCTTTTTATGCACATGTTGTAGTTCAACTGATAATCACATGAAAATTGAACATTTATGGACTCTTTGAAAGCATTATGAAATGTGTCCATGTCGTTCCCTGCTTCTTGACCAACGGAAACTAAGCCAGACTCAAACCTAATAAGTGGTCAAGTAAATGTATGGCTGATTGGGTGAATGTACAATGAACAGAGTGGCCTTTCTGAGCACAGCTCAGTGTTGCCTGAGTTTTATTTTAGTTTTTTAGATGAGGTGTAAGATTAAATATTTATAATATTTATATTACAACATGCTGGTTACACTCAAAGGAAGTTTTTTTTTTAAAAGCAATTAAGATAGATAGCATCACGTTGTGTTAGTGTTTTTCATACAGACAGACTCATGTTTCACATGACGTAATCATCAGTCACTGGATTGGTGAAATTTCAGAGTGACCTTACTTCTCATACAGGACGATGTCTGGGAGCCAGATATTTTCTGAAGGAACTCTGATGGAGGTGATTCCTCCGTATTTATCTGGATTCCATCGCAGCTTGTAATCAATCCATTCCTGGTCAAGGGAAAGCACAGGAAGCCACATCAACAGACTGATAAACAACACTCAACAATACTATGATTTGCTCGTATTTGCTGGAATTAAACTTGATGAAACTTATTAAAAAGCCCAATACCTCTATACCCTCTATAAGAGACTCCTTTATGAATTCTGTCACCTATCAGCAGCTATTCAAATAACAACTAAATATTATATTTAAACCAACTGCTCATACATACAGCTTATTTAAGCAAATCCGGGGTCTATATATTAGTTTTAAAATACATTACATTCAAAAAGTCAGTCTCATTTTACTCTGCAAACCACGTGTTATTTGTTAATGCATCATGTAAAATAAACTGATTAACATTTATGAGAAAATGTTTATAAATGGTCTCTTGGATGATCCTGTACTATTTTTCATGCTCCTGCCCAAAAACCCTGTGTTCGTTTTGTCTTACCTGCCACAGCCAAACATTAGTTGTCATTAGCTGATTTTTCTCATCCTAAAAGACAAAAACATAAAAAATAGAAAAAATATTATTATTTAAAA
The DNA here is from genome assembly GCF_013358895.1 of Oreochromis aureus. Lineage (NCBI taxonomy): Eukaryota > Metazoa > Chordata > Actinopteri > Cichliformes > Cichlidae > Oreochromis > Oreochromis aureus. The sequence goes on along the minus strand of NC_052943.1, from coordinate 13,984,572 downwards.
TTGGGAAAATATGTTATGTAAAAATACTTTCCAAAAATGTAAAAAGAAATCATCTTTGGAACCCATTGTTTTATTATTTGTCAGATTTTCACATTAAAATGCAACTATGAAAATGAAATATATTTGCTTGTTTGGCTGATTTTGGTTGGGTTGTTTAGTACTGTGGAAAAGACTCAAGGCACCTCTGATGTCTTTGCATTTTTTCAGGGAAAATGGGAAATAGGTGCAGCGATTGTATACATAGAAATAAAATAAGGCAAAAACAGAGTTTGTAGAATTCTTGAAAGCTTGAAAGTCAACATTTGGCACGGACACTTTTATTCTTCAACTGTGTTAGCTGCAACCTTTCTTTCATTGTCATTCAGTATTCTTCAGGAGCAGTTCTCCAGGCTTCTTGAAGGATGTACAAAGCTCTTCTCTGGATACTGGCTGCCCTTTGTTGTGCCCTCTATCTACATGATCCTACACTGCTTCAGTAATGTTGAAGTTTGAGCTCTGGGGAGGCCAATCCATGACTGATGGTGTTCCACTGTGTGTTTTTCTATCCAAGTATGCTTTTACTGCAGTGGCAGTGTGGTCACTGTCATATTAAAAGATGAAGGCACTGCCAATCAGAAGCTTCCCAAATGTTACTGCACAGTGGATCAAAACCTGATGATACTTTCCTGGGTTCATAATTTCATCCATTTTGACAAAGTTTCCAAAACCACAGGCTGAAGTTCAGCCTTAAACACTGACAGAGCCTGCACTGTGTTCTACAGATGGCTGTAAAACATGGCACTCATTGTTATACCGCTCTCTTGACTTCCTCTGGACATACTGACAAAAATGTCAACCAGAAATTCAAGATTTGGTTTCATCACTCCATAAAACCTACCGCCACTGATTTTGAGTCAAATTCTCGTGTCACTGGCATACCTCAGCCTTATCCGCCTCATGTCATGATTCTATTGGTCCAAAAATACTATTTTATGCCAATAAATTTTTATATCTTTGGCATTTTTAAAAAGATTTAACTAAAGAAATGGGAACTTGCTTTTGTAACAGAGTTCTAATAACAAAGTACCTAAAGATACACTTTAAAATTGGTTCTTCCCTAAGGCGCCTGCTCAGTGTAGACTCAACACTGGTTCATGCTTAAGTGATTCATAAACAAAGGTCTGCACATGTCAGCAGTCAAGGTTTACAAAGAAATCCAAGATCACTTATTTCATTCAAATATTTTATTGTCTGCTACTGTTTTAGTGAATAAAAACCCTCAACTGAGGTGAACCAAATCATCATTTCGTTTTCCACTGTATCTGACAGAATCTGATTTATCTGCCACTTTCTTAGTAAACACAAAGAAAACATAGTACCAAAAGTGGGTGCAGGAAGCTGTGCTCATAACAAAAACAGAGTTCAACAACCTCAGCAGACGTGAGAGAGACATATTCAAAGATGTTCAGCGTATCCAGCGCAGGCCTCAGCTGTCAGACTCAGTTGAATGTTTTGGTGATCACATAGACCAGAGGTGAACCATAATCTAATACAGAGCTGAGCAGCAGCCTAGAGAGACTCAGGGGACATACACAGCATAGGCAGGCTGCTGTTTTTATGTTTAGCTCCATCGCCCTTTCTCTTTCCCAGAATCCAACAGATCAACCTAAACCTTTCCTATTTGCCACAAACAGCTTTATGTAATTCATTTCTGGCTGTGTTTGTTGGAAGGAAGAGAAGAAAAGTTAAATATGAACTGGCTGAGATGAATATTTCAAGCCAAGAAGCATGGTTCCTCCATTAGCGTGCTCAGTTTTCTCCTCTGGAGCACCTAAACCATCTCAACCTATCACAGTCACCCTCTGAAATATTAAAGAAACACTCCAAAGAGAGACTGTGTAGTCACAAATATGAAGAGATAGCTTGAGCTCTATTTCAGCACCACACATAGTGACACTGATGAAACAGGAACAAGACTCTTTATATTTCTTTTATATGTGTTACACGTGTTTTATCTAACTATGTGTCTTGATACTTTTTCAGTAATTGCATTTTCCAAGCATGTTCATGCTTGCATTTGTTTTTGCTGTTAAAGGGCAATGCTTGCAATATGCTTTACTTTGGATGTTGCCAACAAATCTCACAGGAAGACCGAAAGACCAAAACGTGTAAAATTCAAACTTAGTTTCATTCAAACTAAGGAAGCCACTTTTAACAGGAGTTGCAAACTGATGTCAGTCTGTTTGTGTGTGTGTGTGTGTGTGTGTGTGTGTGTGTGTGTGTGTGTGTGTGTGTGTGTCGTCTCACCACATCGACCAGCTGAGAGATCTTGAGTCCAAAGCGTACTTTAACAGTGTCATTGGCACGCTGGATTGGCCTAACCCAGCGCTGATAGCCTTGGAAAAGGTTCTTCAATAAAGCATCCTCCATCTCCGCCAAGGACACGAACTCATTTGGAGCTGGAACAAGAAGAGGGAAGGTGGATCAACAATAATAACAACTGTGCTCCTACTGCAGCTGCTTTTCACCATCACTAGCCTGATTTTAAGTGTCAGGGATAGAAAGTAAAGCATTTATTCTTCCTCTAAAAAAACACACTGCATAACGAGATAACAAGATAGGATAAATGGTTAATATGGCTGTGCACAGAAGCTGGGCAGTCAGCCCATCAGTCAGTCTGCAGTGAAATAAAGTCACCAGAGAAACAGAAACTGTAATATTGATGCAGAGAGACATCTAAAATATCAGACACAAGGGACATCATGTGCAAGGACTAATGTGTGTGAGCTGAGGGACGGTGAGGAAGAGTGTCCACCTTTAACCTGCAGTGTTTTAGTTTTTTTCCACTCTGGCTTCACATCTGTCTAACATCATCTGACAGGGTAAATACGTATAAAGGATCCACCAAGCAAACATGAAAGCCACATTACAGATGATTGAATCCCACAAGCTCTGGCTGTACTTTCAAGGACAGGTGCAGAGATGCTGATATATGACACCTGTGTTCTTGTTTGCCTGATGACCAGTCAGCTCCAAGAGAAGCAGAGCTAGGGCCATCGCATTACTGCGTTACACTGCTAAAAGGATTATCTTGTTGCACTAAAAAACCTTAATTCATCCCACAGAAATGGCAGCTTTTGCTGTTTTGTTGTTGTCAACACAATTAGAAGTCTGCATCGCTTTCTCCAAGTTACTGAATCTTTAAATCCAAAAAGAAACGTGGGAAACGAAACATAATCCTTTGCTTTATAAGACCAGTGGTGAGCAGTTGGTAGTTTGTGCTTTTCCGTTTGACAAGGTCATCGGAGTTTATGCAGAGTTTAATCAAAGCTATCAGCGGATGTTGCACAAAATGGAACAAATCGGTGGAGACATTATTGCGCATAGAGTATGTACTCTAAAGAAATATTACATTTATATATACATATGTCAAGAGTTTTCTCACCGGCAATCTTGGCGGGGGACAGCTTGCAAAAACCCAACAGGAGGAGAAGAAGGACTTCTAACTTCATGGTATTGTCCGGGAAGAGCTCTGACAGCCTCCTGTTAATAACTGCTGCTCAGCTGGATAAGTAGGCTATGCCCCGAGGTTCCCATCAGCGCTGGAGCTCGACGGTATACGGAAAGTAACCCCGCTGCTGCTGCCGTGTATCAGGGGGCAGGGACCTGATGTGAGAGCGCATGTGTCCGAATCTGATTCCGTTCGAGGCGTCACGGGAAGCGCCGCTGTCGGTGGACGGGGTGGCTCGCAGGAGGAGGGAGGGAGCGGGGAGGATGAAGGAGGTGGTGGAGGGATTCCCAGGTCGGACAAATAGGTGAAGTTTTAAAGATGCTCTAAATCACTGTGTTTAGCTCACTGCTGCTATCGACTTCCTCGGGATGGACTGGGTTATTACTAGCCGATGTTTAAAAGTACAGCGAGTCAGAAAAGTCCTGCTCGGAATGTAAGTCTTGAGCTTTCACTTTAAATTGTGTGTAGAGTTTGCACATTTTACAAAAGACTTGGGACAAACAAATACCCGCCTCTAATGACTTTTGTTGCAGTTTATTTTATTGTCTATAGTTTTCTTTTTAGAAATATAATATAGGGAATATAGTGCAGTGAGAATGGTTGCCCCTCCTCCAGCGTCACCTTTTAGTCCAAAGCACAAAGCAATTAAGCCCGTCATTTAATGCAGAAAGCCCCTATATGTGTGCATGAAAACATCACGTGAATGAATACTATGTACTTAAGCAGGAGACTAGCCTACCTTCATTAATAACATCCGTTTTACCTGTTGTTATGTTTTGGAAAAGCTCTATTACACTTTATTGCACCATTCTCCCCAGGATCAAGAATCTGAGGTACAAACACTGTTATATTTAACTTTAAATTATTGAATAAAGTTGTTTAAAAGTGCTTCCTATAGTGTATGTGAAGGGCAGGCTTGTTTGAAAGTTTTTTTGAAACGTTTTATTTTTGCAACAAATAAACTCATACATCAAATTAAAGTTATACAAAAAAAAAAAGTTTTATTGACATAAACAGGAAGCTGAAAGATTCAAATCGGATTGTGAGACATTTCAAAGCAAATCTGTAATGCGGCAGGAACCTTTCTGTCTCCGAGCTCCAGGTTTATCATTACATTATCACTATGCAATCAGTCAAAGCTTATTGAGTATGTCCCAATGGCAGTAGCGGTTTTAGATACGGGCGACACGGGCGGTTGCCCGGGGCGGCATCGTGGTGGGGGGCGGCATCACGGGCATCGGCAAAAAAAAAAAACGCTCGTAGTCATGCTGCCCCGACATCATGCCAGTGCATATTGGGAATGGCATAGGCACCGATCGGTTTTCTGTCGCCCATTTGCTTGGAGTAAGGGCGCCCTCCTGCTGCTTGTGGCAAAGGGAGGAGAGGAAGGGGGCTGCGGGGGATTCTCTGGCTGGCTGGAGCAGCATCTAATAACCAATATTCTTTGTCAAGTGGAATTTTTTTTTTTTTTTTTTTTTTTTTTATTTAAGAAGGGAAATAAAATAAAACAAAATAAAAACAAACCAACAAACACGAAAACACCAGACATTATGATACAGACTTATAATGTGCGCCGATGTTTTTTCAAAATTCTATACGGGAAAAGTGAGCGCGAGAGCCCTCGCTACGCCTGTTCGCTGCTGAAGTCAAAGTAAACTTTATTGTCATCTCCGCTACATACAGTCCAGAGAGACGAGACGACGAGGCTCCACTTACAGCAGTGCAAGTAAACGAACAATAAATATTTAAGAGTAAAAAAATAAATATACACTTTAGGACTAGGGGTAAAGGGATCAATAACAATTTAAATGTATATTTTATATTTTGTTGATTTAAAGTCTCACACACAACCCGTTTTTAAAGTTTTAGTGAAAGACAGACTGACAACGCCCTCTTAATGTCACCGCTAGCACCCACGTGACTCCCGTTACACATCACCATAGCAACCAAACAAACAAAAACCCAGTGATCATTAAAACTCAATACATTTAATTATGACTCCTACAAGGAGAAACGAGCAAAAGATCCAGGTAAGCACATGTGTCACTGGATAATGGCAGGTCATGTATAAGAATCAGAATACTTTCTTAATCCCTAAGGAAATTACAGTTGCTCCAAGAAGAAATGGTAAAAATAGTAACAGTAAGAGACTAAACTCCAAACAATATATACATTAATATAATATTAATTTGTCAGTGTCAATTGTTGTTTTGTCCTGTTCTCATTGTATGACGAATTATGATGTCTGTTTAGTAGCCGTTTGCATACTATGGATGCTCTCTCTCTCTTCATATGTGTGTGTGTGTGTGTGTGTGGGGGGGGAGGAGAGCAGAGGGAGTGTTCGCCCAGGGCGCCAAACAGGCTAGGACCGCCACTGCCCAATGGGATTAGTTTGGCTAGTTTCAAGCTTGCTGAGACTCACCCTGGCATGAGTTTGTCTGTTAGTTTCCTCTACCTAATACCAACTATACACAGATATACAAAAATATGTAGTTAAAGTTGATTGTGATGTGTATTTTACAGAGTTCAAGTGTGTTTGCAAACATCAGTGTGAATATTTAATCACGATGAAGTCATCAGCTGCTTAAGTGCCAAAGACAGAAAATTTTGGGGGGGGTACAGGCTGGGTCACAGCTACGTAATTCAAACACATGATTGCATACATGTAAGACACAGACACAGAAACACTATTTTCATGTTATGAGGCATGCCCTTACATGCAACTGAACAAAAACACTGATGGTGGTCATGAAAAGGAAAGGAAACCCAAACTCATGGCATACAGGACAAAAACAGCTGAACATAAGGCATAACTCACACACAAAGAAAGACACTTAGAAGCAAAAACAATAGAATAGGAGTGAGAAAAGGAGAGCCAAGAGCAACATAAACTTATTATCATCCCTGCAGTCAAAGACAAGGCTGGTGGTGAGATGGCAGACATGCTTTACAACTCATAGCTGAGAACAACAACACTTTAGATGAAAAGAAATGTGTGATGCGAAATCAGTACTGCCCTATACCAGCTGACATCTGGGAGCTTGTAGAAATGCTTAGTTGAGGTGTGAAATCAGCATCTGATACAAACAAATTAGTATTGCTTAGTTATGTACAAACACACAGATGCTTTAAAGTTTTAAAATCGCTGTTAACTCAGGCAGAAACCAGGCAACAATCATCTTAAAATATCAGCATACCGGTATATAAAGCTATTATTTGTATGCTAAAATTCAGGGATTTGGATACTTGCTTTGAATGTTGTCAGGCCATCGAAAGGGTGTTATCAATGGTACAAGCTCCATAGATATAAAGAAGTCTCCACAACTCATCCAGGTATACTCTAAGCAGACAGGAACTCTCAGTATTTTTATTTCCTCCTCCTTTTCACCTCCCTCCTCTCTTTCTAGTATACATATGCACACACACACACACACACACATATACTTATATATGTGTTTATCTCACACTCCCGCTCCCTTGTGTTTCCTTTCCTGCTTCTCCTGGGTTGAAGTGGCTGGGATAACGGGAGGCTGATTATCACAATGAAATTATCCTGATTTTCTGCTCCACTTGGAGCTGTGGGGCGGGCAGCTGCTGCCTCCGAGATCGACCCATCCGCCTCGCCTCTAATCATTCAGAAACATAAATTCTCACGGGCTTGAAACCTGCTGGTCTCTTCCCAGATGACTGTGGGCAGCTGTGCAACGTGCTTGCATATGTATGTGTTAGTTGATGTATGTGTGTGAGAGTGAGAAAGTGAGATGGTGAAGACGCAAAGTGAGGAGAGAGCACATTGTCAGCATCCGTGTGTTTACAAAAATGTTGGGGCTTGTTTGTCTCGGCTCGTGCGTGTGTGTGTGTGTGTGTTCTCTTCTTGACTGTGTTTGGTGTTGTTTTTGTTTTCTCAGCCGTTGTTGAGCCCATAATTAAAGTCTGCATAATTTCACTGGGTGCAAAAATATTGAATTAATAAGAGGAAAAAGCCTCGACTACCGAGGCCTGGGGGTTTAATCTTAATGTGTTTGTTGTTTTAAGGGTTTTAAAAAATGGTCATAAAGGAAGGAGGGGGATACAGCAAAGGAAATCCAATCTCACACAGACTTCAAAGGGAAACACAAAGTCAGTAGTCTAATAGCATCACCCCACTTCACTTATGCTATCACCAGCACTTTAAATGAAAAAATCACATAACCTGATGGCCTCATAGCAGCTTTGAGAGGATACAAACTTTTTCCAAGTCAGTCCAACTTTAAAATGGTCTGATGAAAAAAAAAATCCAAAACTCATCAATAATATAGCGGTTCAGTCATTTGATATTTTAATCTTCTGAAGCACAAAAGAACTGCAGGGCAAACAAGCTGCAAAGATTCTGGCCAGATCTGAGGAGCAAAAATCTTTCAAATTTAGCTCAAACTTACAACAGAGGAATAAAAAGAGAAAGGGGAGCGTGTGAGGGAGGGAGTGAGAGATTAAAACAAATTGGCCATTATACCCTTTGGGGCTCAAATATCAGTTCAAGGGCCACCCATGCTGGAGTGGAAAAAGTTAGCAGCAGAGTGAGCTTTCTCACTCCGCTGACACACAGTCACAACATGACTATTGACCTTGAACATGATACTTCAGTCTAAGAGGCTCACACTGATTTTCCTTTTGTTTTCGTCTGACTGACGTGAGAAAAAGAAAAGACGGAGCACCGTTTGAAACTCTAGCCGCTCAGACAGGGTTACAATTCTGTCTGCTTCTGATAATGTGTAAAGACGGAGGAGCAAAGATCAAGTGCGGCAGAAATGTGTACAGCATTTGTCTGTGTAGAAATAAACATCTGTGTATACCTGTTTCACTTTGTTAGAACATAAAAGCAAGTTCCTACAAATAACTCATTCATCTATATGTGACTACCAGAGTAAGTGCAGTGCTCAGTTTGTGGTCATACTTTTTGGGGTCTTTTTCTCATATTCATTCAGTAGATGGAGCCACTCACCTTTGCTGCTAAATATCTTCATTATAGGAAAATTATGATAATGCCACAGTTCAGATATTATTAATCATTGTTATTAGTATCATCTGTGACCTCATGATGATCTCCTTGTAATATTGTATGTAAATAAACCAACACTGACTGTTACAGAACTTACCCAAGCAACTTCAAGCTCAGCACTACATTTATTGGGCTGCAGATACAGCAAGTTTAAAAATGATCTGATTAAGGGTTGTTGGGGAAAGCAAACAGACTGACAGACACAGATTAAGCACAATATTCAGATTTTCAAAGGCGATACAGATGGTCAGAGCTGGGACATGTTAAGAATTTGAATGCAACAAGCACAAAAAAACAACAAAAAATGTTTTAATCTTTTTAAGAAAATCTTCAGAAGTCTTCAGCATTGTGTCAATTAGATGTCCCCACTAAGATATGAAAAAAAAGACTGCGTTTTGGGGACAAAATGCCCATCTCCATGAGTTTGAAGGCATTTTTGAGGATCAAAATGTGGTTGTAGTGTCAGGGTTACAGTCAGGTTATGGTTGGGTTTAGGCTGAGGATTAGGCATTCATTTTTGATGGTTAGGGTAAGCGAATAAAGAAGGGATTATGTCAATGAGATGTCCTCACTAAGATGTGAAAATGAGTGTGTTTGCATGTGTGTGTGTGTCTGTCTGTGTAGGAGTAGCTAGTAGGCAAAGAGTTAATGACTATGGCTCAGGAAAGATGCAGTCATAAGTTGTGACTCAGCTGTGCTCTGCGTATTTGCACGTGTGTCTGTAATCTGAATTTTTGCAGATATGGTTGTCTGTCTTTATGTGTTTGTGCAAGTTTGAGTGCTTCTATGTACTTAATGTGGGTACGAAACTGTGTCTGTTCACCTGTGCTGCTCCATGTGCCAATATGTATGTATGTAAATCTGCATTTGCATATTTCTGTCTTTGTTAGCCTAATCTGTCTTCACATGCTGCTGTATTTATATAGCTATGCTCATAATTACTGAGACAAAAAACACTCCCTGTTCATCTGGACTCTGTGTGCCACCACAGTGGATTTGAAATCAAACAGTCAAAACGTGACTGAGGGCAGACTTTCAACTTTAATTAAAGGGGTTTTACAAAAATATTGTATTAACTATTTAAGAATTTCAGCTATTTTCTCCAATTTCAGGGTATTAAAATTAACTGAACAAACTGATATAATTTCAATATAAGAAAAGTTGGGTTTTTTGTTTTCGGGGGGGTTCCTTCAGGGCAGGTGGTTCATGGTGGTGCAGTTCTGTGTTGCCTCACCACAAGAAGGTCCTGGGTTCGAATCCACCATCTTTCTGTTTGGAGTGTGTCTGTTCTGGTGTGTAACTGGTGATTCTAAATTGCCTGTAAGTGCGAATGTCTGTCTGTGTTAGCCCTGTGACAATCTGGTAACCTGTCAAAGGTGCACTCTGCCTCTTGTCCTATGCCAAAAGTCCAGCAGCTGGTCTCCTCTGTTCCCAAAGATTTATGGACTGTTGTTAAAAGAAGAGGGGATTCTGCACAGTGGTAAACATGTCCGTGTCCCAACATTTTCTCAGTTCAAACATTTGACATGTTTTCTTTATTCTGTTGAGACTAAAATGTAGATTTGCAAATGCTTGGAACGTTTTTAAAATTTACATTTAATGCAGCATCTTTTTAGGAATCGGGTCTGTAAATGCCTCGGCACTCAGTGGTGAACGATTCAGATTGTTTCTTGATTTATCAAAGTATTGTATGCGTTTCTCTGTGATGTTTGCTCACAAGCCAAAAACAACCTTGAAGCATTTTTTGCTGTCGCTGTTCCACCAAAATGTTCTTTCTTTATTCCAAGACAATGTTTCTTCATCCGTCTGCAAATATTCATCAAAGAGTAAAATTAGAAGCCTGCTCTTTGCCGAGTGTGTGTTTGGTGTAAGGCTGTTGCAGCATTCTACTTCAAGAAGCAGCCATTTGTGTGTGCGAGAGAACCCTGTATGTGTGTGTGCGTCTGTGCGTGGGTTCAGAAGGCTCCCATTGGAATGAATTATTTAGCGGAGAGTCTCCTTTACTTATCCATGGTTGACTGGCCACAGGCATGTACCGTTCTGCTCCCAACTACACAAGAGGCTACCCTAATTCACCATCCACCCTTCTGCAGTATGCCCCTGTCTCACCCTACAACCCCGCCCCAGTTCTCCCAAGCATGCTCAAGTGGTCCTCTGCAGATGTCCCTTTTTCGCTCCCTGCAACTTAGCGGGCAGAATCCCTGTAAGTAGTGGACAAGGCAAACATGGAAAGCTAGAGAAAGAGACAGAAGATGAGAAAAGATGAAGAGAAACTCATCTGGGGAAAAAATGTCAAGATCTTTTTTTATGGAAAACAAATGTGTGCTAAAACTATGATTTTATGATTTTTTTTAATTACTTTAGTCCTTAAACCTCAAACCTGAACCAAAAAACCCCCAAAAGCAATTCATCATCCTAGACTCCTCATATCCAGGAGTTGGATGCTAACAGTTGCGTCAACAGTGAAGAATCATGTAAAATATTCATCCATGTGGCCGGCTTAATAATGTATTATCCTTGAATTTACCACCCAGAGCTTTGCTGCACTCTGCTTTGGTCTCTGACTGCCACCAAGTCCCTTCTTGAAGTCCAATCATTCAAGAAAGATCCACAGTGCAGCTGCAAAATATCAAACTCACACCATTACAAATTCGGCTTTGAGTGGCTGCAGCTTTCTAGAAGCAGCCAATTTGTGAGTCTTTCTCAACATATTCTATAAGTGGCATCCAAATACATCAAAGGGAAACATCTTCGTCTAGTGGATAAAATTACAGATGAAGGTGTTGTGAGGACTCCTTATTCGTTCCCTATTAAATGCTGCAATAAGTTGGAGGAGAGGCTGTTAGGTAAATTGGATGCATACTGTCCAAATATAGCTAGAGTATTTGGTAGTTCTCAGGATGAGCTCTTCATTCTGTGGCACTAAAATGACCCTGTCTGGATGCAGACTGAGACTGATGGGATAGTATGTGTGTCCGCGATACGGCTGCTGCTCATCTTCATATTTATAGCCGGACTCCATGCACGCCATAATCTGTATGTAGGGAGACGCTTGCTACCGAGTGCTCATATGGACTCGCATTAACACTCACTCTGTCACTATCTCCACCCTCTCTGTCTCAGTGTGTGTTTCTCGCTCTCACTTCCTCAGGTGACATGTGTAATCTTCCCCGTCTCCTCTTGACACACACTCTTACCCAAACACTAATGTGTACAGGCTCAGTGTGTAGACACAAGTAGGGATTAAGTGTGAGCAGTAGATTGTTGGGAGCTGCAGTGTGGGCCAATTCAAAGCCATAATCACAAATGTGACTTGAGGGGAAAGGGCTGGATGGCGTGAACTTTTGCTTGTGTGTGTGTGTAGGCTTGTGAGAGCTGACAGGGACATTCAGTCTCACTTGTGACCTTTGAAAGAGGAAAGAAAAGAGCAGGGAAGTAAGAAAAGGCAAAGTTTGTACTTTTGCTTTAGCCTTTTTCCTGTCTTCTGCCTATGTGCATCAGTGTGTTAGATAACTCAAGTCCAGCCGATGACACATTGTCATCCTGATTGTACTTCAGGAACTTCCTGTCCTGATTTTGGCTTGAAATTGGTGGCACAATCAGAAAAGGTTAATTTTCTCAATTATTATCTCCATCTGCCGAGGTGGTTATATTGTTGGTAGTGTTTGCGTGCATGTTGTTCGGTCTGTTAAAATAACACCTCAAAAAGTTTTGAGTTGTAGAGTGGTTTGTTAACAATCCATTGTCTTCAAAATCAACTTAATGATGTATTGTCTTACAAGTGTGGTGTGTATAGTCAGGCTGAAGAAGTCACTTGGATCAGCTTTCTGAGATTTCCTTACCTGGATGATTGAGCATGCATCAAGACATTTTTTGACTTGGTATTTATTCCTAAACATGAAAAAGATTTTGACTAAATGAATGAAATGAATGTTGCACATGTACTATAGCCCCTTACACAAATAATAATGAAAATAATTATGCTAGAAAATTTATAGAGCTGGCCATGTTTTTGTATAACTTAAATTAAGGTTCCAAGTCTTCAGACTTCAGTCTTTAGACTTCACTGTAATCTGGTATTGCTGAATCTTATTATTGTCTTTTGTGTGACACTTGTATCTATTTATATCTCATATCCAGTGTATGTATTACTATTTATTAGTGGCAAGTTCATTTTTAGGATTCATACACAGACACACAAGTCCTATAACACACAAAAAGGCATTAACTTCTCAAGTAGGGTTTCAGCCTTTGGGATCTGTATTTCATTTCGACTGAATGACTCACCTTACAGATCAAGGACTGAAAGTACAAACTCCACACAGGAAATTTTTATTTATTTGTTAGAAAAGACTACAGCAATTTTTTTAATTTGTTATTCAATTTATTTCACGTCTTTTATAAGTTTAATCTACATTGTGCAAGTCAAAGCGTATCTATACATTGTAAATGTTTCACCGATTCTGTGAAATTTGGTGCATAATTAGACCTGAAAACCTACATCTTTAAAGGTGTATAGCCATAGTCAGTGTCATTATCCAAAGCCATGCATAAGACACTTATACAGTATTTTACAGATATTTACTGGGACAAATACAGATAACTTCTATTTGACAACAAGTAAACACAAGACTGCAATATTGTTTCTTAGCTTTAAAGGTCATATTGTGCACAGCTCTCAAAAATCTTTACAGTGACTAGTGAAAAGTCAATCATGCATTTCCCTTTGAAATTATTCAAACTTATACAGTACTTACAACATTCCCTTAAACAGTTACCTGAAAATTTTGCAATTTTTTTTTTATCACTGTAACATTGTTTAAGACTGTACAACAATCATAACAAAATTGACATTTTCACTTAAACACACAGAGTGGTTGAAATGCAGCCTCAACGAGAAACAGAGGATTACCATGAAAAGACAAGCAGCGATGGAAAAGAAAGAAAGAATGAAAGAAGAGCAGGGTTTTAAAAAAGAGGCTGTTAAAGTAAGACCAGACAGCATCAATTGCACATTGAAAAGCATAAGAAGGATGAGGAAATCTGGGTAAGTCGTGTGAGAAAACAGACAGCCGAGTGCTAGAAGGGATGGCTGATGATGGGAATCCCAGCGAAGAGCATGAGGCAGATAAAGGAGAAACAGAAAGCTGGAAAAGGAGGTCAACGGCATCTGGGAAAGACACGAAAGACCTGCAAAGGGAATAATTCTTGAAGTACTCGAAGTGGCGCAAAGAGACAGAAGTAGACAAAAATAAGAGAAAAAGTGAACACTTAGAGACGTGGTTCATTTAAAGAAACTGATGAGGGGATGAAGGAAGAGTCCCAGAGTTCCCAGCACACACACTGTCACAAACACCCACAGGAAAATCCTGTCAATGACCATGGCAACGTACTTCCAGTCATCTTCCACCTGAGGAGAGAAAACAAAGGAAATTTAAAGTAAAAAGAATAAAAATAACCAGAGCACATTGTCTTTCTTTCCTCTTCCAAATGTCTTCAAGCGACCTTTGCTTAATGGTAATTGTGAACTTTATGGCACAAACTGTTACATTCACTGTTTTTTGTGATCTAAATACACTGTGGTGCCAAACACATTTTGATTTTGCAAGAACAGCTATATAGAACCTTTATAGGCTCCTCTTGTTCATGTGAATCTTTTATCTCTTTATTTATTTTCTTATTCTTATTTGTGTAATTTCAGTTATTATATTAAATGCGGTATAGTATGACAATGTCTAAGGCAGGACAGGCAGAAAAAACACTAATTAATGAATAATCAGTGTACACGTTCTAGATTGTTAATCCCTTTCTCATGATGTCACGATGATAAATATCTGGATTGTTTCAAATGGGTGCTAGTTTGGATAAGTGAAGACTTATACCATGTAGGTTGAAGCTTTGTGAAGTAAAATCATTTGTCCTAACAGAAGCATTTGGAAAGCTGTACAGTGTTTTAAACTAGTCTATAAAGAATGAACCAAATCCAAATTTATGCAGAACTGCTAATACAAATTTTCAGTTTATCCGGTCAAATTCTTTCTCTGCATCTAAGGAGACAACTGTGGTTTCTAATTTGTTGATGGAGTAATAATCTATTATATTTATTAGTCTATGTGTATTATTCACTGATTGTCGACCCTCGATAAAGCCCGTTTGGTCCGAATATATTATGAATGGAGTTATTTTTTCTAATCTTCTGGCAAGGACTTTGTAAGGTCAACGTTTATAATTGAAATGGGGCAGTAGCTGGATGGGAATGCAGGATCCTTGCCTGGTTTAAGAAGGTAGACTAATGACAGTTCATGTTTAGAGACAGAGTCTGACCATTCTGAATTTCAGTGACCATTCTGAAAAACGTAGGTGCTTGTAGAGGCCAAAATTCTTTGTAAAACTCTGCTGAAAAACCATGTGGCCCTGGGGCTTTATTGTTTGGGAGATGCTGTAGGTCTTCATGGTGAATCCAGAGCCACAATCTCGTCGTCATTTAGTTTCAGTATATTTATATATTTAAGAAATTCTGCAATGTCAGCATCAGAGAGATTAAGCCGTGATGAGTGTAAAGCCTCATAAAAGTCTTTAAAAGATTTATTTATTTGTTGTGGATCATGAGTAATGTTCCCAGTGGAATCCTTTATAGAATAAATAGTTGTTACTTTCTTTATTTAGCTTTAACCAGTTTGCAAGGATTTTTTTTAATTTACTGAACTTTAGTATGAAGTTAACTGATAAACGCTATTTATGGCATTGTGGCTTCCTCACATCCTTTTTGTGTCTAATACATCTGCACAGTGCTAAATATAGTGTGAGTGTGGCCTGATCGGTCAGGTGTGGACAATAAGATCATGGATTCAGTGACCATAATGCCATTGTGTGTATATAGAAGGCCGTATGGCTATTCTGCATGCAAGAAAGATCCAAGCGTTGCTAAGTAAAGCTGGAGCAGCAGCAACAATCATATCAGGACCATCCAGAGTGTGAGGAAGGAATGCACAAAGCCCTCTATCTGTGACAAACAAGCAGCTTTACACTCCCTTTGCAGCCCTTTGTAAATGGCTTCCAAGCCATTTACCAAGCTAGGTAGAAATTCATCTATTATGCATAGATGAACCACATGTAGTAATGCTTGGTTATGTGTATGTGTGTGATTATTTATGTTCTGCATATATTTGGGGGGGAAATCTGTTCTAAAATCTATTAAAGGTCTAGAAAACAGACATTTTTATTTTTATCACTGATGTTTAAGACAGGGTATGATTAAGGGAGGTCATTTATGAGTTTGCGGTAAACTCTTTGGTGCCTCTCTTGCTGGGAGATGCTGTCTTTGACTGATTTTTGACTTTGTGTTTGCATCTCCCTCAATTTGCCAGAATGCAAAATATTAGTGAAAACTGTGTGTAGGTGGTCAGACTACAATAACTGATTCTTGGTTTGGTTGTCAATATTTGCTAAATTTTCCCCAAATGCACAAAATAGTTCATTTTTGGTAGAATTTTAGGTTACAGCTTAAAAACAGCATTATAATAGGGCAGTAATAATATTGAAATAAAGAAGTAATGACCACACAGTGTCATCTAAATACATGTAAGGTAATAACTACCACGGATTTTAGCTGACTTATATTAAACTCAAATGTATATAATGTGCCAATAACTATGTATAATAATGTGTATGCAGATTTATATCTGTGCACTTTGTTTAAAATCTGCAACGAGACTGAAATTAAATAGAAATGGCAAAAATAAAAATAAAATAAAAAGGCAATAAGGCAATAATGTTTAGCTTCGGACTGCACAGAAATTACCATTTCAGTGCTCACAGGTTAACATATTGTTACCAAAACATTACTAAATGATTTTGCCTAACAGACAATATTACATTTAATCCACATTACTCCTCTTTATTACCACATTACAAGCATTATAAAGTCTATTATTACCAATGTTAAAAAATATATAATATTAATTAACAACAAAAACGTGGTTGAGATATGCTACTACTTGGTTATTAACCTGAAATTATATGTAATTCAATTGTATATGTTTATTGTCTCTTTTCCTCTATATTAACACCTAACCCCACCTATTATCAAGCTATAACATGTAATGTAAATACGTATATAAATTCTAACAAGCGTACTACCTTCAGGTTTTGCGCCTTCTTTGCTGTTATTAATGTCTGGATATTTATTTTAAGTAGCATTTCAGGGTTGTGCTGGCATCAATTTAGCTTGAGTGCTGCACACAGCTACATAAAATTTTTTCAACATAGTAATGTAATCCCTGTAATCGTAGTAATGTGGTAAAATTATGTGATAAGATTGAATAGCATGGCAACACATTATTATAAAAATCGTTAACGCATAGTCCCTCAACTGAACATTGTTGTTATACCTGCTTGACCTTTTATTTACACTCCTGGCACAGAACAAAAAAAGCAATTAAGGCACCAAAGCCTGACATATTGGCCCTCATTTTACTAACAGCAGATATGTAAAAGTGTGTGACTACATTGAACGTACAAATGTTTCATGTATGAATTTTTAATACCATTGCCTTTTGGCCATTATTTCCAGTTTTACAAAACACTATTATTACTATTACTATTTAACCATCATCACTCCAGTGGAAACACTTTGGAAAGATGATGATGATGATGATGATGATGAGCCTTTATTTGTCAGTTGCAGGTCTTTTGCCCACAACAGATCTGCCTTTTCTTCCTTCCTCTTTGGACACAATTTCATAAACCCAACTGTAATTTTGGGTACACTTGTTTTTGCATAAGATAACAGCTTTTCCATGCACATATTAGTAAATGGTCTTTCTTTCATGAAACCAGGAGACTATATTTTCAACAATATATCACAACCACTTAAAAATTTCCCTGTTTGTCTTGCTTGTAGTGACTAATATAACCACAAGCTTCTAGCCTCAGGCACAGACAAGCAAAAGGCTTGTTTTTAGCTCTTCTTTAACTGGATTATTTTTAACTTCACACTTGTAGCCCAAACCAGTTTTATGTTGATGTCACTCAGATTTCACACAGCTCGCTCTCAGGCTTTTCCCATCTTTCCTTGCATATAGTGCAACGGTGTTTCTAAAAAAAGTTTGCACAGTATAAAATGTAAATAAAAACAGAATGCAATGATTTGCTAATCATTTAAATCCTACATTTAGCCGAAATAAGTACAAAGTACAATGGCCAAAAACTGATTTCAAAAGATTTCAAAGAGATTTTGATTTGACTGACCAGGGGCACAGAGGGAAACACTGCTTGTTTGTTTAATTTTTTTTTTCCTCTGGTTGAATTTGATCTATTTATGCAGTGAGTAAGTGTCTTACTGAGGAGTGGCTTTCAGTGTTCCTAAACCCATGTGGTGATTTCAATTTCAAAATCATGGGTGTTTTTTATGCAGTGCTGCCCAGGGGCCCAAAGATCAGTCATTACATTCAACATTGTTTTTCGGCCTTTGTTCCCTATGTTCAGAAATTTCTCCACATTTTCTCAGTCTTTTAATGACTTATGTACCATAGCTGACAGACTGTACAAACAATTTTGCATTTTATGTTGATAAAAGTCATTTCTAAACCTCTGAGTTCATAAAAGATAAACCTAATTCCCAGCTTTACTTCTGAAAGCAACTGAAAGGGTCTTTTTTTTTGTACTTTTTAATGATTTCAGTAACTTATATATATTTCACCAGCAGTTTTTTTGCTGCCAGCTGTTGTTTCTTGTCCCAATTCTGGCTGTTCTTGAAAAATGTTTCTGGCTTAAATGGAACCATATATTATTTAAAAATAAATTTTAAAAAATCATTTCTAATTTGTTCTAATACAAAAATAGGGTTTGAATGATTTTTAAATCACTGCATACTGTTTTTATTTAAATTTTACACATTGTCCAAACTTGCTAAGACGACTCTATAGCCTATACAGACAAAAGTAATGGACCACCTACACAGCACACCTACAGCAGCCACTCAGCCTTGGAAACCTACAATGAGAAGCTCTCGGCACACAGTTTTTGTGCTGATGTTAACATCAGTTATTGAATCAGCAGAGCCTTGGTGACTTTTACGCATTATAAACACATTTTTTGGGTGCTGGAGGAGATTGTCTACCAACTAGGAGGTCGGTGGATTGATCCCCAGCTCAGTATTTTGTCCACGTGTTCACATATTAACACATGGACCAACTGAACTGAGCTTCCCCTGATGCATCCATCGATATGTGCTGGACAAAAAGTGCTTAACTATAAATAAAAGCACTGTATTAATGTGTGCAATTTGCCGAATGCACTTTGAGTGCTCAAATTGAGTAGAAAGGCGATATTTAAGTACCGTCCATCCATTTGCACATTGTAAATGGATGGCGCTTCAGCACTTGGCAATCGTGCTCTGTATCTTAAGTTGGTCTTATCTTCATGGCTGAGTGTGGTTCTTAAATGCTTCTACTTTGCAAGACTGCCTCACAGTTGACTGAAGAATATCTAGGAGGAAATAAATTTCCCAAACTGCCTTGTTGAATGTTGGTATCCTATTACAGCACTACACTCAAAGAGAAGTGGCCCAGTACTTTGTCTATATAGTATAACTTGAAAAGCATATTGACATAAATAAAATTGTGTTTTCCACATTGCGTACCTCTTTGGCTTTGTTACGAGTCCTCATGTTCTCTGCGATGTACTTTACGCTCTCAATGGCCTGCTTGATTTCGGGAGACACCACAGAAAAGGCGACGACAGCGTTTACCGGCGATGAAGCATTGATGGGCCTCGGCGGCTTGGGCAGCTCTGACTCCTGGGGCCCCTGAGTCTGAGGTGGCTGTGGAGGAGGTGGTGGTGGTGGCACCATTGGCGGTGGGACAGGAGTCGGTACCTCTTTGCCTCTGTAGGGGAACCTTCTGTTCATGTCCCGTTTCATGTCACGATTCATCTCACCATACTCCACACAGTTCATCGAGCCACCAGCTGAGGACGTACCCCCTCCTCCTGCACCGCTTTCCAGCGGCGGACAGGCTACGCCCCCAGTTATGCCTCCAACACTTACACTTCCTGAGCTACTTGTTGCTCCTATACTGTTTTTTCTTTTCTTGCTTCCACCGCTGCTTCCTCCTCCTGTCCCTCCTGTAATTCTGGCAGGTGAGGAGCAGCCCTGGTCAATAGGACGCCTCATCAGCATTACTCTGGGCAGCACGCCAAGGAACACAGCCCTTACCCACTCGGGCATTGTGTGAGTCATAGGTGTGCGGTAGTGAACATTCAGCACAAAGACAGTGATGACAATGCTGAGTGTGACAAAAATCATGGTGAAGAGGAGATACTCGCCAATCAGGGGGATGACAAGAGATGTTGAAGGGATGGTTTCAGTGATGACCAGCAGGAACACAGTGAGGGAGAGAAGGACGGAGATACACAGGGTAACTTTCTCCCCGCAATCAGACGGGAGGTAAAAGACCAGCACTGTGAGGAAGGAGATGAGGAGGCAAGGGATGATGAGATTGATGGTGTAGAAGAGAGGCAGGCGGCGGATGTAGAAGGAGTAGGTGATGTCAGGGTAGATCTCTTCGCAGCAGTTATACTTGATGTCATGCTTGTATCCTGGAGCGTCAATAATCTCCCACTCTCCACTTTCCCAGAAATCTTTTAGGTTCACCTGGTGAAGTGCAAATGTGAAAGCTGTTTTTAGAAATAAAATTATTGTATCTTTAAGTTTAAAACAAGTTAATTTGAAGAGAACTGAATCAGTCTTTCTTATAAAAGTAGTCTATTTAAATACATTTGTCAATTTTCACATCGTAATAAGTTTTGCTCATTATCAGTCTTTCCTTTGACAATGACCAACCCAATCCATCACATTCTGAATTCCAGGTAAAAACACATTATAAAGTTTTTCTGAAAGAAAGACAACAAACACATGTTTACAATTTCCAATTGCCTCTCAACAGAAAAAAGTTAACTTTCTAATTCAGACTATCCAAAGTCTAAGCTGCAATGTACTGCCAAAAGCATTCGCTCATCTGCCGTCACATGCATAGAAATTTAGTAATATTCTTTTCTCATTGCATAGGGTTTAACATGATGTCAGGTGACCCTTTGCAGCTGTAACAGCTTCAACTCTTCAGAGAAGGCTTTCCACAAGGAAATCAAGTTTATGGGAATTTTTGACCATTCTTACAAAGAGGCCAAATGTTAGACAAGAAGGCCTGGCTCACAGTCTCTGCTCTAATTTATCCCAAAGGTGTTTTGTCAGGTCGAAGTCAAGACTCTTGGTACAATGTAGTGAGATGAGTAACATTCTCCTGGAAATCGCCAAATCCAGACTCGTCCATTGGATAGCCAGATGACCATTTCAGAGAACACATCTCCACTGCTCTAGAGTTCAGTGGTGGCGTGCTTTACACCACTGCATGCATTGCTTTGCATTGCGCTTGATGAAGTAAGGCTTGGATGCAGCTGCATGGCCAAATCCATTCTATGAAGCTCTCTACTTACTGTTCTTGAACTAATCCAGGGGTGGGCAATCTCAGTCCACGAGGGTCGGTGTCCCTGCAGAATGTGTCCTCGAACCAACACAGCTGATTTAAATGGCTAAATTAGCTCCTCAACATGTCCTGCAGTTCTCCAGAGGCTTGGTAACGAACTAATCATGTGATTCAGGTGTGTTGACCCAAGGTGAGATCTAAAACCTGCAGGGACACCGGCCCTCATGGACTGAGATTGCCCACCCCTGAACTAATCTGAAGGCCACATAATGTTTGGAGGCCCTTAGCTATTGACGCTACAGAAAGTTGGCAACCTCAGTGCATTATGCACCTCAGCATTGGCTGACCTCACGTTGTGTTTTTACATGGCCTACCACCTCATAGCTGAATGTCTGTCGTTTCCAGTCACTTCCATTGTGATATAATATAACAGCTGATTGTGGAATATTTAGTAGCGAGGATAGTTCACGACTGGACTTGATGCAAAGGTGGCAACTTATCATGGCACCACACTGGATTTCACTGAGCTCCTGAGAGCGACCCATTCTTTTACAAACGTTTGTAGAAGCAGTCTGCATGCCTGGGTGCGTAATTTAATATACCTGTGGCCATGGAAGTGATCAGAACACCTGAATTCAGTGATTTGGACGAATACTTTTGGCAGTATAGTGTAACATAGCAAGTTAGTGTTGCTTTGTTGTGCAACTGTCATCTCTTAGAATGAAAGTGCATTAAGGATACTTACCTAATGGACTGTATAAAGAGGAGGAAGGCAAACATAAAAAATGAAGCGATCTAAGCAAGTTGGAAGATATAAGCACTTACTACTGTGCAGTGCTAAATAATTCTTCTCAATAATGATGCATAAAAATGCTAAAAACAAATAAATAAATCCCCAAGAGATTTCTTAAGGATCTATGCAAGGATCTATTTCGTTTAACCCCAGATGGTCCTTCTCACCTTTGAGCCAATGAGCACCAGATCAATCTTGGCCTTGTCGTAGGTCCAGGAACCAAACTTCATGGAGCAGTTCTGGTAGTCAAAAGGGAAGTAGGTGATGTCCATGGGGCAGGAGGATTTAAAAATAGCTGGAGGGACCCAGGTGATTGTTCCATCAAATTTTAGCAGAGCCTTGGTCTTGTCTTCCACAAGAAAATCACCTACAGCACTGTGAGAGAAAAAGGCCAAAATACATATAATTAACAGATATGTTTGAAATAAGTAGTTGATTAGAGTTTTAACACCGCTAGGCAATGACAAGAGGGTACTGCTAGCAAGTGAAAGTAAATTGTGTTAGGGAAGTATAAAGGGTGTGCATATCTACTGTGTGTGGTTGCTTTTGATGTGAAAATGCATCTTCAGAAGCAAAAGAGAAAATAACAGAAAATAGCACAATGCAGACATCTAGATTTCTCAGATAATGAATAGACAACCTCTTAGCATCTACGCTCTAACACTTACTTGTTGTACAAAACTATGTCTGGCCGCCAAATCTTGTTGGACGGAACTCGTATGAACTCAATCCCATCAAACTCTGAGGGGGTCCATCTCAGTTTGTAGTCGTTCCACACCTGAAAGACGAGCAGGGATTAAAACAAAAAGATCTTAACAAAATCCACAAGTAACAAAAGAACAGATAAAAACACAGCTCGTGATTGTCACTCACATGTCTCAGCCACAGGTTGGTTTCCATTATTTGATTCACCTCATCCTGAAAAGATAAACAGGGAAATTTGACGTCAAAGATAGACAAGCCTTATTATTTATTGATTTTAATCAAACACCTATTTGTTATACTGATTTTACCCTCTTACCACTTTGACAAGCTGAGATATGGACACCTCAAACTCGACAGTAACCGGATCCGACACATTCTCTACTGGTCGGATGAACTGGTTGTACCTTCGGAATAACCTTCGGAATAATCTGTCCTCTGCCTTAGATGAAAAACAGCCTAAAAAAATAGGATGGAGATGTTAATAATGAAATGAAAAGATGATAAGTTATTACCAGGGAAATAAGGGGGAAACCTGTCGCTTCACATTTAGTGAGCTGAAATGTAGGCATTGTCCAGCGCTGCTAGCAAACTGAACTTGACTTCAATGTAACTAAAAGGTCATACACTCAGAAGGATTAACATTAATGTCTTCTAAAGCAAACACTATAGAAACATAAAAACGCCTGTGTCCTGAACGTGGTAATATCAAGGGTTTAATTCACCGGCGAGTGATAAAGTAAGAAAAACATAAAGTGTGAAGGAGAGAAAATGCAAACAATACATGTGAGCTTTCACAATAAATCCATATTACTCAGAATAGGTTCAACATTTCCTCACTTTCATTATATGGTTACTGCAGACAGACCAAACAACACATCCACCTACAGCTTTATTAAAGGACTGACTCCTGGAGGTATCTAGCCATGCGGATACATGTAAGGAAATATGTTTGCAGCAGTTTGCTAAAGCTAAGCATCACAAATCAACTTCCATTCACCTTCATTGTACTTCTGACAGTGATGAGCAAAAAAGGTAAATATATGCACCAGTCTTCACAGCACTGGGGCTTTCAGTTTGACTTTCAGTCATTTTTAAGCTGTTTATTCAATGACAGGAGAGAGGGCTACAAATGATCAAAGTGTGTTGGTTCAGTTGTATGTTTACATGGTGACATTAAAGCCTAAAAGCTTGAAGAAAATCTGCAAGCACAAGAGGCTTTAAGCAAAACAGAATGATGTGTCTTTGGCCAAAGTGTCTGCAGACGTGTAAGTGTGTCTAAGTCTGGACTGAAGGTCATACTGTGGAAAGCTGCCACTTGTAACGCCGGTGCTTGGGATGGCACATGCAGACCCACGCCTGTCCAAGCAGAAAATGTTGCCTCGCACGGGACAGCAGGCACTCACGCTACCAGCAAGCCCTCAGAAACACTCTTCTAGTGGCTTCAATGAGCTTCCTCACATCTATTCATAACCACAGAAATGCCTTCTTTAAAGTTTCTCCGTGCTTCCATCCCACACTTTTTTTCACCTGCTCTTTGTCATGTTTCTTTATCCCCTGCTACCCTTTTTTATCTTGGTTAACTAAACACAGGATGCCTGTGGTTGGCCTTCTATACCCTTAAATTTTGAACTCTTTAATTTTGTTCAGGCTGAAAACCCTTAAATAATAAATGCTTTAACCTCTGAGGCCAACCTCATGCATCACAGCATCCCAGTCATGAAATGCCGGACACAGTTTTCAGTCTGCTAAGAAACCATTAAACCTGCACTTAGTGAACTGCATTTTAGAGATGGGTCTGAATGTATTCAAGTAGGACCCATATACACGCAAAGAGCCATATTCCCCGAAATGTTTGTTTCCTTGACAACAACTAAATAAAACATCAAGCTTTAACGGGACGCTTTCTGTCTGAATCTGTTTCTGTTTCTCTACAAAACCACAGAAAACTGCTTTGGTTTCTTATTTTGATGCTTTTTTCATGTTTTTGGTCATCGGTGTGTTATTCGCGTCATGTTTTAAACCTATCCAACACTCCAAGCAGTCTGTTTTGCAAAATCAAGTTTATTTCTGGAGTTTCAGTGCTTGACCTTTATCAGACTTACTGCTGCTCCCTATTCTTTGAATTATTTGGCTTCCTTCTATCATAAGCAATTAAGTCATGGAGAACGAGCACCAACACTTGACAAATAAATGTATTTTTGGAAGTTAAGTCAAGTGCAGCAGGCAGTCTGTTAGCTATGTTGGACCGGGTTTCCCTTGACTGCAGACGTGTCTCAAAAAACAGGCAACTTAAATCAGCTCAATTCAAATCCATTTTATTTACATAGCACCAAGTCACCACAACAGTTGTGTCAAGGCGCTTTATATTGTAAGATAAAGACCCTGAAATAATACAGACAAAACAGAAAAAAACCCAACAATCATATGACCTCCTATGAGCAAAAGTGAGGTGCAACGGTGGGAAGGAAAAACTCCCTTTTAACAGGAAGAAGCCTCTGGCAGAACCAGCCTCGGGGAGGAGTGCAGATCTGACACAACTAGCTGTTCCAAAATTATGATAGCAGTATCCTAATATATGAAAGCATCAACCAGTGTACACTGTTATTATCAGCTGAATACAAACAGTAGTCGCCTCATAAAAAATTTAAATACACAGATTTTATCATTTTATTTTTAGCACGTTATCATATTGTTTCCCAAATATTACTAGACTATTACTAATTGGTTTAACCTCGTAAGCTTATGCTTGTTTCAACATGATTACTCTTAGTTTCTGCCCCGTTACCCAATAGCATAGATTTGAATTTGAATGATATGATAACACTTTTACCAACTTATTACCAAACTGTAACAGAAACTACTACCAGAAACGTGCGCCATCAAGCAAATGTATATTTCAGATATAAAGTGATATGAGGCTACTAAACTGGATAAACTGAACTGGCATGAGTTGAGTTCAGATGGAGCAGAAGCAGAATAAACCAGTGGTTTGCTCTGAAGCAAGCACTCCTCCATTTCCCAGGGTGCTTAGTTAATCATTATTATTTTCATATGGCTTGTATGTACTCACACCACACAATACCCAACACAGTCACCTTAAATAAAAATTGACTTTCAGTGAGGGCGTCACTTTAATATAGCACATTTCTGAGGAACCTGTGTGGCAGAACAAATATTTCATAATAACAACCCATACACTGAAGTCCTAAAGTTGCATTTATTACAACAGGGAGTACACTTAGATGAATATGGTTCAGACTTTTCAGTTTAGCATCAGTCCATTTTTTTATTTTTGGAGATTTTACAAAATCTACAGGAATAAATACATTTTCAGAGAATTTATTCCAAGTTAGTTTATTTGTGAGTCTAAAAGGTTAAAATCTAAATCAGTAAACACTTTTGAAGCCTTTTACTTTTTTTTTCCAACCTTAGATGGGAATTACAAATTTCCCTGGCAGGCTGAGCTTACGCGCTAAAATGATATTCTTTGCTTCCATCAAACTCAGGATCAGGATTACCTTTGCTCATAAAGCCAGTGTTACCAAAACAATCTAAGGCAGTAAAATGGAAGAAGACAACAGAAAACTGACGTGGTGGGGAGCAGTTATGTCAGCTGCAGGAGGAAGAGGTGGAGCTTGGCAATCAAGAGGCCAGTGCCAGGTGTGACCGGTTGGCACAGCTGTTACACACTTTGCTAATCAGTCTCTCCTGTTTGTGCAGTATAGCACACTTGGAGCAAAAACACACACTACAGCCAAGCCTGGCTGAAGATGGAGAAAGTATCCCTGAGTCAAGATTGTTGGGGTGCTTTTCTACTCTAGGCGAATCACAGCAGAGTCCCCTTTTAAGCGTGTGTGTTAAAACGGGGGGAAAACTAAAAAGAGCCTGTTAACATGGCCACAGCTGATTTTATTCCACAGTAGTGTGGTTGATTTTTGTTCTTAAGATCTTGCTCCCCTGCTAAGTGGGTAAGAAGCTGAAAATTATGTAGTGACTTCAAAACTGCACTGAAGTTTTCTGAGGTCAGTGGCAGAGGCGATCTAAGTCTTAAAGCTTAATGAAAAGAACTTTCTCTGGGGACACTTGTGTAATTTCTGCTCTCTGTACCTGCCTTAAAAACTGCCCACTGCTCCCTAATTCGTTGCACTCTCAGAACCTTGTTTAAGCCTCTAATTGGCTGAGGGAAAACCAGGGCAATTATAATCAGCCAGTTAATTGGACCTTTTGTTCCAATATATTTTTCCCCTCCCTCCAATGACACATTCACTCCTCTAATTCCCTTTATTTGTTCTGGCACTGAAGATGTTAAGAAGCCTTAGTTTAGAGGAAGTTAATTATAACCTTTGCACTAACATGTCAGTTGATTATACACAGCTTTTACTGCTTGTCCCTGAGAGTCAGCATAAGGATTAAATTTCTGTGCTTGTGAGGGTGCTTCCAAAAGTAACGTCTGTGACTTTTTTATTTTCAACACAACAGTTTTGTAAAGTTCTAATATCTTATACATGGATTATGGCTGCTTCATATCTTTCTGGTTAAGCAAAACACCATTATGGCCAGACTAACGGCTCTGTGTGGCCTCATTTACACTGCAGCCTGACTCAGTTGTTTTGTTTCCTTATTATCGATACCTGTTCTGTAGTACTCTTTTGGGGAAGGGGTTGGAGG
Organism: Oreochromis aureus; assembly: GCF_013358895.1. Classification (NCBI taxonomy): domain Eukaryota; kingdom Metazoa; phylum Chordata; class Actinopteri; order Cichliformes; family Cichlidae; genus Oreochromis; species Oreochromis aureus. The sequence continues at coordinate 13,957,396 of NC_052943.1, read as the reverse complement.
AGGTGCCAAGTGAGCTAAGCTAATATTAAAAGGTAATCTAAAAACACTGAGAACCACTGGTCTGGTAAGTGAGGATGGTAAATGATGATCTGGCATCGTGGGGCCAGGATAACCACCTCCAGCTGAACGTCGGCAAGACCAAGGAACTGGTGGTGGAATTCAGAAGGAGTCAGCACAGAGACTACAAGCCTATTATCATCAACGAAGCTCCAGTGGAGTGGGTGCAGAGGCAGAAGGTTCAGCACCATCTGAGCAAGAACAGAAAGACTCAAGAGGAGCTTCTATCCCCAACCCATCCAGGTCCAAAACCACAACATGCACCCCCACCCTCCCACAGCATCCATAAGTGACAGAGACAGGACTTATTCCTAACACATCCCAGACGGATTCTTTTAGACACTTTAACACCCATTTGCACAATGTACATTTTTCAGATTTTCAATTTAAAATTTCCAGATTGTCTATTTTATTTAATTAATTTCATGTACATAATTCACTTACTTACTGCACATAATGTCCTCCTGTATATATTCACTTAATGTATAATGTAATGTTCTCTTTCTTTTTGCTAAGTCGAGGAGCATGTCAGCATACATTTCACTGCGCGTTGTACTCGTCTAACTATGCATGTGAAAAATAAATAATCTTGAATCTCGAACCTGAAATGGAATGGTACTTATAATTTACCTTTCTACTCATTTGAGCACTCAGATTGTTTTCTTACTACAGGTCTCATTCATTCAATCACCTATGGACTGTATTATTTATACATACACTCACATTTCAGATACGCTTCTATTGTTTCAGACGGTTCAAACAAAGGTTTGGCATATACCACTCTACCACTGAAAAAAATGTTCCCATGGGTAAAGAAATTTCTGGTTTAGTATCTTGAATTTTGAATTACTAGCTTGAAATTTCAGGTTAGTAATTCAAAATTTCCACTTGCTTTGTAGTTAAAGTCAGTGAGACAAAATTTTGATTTGGGTCAGCCTGGCTGTCTTTTTGTTTTTTTCAGTCATAGAAACAGGCTATTGGTATGATCATTCAGATATGTGTTTTTTAAAAAGCCAAGTTAATGGTGATAGAAACCACTGGAACCAAGAATAACCTCAAACAAACCAACCCTAATGGTCGTAGCTAGCACTGAAAATAAACCAAGTCCTTTTCCTTTATCAGTTCACCTTACCTCAAGGTTTAGAATGAAGTTACCATAATCACTGTCCTAAGAGAAATCAGCTTGACATTCATGTTTCATTTCACCGGACATGTGCTCATTCCTTCCCCTCACTTTGTGCTGTATCAAAGTGACAAGCCTTTGTATTGCTGCACATGAAGCCAAGTCAAGCTGTCATGCATTTCACCCTTAAAAAGCCACATTGATTTAGAATTAGAAAGCCAAACACTGAGTCTGTCTTTGTCTCTCGTGGCTACAGGAGCCAAAAGCTGCTGGAAGACCCGTGGCCTGTGGGAGGCTCTTTGATCAGGCATGTGCTTAACAGGATGAGCCTGGAAGCCAGTTGTGGACACTCTGAAGGAACTAATTACCCTCCAAAAATACACCACTGTCAGAGTGCATAGAAAACAGATACAAAGAGAGAGACAGTGGCAAGAAGAGATAGGAAAAGTGACAGCAAGTACAAGGAGAGAAGATAGTGTGCCTTTGCTCTCCAGGGTTTTTGATGGCCTGACTTTGACATCCTGAATGACGCACAAGAGAAGCCACAATGATTACGGCACATTCTGACTGTCCCATTAAGTATAAGGTGTTTAATCTAAGTGTGGCTTCATATATGGGGGCTACAGTACGTACACATAACTATGTGTGTTACTATTTATGTTCATTCACCTTTGATTTGACTCATTCTGAAAAGTACAAGATTCTCTTTTTCACTGATGTGTGAAATTTAATTGCCACTTGTCTCCATGCTTTCATCAAAGAAGATGTGGGAGGTTTGGGGCTGCATTCTCCCTGTATAAGATATTTTAAGTGAGCGAAGGTTTAGTTTTTTTGTTTGGTTTTTTTTGGTGGTGTTGTTTAAAAAAAACAGAGAATATATTTCCTGAAATCCTAAGATAATCAAAGAAGTGATCACCCGTTTAAAGAAATCAAAGCAAGTTCTTCACCCTGTTAACATGAAAATGAGCTTCAGGCGTAATCGCTCATTTTATTTTGTGCATTGTGTCAGAGTGGGTGGGAACAGCACCTGGGACACAAAATAATGAACCCAACAGCGAATCGCCCAGAAAAGTAAAAGGTTTGACACTGTTTTGTCATTTAGACTCAGAGAAATGTGATTTTATCCAAAGAAATAATGATTGATGTGACAAGATAAACACCCAAGGATTTAGCAGGCGTATGGGAAGGAAGGAAAACTAGATGGGAGCCCCTTTTAAAGGAGATAAAATACAGTATTTAGCCATTCTATGGAAAAAGTAAATAAAAAAGCTCAAGCCATGTCTTTTCATACGAGTGACACTATGCGCCTAAATGCTTAGGTCTGCCAAGTATTTAATTAAAATGTATCCACATATTTAAAACTGTGCCTTGTTTTAGCAGAGGCTAGAAAATGAAAGTGTGCTGTTGCTGCGACACTCTTAAATTCAGCAATGCAGTCTGGGGACTTAGTCTGCCTGGAGTGGGTGGCTGTGATGGTTCTCACAGCACTGCAGTCACAGCTGCAGGTAGTCAGTGCTACTTATCTCTCTTCCAGAGATGCTGAAGCAGGCCTGTCTATCATGCATGTCAGCAGTATTGACTGAATCAGTACGCAGAAAAAGATTTTGACAAACGCTGCGTCCCAAATCCATGGCAGAAGTTTTTGCAGTGGATTAGCTCAAGTTTGAGTTAAAGTTGTGTCCTCATTTCAAAGTGAGGAGTACAGAAACTGGGGATGGGGGGACTTTGCTAAACTGCTAAAAGTCTTTGATAAATATGTACTTCCAATTCTCATAGTAGGAAAATAATGTCATCATTGGAAATTAAATCCCGGTATTTAAGCATCTAGCTAGCTACAGAAGAGGAGCCACTATAATTTCAAACAATTCAACGAATATAACCAAACACACAAACCGTTTCTGTGCAGTTTGTCACAAAACGTGTCTGTGAGCTACATGTGCACTTGCTGTGTTTCCCAGGAAGAGGGAAAAAACATTAACACTGAGAGATGGAGAAGAAAGAGAGGAAAGGAGAGGAAGATGAAGAATGTTTTCAACAGTAAGCCCTGCTCAGCAAGAGTGAGATTCAGCGTAAATTTAAAGCTTACCTGTCATGTCCAAATTAAATTTGTAGCTTTAAAGTCAGTTATTGAATATATACATGATGTTTTGTTGAGTTTTGAATAATTTGTAGTGATGCACTATGTCGGACTGGTTACATCTAGGGTACTAGTACCATTTTACATCAAGTGTAACAGATATCAATTTATATTTGGGGTGTTTAGGTGCTGATTAGATTCACTCACTGAATTCTATCTTTTATGCTAGCTTTATAGCCTCAAGTAACATATACTTATGTCATTTGGCTAAATCCACAAAAGCACTGAATGCTGCAGTAGCTTTTCATACTTTGTGCACTGTAACTCACCTGGTTGAACAGGCACCTCATATGCTGAATGGTTGCAAGGGCCATGAACACTACCTGTGTATGACTGCTGTTCATTACTCCCTTCTGTCTCTTCATAAATAAAGGTTAAATGGTTATTGGGAAAATGTGTTCCACTGGGGTATGTTAGAAACACAGTTACAAGAAATTCCCCCAGTTGACAGATACTGGTTTCCATTTTGGGTCTAAAAAAGCAAAGTAGAGGGTAGTAGTCCAATCTATTTGGAGAAAACTCTCCACGATTGCTTTAAGCACTGAGTGGGAAGAAAGCAATAAGGTAACTGATACAAGTGGCTCTAATGGCTTGATGGATATAATTATTCTTTTAGAGATTATGGAGAACTGAGGCTGCAGGAGCATCTCAGTGTGCAACTACTGCATCACAATATTAAGAGTCATGCTGTACAGATCACTCTGCTGCCGCTCAAAAGACCAAAAAAAGGCAAAACATCCTCTTTCGTCAGTAGCTGCTCCAGCTGGATGACACCAGCTCCAGTTATTTGGGATTTTCTCATACAGACCAGGTAAATTCCCAGGATCCATCCAAAGAAAGGAACTTTGAAGTAATGCTGGGCTTCACTGTTGTTACTGGCCGCAAGTTAAACCACTGCAGCAGGAGACCCGGGAACAGCACATGCTTTTGTTGCAGAAGTTATTTTTTATCCTCAATCATGTGGATAAGTTTGAAATCATCACTCAGAAAAAAGGAAAAAACTTAACCTGGAAATCAGTGTTGATGATCCCGGCCTCATTTCACAAAAGTCTAAGGGAAAATTTAAGAGCAGATGAAGGTTTCAAAGAAGGATAGATTCAAGTATATGGCTGGAGAAAAATAAAAGCATCGTCAGTCTAAGAAACAGACTTGGGATGGAAAAAACATTAATATTTGGACCTTAAGATTAAAGATGGATCAAAAGGTATTACAGATGACATTCTTTAAAGCTGTTAATCCTGCTTCTGTTCTTCAGCGCTTGTAATCTTATGTTCCTTGAGATTATGGAAAAACACAAAAATAAATACAATATAATAAGAGAAACAGAGGCCACTCACTAGAAAATGGTGAGTGGTTAGAAGGAGGACTGGGGCACAAAATGTGCTCATCTTCCATCTGGGGCATCTCGGACAACCTCCCCAGCACTTTTATTCTCACCTTCTATCTTTCCATCATGAAGTGTGACTCAATTCATTGCCAGCTCAGAAGACCAGGATGTCCCAGAGGAATCAGACAGCAGGGCTGTTTGGAGGAGGGTGTGTGTGTGTGTGTGTGTGTGTGTGTCCATAGGGGGCGTAATAAGGGTGTCTACACAGCATGTGTAGGAGCGAAATAACTCAAGTTCGGTGGCAATATTCACATGACAATCGTATTAAGAGGATACCACACAGCCCTTAAGCCACATACTTACACACACATGCACACTGATTGCCTGTCAGATTTTAATGCAACTATATTGCTTCTGGGAGGGAAACCGGAGAGCAGCTCTGTATTTCCAAGGGAATCTCAGATGAGCATTTAAGTCTGCGAGAGGAGCAAATACGCTTGATGATGCTGCGATGCAAAGCAGACAACTTCATATAAGCAGACTTAGATAAGTGCTACAGAGTACAGTGGCTTAATATAAACCATTTCTAATGCCTCAGATGGGGGAAAAAAACTCTGATTGTTGCCATGCCACACTTTTGAATAACTAGTTTTCTGGCTCTCTTGGGCAGAACTGGTTTGAACGCAGATCCTCTACGCTGTCAACTCACAGAGTAACCTATTAAAAAGCACAGTACAGTGAGATGAAGGGTCAAGCCTGAAACATAATGCGGAGCGGGTCAGTATAATGCGAGCGTGGCTGGACATCTCTCTCAGCAATTTGTGGAGATGGTGCAGGAGAGATGCTGAAGGGAAATGCATCACGCGGTTTCACTCACCCTTATCACTCAGTCTCCAAGGTATAGCAGCCCATCCTGTTCTAAAATATGCTGATGTGCACCACAATCGATATTCCACAGGCAGTGACTTTATTTTGAATGTCATAACTCCAACTAAATCCCCATGCCGTACAGATTTCTCATTCCTTACCTCCAAGCGACTTCAACAAGATTTTATTTCTGACTAAAATACCCCAATCCCATGAACGGCAGGATCAGCTTTCCCTCTGTTATGAGGGCCGATCCTGGATGGCAGGAAACAATGCCTTCTGTAGCTCACTAATCGGACCCCCACTGGGAGTGTTTGTACAATCTGTGTGTGTTTTTAGGCACTTATCTGCATGCACAGCTTCTGTTCATACCCATAGAAAAGACCACAGAGTCGGTGAAGGATTGGGGAGGAGAGGGGAGCTGGAGGACAAAGTAGGGGGATAGAAAAGGTGAGGCCAAAACCCTCCTGGTTTTCAAGGTAACCGCCTCACAACTAGTAACAATATAAAGTGGATTTCCTCTCACTAGAGCAAAATGTGCTCTGATATGAGAGCACTGACACTGTCATCCTTTTAAGGCACTGTTTCCTTTTGAAATTCATTCAGTTCAAGGGCAAAGCAGCGAGGCTGCTGGCTGTAGCAAATCTCTCCAGCTGAAGGGAATGACAGGACAGAGGGAGGCATGAAAAGAGAGAATTGAGGGACTTTATGTGTCTTACAGAAACACATCCCTTCTCCTTAACTGTGAGTCTGTGTTAGGTTACAGGATGTGTAAAGACAGTGTCTTTGACAGGATGACAGTACAAAGGCACTTAGTGCAGATCCCCAGGGAGGACTCCAGGTGCCACATGTGGAGCAAACTCCCCACCACACTCAGGACTTTGAAATGAAAAAAACAACAATTTAATTACTCCTCCTCCTAGTGTCTGTAGGAAGGATGCATGTTCAGCAGGCCATTCCCAGGAAAACAATTGGGATATCTGGAATACCCCAAGGAATATTTGTGTGTTTATCATGAGAAATGACTTCTATTAAGGCTGGAGGCGACCAGCAGAAAAAATAAAAACCTATTATGTGCATATCATTAACTACCTAAGATCTGAGTGTGAATTTCTGTCCTCTAACCAACCAGCCAAATGTTGCCTAACTGAAAAAGCTAGCTGGCGAAATAGTCCCAGCTAGCTTTAGTTAAGGCTAAAACAAAATGTATTTACCATTTTATATTTCAGTATTTAAAAATATTCACTCAAAAAGTTGCTTCTCAGTTTAGTTTGATAGTCAATATAAAATCTAATTAAATTAGCCATTAAAACTTTAACTCCAACTAAACTACTAATAGTCATAAATATTATAGATCCTTTAATATTAGCCACTGGTTTCTGAAGTCACATTTTAATAGTCATACATTCCAAACAAAGTGGGAATTTGTGAGTTCCCAGCTGGAACGTTTTACTGGAATGGATTTCCAAATCGAAAAGTCGAAAGATCCCCACCAAACCCAACTTAACCAAGATGGCGGCACAGCACATAAACATTATTCAAACTGTAAAACTTGTTATCTGTGCTGCCACTGTTGTGTAAAAATGTATAACCGAAAGTGTGTGACCGAGCCCATAAACTCAGCAGGAAAGTAGCGGCTTCAAACTTTAACAAAATTGATGCAATCGGATAAACACAGAAATAACTGCAGCACCACAGATATCGCCATCTGGTGGCCTTCAGATAGAGTGAAGCTTTCATTTTTAAGGTCTTTCCCACTGGCTTTGTTTTTCCAGTCTGGAAACTAAATATATACCACTAAACATATGATTGTGATTTTTGTGTAAAGTGAAAAAAATTACCACTTAAGTATGAAATGAAGGCATTGCAGCTTTTTTTTATCATTTATTTTATCCCACACACACATCCCCATTAAAGGTGTTCCCATTGGTGAAGACACTCTCTGAAGAAGCGTGTCTATATTTGTGAAAGTGAATGGGAGAAAACTTAAAATAACCATCAAGTTACATGGGAATACGACACAAAGCTTCCTCTTTAGAGCATTTATCTACTCTTTGTTTTTTCTCTGGTTCCCCAAGGAGCTACTCAAAGACCCCACTATTTTAAAGCACACAGGAGACTGACAGCCTTACACAACCCAAAGGCAGAAGCAAATAGAAAATGTGTGCACAGGTGATTTTAAATACAAGAAAATAAAGAAATGGGTCACACACAGAGAAAAGCAAAGTGCAGACTAACTGGTAGTTTGATTATTATTAAAGCATAAGGAAAAATTGAGTTTTGTTGGGCAATTCTAGTCAATTTTTTAAGTACCAAGGTTACTTATAATAATTACCCCAGGCAACCATCTGCTTGCCTGTTCAGTGTTGTGGTGCTAGTCTGAATCAAGCCCTTCACACCTTGAGAAACCGGGGATGAAATCTGAACGGACACTTACCTAGCAGTTTGTCACCCCCATGTTGCGTCACTTTTGGCACTGATGGTCAATGTGAGCTACATGCTGACATGTTAAGCTCTAAATCATCAACCTTATATAAAAAGTAACCAAACCCGATGTGTAGACTAAAATCTAACAATTATACAGTGCGCTTACATCCCACTGTTTTGACTCTCTGCAACATAACAGTGACTCCACAAGTTTGAAAAGCACAGGATATTATATTTCACAGGCACGTGGGATTTGTTATTGGTTGCGCACAATTTCCCATGGACAAATGTTGTGCCCTGTGTCGTGAAGTAGTGTGAAACAAGTGCGTTAAACGCAAAAAAGAACAAAGCACAACGGTCTTGTTTTGTAAGATGTGCGCTACTGGTCGCCAGAGGAATTTGAGAAGAATATGGCTGTTCACTGTTTCGTGAACAGCCATTTCAGCGATTTGACAACATCAGCGTGCGTGCGTGTCCAAATACAAATTAACTGGGTTGATAAACTGAGGTAAAGTTTAGGTTGCTCTGCCTGGGTAAGATTTATCCTGACTGGCTTTAATGGATCGTCCTCTCTGGACTGAAAAGAGAAGCAGTTTCTTTTCACTGAGAAGCGCACAAAGGAGTCAACTCGAGGTCAGTTTGGCAGCCAAAAATATTTAAAACTGACATGACGAGTAAGGAAAACACAGAAAGTGATGGTTTAAAAGTGCTGAGTAAAAGGCACTTTCAGCGATCCACGGAGCGCCGTGTCCTACCTTGCGCTGCGAGGATCACCGCCAGGAGGATGTTTGTTAGTTTCCCGGAGAGATTCATGGAGACATCGGCGCTTGGCGAGTTTTTTTGGATATAAATAGCGATGCTGAACAATGAATTCTCGTAATAATCTGCTGCAGATGTCTGTGAAGCCTCAAGATTAGAGCATCTTTTTCCTTTGCGCTCCCGAACGCGGAGAGGTTGGTGCGCTCTGCCGACATGGACAACTTCTGTACGTCCCGCCTCCCCCCTGCCTCCCCCGGCCCTGCGTCCCACACGCTTGCGCGCACACACAAACACGCACACCTAAGGGCCAAACCTTGCGATCTGACTCAGAGTGACTCAGAGGTGATAGGTCTGGAATAATTAAATGGTTTCGAATATGGCTCTAGGAGCGTAAGGGTCGTACAAAAAAAACCATTCATATTAAATAAAAACTCTCCTGTTCAGTGTTTGACGCAGGTTTTTGTGAAAATTAGCAACATTTCTTAAAAAAAATCAACAACTCAAATATCCCTACCTCAAAGAATTATCCCCTCAAAGAAAGATGCAGCACTCACCTACACGCACTAAAGAGCCCACATTTTCAGCACTGAGCTGTAAATGACCTATTTAGTCACTTAATTGATTTTGCAAGCATAACAATGTTCAGGCAGCTTAAAGCATTAGCGGCTCAATAATAGAGTATTGAAGGCTGCAGAGTCTGCCCGATTCATATAATGCAAAGCCATTAACGCACAGCAGCACTGCATGGAATTGCACTGAAATTATTCTGGAGCACCCAAGACCTATGATTGACTTCTGCCTGGTCCAAAGGAATGATGGAGTGGTTGGTTTTGGTTGCCTGTAAGTGAAATTAGGGTTCATTTACTTCCTGAAACATCTGTAATTTGTATTTTAGTTTAGGGAATAAACTCTTTCAGGTCCAGCTCTTAATATAATATAACATAACATAACATAACATAACATGCATAAAATCTACATCCATAGTTGGAGGTTTTCTTCTTTTCTACAAATTTTTATAAAATTATCAATCTTTTTTTTAACCCTGTTTATGAGACACCTAAATACCAGGATGGTCACAACAGACTTTTGCCTTATTTGTCCTTTAATATCTTATGTAACTGTGTTCACATGTGCATGCATGTATTGAATATTCAACAGCATAAAATGTGCTTGTATCTGTTTGCCGTTGACATATGTGATTAAAATATTAGGAACTGCTACTGTATTTGCTTTTTGCCAAGATTAGTTTCCCAGGGAACAGTGCAATTATGTGACTGCATAAGAAGATCAGGTAGTTTATTGTGTTTCCCTGTATATTTGCAACTATGCTTTCCTTGTCCCGACCAAATCACAACTAATGTATCAGTTTAATGTAAAAGTGGGGCCGGTAACTCTGATACAGTATGTGATGTTAATTGTTAAACTGCAAAGTACCTTGTATGTTCGAAGTTGGCAGGTAAGAGGCCAAGAGGCTAAAGACAAGTGCAGTGGCCTCAATTTTAAGCTCAATTAGGTTGTCCATTGATGAGTGAAGTCAAGCGAGGCTGTTGTTGGGGCTTGCCTGGGGAAAGCTTCAATTACTAAGTGCCTAAAATGGGTCAATGGAAGACCCTAAAAGAATAAGAAAGAAAGGCTTTGTTAGAGAGAGAGAGAGACAGAGGCAGTGTGACTGGTAAAGTTAAAGAGATATGGACAACTAATATGCAGTCAGATCAGCTGACCATGAAATGTTATAAAGCTCCAAAATAGATGGGATGTAGTGAGGGAGTGTCGCTGAGGAAGAGAAGAGAAGATTTTTCTAATTTCGCAAGATGTAAAGAAAAGCTGAGCAGTCTCCACCCTTCGCCTGAGACTGGAGAGAAACAGGAGAGCTTTCTTTTTTTCTTCATTCACTTTAATTTTGTCTTTTTCAGATTTAACTTTTGATTATTAACAAATTTTTCTGTCTTTTTTCCTGTTGCAGATTCTTCTTTTTTTCTTTTCTTTGTTTTTATCCAACAGCTTAAAAACAGCGAGTTGTTTCCTGGAGACATTCTACAGGCAAGATGCTGGACAAAAAACAAATACTTGCAGGTATTTTCCAGAGCTGATCTCTAAAGGCATAATACCAACCTGTGACCTTTGTCATTTATTGGTTAATGTAAGTTTTAAATGATTTAGGTTTACAGAAAGGATATCTAATGAAATCCCATTTCATTGGAAGCATGTGATAAAAATGTTGGCTGATAATTTTCTAGCCTCATATGGGAAATTAAATATTAAATTTTGTCAGATTTTAATATTTTGTAACATCGTTTCAATAAGGCTCCAATTATTACAACAACCTTTCCAAGGTTAAGAAAACAGTGTAATATATACAGCTATGTAATAACTGCATTATAATACAGTATATTAGACTTCAGCACACATTATAAGTGATATAACATAAAGTCAGACTACATAGAAGCCATTACACAATGTAAGATTTTAAAAAAAAATTTTAATCAGCAATCATTTCAAATTGTTATATGAAGGAAAGTTTTTGCCTGCATTTGGTAGAGCAGGTGAGTGCGTGTATTAGAGCACCCATACTGTATAAATACTAATGCAAGACTACACGGCAGATTATAACACACCCACATAAACCCAGCAGAGTGAGAAAGTCAGGTGGAGAAAAGGGAAGTAAAATGGGATTAGTTCATAGACGCGGAGCATCTGCACGGAGGCAGGAATTAGTCAGGTGCACGACAGGAGTGCATTGCTCTGTAGTGTCAAAATCAGTCAGCTGGTGTCTGCAAACCACCCTAAACCTAAGTGACATCCCAGTCACTGTTTACTCTCTAAAAGAGCACCGAACAGGGGAAACATTGTCGTCCTACAGCTTTTAGTCACGTTGTGCCTCGTCTATGTTTGTGAAAGGAAAGAAAACACAGAACAACAGATGTGTCTTTATAGACAGAAACACTGTAATTTTCTTAAATAGAAATGGTTCTGCGTGTGCAAAATAAAATTCAATGCACCACTACACTAAACTAAACAGAACAAGAATGGGAAAAAAAATCAAATGTCTTTGCAAATAAGTGAGGCACCTACTGCGAGTCTGCAAGTGTTGCGAAGTCCAAGCATTTGCATTCAGCCGAAAGGAAAAGGGCAAGAGTAGTTACCGTGTGTGTCAGACAGCACTGTCCTGGCTCATCCACATCAACCTCATACACGTTTTCTTTCTCCTGGGCTGAATCTGTTTTTGCTGTTTGCCACACTCATCTGTGGTTTTTACTTTACATCCCTCAGCCTTCATTTTTTCCTTCTTTCCTCTCCCCAGCTTCATTTTTGAATATTTCACCCCATTAGTCATAAAGGAAGCTTTTTCTTTATACCTTTTAGACAGTTGACACTTTGATTTGCCAGACAGAGGTGGAACTAATAATATTACCAATTACCGCACTGCATTAATTGCCGGAGCAGAGCTATCAATGCAGTTAGTTCCACCATTTTTCCTGCTATAACTAGCCAAAATGCTGGATATAAATAGAACAATTTAAACGGGGGTAGCAGTGGCTCAGGACGTAAGTCATTTCCTCCAGGTTATTTACTAGGTTTTTCATCTGCTATTTGAAAGGTTGGTGGTTCGATCCCTGGCTGGTCTAGACTGTACAATAAATATTCTTAGCAAGATACTAGCTAAAAGATGCATCCATCAGAGTGACTGTTAGACAGAATTCACTTAAGCATAGAAAAAAGTGCTTGTATGCATGGTGTGAATGGGCATATTGTATAAAGTGCTTTGGGTGCTCAGGTAGGGTAGGGAAGAAAAGTGCAATATAAGAACCAATCTATTTACCATATATCAAAAATAAATATAAAAGACAGTTCGAGACATGGAAAATCTGTTAGGAGAGATCAAATCTGAGGGACATAAAAGAGAAAAGAAGAAAGTACAAGTAGGTTTAGTCTTTCCATGCCTAATTAAGTGTATTCTAAGTGCTTGTCTTGTCCCCTCAGCTGGCAGCTGTCTCACCTCATTGTTTGTCAGTCACACTGACGGGACGTCTACGTATGAACAACCTTAGTCTGACGTTACTGCAAGTCTGATCCTTAGCTTGTATTATTGATCAAGTTGTGTCTGTGGCCAATTTAGGATCAACTTGGATTACAGCTGACCTCTGCTCAATCATACCGTAAGGATATTTAAAGCGGCACCAGTAACTATGCGATGCAGATTTGATCCCTGTTACATTTACTTGACCTTTAACTTTAACTTTTAGCTCAGTTTTAATTTTTCGCCGTAAATCTTCATTACTTTTCTTTTCTTGTCTCACAGCTCTGCTCGTCACCACAAGCCTTCCACCAAACTGCACTAAACATACAAAATAAACAAAGTTATCAGCTTTGAAATGACCCGATGAGGTCATTTTGTGGAGGTCATGTTAACTCACGTTAGGTCATGTTGGGGAATAGAAAGATTTTGGTCTATTATAATTCTGAAAATGTGTCTTATATTTAACATTTAACCCAAACCCTTTTCATTAGCATTCACCAAAAGAAACAAGTGGGATTTCAATTCTAATCATAGAGATATGATTTATGAAAAAGAATCTCAAATTTCCTATTCCCATCCTTGCCCTTTAACCTAATCTAAAAAGCCTTCTTTCCTATAATCCCCATCTTCCACCACTCCACCCTCCGATATTCCCATTTTAAAAGCTCTCAGCATCCCCTTTCCTCCCACAGCTTGTCCCGATCTGCCAGTCACGCTACACTTGGTGACCCCACTCAGCCCTCCGAGCATGCACGTCCTCAACCCCAGCCCTCCGCTTTGCCACTGCTGTCGCTCCTCCCTTCTTCTGCTCCAAACCCATTAATGCCACAAAGTCCATTTCTTATTTCTCGTTCATGCAGTGTCCACTGTAGGCAGTCTGCTAGGCCATGCTGTGGTCTGTTCCAGCCAAGAGCAACTAATTAAAGTCCTTTCACTGCTCAAATCACAGTTATCTGATTAAAGCCCTTTGCTGCTAATTAAACTGCCATTTCTCTCTGCCATGCTTTTCCCACAGACTCTTCCTCCCTCCCTCTCTTTCTTGGTTCTCTCACAAAACATACAAATCTACAAAACCTTGTGCTCAGATATTGGTCATGTTATACTTCATGTTTCATCGCCTCTTCCCGTCTCGTTCTCTGAATGACCAGCAGTGTCATTTTCAGTTAAACAGCTGCAGCCCGAGGGGTTAAAGTGAGCCACGCAAAGCTTACTCATTATCTGACTCACTCATCTTTGTCCTGAGATGAAATCCAAACAGTTTTCAGCGTCTCTTTTAGCTGTCACAGATGATCATAGCTGCGAGTGATATTTAATCAGTTTGAAATGTGGGAGGAACTTTTTAAATTAATACTCTAATACACTTTACAGTCCTTCTCATTGGCCTCGAGGCAACTATAACTATAACAAATCAGCCATCTCAGCCTTTTGTTATTCTGCTGCTTATCAGAGTAAAGATATTTCGTATGTATCTGTGCGGGAGTATAAAGTATATGATGTAGATTAGGTTTTGTTCAGCTTTTTTCGTTGTTTTTGCTTTTGTTGCTTTGAAACATTTTTTTAAATCACACCTGAGTGCTTTTACTGTTTCTGGGGAAGACACTTAACACTGCAGTATCTCTTGTAGCCACTAGTGAGCAGCAGTAGGCACTCGGTTCTGTCAGCCGGCAGCAGACTCGAGGAGATATTTATTTCCCTGGCCGGGACATTACAGAGCAACCCCTGAGCCAAGATGAAAGCCCTCTAAAGTGTTTAGACCACATCTCTGTGTCCGTCCCTCATCCCTGAGGCTCAGCAGCTCAGAGGAGAGGATCGATGGCTCCCCTGACTTAACTGCACGGCAGCTACACATTCTGTAATGCAGTAAAGTAGTTCATAAATATCGACCACAGAGCTGAAATGGCAGGTATAAATCCTGAAGGAAGGCCTTGTGGAGGATAATGGGGGAGATGGAGGGCAACGACCAACTACAGGAAACAGATCAAACTGCTGACACTCACCCTGCCATTCACACACACATAGTCCTACCAACAAGATTTCAACACAATATTCGTGTGCGTGTTTGCAGTGAAGAATTAATGCTTATTGATCTCTGACCACTACAGCATGAAACAGTTTCTAATGTCACCTCCTTTGTCCGTCTAACAGACTGCAAAAGTCCAGTGTTTCTCATTTATGACTGACCTCTCTGATGTCTGTCATCCTCCTTCATACCCTTCCCCCTCTCCTCTCTGCCTCCAGCCGTCCAGTTTGATCTCTTTGGTCACACTTCACAATCACACCTGGAAACCTTAACAACAGGATTTCTGAAGGAAAGACCTGTATGCAGTGGTGCCACCTCTGAAGGGACACAGACACACACATGCACACCTTTATAGTATCTAAGAGGTAGCTAGGCAGGTCGCTGACTGTGCAGTATAAATGACTGAGGGTTTTGTGGCTATAATACTTGTGCTGCTGAAATCTGCGGAAAAACCTACTTTCTTTTTTGCTTGTCTGCAGTCAATAAAGTTGCCAGCCTATACAATTTAGCCACAGCAAAAGAATTGCCAGGTGAGGCAGCAACCTTGGTCGATTTAAGATAAGCTTGAAATTGATTTCACTTGGATGGCTCTTTGCTTTAATCTTTGCTAAGCTTAAGCTTTGTCTCAGATTTGTTTTCTTGTTGTGCTCCTTGTGCTGCAGAGGAAAGGATCAGTAAATCCAGAATGTGGGTAATTGGATGTAAATATGGCAGAACAAAGACAAACACAAGAGCATGAAAAGATGACAAACACTGCAAGGTCATATGTTCAACAGCAGCAAAGCAATAATCAAACTAAAACCAAAATGTAACGTGACTGTCTGACTCTGCAGCTCTTCAAACCACGAACAGCACCTCTCCATCCCTCTCCAAAATCACGTGGCTCCGCTCTTATTGGAAACTGATGCAGATGTCAAGTATCTAATTTATGTGTCAGCGGAGGGAAGATGGGGTACAAAAAGGAGCTGTAATTGCTGAACCCAGTTGCAATTCAGTGGCTGTCACTACATCTCTGGGCTTATGTCAAAGTCATGTGTGTGTGTCGTGCAGTGTCTTGTGTGGACACTTTTTAGTTCTAAGCTATCACCATGTATTTTTTTAGGGTTTTGTCTGGTCCTTCAAAGAGGTGTGTGATGTGACAACCTGGTTTTGGAGCTGAAGATTCAGTCAGGCGTAAGTTTTAAGTTCAAATGTTTAAACAGTCAGAATGTGAGGACTCAACCGTCTTGGTTTATTTGAAAAGAACCAGTTAAAGTGTTTGGGGGATCTGACCAGGATGCCTCCTGGGTGAGGTGCTTCAGGCATGTCCTACACTGGTGAGGCCCCAGGCCTGACACAGGACATGCTGGAGGGATTTCATTTCTCAGCTTGCTTGGGAATGACTCTGCGTCTCCCTGGAAAAGGAGGAAGAGGAGCTGGCCGTCTGGGCATCTCTGCTTATACTGATCTCCCCACGACCTGAACACAGAACAGCGGCAGAAAATGGACTGATGTATGTGTGGTTGAGCTGGGTTTATTTGCTAGGTCAAATGGGATTTAGGGAAATAGCACTTGGGGGTAACTTGTCAGGAAATACAACCCTAATTCCCCCAAAACTTGGGATGCCGCATAAAATGTAGATAAAAACACAATAAAACATAAAAAACCCAACACTGAAAATGTTTAAAATGACACAAAAAGTACTTTTTTTTTAAATAATCTTCTTTTAACAACAGTCTGTGAACATCTGGGATCTCAGGAGACCAGCTGTTGGAATTTTAGAAGAGAAATGTTGTCCCATTCTTGTCTGATAAAAGCTGCACAGTCCTAGGTCTTCTTCGTTGTGGTTTCATTTCATGATATACCAAATGATTGTTGGTGAAAGATCTAGACTGCAGGCAGGCCAGTTCAGCACCTGGACTCTTTTAATATCAAACACTGATGTTATGTAATAAATGTGGTCTGTGTGTGTGTGGCTCATATATAACATTTGCAAGAAAATTACAGTGGCTCGCTCAGTAGTACGTTTGCTGTACGCACCAGCTTGTTTGTGTTTTTGGTTTGGAAGAACAAATAAAAAATGTTAATAATAAATATGTTGGAGGTTCTGTTTTCCAAGCTCGGATTGTTACTGGAAATTATATAATAATAGAATAACAGTAAATAATGACCAAACTTTGACTCTGATTGTGTGAAATGTGATTATCTGTAACATGTACCCAAATATTTGCCTCTCTCAGATACTTTAAAACCCAAATAAGTAGCTGCTTTGTGATAAAGCATCATAATACAGACTTTCCAGATTTGTGACTGTGTGTATGTCTGTATTCATTCACCAGCTGTGTCTCTTCAGCAGTCATACAGCCTCGCTGCCATCTTAAGCTAACAGAAGGTGAAGTTGCAAGGCCTGAGGATACAAGACTGCCTAATGAATCTGCAGTCAGCTGACTAATTTTTAGCACTGACCCAGGACACATAGATCGCACACACTCCCGAAACTCCTGCTCAAAATTCTTTTTTTTTTCTTTTGTACTTTCAGGTGAAATAATCTGCAACTATATAAGCAACAAATAAAGAAGGAAGACAGAGAATGAGAATAAAAATGTCCCAGATAGAGATTAACGCAGAAACTAAGGCATGTGAAAAAAACACAGGCTAGAGTGAATAGTGTAGATGGGATTCATGAGGCCTGCTTGTTGCTTTCATTACCCTTTATTGATTCATTTAGCAAGACATCAGGTCCCAACACAGCCCCTTACTGTTAGACAAAACTCAGCAGGTCACGTAACATGACTGTCTACTGGGAAAAAACACAGAAAGCATGTTTTCATTCAGCCATCTACCGACAAATGAAATATGAAACAAATCAATCAAGCTGGATTAGATCAGTAAACCCTTTTTTTCCCAAGCTGACATTGGCAGCAGTGACCGACGAGTGCATTAGGAAGGTGAAATGTTATATAATACCTCTCAGAAATAACAGGATATGATTTCAAGTAATTCATCTGAGAACAGACTGTAAAGCATACAATATGATGGCAGATAATGAAAGTGAAGCGACAGGCTGTTTGGTCATTTCATCCACGTCAGTGTGTATAAAATACTGTACAATATTATTGCTGCTGGTTTTTTGGTGATGGATGCTGACGAGCCCTGCTTTTGACCAGCGTGCTGTACTTTTAAAATAAGCAAGGTGAGCAGCAACAGCTTCACAGTCATTGGTTTGGAGAATTTTTAGCACTATTTACCCGCCTTTATTTCAAACAAAGACGCTCATAGATTTGATCAGTTTATCAAGTCAGCCTATAATCTGCACAGTGAGCTGTGTGAGTGTAAACAAAAAGGCTGGGCGCCTCCCTCATACACATCTATCGTCAGTGTTGGGAAGGTTACTTTTAAAATGTATTCCACTACAGAATACTGAATACATGCCCCAAAATGTATTCTGTAACGTATTCCGTTACGTTACTCAATGAGAGTAACGTATTCTGAATACTTTGGAATACTTAATATATTATCATGCTGTTTACAACTACATGAATGTCCTATTGCTGTGATTTATTACTGTTACTGAAGGTCCGCGGCTTCAAACGTAGTAAAGGGACCTCTGGCTAATACGTCGGGTTCGTGTCGGGCTGGTAGCCGAAAACTAGCTTTACTTTGTTGTCTGGGTCAACTTTGCTTGCGGGAGACAGAGAGAGGCGTTGAAAGGCTTCTCCAACGGAACTTATTTTTTCCGGAGGAAAACACGAACACGGTGTACAGTTGAGTCTTAATAGCTTACTTACAAATGGGCTCCTCAGGCACTCTTCTTGGCTGCTGTGGTTATTATTATATTTACATGCTTCCAGCTCCCGTTTTTGCTCCGTGACAGCTCGGACTTTTCCTTTCTCTCCCTCCCTCGCTCACAGACACATAACGGGTATGGTAGTCCATTCTCCCTGCAGCACGGACTACACTGCCCATCAGGCTACATGCTTTAGAGCTATGCCTGTAGCATTCTGCCTTTAGCTTAGCACAACAACAACAACAAAAAGCGCCTCTCACCCAGGAAACACGCAGAGAGAGCGCGTCACCCTGTAACCATGGCAACCGTAACGCTGCCGCCTGGAACAACAGAACGTAGCTGTCAAACAAACCCAAACAATCCTGACCCGCGACAATATGAAACAGGGAAGTACCGCCGTGTATTCCATTTATTTCAACAAAGTAACTGTATTCTGAATACCACCTTTTTAAACGGTAACTGGAACGGAATACAGTTACTCATATTTTGTATTCTGAATACGTAACGGCGGTACATGTATTCCGTTACTCCCCAACACTGTCTATCGTTGTTATTTAAGCAGTCCAGCAGTCAGCTGTTTTGTGTCGGCTGTATATTGGTATTGGCAAAAGGACACAAGGGGAGTGAGCATCTTCTGGGTGTCTTCACAAAGCAGATTCATCTTTTGCTCTTGAGGCCTGCGTGAGCAGTGTAAAGTCCACATCTGCAAAATCAGCCGGTTTGTGAGATTTTGTTTCTCTTTGGGTTCTGTCACTCTTCAAGTTAACAAAAATAATTCAACACAAAGCATCTGTACTGGTTTGTGTGCATGCTAGTCCCAGTTATGTCCTGACACAGCCACTGGAATTATTTCTTGATTTGGACGCAGAGACACGGACAGAAATAAAGGGGGTGGAATATAAGTCCTGAGTTGTTGTTTGTGTAACGCTTACGAACAATGATAAGGGTACCTTCAGTCTTGGTGTTTCCTGTAAAGATGTGGGTTTTCAAATATGCTACATTTCAGTCCTGTAAGAAAGATATTGACCCCAAAGTGATCAGATCAGGCTTAATATTTTATATTTAAACAGCATTTTGGTTAATTGTAACTTTGCTCTTGTTCTTGTTCTTTTCTAGTTTTCTTGTGAGGATGATACAAGAAAGGTATTAAGTATAATCCATTTTTAAAAAATGATGGGACGCTGTGTAAAATGTTAACATAAATAGAACAAAAATCATTTAAAATCTTTGTTTAACTAAAAATACTACAAAGTAGAAGCTAAAATATGTGTTAAAAAGATATATTTTTAATGTTGTACTAATAGCATGTTTCAGGGTTGTTTATTTTCATATTCTATCTAATATACATTACTATAAAAAGTATCCCCCCACCCTTCCTGGTTTCTCAGTTTTCTGCATTTTGTGAAACTTTCGTGTTTCAGAACATAAAACAAATTTTGATATTAGACAAAGATCACTCAAGTTACTCAGTGATGATTTCATTTATTAAGGGAAAAAGTCTATCCAAACCCACATGGCCTTGTGTGAAAAAGTAATTTCCCCTAAACCTAAGAACTGGTTGTGCCACCCTCAGCAGCAAGAACTGCAATCAAGCATTTGCAATAATTCACAATGAGTCTTTGACATCGCTGTGGTAGAATTTTGCTCCACTCTTCTTTGCAGAGTTGTTTTAATTCACCCATGTTTGAGGGGGTTTTTGGTCATGAACAGTCTTTTAAGGTCATGCCAAGCCATCTCAACAGGATTGAAGTCTGGACTTTGACTAGGCCACTCCAAAAATCTTCATTTTTGTTTTTTAAGCCATTCACAGGTTGACTTGATGGTGTATTTTTTATCCTGCTGTATAACCTGAGTGTGCTGGAGCAAAACTGATGGCCAGAAATTCTCTTTCAGGATTTTCTGGTAGGCCTAAGTCTTCATCTATTACAGCAAGTTGTTCAGTACTGAAGTAGCAAAGCAGCCCCAGACCATCACACTACCACCTGCTTTAACTGCAGGTATGATGTTCTGCTGTGTTAGCTTTACGCCCAATGTAATGGAACACAAACCTTCCAAAAAGTTTAACTTTTATTTCCTCAGTGATACCGGGTAATCAATTAGTTTTACACACAGGGCCAGGTAAGTTTGGATTTTGTATTTATTCAGGTTATCTTTATCAAATATTAAAATCTTTTTAAAGCTCTGAAATATTTAAGTGTGAGAAAAATGCAAAAAAAAAAAGAAAAAGAAAGAAAGAAATCAGGAAGGGGAGAAGCAGTTTTCCCACCACTGCAAAACTGTTTTGTTTTTTTTCCTGTATGTTTCATAATGCTCCAAATTGTCGTGGTCCGTCCAGCACTCACATTCTTAAAGTAAAGTGATGCTGCTGATGTTTGTGCAAAATATGGTTTTAGCGTCGTGCATAGCAAATTAAATGTGCTTAGGCCTTGTGTGAATGAAGAAAGCCAGATTGTGGACATTTAAGGTAAAGGTATAAACGCTGTTGCCTTGTTTTACTGAATGGTATGCTGCCTGGCGGTTCACATACGAGCCGTTACACGGCTGCAGCCATGGCTGTCTGCACGCATCTGTTTATAGGGATTAGTGAAAGTGTGGCTGATGCAAGAGGCTACACCCGGACTTGTGCTGGCTCTCTGAATTAAGAATGCAACCACATTTTGCGAAGCATCCCAACCTTTTACAAAAAGGTATTGAAGTAAATATTGTGCCAGATAAAAAACACAAAAAAACACCTTGGGTTATGTTTTTTTCTTAACTTTTTTCTGTTATAAAGCTTGGGGTGGTAGATCCTCTGAAATAAAGGAATCACAGCCCCTGTGTGAATGGCAGATGAGTTGATTATAAGACTGCGGGGGTATGTGTAGGATTCAAAGGGCAGACCAGGGATGGGGAGGAGGAAATGGAAAGGCTAAAATGTGTCCTTTTCCAGTCAGAGTGAGGTGAGAGGCGGACATATGACTTTATGTGTTAAAAACTGCTTCTGGAAATAAAAAGTCACTTCTGAGTCACATCAAGTTTCAGATTTATGATCCATGTCCTCAACAATGGGGGTGTTATAACTCTGAAAAAGAGGTTGCATGAAGAGCCCCATCGTCCCAACTACACACACAAACACAAAGATCCACAGGAAAAGACGGTCGATCACCATCGCCACGTATTTCCAGTCTTCAATGATCTGCAGAGAGATAAAGACGTTGGACATTAACCACTTGTGTTCATGAGTCTGAACTAAAGAGAACTGAGATTCAGGTAACAAATTATTATTTTTAAACCTTACAAAAGAAAGAAGTACTTTCTTTTATATATATGTGCATATAAATCATGATATAGATCCGATTACTTCTTCCAAACACCTACCCCTTCATCATCATCCTCACTCTTCATCTTCTCCGCAATATAACGTACTCCATCCACTGCATCCTCCACGTCAATGTTGCTCTTGAGCGTCATCCTCTTCCTGAACTCTGTGTTCTCTGAGCAGTCACTGACCCTCCAGCCATAGCGCTTGGCCGACTCCTCATTGACAAAGAAGGATGAGGAGGAATCAGCCATTCCCACAGAGCTTCCACCTCCAACTTCTGGTCCACACTGCTTCTGGTCAGAGTACTTCTGCTTCTGGTGTTTTTTCCGGAACCGTTCACGGATGTTGGAACTTCCTGGTCTCCGCATGAAGAGGAAAGAGGGGAGCCGGTACAGAAAGACACGCTTGACCCAAGGAGGCATGGTGTGCGTACTGGGTGACCGATGGTGCACGTTGAGCACGCAAACGCTGGTGACAATAGAGAAGGTGACCAGCACCATTGTAAACATTAGGTACTTCCCAATCAGAGGCACTGCTAGAGACGTAGGTGGCACAATCTTTGAGATAAGGAGTAAAAACACAGTAAGGGCCAGGAGGACTGAGATACAAAGAGTCATCTTCTCACCACAGTCTGATGGGAGGTAGAAGACAAGAATAGCCAGCGACGTGATCAGGATGCAGGGAATGATCAGGTTGATGGTGTAGAAGAGAGGTTTTCTCTTGATAATAAAATCATAAGTAATATCCAGGTATCTGATATCGTTAGGGTCTTCATTCTTGCGTCCAGGCAGTGAAACAATATCCCACTCGCCACTAGGCTTGAAGTCATCGCGTGAGGCGTAATCACTGAGGAGGATGAGATCGATCTCCGTGTGGTCATAGGTCCAAGATCGAAACTTGAGAGTGCAGTTCTGCTGGTCAAAGGGAAAATCACGGACTTCGATTTTACAGGCCGACTTGTAGATCGCTGGTGGGAGCCAGGCCACTTCACCATTATTGGAGACCACAGCGTTGGAGTAGAAGGAGACTTCATATGTCCCATCGGCACTGAGGAAAAGGCCGGAGATGAGATAAAGTCAGTAAAGTCAAGCACTCACAGAAAGATTGCCCATAACACATCATTTAAACCAGTGGGTTCTTAACAAATACACCTATGTACAGCATATTTATTTTCTTATTTCCAAAATGCTTTCACACAATGATGTAGTTATGGTGGTATGAGTTGCTGAAGCAACATTCAAACAAAATTACTTAATGAACTTAAATTAAAGTCAACAATAACAGTTAATTACTGTGTGCTCTGGGGTTTGTTTGATTTTAACCTGTTTATAATCACAGCAGAACATAAAATAATTCCTGCTATAATGATTGATAATCTGGTATCTGATCATTCGTCGGTGTCACTGATCTACCCAACTCTGCCTTTTACAACGTTTGGCTGTTTCAGTCTGATAATGGCTATTGTCAGATTTTAATTAACATTATGCTTTGTTATACAGCTCCACACTTTCAGCTTCAGTTAATAAGAAACACTGTGCTGTCGGACACTCGTCAATATCCCATCACATTTATTAAAATAGTCTTTTAATAGCCTTTTATTCTTTGAATGAAGTCAAGAAATGACAATAAAATCTTGTTGCAGACTTTTAGCACGAGACAAACATGGTTTTTAAGTGAATTCATTCACTGAATGCCGAGTAAAAGATTGCCTGACTGCTACCATGAGGCTGCAGAGGTGACGCATGCAACAGTTTGAAGTCCAAAGGATGCATTTAGCATCTCAAGGGAAGAGCTTGGCCTGGGACACATGCTGGCATCAAGGCAACACCTGTCCCTCACAACTCAAATCTGCTGGGACTGACTTTTTTCTTCATCTCATCAGGGCTGCAGGGGATGCATTATAAATAAGTGGCCTATCAATTATAAAGTGGGTCAGGAATACAACCATCCCACTTGCCTCTAATGCTTTGGGGCTGCTGTGTATATCCAGACTGATAAAAAATGCAGAGGCCCCGCCTGCTTACTGTGACCTCAGGTCTCCCAAAGTTAGACCTCAACCTGAAGTTACAAAACAGCGATAGATAGATGACCTCTCTCTGGTCTCTTAAGCTATTATGCTCTTCAGGTTGTCCTTCAGCTGATGAGCATGATCTCCATTCATAAAATTTGAATGCCTGCAAGCTTTGTAAACTGTAGGGTCAAAACACAAGAACAGCTCAAACAACTGTATGTCTCTGTCAGACTCAACCTTAGTGGTTACAGTAGCTGAGAGAACAATCACGCATGTTTTTGAGGTTTTACTGAACTCTAACTTTTCATTTCAAACTCAAGCTTTCCTTTTTATCCTCGCACTATGGGAACTTTTCTCCATGTTGGCCTAAAAGCCGAAGTTCAATCATGAAACACCATGAGCCGATGAAAATCATGATTCAGAGTTCAAGAGCAGTTGTTGGAGATTTTGACATGACACAAGGGGTTGTTTTCATGTAAATTATTACATAAGATGAGGGGAAACTTGGATAAATCTGGGAAGAGAATAAAAAACGGCTGCTTGTCCTTCATTAGCAACACTGAGATGCCCTTAAACAAGGTTTCCAAACCCTAAATGCTCAGTAGATAGCTCAGTATCGTGCAGCTTCAGAGGTGCGTTTTAGAACGTGTGTGTGGTGTGGTTTCTTAAAAAGATGCTCTTGCTCTTAGATAACTTTTTTTTAACTGAGTGAGAATGTACTGCAAGTTATTGCATACACATATAATACTTCACTACTTTTATTCACTGTAGAAGTGAATAAATGCATGTACACTGTATACTGTTGGCTTTATTCACTGTAGAAAGATAAATTCATGTACACTGCTGGTTATTGATGCTCCTTTAGTATGATGACATACACTATGATTAATTTTTAACTATTCACTTTAAAGCTGGAGTGTTGGGTATGTTAAGTGCAAGGCAATGACAAATGAGTTCACACAGTGCTGATTAATCAGAGTCCAGTAAATCTCTTGTAGTTGCTCTTACACTAATCAGGCATAACATTATGAGCACTGACAGGCGACGTGAGTATCACTGACTGTCTCTTCATCACAGCACTTGTTAGTAGGTGGGATATATTAGCAAGCAACATTTTATCCTCAAAGGTGATGAGGTACAAGGAGGAAAAATGGGCAACTGTATGGATTTGAGCGAGTTTGATGTAGGTGACTGGGTCAAAGTATCTCCAAAGTGGCAGGTCTTGTGGGTTGTTCCAATCCAACAGATGAGCTGCTGTAGCTCAGACCGTCGAAAAAAGTTATTGCTGGTTCTGATAGAAAGTTGTCAGAAAACACAATTGATTGCTGTTTGTTGCGCATGTATCTTCACAGCCACAGACTAGTCAAGGTGTCCATGCTGAAAGTGACAACAATGGGCACGTGAGCATCAGAACTAGACCATGGAGCAACGGAAGAAGTTGGCCTGGTCTGATGAGTCACACTTTCGTTTACATCCCGTGGATGGCCGGGTGCATGCAATGCTTTGGACAATGTTTTGGGCAATGTTGGGCAGATGCTTTGGGCAATGTTCTGCTGGGAAACCTTGGGTTCTGCCATCCATGTGGATTTTTGACACATACCACCTAGCTAAGTATTGTTGTAGACCATGTGCACCCTTTCATGGAAACGCTATTCCCTGATGACTCTGGCCTCTTTCAGCAGGATAACGGACCCTGCATTGAAGCAAAAATGGTTCATAAATGAGTTTGAGGTCTTGACTTGGTCTAAATTCTGCAGATCTCAATCCAATCAAGCATCTGGGAAATGTGCTCAACAACAAGGTCATGAATGCTCCACTCACAACTTACTGGACTTAAATATCTGTTACTAACTCACACAGAGTTGGGGAACGGCTGCAATCACAGCATTGTAGGGCCTAAGGGAAAGATGTTCCCCTAGGCCTCCTCCTCGATTCAGAGATGGTCTTTCCCCTTTCATGCAAATCTTACCTTCGCCATCTTACAATGCTGTGATTGCGGCTTTCCCCAACTCTCTGTGAATGGTACTAATGGTCTTTGATCGATGGGCTTTAATCAGTGGTTGTTGATCACTGATCATGAGAATTTGCATATTAACGATCAAGAACTGACCTCCCAGCCCATTGTTCCCTCAGTGGCGCTAGTTTCAGTCATTGTGCAAATGTACTATTTGTAAGGTTGGGGAAACCTGCAGTCAGCAGAGACAGAAGAAGTCACTTGATTGAGTGACGAAACTTTTCTCCCACTGAAAACGCTACGTCCAGATAATCAGAATCAACCTTTTGGGATTTACTTACCTGGATGACTGAGCATGCATCAAGACACTGCAGAAATTAGTTAATTAAATCCTGTGGCGGAAAAGCGGAGAACGCATACAAAAAGATTTCTGATGCTGCAAACAAAGAAGAAATTCATCTTTCAAATGAAACATTATGGTCTAATGAATAAAACCATTAACAGCAAACAAAACAGATTACCACTACTGTGGTTTTTACTCATCGTAAGCCCACATCAACAGTAGGCTCAGTGTAATTATTCCTGCAGCCTAAAGAGGCAGACACAGCTTTCACACTCATATTACCTTTCTGCAACAACTGTTCTTAAATTCAGAAGTAAAATTACTTTTACTATTCAAAGAATTATTTTCTCAAATTATTTCTCCTATGGGCAGGCAGAAAAAACAGTACCTATTTAATGCACGCTTGTGCAAAACTGCTTGACTTTGCTTGACTGTGTCAAGCAAACAACATATCAGGAATTAACCTAAAGTGCAGGTTTCTGGAATGTGGAAGGAAGCGAGAGTACCCAGAGAGAAGCTGAACAGGCACAGGGAAAACAGCAAACTTAACACGGAAAAGCCAGCTGAAAAAACCTCTGATGACCACACAAAACAAAATTCAGCAAAAACTCAAACTGCATTTGGTTATGATGCTTTTCTTCTCTGGTACAACAAAGGAAGGACTTTCACATTAACTACATTTTAAACTGGGAAAATCAACAGTTAATGTTTTTCAAGAAACTAACAGATGGAGATGAGACCCATCTGCTGACCTATATGGGTGACAGACGACGTGACGTTTACAGGCCTTTGCGTCTGTCAGCCGACTCTCCAGTGAATAAGAGCAGTGCGGCTTATTTCTCCGAGTTCCTTTTTTTTTTACAGTGCAGAAGTACGGATGTATTGATTTTTCCCTGCAGCCATTTTCCAGAGTTACAAGATAAATTCCAGATGTGCCAAGATATTCTCACCTCATCGTTTTGTATACCTGTGCTCGCTGTACAAAACAATCAATAATGTACAAGGATATCCTGCTCTCCAGTGTACCTAAGTTGGAAAGTCTGGATTTCTATGTTTCTGTCAACACAGCAGTTGCAGAATTGCGCAGGAATAAATCTGAAGCTTTTCTTTCCAATCATAAATGAACTGTAAATGTTTACAGGAAGTCTAAAAAAACCTGAAAGGTAAACATTTAGTGTGAAGCAGTCTCTATTGCGTACTGCAAGGTTAACCTCAAATGGAGCAGTGAATAATGATTAAAAAATAATATTATTCAAGTGCACCAAAACTGGTGACCTTACGGATTAACACTTAAAAGATAAAAACAAATTGTTTTACTCCGTCTACAACAGGCCTGATTCTGCCATTCTAATCCATAATCTGCTTGTGTGAAAGATTCATACGCTCTCTAACATTCAAACAGTCTTCATTATTATGAGACTGTCTGCAGACACTCCATACAATGCCATTAAAAATTTGTTGGTTCATTATTCACTATTTATTAACCTAAAAGAAGTGACAAGTGGGCTAAAAATGAGATAGGAGGATAGACTGAGTAAGAGGATAGAATTGGAAAGCTTTTAGGGAAATGGGGCTTTTGTAAATATTAAAGTGAAGTTACTCAAGCTTTCTGTCTGTTCCTACTTTCATCACTTAGTTTTACACACACACACATTTATTGCGTCTGTCACAAAGAGGACATACTTGTTGTAAAGGACAATGTCAGGCAACCAGATGTGTTGTGACGGGAGTCGGATTTTCTTGATTCCCTCGTACTCTTCAGGATCCCACATTAATCTGTAGTCATTCCAACCCTGGTGTAGAAAGGCACGTAAGGGCATGCATGAACATACAAGTAAACAATTAAAATCAAGAGCCACATACAGTTATGGTCACAAGTTTACAAACATTTATTATGGGCTTGAATGTTGTGGTAATTTGAGGCTTTCTGGGTAGTCATCAACAAGCTTCTGGCATAATTCTGGCTACTATTACGGGCACGACTCCACTTTCAAGCGTAGTCCCCAGAGTTTCAGTACCTTAAAGGTAGACTGCTATATCCACTCCAAAACCAGCTGTGATGTGTGTTTGGGATCATTTTCTTGTTGGAACACAGAGTTGTCTCCAAGTTTCAACCATCTAGCTGCTGATTTGAGGCGACGCTGAAGAATTTGGAGATAGTCCTCCTTCTTTATTATTGCATCCAATTTGTGCAACAGCACCACTGGCAGCAAAACTGTCCCAGAGCATAATGCTACCACCACCATTCTTGACAGTTGGTATATTGTTCTTAGGTTTTCAAGCCTCACCTTTATTCCTCCAAACATACGTCTTGTCATTGTGGCCAAAAAGCTCAATCTTTGTCTCATCTAACCATAAAATATTTCTCTAGAAGACATTTGGCCTGTCCTTGTGGGCAGCTGCAAATTTCTGTTGAATGTGAAAGTGCTTATTTTGGAGCAGAGGTTTTTTTTGTTGATAATAACCATTTCAGTCCATGGTAACTTCAGTGTGAACAGTGATGCTGGTGTGGCAGCAACTTTCAGTTCATGGCAGGTTCAAGCCTTTGTGATTCTTAGCTTGTTCCTAAACATGCTAACTAATTTCCTCTCATCTTAGGGTTACTGTGTGGATTAGAGGAAATCAAAAATAAATTCATACTTGTGCACCCAATTCTTGTTTTTTCTTAATCATTAAAGATGTATGTGATTTCTGACAAAAACAGACATCTATCATTAACTACATGAATACATACAAATGCATTTAAAGAACATGTCACGGTCCGTGGAGCAGACCATGTGTGAGTGAGTGAGGACCCAGGCGTGGACACAGGCAAGGAGACAAAACTGAACTTTAAACGAAAGGCGAGCCTTTATTGTGGCTTATAGAAAGGCAAACCAAACAGCAGGGACAGTGGCTAACCTAAACTAAAACCTAAACTGGAGAAACTAAGAACAGCGAAAACTATGACTATGACGACCTGTGCTGGAACGTGAAGGAACTATGAAATATATACTAGAACAAGCAACATGAACTGCACAGAGTCTTGAAAAAAGACTTGACATGACCTGAGGGAAGAAACACAGACAACGCAACACTGACAAAGAGAAACACGGGGCTTAAATACACAGAGGGATAACGAGGGGAATGAGACACAGAAGGAGAACACAGCTGGGAGTAATTGACAAGACGAGAGAGGGGAAGCAAAACTCAACACACTGACATAGGACACAGACTTTCAAAGTAAAACAGGAAACATAACAGACGCAGACTTGACTAGGGGGGGACAGCAACCATGGAACACAGAAACCGAAACCAAAAGACTAGAAAAGATAAACAATGACAAAATCGAAGTTCAATAATGATACAAAAACTCAAAACACAGGCACCGACCCAGGACCATGACAGTACATTTATAATTGTAGTGGTTCATGCACTGATATTAGACCCTAATGGTGAAATTTTTCAATTGGTCTGATCCTCGGAAACAAACAAACAAAAACTAATGAGCAAGGTGCTTTGACACTAACCTGGGTGAGCCAACAGTTGGTGGTCATGATCTGCTCTCTCTCATTCTGAAACACAGACATGGGAAAAGTCTTTAAGCAGTGGCTTCACTAACTCTTCTTACTAACAGTAACCAGGTTAATGTGTTCCCCAGTCATTTGACATTAGTAAGGTATTCTTCTTTGCTCACAGCATGTGAGGTTATGGGTTTGTTTGTGTGTTTTCTTACCACATTGATCAGCTGGGCTAGAGACACCTGGATGTAAATGGTGACCTGCTGGCTGGTGTTGATAGCTGGCCTGATGAGTTTGTTGTAGCGCTCTGGTGACAACAGGTGATTCACCAACCGTTCCTCTACCTCCGCACACAGGATAGCTGCACACACAAATACGCACACAGGGGGAAAACACAGTCAGAAGTACACTACAGAGGATATCACAGCTCATTACAACCCATTATAACTTCCTATCAAAGGCATGTTAGAAAAGTGCTGAGCACTGACTAATGACATATTGCCACATTTAAATTTTAGTAGTTTCAGAGATTAAGAAGAATAGGAATTTGAATTTCAGACAACTGTGATATGACAAGCAAGTGTGAGCACAGTCTAATATAACACTGGTTCCACTCTGTCAATGAAAAGCAAACAGTAACTGGACTGGTTCTTATTGAGTATTTTTCCACCTTTAATATGCACTCTATACAACATCTTTTCCACATTTGTTCTTTCTGTCTAATAGTCACACTAAAATGAATGCTTTAGGATCAACTTGGGGTTCAGTAACTTGCCCAAGGATACTTTGGCATGCAGACTGACGCAGCTAGGGATCAAACCACCAACCTTCCAACTACCAGATGACCTCCTCCACCTCCTGAGCCACAGCCACATGAAAACAAAACCCACAGTTGGCTTATTTTAGCCGATCCCTCCTTAAGTTTGTCTCGTTGTGCATCTCGTGACTGTTTCCAGAACTATTGTATAAAGTCTTCTTCTGTTTTCTTAAAATAAATTAGCTCCAATTTTATAAGATAAATTGTATTACTAAGAAAGAACATATTCCATATTTCTTCCTCATACATCTTTTGTCAGAACATAATGGTAGCTACTCCAGTTTATTCTGTTTCACAGAGCTAAATGTCCTCTGGCTATCATGCAATCATATTCTGTTTGATGCCCAGTCAGAAAATGTCAAGAATAAGCCAGACTTATTCGTAATTTCATCATCTCAGTCGAGTGCTTGTTGTGATGATGCAGCCAGATCAAGCTTACAGTAAGCACATCTTTACTACCGCGCAGCTGAAGTTATTGGGTACGGTGAACTGGGGCCTCATGTAGACCTTGAATTTAACACAACCTTGAGCTAAAATTTACAGCAGAATAAGCTGTTGTTTGGTTGACCATCCATTAACTTTACTTTGAGTCTCATGCAGTAAATACCTTCTTGTTTTCAGCCCTGCACTTTGGCTTGGTGACTATAAAATATATGTGCATGCAATTAAAGCATTTTAATGACCACCAACATACTCACGATTCACATTTTATTTCAGTGGGACTTGAATGAGAAAACACAGATGCCCAAAGCTCTACCTGGTGAAGCGATGTTTAAATCTCGTGTTGTCAGGTTTTGGCAATTATGTGCTGCAGTGATGCAGCCCGCTGCATGCTCTCATGCTCTCATGCTCTCATGCGCTCATGTGTATGTGTCATGAATGGGAGTGTTACTGTCTCACAAACAGATCACATGTAATTGTATTCAGTCACAATTCAATACACAAACACAAAAACATAAACAAGTTTTGCACCTGCTCAAAGCACCTCATGCCCAGACATTTCATCATATAAACTACTGACTGTATATTCAATTTTAAGAGGAATAAATATGGGTGTTTTTTAAGGAATAAATACTAAATAAAGAAAGTATTATGGATCATTTATCACGTATCTGTTCTGTTTTATGTTTAACTGCAATTTAAGAAGCCATTGTCTTTTGTGCTGCCACACAAACAAGTCTTGTCACATAAATTTCCATTTAAAAGCTTTCTATGCTCTCCTGTTTTGTCCTGAACATGTTGTTTCCTGGTATGATTTGCCTTGTGTGTTTTTATGTTGTCTGGGAGGCTCTTGTGACAGCATTTTTTTTCTGTGTGTGCCTCATAAATAAACTTTGCTTGACATGACTGTTGGCTATGCATTTTCTGCTTACAGGACAGTGTATACAGGAGAATGACGAGCAGGGGAAAAAAGAAAAAAAAAGTGAATTGTATTAATGCTTTGCAAATCTCATCCCAAAGCAACATAAACCTCCAGCTTAAAAAAAAACATGTTACATAGTACATGTTGAATCTTAACCTTTATCCTAAAAGTACAAACAAAACACCAGAGAAACAGAAAAGTAAATAACGGGGTTTGTGTCAGTGTCTTAATGAAGAGTAATGCTGCCAGTCCTCTATTATGCAGTGGTGTCTGTTTAGATGAGTCATCTTTGCCTTTGCCAGACACAAAGCAGGTAAACTGTGATCTGCCTTTGCCTGGCCAAAGCAAGTAACACTGAAGTTGCTAAGAAGCATGTCAAAATATCATAGCAGTGCTACCCCTCAACCTCCTATTAGTTGCACCTGTGGTTAAAGTTTGAAAATTCTTGGTGATTTTCACCAAAACTGACCTCTGAACCAAGATTTTTATTAAATGTGCCTTGTTCTCTATGACAATACCCCATCAGCCTTATACTGCTGAGGGGCAAAAACAAATTACTGTTTGAAACACAGTATATTTAAATAACTTTAGCACTGAAATCAATTTTCTAACCATATTCTACCCCATTAATGACATATGACAGATGTATGTCAACTTGTGCATCGACTTAGAAGAACACACCTGTTCAGGCACTTCACTTGTATAGCTTTGCGGCCATGCACTCAACTGTCTTGTCAAGATATACTCAAGAAACCAATATGTTTTGAAACATGTCAGAATCAGACTGAAAATAAGAGGATCTGAGCTTTAAAGGCAGGTGACAGAAGAAGAGGTATATGCTACACTTGGTCACTTTACATTAACCTTCAGACAGGAGACAGGAGAAGTGTCCGGTGTCTGAGCAACTATGACAAGAAACCCCGAAGGTAAACCTCCTCAGAGACAAAAAGCTGTGTCTGTCAGGATTAGACGGAGAGGAGACTCGTGCCAGGAGAAGAGGACAATAGAGACACAACAACATACAATGGAAACATCCGAGCGTGAGACAAAACAATTCCCAGATTAGTATAATCATCAGATAAAATTAAATAGGATCATGCTATATTATGGTGATGAGTAATAACGGGGATTTATGACTTTCCTTTTGAAGGGATTAAAGCCTGACAACAATTCACTGTTTACGTGCAATTAACAGCCGTATGAGGCCAGCTTCTACTTCTAATTAAAATCAACTGGTTATCAGATTTGGGTGGCCTTCAGCTCTTCTGATTTCAGAGTTTTAAGGTATCACGTACCAGAAAATCAGTCTTGGATTCTTATGTTGTGACTGAGTTTTTGGTTCCTGTTCATTTTATTGTTATTTTTATGTTAAAATTTTAGTCCTGTGATATTATTGAGTCTTTTGCTGTTTTTAGTGTCTGGTTATTCCAGTGATGAGCGTTTTGGTTTAGAAATTGGTTTTTATTGGTTGGAGTAGTTTTAAATCCCTTAGTATTTCCCATCTCATGTCCTCTCTCTCATGTCTTTCCATTAGCACCTACACACAGGGGTTTGTTATTCATGTCTGTGTTTAGTATTATGTCTTTCGGTTACCTTCTGTTAGTTTTTGGCTTTACTTTCTGTTTTTAACCTCCTTTGTGGTGATCAGCCCCATGGTAAGAGTATAGTCCGAGGCCTTTGAGCAGGCAAATAACACACAGCACATGACTTCACTGTACTCAAATGGCCTCCATGGATGTGGTGGAACAGGAGATTCCCATCATAGATGTCCAGCTGGAAAATCTGCTGAATCCATGTGATGCTCTCATGTCAAAATGGGCCAAAATCTGTGAGGAATGTTTCCAGCACCTTGTTGAATCTATGCCGCGAATAATTACAGCAGTTTTAAATGCAAAAAGAGTTACAGGAAGGTTTACCTAACAAAGTGACCAGCAGTGTTGGGACTAACGCGTTATTAAGTAACGCGTTACAGTAACTACGTTATTATTGTGGTAACGAGCACGGTAACTAGTTATTATGCCAAAACCAGGAACGCGTTACTCGTTACTGGAATTTAGATAGGCTCGTTACTCGTTACTTCGTGTGGTGGATATCGCGGAGCTTCCACAGATTCAATAACATTAGCAAGTGGTGGAAGCCAGCAGGTGGATGAAGGAAAAGGGAGGCAAGAGGAGAGACCCGAAGCGGCCGCCGGTCCGCGTGTCAGGTGAACTGAACTTCAGGTAAGAAGTTAATGACCTGCAGTCTATCTGAGTCAGATATAAACCAAGTTTAGGTGGAGTTTATTTTCGGTATGCTGACATTTTCGTACTGCGTGCTAGCTGATGGAGTTTCTATACAGCTGGGTGGGTGCTATGTGTTACTGATGTTGAACTTTATTTTGTTCATACGGTTAATTATTAGAGTTGCCAACCGTCCCCTAAAAAACAGAATCGTCTGGTATTCAGAGAAAATATTACGCGTTTCGTACTGAGGTGAAAAGGAACACAGTTTGTCCCGGACTTCAGCTACAATGAAAAAGACACAAAGCTGAAGCTGCACAGCTGCCTCTTCTTCTCTCATTCTCTCCTCTCCTGTTTCTACTTCAATCATGAAACTGATCAATGATCAGCTGATCGGCTTTTCTCTCTTGTTTATTTATCGCCCACTTTGCGCCAGAAAGAGGAAACCAGCGGATGTCGGGTTAAACAACAGCAGCACGTTTAAGCTTGATCAGCTGTTGTTAGAATTTATTTAATATTAATTTCTAGTATCAGCTGATGTTTGTTGGAGCCACAGCTGTAAAGCTGCTGGTCATGATATCGGTTTGGTTATCTGGTGAGAGGGAAACATGCAGATGAAACCAGGAGATGTCCTTACTGAATCATCAGAGCTGAACAGGTGATGGAGAAACAGGTTTACCTTTTAGGTGACATGAATGAGTTGAAGGGAAGTTATGAACTGTTTCTGAGAGACAAATAACACCAGGATCCTTTTCTACGTAGCTGACAGCTGGTAACTGTGCAGGGGCGGGTCTAGCAAATTTTTGCCAGGGGTCCATGTAGGGCATTAACAGGGAAAGGGGGGGGGACAAGGAAATAGTTTTCTTTATTATTCTCATTTAAAATGTCTCGCTTTTAAAAAAATAATTATCTGAGTCTTACAACAAACAATTGATAGATTGATACATATATACCATCAGAA
The DNA here is from genome assembly GCF_013358895.1 of Oreochromis aureus. Lineage (NCBI taxonomy): Eukaryota > Metazoa > Chordata > Actinopteri > Cichliformes > Cichlidae > Oreochromis > Oreochromis aureus. The sequence goes on along the minus strand of NC_052943.1, from coordinate 13,922,423 downwards.
CAGTGTACATCACTGTCACAACAGTGTTTATTTTCATTCAAAGGCTTTATGATTTTTCCCATAATGGTGGGCCGGTCTCTAGTCAAAATGCCCGGGACGATTTTTTTGTCGGGCAGCACGGTGGCACGGTGGTTAGCACTGTTGCCGCACAGCAAGAAGGTCCTGAGTTCAATTCCACCATCAGGCCGGGGTCTTTCTGTGTGGAGTTTGCATGTTCTCCCCGTGTTTGCGTGGGTTCTCTCCGGGTACTCCGGCTTCCTCCCACCGTCCAAAGACATGCAGCTTGTGGGGATAGGTTAATTGGATAACCCAAATTGCCACTAGGTGTAAATGTGCGAGTGAATGTGAGTGCGAATGGTTGTCTGTCCCTGTGTGTTAGCCCTGCGACAGACTGGCGACCTGTGCAGGGCGTACCCCGCCTCTCGCCCTATGACAGCTGGGATAGGCTCCAGCGCCCCCCGCGACCCTGAAAAGGATAAGTGGAAGCGAATGGATGGATGGATGGATTTTTTTGTCCCAGTCCAGCCCTGTATGCAGCTCATCTGCAGTCTGGTGTTACCTACATCTTCCTATTCAGAAAGCAGAATTTCCAAGTTCTGAGTACAATCAAAAGCACCACGACTGCAGTTTTTGTGTTGGATGTAAAAAGCAGGCTAGAATCATGGCGGCGGTCAACGACGGTCCAGGCGTGGGATTTCTCTCGTGGAAATGTGCACATTATTTTTTCCTTTCTATTGGTAGGTGGCACAGTGCACTTGTGGCAAGTAAGCAAGCTAGAAGACTGGCAGTCTGGCTGGGTATCCAGTTACGGAAGCAACACATTAACAAGAGAATTCTGAGTAAAACCAAAGTTACTTTCCCTAGTAACTAGTTACTTTGAAAGTAACGAGTAACTTGAAGTAACTGAGTTACTTTTTTAGAGAAGTAACTAGTAAAGTAACTAAGTTACTAATTTAAAGTAACTTACCCAACACTGGTGACCAGTGAGTGTATAGTCCTGTCGTACTCTTGTTACAGTGTCTATTTTTGCTGTCCTGCTTGGCTCCTGCATGTTTTCTTTGTTATGTTCTTTAGATTTTCATTTTTATTGTTCTTTTTTTATTCGCTCAGTACTTTTGATCAATGACTCAACCTCAAATGTCATATATGTGAGTCCTCAGTCTTATACTGTTTACAGATCCATTTTATTTTATTTTTGTTTCTATTTGTTAATCATCACATTTGCTTTGCATGTGATTCTATTTATAGGACGCAACAAATGAAACATGTTTAAAAACAGCTTATCCCAGCACAGAAATAAAGTTCCAGTGAAAACAATTTTGCTGTCAGATGGGGCAATTCAAGGTGAGCAGTGCCAATAAACCATTTCCCACAACTGTTTTAAGATTATAAAGACACAGTCTTTCAGTCTACAGCTTTCACAGTTCCTTTGAAATATAACATTTTATTGCTATCGTGACTAAAATCATTCTCATTGCCTTCGCTATTCGCCCTAAGTCTTTCAATCTTTAATCTTTACTTTATCAGTAAAAAAGTTATTTAGAGCAAGACAAGTAGACAAAATTCAAACACATCCATACACTATACAAAAAGAGCACTGTAGTAGTACAAAGTGAAGTAACTAAACAGATGCGGTTTCTAATTTGAATGCACAGTTTTATAGCTGTTTGACCCTGACGTGTTACTCCTTCTCTAGTGACTTCAGCTTCTGGCTGTTCCATGGCTGCACTCTGCTTTCAGCCTGAGAGAAACAAGAAACGTCACATTGCCTTAAAAATGTAAAGGGGGGCAGTATAAAAATAAATCCAGCACAAAGCATGAACAAACTGGGAAAGACAATTTGCTTCATGTGTCTGAAAATGATGAAGAGATGCGGTATAGATGGTGGGTTCGACAGTAATGGCTAAAATGGTAGATGATGCTAAAATAAGATGCAGATACGGCTTAAGTAGAGATGGAGCGGGAGGGAGTCTACCAACAGGTCTCATCACACATGTATGCACACACACTCCTGTCTGCCTCACTGCACTCTCCACACCTCAATAATTCATTACCGCTAAAATAAAAATGCCATCATCTTACTTGCGCGGAGACGCAGACAACAATAATCAGAGATTATTCTGCGAGTCTTTCTCGCTCGCATAAAATCAACACCGTTTCCATCACAACATGGAAATAATTAAAAAACAAACAAAAACAAGCTTTCAGGCGTGGCGCTGAGTTTGAGTGATGCAGATGGACAGAGAGGTTGTGTCATCAGTCAAGAGCGCAGAGAGGAGGGGGAAAAAAAACAATTCTACATCCTGTAGGTTTCTTTTCAGGTTAGTGAATTATTCAGCGCGTTACCATCTGCAGTGGCCTTTCAGAGCCCAAAACAATTTAGGCTTCAGCTGTCTTTGGTTTTACTCAGGATGCTGTCCATATCAGTCATGTTATAAAATACAGGCCCGCGTGCATACACATCCACAGAGTCTCACATCCACGCATTTCATATTGTTCATAGCAAATCTACTGCCTGAGAGATTTTTGTGTTTTTAGCACCTCGTGGGATTTCTTTTACTTGTTTTGCCCCAAACTTTTCTCATCCCAGACAGCCCTTCTGTCTGTGAGAATAAAACAAATTCTCTTATTACAATGATTTTCTTTTAATCTGTCACAATCTCTCCCTCGTGTCTTCCTGTCCTGCTTTGCTCTTTTGTTCACAGCGTGACAGGAACATGTGCAGATTTAGGATATAAGAGAGACAGCAGATGCAGTAAAAGTGTCTTTCTTTTGCTCTCAGCTCGCTCAGTGTCACCTCTAAGTGGAAGCGTTGCTTAGGTGTGCATCACCTGGTGCCGCTTTCATTTTTTCTTTTTGCTTTGCAAAGCACTTCGATACATCTTTTCATCGGCATGCATCTCTCCTTCAAAGAGCAGCATCCAAACAATCCTGCCAACGCAATGACTAATAGTTTACTATGAAGTGTTGACTCAGTGATGCTGGGCCCTGCTGGCGAGATATACATCTGCGGTTATGAGAAACCAGTTTTAAACTCATGAGAAACTACAAGCAAAAACTAGGAGCTGCACATTTCTGCCCACTCACGTATAATGCATCACGCATGAGCTACAGAGAAGAGCAGAATCAGGGTATGGTGACGCTGATGGTTTCGTGCAATATGTTAAAGGTCTTGCAAGCCTACAATGAGCAAAACATCTCATAGGGTAGCTGTAGCACACATTAGCACTGTGCATTTACTGCAAATGATCCTGAGAGCACAGAAGGCAGAGAAATGTGACATGCAGCACTGAAAATATTAGATAAGTTGCAGCATAGGAAACAAACAAATTGTGAAAATATAGAGTAAGGCAGAAAAGATGGTGTGCAGGAACAGAGAAGGAATAAGACACAGAGTGAGAACGGTAGGGAAGCCAACACAATGGAGCAAATGCATCCCAGCAGAGTGGCTGACTGGATTTCGTCCTTTTAGAGTTGGAGCCATGAGGATGTTTGGTTGAAGTGACAGACTCATACAGTGAATCACCGGCAGACAGAGCACAGGTGACACTGAATGAGTCACAGAAAACTAGCAAGTCTGAAACCATGAACTTCACTTGTCTACTTTTTTAAATAATATGAATGAACTTAGCTAATGCTGCTTAATTTTTTAGCTGTTTTACTGAATACTCAAAAAAAATAAAGTGACTTTCTTTTTGAACTTACCACATGTTAAATATTGAGATTTTTATTAATACAGCAACTGATGAAATACACCAGGAGGTAGAGCAGGTCATCTACTAATTGCATGCTTGGTGTTTTGATCCCTGGCTTCCCCAGTCTGCATGCCAGCGTATCCTTGTATCCTTGTGCTGTCCAATGTCCCATCAGCGTATGAGTTTGTGTGATTGTCAGACAGAAAAAAGTGCTTGTATGAATGTGTGACTGAGGCATGTTGTATAAAGCGCTTTTAGTGTTCAATCAGAGTAGAAAAGAATCAGCACATTTACCATATTCCCCCATATGAATTGATATTATCTGCGCACAGCATACTTTTCTTCCAGTAAAAATACACCCTATTCATGGCAGTGGGGGGCGGGGGTAAATTAAATCCTCAATTAGTGAATGTAATTCCACTGCAGTAGTTGTAACACTTTTTTTCTATCTGAAGTGGAGAGGCAAACACATGGGTACTGGGGTTTGCCTGGTAGAGCTGCACATTGATCCAATTTCAGCACCACTGACAGCTCAATAATAGATTCCTCCTGCCTGATTTAGGACCTCATAAGTTACTTTACTTGACTGTAGGTGGCGAGATCATCTGATGGGTGTGATGTAAGTTAAAGTAAGCAAACTCTCAATTTAAATGTCTGCTATTGTTATCAAAGTGTCTTTTTCACTTACAGGCAATGAAGGCATTTCATGTAGGTTAAAAATAATAATTGTATCTGCACTTACAACCACGCAGTCAGCTGTTTCGTGAGTCCTCTTCAAAGCATGGTGCCAGATTTGCTATTTAAATTACGGGCTATGATTTAAGGCTTGAAGCAAACTAAAATGAGTGAATGAACGCTCCTTACTCAGATTTCACACCCTTGCCCTTAAAATGCAAATGTAATTAAAACTCCGTAGGTTTTCTGCGTAAAGGGCAAGCGTGTTAGTTAATTGAAGCGTGCTGAAAAATCACGTGCTAAAGGGTTTGACGCATGGAAATGCCGCTACTTATCCCCACTGGCCTGCTTTCCCGGGACCACCTCTGTCTGCAAGGTAAAAGTGTGACATAACCATTTTCCAAGAAATTAAACCCCTTAAGAAAGCACTTATCAGCAACTAAATCCATCACTTATCAGACCTGTTATATTAACTGGCATGCATATGGCTAAGAGAGGGTGTGCAATTTTTCAATGGCCAACCCAAGCCAGAGATTAAACCCAATAAAGTCTCCCGTCCCGTTCCGAGAGGATTGGAAAGGATTACTCACTTGTCACGGTGAAAATCAGGAGAGCCAGGGCTGCTTTCACCAGGGCTGCCATCTCTTCCTCCCCTCCAGTGCGGCACACACACGAAAACTTGCAGATGAAGAGTATTTCCCGCGTTTTCCTCTTCTCTGCGCTCGCTTTGCAGTAAGTAAAGTGTGAAACCGAAAAAAAAGAAGAAAGAAAATGAACAGGGTGGATTACAGCGGTTTCATTCCGAGCGGTGAGTGAGGGTTTGGAACATTGAGGAGAATACCGATTGCTGTTAGAACCGAGAGATGAAGAGGCTGGATGCTTTCTGCCAGAGCGCACCGACTGTACCGCTGGTCCTGGAGCTGTGATTACGCGCAGTGGAAACCGGCTGTAGAGATCAGAGTCCCCCTTACAAACAGCGCTTTCTTTGGGAAAGTGAGTTGAGGAGCTAGCGGGAATACGTCAATCCCGTTATCGCCAAAGCAGCCATTCTTAAGATAAAAGATTTAAGTGCCCCGGTCCTCGCATCGCCCTGCCCGCCCCAGTGCGCTCACCGACCGGGCGTCAGTTTCGCTCTGCACCTCCTTGATCGACTCAGTTTAACATGTGTGACAACAAACAGGAAGCGATAACGGTTAGAAACCCCCCAGGGAAGATATTAAACACCCCAAACCAACCTTATCTCCTCCAGTAGATGGAGAATTCAAAGTGGAATTTGACTTTGGAAAGTTTTTTGTTAAAAGTAGAGAAAAAATAAAGTCAATCTTTTAATTAATTAAATTATGATTAAATGTAGTTAATAACGCCGAAGCAGGTTCTTGGCAGTAAAACAAAGGTCTTGTTGTCCCAGTTAGCATGTATATATAAAATCCTGGAAGGCTGCCACTTGCAGTAATACAAAATGAGTGTATAGGAAATTCAGCTGTCTTTCTCCCACTGGGCGGTCAAAGGTCAGGGTCCACTAAAAGATAACTCAATAAAGGTAATCATGGAGAGATTCAGAAACCACACAGCTCTTGTCCAAATCCACATTTGTGCTGAACACCAATTTCACCTGTGAAATACAAAACAACCGGAACAACTTTCTGAAGTCCGACTCAGAGTTTCTGAGGGAGGCTGGAGCTTATCCCAGCTCTCAAAAGGTAAGATTGGGATTATACATTATACCGGTCAACAAGGTCAACAAAGGGACAAGCATAACACTGTCACATCCACACCTACAACCAGGTTTTAGAATCACCAATTAACCTAACATGCATTTCTTTGGATTGTGGAAGGAAGCTGGAGTCCCCAGAGAAATTGCACGGGGATCAATAAAATCATTCATCACTGTCAGTCATCATCAAACCAGCTGTGTGATTTCACCAAAACACAAAGATACAGAAATAAAAAAAAGAGAAAATCCTACTGACTTTATCAAATCTGTTTCCTCACAAAAATCTGAGAGGAGGAATTCAGATACATTTGATCTGTGGCTTAACAAGTCAACTATAGTCATACTACAGGGGAACTGGCCTCAGCTGGTGGGTCTATGGGTCTGGTTTGTGTGTGTAATGAGAATGGAAAAGCTGCAGGCTTCTCGAGTCTGCACACATCAGTGAAGTATAACTACCCAGAAGTCCCTTTGGTGATGTGAGAGGAGGAGAGGGCAGAAGGAAGACGTGGTCTTAAATTTGCTAGACAAAATGACTCCAGCTAATTATTTCACTTCATGGACAGAGAGGAGGAGGAGGAATAAGTAGGAAACAAAGAGGGGGGAAATGAAAAAAGCTGATTGAAGATCATATATTCAATGTGAATTAAAGGTAAGATTTTTTTCCCAAGAATTAGTGGAGGAGATGGATCACAGTTTCATGCCTTAAGCAAGACCCGGGGATTCTCCAACATCAGCGAAATTTTCAAAATAGTATATTTAAAGATCACTAATGTAATTCACACAGTAATGGTTTAAAAAATAGTATGAATTAAAAAAAACTCAAGATGTGCTATCAGCTCCTGACACGTTATGAGATCATTTCAAACTTAATAGAGCATCAGGGAAAGAATTTTCACACTTACTTCATACATGAATTAATTTAAAATTATTTTTGCTTCAATAGAGAGTGCACTGGCTTCTTTATTAGGTACAGTTGAACGGCAACTCAATACATTTAGGCATGTTGTTGTTGCCAGAGGAGCTGGTCTGAGCATTACAGAAACTGATGATCTACTTGGAATTTTTTTTACCCACACAATCATATCAAGAGTTTACAGATAATGGTAATTTGTAGTTATCTGGATGAATGTCACAGAATAATGGCCAGACTGCTTTGAGCTGATAGGAAGGCAACGGTAACATAAAGAGTCAACCAAGGTATGCAGAAGAGCATCTCTTAATGCACAACATTTTGAACTTTGCAGCAGATGGGCTTCACCAGCTGAAGACCACACACCGGTCAACCACTCCTGCCAGCTAGAAGAGGAAAAATGGACAATAGATGATTGGAGAAACATTGCTTCACCTGATGAGTCTCAATTTGTGCTGCAATATTCAGATGTTAGGGTCAGAATTTGGTATAAACAAGATGAAAGCATGGATCTGTCCTGCCTTATATCAGCAGTGCAGGCTGCTGCTGGTGGTTGTATAATGATGTGGCACCAGTTGAACATTTTTAAACAACACAGCCTACCCAAGTATTGTGCTGACCGTGTCCATGACCACAGTGTATCCATCTTCTGATGGCTGCTTCCAGCAGAATAACCCACCTTGTCACAAAGCTCAGATCATCTCAAACAGGGTTCTTAAATTCACTGTACACAAATGGTCCACAGTCAAAATGAGGATGCAGACCGGTCTCCGGAGAATGTATGCGAGTATAAATACGTACTCGTGTTTACTGGTGAGAAGTTTGATTGAAGGAATAAACTCATATTTCTGAAAAAAAAAAAACGTATCAAACTTTTTTTTTAAAAAGCTTAACAAATAAATAATCTTACAATAAAGTTTTTAGTACCTAATCCTGCTCATTTCATTGTACATCCATTTATATATGAAGAAACTGTGAGTTAATGTTCCTTAAGTGATCAGCTAAGTGAACTAATCACATAAAGTGATTTGGTAGTGGCACTTTTTAACGGTGTGCCTCGGAAATCCATGACACAGCCTGCATTAAATCAAGCATTTGCTAAGTGTTGCTTATTTTTTCTTAGTTTGAACAGTAACAGTAAGTGTAATAACTGATACATTGTGCCTTCATAGTATGTGTCTCTAAAAGGTTTACCAGCAACAGCAGAGACCGAAAGACACACCAGAGCAGCTTTGATCAGTCAAAGTATGGATACAGGACCTCCTGCAGTGTGCTGTGGTGTCTGGCAGTCTCGGGCCTCTGTGGACTTGTTGTGGCACACGTCTCCCACTGTTTAGAGGAATTTTGGTGGAATTTTTAGTGCTCTAGTAACATCCATACAACATAAAACTTCATTGTATTGATAATGTCAATAATTTTCCCTTTATCTGATTTCTGGTTTGTGGCTCAACTGATCTGTTGTCTCAACTTACAAGAAGACACATACAGTTACAATCCACTGATCAAAGTAAATTATTAGTTTTATGGTGTGGAGTTAATTCCAATACCTTATTAATGTTATGTGAGCTTTCTTGATGACTCTAAAATAACACACATGATGACGTCAGCGTCATCAAGGAAATATTCAGGAACAAGGAGTCCTGACTTTCATCTGATCTTTAACCTCACTCCTTCCCTCATACGATAATGGCATTTCACAGGTCATATGCTCATGAGCGCACACTCCATAAAATTAAGCCCTAGTCACAGCTTCATATTCAACCAAATAGCATTACCCTCCCATCAGACCCCATTATTGCCACACATGAGCAACACACGAGCATCCGCCTCCCAAAATCCCCACCCGTCGCTGCTAATGAACATTATCTCTGCATCCTAAAAGCAATGGAGAGGAGCAGAGGGAGGCCAGATTTAATCAGGGCTACTTAGAGCTCACTGCAGGGATTGCTATGGCTCTGAAGAGCCTACCAGCAAACACACACACTCACGTACATTTAAAGGATAAAAATCTTTGTTCGCCTTAGTCTTGCTTTGTGCGTAGTGTAACTGATATATGGGAGATGAACATTATTGCATGCATCCACATACAAACACACAAATAGACGTGACTGTGGTAAAAGCTTTTACATCTCACAAATAACAGCTTTAAAAACCTCCTCAGATTTCTCTTGAAAGCCCACTGTTGTGATTTTGGAGGAATTAAATGCAAACTGTGCATATCTCTAGTATTGAAGTCATATTGGTACCAGATAATTTCACAGATTTTCTGGCTTCCTCTGACATCACATTGATTTCACCCTGGATAGGTCGCCAGTCTGTTGCAGGGCTAACACACAGTTAACAGACAACTATTCGTGCTCAGATTCACACCTCTGGGCAATTTAAATTAATCAATTAACCGATCCCCACAAATTGCATGTCTTTGGACGGTGGGAGGACCCGGAGGGACATGCAAACTCCACACAGAAAGACCCTGGCCTGATGGTGGAATTGAATTCTTGCTGTGCGGCAACAGTGCTAACCACCGTGCCACCGTGCTGCCCAGTTGATAAAAACAGGATGAACAACAATAAACCCTACATCCAAAAATTGTATTTATTTAGCCTGATTTAGCCAGAATTTTGCCTGCCAGGAAGGTGATGCTAATAATAACTTGTCCAATAGCCTCTTGAAAGTTAAAACATACATACGTTTCACATTATAATTTCATGTAAAAACAAACAAAAAATGACATCATTGGAAAAATGAAAAGAAAAATCCTAAATTTTATATTTACACAGTTATTCTGTCCCTAATCCAAACCTTTTAAAGCACACATCCAAACTGTCAAGACTTCAGAGTTCATAAGGATGTCTGTAGTTCTGCAGAAGGTGTTTTTGTTTCAGTCTAGCAATGTTTTTGCCTCTTTAGGCCACCACCACAGTGGAGTTTAAATTCGAAATAAACATTTAAGATGATTGTTGAGTGAAAAGCAAATTGTTTGGTTTGAATTTATAGGTTTCACTGAGGAATTACAGCCATTTTTAGGTTCAAAAGTAATTTAACATTTGACTAACAACCAGTTTCGTGGCAAGGTGAGTCCTGTTTACTTATATTTTCATGACAAATGAAGCAGATATAAATATCTGTTGATTCAAAGTGTTTAATTGTATTTTGTAGCTTTTCACTGAGGTCCAGCAACATGACATTTTTGATGCCAAGAGAGGGAGGCCGTCATTAGATGGAAAAATAAATGAATGAAATAAACAGCAAAAATTTACAATGGCCAAATTAACAGTGTGGTGTACTATTAAAAAGAATGAATACAGTGACCTGCTCAGCAACACCAAAAAGGCTGAAAGAGGACAGAAAACTGCTAAAGTGCACAGCAACATAATTATTTCCATGAATAAGAAAAATCCAACAATCAGGAGACGCCTTCATGAATGGAAATACAGAGGGTTTACAACAAGGTGCAAAGCACTGGTTACACTTAAGAACACATAGTTCTGAGACAATAACAAAACAATTCTTTGGAGATTGAAACTAAGATCATCTAAGATGTACCAGAATGACAGGAAGAAGAACAAGAAGCATGGAGAAGGAGATAAACAGTATGATCCGAAGCTTCCCACACTATCTGCCTAACATGGTGGAGCCAGTGTTATGGCATGGGCCTGTATGGCTGCCAGTGGAACCAGGTCACTAGTGTTTATTGATGATGTGACTTCTGATAGAAGCAGCAGGATGAATTCTGAAGTGTACTGCACTATCTGCTCAGATTCAGATAAACTGATTAGACAGAGCTTCACGGTGCAATGGATAATGACCCAAAGCATACGGCAAAAGCTCCGAGAGTTTCTCAAGGCAAAGACACAAGATATTTTCCAATGGCCAAGTCAGTCGCCTGATCTTAACCCAACAGAGCATGCTTTTCAGTTATTAAATACAATGAATCCAGACAGACCCACAAACAAGCTGTAACTGATGGTATCTACTGTGCAGTGAAGACCCAGCAGAACATCTGAAGGGAGGAAACACATCTTTTTGGTGATGTCTATGGGTTCTAGATTTCAGGCAGTCGTTGACTGCAAATTATTTTTCATTTAAGTATTGAAACAATCTTTAAAGTTAAAATGATGTATTTTAGTGTGTATAAACATTACTGTAAGTCCTAAACAGCTAAGAAACTGAACAAAAACATAAACATGTTTCTTTGCCTAACAAGTCATGCATTCAACTTTAAAACCCTTGTGGTTGCAGCAAACTCACATTAACTGCATCTATTCCCCAAAAGCTGCATCATTGTGCGCTTTATATTTGAGCCTACTGACTAGCATCCCCATTATTTTACAGTTTGTTTCTTGCCTCCAGGCAGCAGAGTCACTAGCAGTGTTCCCAGGTTAAGAGGCCTATTCCCCTGCTGCATTACAGTTGTCATAAATTCAGATCACAAGGGGATATTTTTGTCTCAGCCTGACAGCATGAGATGAGACCACTCTTAAAGCCTGTCATGCTTGGTCATCACATTGCTCCAGTGGGACAGAATCAGTATGATAGGACAAAGTGGATGTGTAGTGAGAGAAGGAAGTCATTGCCTATATCTTGTGTTTCTTACCCTCATCAGTAGCCCTCAATCTATGTCTTTTTCTAACTGTATATGCTAGTGAAGCATTCATATGCCTGCTTACCTTTTTACCTTCATTTTTTCTCCTCTAGTCTTCATTGAATCAAACAGCGTATAACCTCTAATGAGCTCCCTGGTGGCAGGAGAAAAATGTCAGAAGTATTACATGGATCTTATCAGGGCAGAACTCAGTTAAGTGCTTTGGAGCCTGCAACCTTGGAGCATATCCCCAAACTTCTATTGAGCACCTGTGCAGCTCTACCATGTACCAAAGGAAGTTGGGTATCTGTGAGAGCCCAAGGATTAAACCATGAATATATGGATGAATTTTCAGGCTCATATACCGCATGGACACTGTTCTTATATGAATGCTAAGCTACTATTTATCAAAGTCTATTATACTGGACGCAATTAGAGTTTGTGCAAATACTGGTGATGTGCCTTTGGAGCATACTTGTAGGTATGTGGATTAAATTTTAAAGCATGCTTATGGGCAGTGTAAAAATACAGCTACACTGTGCTCTGTTTTCCAGAAAGAGAAGCCTATATTCCATATGTTACAGGTGCACAGCACTGTTTTCTGTTTGTAAAGTGCATTTTCTGAACAGAACTCAATCAACTTACAAGCCTGATCACATTCAATTCAAGTTATGTATTTTACTTATTGCACATTGTGCTTTCAGCTCATCTTCCCAAATAAATTGGAACGGGAGGTAAATAAAACACAGGACTAAAAGCATATGACCTCTTGTCATCTCTAAGCCATATGTAAACATGTCAGTGCAGCTCTGCTGACCACACCATAAAGAACCAGATGTGACTGGATAATCTGGGGCATACAGCGTGCAGCTGAACACATGAGTCTATAGCATAGGTCAAAGCTGGAGCGTGAAAAGGTTGCTGCTGCAGTCAAGTCCCGACTAAAGCCAGCAGGGCAGCATTATGGTTCTTTGTTTGGAGGGGTTATGATACTAGGAATGTTACTGATTCATAAAAAGGTATTCCTTTGCATCAACTCACTAGAGAATGCATTTCCTAAAGAAAATGCAGTGCAAATGCTGATACGTGAATATTTTTTAGCAGAAATCCTGTAATTGCTGAAATATTTGGGAAACTTGTTAAATTTAACTGAAATACACCAAATCATTCACCTATAAGCCAAAGTGCAGAAGTGTTGAAAGCTGAAGTTCACACAGACCACAAAGTTTCAAAGTTGGAAAGTAGCTGAACATCTTTAAAATGTACATAAGAAAAAATTGAGTAAAAACCAAAGAAAATTTAGAGTTAGGAAAAATGTGAATGAATATTGAAATCTTACATTCTTTAAATCACTTTAAGAGTGGATTTCTGTATTTTAAATGTCTAAACTCAATAATCTCAAATTTAAAAAAAAAAAAAAGAGAATATTTCCAAAACAACTGCTGGGAGTGTGTCTGTGTGTGAGTATCAGCGAGTGAGTAAATTACAGAGTCAGAGGAGCATCAAATGCGCATGTAAATTAGTTCTAATAGTTTCTTTTAAATCCGCAGATGTCTTACTGCAGTCTTCACAAAATGGGAAGTGTGTCAATTATGAATATACAGTTCTGTGCAGAAGTTTGAGGCATGTGAGGAAAACATGTTGTTTTCAAGGACCATTAAAGTTACAGCGTGTAAAATTTCACCATTTCACATTGTCACACTGACAAGACTAGTCATTAAAGGTGTCTTGTCAGATACAGGTGTAGGTGTAAGTGAAGAACCTGCTTCTGGAAACCTGTCAGTGCCTGATGTTCCACCAGTTACAGAACCTCCTTCTAAAAGTCTGCCAATGCCTGATGTTCCACTAGTTGAAGAATCTCCTTCTGAAAACCTGCAGATGTACAATGTTCTTCCAAGTGAATAACCTGCTTCTGAAAACCTGTCAATGCCTAATGTTCCACCAGTTGAAGAGCTTTCTTCTGAAAGTCTGCCAGTGACTGATGTTCCCTGTGAGGAACCTCCTTCTGAAACTCCATCCATGTCCCAGTCAGTTGTATCTGTTATCAGTGTCACAGAGAAGTTTGAAGACCTTAAAATCCAGAGGAAAAAGGCTTCTTCCAAAAACTCAAACTCTCTTAGGGTTCTCACAATACCTCCGCAAGTCCAGTAAGTGTTGGTAACATAACATGTTAGCGTTATTATTTTTAAGAAAACTTAACTCATTCTTACTGTTAGCATATTAACAACAGAGAAAGAGGGGAACTGGCATCAAATGAACAGGTAAAATAGTTTTCGATCTTGAACTGTTTTGTAGGTTTTATTTTAAGACTCTGTGTTAGTGGGAAAATAAACTATACAGACTAAAAACAGAGACATTAAAATAGTTTAGATGAGTTGAAATGTGGGAGAAACCACTACAGACAGGTAAATGGTTTCAGTTCAAATCATCCAGTCAGAAAAGATGATTCCAAAATTCATCAACTGCCTCCAGCTACCCAGATTTGAACCACCAATCCACCAATGAAAAATAAGCCTGATATTAATGTGCCAATCAGAATGCTTTAGCATTCTCATACATTTAAATTCACCATCTGAAAATAACTGCCAACAGCTTTGAGTTGGACTGCAGTAAATACTGACATACTGTTGCTCAGTGGAAAATCCCTGTCAACTTTTTTCTCAGTGCTCCTGCTGAAAAACTGCTTCTAAGTCCAAGATCTTAACTCCTGACCACAGCCTGAGAGGATTATCAAGAAAGGTCGATCCCAGAACTTCACAAGGAGTTGACTGAGGATGGAGCCACTATGCACAGACGTCTTCAGGAAAGGAGACACAACTGCTTCCTTTCTGATGTCAAGCTGGTCCTGAACCAGAGACAGTGTTACAAGTGTCTTGGCTAAGGATGAAAAGAACTGGATTACTGCTCGGTGGTCCAAAGCCATCTTTTCAGTAGGAAATACATTTTGCATTTCATTTAGAAATCAATGTCCTAGAGTATGGAGGAAGAGGAGAGAGGCTCAAAGTGCAATGTAGTTGAAGTCCAGTATGAAGTTTCAGCAGTCTGTGATGATTTGGAGTGCCTGGTGTTGGTGGTGGTTGGCCCACTGTATTTCATCAAGTCCAAAGTAAATGCAGCCATCTACCAGGAGATTTTAGAGCACTTCATGTTTCCATCTGCAACCCAGAAGACGGACAGATGGTGATTTCCTTTTCTAGCAGGACTTAGAACATGTCTGCAACCAAAAAAATAGTTGCTGACGTCATAACTTTGCTTGACTGACCGACTCATCTGACCCAATCACCAACGATGAACACACCTTTCATCGTTGGTGAAAGGACATTTCTATGTAATAAATTATTTTTTAATCATTTTTGATTGATCTAATAATCTTGGATACTGGATATCGGATTTGTTTTTGAGTTTTAACCCATAGTCATCAAAAGACTTGAAATATTTAATTTCATGTGTAATGAATACAGAACATGAAAGTTTAGATTTTTGAATTAAATTAGAAAGAAATTAAACTTTTTCAAAATCAGATTTCTTTTTGAGATGTAAAAGCACAAGGGCCAAAATTTTGTTTGTGTATGTGTGTGTGTGCGTGTGTGTGTGTGTGTGTGTTTTGAACCCCATACAGTGTTACATCATTATGACTCAGTCTCTCTGACTTCAGCACTCCTTAGTCAAGCTGCTTCCCAGCCTGTAGCCAACTCTTTGACCTGAAATGACATGTCAGTAAACAAAGACTAACATGTTTGCAAAGCTACAGACACGCACACACACACACACACACATGCAGGTGAAAAGACACACAAGAAGAAAGAAAAGCAAGAAACCAGCATTTTCTTTCCCACTGATTCCACCTCATACTCTGTGCTAAAAGAGAATTTTTTTTTTTTAAAGTGAAAATGTTGTGCAAAAACAATTAAATTTTTTTAAATGAATAAATAAATAAGCTTTTTTTCTTTTAGAAAACAGCTTCAGAATATTTATCCTCAGAATAGAATAGAGTAGAATAGAATAGACCTTTAGTCCTTTGTCATTGTACATTTACAACAAAATTGTGAGTCCACCACACCAACTGTGCCAGAATAAAATAAAAACCTTCGACAGCAGGAATAAATAACAAACAGGAGAATTATCTACAATAATAAGAGAAAGCCACACATTAGAGAACAAGTTGCAAAGTGCTTGGAAGTAGCACAAAGAAAAAAGTCTTGGTCTGAATAGAGTCCATGTGAGTGGCCTGAGTGATGGGGGTTACTCAGACCATGGCTCAGATTGGTGAGGTGGGTGGGCAGGGGTGGGGTGTGGGGTGTGAGCGGATAGTGTTTGTTAACAGTCCGAATAGCCTAGAGGAATAAGCTGTTTAGCACCAATGGTGAATAAATGTATTTATCTTCTCTTGTGGTGGGGATGGACAGCAGCTGCAGCTCTGGGTAAAATGACCATCAGCCTGTCTATTACATTATTGTAACCATTTACTGGTCATCTTTGAAACCTGTGGCAGAATAATGCTATCTCAGAGCAATCAGAGTACAGCATATGTCTCTAAGGTTCAACCCCTATAGCAAACTAGAACCTCAAACAAGTATGACCTTCTGCAGGCGACCCGGTCATTGGAGTCACTCTGTGTGCCTCGAGCTGTCACGAGTTCATGTGGCACTATAAAATGAAGCTGGGGGCCAGTAGTTGATTTCAAACCATCATCAGTCGTGGATCCACTTCAAAATCTTGCTAGCGCTTCTTGAACTCTGAACATGAGTTCAGGTAATGTTCTTTAATGTTGCAGAACGCACAGGCTTAGGCTCACCTTAATTTGAGAGCCGCACTTAGCTTAAATTCAGCCTTTCCCTTTATGGGTCCAAAGCATACACACCAGACACAGAAGATGAAAATCCTAAAGCGCTCAATGCTTGGGGGCACTAAGAGGTGAAAGCAGGTGAAAAAGGGCTGATGTG
Source organism: Oreochromis aureus (assembly GCF_013358895.1). Classification (NCBI taxonomy): domain Eukaryota; kingdom Metazoa; phylum Chordata; class Actinopteri; order Cichliformes; family Cichlidae; genus Oreochromis; species Oreochromis aureus. The sequence continues at coordinate 13,905,901 of NC_052943.1, read as the reverse complement.
AGATCCAATAGTGGATGATTAAGGAGATACTCCAGCATAATGTGGTTGCCTCTTGGCGCTGCTGGTATCAGGTTTGATGGAGTTCTTTGACTGGGAGCTACAAATATCACTCAGTGTAGATATGATTGGTATTGTGCCACTGGGACTGGTGCAGAGGCAGGAAGCAGGTGCACATCGCTGAGCCTGGAAAACAGTATTGATGTCATAACCCAGAGAGACTTTATTTTCCAGAGAGGGAGAAGGTTCCTGCGGCTCCATATAAATGGTAAGGATCAAGACGAGGGAGAAGCTGTGGCTTAGCTACCATTTCTTCCCACTGAAGAGGCACAGAGTCATCTAGCGCCTAAAGAAAGGAGGTCACAAGTTTGGTCATGACTGGCTCATATTCCATTTTCTTCACTAGCTGCTTGGTCAGGGCTGTTAATATTCCTCTCGTAAACACCACCTCTATTTGGCTCGAATGTTAAATGTTTGCACTCAAGGTCTTTCCCTTTGTGTTTCTGTAAGTGAAGTTAACACTGGAGCCCAGATTTGGTCAAAACAATTTGTACTGCCAGGAGGTCGGAGTCTGAGAGGGGAGATATTCTGCATCATAGAAGGCCAAGGATTTTGATCTCCAGTAGTCTCTGTGGGGTTGATTAGACTGTGGTATATCAAGGGTGCTGAATCTGCCGTGTCTACTTGGAACTCACCCAGCTTACAAGACTGAAGGAGTGTAGCTTCTGAATGAATCTTCCATGATATCTCTTTGAAGTGAAGTCACTTGAAGCTGACTTTGACCTTTTAGATACCTCTTTATCTTTTCAGCTTCTCTTACATTTGTGTGAAATGTGGCTTCTGGAGTTAGGGTGAACTCACAGTGAACACATTTTTATAGTTCAATCCTTGAATCCAAATTAACGTTTTTGCCATGCGTTCCAGAAATCAGACATACTCACAATATACTGAAGATCATAGATTAAATAACCCATGTCCTTCATGCACACAACTGAGTTATTAATAGTCTGTGTTATTGTCCCTTATCATGTTTTCATCCTGAATTAGCAGAGGGGGAAAAAGGAGTCAGATAGGTCATATATGGCATCACTTTATCAGTAGATAAAACTTGTATATTTAAGTGCATCTTTTTTAGATCATGGGACAAACTGAAGTCAACATCTGTGTCAGAACGTAACATAAGTCATTTTGTCGGTTTGCACCCAGTGTGAGATACAGGCCACTACTTTCCTATTTTCATTGTCTCAAACCGTGCCTTAAAACCTTTGCTTGACCACAGTAATAAATTGTATAAACTGTCCTTATTTGATATACTGGTATGAGCAGACATAAACCCAAAAATAAAAAAGTCACCACCAGACAAATCGTCAAGCCAGCTGGCATCAGATTTGCTTTTCAGCCTTTAAAAAATATATATATAAAACTCATAGAAAACTGATGTAACACCAAAACCGTGGAGGCTTTAAAATGATAACCAAAAGGGCAGAGAAGGTGACAATAATAGAAAGTGGGAAAAGATGGCTGCCCTCATCTAAATCAAACTATGATTCGAGTATTGGATCATCAGTCACATTCACTGCAGCATTTAAAGTGTTTTATGTGTCTGTCTGTTCAGCTTTGTTGATTTATGTGTGCACATGTGTTTACTCTGATTCTCTGCATGATTTTATGTGTGTACTTCTATCAAGATGAGAAACAAATACATCTTTGTTTTATAAAGGTTTGCTTGTCCTTACTGGGGTTTAGTTTTAGAGTTAGGAGGAGGTTTGGAAGTGGGATAGAACCTTGAAGATGAAGCATTTTAAGAGTAAAACAGAGGATGCAAGAATGAATTTATCATGCCAAAGACACATTTTTTGTCATTTCGCCTCCCTCTGCAGCACAGTGGATTTTTTTTTTTATCAGATGACCATGATGTGATTGAAGCGCAGACTTTCAGCCTTAATTCAAGAGGTTTTTTTTCACACATTTCCACTAATCTTGGTTTCATCTGTCCAAAGTCAGAGCTGTGCAGGCTCTTATAGATGTTTTCTGACAAAATTTAATGTGGCCTTCCTGTTACTGCTTGTAAACACTGTTTATTTGCATTCATGGAGGCATCTTTTAACTGCTTCTTCACCCTGATTACGGCCTCCCTCGTCTCATTGGGTGTCACATTTAAGGTGAAAAGACAGGTACATCTCTGTTTCATTTGAAAAATAATTAAAGAAAAGGCTTCACCTGGCCATGAAACTGCCAACTGTGAAAAATGGCCCACTGAATTAAGCTGAACTTCTAAAACTGGACAATTACTACATATTCTAATATTTTTTTTCTAAACCATAAAAGCCAACAGATAATGATGGCAGCATTTACAGGTTAAAGAGTGCTTTCGTGGAATTTTCTCCACTTTATTTTTCACACTGTGGACTAAGAAGGAATCATCTGGCAGAGTGGGAAGATGACCAGAGACTCCCGTGAGCAGATATGATGCACTCAGCCTTAAACCTCACCTTTCCTCCTGCAAACTGCATGAAACCAAAAGCCTGTGCCTGATGCTGCCACTTCCACTGAGCCCCGAGTACCCGGGCTATTCACACACCCAAGCACACATGGCAGACATGATTCTGTCTCTGTCTCTGTCGGGTCCATGTCTCATCTGTCTCTCTCTCACACCCTCACCTCATTTTCCACGAGTGACAGTGATGGCCTTTGACAGCTCAGAACATGATGACATGGCCAGCAGCCACCCAACATGGCGAGAGGGAAATCCCTATGAAATAAATATTACACACACATACTTCACTCAGGGAGACAGGCAGGGAACAACCTGACCTGCTGACACGTTCACATTTAACCCTCACACTGCTGAACAAGGAAAATGTAAAAGAAATAAAATCAAAATTGGAGAAAGGAAGATACATAAACACACATATATGTGTGTGGGTATCGGTGTGGGTGTAGGTGAAGCAGGCATCTCATTTTCTTTTTATATACAAGCAAGATGGAGAATCCATGTACCCTGTCAGCTTGGGACACGCTCCTCAGAACACATGGGCTCACCGACAAACACGCACGCACACACAACTACAGTTCTGGATTTGCACATTAGAAATGTTGGCTGCTCACAAGGAAAAACTCTTGCCTCTGTTTTTCAGAGAAAGAACAGAAGAAAGGGTGTGGCGTATGATTTTAAATTTTTTTAAAAAGCCTTGTTTTGGCTCCAAGGATAAAAAATGTCTAGGATCAGCATGGATCAGTAAAACCCTGAATACTCTGATCACATATCATTTGCTGTCGGTGAAGTAGTTGTTGCACATACTTACACATGCTTACCAACCAGTCATGTTGGTGGGCACAAATGTTTCTAACACAAAACTTTAATCAGCCAATAAGAGAAAATATCCTGTTTTGAGCTGATAGGAAGGCAGCAGTAATTCTGACAACCACTTATAACAACCAAGGTATGCAGAAGAGCATCTCTGAACCCACAACACACTATGCCTTAAAGCAGCAGCTTACACCACACCACCATCACCTCACAACATGATATGAATGTTTTCAGCACCTTGTTGAATCTATGCCATGAAGATTTAAAGCAGCTCTGAACGCAAAAGAGGATCCAGGCCAGTACTAGAACGCTGTACCTAAGAAAGTGGCCAATTAGTATGTACTGCACACACATCTGTTAATCTAGTAATTGTTCGTGGTACTAAATAATGTAATAACTAATAATAACTACTACTAATTACTAGGACCAAGATAGAAATAAACAGCCCAACCCAAGGAGAATCATTATTCTAGTAGATTGTTGTACACGGAGGCTGTTTTTCTTTTCAATTTCTTCTTTTTCACTACCCTTCTGATATGAGACTGACAGACTTAAACAAAAAAACTCATTATCTTCTCAGACACAGGAGAACAGGCTGCAAAGAACATGTCGCCAACCCAGGCACATCCTCAGGACAGAAAAGGCAGCCATTCATGAGTGAGCGGAGAGCAGCCAACCAAGAGAACACGTGGACATTCAAACCAGAACTTTTACCCGAGGTCTTGGGCAGCTGAAGTTCTACTGTAGGAATATTTTGTACTGAGTACTATCATGACACTATCATGGGTGGATATTGTTGTGGGAATTGTTTTTGACTTTAACTTCTACATTGTAGCTTTCATTTTGCAGTTCACTTGCACAATTACTTAAAATGTTGGAAGAAATTGAATGTTCCTACATTGAGAGGGCTTTATGTGCCATTAAAATTTGGTGAACTTGCCTCATACAACCATGGGCAGGAAACAATAGTTGAGTGGCAAAGAGAACACGAGACAAGGCAGATTATGCGCTCCACGAGAGTAACTGGGTAGTTTTAGACCAAAACCCCCATTATTTCCACTTCACTGCAGCGGAAGCAAGTCAAAGGAGTGGGTGGAGATGCATAAGTAAAAAGACAGTGGAGAGGAAAAAAGTGGTGAGCACAACTGAAGGAGAGAGGAAAAACAGGGCAGTGCAGGAAGCGGTCGAGAGGAAGAGAATCACCAAAGTCATTACAGGAAGGACAAAAGTGCTAGGAACGAGAGAAAAAAGGCAGAACATGAGGTTGTAGATCAGAAGATGCAGGTCTACAAGAAGTGTAAGAAAGAGGGACTGAGTGAAGATTTCTAGGAAGATGATATATTTGAAAAAAAAAAAAAAAAAAGTATGGGAGGACTTATCAGGCTCAGGTCAAGAGGCTTCTCACTTAATAAAAAATGAGTTCAAAACACATAAATATACACATGTAGGGTTTTAGACGCTTGATCCTCAATTTGAATACCATCAGAGAAGCGTTGGATCAGCCCCAATAACTGTGACAAGTTCTCAGGGGAGGTGGGGATGGCAGTCTTGAAGAGCAGATACACCACCCAGTGGTCACCTGAAAGTTGTTACACCTTCTGAAAAATATCTGAAAAGTAGGGAGTCATCCACAGCAGCGGTCTGTAGTTTCATGTTTAGAAATCCAGCAAACCAAACTGGATGTTAAAACTAAGTAAAATTAAGGGGGGGAGGAAGAATATACAAAATACTACATTTAAAAAGTTCATATCAAGCCTTTTATTTGGTATACAGATATTCATAGATTTATACAGTTTATATATATATATAGAGCGAGATTTTTGTATATATATATATATATATATTTAACATGTGCCACTGCAAAGTCACAGACAAAATTATTTTTGCCAAGAAAAAAAAGAAAAATATATGTGCTTAATTTCAAAGTAGTGCTGTGAAGCGCTTTTAATGAAAGATGAACAAAATCGGAATGAGGTAACTGCAAGGAAGGAAAATAACCATTAATAATAGCTGAATAATAATAATAATAATAATAATAATAATAACAATAATAACAATAATAATAACAATAATAATAATAACAACAAACAATAAACCGAACAAATAGGCAACCAAGAACTATAGTGGCAGCATGGACCCTTAGTGTCAAACTAGAGAAAAGGTTTAAGTCTATAACATACATACACACATAGTATGCATACAGACAGTGCATAAACATACAAACAGCAAGTAAAGTCAGTCACTCATGAGAGCAAAAAGCTCTCACATGTTGTTTACTTTTCTCAAAAGAAAACTCAGACATGCTTCAGGAGATGTTAAAAAAAAAACCTCTCTCTCACACACACACACACACACACACACGGCCCTGCATTACAGAATGGGCCCAGCAACAGTTGCACAGGTGTGGTGCATGCACGTGTACGCGCCCGCACGCGCACACACGAACACACACTACAGCGGGAGATACTGGAGGACTTCTGTGCATTTGCATGGTAGAAAAGTGCGAGAGGAAGTCATCCCATGAAAATGACATTACATGTATGAGGGGATGCAACATTTTGGCAAAGAATGAAAAGAACATAGGAAGAGAGAGTGCTGCACAAACATATAAGATTATGGTCACAAATATATAAGGTTGTGGTGTGTGTGTGTGTGTGTGTGTGTGTGTGTGTGTGTGTGTGTGTGTGTGTGTGTGTGTGTGTGTGTGTGTGTGTGTGTGTGTGTGAGAGAGAGAGAGAGAGAGAGAGAGAGCAGGCAGTGCTGAACATGTCTGAGGACATTAAGGAGTGTCTGGCTCCCTCGTGTGGTCACTCCGAGTCTCTCTGGACCTCTGAGGCATCCGCTCGACAAATGGGGCACGTCCTGTTGGCCTGAGGGTGAAAACGGCAAATTAGGTTTGAGAGATGGTCCTTATATTCAGTCAGGATACTGATTTCATGGTCACACACTTAGATATTTTATTTTTTAATCAATATGTAACCCTTTTAACCCAATTTACACTGAGGCTTTGTGCACTGCAGCGTGCCTCTTAATCATAAGACTGGTATGATCAACAAGAACTTGGTGTTCAAGAGCCTCATTTAGCATTTTCAGTGGGAAATCACGTGTTTATGAAATCTTTAGCACCTTCTGACTGTAGTATCCTGGGGTTAGTGCGAGTTCACAGATTTCAGTAAATCAGATGAGGTGAATTTAGAAACATTTCAACACACTTGGACTGAGATTTGCTTCTGTTATTCATCAGATCTCTTGAAGAGTGAGATTCTCACTAGAATCCTATAATTAAGAGGTGTCTGTGTATCTTAATACATGTGTGCTTGGACTGAGTAGGTTTGTGCTTTTCAGCAACTTCCAAAAAGTTTTTTCTAGGTATGTTATGTAACACTTCGCTGAGTGACTTCTGCCCTGTTCACACATGGTCATGAGTGATGTTATTACATTTAGAAAGCTCTAATTTACACCTGACATTAGAATCCATCACCACATGTGTCTCAAGTGACAACCTGTGAGCGGCTCTCACTTTCCTGCTTCATTTGCAAAAAAAATTAAAAACTGTGTGCCACTTCTCTCTGCAGAGACCAAAGCGATGCAATTTTCAATACTAGTTTGCCAAAATTTAATGTTAGAAGAAGAAATCAATACAATATTAGACTCTGCTTATTCTGTCATACATTCCTGGCAAACCAGATCACCCAAGGTGTTCAACACACTCATAAATTGTCTTTATCATTTACAAACATTTCAGGCACTGTGTATCTAATTTGAGAGCCAGCAAATGAGCGCACTGTTATGCTTGCATAGAGGTCATCAATGAGCAGGCAGTCTTTTATGAGGCCTCAGGCACATTTTCATGCTCACTTGAAAAACAAAGTCACCTTATGTAGCTGAGACCACCTCAAAAATCTGGTTTAGGTTATCAGATCATCCCTTAAAGTGTCTTGAGAGGACTCAAATCTGCACTTGGAGTGAGCACTTATGTTGATGTTAATGCCATGTGTGAACAGTGATGTGAATCTGTTGCCAAACAATGCGCAATAAGCCTTGGCTAACTTGGCCAACTGTAAATTTATGTGTATAACAGAGATCAGCATAAGCTGGTGGGCTTCATGCTGGACACACGTACCCTCAGCCACTTGTCGACGCACTTTCCGTGGAACTCATGACTGCAGGGCAAAACTCTTAGCAGTTGACGCGACTCAAAATCACTCATACATACCACACACCTGCAATGAGATAGCTATTAGCACACAAAGTGCAGCAAAAGAAGAGACCTTTTTGACACTTTCTAAATGACAGACAGTGCATTCAGGCAGATTTAGTTACGCCAGTAACTTAGGGTATCTGCGGAAACTCTTTTGAAAATGGTCACTTGGATGTACGCTTTACTAAAGATTATGCACATTTTGAATTTGAACATATTTCTCATGGTATCCAACCCCATCAGACAGAGTTTATGGGTGACATTAGCTGACTCCAGTGTGTTAAGCCCTCAGAAGCTTTCAAAACTATAAATATGCTAAATAAAATGTACAAAGACATTAGTCTATTATCGATAAAAGTCCACAATGAAATTCTCAACCCTGAGTAGCTGAAAAAAAATAAATAAATAAAAAAATCATAATGAGGATAATTGTCCATTATTAGCAAGTGTATTGTTTCTAAAAGGGTAGTACTCACAGTGTTTGCTCAGACTGATGGTTATTTGGATTAAATCGATAAGAAGGAAGCTGTTCTATGTCTCCCTTGGTCAGTCCTCGGAGTTTAGCCTCTCCCAGGCGCTCAGCGAGGTTCAGCAGAGCCTGTGGGAGAAAACATCAGCGACAGTAGAATTAGAGTCTCCCCCCCACCCCGCACACCAGGAAATACACAACCAAAATGCTAAGGAATGGCAAGAACAAACCTCATAATTTTCCACTTCACCATCATCGACATCCAGTTCTAGACTGATTGCAGGACCTGGCTGGACTGGCAGCATTGATCTACAGAAGAGCGATTTAACACAAACCAAAACATTAATAACATAGTAGTTAATTCTGCTCTTGAATCATCACAATACATAGTTACTTTTTGTACTTTACATTACAATAAAGTTATACGTTTTGTTGTCACTGCTTGGCTGTATAGTACAAAATAATGAAAATTAAGTCAAGGTGGCTCACAAACAGTCAAATCCAGGTGTGGAAATGGAAAAGTACCTGTAAAAATGACAAATATCATCTTGACCTTAAGCACAGTTTGGATGAAGACCCATTAGGTGATCAGTAAAATCTAACCAATACACTGTCTGCAATGCAGTCACTGTATTCTCTGTTTAAATAAATAAACTCTGTATTAGTTCCTTAGCCTCAAGGGGATTTTCAATAACCATGCTCAAGTCTCAATGGCTGCATGTCATATCTTGAATTTATTAATTTGCTTTTATCTTGTGGGTGTGGACAGGATTTGTTCTTCAGTTCTTTTAAACACGCAGCAAAATTAACATATTTATCAATAACATGCTAATAAATATTCACATTCCAGCAATAAATATCACGTCATGTATGACATCCAGGGTAAATTAAAAAGAATTCAAAGTCCTTCAATTCTGCAGCTGTCCACCGGTAATGACTAAAACACAAAGTAAGAAAGAGGGAAGTCATCAGTTTCACGTGGTTGCAGGTAAGCAGCATAACAGCAGTGGCTGCAGTGACTCCAGACATGGTCACAAAAGTATAGGAAGAGTTTGACTATCATGTGGACATATGCCATCTGTCCGGAGGGGGACACACTGAGGTTTTGAACATAAAACTTTATATTCAGCCATGTATTTTAAAATTTAACACAAGCTTCTATGTCCATTACTTCAAAAACGATATAATCTTTTGAAATCAGATTATTCTTTTTGATACACTCTGGATATTTGTCTAAAGATAATAATTTTTAAAAAATGATTCTCTAAGTGAATTCAGTCCCTGTTCTACTTACAGGAAGTAAGGCAAGAGGCTGGGGTGGTAAGGCGAAGGTGGCAGCTGCTGGGAGCGGTACCGTCGCCCTGGGAGACGGCGAGGAATGAAGTTTGGATACGACTAGGTGGAGAGATACAACAAATACAAGTCAGATGATTTGCACAGCATTACATTTTTATTTTTATAACACTTCATGGGATGAAATAAACATATTTTATAAATTATTGTAAATGCTCACCACTCCAAAGAATTCCTGTGGCAAGGGGTCATGGGACAGGAAGTGGAGTTGTGTGGAGTGTGGGGTGAGTGCAGGGTGGGTGGCAGGAGGATAGTGAAGCCCAGCACCCAAAGACAGATGCTCGCCAAGCAGCTCAACATCATTCTCTATCCTCTGTAACGGCTGAGGAGACCAAGGAGAAAATGTTAAAATTCAAAACATATAGGTCATATTGCCCAGGATTTTTCCTGTCATTACAGCATAAGGAGCAACTTAACCACTTAATAAATTTAATTAAAAAGTAGGAATGGGATTAAGAAAGAAAGTTTCAACCTTTGAAATACAAAGCAAGTGTTTTAAAAAGGGATAAAGAAAAGAAATAACTGAATTCAGAAAAAAAAAAAACAATTGAATTATCTCTGAAATCGCTTTTTAATCAGTTAATTGGCAGCTGCTTTAACATGTAGCCAATGCAAATGAAATAAAGTCTTAGATTAAAGCTGTGCAAAGACAAAATGTGCACAAAAGAGTCGTCAATACCACAGTTTCAGTACATATACTCATTTATTACTAAAACTCAAGAAGAATACCACAAACTGCTTTAACTTCAGTGTTTAAAATATGCATCATCCATTTAGCTTGAACTTCGCGAGACGTTTTTATAAAGTTTGCAGTTTTTGAAATTCCAGGAGGAATTTTGAAAGCTTCCCAGAAAGATCTTGACTGTGACTAACTACTAGCTTAAATTAAACCACCTAATACAAAAGCTGCATTTGATACCAAGTTATCAAACGGTTTCCCACTCACCGAACGGGCCTGCTGTGCTGGATATGGTCCAAACTGTCCAGGCTGAGGCAAATGAGGTGGATGGTGGGAAAGATGTGTGGGGGTATGGGTGAGATGAGGTGGGGGGAGCAGGAAGGCCGGATCACTGGACAACAGTGATGGGAATGGGTAGGGCATTGGTAAGTGCTGCACAGAACAAGTCTGAAGGACCTAGCAGAAACACACAAAAGTTTCACTTGTTAAAGTATGTTATAAAAAGGATTTCATAAATAAATAAATAAATAAATAAATAAATAAAAAACAGAAGAACATTAAGTAACATTTAACAGACATGATTTGAATTCATGTTGATAATATGCTTATTTAGACCTGTAACTACTTTAATGTCAAAACAAAAAATGAAATACAGTCCTGTGAAAAAGTAAGTACACCTTTGCCACTTCCAAATTAGGCAGTGAAGTAGAAGCCAGTTGGTGCTAATCAAATGCACTTGATTAAATGAACATCAACAAATTATGATCGGCTCTTTAAAAGCAGAAGTTTTGGCTGTTTGTTAGTCAATTAGAAAAGGAAAGAACAAGCGTGGGTTGTTAGGAAGGGTTGCCAAGAGAAAGCGTCTCTTAAAAACACATCTGAACAAACTACAACACTTCTGAAGAGCATAGATTTTTTTGTGTGCAAATCATGCATGCATGCATGCATAAAATGTATGCATAAATTGATAATACTTTTGTATGCTTTTGTTCATACTTCACGGAAAAATTCAGAAATCCCTCTGACCATGCATGGGATCAAAACTACTACCGTTTTTTGTTTTTTTGTTTTTCTTTTTTCCTGCACTATAAGGCGCACTTAAAATCCTTTAATTTTCTCAAAAATCGACAGTGCGCCTAATAATCCGGTGCGCCTTATGTATGAATTCTGGTTGTGCTTACTGATCTCAAACCCATTTTACGTGATACACGGCGCTCAAAAATCTGTCAAAAAATGTTTTAGTACGACTTTGGTAAGCTACGAAGCCGCACTGCTTGATGGATTTTTGGAACATTATGGCTACCGTAGTCAGGAGTCAAACAAACACTGCAGCATCACTGAGAGTTTAAAACTGTCTAAATTCTTTCATCTTTAATAAAACGATCAGTGTTGCTGCTTTACCAGGTGTAACAATGAAGTTTAACATCCAGGCATCAGTGAAAACAGAATGTATTAAATTTAATGGCGTTAGAAGTTAGCAGGAAGTTAGCTCACTAGTTTCCACCTAAACATGATATACCATGTTCTGACTGAGAGATTTCTGAAATAATTAAAATGTACAGCTCTGCTTTCACTTCCAATATAAATAAAGACAGGAAAGTAAACAGCAGTGACTCAATAAACGTGAGGGTTCCGGATGGTTAGGGACAAATGCAATCGCATGGCAGGATGCTGTAAAAGGGTCAAACTTCAGTCAGGAGAACAACTGAGAAAATCCATCCACAATACGAGGTTAGTCATTAATATAGTGCTACAACACAGGAATAGAGCAGCTGCGAGAGAATTCAGCGTTAAAGAATCAATGGTACGGAAGTGGAGGAAGCAAGAAGAATGAGTTGAGTAAAGTTTGACTTATTTGACTGTTTTGTTTTGCCTAATGCACCTTATAATCCGGCGCGCCTTATGGTCCGAAAAATACTGTACTATTTTTTTTTATTATTTTTTTTTATTACCTCCTTCAGGTAATTATTTGCAGTTTTCCAGAACATCAGCCACAAAATTCTCAGAATTGCCATAAAAATAACTTGCATGTAAAGAAAACAAAATACTAAAGAGAAAGGCCATCTTTTCTCTAGGCTTTATCCTTTTAACACAAACATATTCTTGTATTCCTCATTTAATATAATCTTTTTTATCTTTTCTTTTTCTTGTAGCCAAACTTTTTTAAATTAGTATTATTATTTTCTACCTTGAGTCTCGGGTGAAATGATATTCAGCTCAGACATTCAGTTTAGCAGTTTCTCCCTTAAGAAACTGTCACTATTCTCTCCATTTCACCACAAGGTTAAAAAAAAAATTAAAATCAGGAAAATCACCAAAAACGTGCAAAAAAAAGCAAAAACACTCACGGGAGGAGGGACGCTGCACACAGGATAGTGTTGACCACTGAAGACCACAGAGCATGCTGGGATCTGCTGTGGGGCAGAGCGAGGTGGCAGGCCTGGTGGCGCTCCCGGTGGAGTCACAGGATATGAGACTGGAGCTGAACCCTAAATATGGAGATCAGCAGAAAAAAGGTCTGCCACTTTATGGCTGTAAATTTTAATTAAAAGCTGGATAGCTGGAGTTAGCAGACTTAATCCACATTGTCCGAGTTGTAAATAACAAATTTTAAAACTTCATGGATCAGTGCTAACGCCACAGATTTATATTTGTTGTGGAGCACAATCAAGCAGATGATAACCCTGAGGTCTGCATTTCCCTGCAGTTGAAAACTCGTTATTCCATTTTTTTTCTTTTTTGTGTTTTCATTAAATCCATTGTTCATTGTGTTTTCTTTTCTAGAGACAAGTTCAAAATGCTTACTTTAAGCCTGCTGGATATGTGCTTTAAAATATATGTATCGATTTATGTAAAGATTATGTATGCATATGCATGCATGTAGAGATGAATAAAACACACAAACAAGCCAGATATATTAACAGACAATCCTGCATTAACCATTAACCTTTTACCTGTATGATCAAAACAAAATTATATTACTCATTAGTCGTCATCTACAGCCATAAATAAGTTTTAACACCCACGAGTGATAGGCTTTCATTTTCACATTGACTTGTTTGCATCTTAGAGTGTTATTTGCACCCATCTCTCAATCTTAAGCAGAGTTTTAAAAAAAAAGGAGACAAAAGCACAGAAAATGATTCAGTTAACAGCAACTCAATTATTTTTCTTTCCTAAAAACAGGTCACATCATCTACTTTGAACCCACCTGCTCATGAAGATCCAGCACCACACTGCTCTGTTGCTGGGAAGGGTGGGCATGTGGGTGCTGTGGATGAGCTGCAGGGTGCAGCAGCCTGGGAGAAAGGTTTGGAGACTGGTGAAGAGGCCTCGGGGAGGGATTGGGAGGATGGTACCCGGGGCGTTCTTCAGGCCCGGGCCCTGCCCCAGGCCCTCGGGGAGGCTGCTGGTTATAGGGTGGGTAGCCCTGTGGAGGAGCTGGATGGCGGTAGTTTTCATCCTGATGGCCAGGTGAAGGGCCGTTGTGGGAGTGCAGGTGGTGGTGGTGATGATGATGGTGGGCATTGGGGTGATGGTGGTGGTGGTGATTGTTGTTGCTGTTGTAGTGGTGATGGTTGTTGTTGTTGTGGGCGTGGTGGTGGTGGTGTCGGGTCAGACGGTCTCTCCGGCCACGCTGACGTCTCATTGGAGGGCTGAGGTGGAAGAAAGAAGGAAAAACTAAAGAAGAGGCAGAAGGAGTTATGTTGACATTTGCATCATGAAAGACACCTGATAAGCCACCTATGGCAACATGTCTAAATTCCTGACTAAAACTTTAATTCCTAATTCATCTAACCAAATAAGAGTCAAAACCACTCAACAGGCAGATTAGCATTCAAGTTACTAAGCTTTCTGAAATGGAATTTTTCATTCAGATATTCAAATCAATTCTAACACTCAGACAAACAGCCAAATGCACTATAACAAGTGAAAATTCACAAATGTGTGCAGATTGCAATGCATCAGAGCAAATTGCTGTGTATCTGATACCTTAATACATTCAAGTATTTTGTTTTTGTAACCTCAATAGATCTACTGATTTAACACATCTGATTAATTTAATTATACTAGAAAATATGAGAAGATGGAAAATACTAAAAATTTATTCCATTCACACAGAACACAGACACTAATATCCCACAAAAAATAAGTTGCCAGCTGCAACTACTAAAACTGTGCATAATAAATATTAATACAGACAAATTCTAAGAAGCGCAATAATGCTGTTGTCATAATTCTTTCAGTTTTTATTCAATAAACAACTTAAGGTTTGGTAAGAGAAAATGTGAACACACAAAACCAAGATTGCAAGATCTCCAATCTGTCATTATTCATTACATTCGCAGGCTGAAAAATGAAATTTATTAATGAAGTCTGTTTGTATGCATTTGTGTCAGACACAAACCTGCGACGGTTTCGAAGGGGTGTGTGGCATCGCTCTGGCATGTAGTGGGGGTGTGGTCTGCGACTTGGCGGCAGCTCCCAGGGGCGAATGGGAGAGGAAGGAGTTGAGGGTGGGGCGGAGTTTAAATCTAACATGGACTGCTGGGAAAGACGCTGCCTTTTTGGGCTTGGGCTGTCTTCCATCTGGACACAGAGGTGAAGGAGGAGAGGAAACCACAAATGGTCGGTTACAGGGGGGAAAAAGAAAAAAAAAAAAAAGTGAGAACAATAAGGGAGAGGATGAGTAAGAAAGAGAGCACAATGAAATACAAATTCTATTTAAACCAGAAAAAGAGCAAGGAAAACAGGCGGTGGTCATGTTTCATACTTACTTTGTCCCGATCCTCGCTGCACACATTATCTGGATGAAAATGTAGCACTCCTCCTGCAGGCCGCACGGATTTTGAAAAAATAAAACATAATCAGATAAGACAGGACTGAGGAAAACATCACAAGACACATGGACATTTGCAAGCCAAGCCGAAAAAAATACACCACCCGCAACACACAAACACACACAGGTAACTGGCTGCCTCTGACTTTTTATTTTCCTTTTCTTGCCTAAACATTTCTACAGACTTCACACCACAAAATCCAACACAGAAAACAAAAATGTGACATCTTGTTACACAACCAGAAACAGTGCTGTGCCCTCCGATAGGGTTTGTCTTCTAAACAAACTTTTAAATTCTCTGCTTTAAATGAGCAGACAAGAAAGCGAGTCATCTCTGGAAGATGTCACCCTGGACGTCTCCTCGCTAGCTGTCACAGCCAAGTCACTCCCTCTGATCTTACATGAAAAGCCCGTGCACACACACAAATAAAAAAGACAGCCACAATTAGGCATGTATAACACGCCAGAGCAACTTTTTGAATTTTAAAATGTGACCTACTTCAAATACAAATAACCACTTTACCCACTTTTGTAGCATAAAGAGGGGAAATTATTGATAATAAAGATAATGAAAAAAAACATCAAAAGCGATAATAGGTGCTATTGTTATCATGCAACAGTTCCAAACATTTCCTGAATTCAGCTTCTCAAATGTGAAGATTTGTATTTTTCCTGCAATCTAAATGCAATCTAAAGAGATCCTTTTGGCAAATTATGACGGACATGCTCATTACTGCTTTTTTTGCATTTCACAATACATTTAATGACTGAATCCCCTAGCATTAGCCCATAAACTGGAGTGACCCTATACCTGCAGACTATCCCCTTCACGTACAAAGTATTAGCAAAAATATGGGTTTAAATGTCATGTTGGCCCCACTTTTAGTGTGCTAAAGATTTTCTAAGCAGGTTAGTCAAGCACTATCAGGTTTGCAATGACAGCTTTGTTTCTGATAAAGAATGTCTTTTGTAAGGTCAACAGAGCATCACTAAAAAGGATTGAAATTAGTATGTGCCCCCCGCCAAAAAAAACAAAACAAAAAATAAAAATAAAAATAACATTGCTGAATAAAGCACTAATGCTATAAACGTAATCTCAGAAAAACACAGTGCTCTCCCATCTGTTTATCTAACAGTCCACATGTGCAGTCTGGAAGCAACATGTGCATGCAGACATTTCAGCAGCTTAAGAAGGATGTCCTTGAACTTGGCTGACAAGAGTTTCCTCTAAGCAGTTCCCCAAAAAACCTTTAATCACCAAAAAAAGGGGGGGACTCCTCCCCTCATGCTTTTCTGTTTCTTCCTCTGTAAACCTCTCGCATCCAGACAGCCCTTTCTGCCTCCTCAGAAACAACAGATCTGAAGGCAGCCCCCTACCCCTTTCTTGTCTTTGCGACGCCACTCCAGAGCCATGTGAAGTCTGCCGATAGTGACAGCTCAAAGATGCCCCGCTAGTGGCTGCGGAGAACAGAGGGACGGGTGATTGAGCGTCTAGCCAACATTTGGGCCAGTACATTGGCTTACATGTTTATTCATCAAACCATCCCTTTTTCTTTAGACCTCATAGGGTTCTGGGCCTCAGATGGCCATGCAGTTTATGCAGAATTAGGCCGGTATATGCTGATTCATCCTGGGGAGCTAGGAGAGGGGATGGTGACTCTGACTGGACGAGTTCTGTTGGTGAGTAGACGCGACCTTGCTTCCCTTCGAGCATGGCTGCTGATGGGAGACTGACACCATTTCTTTTACAACAGACAATTGAGTCGAGCAGGGCAGTGAACTTAGAGCATCAGCTGTCATCAAGAAGCAATTTGTTCATGCTCTTTAGCTGAAGTTCAAAAACTTCAAGTATCATGTGGGAGAGACAGGACGTAATTAGAGAACCACTCTATTTACAAATAGAATCTGCAGATGAAGATGTGTAAATCTGTAACTACAATGTCAGCCAGCTATTACAGCTATACCAAGTGACGACATTGCTTGAAAATGGAAGAGAAAAAACAGGAGGGGAAAATAACAGAGGTAAGGCAGTTGGATACATTTTTAACAACCCCAAATCCAACCCTGTCACATACTGCATAAAGTGATGCCAAGAGGCATAATACAGTGACATGTACAAACAAGGCCTGGCAAACAAAAAAAATCTGTGATGCACTTAAATATACACAGTGTTGCTTTGCTTACACATAGAGCACATTTTACACACAAACCCCTGCCACAAAGGATGAGGCATGTGCAGCTGCTAAGAGGAATAAGAAGACAGCTCACACAGATGGGAAATATAGTGCTGAAGTCATTCACACAAACCCCACTGTGGTCTGTCAATTTGGGAAGCGTGTGTTTCTGTGAGAGTCCGTCTGTGTGGCTCATTTTGGCTGTTTGGCAACAGTGCTGCTATTACGACACGGCACCATTAAAAGCCTGCTTTCATTCATTCCCTGCACTTTTGTTTGCCTTTGAGGGAAGCCAGTCTAGTTTTACAGAGGGCTTCCAGTCACTTTTCACTGGAAACTTGCTGAACACTAAAGAGTGGTGCCAGTGGTGAGATAATAAACAAAAAGAGGTTCATGTGCAATCTCAAATGTTATTTTCTTTTATGAGAGTTTCATTCACTTTTTCCTCTTCTGTTTACATTTTTTTCTGTTGTCTCGTTGACGAGTTTGGGTTTGGTAAAGAAACATGGCTAATTGAATAAACCTTTGATGTAAACCGGACAGTACAATTAGATTTGATGTGACAAAGTGATGAAACAAACAATGTGCCCACACAACTGCACTCAGCAACATCGATCTTTACTTGTTAATGGCTAAATACAGTAAAGAAAGACATATTTGACTAATCTGAGACAATATCAAGCTTTGCACAGGGTGAAATGCAAGTTGAAGAGTATAATGCTTAAGGATGAGACAAGGAAAACTGTATAATGCCAGCCTGCACCACAGCACTGAAACTAAAAATAAATCACTATCAAGAAAAGGACAAGCCTTGTTTCAAGGCTCCAACTGCTCTATTAATCAGACTCTTCTCATACATGTCTTGCAGAAACTGAATAAGAGCATGTGGGATGTCTTAACCAGTGGGCTCATGCATTTGTCTCTGATCTGATAAATGAAATTGCACTGCTGCTCTATAGTGAACACGATTACAGTCTGAAGAACTTATAGATTTGTTTTATTCAATGTCAAAAGCAATTCAACTTTATTGCCAAATATCTCTATCTAGATAACTGTAATTTGAATTTCCCTGGTGTTACTTTCCTTATACTGTTTAACTGCATTCATACGAGTAACACGATGTGACCTGGAGGCCTTCAGCACAACTGTGCTTGGATTAGCCTAAGGAAAAATCTGCAGTGTGAAATGTCTACTAATAGCCAAGATCATTTGCATTCTGAGAATAAAGCCAGACAATGACATACAAGGAAAAGTTTGTGACCTATTTGCACTCTATTTCTAGAAATGAGTGAACAATGCACACTCCAAGACCCACTGCAATAAGAGATATAACCCGTTTCCTTGATCCTTAACATGCATTTTACATTTTTTTTGTATTTCTGTAAAGATTAATAAAAACAATTCTACAAGGCTAAACCTTTGTATTTTTCAAAAAAATAAATTAAAAAAAAAAAAACACGCTCCCTGCCAATTTTAAATAGACTTTTCCCCAAATATGAAAAAAGTCAAATATGCTTATTGAAACATCAATCAATCATGAACCTTTACTTGGATGATAAAACTAAGACATATAAAAGTCATAGTCTTCCTGTTAAGCTACAAATAAGTTTATACAGGGAGAAGTTGCAGGCCAATATAATAATATTATTTTTGATTTATCTGCAGCGCTTAGTTTCTACTGTGGGCAAGGCAAGTTGAATTCTGGAAATAAAGTCAGCTCAGGAGGTAGAGTAGGTCATCTACTAATCGGAAGGTTGGGGGTTTGGCAAGTTGGGCAAGATACTAACCAGAAGTTGAATGTCAGATAAAAAGCACTTAAGCATAGAAAAAAAAAAAAGTGTTTGTGTGAATGGGGCATATTGTATAAAGTGTTTTGAGTGCTCAGAGAGAGCAGAAAAACGATACATAAGAACCAGTCCATTTACCAGTGACATACAAGACAAAGTTTGTGAACTTGATTTGCCCTATTTACATGAGTAAATGCTGACCAAACCTCTAAAGAAAAGAGACTGCTGCCTACCGAGCAGCGACCCATAGCTTGGCCTTTCAAGCAACAGCTGGCAGTGAAAGCACCAAGCCTTTTAAGCTGCTAGTGATGAGGCTGCATCCCTCAGAGCAGGGATCCATCCTGTGTTAGTATGTAATGTAGATGCAATGCATCTAGCCGGGCTGCAGGCCCCGACTACTTAACCCTGCTTACCGGCTCCGGGATGCCTGTGAGCTCCGTGCGAAGAGTGGCGCTGCGCCCCTGCGGACAGGTAGCTCCCCTGGGTGTGCTGCTGCTGGTTCTCGGGGTAGCTACGACCTCCGTGGTGCGGCGCCCAGCTAGAGTTGCTCTGCTGCGGGTAGTTCACCCCTCCGCCGCTGGCGCTCATCAAGCCCCCGTTACCGATCGCGTTAGCGCCGCCGTTGCTTCCAACGCTGCCGTTCATGGCGAAATGAAAGAAGCCAGACCGAGACCGCGACCGAGTCCTCGGGGGGTCCATGGCTAGAAAAGGACGAGGGCGGTGGTGGATGTAATGTGATGTACGGGCAGGTGCCTCGCTCTTCAGACCGCTTTTCCGTCTCTCTCTCTACCCGCCCAGTTACCTCTGACGATCACCTGCTACTGCGAGTGTTTTCTGAGGCATTTAAAGCTATTGTTTTAATGAGATGAGACACCTGAAGGCAGCAGGTTCAGGGAAGCACAGCCCTCGTATGTCGCACAAGCACCATCTGCATCGACTCCATCCACTCTTTCCCCTTTTTGCTATCGGTGCCGCTCAACTTAACGAAAAACCGCTTATTATTTTCTTAAACCATAAGTATTCAAAATTAATACATCTGCATACAGTACAAAAAAAATTATGTTTTAACTCTTCGTTATCGCCAGTGCTGTCCTCATTACTAGAACGGTTTAACAATTTTCTGCGTCTCTTTTGTGTTTTCACAGTCAACAGTCAGGCTTTCCCCACATTAAATAAAAGTATTTTATACGCACCGGTCGCACAGAATTAAGTCTTATATGAGTGAAACCATTGCCGAGACTTATATTTAGGAACAACTGAAAATAATAGCCTGCTCTGTGCCACCAAAAAGCCAGCTAAATAAAACACTTCGATCCGACAACACAAAACATAAGCAAGATGGCTAGCTGTAAAGCGTTAGCAAACTAAAAAAAAAAAAAAAAAAAAACCCAAAAGAACGGCCGCCCGGTAGTTGCTTGCAAAATAAAGTTATTACCATAAGTTTGTCAATAAATTAGAAGTAAACCACAGCGGCTTGCCTACAGTAAACAGAAAAGTTACACCCCTCTGCGTTTGCTAACTATACCTGCTCGTTCATTAGCATAAATTCGATTTTCCAGCTAGCCCAAGGCTAACAGGAAGCGGGGTCTAGAGGGGAAAACAAGTCCAACAGTGCCGACATTACGAGCTAGCGAGCGTCGCTCCGTGTCAATGTCAGGCTGGTCGGTGAGCAGAGCTAAATAGCGAATATCCTATCTACATGAAAAAGCGAACAGCTACCTCGTCCGTCAACTGAGGTGGACAGTATATGTCTAATTTAAATCCCCTCTCGCATTCGCTATCGAGTGTTTTCTCTGGTCAGCGGGGAGTGTAGTGGAGATCAATCAATGGGAGGTTCGCATCGCTGTCAAGTCATCATCAATCGATAGCAGAACGACATTTTGCTAAATTGCCTTCTACTTTTCATGTAAAATTACACAACGTCGCTAGAAAGGAAAAGTAAAAAGTGAGGAGAGCAAAATATGTCTCATTAGCATGCGTCAAGGTCGACTTTAACTACTGGCTTGTTTTCGGAATTGACTATTTTTGTCTGGCCAACCGCAGGCGTCAGCTCCGCTCATTAATTATTCAGCAGCTTCAAAGCAGAAATACTATGAGACAAGGCTTTGAGAGCCTCTGGTATCCCGGGGCTTTTTCAGCTGGATGTGCTCCACATACACGGATACTCACCAATGCACTGCGTAAACCTAAATCCCTTTATTCGGTTTCCACGCAGAAAATATTTATTCTTGTGCTGTGATCACAAATTATACAGTACTGTGCAAAAGTCTTGAGTCATTTTTCTTTATATTTTTCTAAGAAATGAGAAATAGGTGCAGCAAACATACAGGGAAATACGGTATATCAGAAAAACAGAGTTTATACAATGGTCATGAGATTGAAAGTCAATATGTGTTATGGCCACCTATATTCTTCAACACAGCCTGAATTATCTTAGGCAAGCTTTCCTGCAATTTCGGTAAGTCCTCAGGGACAGGCTTCCAGGCTTCTTGAAGGACAAAGATCTTCTTTGGATATTGGCTGCCTTTTGTTCTGTTCTCTGTCAAGATGATCCCACACTGCTTCAATAATATTGAGGTTCAGAATTTGGGGAGGCCAATCAAAGATAGCTTAACTGCTTTAACTGCATTGGCAGTGTGTTTGGAATCATCATTCATTCAACACCACTGACTGAAACGCCGCCCCAAACAATGACAGAGCCTCCACACGTCTTACAGATGGCTGTAGACGCTCACTCATGTACCTGTTCTGTACAATACTGATATTGATTTGAACCAGAAATTTCACATTTGTGTTCATCACTTCATAAGACCTGTTGCCACTTATCCAGTTCTTAAGCAGTTTGGCATACCTCAGCCTTTTCTGCCTGTTTCCCTCCCTCAAGAATGGCTTCTTGACAGCCACCCTTCTGCTGAGACCATTTCTGATGAGGCTTCAGCGAACAGTAAATGGATCAAATGAAGGGTCAGCTGTGTCTCTCAGGTTCTGTGTCCGGTCTTTGATGTATATGACTTTCAGGTACTGTTCTTTTGCTATAGACAGTTTTTTTAGGCCTGTTTCCTCAAAATATTGAAGGAGTCACTGCACACCATACTGAGACATGCCAAGTCTTAGGCTAATAGCTTTTGGGGAATTACCTTGTTAGTACAGAAATAGTATTTTATGCTTGTCAAACTGTGTTATTTTTGGCATTTTTCATAGTTTTGGCTTTAAAAAAAAGGAACAAATGATGGGCCTCTGTTATTTGTAGACACAACACCGGTTCAGCCCTAGATTTAGGTGCCTTTTTATGTTTAAATGATTCAATGTAAAAAAATGTCCAAAGAAAAACTTTGAAAGACTTTTGGTCAAGGCTACTTTAAAACAATTACAGGAAAGTCTGGCACTTTTGAAGGAAAATAAAAAGAAATGAGTGATTCAAGACATCCACAGTTTCTCCTTTACAGTATACATGTCTGTCTAGGTTCTCAATCATCCAGGTCCTGGTAATCTAAGGAGATACACTGAACTGTACATCTGCATCTAAAGGATAAAGGTCACTCTTTCGAGGATGTCAATGTTCACATTTTGGAGAGAGAAGACAGATGATTTGAAAGAGGAGTGAAAGAAGCCGTCTATGTCCACTGTGAAGGACCATCTTTAAAAAGAAGGGGTGGCTTACAACACCAACTGTCTACCACCTACAATCCAGTTTTAAGATCCCTTCCCCTAAGGGAGAACTCCCACTAGGGCTTAAATACCTGGGATTCTCCACCATTTGGTCTTAGAAGTGAAGAAGCTTCTCAGATGAGGGGTGAAACGTCTTCAAGCAACTTAAAGAAGTCCAGTTGCTTTTGTTTCCACGCTCCTTAGACTACAGTATTCATGTTTTTCTTTACAATATGCCACTTAAACATCTAGGCAGATTTCAAAATAATATAAAAAATTAAATGTTACTATGAAGGCAACTACATTCACAAAATATTACATCTGAATAAAAATCTAATCTAATATAATCTAATAAAAACAAAACATGTTCAAAACTGTGTAGGTGTAAAATACTTAAGTATTAAACTACAAAACTAAGTATTAAGTACCAAAGTACATTCCTGTATACGTTTCAGTTTTCTATACTGTCAATAAATGTTGATAAATACACAGATCGAGAGATCACATGCACAAAATGACTTCTTTGCAAACTTGATACATTTATTAGCACTCAAAAAATAAATACATTAAAAAACAATCAGCTATCATTTTTTTCTGTGGCGTACTCTTTGTTTTGGGGAAAGAAGATTTACACTCCTGATATCTATGTCAGCATGGGGATACAAATACCCACGTTTTAGCCCTCCTCTTTTCTTCCACCTTTCTGCCTCTCTGCTCTTCCTGCTCTTTTTGCCACCTGTCTCATCCCTCCTTTTCTTCTGTGGAGGTGCTGTGGATTGCTTGTGCCAGTCATCGGGCTGCCTAAAGGGGACTCTGGGATAGGCTTCGTCATCAGAGCTACAGCGGGACTTCATCAGTAGTCCTCCTTCCCGCCTGGCCTGAGCATCCCTCCTCAGACGCTTCACCTCTCGTCTCTCTTTGCACCTCTCTTGCCACGTCTTCCTCCTGCCAGCTCGGGTGTGCAACTCCTTCTTTGTCTTTGTCCACCCCTGGACTGATCGATTCTCCTCGCCGCTCGCCCCTGTTTTTTCAGACAGGTCTGAGAAACCATGTGCAGGCTCTGAAAACACAGAAACACAAAAGACGTCCTTGACAAGTCTGATCCTGTTTTAACTGAATAACAGATGATTAAAAGCAGCTGTTGAACTAATAAATCTTTAGTTTATTTCCTGATCAAACGCGGTGTGAAAAGAACGCTTTATCAACCAACTCTGCAGTTCTTCTGAACTCTACAGAGATAATGTTTTTCAGTTCATTGTGTTAGTTTTATGTTTTAATTCACTTAATTCACAGTGCTGGTTTCAGTAATTAAAAGGCAGCACTGATAAACCTACCAATCCCACCCAAGCAGTAATTGGTACATTTAAATAGTGAAGGGGCATATTTTGTTGCAGAGCTGTTAGAGATCAAGAAAATGTGTCCAATAACTAAAAATTCAGACCCAGAGTTACACCAATCCAAAGAAAGCACCTTCACAGAATTCACGTGTCAATCTATTCTCACCAAAAAAAGCACCCTGGTGCATTTTGAAAGTGTTCCCTCACCATTCAAAAGAGCCAGCAAAGAGCATAAATGCCCAATAACATCATTTGTCTTTTGATAAATTGTTTCATTTGAAATGTTTTTCTGGCCAGGATGTGACCTGTTTGCATTTTGTATCCCACTTCTGATTAAATACCCAAAGCCTTGTATCATTATCATGCTTCTGCTATGCTTCTTGGACAAGGTGAATAACAGTCTGGGTAGAGTGACAAAAAAATAAAGTATGATTAAAGCAATCCCAAAGCAGAAAAATGGCTGGCATTTCTCATTAAAAACCAACAAACATTTAAGTCCACACATCTCTAGACAATGACATTTTTTTAATCGTTTTTCCTCTGTACACCATCACTATGGATTTAAATCAAACAACTGAGATATAACTGAAGTGCAGACTTTCAGCTTTAATTCAAGGGGTTTAATTAAAGTATTGTCTGAACTGTTTAGGAATTACAGCTATTTTTATACATAGCCCTTCATTTTCAGAGGTATTTTCAGAAGTAATTGGACAACTGACCTGTGAATGCAATGATACATCGAATATTCCCGTAAAGCTCACTTTTTATTCTTCAAACCTGTTTTAATTTAGTCTCAAGCACAAATGGGAACACAGTTACAGTCATTTAAAAAGTACTTGTACAATAGGGCCGCCACCAGGTCGAAGGTAAAAAAAAAAAAACAGGTTAATCAGACAAACGATCTCCAGTAGACATCATTTGTATCTCGTGGTGATTCAATAGAAATCTCAATTTGAGACCCAACGAGATGGCAATACAAGTGAGGGAGGCCATCGTCAGACTGAAAAATCAAAATAAACCTATCAGAGAGATTGCAAGCACTTAAGGAGTGACCAAAATCTTTAAAGAATTCCTAAAAAGAATGAATGCACTGGCCAGCAAAATGCATGATGACAGAATTATTTCCATGGTTAAGAAAAACTCCTTCACAACATCTGACAATGTGAACAACACTCTCGAGGAGGTAGGCGTATTGTTATCAAAGTCTACAATCAAGAGACGCCTTCATTTATGGAAATAAATAGGGCTCACAACAATGCGCAAACCACTGGTTACACTCAAGAACAGTAAAGTCAGATTAGACTTTGTCAGAAAACATCTAAAACAGCCTGCGCAGCTCTGAAACCAAATCCTTGGACCAACGAAACCACGTTGAACCTACCAGAGTGATGGGAAGACAAAAGTATGGGGAAGGAGAGAAACAGCTCATGATCCAAAGCATACCACATCACACAACACATATCTTCCTAGCATGGTGGAGGCAATGTAACAGCATGTGTACATACGACTGCCAGTGGAACCAGATCACTGGTGTTTATTGATGAGCTGACTGCTAATAGAATGGATAATGACCCAAATCGTACTACAAAAAAACAAAAAACAAACAAAAAGTGTTTCTGAAGGCAAAGAAATGGGATATTCTGCAATGGCCAAGTCAGTCACCTGATCTCAGCCCGACAGAGCATACTTTTCAGTTACTGAAGCCCAAATAAAGGCACAGCCTGAACTGAAAGCAGCTGCAGTAAAGGTGTTCCTCAAGGGAGGAAACACAGCATTTGGTGATGTCAGTGAGTCCTAGACTTCAGCCAGTCATTGAATGCAAGGGATTTCACTATATTTAAAATATTTAAAGTTAGTGCATCCAATTACTGTTGATCCCTGAAAAATTGAGGGCTATGTATACAAATGGATGTAATTCCTAAGCAGTTATAAAACCAAAGTCTGCACTTCAACACATAATGATCTGATTGTTCGATTAAAAGTCAACTTGGCGGATGTACAGAAAACTTATGGACTTGACTGTATATATAAATGAACAACTCATTTCAGGAGATAATTTTGGTTATAATTCACGCTCAGTGTTCAGTTTACATCTGTTGTTTTAGAACTAACAGGCAGCTCCAATAGCACTCACATGTACAGCCCAAACAAAGATACACCGATTGTAAAATAATACTGTAAAAACTCTGATATCAGCTTCATCACCTTTAACTCTTTCCTCTAGCCTGGTCCGAAGTTGGAGAATGTCTTCCATGGTGTCATATCGGTAAACATAAGGCAACGATGGAAAGGTGCCCGTAACCATCCTCCTTTTAGTGCACTCCTGATACAGAAGACAAACAGTGATACAGATGAGACAAAAGAAGAAAAAATGAGCTGAAGAATGGATACAGGACAGTGGAAAATGGATGCAACTGAGACTTAAATAGAGAGAGAATTTAACTAAGTTTGATTCAACACAAAAAAAGAACAGGAGGAGAACAAATTTTGGTGTAGCAAGGTGAAGTGAAAAAACTAATCAAAAAAAGAGTAGCAAGTTTAGGAAAAAGACAAGTGAGAGACCAAACAGATTAGGCGGTAGACATAAAGGCAGACAAAGATCTAGTGAAAGTAAGATGAGGATTAAATGTATTTATCACTTACATAACCGTAATGTCCTCTTTTAGAACAGTTGTAACAATGAATGCAGCACTTCCTGTGATGGAGGTTGTGTCTTGCCTGTGGCCTGAGGGGAACCTCTACCCTAACCTGGAAGAGAAAGGTCAAATGAAGGACATTTCTACAGCGATAACAAACATCCACTGATCTCTTGGCGATTTTAGCAGTACACACCTATCAACAGACTCCTGATAATGGGTGTATTCTGGTCTGATTCCCAGCAGGTGGGATCTTCATTGCATTTGATTCCCCTGATCTTTTTCCCCCCATTTTCCATCTATTTTTTACTGTGACTATCTATGAAAAGGCAGAGAATACAGCTTTCAAAATTGCCTAATTAAAATGGTCTCCTGCCACCGAGTACCTAGATCAATTCTATTGCTTACTTTAGAGAAAAATCATTAAGAACTCCAATTAGGTTTACACATTGAGCCAGAAAGGCTTGTTATTATTCATTTTGCTGAGTAAAGAAGATTAGTTGTTTTTTTTTTAAGAAAGAGCAGATAAAGAGGAGTCAAAACTCACTGTCAAGTGGTATTGTCTCCACGTATCGGGGCAGGCCTGAGGAAAATCCAGAAAACAGAGAAGAAATGTTTTCTTCAAGCAACAACGAGGAAGACAAAGAACTGTTTGCAAGAAATAAAACAACACTTCATAAATTGAGCCCACACATTCATGAGGTTACAGAATCTGTCAACAAACAACTGTCAAATGTTTTCAACGCTTCCTTCGGCACAATAACACACTCTGCAACACCAACACTCAAAGGGGCCAGACCTGCGAACTCACATCAGAAAGGTGCCCTGTCATCCCGCAGCGTAGGCAGTGCTGGTTCCACACTGGAGGCAGATCACAGGGCTTGAGCCCGTGTGAAGGCAGTCCACATCTACCACAGGGGCGACTTGGACATTTCCTTTGGATGTGACCCTGGATCCCACAAAGGACACATGTGGGACATTTCTGCCAACACAGAGACAAAAAAACAACAAAAATATTTTTTAAATGGTCCTGTCGAGGAACCTCTGCAGGTGTCCATGGAAACAGCACTGATGAGCGAGTTCATTCACCTTGCGGAAGGAGCAGCTTTTGGCAAGGTGTCCTGTCCTGTTGCATACACGACAGATCAGGGAACAACCAGGCGAGAAATAACGGCTGGTCAGAGACTGATCCTTGCCACTCTAGATAAGATGATCCAGGAAAAAAGAGTAGCAAGTTTAGGAAAAAGACAAGGAACACAGAGATTTTTAAAATTAGGTTAAACCATAATTTTGTCTCCACACTGCAAAATTAAAGGTACAGAAGCAATTTGTTGAAGTTATTTGACAGAAAAAAGAATGCTGTACTCATGAATATACATTGATTAGTGTGTTATTACATCTTCAAACACACCAATGCCTTCCAAAACCCTTAAATCTCTTTTTCAGTATGTCTTTCTTCTCCATCACTGCTCTTCCTCTGTTCCACCTGATCATCTTTCTCCTCACCTCAAACCTCCTTTCCTGACTTGAAATCGAAGCTCTAAAACACAAAAGCATGCATAAAATACTTATTTATTCCCAATATTGTCGCAATTGCTCCAGTCCAACAATTAATAATAATAATAATGGATTGGATTTATATAGCGCTTTTCAAGGCACCCAAAGCGCTTTACAATGCCATTATTCATTCACGCTCACATTCATACACTGGTGGAGGCAAGCTACGGTTGTAGCCACAGCTGCCCTGGGGCAATTTTAGATCAATGTCAAAGAATGTTCACTAACACTAGCTAATTGCAGCTAACAGAGGTTAACAAAGGCTAATAGCAGCTAATAGAAGTTAACAGCAGCACTTACATAGAGAAAAGTTCAGCATCTTCAAAAGCTCACCTCAGTGTTGCTGTCATTGGGCAGAAGTGAGCTACACTGACTCGTTGACTCATATTGGACTTGTTTCACAAAGTTTTACAGACTCCCCCAGATTAAATTAAAGTGGACACCCAGCATACTGACAGCTGAGGTAAACAGCGGACTGACAGGCTACACTCACTACAGATGAGCTGCAGTGAGTGTAGTGAGTTGTTTGTCTGTAGCTAGTATTATGCACTTGAGCTAAGAGAAGTAAGAAAGCAGAATTCAGTTGACTTCAATCTGAAATCTACTGACTTCTACAAGTGAGATTTTACGCACTGTACCTTTAAACTACAGATAATAACTTTTCTTAAAGTGTTTTGTTCCATCCTTTACCACAGTTTCACAGATAGATAATTTCCTAAATGAAACAGGCCATCCTATAGTATTCATGAAAGCTGCTAAAAATCCAAAGTTACCTTGTCTTTCACAGATACAGCCCAGCTTTCTTTTACTGATTTTGGCACGTTGCCCTTCAAATCTGTGTTGGAGAGAAAGACCAGGGGGAACATTAATAAATACAACTAAATATTGTGTGCAAAAAAATATCCAAATTTAAGCTGATCTCAGCATAGTTACTGAACAGAAACATAAGCACCTAAAAAGGCATTAAAAAGAAAAATAGGGTTTTTCAAAGCTTGGTAATCTTTTCTAAGCATTCAGTTTCGATAAAGCAGGAGCTCTAAAAAATAATGAAGGGCATCTGACCTTTCTGAACTAACTATCACTTATGTGTAAAGAAAACCTTAAACTTTACTGCTCCAGTGGAGCCCCGAGCTGGTGGGTCAAATCAAAGTGGTTGTTCTGTGCAGCTCCCTAGTGTGAATATGATAATCTTCATCCAAAGCACCAAGCTAAGCAAACTGTCTCTGTATACACTTTAAAATAAATTGCACTCCCACACATTTACAAAAATAACTGTGCACTCACTGGGTCCATTTACTCTTTTTGGTTGAAATGCATTTACAGAGATGCGTTTTTAGTCATCTTTATTTTTCTTCATTTTTCTCTCTATGCTGGAAGCTGGTACATCCATAAAAAATAACTAAACTGTATCACGACAGCCCGTTGTAGAAAACATTAGAGCTCATGGGAATATCACCAAAAATCACCTGTTGTGTATTCAGCAGCAACAGCAGCACAATAAGTAAGCAATAAGTACATAGCATCTGTTTGTTGTTTGAACTAACTGCAGTTTAAATCTGTTTTATCTCTAATTAAATAATTATTAAAGTACATGTATTAAAGTCTTCCTTTTGAGCACCAGCATCCAGTTTTTTTGTGAACCAATCCCCGTAACAGTGAGCACAAGCATGTGGTGACAGTTCATGATTTCTTGAGCTCACTGATTTGTTATCATACCTTTTTTTAAATTTAAGTATTGATTATGCGTGCAATTAATTGTGCATGGTTCAAAGGCCTCTTCACGCCACCAAGTTTAGGTGTTTGATGACTTTTGAGGATCAAAATGGCTAAATGGTCTCCTGTGGTGGATTACTTTACTTTGACCCTCACGTCTAATATTCACTAGAATTTGTTTTTTTCCAGTTATAGTATCATTGGATGTGATTCAGTGTACATTTCTCCGATTGTTAAAACAAAGGCACAAAATAACCTTCACATATTTTGCCAGAAAACAAACTGCCTTTCAACATAAAAAAATTAAATCTAAGCAAATTTCAACCAGACAAAATTTTAACCAGACAAAAATTCAAAGTTGAAGCCATTCAGTGGTATGTAATCTACATATAGTCACTGTGAATAACATCCATCCATCTAGATTAGCTGAGCTTTAACACACATTACAAATAGGTTGTGGAATAATTGCAATTACTTTTATTTGTTTTGTTATTGCAGATTTTGGTTGGATATCACTCCTGTATTGCACTTACTTCTGACTTTTTTCTTTCATATTTAAACTCAGCAAAATCTTCCTCTTGCGCTTGCATTAGGACTACGGAAATAAAATGACAGGACACCATATTCTTTACCCAAAAGCTGACCAAGTCAAGTTTCACCTTCATCATCTAAGTCCTCCCCGGAGCTGTTCCTGTAGCTCAGATTGAGCTGGATGCTCGAGTCCTCCACCTGTTCCTTTCCTTCCAGGATCATCCACTCCTCTATGGGCTGATCCTCATCTTTATCGTCCTGTAGGTCATCACCAGAAGACGGTTCCAGCTCAGCGTCCAGCAGAGCCCCTTTTCCTCCAGAGGAGAATGGAAAGACCAGGAGGAGCGGAGGGGAGCTTTCTCTGTTCTGCCGTGCAGCTTGTTTGCAGCTCATTGAATGTATCATACTTTCTCTTTCGTTTTCCGAACTGCTGGACCCCTGAATAAAGAAATTTTCGGAGCCTTCCTCCCCATCATCAACTTCATTTTCCTCAGTGTGCTCCATAATCAGACCTGACACAACCTGTAGCGGAACAGCGCCACCCACAGGCGACTGTCTTCGCTGCTAGCAAACAGCGGTAACTGATGGGTCTTTTACACGTTTTTATCAATGTCTTAGATCCGGCCGAACTGAAACCGTTTTGGTTTAAACCGGGATAATTACCGCGCGGGTGTGCAAACAATTAAACAAAAACGAATTTTGTCGCGAGGTGAGTAGCACCGCAGTGCACGAGGCGGTTAGCTAAAGTAGCAGCTAAACATTACCAAGTCAAATAACTTCAGTAAACGTGATATTTGGCTACCTACAGCTTTAACTCCCAATACTTCGCTTTCAGGTTTATGGCGTAAAATTATTGTTCCTTCGATACAGCGCAGAAAAAGCTTGCTTTTCTCCCATGCTTGTTTACTTGTGTGGAGTGTTTTACCCGGCGTTTCCGGAAAATGTTGGACAACAAAACCTTAACCCAGCGTCCAAAGTCTGTCTAGGAATTTCCAGGTATAGTCAGTGAAAAAGAGGACCATGTTTGTATGAACAACTACTTTCCTTAACCGTTTTGCGTTTAATTAGATTGAAGTGAAGTTAGACCATTTTATAATATGGACTTCATTCTGCAGCGTAGCTAAAGCTGTAGGATTAATTTTGTGACGTAAATATAGATTATTTAACTCAGAAATGTAATCACATTAATACATTTTGAACTGAAATAGGACTATCGGTCTACATTTAGTCAAGCTGAATCCTAATTATTAGATGTTAACTATAAAGGTCTAGTGTTATATTACAATTAAGGTAATAAATAAATCACTTAAAAAGGAAGAAGTGCACCCTCTGTCAATTTTAAGCGTTTACATATCAAGACATAATAAAAGGCTTATCGGGTCTTAAGATACAATATAAATACAATGAGATGAGTAACACATGACTTATTACTCTGTCAATATTTATTTTATATTTAAAAAAAAACTAAACCAATGATTCAGTAGTTTCTCACATGGTTGTGGAGGAATTTTGACCCACTGTTTGCAATATTTACAATATCCCTTCAGTTCATTTTGAGGTTTGCAGGTTTTCAGCTATGCACAGCTCTTTTAAGGTCCCACCACATTTCAATCAGGTTGATGTCTGGACTTTAACCGTGCCATTGCAACACCTTAATTCAGAGCTGCGGAGAGGGCTCTGTCATGCTCTACAAATTATGTCAGTCTTGCAACTACCCGACATCGCTGCACATATCAGGGAACAATAAACAGTCAAAACTTAACTGAAATGTTGTGCTGAAAAAGTATACCAGCAACAGCCATGATACAAACATGATAATTTATTATAAAAATACTACATTTTTGATGTTCTTGCAATTAAAATGGTTTGATGTGTACACCTAATATGTGCAAGATAAGTTGTATGCACCTGTTGCCTGATGATTTACCATAATATTATTGTAATAGACAGATGTCACCTACACAGCCTGCTTATTGTTCTTCCTTTAAACATTAAAACTGATTTATCACCAGCAGAAATCATCTGCTGGTCAGGTTATGCATTGTGTGGATAAGCATATGTTTCTTATATGCAGCAAAGAAGGCAGGTGTAGTTTTTGTTTTTGTAAATATTAAATATCTCACGTTATTTTTATGATAAATAATTTTACAAGCACCTCGACTGTGGGGACTTAAGGGGCTCCGCCTTGGGGACACTGATTCACCACTTCTGTATTTCTAAAGTCCTGGTACAGCCCTGCTCACACGAGCTGCTGCACGCACGTGTGCGTTCAAAGGGCTCCAGCAGCTTTCCAGCGCGCAGGTGCTAAAAGTATCAGAGAGGAGCCTCTGACCTGCCATCTCGAACCGCACACAACTTTAGTTTGTCAGTTTCTTGGTTGGTTTAAAATGTTGCATCTTCCACAATAACCGCACCCAGAAGCAGAAGTCCAACAGATCTCCAAGATTTTTCCAAACTTAGACAAAAGT
Source organism: Oreochromis aureus (assembly GCF_013358895.1). Taxonomy (NCBI): domain Eukaryota; kingdom Metazoa; phylum Chordata; class Actinopteri; order Cichliformes; family Cichlidae; genus Oreochromis; species Oreochromis aureus. The sequence continues at coordinate 13,873,201 of NC_052943.1, read as the reverse complement.
CTGTTATGGAAGTGCATTTTGGACAGACTCCGCTCACCGTTACGCAGAGTAAGTAGCCTAATTATGTTTCCTAATGAGGGACTTTACCAGCACCGTTGCCCAGACTAGTGTTACCTCTTTAACTTTAGGCAGTAAACGACAGTCGGCGCACAGAGCGCATGAATAGGTGGTCTAAGGAGTAACACAATTTAACTGATGCTCCTTCATCCGTTCCGGTGCTCAGGGCACGGTGGAGTCAATCAGCTTGGTGGTGTCTTCATTAACGGCCGCCCGTTACCTCACGTTGTGAGACAGCGCATCGTGGAGCTCGCGCAGCAGGGCGTGCGTCCCTGTGAGATCTCCCGCCGCCTGCGCGTCAGTCACGGCTGCGTCAGCAAAATACTGGCCAGGTAAACGGAGCCTGTAATGTACGAAGGAGCATCAGGGCCACGTTAACAAAAATGATACTGTTAATCATCGTGAGATTGAAATATGGAGATTAAAGCCTTTTACATAATGCTTTGTGTAGTGAAATCTACTTCACAATTGGTTTCATTAAGGAAATTATGTATTTTTTAGCTCATGAACGCAGTTTGCTGATACGTGATGGGTATAAGGTCGCTGAAGAGCTGAAAGCTGCATTTGGTCAAAAAGAAAGAAACACGAGCTTGGAAGAGTAAAATAAAACAGCTGGAAATGGACAGGTGTAAGGATACCGATGGTTAAGAGGGCATAGAGGGTGCGTAGAGGGTGTATGTTGTATCACAAGACACAAGAAGACAGCTGATCAAGTTGTTTCACTAACTCATCTACACATCCTAGAAGCTGTGGCAGATGTTTGACTTGAAACAACTGTTATCTCCACATTTCGACTTTATTATCAAAATGTTATCAAATTAAAATGATTTCGAGTTCATTCCAGAAATTTCGACACTATTTTTTTCTTAATGTGGCCCAAATTCTCCGCCGTAGGGGTAATGTGTGATAGTATTTGTTTTAGTGTATTAATTCACACATAAAGGTATTTTTAAATGCATTTTAGCGTTAGTGATGTCTGCTCGGCTGTTTTGCCACTTTTCCAAAAGAAAAGTGTATCGTTTGAATATGAAAACCAAATAATTTAAACAATTTTTTTTAGCTTATTTGTAAATGTGAGTGTAATTTCTTTTTTACACTGTTATATTTTGTTGTTTTTTTAAGCTTTAAGCTTGACTTTTAAACTTCTTGGTTTTTCTCACTTCATTACAGCTTGAGGTTTTTATGGAAAATGTAAAAAAAAAATATTACAATAGCTGATAATGTACTTAAAGGTGAAAATCCTTGGAAGGTGACTTTTTGATGTGGTTGTTATACAGCATTGCTTTCAAGTAAAATGTTAGCCCACCTGATAGATATCGACATTGTTTGTTCAGGTACAATGAGACAGGAAGCATCAGACCCGGACTGATCGGGGGCTCTAAGCCCAAAGTGGCCACTCCCCGAGTTGTGCAAAAGATCCTGCAACTGAAACACCACAACCCCACCATGTTCGCCTGGGAGATCCGAGACAGGCTGCTGCTGGAGCAAGTGTGTGACCAGAACAGCGTGCCCAGCATCAGCTCCATCAACAGGTACAGTGTGTGAACTCACGTGTGTCTGACTACACAGATTTTAAAAGTGAAGAAAAACGTTAAGTGAGTTATTTCTGTCCTCACAGAATCATCAGGAAGAAAGTTCAGTCCGAATCTTGTGAAGCTGGTAAGACTTTGTTCCTTTTACCCTCTCGTGCTCTCACAAATGTTTAATGACACTAAACCTCTGCCTCTGCAGTGTCCTCAGCATCATCAGTTGCCATGGGAACAGCCTGTTCCTCCCCATCCAGCTTTTCCATCAATGGGATTCTGGGAATCTCAAAATATAGCTGCAAGCTACCAGAAGGTAATGTAATCTGTGAGCATGAGCTGCAATTGTTCATGTTGAAAGTGTAGGCTCACAAGTATTCTATTAATTTCTGTATTTTCACTTCTACTACCAATGCTGAATATCTGGACCCAGGAAGCTTTAGTTTCTGTTTAAACAGATGATAATAGAATATAAGGTCAAGTCCAGGATACACCCTAGTTTGTCAGCCATTATGGATGGGCAGATAGTAAACAGCCATGAACTGCAAGAGATAAAGCTCCAACTCTTCATACCGGTGCATTTGACTAAACAACTATGAGTTTATTTTTGTTTATTTTGAGAAAATTGGAAGATAATCAGATCCTGAGGTCACAGAAACAGTTAGTGAGGGATTGAGGAGGATGTCTGGCAGACAGTTTGTGGTGATGTGGAGCTGAGAGAAGGTTTAGGCTATGCTTGCATAATTTCTTTTTCTAAGTGCTATTGAGCCCTGGGAAACACATTTGGTGAGAGGGGTTAGAAGACAGGAGAAACTCTTAAACTGTTATTATTGTATTTCATATCGAATCATACAAACTTCTCATCTGATTGTAGTCATGTTGGTGTCACAAATCTAGAAAGGTTCATATCTGCTCATGAGCTTGTGCCTCTGGAGAGGTGCACAAGCTCAACCCCAGTGACACTAGCTGGATAAGTGGTGAAGAATGTAAAGTTTCCCTTTTTGACCAAATCTCCACATTGTTCAGATGCCTTTGAAAGTCCTATTTTTAATACCTTTCCAGATTTTTTTATGCACCTTTTAAAAAAAATCTTGAAGTTGTACCAAGAAAATGTCATTTCTGCAAGAGAAATCAAACACATTGTTTGAAATTGCACGCTGAAGACAAACTTCAGTGGCCATTTCGTTTTCTATTGTAAGAGCTCACACACATGGATGTATTTACAGAGCAGGCTCAGGGTTTTCTCCGCAGCTCGTGACCACATGGCAGACTGATGTGAAAAGCCAGCGGTCTTATGTTAATATTAGTCTGACTAAAACAACCTCCGCGGCAGGAGGTCCACCTCAGCTCCCCAGGCTTCTGTCCTCAAAGCCAGCTCCTCGCTGCCTCCTCCTCACCTTGGCCTCTCATTACAGGCCCATACACCCTCACTTCTCCATCACTGCAAACATTAGAAGAGGAGATTGCATGAACAAATATGCATAGTTACCCCTGGAAACGCAGGCATGCATGTGTTTCATCATTCGTCTAATTAGAACAAGTGAAGATAGAAATGGAGATAGGAAGGGAAATAAAAGTGAACCTGAGCTGAAGCTGTTTTGTTTTCCAGCGGGGGACATCTCCCGCAGTGTGTACCAAGACCAGTCGTGTTCATGTTATGGCACCTGGGGACAGCCTGACCCCTGCATGATCTCTCTGTCCAGCTTAACCTCTTATACAAGCCTGCCAGCTAATCCAGAAATGGGTCAGTATTTACTGAATTATGATCACTTATCTCTCATAGGAGGTCAGCTTTGATGTGTCTTCCTCTCTCTCTCATATGTCCTCTTGTTTAGGACCTTTGTGTCAATGCAGCTGAATAAGGAGCCTTGAGAAGAAAGAATATTACCGCTTTAGTGCCACAAACAGGATGACTGCAGAACTTGTTTAACTATAATTATATTTATTACTGTCACTGAGATAGAAATCTGGATCATAATCGAAAACATGTGGAAATAAAACCAAGATAACAAGCCTCACCTTTCATGTTTTATTCACATTATTTGAAGCAAAGAACATGCTCGCCCCTGTGGCCACTTTCTTCTCTGTCAGTGGTATAGGGTTAGCATCATTAGGGGCCTCATGATGGAGAGCAGAGACTGCTTTCTCTCCTTTGTGTACATCTCCCTGGCCTCCCCTCCAGGATGAGGGATTAAAGTAGAAGATAGGAGCTGCTAGAAGGAGCAGTGGGGTCAAAAAAAAGAAACACTGCTGAGAAAGAAATCTGCTCAGCAGTAGACATCAATCTGCATGAAACATGTAGAGAATATTAACAGGATGACGAATGTGTTTTGGTTTTGGTTTTACTATGCATATCTAGACACGTGCACAAATCCCTCATGCACCACAAACAATGTATGAAGCACCATAGCAACATCTGTGTGCAGATAATTCAGCATGTAACCGAAATACACCAAAGCTATCAAATCAGCTTCACCTTTAAACTCAGAAACCACAATTCTGTTTATAAAGCCCCAAATCACAACAACAATCACCTCAAGGTGCTTTATATTGTAAGGTAAAGACCCTACAATAATACAAAGAAAACCCCAATAATCAAGCACTTGGTGACAGTGGGAAGGAACTACTTCACTACTGTACTGGGATAACAAAGTGGAATCATTCATCACAATGCCATCTGTCTAATAACAGTTGTGAGTTGCTGTAGGTCCGATCGAGGGTTGCCTTGTTTGTTTGTGTTTGTGCTGATGTTTTTTTCAGCCATTAAGCTGTCTTATTTCTTTCTCTTTTTTTGATGCAACCCCATCTGACTTGTCTTACTGACTGTATCTTGCTAGAATCAAATAAGAGAGCATGGGGTAAAGTATGAGAAAAGGGAAGGGGTTCTACATTATTCTGTGTTACATTATGTAAGGTAAGAGAAGTCAAAAAAAAAAAAAGTACAAACTTATTAAGTGTGTGTACTCTGAAATGTCTCAGTTAGAGTAAAATCTTTTCAAACTAAGTTTTTTTTTAAAAAAAATAAAGAAGCAGTAAGTGGGTTTTTTCAGCTTGCATCAGTAGAGGGCAGCACTTCTGTGAGTAGTTTGTCTTGTAAAATGACTCTGTACCAAGGATGCATTAATGGAGCTAGTAATGCATCCACACCCACTTCTTAGCCTGACAGCACAGCTCCAGAAACACTTCAAGCTAAAACGCGTTAAGGCAAATCACTCAGAAGAGATCCTACAGCATTAACACTTGATGGGATTATGAGACAGTGGAAGAAATGCAAAGGCAGACAACCCAAAGAAGACTCTTATTGTAATGTTCTGATCGCTTTGTTATGATACAACAGCAGCCAGTGTCTTAATCAAGTCAGTTACTATAGTGACTGTAACCCAGTGTCACTGATTCCAGATGTGTCTCAAGAGGTTTTACAGTCTGTACATATTCTTAAACCTGTCTGGATCAGGAAATAGGAAGAACAAACCTAAGCAAGGCTTATAAACATAATAGCTGAAAAGCTAATAAATCTATCTAACATCCTTGACTTGTACTGGTTGAGCTTTATTAATGAATTTGTCAGTATTACCTGAAAAATTCATCTTGGTTCAAGTCATATATTGTGTTTTTAATGCCTTTTATTTTCTTTGCAATTACCAAATGTATCAAGAAGCCCTAGTTAAACATTCCTGGCAGTGTGGCTGACAACTCTAAAGCAAAAATGCAGGAAGTGTCATGCAGACAGACACGTGCAAGTAATTCCTCTAAAATACATTTTAGCTGAACAGCTGCTCAAAGGTGATGTCTGCTGAGCTTTTCAAGTCTGTTTTAATGGCCGCCAATGTCACCGCCTGCTATCATACTGGCAAATGTCAGGGTAAAAGGTTAATATGCTGCTTGGCATCAGTTAAACATTAACCATGTTCACCACAGATTCAATGCACTTGGAAAACAATGATGTTTTGTTACCTCCCCAAATCCCAGACAATCTGAAGTAAGAGCCTTCTGCTGGTGTTATTAGCTGCACCTGAGAGTGTTACATGTAACCTTTATGTAACTGTTCATAAACTGTAACAAGTAGCGTAGACACACTTCTACTGAACTCATTAATACAGGCCATTTAGTGGTAACTGCTACCTTACTACTCCTGAGGACAATACGATGATGTCACTTCAGCTATAACTAATAATCTATATAAATGTATAGCTAACACTCTGTTATTTCTGTTATCCGCTACACAATATCAGAACTTTATTTATTTATCTAGCTAGCATCACTGAATTTTAAGTAGTGATGCAGGTTTCAGCAATTTACTTTTTTTTTAAGTTTCAATCTAATTTTGCCCTTGTCCTTTACACCTTAAAATATATTGAAACCATCTTATAGTCAAGTTTAAACCGTTCATGTATATATTCTGTGTATTGTGTATTTTAAACTTTGTGATAAATCTGTCTTAGTAAATGAAGCCGTCAGCTCTCACACGACAAATCCTGCCAAATGCTTTTAAACAAGTGTTGCTTATCTTCTTTAATCATGTGTTCAATCTAAATATTAAGCTGACTTGCGATATTAAGAGCTTGTGCATGCGTGTGTATGTGTGAATTCCTCAGAATCTGTTTGCAGTCCCTTTTACACTTAAACTTACTTTTACAATTAAATTCTAGGTAAGAATTTATTATGTTTAAAGTTATGATAAATCTCCAAGAAATAAGTGTAGTTAACTGAAATAATCTTTGAACTGATGTGAACGTGTGTGTGTGTGTGTGTGTGTGTGTGTGTGTGTGTGTGTGTGTGTGTGTGTGTGTGTGTGTGTGTGTGTGTGTGTGTGTGTGTGTGTGTGTGTGTGTGTGTGTGTGTGTGTCTGTGCGTGCATAATTTATTGTGGTGTAAAGCTTTTAAGGGATATGCTCAGGTCCAAAGTACAAAAGCACAAGTTAGTATGAGAATTCTTATAACACCAGCTACTTCCTTCTTTATATATTTACCAATGTTTCCTCATTCTGAGGGAGAGGACAGTGCTGAGGCTGAAGGTGGGGGAAAGAAAGGCTTATCTTTGTACATTTATGACCTCGTGATCAAAGCTCTCATATTCTGGACGCATAGTCTTAATTCATACCTGCTTTCAGAGCCTCATAAGGAAACAAAATCAGAACAAAGCTTTTCCAGGACTCAGCAGTTCGCCCTTGACTAGTGACTGCACCGCAAGACATAGGCTGAGCCAAAGCTGAGCCAAACCAGGGCAGAAGAAGACGTTGACTTGAGAGACTACTGGACAATGTCAAGGCCCCCCAGAGTTGTCCACAAGAGGAGGGAGACGATCACAGCCTTGCCTCTCTACTACTCTGGACACCTGCTGAAGAAACACAGCAAAGACACGGTAAGAACGAATGTGGGGAATAAACACGAAGAAATGTAAATAATTAAGAGTAAAACCAAACAAAAGCTGCAAAAGTCTATCAAAAGTAAGGCCTCATAATGGAGAATTAGCAGTGTCCGGATGTTACTAAATCACTTATACTGACTGACATTATTTTAATGCTGTAGTTCAGAGAGTTGGGTCTTACTGCACTGTAATGTTGGTTACTGAGTACAAGCTACATATTTGATCATTAATCTGCTAGATTACATAAATTTGTGTAGCATACTTATTCTTGGACTACTTTAAAAAGTGGAGACAGAGCAAATTTTGTGTTACACTACGTCAAAAAACATAAAAATCTTTTATGTCTGTATTCTTCATGCAGTCGGGACTTTCAGCAAACACACAGTGCTGTGGTACACATGAATTATGTAAGACACGTTTTTATGAGTTTGTTTTATTGGTTATCGAAAAGGTTTTATAACTTTAAAATATTTTAATGGCATGAAAAATGTAGAGAAGCAACTTTTGATATTATTATTCAAATGTAATCTGGGCTGACTGTAGTTGTTTCAATCTGACGTAAACTGTTACTGCCTTATTGTGGAGAGGGGACTAAATGTAACCACCTTTTATCACCAGTGGGTGGGTAGCTCGGCTCTGACGGTGCATCATATTTTATAATGGTAATCCAACAATAAATATACAAGACATAGAGGTTTGTTTGTAAATACCTCATCTGTAAATTATCTTACAGCCTTTAGATAAGTGTAAATACAATCATGTGACAAAGAGCATTTCTCGAAAAGCTACATCCTTAATGTTTCCACAGGAGTTAAGAGGGTAAGAGGCAGCCATGGGCTGTTAATCAAATGTACTTGATGAACTGATCATCAGCAAGAGTTTTAGCAATTTGCTAGTCTGGACCATTCTGGTGTGTTTTAAGACAATCTACCCGGGAGTCGACGTCTCATCGAGATCAGAAAAATTTCAACAACAACCAAGAGCTACATTTCAGACTCTACAGGCCTCAGTTAACGTGTTAAATGTTAAAGTTTACACCAGAGCAGTTAGAAAAAGACTGAACAAGTAGGGCATTTTTGGAAGGGTTGCCAGCAGAAAGCCTCTGTTCTCACTAAAGCAAACATGGCAGCACAGCTTTGATCTGCAAGGTTGCATCTGAACAAACCATGAGACTTCCGAAACATCGTCCTTTGGACAGATGAGACCAAAGTAGAAATGTTTGGAGATAATGTACAGCAACACGTTTGGAAAAAACAAACACAACATATCAGCACAAACACCTCATACAGACTGCAAACACGGTGGTGCAGGTAGATGCAAAGTTCACAGGACCTGTGAACTTTGCAGATACTGAGTTGACTATGAATCTCTCTGTATACTAAATATTAAAAGAGACAAATGTGAGGCCATCTGTCTGACAGCTAAAACGTGGCAAAAGTGGGTCATGCAACTATACAATGGAGAGCACCAAATCTACTAAAGAATGGCTGAAAAAAGAAAAGAATCAAGGTGCTGCAGTAGCTCAGTCAAAGTCCAGATAGCAACTAGATACCGAATCACGAAGTGTGCATAGTTTTCCACATGACTGCGTAGCTGAAAAACTGAAACAGGTCAAGTGTAAGTAGTTTAAGTGTGCATCTAAATGCCTGACATGTTCATCAAATGACTTTCAGGATTTCAAGAAATACTATGGAGAGCTCCGTGGGTGTTCGCTGTTTCTGTACAAAGATGACACACAGGATACAGTAAGCAAACACCTATGTTTATTCACATTGTGCACTTGACTAATTACCTGAATTATCTTTTGAAAATATGTGGAGTGTTTAATTCCAAGAATTAGGAAGTAGCTTTGAGGGGCAATAAGGAAGTGCTGCGAGCACTGACCTGATTTTTTTCTCAGTATACAGAGAAGTTGGACCTGGACCAGCTGAAGTCGATGGAGTCAGACTCTCCATATCAGAAGAAGGAACCCACTGTGTTCACCCTCAGCCTCAGCACAGAGAAGGTGCAACTTAAGGTCTGTTGTGATAAAACTCACTTCAAATGATCCAATTACATCTTATCTTATAATTAATCACTGGATGGATCAATACTATACATCACTCTAGCCAAAGTGAAATTAAACTGACTGACCTGACACAGTTTTCATCTTTTTATCAACTGTGTGTGTGTGTGTGTGTGTGTGTGTGTGTGTGTGTGTGTGTGTGTGTGTGTGTGTGTGTGTGTGTGTGTGTGTGTAGATGGACAGTGCAGACACGGGAGAGGTGTGGAGGGGTTTCATCCTGACTGTGGTCAAGGTGAGCAAACACACACCGATCTAATCGATTCAGCACAATTATTTCCATTTATACAGGATATTACACACACACAGTGATGTAGACAGTGGTATTTAAATAATGTTCACTTGGTATAAATAAAGTCTGACGTCCTTCGCATCATTACCGCACAGCAGAAATCGAGACCCAGGCAACATTTTTCTGTTCAGTGATGATGACCCTCAGTTTCTAGTTTGTAGCTGAACGCCTGGTGTTGTCTTTTGTGATTGGATGTGTTGTGCATTCAAAGATGCTCTTCTGCCTTAGTTGTAATGAGCCGTCAGCTATGTGGGAAAATCCCAAAAGATCAGCAGTTTCTGAAATACTCAGACCTGCCCGTTCAGCACCAACAGCCAAGTCCAAGTCACTTAAATCACCTTTTCTCCTTCTCAGTTTGAATTTCAGCAGGTTATCTTGACTGTGTCCACATGCATAAAATGTGCTGAGTTGCTGCCATGTGATTGGCTGATTAGATATTGGTGTAAATGAGCAAGGTGCCAGATAAAGTGGCCAGTGAATAAATGTTTATATATTTTTTAAATATATCAGGATATATTTTTGAACATGTTCCAGATGATCTGAATGGTACTGAGGTCGAGCTCATGTTTCCTTGCAGAAGGAGCTTCCCAGTAAGCTGCAGCTGATGCCTGGCCAGGTGTTACAGCTGAAGGAGGTTCTCGCTCAGGAAATAAAAAGAAAATCCCCATCATCACGTCCACCGCTCCCACCTCGACCAGGCTTCCTCTCAGGCCCGCCATCCAAAGACAAATTGAGCTCTGAGATTGCTGAGTAAGTTAAACTGAAGCACTATCTGCTGTTTGTGTAAACACTGATCATTTGTAGGTTCAGAAACTTCTCAGATAGACTTTAAAAAGTGCTTCAAAACAGTTAAAATACAATAAATAAAAGTGTGTCTCCTTTTTTTTCCTTTGAATCCTGTAGGTGTTTCTTTGATGTGACTCGAAAGGAGGCTGAGAAAATGCTAGAGGAAAACCCAGAGTGTGGAAGCATCATCCTTCGCCCGTCCACCATGCCCAACAACTACGCCTTGACCCTCAGACAAGTGTCATCCAGGTCTGCAAATCCATCCAAAATACTGATATACACCAGTCAATGCAGAATACCTGCTTATAAATAACTATTGAATTTTAACCATTAATTTTCTTGTATTATAATTTTTCTCCTGTACTGACTGATTTCATCAGCACATCAGCTATAAATGTCTTGTTTTATATCTTTTACAATAATATATATTACTAAGTTTTAGAACTATTTTAATATTGCTCCTGCTAATTTTGTAATGTAGCGTGACCTCGAGTGCTTTGAAAGGTGCCAACAAACAATTTATTCAGCGTATTATTATTATTACTGGTAAGTCTGACACATGGACACAGGAAAAGAAGTGTTCACCAGAAAATAACCGACAATAAAAACAGCATTAACCAGGAACAGACTGAAAGTGGAACGTAATATGAACTTTGCTCAGTGAAAACCCATTGAGCAAAAAAACACTGTGAAGAATTTAACTGTAATATAATCATCACAACGTTTCTTCTGTTTCAGCGGGCCTGTAATGAAGAATTACAGAGTGACCCAAATAAACGCCGGATTTGTCATTGAACTGGAGACGCCAGTAAGTCCTTACAGCTCTCACAGCTTCTCACCGATCAGAATATATTTCAGATAGGACACATTTACACATAAACTTCCTTCAAAGCCATAGGAGCACAACTGATTCAAAGAAAGTTCATGAGTGTGTAATGTGTGAAATTAGAGGTGGGCAGATCGATCCAAATATTGATCGTGTCGTTAACAATACTAGCATCGGATTAATACTTTCGTTTGATTAGTTCAGTAAATTATTTGGAGACATTTACCTGATAGTAATAACAATTTGGAGCTTCACATGATCAAACCACAATGCCGAAACCCGGGATTGAACCGGGGATCTCCAGATCTTCAGTCTGACGCTCTCCCAGCTGAGCTATTTCGGCAACGAACATGTTCAGCAGAAGGAGTTGTGTGTTCGCCTCACTTGAACAAACCTCAGGCTAGTTTTAAATCATGATCCACATCCACTCACAGGAAAAACAATTAAAATGCGATTAACTTCAGATGAAACCAGATTTTTTACTGGGGCAACCCACATACACAACTCTGTTCAGATTCATGGATGTAGAGAATGAGGACATGCAGAGGGTTGGTGTTGGTTCCAAAGAAATATACTGCAGTTCACCTTTATAAAGATTGATTAATCAAACCATAATGCCAAAACCCAGGATTGAACCAGGGACCTTCAGATCTTCAGTCTGACGCTCTCCCAGCTGAGCTATTTCAGTAGTGAACTGGCAGTATGTCCCCTAAAAAGCCTACTTCAGTCGCTTAAAATGACCAAACACTTTGCAGTGCCCTCCCTTTCCAACAGCTAAGAGATGGTTTGTTTCCCTGTTTGAGGAACAAGAAGACGGTTGATGTCAGTAAACTGCTCTGCCATACCTGTGCTGTTGGTGTTTTGACTGAGTGTAAATAAAGAGAGTCATCTGACTTCAATTAGGACTCCAAATAAATGCATCACGTTGCCGAAACCCGGGATTGAACCAGGGACCTTCAGATCTTCAGTCTGACGCTCTCCCAGCTGAGCTATTTCGGCACTGGAATAGCACCAAGCATCCATGATTTGCACCAAAAAGGAGTGTACATATGTACAAATGCATTTCTCTTACAAAACCATTTACTGGTTAAATAAGCAGACTTTTCAACAGTATAAGATTTATTGCCAAGAACTATTGTTCCAATAAAGAAATTATTGATCAAACACGAATTTCCTTACTTTCTGTGCCAAGTAATTTTAACTCAGTCACTGGCTTGAATTTGGTTGAAGTCATGTGGGAGAGCATCAGACTGAGCATCTGCTAAGAGGGTAGTATGTCCTGTTAGGCTTTTCTTTTAACATTTAACCTATTTGGATACAGGTCACATTTAAAATGCACAGGTGTGGTTCAGTATTATAGTGTTATTAAGCCTTTGCAGTTACCATCCTGTCTCCTGTCTCTGATTAAATGTACAATAATGCCGAAACCCGGGATTGAACCAGGGACCTTCAGATCTTCAGTCTGACGCTCTCCCAACTGAGCTATTTCGGCCGTATATGTGACAGTGAGAATGAGAGAGAGCAGTGTGACCCGTCACCTGCCCAAAACAGCCTATTTTCAAATAGTGCCACCTGGTCCAATCAGAGACATTATCGAATGTTGATCAAATGATGATCAAAAACTTCTATATAAAAGCAAAATGCGCTTACCAAAAGGACACGGGATTAATAAATGCTGCAGCAAATCATTATGTGATTTATCGCACAGAGGAATAAAACTGCAGACTGAAGATCTGAGGATCCGAGGTTCAAGTCCAGGTTTTGGCATTGTAGTACGTTTCTGTGGAGCACAAAGTTCAGATCATTGCCAGTTTGCAAGCCTCAGCAGAACAGTGAAGCTTTACAATGTTAAACAGGCCGCCTGTAATTATTATTGTTTTATTATTATTTTATTAGCTGTAAAGGTGTCATAAAATCTGCTGTGTGTAATAGGGGAATGACAGATACTTCTGATAAATCCATATGAGCATCATTAACCGAGTCTTTTGCTTTTTTTTTCACACGTCCTCTGTAGGTGACCGTCAGCTCCCTGAAGGATGTTCTAAAATACTTCATTGAAAAAACAGAGTACCGGCTTTGTCCTTTCATTCCATCTCAGCCCTACGACACTTTGATCGGTGAGAGCACTGCTTTTAAAAATGGTTAAAAAATGGTGACAGTGAAGTGGGCAACTCCTAACCACAGATTGTGTTCAATAGAGGCGTCACCAGCTCCCAAGTGCCTCAACACAACCCCACGTGCGCCTAAACCACTACCAAAGGCACAAGTGTCCCCTATGCTGCGGTCACAGACCAAAGAGAAGATTCTGCCAAACAAGCCTGATGAGGGAGAATATGTCATTCCTGATGATCCCAGTGACTCCAGCCTGAATCTAGGTGAGCAGAGTGAATGTTGATTTAAAAACAAAACAAACAAGTGAACGGGCAGAAGGTTAAATCAAGGCTCATGTGAGAGCAAGTCTAAATTACTTGAATGCTTTTGTCTAAACCAGCTCAGTTGGATGATGAGCTCAGGAGAGCCCTAAAACAACGGAGAGAAAACATCTACGTTTCGACTGATGAGAAAGTCTCCCCTTATGAAACAAAACTGAATGGAAAAACAACAATGTAACACGGCACGGTGGACGACCGAGAAACCGACAGCGTGAAGCAGGGACTGGTGTAACCTGACAAGTATAACGTTAAACTTTTACCTACAGCTCAGAGATCACAATGTTCATGGTGAAAATGGCTAAATTCTGCTGTATTGAAACGAAATGTAATAATTTTTCTCCAAGATGGGAGAGTTTGGACCGTTGCTTAAATATTGCGACCAAATGAGCGGGCGGTGCTAGATGATCAGAAGGATTTCTGTGTTTATTTCATTGACCACAAATGTCTGCACCCGTCGTTGCAATCCAGCTGAGGTGTGTCAATAAGAAAGCAGTACATTTCATCCTGTAGTCAGTCCCAGAAACTTTGTAAAGGATTAAATCTTTGTTCAAATCTTTGTACCTGTGGATGGAACCACATTGAAACTTTTACATTGAGGGTTCACCAAAGTAATCAACCCCTTCGGGAACTTGAATGTTAACGAATGAAAAGTCATGCCCTGGATGTTTGAGGATGTTTAGACTGGGCTGAGGGCAGCCATCAGTGACACTGCCACAGCTAAAATAATAATACCAGAAGCAGGAGGGTCTGAACATGAGGATGAAACATGTTTGAGAGCCCGAGAATATTTCTAAAAAGCTTGGACAATTTGCAGATAAGATTTACACATTGCAATGTGGTAAGATTATCAGTGAAAATCTTTAATATGTTCTCAATGAAAGATTGTTTACATGTCCAACAATGCGTCACTGTACTCCATTTTTGTATTTTTTTAATAGTTTTGTAAGAGTGAGCTCAAACGCTGTCACTGGGGTTGAATATGATTCCAACTCTGCTGAGTGTTTTCTTGATTTACTGATCGATTGATGACTATTTTCACGATACAAAAGTGATGACTTTGATGCCAAAAATCTCACGTAGGTGAAAACAATCAACTGCCAAAGTAACATGAATAGGTTTTGCGGATTAACTTTTGTTTTTGTCTCAGCTTCTGCTTGTTATTCATGTTTAAATGTGTAAAAAAAAAAAAAATAGCAACATAAAAGCTTAAAGCACTGTTGTTTATTTCAGATCGATTTATAATTAAATTGTAAATATAGAAAGCCGATGTTTCTTCTTATTCTTTATTAATAAATAAAAAAAGCAACAACACAGACACAATTCAGGATCATTGTTATTTTTTTATTTTTCACACACAGGAGTAAGCCAACATAAACTTTTGAAATGTTATAGTTTTATAAGTTATTCCATTGAGATTGCACTTTTTTTATTTTATTTTGTATCTTTATTGTGGATCATGTTATAGGTTTAAAGTTTAAGGATCATTCATTACTCAGTAAAGACAGCAAGACTGTGAAAAATATTCAATAAAAAAGAAAACCAAACACTCTCTCCCTTTTCGTCTCCTCCTTGACTATAGTGTTTATTTTTTGTTGTTTTTTAAGAGTAACGGTCTCTTCCTGTTTCACATTTCTTATATTCAGGTCCTTTACACTCTGTTGTAGCAGCCTTCGTGTGAGAAAGACAAATAAAATATCTGTAATAAGTTAACATCTCAGGATTTAAAAAATAAAACAGAATAAATAAGATGATTGTTCCCTAATGTAGACCTGCCTCCGCCTGCCCTTGTCGGTGTTACATTACTTTTCGGTGAGTGACAGCTGCAGGATCCTCTCGAGCTCCTCCTCCTCCTCTTTACGCTTCCTGTAGCAAAATAAGAAGTTTATCTGTCAGAACAATGACAGTATCATCACTTTAAGATGACTTTGTTCTCAGATTTAAGGCGTCTGAAAGGCTGTTCGGATCGTGTTATCAGTGTAATTAGATAGTGTGTTAAAGTAGTGTTAAATCTAAAGTGGTGTATTTGATATCCCCGTGTTGGTGTTCCTGCATCATCTTAATCACAAAATAATTTTCAGAAAATTCCAATTTTTTAACAATTGAGTATTTGGTGAATCTTCTGATGAAATTTTTAAAAATGAAATATTAATTTGCATATATGAGCATCATATTTTATATTATTTTTTGCAATTTATTCCGTAAAAATGTCTCCTGCAACTTACCTTTTTTTTCAGGGGGTGGAGTTAGGGGAGGGAGATCACACTTGTGATGTAATCTCAAAAACTCACTTAACAAATATGATTTGGCTTTAAAGCGATCAAGCACATTGTTGTGATGTCATAGCCTTGCAATGTGGGAGTGGGGGGTTTGTTTATATTAAATTTTCTTCTTGAACAAACGGCAAACATTTTAACTCTTTTCTTTAATCAGTTTGTACACAAGAACATATTATCAACTTAGGTTTGCCATTGGCCAAATTTAGGTTACTCATGTTTTAAAAGCATTAACTTCTTGGCTAATGCTAACTGAATGCTCCCTGGCCAGTTGAGATGCTGATCCTGGAGCAACATTAGTATTGATGATGCAGGAACAACACCAACACACCAAAAGATGGAACAAATGTGGCTTGTTTGGAAGGACTGACAGAAGAAAGCCTCCTCTCTCTAAAAAGCACATGGCAGTACAGCTTGGGTTTGCAAAGCTGCATTTGAACAAAGCACAAGACCTTTGGAACAATGTCCTTTGGACAGACGAGGGGTGATGATTTGGGCTTGTTTTGCAGTCACGGGGACTGGGCACCTTATAGTCATTGAGTGGACTGTGAACTCCTCTGTATCACATTTGACTCTATTCTAGAGTCAAATGTGAGGCCATCTGTCCGACAGCTAAAGCTTGGCCAGAAGTGGGTCACGTACCAGGACAGAAAATCTACAACAGAATGGCTGACTCAACCTGATTGAAATGCTGTGATGGGACATTAAGAGAAACCCTGTGAACCTCGATAAACTGAAGCAATGTTGTAAAGAAGCGTGATGTGAGAGACTGATGAAGAAAACAATTAGTGCAAGTTACTGCTACTAAAAGATGTTTCTCCAAGCTTCTGAATCACGGGGACTATAGCTGAAAAAAAACGTTTTCAATCTAAGAAAACTGCACAGTTCTTGCTGAAGTGCACATGAATTATGAAAATCAAGAAATTGACTAAAGAAAATGAATTTTTCGTTGAACAGGTGACACGTGCATATTTAATCAGGTTACCTCCCAAACAAAAGGGACCAAAAGCAGCATGACATCACACTGAATTTACAGCTCATTACCATCTGACACAAAGGAGGATGGAAGAGTAACTCACTGCTAAATGTGCATTAACCTGGCAGAGATGACTGAGGATGACCGTCTGAAAACAATACACGAGTCTGAGTCGTCGTGAGTCCTAATTTGGGTCAGAATATTTTAATTTTCACCTTTATTTTATAAAATTGTGTCCGTAGAAGTTCACAAGACTGCAGAATGAGAAGTGACCCCCCACAGCCCTCCACTGTTTTGCTCGTTCAGTGGACTGAACCTTTCACTTTGGGCATTTAACATCTGATGAAAGCCCTCGTGCTTCATAAAGACACTTTTAAACTGCCTGTACAGCTAATAGTTTGCAGGTTCAATCGAGCCTCTTTAACAGCAGCTGAACTATGAGCTGCCATTAACACCAGAAATAATTAGACCGCTACAAGCTGAAGGCTGATATAGTTATAATACACATCAGATAAACTACTTTGCTATTTGGCTATGATAGTGCTGGGTAGCATTAATGGGCTGTTGACAAGCAGTATTTTATCCCTCATTATCTTCCTCTCCTTTTTTTCATAGTTTATTTTTCAAGCTTAAAACATTTTTAATGTTTCCAGCCACGTGAGAGCAAGGAAACTTGTCCGCGGTGTCCCCCGCCTCTAGCCCAGTGACAGATGGGTAACCCTGAATTAGATACGTGGTAATGAAAAAGAGTGATTAGATGAATGGATGAATCCATCTGAATCCAATTGCTTCCCTAAGCAGGGAATAATTTGTCAGCATCATTTGTTTTTTGGGAGATTTTTGACACCCCAAAGTGTCGCAGTTGTTGTTTGTCACACCATGCTGCCAAAATATGAGTTTGAGATGAAAGAGCAGAGGGCGGCACTCTCTGCGTGCACACTCCATTAAATTAAAACAAAAATAAAAAAGATGACTAATGCTTTGTATGCTCTACAAATTCTAGCAGGTGTGACAGGGTTTTTTTTGTTTGTTGTGGTTTCTTCCTTCTGTCTAACAATTATAGGTCGTATAAACCCACAATTTCAGAAATGACTCATTTCCTCATCCATCTCGTCTCCACTCCCACCTGTCCATCTCCTCCTGCTCCCTGCACGACAGCTCCATGGCAATCCGCAGCTGCTCGTCGAAGCTGGTCGCCACGCCGTAGTGTGCGGATAAGCGCGGATCGGTCACTGTGCTGTAGGAGAGGGGGGAGTTGGCGGTGGGGTCCAACGGAGAGACAGAAGAGGGCTGGCTGGGGTCGGCCATCTCCTCTCCCTCTCTGCTGGCCAGTGAGATGGACAGAGACTCCTGGATCGCCCTGAGACGGGAGAGAAATGAGGATACCGTTAAATAACGACGGGTCTCTTAACAGGAGACTTTTCAAGCTGTGCTTCATTACAGGATAAATTTAAGCTGGTGCTCTCAGGAGAACGTGGGAAGAAAAAGCTCATCACTGAACTCTATTTAGAAATGTGTAATTAAGTTACTTTACAAGCCAGGGATTTCCCTGCATAACAACAAGGAAGATAAGTTAAAAACGTCCTGATTTTTCTTTACAGTAACAACCACAATAGAGTATGTAAGGTCAAAACCTTTTAACCAGACATTTCAAAAAGTGAGTGAAAAGTATATGATCAGTGCCATTTGTTTCCATAGTGAAGAGGCGGCGCACTGGCAAGAAAGAAGAACCTGTTAAATTTGGTTGCAGAGGTTAAAGTGTAAGTATTAAAGTTTAATACCAGAGAAAACATATGGAGGATATCTACCTGCATGTCCTCATATCTCTGACTGTTTTCTGACTCTTTCATTCAGGCGTAAAACCTTCACCTAGTGTGAGCAGTGTGAAAGTGTCCGTGAACTAAAGCTGGGCCTGGTCGCTGATCTGTGTTGCATACGATTTAGACAGACTGACTGTGATAGCAGACGTTTAGTCTCATCATTTC
Organism: Oreochromis aureus; assembly: GCF_013358895.1. Lineage (NCBI taxonomy): Eukaryota > Metazoa > Chordata > Actinopteri > Cichliformes > Cichlidae > Oreochromis > Oreochromis aureus. The sequence goes on along the minus strand of NC_052943.1, from coordinate 13,854,621 downwards.
ATTTGCAGAACAAAAACATGTCAGAATGTCCAGCCAACAGTCCACGGACCAGTCATTAACACGTGTTGCATAGATGAGTGACTCAGCTGCCAGGTTTATGCTCCTCTTTATCAAACACGACAATCTGCTGGAAATAGTCCTTAGGCGTGTTGTGCCCCATCTCAGAATGTTTCAAGTAATTATTAAGGACATGCCCAGCTCAAGAAAAGAAGATGGGTAAAGCCTGAGGATAAGCTCACCTCTCCAGCTGAGAGTCTTCCTCGTACAGGGGAGACTGCGGCACTGGGCGGCTGTTGGTAAGGGCCTCCCAGATGGTCACCTGAAAACCGGACACAAGTGTTACACTTGGCTTTAGATTTAAGGACAACCTACACAGAGGCTGTGCTGAGCTTTTCAATGATTCACAGTGGAATGAATTTGAGATGATAAAAACACTGTAACAGTATTATCACCAAAGACCGGTGTTTTTCAAAAATGTCACACGAGAAGGACAAATTACTAAAAAAACAGAAAAGTCTTGAAAGGAAAAGAAGAACAAGGCTCTGTGACCCAGAAGGGGATTTGTTCTGACCTGGTCGCTCTCAGTGCCGGCGTCCAGCAGACTCTGCTGAATGGCGAACTGCAGCAGGTTGTCATCCTCGTCCCTCATTGGCTCGCTGCGGCCCGGACCGAGAGTGGTGTAGTCGGGAGGGGGCTCAAACACTGAGGGGTCCACCTCACAGTGGAAGGGAGGAGTGGCCTGACCTGTGATATGAGAAGGTACATAATAATGATTACAGGTCAATTTAAAGTCGCGTAAAGGTATCAGGTACCACTAAATGTTAGGTCAGTAGTTACCAGCTTCTCCGGGGCTCTCTGGTTTGTGAACCGTCACAGAACTGACTGGCTCGTCACAGCCGCATAGGTTGCTGAACGTCACTCTGGCGTTCAACACATGAAACAGAGGAATCTCTGAAAGGCAGACGGAGAGTTCAGTCAGACATGAGATGTGGTGGCCAACAAGGACTTAAAAAAAAAACCATATAAATAAAAATCCTTCAAAACCCACAAAAGGTGACTGGAGGCGCAGAGGTGACTTGCATTTCTGGGATCTTTAATATATTCATTATTTAATTATATACTTCATTTAAGCTAGGGTTGCACACCCTAAACAAGACAGCTGCCATTTGGATTTAACCAGTTTTGACCGATGATTTGATACATGTGATTTTTACACCCTGGTGAACATAGAAACTAAAGTCTTTGCTCTCTCCTCTTTCATTTATACAGGTGTTTGCTCTTGGTATTGCAATAGAACTACCATGAGATGATGCCAAGTTGGCAAAATAGTCTCATTCAAATAGTGCCACTAACAACATATATCTAAGCACACTCACCTATCTTGACAGGGAAACCTGGTGGTAGGCGGAGGGTGATGAAGTCACGCAGCTTGGCAAAGTGGGCGTTCGAAATGGCCATGAGGTCTATGATGGGTGTCACTTGCTCGGCCAGGGACAGAGGGTGAGTCTCGCTCAACCACAGCGTTGCTTTAAACCTAGAATGGGGGCAGCACAACAAAAAGAGAAATAAGGGTGGTGATGAACATCTGTGCATGGATTTGCTTTGTGTATCTTACCTCTGGACTTTGCTGGTAAGCTCGATGGGACGTCCAATGTCGCGGCCATTCAAGTTGAACTCCGGGTTGAAGTATTCCTCAGCTGTGATGGCTGTGGGGTTGTGAGGACTGGCGCACTGGGACACGTTGCTCTAAGAGAAATATGGAAAGAGAGCAGTAAGTAACAGTGTTCATTAAAGGAGGCTGAAAGCAGTGTAGGTGGTGTGTGTGTAGATGTTAATGCACGGGCGCTGTGGAGACTTACCCCATTGTGAGCTGTGTGCTGTTCAGCAATCCCCAGGAAAGACTGCAGAGGAGTCTTTGAGCCTGAGTAGGAAGACGAACAGGAATAAAAAGAGATCACTATAAAAGTGCTCCAAAAATCCATTAAATTTACTCTGTATGGTCTGTTTAAAGTGGACTTTAAATTTCCAGCCCGTATTTTTATTCCAGCACATTATTAGAGCAGCTGTGCAAGATCCATAGTTCAAAATAGTCCTTATTTATCTTTTACTGTGCCTATAGACTGATAATCTATCTGACATGGAGCATTCTGAGCAGTTAGATGCTTCGCTTTCAGTCTCAGAGGGATTACTCATACTTATTATTTAAAACCTTGACCGCGTTTAACATGAACATTCACACTTGTAGCAGTGTACATATGACCAGAAACAAGTAAAAGCATAATAAGTCCACTTTAAGGAAAGTATCCATGAAGAGCTAATTTTCTAATACAATCAACATTTCAATACAATAAATTGGTGAAAAATCCAAAGTCACATTTCTCAGTCTCCATGATCTGTCCAAGATACACACCTCAGTTATGAGGTGTATCTGTGTGTATCCGTTGTTACCTTTGCTTCTCGACTTGTCCTGGTCTGACAGATGTTCTGTCCTTGAACGAGTCACCAGCTCCACATTGGTAGCGCTGTAAACCTTTACACAACAACGCACAAAGGAAAAGCACCCGTGAGCATTTTTGTTTGCTTTTACAAAAATATTTTTTATATTTTTAATAACCATAAAACAGGGGTGTACAGTGAGGAGTACAAGTCTCTGTCTGTCTAAATTCAAAAGCACAGTTTGAAATAAATAATTAAATACATCTAAAACTAAATGGGCTCACTCGCACTTACTTTAGCTTCATACCCACTGACGACCTCGCTCTTCTCAGAACGCCAGCCCCAGATTCCAGACTTGTTCCTAAACACACAATGACAAATTAAGTGCTCATCGTGCTAATATAATATATATTTCTGCATGATTAACTGCGAGGATGCACTCGGAGTTTATGCACAGAAACATGACGAATGAGATGTGTGGAAATAATTTAAGAATTCTGCGTTTATGTATACAGTATGTTACCGCTCAAATGCAATATTGCGAGTGTTGAGGTGCGTGGAGACAATAGGTGATGTGAGTCTCTGGGCTGTGTTCTCTTGAGACGGCTGCATTGCTGCCAGGAGCGAAGGCGCATCACGAGGGGACAACACGAGCGGCTCTGTGTACACGACCTGCTTCTCATGGTCCACCTCCATGACCACTGCCCCGTCATCTGAGAAGAGACGGACAGATAGCACAAACAGCTAGGCTGAGTAATCAGGGGGCATACAAAACTCAATTAAGATACAGGTGCAAGAGGAAAATGACAATAATTCTGACAGAATGAAAGCCATCACAAAGCTAGAAGAACAGAATTGCTTTTTAGTCTTTCGAGGATGGCCTACATCAGCTCAGAATCTACGTTAGCTTCTAAGTTAAAAGGCTTGCATGCTATTGTGGCCTCAGGTGCAAAAAGCGCATACCTCCACCCTTGAAGATATAGCTACGTCGTCCTTTCAGCCAAGTCATGTGTTCGAAACCCAGGAGTGTGGTGTCCACACGGAGGCAAGAGCCACTCTTCCACACCCGATAGACATCACTGGGGCACACTTTTGACACCAAGGGCACTGAGATGGAAGGTGAAGAAGATGAGATGCAGTTACAGTGAAGTAGCACTAGAAACAATTTGAATACCTAATGAATAAAAAACTGGTTGACTATACAGCTGACAATTTCTGTATGACTTTATTAACTATCAATGAGAGAATCATATATGCTATAATCTGGTTGGTAGTGATACTCTAATTTTAATCTGCTGAACAACATCTGTTTGCTGCTGTTGTGGGAGCTGTCCAGCTGCTTGTGGTGCTGAAACTGACCTCTGTGGATATGCATTAATGAGCCACACTCACCCCAACTGGTGAACTCCCACTTCATCTCCACATAAAAGTCCCGTGCCTGGAAGACACAGAAGACACTCTTAAATCTTCTCAAGTCTTCTTACATTTGTGCTTTCAGATTCAATACAGCTCAAGAGCTGCTAAAAACATACACTGACACATCAGACTTAAACTTTTCCCCATCAATCTTCAACCAGGCATCGAGGAATTGATGAAGGTTGTCTCAGTTCAATGGGTCAGGTGTAAAACCAAAGAGATTACTTTTGTGCAACCAGATGGATCTACCTGTCTTAGTTTGCTGAGCAGCTCGGGAATGCCCGCCAGTCTCTCAGTGGCACGCTTGAAGTCTCTGTACTGAAGCACCAGCTGTACAAGCTCAGGGTCCCCGGTGCTCACTGCCTCCTGCAAGACTGAAACATACATTTATTTACAGAGGATGTTTCTCTTTCCCTCTGTTGCCTGAGGGAAGGAAACAGAGAAGCAGCAGAGCACTCACTGGTCCAGCCCTGTGCGTTACAATGTGTAGGGTCTGCAGAGTGCCTGAGCAGCACCCGGGTTGACTCCAGGTGGCCCAGACACACAGCAAGCTCCAGCGGGGTGCGCCCTCTCGGATCCAAGCGCTCCAGATCCTGCTGCAAAACCAAACACACAAGCAGCAGCAGCATGAGCGCAATGCAGTTCGACATGCCAAAAAACCCCCATCATCTATCACCAGCTCCAAAAAACAAAATCAAAGACACCCGTCTTACCTCTTTCTTCTGTAGCTCTCGATCCAGCTCCAGGTACTGATTGTTCCAAACCAGATAATGCAAAGGAAACGCTTCTTGAGCCATGTTTGACGACCGTTTGAGAGTTAATCAGCAGGAAAGCTACGACTTCTGCAGCAACACCACAGCAGACGGGTGCTGCGCTGATCGGCACCGCTGCTTAGCTAGCTAGCCTCGTTTACAGCAGGGAATTGTAAACTCTGAATACAAGAGGTGTGTCACCAAGGAGGAAAAAACCCTTCCACTCACTAAATGCACACAAGTCGCTAGCGTTAGTCAGCAACAAAACGACTACTGTACCTGCCTATGGAAATTAGTGGGCTGAGTTAGCCTAGCTAACTCAGCCCACTAATTTGTTGTAGTTAACGTTAACTAGCAGCTAGCTGGGCTAACGTTAGCTAACTGGCTAATAACGTCATTTCTCGCTCCTTTTGGCGCCTGTGTTCCATTATTCGTAACTGTAGACAGCCGAAAATGCGCCTCAGTGTCCGCTCATCTTTTCCACAGTGTCCTTAAAGTAGTAAAATAGCGGGTGAAATTGCCGGCTGATGGAGTTAGCTAGCTTCTCCCCCGCTGCTGCTGCTGCTACTGCAACCATTCCCCCCCTTTCTTATCGTAGGGCTGTCTAAATAACACAAGACACGGCCTTTACTCCGCTTTCACATCCAGGTCCCTCGAGTTGGGGCATCCGAGATGATGCTGGTGACAGTTCATGTCGGACAGCACTAGTGTCCTGCCAAGCAAACGCCTAATAAAGCTGATCACATCTGTCAGTCTGCTGCGATCCGGTACATATATTCCTGTGTATTTACAGCCGCAGCGGCAGTTTTCTTTCTTTATTATTTATTTATCTAGGCGTCGCTTTATTTCCAGGTTATTGAGAGATGCTGGGTGGAGCCACCGAGGAGTGGATGGATGGTATAAACAGGAAAATACTAGTGATGTAATTGCAGTGCATCTTCCCCACTTTCAGCTAAACAGAAATCACGAAACTCAGCCATTGTTTATCATTCTTTTATTTTTTTTTCTTGAAAAATAACACAAATAACATAAAGTGAAAAAGGCTTCTGAAAATAATTACAATGCTACAGGTTCCCCGTTTTGATAATCTAAAAGAGGAAAAACACATTTACACAAAAGTATACATTTATATTCTTATATTCATTTTTAAGGGATATGGCCAGGAGGAGCAGTCTGGGAGGAGACCTTTGATATAGAGCCATAACACTAAAAGGGAACAAAGAAATGAGCAGAGCCCCCACCTCCTTAAACAAAACATCTCTACACTGAATCTGACAAAGTCATGTGAAAAGTAGATGGTCACATTTTTTCCTCTCTTTTTATTTGTAAATGAAAGCAAAACGAGTGTATCAAAGACAGGTGGGGAGCGGTTTCATCTAGAATAGTTTTGCTCTAAATGTTGTCTCTGTACAAAAACAAAGCAAAAGGAGTTTGGAAATTATAGCACCTGAAGTCTAACGTTTGAAAATGCACCATTTATCTGACACCTTATCCTTGGCTCGTCCCCTACACTTAATGCAACCTGCCCTTTTGTTGGGGTGAGGTCTTGTTGCCATGTTGATTGCCTACTCACACTTTTAACTTTCTTACACACTTACCATCCATGTACACCATACAACTGGACTTATGTCGCACCCAGTGACTTACAAAGCTGAATAAACATCTGGTAAACATAGGTCATTCCTGTAGCTCACGTTTCCCAAGTCTGACATCGAAGTCCTTTCACCTTTAGTTTACTTTTTTTTGTTTGTTTGTTTTTTAAGTATCAAAGCATAGCTGTTGTGCATGAAGCGTAAGTCATCAAACAACTGAACAGAAAAAGATATTAATATGCTTGAAGCACCCAAAAGTAGCTGAAATCAGTTAAGTCCAACAAAACAATGCATGTTTGTTCTGCGGATGAAACTCAAAGTCTCTGCTTATTTTTCTCAAGGCAGAAAGCTTGTGATGACAGTCATGACTGGCTCTGTCCAAAGAAGAGTTGATGACTTTGATATCCACAGGATGTATAGTCTAATACAGCTTTTAATTGCCTGCATTTTCCCACTTACGGCAATTTAAAAAAAAAAAAAAAAAAAAAAAAAAAAAGATGTCTTCTCCACTCACCATGAAGTCCCAAAAGAACAGCAAAATAGCTCCTGAGTCCTTTTTTTCCTTTTTAAGTACATGGCAAAATAAAATATACTGAAAAGAAGCATTGTTCCAGCTGTGACATGCCATTTGCCCCCCCTCCCAACAACACCAGTCAAGCGAGCCCTCCCAGTTTAGACCCCACCCTTCCTTTACGTGGCACAGGTGCTTGAGCTTCCCTGCCTCTCTCTGTCCTTTGTGTCGCATAGATTCACATCAGGATCCACTCCCTCTGCTTTTGCATCCCAAATCACGTCTGCAGCGAGAGAAGGCGAGCCGCTTAGGATATCCGCTGGATCAGTTTTTCGTCCGATAGGCAGTAGAGTGTGTTGACCGACAGCTCAGAGATGAACGCCTCACAGGCCTTGCGGGAGACGCCTTTACAGCCTCGTAGGTCAAGCAGCATGATGCAAGAGAGGCGGCGGAGATACTTTAGACACGTATCTGTCAGTTTACTGCAGCCTGGAAAAGAAAAGTGAAAACATTTATCTCCAGTTGAATAAAACTTCCCAGAAATGCTGTCCAGTCTATTTACTTCCCAACAGTTTCCTACCTCCCAGGTTGAGTTCTGTGAGTGTGTTTCGCGTGGACGAACCCACTGCAGTCAGCAGATTGATGGAGTGGTCGGTGAGACTGTTGCAGTGGGACAGATCCAGTTTTGTTAAATGGGGCATGTGGCGGATCACCAGACGCAGAGTGGAGTCGCTAATGTCCAAACCTGCTAGCCGCAAACACTGCATGGACCGCAACTGACTTCGATTGTCACAGCCTGGACCAGAGATGAAAGAAAACAAGCAGAGACATTCTGTAAATTTGGTAAAGGAAAGGGAGAAAGTAAAACGAAAAGAAAGAAAAAGGAAGGGAAAGGAAACTATACCAAATCTATTACTAGATAATGCACATCTTATGATCAGTTTGTACCCTCTGAGGCTACCCTTTCCTTACCTGGGGGAGTGACTAGATCCCTGATCTGAGCATCTTTGACGGCATCCGCATATCGCAGATCGAGTGAACGGAGGAGAGGGCAACCAGAGGAGCACAGAGCTGAAACAGAGGACCAGGAACAGCCTGCCAGCATCAGATCCTTCAGCCCTGTAAAATGGATAAGATTTAAATAGTGTTTAATGTCATACAATCTAAAAATTGAGTCCCCCTTTTATGGTATAGCGCTTTACTAGTCCCTAAGCACCCCAAAGCGCTTTACACAACCAGTCATCCACCCATTCGCACACACACTCACACACTGGTGATGGCAAGCTACATTGTAGCCACAGCCACCCTGGGGCGCACTGACAGAGGAGAGGCTGCCGGACACTGGCGCCACCGGGCCCTCTGACCACCACCGGGTGAAGTGTTTTGCCCAACGACACAACGACCGAGACTGTCCAAGCCGGGGCTCGAACCGGCAACCTTCCGATTACAAGGCGAACTCCCAACTCTTAAGCCACGATCACCTTATGTGTTAATATTGTTAATAAATCTACATTGTCCCTTTTAGAATTCAATAATCCTGGAAGAAAACTTGAGTGTGTACCAGGCAGGCGGTCAATGAGCCAGCTGAGCTGTTTTTTAGAGATGTTGGTCCAGGAGAGGTTGAGTGTGACCGGCTGTCTCTTTATGATGCCCGTCAAGGCCTGAGGAGTAATCGTGCGCTTGATGCTTAGGTCAATCCGCGCCCAGAGCCGCTTGTCTAAACACCTACAGACAAAAAGAGATACATAAAGAACATATCCGACATTTGTAGATATATGGGTCAGCGATACAGTCTAAATAAACCATCTTTTAGGCTTTCAATAGGGCTCACTGGGCCTTTTAACAAATACAAATCAAAGTGGTCTGAATTGATTTTAAAGACTGAAATCCAACTGAATCTCACTAAAATCTTTTTAACATTTAAAAAGAAGTAGAAGCAAAATTATCCTGCCTCTACAACATGAAATAGAGATGACCCACAAGACAGCCCCAGTTAAACATACCTCGAACGTGTGATTCAAAGCTGTAGTCTGGCATAATTTAACAACTTAAAGAAAGGTCCAGATTCAGAATTATCATAAATATCAGATAAAAATGCTGAGATCCTGAGGTGATCAGCCAGGTAACAGTCATCACTTTGCTGAAGTACAAAAACTAAAAGTCCAGTAGGGTTTGTAAAGCTCTCTTAAAACTGTGAAGCTTCTCTTTATCTGAATGCAGAGACCAGCTATAGAGGCCACATTAACCAGAGAACAAGCCATCATTTGTAGCCGGCACAAGTAACGTCAGTGATTTGTCATTTAAATTGGGTAGAATGGGCCTGAACGCGTATGTTTTACTTTCCTTTTTATAAGTGTAGCGAAACAAAAAACCCTTTAAGGAGATGTGTTAGTGAAGTTTCAGGGAAGAGGTCTTACCATTTGTACCAGTTCTTGCAGACTGCCATGCAGACGCAGAGATCTGCACGATTTAAGTAGCGGAAGACAGACACCCACACCTCTCTCTCACAACTTGGGTTATTCCCGACACTCCCCCTTTCTGCTTCGCCCCCTCCTTCCTGCAGGGCAGACAGAGGGACGCGGAGATGGGGAAGCTCAGAAGATGAAGAGGAGGAAGCTCCATTGTTCAGTTTGGCTGGCCTGCTCAGTCTCATTCTTTTTGAGGCCTCAAGTCTCTCTGAGTGGGAAGTGCGAGTGCCAGTGTGTCCACTGCGAGTCTGCGGTGGTGTGTGCCTATTTGAGTGCTGATCAGGGCTGCGATTTCTAATGGGGGGTCTGAGGAGGGCTCTGGGCTGGCTGTGTACTGTGGAAGTGGCAGTGTGAGGGGCCACAGCCTCTAATTTGGGGACAATAGCTGACGGGTCCTGTTTGGCTCTGGTTGGCCTTTGGAGTGTGACTTTATTAAGATATGTTGCATCTCTGTCCCCTGTTCTACTTTCCTGCTCCATCTCCTCCTCTTCATCCTCATCTGCTCCATTTTGGTTGGCCATCTCAAACCCGTCCTCTTCTCTTTCTTTGGCTGCCTGTCCTTCCCGCCTCAACTGTGGCTGGTTCTCTTTATCACCTCCCCTCCCGCTGTTCTGCCCACTCTCCTCTTCTTCGTCGTCGTCACTGCTGCTGCTGTTGGTGCTGCTGCTGCTGCTGTCCTCACTGTCCTCTTCCAAATCTGCGTGGCTCTGACCACCTCTGATGCCTTTTCCTGCCCCTCCTCCCCGCAGCCTCACACCTCGTCCTCTCCCCCTGCGGGGCTCTCCTTTGGGTGCAAGCACTAAACCATGGGAAGGCTGCTGCTGCTCAAAGGACTCGGTCCCTACTGGATTGCTGTGGTAAGAGGACCCATTCGCCCAGGTGGAACCCTGACCTCTGCCTTGAGGTAGTCTGCTCGCTGGAGAGCGCAGACGAGGCAGCACCCTGGAGCCCAGCAGCCTCGGGGAATGAGCTAAAGACGACGATTTCTGTTTAGAGGGAAAAGGCAAAGAACAATAAGACATGACATGTTTCAGACACCAAATCCAATGCTAGAAAAAGGTTGTGCAGAATTGTGTCATTTAGCTGCAGATATAAAACAATGAAAAGTTGATAAAATACTTCACAACTGCAACAGTTTCAAATGCAATACAGAATAACTGCAGAAATAAGTGCACCACTTACTGTTAACATTTTGGCCCGATCCAGTTTCAGCTGCAATAAAAAGAAGAGATGTAGGGAAGTATCAGCTACAGAAAAAACTAATCTATGAATAGATAAAGTGTTAGATTAGCATTTTAAGTCAGAGACAGTTTCTCTAAACAGGTGTTTCAGTTGAAAAAACAAAAAAGAAAACAAAATCAGCAGCAACTAAAATAAATCCAAATCAATGTGAAACAAACTTAAGTATCCCCAGCTTACCCTCTTTTTATATCTGAGCTGAAGCTCAGTTGCTCGTTTGCGGCTCTGTTGATGCTGTAGTAGCAGTTTCTGAGAAGGCGGTGGTGCTGTTGGCCGGCCTTGGGGTCTGCTACGTTTCGCTGGACCCGCCTCTTCACCGACACCAATTCCTTCCCTGTATGAAAGTTTGGACTGTGGCAAGGAGGTTGAGCCTTCTGACTCCTCTTCACTTTCCTCATCGCTGGAAGACTGATGTGGGAGTGTCATTATTAATTTGTGCATCAACATCAACTATAAGGCAACAGGAAGTGGCTGATAAACAAAGGAAAAACCATGTCCGAAAGAATGAACCAGTTAAAGCAATAAGGAACCAAAGTAAATGTAAGAAATACATGTAAGCACCTCTGATGCTGAATCTTTTCCTTGGTAACATTTGGGACACTCCCAACAGCTCGGTAAGTCCTTATTGATCTTCCCCTCACCAGGTTCCTGAAACGCAACAGGTAAATGTTTGAATTGGAAACTACACAACCTGATCACAAATGCAAAAAGCATCAATGCAATAACTGTGTAATGTGCTTAATTTACACCCTACACAAGATCAGAAGCAGACGCACCTTAATGCATTGTCGATGGGCGATTTGTGAACACACAGAGCACTCCATGAGGGTGTGAGTGCTTGGATTCGCTTCATCCGACTCCCCCTCTCCACATATGGCACATCGTGCTGTGTTCGGTAAGGCAGGCTAGGTGGTGGACAAAATAAAGCCCGAAATTTTACATATAATGCTGACAGGACATTTGTTAAGCCTTGATTATACTTTCAGTGTCTATGAGTCGGCAAGGGTCAGAGTGATGTAACTTTTGGCATTAGATTGTAAGTGAGAGGGTCCCAAACACATCTGCCCGTTTTTTTTTTTGTTTTTTTTTTTAACTTAGCTGTCGGGTCTTCAGCAACTGAGTATAATCAAAACTTTACAATGATTCTCCAGTTCAGTTTGTCAAAACGCTTTAGAGTAAGAAGCTTCATTAAAAAGTATGTTTTAACAGTTTTCAGTGTTTCTTCTGCATGCATTTATAGGTGCACAGCATCATTTGGTTCAGCGTATATAAATACAAGGATGGGTATGAAATCTTACTGCTAGACACTGTCGCATGATGCAGCTCTTCTTCATGCGTCCAGGTCCACCGAACTTCCTCATGTCATGGCAGTACTGGCAATTGCCACACTCCTTTCTGCAGCAGGCAGCACAGCGTTTGCACCTCACCCGTCTCCGTCTCAAGGCGGAGATGGAAGACCGTTTGGTGGCCTTCTGACCCAGAGGTTTGTGGAGGGTGGGACCCAAGCGAGGACGGTAAAGAACAGGTGGAGGAGGAATGGGAGGCTGGTACCATGATGGCTTCATACACAACACCAGCAGGCAAGGGGTAGAAAAAGCATGTTATGATTGAGTCCCACAAACATCAGGCAGATGATTAAAAATATATTTTTATTAAAGTTAAAAATGTAGCAATCTTTTAATACAAGTCCAAAAGGCTAAAACAAATCTGTTCACAGAAGCATTCTCCCATGTACTCCCAGCAAGCTTAGAAAAATAGTTCACTACTCACCCTTTCAGGCCATCTGACAATGGGCTCTCCAGTGTAGGCTAGCTTAGGGCTGTCATCGGCGCACTCTGTCAGAACAGCCTAGACAAAAAATATGGAAATGAAAGATGAGTATCTGGTCTAAATATATTAAATACTTATGTAGAGCACTGACTACATTCTAAGTTAATCAACACAAGGAACTTTGGTGACACTAACCCTCATGTCCTCAAGCAGGCCTGCAGCATTTGCAATTCCTTCAGGGACACACTTTTTGTGGCTTGGCAGCTCCTCCAGTTTTCCTAAAAGGTTCCACAGTCCTTCCAGCTCAAAGGGGGTCAGCACGGGCCGGGGTTTGCAAACTTGGATTGGTTTTTCTTCTTCGGCATCTTCCTCCTTGATCTTGATATCCTCATTTTCATCATCACTGTCATCTCCATTGGAAGCACCATTACCAGTGTAGGCATTGTTTTCGAGGTCAGCTGGTGTTAAGCCTTAAAAAGAGGAAGCATGTACTGTTTAAAGTTAAAGTAAGTGATAAACAAATGTTTGTGTTCTGTAGGATATGGGGGGAGCACAGAGGTCTTTGTCTGAGTACATTTATCCTTACCTATACCAAGGGAGTACTTCTTGAACTCAGGGGTGAGGTGCGAGATGTCGGTCAGACAGTAAAGGTATCTCTCCAGGACGTACCAGCACATCTCATAGTAAAACGGGTACCTGAACTTTGCTGGCACCTAGGGGATGTTGATAAAAGCAGACCAGGAAAAACTGTTAAATCTTATATAATAATGATATATTTATGTCTGCATTTCTGTTCCATAACCCCCCCCTAGTGGTTCAATCTTTATGAATCTTGGCCCATAAACTACCTCGGGTACCAAGACTAATAACATCAATATGGTGGTTGATGCAAATATTCACAGCAAGTAAAACACTGCCGTTTCTTTTTCTGCATATTTGTATGCAGAACCTGCGTGATTGAGGCCGGTTTGTAAGATACGCCATTTATACGCAGGTAAATACAATGTCCAAAGAAACACGATGGACATAAAAGCAACCAAGTAGTCGTGTTGAACAACGGGTATGTCAATTCATTTGTTTGAGCTAAAGTGTTGCCTTGCTTTTTCAATTATTTCTGTCTTCGTTACCATTTCTATTACAATTAAAAACTCCTATTATTGATTATAAAGAGAAGGTTAAAGTGTTTGACCTGTAACAAAATGTTGATAATGCCCTTTCCTCTTTAAGAAACCATGTAAAGGTTCATTTTAAACACTGCTCAAAATCATATTTAACCCTTATTTAGTAGTAATTAAACTATTTGTGCTTATAATTATAGGTAGATCAACATTTACAAATAACAGAAACCATATGTATAACAATCAATGTAAATAGATGACAACAATATGAGCCATACTACATACAGGATGGGGACATTGATATTCCATGTGTTCTTATAGGAACATGTAGGAAGTTACATGCTTTTAATGCATATACAATAGTTTCAAATTGTTAGTAATGAAATGTCTTTTTTAAAATTCTCAGCTGCACCTATGTAAGTATTTTTTTTATGTTTTTTGTTTTGTTTAACAACTACTGTCAGGCACCACAAAAAGAAGCATTTGTCACAAGGTAGCTGTGGTTTTCACTTCTTCTTAGAAATAAATAGAAGAAATGGTGTCACTGCAGACACAGCAGTAAAGATACAAGTTGAACACCTGCTTGTGTGGGCTAACCCAGCCTGATACCTAACCTGTGTTATAGCTAAATTTAATAAAAGAAAGGAAAGGAAAATTGACATAGTCTGAAAATAAACTTCATATTTTATATAGCTAGTTTTGATTTCATCTACCAGTTAAAGTCACAGCATCTCCAATTTTTTATATATACAAAAATCTCTCAGACAATTTGAGGCCTAGTTTTTCATTTCGGACTTTTAAATGACCTGTAGTACCCCTGTAAGCGGGCTACAACTGTGTGGATAGTGCTTTACAACCCCTGGATTCATATCCAAGAACCAAAAGATGCATGTTTCAATTTCGAGAAAATGACAGTACTGGGATCAGATTTCTACAGTGGGAATACCTGAAAAGGTACAAAATTTTTTTTTAGACTTGTCTTTTCCCCCCCTTATAATTTCCACACAGCCCTGAATCATGTATTACATTACTCTAAAATCTCAAATGATTTATAAAGACGTTTAAACACTGAGCTGTTTAACTGCTGCTCACCCGTGTGCGATCCTCAATGGTGTAGATGTTGAGCTGCATCGGGATGTTAAAGCTGTGGAGGAAATTCCCCCCAAACACCAATGTGTCCTCTGGTGTGTACACAGCATGGATCCACCCTACACCATGTTAAACACAGGATGCTTGTTTACATGTGTGAGAGGCTTATAGACGAGGATAGAGACAATGTATGTAACTGTATGTACTAATGCTATTACTCTATTACAGAACAGACCTGATGGGATGATGAAAGTGTTGCCTTGGTGGAGCTCTATCCTTTGACAGTCATGGCATTTATCCCCCAAGAAGATGTCTCCCTGTTTTCCTGATAAAACCCAGTTCTCATACATCTCCAGGTTCTGTGGTGTGGGTGGAATCAGCCAGAACACCTGTAGGGGGGGAAAGTAAATCTTAGTTAGAATTTGCAATGCATGCCAACTAAATAATTTGATCTTCCCTCTAGTTTGCTAACAAGAATTTAATTTATTAAAGGAACTGACATGCACTCATAAAAATGTCCCCATCCGTATTTACAGCATGTTAACAGGAAGTGTGATAACATAAGATCATACGTTGATTTATTCTGAAAGCAAGACTGAAGAAAAGGGCTGTCCCAGATTAACTTTTTACCCAGCTGTTACAGGCACTGCTGAAAGAGTCTCTGTAAACACAGCAGCCTACCTGGATTTTTTTAAATACAAAAGCTACAATTGTTAAGTTAGCTAATGTACCTTTACTATTATGTTCAGAATTCCTACACACTTGTATCCATTTCAGAAATAGCTCCAACTTATCATTTGCAGTAACCTAAATGTTTGCATCTTCAGTAAAACACACCTTTCTTCTCCATCTTGCTTATTCTCCTTTAATGCCTGACACCAAATTTCTCTCAATGGTAAAGGCTATAAAGTGAGAAACAAATTCTCCTTCTGGAAACCCACTGTGAGTGCAGAGATGCACAAATAGCTCCTCTGCTGCACGTGGGCCTCATAGTTAGCATTGCAACTGTGCAATACCAGCCCACATCGATATTGAAATGTGTCTGTTAAAGCTACCAAAGTTAACAACTATTCTGATGGACACCTTGTTAAATCTACAGTTCTTGTGCGGTGTGACATTCAGACTGACCTTTCCTCCTCTCAGAATGTGGTACCAGACAGAAGTGCCTCCAAAGTCAATGTGGAAATCTGTGAAGCAGCCCTGCACACTCATGAGACAGTACCTGAGAGACATGAAGGCATCATTGAAAATCATAAACAAGATTTAAATGTTAACAGAAGCAGGCATACAGATTAGCTAGCTTACATTTGCATTGATATAGGAGAGGGACATGATGGTGGTTTCTCTACAGCACAGGAAATGTTAAATGTTGTTCGTTTACTCACTTCTGTACTTTGGGATAATGCATGTCTATGATGGCATTGGTGGAGTCCCTCTGCCTCTCCTTGAGATGACGGGGCCACATGTTGTCCACCCAGTCAATAAGGTCCACCTGTGGAATACAGAAGTACACATTTAAATTCTCAGCACCAATCCCGAGACTATTCTGAGGAATGGCACTACTTTCTGCTTAACACATCACAGTTGGTCAATAACTAAAGGTGAAGTTACGTTTCTTTTTTTCCCCCCCAAACAGTTGCTTCAACAAGTGCAGTTTCTGTAAACGTGATGTGGAAAACTGTGCCAACTCTCACCGAAGCAGGCCGTTTCACCAGGTTTTCCAGTCTGGTGTGACTGAACTCTAGACTGATGACGTTGTAGAGTTTTTCTCTTTCTGATGGTGGCGTCTCATAGTATCGTCGCCACTGAGCCATCGACATCTCAATTCCTTTCTGGGTGTTCACATCCATAACATCTAGAATACGTCGACTACCTGTAAGCACATTAATGTCAACTGAGATCATTGCAATCAAATCCAAATTTGACAGCTTAATAATCGTAAGTTACATTGTAACTCACCAAGTTATAATGAATATTTTGTGACCTTTCCTCCATTTTTTCCAACATGCACAAATGTTTTGAAACAACAACAAAAAAAAAAAAAACAAAAACAAAAACTATAACCATCAACTACTACGCTATGGAGCCACAATGAGCAGAACAGTGCACAAATTAAAAATCAACTCTTCCGTGCTCTGTGGGGCTGTTACAATACAAGAATTTCAATCTTTATACTGATCACCAGGAAAATACTCCATACTATTTTCTAGACCATGGGTGCAAAAAATTAAAAAAATCAAATCAAGGGGCATTTTTAAAAAAAGATTAGAACAATAACAATGATATTAGTAACAACAATATTTTTAAATTGAACAATGCAGTGCAAAAACATTTTACAATTATAAATATATCATTATAAAGTGTAATTATATTTTAAGATTCCATCTGGCAGTGTCATAGTGACATGGCTCTAGATTTTTCTTGCCGATAAAATGCCGAGAAATTGCTTCCTCTGAATGGGGATAAAATAGGAACTTACCAACAAACAACTTGACATCACTCACGCTAAAATCAGGATCTGGCATTCTGTAAGAGAGGTAATAATTTCACTATTACTTTTCTTTGGTGGAAGACACAGTGCAAAGAGTTTTCTAATGAAATCAGTCCCTTACTGCATGCCAAGGCCATCAGTAGTCTTGAAGATAATGGGGTCCCTGAGTCCTTCCCTCTGGATGTATTCAAATGTGAATTCTAAAAAAAAAAAAAAAGACACATATCAAAAACAAAACAAAAAGCCCCAAGGTACAAGATTTGTAGATAGCCTCTTACAAAAAACAACACGTCAACTCATCTCACAGAGTTCTAGGTATAATCACAAAAGGTTCTGTTTAAAAAAAAGAAAGAAAAAAAAAAGGAAATCTCAGTACACTCGTCTCACCTTCACCCTCCATGTGTTTGATCAAGTCACTGCCGAATCTCCCACATTCCAGCTTTTCATCCAGGTCAAACATTCGTTTTCCTTCAATTTCATCATCGGAGATTCCATCGTCCTGATAGCGGCGCTGTGTTCGCGTACGCTGAAGACAAAGAAAGGTTTACAGTTAGCAAGTCTGTGCCATCCAAACTCTTAGAAATAGCTCAGGGTTTATTTTCACAAAAATTTCAGGACCTTTAAATAAAATTTTAACTTCACAGAATGAAAAAAATAGACATGTTTGTTAATTTAGCATTTTATTCCTTTTATCTTGATATGGCAAAAAAAAAAAACCCTGCTCACAAACACCAAACAAATGAATACAATACAAAAAAAAAACATATTTACAGTTCTTATTTGAAAGCTACATATTCACTGTATAAGACAAAGTAATCAATTACAGACACTGCACAAAAACCCATTTAGCAAAATTTATTTTTAAAATACAACATACATGTAACGTAGCTCTAATGTCCCCATTCATTTTGAGATCAGCGACTACAGATAATATATATAATTTCTAAGGATTTAAATATTTTAAAAGTAACTTCCAAACACTATATAGATGTTGATAATCCTGGTACTCTAGGCAGTTTACATAGTAACCTTCATCCAGATTGGTTAACGCATAGAAGAGAAGTTAGCGAACAGACATACATACATACACTATATCTATTATAGTAAGATGTACTCTGTGGGCTTGTCACTCAGAAAAATATAAATTATATTGAGGTAAAAATTTGTACGGCTTCATAAATTATGCGACACAAACCAAGAATTACAGCTACGCACAAAAGCCATCCACCAAGAAGAACAACCGGACTTTCCAGTATTTCCCAGCTTCATGACCTTAACTTCACTGTCTCAACCTCTCAAACCAAGGTCCCAAAATTGCAGTTTACCAAACAGTTTCCAATGCATAAAGAGCAAATAAAAAAGGTGCCGTTTTGTCACAAAACCCCAGCAAAACTCTCAGTTATGAGGGGGAAACCCCTGTCAGCATAGCCACACTGGCCGAGGTCTGGTAAAGGTTATTGATAAAGCCTGTGAGGACTGTGATCAATCAACAGTGTATTGTGAACCTGGTGGAGTTTTGTATCATAAGCTTAATCGTTTACAAATGTGGTACAAGTGGGTATTTAACTATGTGCATGGTTACTACACAACAATAACTCAAAGAACAAACACAGTTTGACACCATGAGTTAAATACTCATAGAAAATAAAGAAAGAAATGTTTGAAATTTTTAGAAAATACAAAATGTAACAAAAAGAATTTAGACTTTAGCCTAGTTTCCACAAATTTTATCACATATACTAAAGGTATCTTATTTATAATAATCAGCTGATGCTGAGGAGATCTGGTTGGAGGCACACACACTTAGGTTTGACAAAATGGGGATAGAAATAACTGAGAGCTGGATAAATTAAATTTGCTTGAGAGGAAAACCACTGAAAACCAGCTGTATATTGCAACAATATACTTAACCATTATCTCACTAACAACTGGATTACCTTTTGGCATCAAGCTAAATTTTATTATAGGCGTTTAACGGGACTTTAGACCTATACCACAACAATTTTTTAAGAAAAGAAAGAAACTGAAACTGGCAATATAAAAGCTTTAAGCAAAGAGCTGGATAGATGTAAACCAATCCAAATTCATCACTCAGTCAGACACAAAATCAGTTCATCTGGGAAACAAACAGTATTACAGTATTACAAAAGCAGGGGTTAATCTGCTACACAGTGCCCCCCTTTAACTCCCCTCCTGCCATTCACCCTATGCAGCACTGCTTGGCAAGACAGATGGATGAAGCACACGAATACTCTTCTCAGATCTCCCCACCCCCATCTCTACACCACAAATGTAGTATTATTTAAGATATAATGGTCCTTACTTTCAAAGGACACACCGTCCCTATTATTATTAAACTAAACCAAGGTAATATTACCAAAGCTTCCAGATAAAGCAATAAAAGAAGCAAGCAGAATTAATAAAGATAGTATTAAGCAACCACTTTACGTGTTCTTTTATTAGGTTTTCGTGCAATAAAAATAATAATCACACATGGCAAGAAGTCTTTTTAATAACATAAATATATATAAATAAATATTGAGCCTCTGCCCCAGTAATAACAGGAATCAGCTGGTGTAATGTTTTGAGTACAAACCGCAGACGGTAAGCTTGGAGTTTATTGCTTTACAACGACAGGGAAGGGGGTGAAACAGGGTCACAGCACAAATGCTGTCAGTTTAAACACTGAACTTGACCTTTTCCTGAACCCAGAGCCTTTACACAGGTTCACTGCCGTTATCATTATCATTAGGGTGCCACACAAAACAAAAAAAATGGGACCATTACCGTGAACACAATGTGCCAAAAAAAAAGAGAAAAGAAAAGCAGGCCGTCCTAAAGAAAACACATTAGCTCTCATTCACTAAATCGCTTATTGTCCATTAAAAACCCACATTAAAAACGAAGAAGTTGCCTTGTTAACATAAAACAACGATTCCGGGTATTTAACAGTTGGGTGAAGTTACTTACCAGGCGCTTGCTGTACCGTGTATGAGAATCCTCCATTATTCTCTGGAAGCGAAACAAAAGTTTCTGGTCACACAGATGAAATATCCAACCACTGTCCAAGTATTTTAGTTTGTTTTTACACCCAGTGGGACAGAAACACACCCCCTCACATCCAGATAGCCCTGCTAGCGTTAGCCAACAGTGTTACTGTAGCCAGCAAGCTACGGTTAGCACAGCACATATAATTACCAACATAAACGTTCATCTCGCGTCATTCTATGACGATAACTGCCTATAAGAGCAGCTTCATTTTAACACAAATACCAGGAACCACCGTCTCCATTTTCTTCCGTTTTTTAACTGGCCTTATCGGCTAGCGTAAACTAGCTCAGTTGGCAAGCCCTTTCTTGAGTCGTCTGCTATCGCTAGCTAGCTATCGTTAGCCTCTGTACACGGTAGTTGTAAGCTTCTTTATCATTACCTCCGCGATTTAACTCCTTTTAGTCGAAGCGGTCACAGTAATGCTTCCCAACTAGAGCGTCCAAAACCTCCCAGTAAAGTTTCTCCCCATGTTATGGGATAACAGCTGTGTATATTGTTATGTTTATTATTGTGCGATAAAGTTAGAACGGTTCGAAGCCAAGAGACGCCATTTCCAGCTAGTCAAAAAACATACACACGAAACGGAAAAAAAGGAAAACGCTCAGGACCCACCCCTATTTACTCCACTGCTCCGAGAAATTAGCATGTAGGCGCTCTCATTGGCCACACAGTGTGTCACTTAGACCAGATTAGCATATGTTAACATACAAGTATGTTTAGTTTGTCTGTTCCGGTGTGACCGCTCACCGGTAAATTAATATTTTACATAAAACAAATACTGCTAGTATTTTAGAATTAAAATTAGTATTAAGAGCATTTTATATTATTAGACACAAGAAAGTGTCTATTTTTTTGTTACCGGATCTCTACATCTGAAGATTTTATGCCTTTACACTTTTTCTGACAGCATGCACAATGAAAGTAATCAGAAATGCACCACACACCTTGTGATATCTGGCAGAATTAGGAAATTATTCCATAATTTTGGAATAATACTAAAGGAGGACCTAAAATTATCATAGCTGGCTACAGTGGGGGGCATTAAGAATGAGAGATATTGCTCTTGTAATGAGCAGCAGTTCTCTGGGTTAGACTGATTTGAACTGATGGGGGCGCAAGAGTAACTCGAATGACCACTCGTTACAAGGTGTGCAGAAGAGCATCTCTAAACCCGTTGAACCTTGAAGCAAATGGGCTACAGTAGCAGTAGACCACATCGGGTGCCACTTCTGTCATTTAAGAACTGGAAACTGATGCTACAATTTACACGCGGTCACCAAAACTGGACAATAGAGACTGGAAAAACTCTGTTTGTTCTGCGACATTTGGATGGTGGGGTCTGAATGTGGCGTGAAGAATATTAAAGCATGGATCCGGCAAACACAGAGCAGGAAAACGAGCGCACCCTCATCTGCTGCTTGCCCCGCATCGTGTGGTTGGGCGGGGCTTGCAGCTGGTTAGAAAGAACAGCGAGATGGGGATGAAACGAGGTCAGGAAGGCTCCTCATCCGCGGATGCAAAGTCGTGCTTATATCAGCTGCTGCATTTACGTCTTTGACATAGTAAAATAGCTCCACACGGCCGGTGCTATGCAAGTCAGGGTCATCGGGATCCCTCCATGCAAAGAGGTGATCAGCTGAGCCTCATGCAAGAAGCGAGCCGCACACAGCACTCGGTGTAACGCACAGAAATTTTATTACATAACAGGCTTTACTGAGACAACACACAGCCAGTGAGAGACTGACAGCCGCTGTTACGGAAAACCACATCAGACAGATCTCACACACAACAAAGTCACGCACATTTTTAACCATAATTATGACAAACAGGCCAGAAAATACCACTAAACTGGACACTTTGGAACAGATCATTTTGGAACCGAGACAGTAAAATAATCGAATATATAGATAAAAAAAAAAAGAAAGAAAAGAAAATGATTAAAATGTTGTCTTCCGAAGTTCTATTTTCTCCTGAAATTGATAATTTCTCTAAATATGGGGTTTTCCCTTGATGCACCACCAGGAGGCGCTAGAGTATACGATTACAAATCACATGTCAAGTCACCTGGCTGTGAACAGTCAGGCTGAGACATCTACACACAATACATTTCAAACACTTCATACAGCAAGAAAATGGTTTACATTTCAATTAATAATAAAAGGGAAAGTGAACGGGACGAATGTGGTTTTTTGTTTTTAAATATTTTATTGTATATAAATAAGGGGGTGGGGGGTGGGGTCAAGGAGCATCAAGGAAATATTCCTAATTTTGGAGAAATCCTTCGTGCCTAGAAAAACCACACAGAGACAAAAGAAATGCAGTCTTTAAGCATTCAGAGAGTCCGCATAAACAATAGCACTGAAAGGCTGATGCAGGTGTTTTTTTACCTGTGTAGAACATTTTTTATGAGAAGAAGCTGTAGAGATAGGAGAACCCAACGATCCCAATGATGGCACAGCACAATGTAATCATCATCTTTTTCTGAAGATGCAATCAGAAACGCACAGTCAGACAACAAAGAGAGGAATCGGGCTTTACTTTGCAAGCCAACGCAATTATCAACATTGATCGACACTGGTTTGAGGAAACAATTGAGCAAAAGCAGAACAAAGGGTCATAGAGGTTTGTGTGCAACTGTGTGTGTAAAGAGACAGGAAAGGTGAAACAACTTACCCCCCTTTTTTGACACGTGTGCACCAGGCTTTAAAAGCTGTACTTTGCAACACTGTGGTTAACATGCTGACAGCAGCTACTACACTCCAATAAAACACACATACACCACTTTGCAACGAGCAGTCAAATTCAGTTAGATAATTCCATTTCTGCAAGTCAAACACGACAAATAAACACTGGGTAATTTAACACATAAAATCTTTAATTTCTGATAAAATCATTGACATTTACACAGGTAAAAAAGCTTCAATTTTCTCTTATGTTCCAGTCTGTCCCAACGGCTCAAATAAAATAGATTGTGCCCCTAAATGATGATGATGCTCCGGGATTCTCAATTTCAAGTGCTTCATACAAAACCACAGTTTAAAATGTAATTCATGCTTAAATTGCAACATTGTTTTACTGAAATCGGCCTACCCCCTTATGTCAGGGCTTCTCCTCATGACTGGTTGGTATTGTTTTTGTGTACGGCTGGAATCACGTGCTTTAATTACCCTGTTAAAGCCACTAAATGACAACCAGTGCACTTTGGTTTGGTAAACTGTCAGTTCCAAAGATTGTCTTTACCTCAACATGAAATGAAATGAATGAAATGATGACAGACAACCATTACTGAATTCAACAGGGAGGTACACGTTGCTTAAGCTAATGTGATCTAATACACAGCCCTGCAAAAATCCTGTCGTCTTGTGCATTCATGCTTTTGTCTTTTTTTGAAAATACAAGTTTTCTATTTACATTAAAATGACTTCTTTAAATTAAAAAAAAGGAGGTATAATGTTCATTTTAGTTTAAATTGTTCATTAAGACTCGTTGGGCTTTTTGGAGGACGTACTTTGTGGTGCGGATGAACTGGTTACAGTAAGAGGTGTTTGTAATATTGTCCCCACCCCCCACATTCACTAATGAGGACAGTCTAAATATTAGACACACCTATGAAGTAAAGAGCAGCACACATACAGCCTCCGCGATGTTTAAAAACGTCAAACCATTACATCTCTAAGGCTGTGTAAACAAAAACTGAACATTATCACCTTCGCAAACATCAGATGTACTGCAGGGCTGTGTCTAAAACTGGCAACTCAGTAGTAAAACCTAAAATATGCCTGTTAAGGCATTTCCCAGTAGTAAGACAAGACTAGCCAAGGATACTTTACAGAGTGCCCATTTGTATGTGACAACATAAGCAACATGTCTTAGAATAGTACAATAAATACAAAAAGACTATTCTGGCACTTATGGGAAACAAACCACTAGTGTTACTACTAGACTCTCTAAAAATCCTTTGGCATTGAAATATTTCTACAGCACTTTAACAGGAGGAGTAACTGTGTCTATACATGTAAAAGCTTTGGTTTGGGTTGTGAAAAGGATCAAATTTCAGCTCATCACACGCGCCTGTAAGTTCATGAAATGTGTTCCCATAAGTGCAATCCTTCACATTTGTTTTTGTTTTGTTTTTTTAAACAACCAGTGATAATTACAGATATCTGAGTTATGCATTTGGAAATGTTAAAGTGCTGGAACTCCCCAAATCCTAACAACAACAACAACAACAACAACAACAACAACAAAGAAATCCCACAGCAGTGAAAATTCACTGGGGAGATTTTCAATCATAAAATCATGTCAATGCTCCAAAAAAAAAAAAAAAAAAAAAAAAAAAAAAATCAGGGAGTTTATGTGCTTCTGAAAGCTTTCAGATGACAAATGCTTCCCAGCTGATTCTTTGGCAGCAAATGTTGAACAGTGAAATGTTTAGTGACACTGAAGTGATGTTTTATTTCCCAATTCCCTTTTCGCCTTCACAGAGGTACAATAGACAATGTACCTCATATGTCAGCTTTGGTCTTGTTTCCTCTTTTGCAGCAGAGCATCCTCAATTGTCCAAAAGTGAGGGAGACCTCAGTGTGTTTTATTCGATTGAAAATATCTGCACTTTAATATTCTTATGCCCATATGGAGTGATCAGGATCAGTTTTTCCTTCTGCAGGCAGGCTGATGACTAACGGTGAGGATGTTGAATACACAGATGATGAGATGATGGCAGCGATCAGCCCTATAGTGTCTGGGTGAGGATGATGATGAGGATAATGAGAAGAACCACGGCACAGACCACAGAAATAATGATGATCTTCTACAGAGAAGGAGAAACATACACAGAAACAGCGTTGATGATGGGATACCTACAACTGAAAAACACCCACAAACTCAACACCAGCTGGGACTAATTCGCCACTACAGTAACCAGAGGCAAGAGGCCCAGAACAGGAGAATAACAACACACCCAAAGTACTTCAAACAAGCACACACACCTCGAGTAAGCCCTCTGGATAGTAAGAAAACACACACTGAGCCTCAAAGGAAGTGCAAACTCCTTCCCAAAGCATGCCTAACAGACACACACCCATTATACAGCAGGTATTTGCTCAATTACTCACCCTTAGCGCTTCTCTTACTCAAATAACTCATCATCATTTCTTTAATCCCACTGACAACCCGATTGCCAGAGCCACTATGATCACCAAGATCACCACAATCACAATTATTATCACCAGTTTCTGTTGGGGACAATTAAGACATAAATTATCAGATCCAATGTCAGTGTGAAAACAGCAGGACATCAGGTCTGTACTATATGACAACAGCAGATGTATCAGATAACATCGATTACTCTTGAGGCTTATTTGCCACAAAAACTCTGCACATTAGTATTGCTCAAGATTGAAACAGGATCAGGGTTGATTGTCTGTTGTCCTGACAATACAACAGTTTGCCTTTGCACACACAATCGGTGACAGCCAGAAGCAAGCACACAACATCTCCAACCCTACAACACAGCAGCAGTTGTGGTTACAGCTTTTATGTGAAAACTGCACATCAACACAGTAAGGATGAAGCTGAAGAGAAAGGACAGAAAGAAAAGAAGCTGTGTGTGTGTGTGTGCGAGCACGTGTGTGCGTGCGAGTCGGTGGGAGGGAGGATGCTTTTTATTCTGCTACGTGTTGCTGGGCAGGTCACAGTGGTGTTTAAAGCACAGGGTTCCACAGGCCACAGGGCGGTAACGGAGCAGGTAGAAGGGGTCGGAGAGCACAAGTCATCACAGGGGGAGGTGGGAATGGTCTTCAAACAGGTTTCCCAAAAGCATCCTCTAGTGGAAGAGGAATTCCAACTATTCCCAACCTGAAAACAATAAACAACCGTGAGCAGGAGCTGCCTTCAGGACTTCTGCTTGATGATTGTTGGGGTTGAGGACTGTGTGCAGGCCTCTCTGGGACGGGATCCTTCTGAGGACAGAAGACACTGGGGACACCGCACAAGAGCTTGTGACAGGTTGTTTGTTTTTAACCATCCCACACACTGATGGTATGTTATCCAATGGTAGTTAACAGCTGTATCATCTCCACACTAGTTAATGCTATCAGTGTGTGTAAATCTAAATTAGGGGAGTTAATGTTACAGATCTTTTAAGGGTACCTGCCAGAAGAATTAACACCACTTACAATGTTTGTTATCCAGTTAAAAAGACCCATCAGGAGCTACTGTATCTAAACGTAAAGTCTAAACATGAAAAGGAAGGTTAACCAGGGGAGACATCTTTACTTTTTGTTTTTTTATTATTGCTCATACAGCTTATTGTGGATTCAGAAAACCCCCTCTAAGTGCATTTAATAAGTCACTAACTTGTAAATGTTGAAGGTCAAGCTTCTACGTTTGAAATCAAGTCTTAGGGGTCAAAGTACCCTATATACCTTAGCATTTAAGAGGACAATTTTCAAAAGCCCAAAAATCTATTATTTTGTTAACAGAGTTAGCACTTTTCACTGATGAGGACTTAAACAAAAAAAAATATTGTCAAGAAAAAAAATTATCTTAACTTTTGAAGTCTGTTTAGCCTGAAGGACTTTTTACAAGGTTTACTACCCTGTACAACCTGCATTACACCTGCATGACGGTGCAGTTTCATTAGGTTCTGCTCAACATGAGACAGAAGAAGGCAGACTACATTTCCATGTGCCGAACATATTGTAATTCACAGTCAGGCTGGAGAACAGTTTTTTTGTCCCATGGTATCAAAGTT
The DNA here is from genome assembly GCF_013358895.1 of Oreochromis aureus. Classification (NCBI taxonomy): domain Eukaryota; kingdom Metazoa; phylum Chordata; class Actinopteri; order Cichliformes; family Cichlidae; genus Oreochromis; species Oreochromis aureus. The sequence continues at coordinate 13,827,934 of NC_052943.1, read as the reverse complement.
ATTCTGTTTAATTTATATTTTTAATCTTTGTCCTGCTTGTTCAGAACTATAACTAGATTTGTAAATGCAAAGTTATTAAATAAATAATTCCAGTGCTTTTGGGAAACCTGACCATTGTTTTCGATGATTATCACTCACACGGCGAGCCTCTTGCTGAAACTTTGCAGCTTTTTTAGTGTCTGCAACAGCGCGCTCCACAAAGCCCACCGACTGGTCCATGTTGCTCTCGATCCTGTCAATCATTCCACCCTGATGTAAACGGCACCAGAGGTAAAGAAACGCAGCAGCGAAATTAAACAGAAAGAGAGAGAAAAAGACAAGCACCAGCAATGCAACAGTTGGTGCGAATGGCAACGTGTGCGAGTACTGGGCGAGGGAGGGTGAGAGAGACATGGCGAAGGGAGGATATGTAGGCACACTATGTGGTTTAAGTGTGTCAAACAGTGAGGAGTGCAACAGTATACAGAAGATAAGCAGGAAAAAAAGAAAAGCAGCTTGGTGCTATGACTGGAAAGAAAAGAAAAAAAAAGACATTACCTTGCGTGCTTTGGTCTGATACCTTACAGCTTTTTTGGTCTGTTCCTTTGCTGCTTCTATGTGGTCCACCGACTTGGCTATATTCTGCTCTATGTTTTCTACCAAGTCACCCTGAAAAACATGCAACATTCTGTAAGGTACTGACACTTAAGCAGAAATGAGAAGCAGATTGGGTTAAATACAGAGGAATACATCCAGTTAGAGGGGTATTACATGTTCACTGAACAGTTAGATTGCCAACACCTGCACTGAGAATCTCAGGGGTTTGTTTTGAATTCTGACATTTAACTTTAACTTGAATCACTTTTTATAGCCTCATATAGAGATCTATAAGGAGAGATCCAGGACGTTAGCCTTAGTGGAGAATTAGCTCTGCAGGCACCCTTCTAGTTCTCTCCTGTAACTCAACTTTCAAACATAAAACTGGAATTAAAAGTGGCAAGAAAAAAAATATCCAAAACAATCTCACAGCACAACATGAAACATGTGCATAACAACAACCCTTACCTTACAAAGCCTTTTCCTCAGACAGCATGGTGCAAGCAACAAGAAATATGTGGTTATATTTAGTTAAGAGGCTAACAGTAATGTCCCTGTACCAGCTAGTGAGAAGTTTGTTGACCTTGATGATTTATTCACTAATGCATTTCTATTGGTACCGTTAATGCAGAGTGATGGGATGGAGGTGACAGTGGCAGAAGAGCGCAAAGAGTAAAGGAAAGACATGCAGCTGGAAAAGAGTAAACAGAGTAATGATGTGCAAAGAGTTGGATACAGTCAGGGCTGAACACAAGGCCATGGAGAGGATTTAAGGATGGATTCAATGAATGAACAAGCAAATAAATTCGAATGAAATGACAGGCAGGTGGATGCAGAGTACCTGGCTCTCGACCAGCATGGCGATGTCTACAAACATATCGTGCAGCTCCTTAATACTACTCTCCAGACGGACGATGTCTTTGTGTCTGGCTTCAATCTCATTCAGGGCTTGTTTGGAGATCCCCGAGTCTATAATCTGTGCAAAGGAGAGGCTTAACATTACCGCACAGCATCAGTTAAAACACATGTGGCTAAATGAATATTTGGCATTGATTCAAATCAATGTGTATTCGCTTAAAATGGCACCAAGGCAGAAAACAGTTGTTGTGAAAGAGCCTTAAAATCTAAAATCTATTCAAGGACACCACTACACAACAGTCCCGTCCTTCCCAGCAGCTGGACTGTTTTTCTCCTTAACAGTTAAGTTAGGTCAAAGTCTAGCCTGTTTGTTACAGGAATGTGAGACGCCGTATCTGAAAATATCAAGTCAAGCTGTGTGTCCTTGTGCAAGAAATTCCTCCATACTTGTATATTTTTTTATCAACGTGAGCTCAGAGAATCTTGGCTACATTTTCAAGTTTTTCCAGCTGCTGCGTGTAGCCAAAGCACCACAACACAATGCTCCTTATCTCAGTGTGTCATGAGCAGACTGAGTGCGAGTCAGGTCGACTCCTAAGCGCTAATAATTAGCTGACACAAGCAGTTTTAAGTTTTACTGAGAAACGGACGACTCGGCTTTCACAGTTCAACCACATCATGATGGAGTTAACGTTAAGGTACGTTAAGGAAAATGCATATACGTGCACAAACGCACTCTCTTACCCCTGCAGTGAACACAGCAGCATTACCACCCTCCAACATCTCCTCTAGTTCTTCATCCGTAGTTGCTTTTCCAGCTGGAGAGGAAAGGGAAAAAGGAAAAGGAGCGGGATTAATGACAAAGACGACAATGGAATCGTCAGATGTCTTTGTTGGTGTCGCTGTGACTCACTGATCTCGAGCTGTCTCTGAATACGTCCTTTACTCCTCTCCCGGAAATCCACCTGAGCTTCATTATACTTTGTCATCACCTCCACAAACTTCCTAGACAGCACTGCATGCTGGGAGGTAACAGAATAACCATGAAAGAGCTTATAAGTAACACTTTTAAATAATGAATGCAGAAACCTAAAGATAAAGACACGTGTATTTGTCCCATCTTCCTCCCCTCACCCCCAACCAGTTGCAGTAGATGACTGCCACGCCCCAAACCTCGTTCTGCTGCAGGTTTCTTCCTTTTAAAAGGGAGTTTTTCCTTCCCACAATCACCAAAGCACTTGCTCATAGGGTTTCATTTGATTGTTGGAGTTTTCTGTGTTTTCTCTGTACTGTTGTAGGGTCTTTACCTTACTATATGAAGCACCTTGAAGCAACTGTTGCGGATTGATTGAAACTGAATATTTTAGAAATGCCAAACCTCTTAAAGCAGAAGTATTAACAACCACCCTCTTCTCTTGATTCTCTATTTACCCACTTTTACCTACTCTTTACCTAAAATACAAAAAATAAGACCATCAGAAAACAAACTTCACATACAACGCCCAGCATGAGGGGGAAGTTCACAACCAAAGCGCTTTCTCAAAAGGTTACTTGAATCGTCTGAAGGAGATGATTTACCTGTGATTTACGTATCCGCGTGTCAGCCGACACCCTCTCCTGCTCTTCCGACTCCAGATTTCTCTCAATGGCTGGGAAGAAGGCAGAGTTACTTCACTTAAATAACCTTGAACTGATTAAATATAACAACTATTCACTTGTTTACTAATCCAACAAACATACAAGTTATTCATAATGACAGGCTGTATGTAGAAATGGGAGCAGGACTCACTCTTGAGTTTGTTCCTTGCACCGTTGGCCAACTTCTTTATGTCATTGGTGATCGCCTCCAAATCCTCCTGTGTTTCTGTGCAGGATACAGCATAGTGCAGATTTTCAGTGCTGATGCCTTTCCTGATCAATGTTGTGTTTTTTGTAACGCAAAAAAATGAAGTAAATGTCAAAGCTGGTCAAAGCTTCTTACTCTGATCTGATGTGGGAGCAGACAAGATGACAGAGTAAAGCTTTTTCACTTCTGTCACGTTCTCATCGATTTTATCAATATTGTTTCTGATTGCCTCGATCTGTAACACAAGGACACACCGCAAATGGCAAACACATGCAAATCACACCATCTTAGAATGTGCAGGTCCTCGTGAATGCAAGTGAAGCAAAACAATAACACTCAGTGCATACATACACCCATAGCAGCACTTACCTCCGAAAAGAACTCATCCATGAAGCCTGCGTTGTCCACAGCAATCTCCACGTCATCATCATCTTGATCACACACCTATAAGAATAAACAGAAAGAGCAGGACTAAGTGCGTGAGGTGGACAGACCCACAGGCCTTATATTTCTCAATGGCTTTTCATCAACCTGTTGTCTTTAGGTCAAGAGCTGACTAGTTGCTGCACATTTATGGTATTAATTATTTAATCCATATTTTGGGGCTTCACCAGAAAGAAAACCAGCACTGCTAACACTCCACTGGATTAAAGATCCATACAAAACCCCCTAAAATTCGTTTTTAAATCCAAAACCAGCCATTTGTTTAGGACATCAGTAAAATGTTAACTATTCAAAATGCCTTACAACAACCTGCAAGAAGACAAAGTAGCTGAAGTTGAGTTTATACAACTTTAATCAGAGGACTTCCTGTTTGGTAATTGTGGGCAGCGTTGTCCTGCTTTCATGTTTCGTGCTAAAAAAAACTATTTCAACCTAATTTCAGTATGGAAATTAAAGGAGAGGTACCGTAGTTTAGTGCATTTTCAGCATACATGTTATTATTAGTTACATAAATCAACAGGATAAAAGAAAAAATAAAACTCTTAGCTCATGTGCGCATGTGAAGCATGTGTCCTGAAGTAGTGACATTGGTTGAAAATGTGAGGTAGTAAGTCCTGCAGTCCACTAATTAAAAGTTTTGTTTTACAAGAGGTAAAAATACTGTACATTACTGAAACCCCACCAAATCAAAGTTAAGACTCTCAAATTGAGCAAACAATTTCAGCTCAAACAACAGAATCTTAGTATCAGCAAAAAAGTATAATTTAACCTCCCCAAAAGCCATAAAATGTGGAAGCTGCAGTTTCTGTCATTTTGAAAAGAAAGTCCCTGTGCTCTGTCAGCCCAGCCGCCACACATGCAACATCAATGGAAAGCCCAGGATTTCCCCTAGACTCCTGTGGAGATTCAGAAATTCTTTTATTGCTGCTATATAACCTGCATCATTATAATTGCATTAAGAACATGTTTTACAGCATTATTTTATTGGTAATATTTCTTACAGGGTTCATGTTGCATTGGAGATGTTTGTCATCACATTGACCTTTTCTATTTACAGGTTTAGGTATGATCAATCTATACACATTGCATATTTGTGCTTATTTGGAGTTGATGTTCCAAAAGGGTCTTAAGCTTCACTAGCAACGGTTCAGGTGATACATGCTGAGGGAAGATGAGAACATAGAAGGTTGATTGCATGCATGCTTACAATACACAATAAATCTAGTAATAGGCCTGAGCGAAGGCCCAAATGTATTTTGCTTCTTTTTGTAACCTGTTGCACTTTGGTCTACTTGGTGACTGATGACCAGAGTCAGGGACTAGCCTCAGAGACCCTGAAGCTTGAAATGTATTACCTTGTATGGAAGGTGTTATCAAGGAGAGAGGTCTTATGTCTGTTTATAGCCATTAAAGATGTATAAGGTGCACCATTGACGGTACACAATGTATTTTTACTCTGTGATTGACGCACTGGGGGCGTGATCCCTAAATGCTATAAAAATCAGCGTCCAGTGTATTTTTGGGGGAGATATAGTGAAGGCATATGCTGATATTTTTTCTCTGCTAATAAACTCATCGTTTGATTGCACTTTTCTGGGGCCTCCGTGGTTTGTTTCTCTGGTCTGCATTTGATCGATCTCACAACACTCCATAAATTGTGCTTGACGTAGAGGTCTCAGACTCATGCCCCCGACAGAGGACAAAAATGAACTAGTGGGTGTTAGAAGAATAACCTCAATATCAGTGCCTCCAACACTGTCAAACAGCACCACAGACTAGCTTGCAGATTTCCCGATCCAGATCTGGGAGGATCACATCCGGAGAATGCCCAGTTGGCGTCTGCAGTGCAAACAGGCATGTGGAGGCCATACATGTTACCGAGCTATTTTATAACAATTGGATCAGCCTGGAGATCAAACCCATCTAAGACGTTCTCATGTATTACATATTACTTTAGCATTAAAGTATATTTCCTGTGAAATATACTGAATAAATAAATAATGACATAACCATCCATGGTTCAAAACCAATCTTCCATCCACTTTCTTAACTACTGATCCAACTAGCAGTGTACACCCAGCATCCCCCTGGGGGCTCCAAACCTCTGTTTAAATAATTCAAAGCCACGTCCGTGTCCGTTAAACTCTGCACTTGTTAGTTTTTGTATCTCTAAAACCTTACAATAACAGTATTTAAATTAAACCTTTAACACTGGTGCAAAAAATTGAGGTCAGCAGTGGAGGCTCCAGGAAGTTCCTGTTCCCAGCCAGAAGTTAGTCTGGTATTCACCTATAAAGACCACACCCAGAAACTTCAACACTTTGGTCCTCGCATGGATTATACTGTGGTTAGTTGTGAGCTTTAGAAGTGCTGCTAGGGGAAGTATTTCCCGTCTCAATGCAAAGCTAAACAAACTGGCTGTTTGGAGTCTGATGAGAAGAAGGATCTCTCTATCTGTAGGGTAAATACGAAGCCTCAAACAACCAAACAACATTAAAGGAAGTGTCTTCAAATCACACTGTTAGACGATATCTTAAATTAAAATAAATAAATAAGCAGCTGTGCTTTCTTTAAACAAAGTAGAGTCAAAATAATTAAAATTAGTTTAATTTAAAATTTAATTTACAACTTTACACATTTATTTTAGAGAGTTTCTCTGTTTAATGTCTTTTTTCTGAAGTTTTTCTGATTGGGGAGGAAAAGCCACCGAACACCGTTTAGACCGTGAGCCTCCATGCAAAGCTATACTAATGAAAGTGCTTCCTGGTTAGCAGCTCAGCCTGACCCTAATCAGTTTACATCCAGCATTTCATCAGAACGCTTGACGCTGCTGACTATACGTGTCACAAGTGACGGGCAGTAAACACAAGTCAGCACTGATGGTTTGCTACGCACGCGCTAAGCACTGGCAGTGAATATTTAACGTCTAGGACCAGAGGCAGGCTCCAAGATGTCAACCAATTTTCACTCTAAGCTGACTTTAACAAAACTGAGGCAGACTGAACGGACATCATGGCCACGCTGTGACAGTGTTTGATAAAGCGAGAGAAAAAAAAAAAAAAAAAAAAAAAAAAAAAGCAGCTCTATTTGCTTCCTCCCTTCTAATTACTTCCGCTTTTAAGTTAAATATGTTCTGATCAGACACCCGATGAGCTGTTCCAGGCGTTTGTGCTTTGTGACAGGTGACTCTGTGTGACCTGCAGAGGTCCACAAATTTGGAATAAGCTTCAAAGCACTGATTTAGGTTAGTATGATAATGTATGTTGGAAATTAAAGATGTATTTGCTGTATATTACCTGAGGTTTGGGCTCTTACTTATGGAGAGGCCCATTTCACAAATAACCATCTTTTTTGGAATTTGTATTTTAATTGATTTGTGAAACCTTTGGCTCTTCAGGTGTGCACCTGGGTCAAAGTCGAGGCACTGAAAATGTTAAGACGTCATCCGTTTGATGCCTCTGATCTCATATCGACTGACTCACACACAGTATTTACAATAGTAAGAATAAATATAATAAATATTACGGTTCATTCACGCTGCACCTGTCCTGTGCTCCTGTTGTGCTTCTTTTCACTGTCATATTCAAAAAGTAAGCATTTTCTTTTGCAGTCCTCAGTTTCTGGAGAGTTTCAACATTTCCGGACATTTTACAGACAAAAATGATTAACTGAGAGAATAATCAGCAGATTCATCAGTATTGAAAGTAATCATTAACCCTTCTGGGCAGTAACATTTACTGCAACTGCATGAATGCCGACTTTTAGACTTGGCCTTTAACCTTCCAGCCTTCATCTAAAATTTGAATTGCAAATGTAGCCGAGACCATTTGCTTCAGGCTGGCGTACCTACAGCAGTAGTTGAACCGAGTTTCCAGGACATAGTGCTTGCTTTTGAATCTCTCAGAGAGTTATTCATCAAACGCACCACTCAGACTCACGCACAGTCTCACACTGCATTTCTGCTCTTGTGAGATAAGACCAAGCACTCACTTCCTTCCAGTGTCTCTCATTCAGCAAAAACAAGAGGAAAGGGAGTGATGTGTGCACCAAACCAAACAACCAAAGACCACAAAGACACACACACACACACACACACACACACACACGCCACTGCTTGTAAAAACATCGTGATAATGACAAGAACAGTCAGAGGCAGTGACCTTATCCAAGTCATCAAGAAAACTTTAACAGCATTACTCAATAAACTCACTTGCTCATCTCATGACTTTACTTCACTTCAGAAGACACAAAGAAATTCTTGGATCAAATTCTTACAAACCACTTCAGCTTAAAGTTTGGGAGGTGGCCAACTCTTCGTGATCGGTTTGTGAGATGTCAAATATTTGGGAGGCATGTTTAGACAGGTGAACAAGGTTTATAAGAAACAATATCTAACATGAGCTTTAAATGGTGCTGTGAGCCAAAATCCAGCCCGACTGTCGGTGAATTAGATTTGCTCGCTTAGAAATAAAAAATAGAATAACAAACAAAAAACATGACAGCTATAATCTCATGCAGAAGATTGCATTTAAGATTTTGATGGCTGCACAGTGGGTAAAAATTAGGTCAAGTGGACATCAAGATTAGAAAACAGCAAACACCCAGCACAGCAACAGTGCATAAAAATCAGTCTGAGCAATTTCTTTTTCCCTTTTATGCAAACTTTTCCGTCATGTTCATTCTGTATACAAAGCATGTATACACAAACCGTGTGTCATGTTGCATAATTCTTCTTAACGAGGCAATGACTCGACAGAGTCTGAGGCAAACACGCTGACCATCATAAAATGGTTCATTATTCACCATCTTTAAGTTTTTCTGAAAAACTTAGAACTGCAAAAGTTAGAAGGAATCAAAGAAATGAATAAAAAACAACTTTATAAGCAACTCACGTCTTTAAGCTACTGAAAGCCAAGGGCCATTGTCATGTATACACAAGCCAGTTACTCTGACTGCAATCATGGCACAAATTCAATTTTCTTGCCAATTAAAGGAAACAAGGAGGTGATAAACTGCTAGATTTTGGCTCTGTAACCTCAGGCTTAGGCTATTTATAATGCAGTTATCTGACAAAAAGAATTTGGTTCACCCCTTCATCTAAAGATGATCGATTCTGGCTCCTTTTAGCTGCAAAGCTAAGCCTCAAAATGCGACATGTATGTAAGCTTGTTTCTGCCATGAAAAAACATCATTTTTTGCCTGCTGTTAGCAGCTGAGAATGGCGATAGTGGAGCTGAAACTATGTGGACACCAGTAGAGCTACAGGACAAGATCGACCAATCCGAAAAAAAGAAACAAATATAAAAACAGCAGAGGTTTCGATGAACAATAAAAAGTTAATAGCCAAGCAAAAAAAAAGAAAATCACTTTGGAAAGTCATTTGTAAGGATTTGTTGCTTCTTCAGGCTAATATGAAGTTCAGTTTTTGGACAATTTGTCGATAAATAATGCAGAAAATAATCAGATAAAATCCATAATAACATGAAATGTTAGTTACTGCTGTCTGAGCAACAGCATTTTCTGTGGGATGGTTTAAAAATGAGCTGCTAGCTTTAAAAGCAGTAGCACAGGGACCTGGGGTCAGATTTACAGCAGCGTGGTGACAGAAGCCCATTTAGTCCATCAGCAGTTTTGGTGATGCAAAGCATCTGACAAGGGATTTAAAAACTCCATATGGCAATGAAGACGCCATGTTTACGCTGTTACATTTTTACCACTGGGTGTAAAGTGCTTTGAGTGACTGATAAGACTAATAAAGTGCTACGTAACTGCACTCCATTTACGATTTGTGCTAGTATCTGCGTCAGGTTAGGAAGCAGAGCAGCACCAGAACCCCAACTCGTCACTGAAGACACAGAACTGAAAACCAGATGAGCTTGAATGAAAGTGCATTTGAAAATACTATGAGGGAACAGAAAGGCAGAACAACAGAAAGTAACAGTCATGTCAGTCTAGCTGACAACTGAGGTTACCAACTTCTCCTCACAGTATTTCTCTAAAAATACAAAAACAAAAAAAAGTGTTAAGAGGAGCTTGGCCGATAAGCTGCCACATGTAACAGTACAATAACTTCAGCAAATTACAATTCAGCGCTTCGTATGGTTTATAAAAGTGCCAAGGTCTTCAGCACGTCAGGTGATGTGATAATGATGCCTGTGGCGTAAGCAAACATTGACATGAACCCACACACACACGTACAGCCTAGATTACTGTCGGCAAGTTAAACATTAGAAAGGAAACTCAAGGAGGGAAATGAAGACAAAGGGATAGAGTGCGAAGATAAAGAAACACAGGAGTAAAGGCGGGTGAAAGTTGTCGGAAAAGATGCAAGTATTACTGGAGAAAAATTACAAATGTCACACGGCCTGCTTATAAACACAAGTCTGGCCTACTTCTGCTGACGTCTGTACTTCCTTTAACGTAAAGCCAACTGTGTTGTGATAAAGATATCTGGGAGTGGGGGGGAGGTGAGGAATACCACTGCTCAAACAATTTTAAAACACAGCAAATATTTGACCAGCAGTTTCAGGTCGCTATAGCAACACAACATCCCTCAACACACGCCATCATGAGTTACTGTACAACAGCAGCAGTATAACCCAATTCAGAAAAGAAGAGACAAGTGATATGAAAATGTGGGAGATTTGCACTGTACTGCATCATTATTGATATAGACACACTGGCCACTTTGCTAGAACCCCATTCCTTCAGAACTGCCTTAATTTCTTGGCATGCCAGAAACCTTCTTTTCAGTCCATCCTGACAGGATTGTATCACAATGTTGCTGCGGATTTGTTGGCAGGATGTCCATGATGTGAATCTCTCGTTTCATCGCATCCCAAAGGTACTCTACTGAAGTAAGTTCTAGTGGACACGGTCAACACAATACTCAATATAGACACTATCCTCCACACCACTAAACCACCACCAGCAGCCTTAATTGTTGAGACACACAGGAGGATCCATGCTTTTATGTTGTTAACAGCAAATTCTGACCCAACTACCTGAATGTTGCTCAGAAATTAAGACTCTTCAGATTATGCAACATTTTCCAGTTTTCTGTTGACCAATTTTGGCGCTGTGTTTGGTAAACCTCGGTTTCCTGTTCTTAACTGACACAAGTGACATCCAGGGTGGCTGTAGCTCAGGAGGTAGAGCAGGTCATCTGCTGATTGGAAGGTTGGTGGTTTGATCCCTGGCTCCCCCAGTCTGCATGCCGAATATCCTTGGGCAAGATACTAACCCCAAGTTGCTCTCCGGTGCATCCATTGGATTATGAATGTTGAGTATGTGTGTAGTTAGAAAACACTGATAAGCATAGGGAAAGAGAAAAGTTGCATGTTGTATAAAGCGCTACATAAGAGTCCAGTTACCATTACCATTTACATCCGGGGTGGTCTTCTGCTCCTGCCCATCTGCTTCAAGGTCAGAAATGCTCTCCTGCATACTTTGGTTGTAACAAGTGCTCATTTGAGTTACTGCTGCCTTTCCATCAGCTAAAATCAGTCTGGCCATTCTCCTCTGACCTCTGACAGCGACAAGGGATTTTCGCCCATAGAACAGCCTCTTACTGGATACATATTCTTTTTCAGACCATTGTCTGCAAACCCTAGAGGTGGTGGCGCGGGAAAATCCCAGTAGATCATTTTAGCATTTCTGAAATACTCAGACCAGCTCATCTGACACCAACAACTACACCACGCTCAGGATCACTTAAAAAACAAAATCACCCCTCTTCTCGATTCTTGACCATGCCTACATGGCTAAATAGGTTGCTGCCATGTGATTGAGTAGCAGACGAATAGGTCAAATGTCTGATTATCTTCATTTCTAAATAAATAGATAAACAAATTATCAAGGTCCTGGGACCAGATCCTTCTTTCTTAAAGAACTATAATAAAGTCTTCCCCTTTATCCAGCAACAGTTAATCAATACCAATGAAAACAGAGTGACTCACCTAAGTTATTTTTAGCCATGACACACCGGGATACATAAATTAAGCTCAATTTCACTGGAATTACTTGGGTAAATATGACCTGTTGGGCTGCAGTTCAGTTAATAAGAATTAGACTCTACTTCAGACCTTATGCTCAGACGTGAATGCACAAAACAATATATCTTGGATAACTTTCACACAGCACTTCCATTCCCAATCATTATCCAAGCTGTAATGCCACTACAGCCATCACATGAGTTACATCATCATATCTCACTATTGTTGTTTGTTTTGTTTTTTTATATATATATGCTACAATTTTTTCTCAATTTTTACTCTCTTAAATCAAAGAGAGTAAAAATTTTCTTTTACAAATACTAAACTCAAACATCTTAAAATGGTCGTTTCTCTTTTTCGGAGTGTACAGAGTCAATATTGATGAGTAAAAGGAGACACTTTCAGAAAACTCAACGTTTCCTAAACACTACTTACCGCTTTAAGCTGCTCCAATCGGTCCTTCATTTTTAGGCGGTTAGCTTCACAGTATTAAAATTAAGAAATAAACACAATATTGTGCAAAAAGGTTTAAAAAAAAAAAAAAAAAAAAAAAACTAGTCCCAATCTCCCAATTTCTCAGCCAGCTGCCAAGCTAGCTGTGCAACAGAGACCCACCGCCAGTAAGGCAGAAAATTAAACTCCCCAAAAGTCTTGACAGATGTGCCTGAGAAAACGACTTTTTTCTGAAAACAGGAGTCTTTCCGTCGCTTTTCCATACAATATGGCTGCTGGATTTGAAGCCAGTGTTTTTTCTTGCTAAATCTCCTCGCTCAGGGGATTAAAACAACAGTTGTGTGGAGCCGTATAATCTGTTTCTCCGCTGGCTACCAGTAATCATTCTAAAACGCACTTTTATGGCTAACGCATGCGCAGACAAGTCCCCCGGTCGCTGGGATGAAGCCACGCCCTGAGCCACCTGCACTCGTGATGCATTCAGGGATTGTAGGAATAATAAACTCACTAACCTGCCGATTTGTTGGAAACCTTTTTAAAAATATATAATAAGGAATCAAATGCGATTATTTTTGTCTTATCAGGGAATTTAGAGAAAGATATAGTGTCACAGAAGATAAACATCCACATAGTCTCACAACAGCTTAACAACATGCTGTTAAATATCAAGTAGCCTGGTTTATCCAGTATGAAGGTACTTATGAAGATAATAAAGAAGCCATAGTATGCCCACAAACATACAAAGGTAACAACTCTAACATACCAATTTTCACTATACTTTCGGGCTTTGTGGTATTATTGGTTAATTAGTATGATGTCATTAGTTTCACTGGTATGTGGTAATAAGTCAAAGTCCATCCATCTTCTTCCGCTTATCCAATCCAGAGCAGTGGCAGGGCTGAACTCCTTGTACACCTTGAACAGGCTGCCAATCTACTGCAGAAGTAATGCAGAGAAACAGACAACAGCCAGTTTTAGGATCATCAGTTAACCTAGAATACCTAGACAGAACATGCAAACTCCAGACAGAAAGGCCCCAGACTGGGTTCGAACCATGATCTTTGTTCTGTGAGACAAAGGGTTTGTTTTTCTACTGCTGGAAGAAGTGAAGTCAAATGATCAGCAACGAGATCATCGATCCAGAGGGAAACACGAATACTTGACACAAATGTCATTGCAAAAGTTGTTCTAATGTTGTTTCTCAAATGTGAACACCACTGTATTGCTGAAGTCACTGGCAATGTTTTTCAGTAAGTGATCATAACTTCACCTTCTTTCTACCATGAATGTCTGAACCAAAAGTCCCCACAATTAATCTATAGTTTAAGAGAGTTTCAGTCAAGACCAAAGTACTCCAATTAAATTAAAACCAATTAAAAGATCCTTCACACTGCCTGTGGGTTAAAACGTGTTTACATCTATTAACCAGATCTATCTTTGCTGTGTCTTTTCTTTTTTAGTTCAGCATGTGGATCACATTGTCATGCCAGTATGTTTACACTGTATTTACATGTCACACCTCAAGGTCAGAGTTCAAAGAGTTATGAGAGTTAATGAATTTTGAAGAGGAAAACAGCATGATTTATATGGTGGCCTGCAGCATGACTGGAGGATCACCACCTTACTCCTTACAGCAAAGTTTTTACTGCTGCCCCCTATTCATTTGCATTTTGGGATATTTTTGCCTTAACCATCGAGGGCAATATAAATGAAACATCACCTTTTATCCCCCCTTGACATTAAACCAGAGTCATAAAAAAAGGAAGCCTTAGAAAGCCTTGGAGTGAGCTGAAGACAATTTAATTTTAACGTAAGCTCATGTTAAAGCAAGTGATCAAGCATACTTATTTATGTATTTATTTTTAATTGCAGAGTTTGATACTCCTAGTTGCACAAGTGACCCAGGACAGTAAAATATAAATTATAAACTAAATCATAAACACTGTTCATCCCATCGGATGTAGAAAAACTGTAAACAACCCATGGTTTATGAGGATTTTATTATAAAGAGGCACTCATAGTATGATCTCTCAGTTAAGTTATCTTATTTAGGCCATGCGTTTTATTGGTTGCTTCACTTTACTGTGAAATATAATATTCTCTATTGGAAATGACAAATCTCGCGGTTTTTAACGTAAAGTAAATGTAGCACGAAGGGTTACCACGCTGATTGAGGGCATTACAGCAGCGTTAAGCCTGTTTTGGGGGGTGGTGTAACGGTAGTGCATGAAAAGCGAGATCGAACTAGGAGCAGTGTGTGTGTGTGTGTGTGTGTGTGTGTTAATAAAAATCAGTCAGATCATGGTTACGGAGGTTTTTAATCTGCCAATGAGAAGAAAAGAGCAAACACCTGTCTTCCTAAACTCAGGCAGCTCTATCCTGTTATAATGACTGCATATTTTAGTGTAATACGTGTACTCGTATTTTCACATGTGCAGTGTGTTTAGCAGCCAGCAGCAGTAAACATGAATGTAGGCCTAATGTTACAGCTGGGTGTCAGGGATCAAAATCACACTCTCCTCTCTCCCACCGTCACCCAATGCATCGTGATCATTTCCTCCCAGCTAAGCCGATAAAGAAAAGTTTTATTACAGCTTGTAATCAAGTGTTGAGAACTGGATATAGATGTCTATTTCCTCATTTGTGGTTTTCTTCTTCTCTACGCTTTCAACACAACGACTAAATTGTGACACGTAAAGTGGGACCCGAGTCTGAATCAGAACATATGGCGCTGCGTGGAGGATGTATGATGTTGCACCCAGATCCGCGTAGTAACCGACACACGTCACAGTGAAGGTGCAGCAGAAATCTATTACATAACCCTACAGGGCGAGTTCACTGTGCTCTCAATTTAAAAAGCAGGGGGGAAAAGGAAAAGCACGGGTGACACCTAGTGGCCACGAGCTTATGATGAAACCCTTCATCACTGGTATCATCTTGTTTGAGATTTCATAAAAGCACACGTGCGTCCAGTGAAGGATCTGGGACTCAGGTAGCTACTTTATGACTGTAATGGTAACACTGCATTCAGTCTCCTTCCACTCACACATTTCTTTTGGCTACTCCTGTGATCTCTGAGCCTCACTGTGCAGAGGCAGAGTGGTATTATAAGATCCATTTTTTGGTCTCTGAACTCACCTTGTAAGTTGAAGACATGTCCCATCAGGCATGGCTGGTAGCATTAAAATGAGCTCCAGTGCCAATCGTAGCAAATTATAGGAGCGTGCGATGTGGAAACTTGAAGGCTGCGCTGCACAAACATGCTCAGTAGTGCCATTGGAAAAATTAAGGTTCAGCGTTTTGTTCAACTAGATATGAGCATGTCAGCGGAAGAAGCCACAGGCTCCGACATGTGCCTTGTAGTCATTACATTTTGAAATTGCCTATTCATGTTATTTATCTTTATTTTTCAGATAAGGATGATTGGCAGATGCCTGGAATTTATGCATGAATAATTTAATAATCTATAGCACTTTGTGCTTCAGTTTGAGTAAAATGATCATTTAAAGTTAAACATACACTCTTAAATTTAGAGCTCCAATGAAAAAACCACTGCTGACCAAAAAGAACAAAGTGCTGTCTCAGATTTGTCAAAGACATCTTGATGATCCTCAAGACTTTATGGAAAATATTCTGTGGACTGACGAGACAAAAGGTGAAATTTTTGCATACTTCTACATCTGGTATAAAACTAAAAGAGCATTTCATAAAAAAGATCACATCAAGAGTCAAACATGGTGATGGTAGTATGATGGTCTGGATGACTTGCCGTAACTAATGGAACCACGAATTCTGCTTCCTATCAAAAAATCCTGAAAGAAAAAGTCCGGCCAGCTTAAGCACACTTGATTTAAGCGGCAGAAACACACCAAGTCCACCTCTGAATGGCTTTAAAAAAAAGTAGTAGATGATTTTGGTGTGTGTGAAGCAAACTCTGAATTTAAAACCCCACTGAGATGCTTTGGGATGACTTTGAACAGGCCTTTCAGGCTTTAAAACACTCCAGTGTGGCTGAAATAAAACCATTCTGCAAAGAGTGGACCATAATTCCTCCACAGCGATGTGAAAGACTCATTATCAGTTATCACAAACACTTGATTGCAGTTCTTGTTCCCGAGATTGGCACAACCAGTTATTAGGTTTAGGGGGCATCTGCTTTTTCACACAGGATCCTGTAGGTCTGGATAACATTTTCTCTTAACAAATGAAATCAACGATAAAAAGCTGCATTTTGTATTTACTCAGATTATCTTTGTGTAATACTAAAATTTGTTTGATAATCTGAAACTTGTAACAAATATGCTAAAACACTAAGAAATTAGGAAGGGGCAAATACTTTTTCACAGCACTGTTGGAACATACTTCCATGCAAACATGGTGTAAAGGGAAAAATAAGGAACAAATTTTTGAGAAGCTTATCTATAACACAGTTTTTAACCTTTACGGATTCAGAAATCTACTCTTGATTTCTTTGACCTGCTCTTTTTCCAGGTTGGAATGATTTCACAGCATCTGTTCAAAGGGCAACTTGCTAATGACCATTTAACCAAAATATTAGTGGCAGCATGTGTGTATGTATTTGACCCTGTATGGATTGAAATAAATTCAAAATAAACTCTGACTCATGCGCCCAATTCTTGTTTTGTTAAGTCATTACAGATGTATGCTGTACATTCACTCCATCCTGGAAAAAGGACTGCTCAAATTAGTCATTAAAACCCCAAATTGCCATGACATTCATGCCCATGCCTTAGATGTATTTGGCTATATCAAGCTTTCTATTTACTCAGTTATATTTTAAAATGAAATCTGAAGCCAATGAAAGGAAGTAACAGTCGATAGCCAGCTTTTGCATTCTTAAACTCAAGATTCATTTAACTGGAAACAATGTTATCTGACACAAATATTTAAAGTATTTTGTGCCTTCCAAAGCCTCAAAGGAGCAGTTTTTTTTACATAATGCCCTAAAGTCTGGATGCTTCGTCAATTTAGTGGCACACTCTTAAGATAAAATGGTTTACACGTCTCCTTTAGCTGTACATGACCATACTTAGTAAAGGTTCACCAAGACAAAGGCTATCATTGTCTACCTCAGGTTTCCATGTGTCCCCTTGGCTCCAACAGTAGTAATTAGTAGATTTGGACAAATTTCAGTATCGCTTTATCTAGTTGTATTTGACCTACTGTGGGCAATGTTGCAGACTAAGCTATGGCATGAGAGTTCTTCTATATGAAACATTTACTGGTAACAGCAGGAGAGCACAAAAGCAGATGCTGAATTTTATTGGTTTCTTTTATCCACCTGAGTTTCAGGAACCTGTACTGTGCACCAAATCATCCTCACCAAGATGCTTGAATATACTAGAGCCACTTTTTAAACTACGAGGCGCTCCCTGTGAAGTCGTTGGCGTGCAGGCAAATCACAACAAACACGCCCGTGTTATATCGAGAATGTTTTTATTCAAAGTTTACTCCCCTTAGTGCTTCCAGTACACCGTACAACAGCATTATGTGAGCTGGGTAAGTGCAATGGAGGGTGCTCGACGATGAAGAGTAGCACGTTGCCATGCCAACAACAACACTAGGGTGGGTGTGTGTCATACAGTGAAATTAGAACCACAACTTTTCCACCAAGTTTTTTTCTTTTTTACTTAAGTTTTAAAACAAAAAAAATTCAAAAATAAAAAAATCTGAAAAGGGATTTTACAGTAAGGGGGCAAAACTCCAACGACTTCCTGTCCACAGGTGGGGGAGGAGGGAGGGACAAATCTAGGTAACAGGTTAGAGGTCATCTTCTTCATCTGGGAGTGCTGTTTGTGATGCAACCTGGATATGGAAGAACAAAGTCAAGTCTCAGATTGTTCCACATTTAGAAGATGCTCAAGTAAAATTTACAATATATTCATCTAAATCACACAAATGAGTCTGTACAGTGATACTCACTTGAAGCTCTTCCTCATACTTAGCAGCAAGGGATGGGTCCATCTGGACCTCTGGGGGAGCAAGGGCAGGCATTGCCACAAACTCCAGGTTGGGATCACCGATCAACTTCCTTGCTAACCACAGGAAAGGCTTCTCAAAGTTGTAGTTACTCTTGGCAGAAATGTCGTAGTACTGCAGATAGAAAAATTTGCAGCAGTTAGAAATGACAAAACTCAAAAGTTGTTTCTGCAATTCAAAAATACACATTTTTGCAAGCAGTTATTACCTGCAGGTTCTTCTTGCGGTGAAACACAATGCTCTTGGCTTTGACTTTCCTGTCTTTGATGTCCACCTTGTTGCCACAAAGAACAATGGGAATGTTCTCACAGACACGGACCAGGTCACGATGCCAGTTGGGCACGTTCTTATAGGTGACTCGAGAAGTGACGTCAAACATGATGATAGCACACTGAGCTGTTGAGGAAGCAAGAAAGCATTAACATATTGTTCAGCTAAAGCCAAGGTACATGAATTTTAAAAACGTGAAACTCGATCAGCATGCGAAGGATGCGAGGAGCACCTTGAATGTAGTAGCCATCTCTCAGGCCTCCAAACTTCTCCTGACCGGCTGTGTCCCACACATTATACTTGATTGCTCCTCTGTTGGTGTGGAAAATCAGTGGGTGCACCTCTACTCCAAGAGTAGCTGAAATTTCAAGCAAAGACATAATGAATAAGGAGAAGGAAGGTGTAAACGGTGATGAAGACAGTCATATTTTATCTGAGGTAAGGGGCATGCAGGACATGTTGCTCCCTATAGTTCCATTTAACACATTTGGCATCATACATCCTGCTTTCAAATCTATCACCACATCTTTAACTCATTGAGACCAGAAGAATGAGCTGATTTCCTTCCTGGGAAGCGAGTACTCACCAACATATTTCTTCTCAAACTCTCCTGTGATATGCCTCTTCACAAAAGTAGTTTTCCCGGTGCCTCCATCTCCTACCAAAACCAACTGCGATGCAGAGCGTACAGTTAGTCTAGACTGGTTGGTACTGGTTCACCACATTGACCGTTGTTAGCACAGACAGCGGTGCTTCACTTAGTTAAAAGGCTGAGAAATGGAACATCAATTTATCTTAGACTGCAAGCACTTACCTTAAACACCGCCACCGGAACACACTGTGCCATTGAGTCCGCCGTGGTTGCGACTTTTCTGTTAAATAAAACGAGGCGGGACGGTTGATTAGCACGTTGTCCGTCAACACTAACTAGCAGTGCTAGCAACTCCTTTAAATGGCATTTCAAGAAGACAAAATATGACATGAGCTATGATTTGTTGAGATGTTATTTTGGTGTTTTGAGCGGTTTTCTACGATTTTGTCGAAGAGCTAAACTCCATAGCTTGTTACATAGCCATAACTTCTAGCATTTTCCATCCAAGCTAACGTTCACACACGTAACGAGTAAACGTGTAACGGTGCACCTATGTTGTGAAAAAAGGTTTAATTCATTTTGTGTGTTCAATGTATATTTGCATTCAATGGAAAATTACGAAAGCGCGCTTCTAAATGCGCATTTCAACACCAACGGCTGCTAGCTAGGAAAGCTAAAAACGTTAGATTGAGTGCGCCACACGACGGGCGAGCGCACTTTTTCTTGTTCGACTGAAACAATCCGACTGGAAGCCCATCTAATGTGTTCCACGCTACACTTCAAGTCAAACCCAGCCTAAACAGTACCCTACACATGAATGTAACTCCACGCATCCACAATATATTTTGTCAAAAATACTGACTATGTATTTACAGGAATACGCGCGAGTCCCAAGAACAAAGCAGAAAAAAATGAGGGATAGCCGTGCATGCTAACCTGTTAGCTAGCACAGCATGGAAGCCATTCTTTTTATCGAGCTAACAGCTAGTTAGCCGCATAAGAAAAACCACCGGCCTTCCCCGGTTGCCCCATTCCTCACGTGGATACAGCTACAAAATCGCAAGACAAAGATTTAAAGCTGCCCATTGTTTTAACTGACTTTTCTCCCCAACGAATGCAAACTTGAAATATATGATAGCCCGCATTGTGAAAGGAATTCAGAGACTCACCGGTAACACTTCGAAGAGAGGAAAGAGTAAATGGCTGCGTTCGCGGGAGATTCAGCGTGGACTATGAGTCAGTTTCCGCCCTTATCATGTGACCCTCGCAGCGGCAAAAACGCATCATGAAGCAACACGGTCCTAACTGAACGTGATTCAGCATTCAGTCTTTATTTAAACACACTTATCCAACCCTAAAGGACATTCACATGCAGCTAGAAAAGCATAATTTCCCACTACAGACAAGCAGCTAAGGCTGGGCAGCTGTGTATGGTTACGAGCTGTTTATTTCTGAGGTAACTTGTTAAAAAACACAGGATAGCAGCAACGTCCTCGTTTCCTTGAACAACTTTTGGATGCACATGTGGCAGACAAAAGAGCCCAATACCCAAAATGTTTAGTGTTATCCTACTAACAGCCAAAGATGCTTCGTAGGTCAGACCAAGTAATAGTGGTCTTTTTACCACACAAAAGTCAGTGAATGAAAAGTTATTTTCTTTCTTTGTGTACTACAACAACAATAATAATATCTATAACTACCATCTGTTTACCACAGCTGGCTTCAAAAACACAAGTGCGTTTTAATTTCGAATAGTATGACACAGTTGAAAGTCAGTTGAAACACCAATTCAGTGAAAATGCAAAATCCTTAAAAAAAAAGTCAATAAAAACATTTCATTTTAATTAATCATTTTCATTTATTAAGCAACTCAAAAAAGCAGATAATCCAGTAAACACTGAACAACCATATTTAATTATATTTATTTTTTTTCTATTGACTAAAAATTTAAAAGTAATTTATTTGCATCACAACTGCAAACAGCAATAGTTACAATGGAGGCTACAACCGTATAACAACAGCCTAATAAACCATTAAAAACACAGTCATTAACTCACTTAATGTAAGGGTTTTGGTCCAACAAGAGTCAAGTTTTGGATATAATATAATAAACAGAAAAGCACAAAACACATCTTCTCAGTTTCAAAGGTTTTTTCCCCTTTCCAATTCAGTTAATTCAATTTGCAACAGGTCTGTCAATATCTTTAAAACAAACATTTCAAATAATATACTCTTATATTGCAAGCTTTGACGAGCTACAGAAAATGGTCTTTCCCACATTGTGTATATATAAATTGTGCAAGTTCAACATCAAAAAGTACAACTACACCTAAGAGGCATAAAATTTGTGCGTTTTTTAAAGAATTTCCTCAGTATATGAGGCTTCACCACTCGGAACTCGCTGGCATAACTGTAAAACTGCCAGTAATCTCTTTAAATGCATATCAGGAGGACATACAGTACCCTCCCACAGTGAGTCTATCTGTACAGATAGTCTGCCTGTATGTTGGCTGCTATCTCAGCCTCCCATCGGTCTCCGTTGTTGAGCAGCTTCTCCTTGTTGTACAACAGCTCCTCGTGGGTCTCTGTGGAGAACTCGAAGTTCGGACCCTGAAGAAGGAATTCAATTTTTTTTTAAAAGACATTAACTGTCTGTTTTGAAGGAGGGTTGGGTGGAGTAGTGGAGTTTTTCAGTTGTAAATTTACTGTACTGAACTAGAATAAAGACAGTGAAAGAGCCCCACATTAGCATTTGCTTGTTCAGCTTCATCAAACTTGGAGGACACTTTTGATTTTACCTCAACAATGGCATCAACAGGACAGGCTTCCTGGCAGAAGCCGCAGTAGATGCATTTGGTCATGTCGATGTCATAGCGCGTGGTCCGCCTGCTGCCATCGGCTCGAGTCTCAGCCTCAATAGTGATAGCCTGAGATCAATAGAGAAAGGAAAGGGAAGCATCATGTTTAAACTGTTTTGGTTTTTTGGCGTAACAGTAGGAAGCATTCAAATATCAGCAACATTCATTTTACAGACACTTTGAGAACTGACTACAAACAAATAAACTGAATGGCAGTGTGCTTGGGATAACTACCATGCTGAAAAATGAAGCCTTTGCCAATCAGATCAAAATCTGATGATAGTTTTCTGGGTTCATAATTACATCCAGTTTGACCACATCTCCAACACCACTGGCTTAAAGGCAGCCCTAAACCATGACAGAGCCTCCACCGTGTGTAGACACTCACTGCTGTAGCCCTCTCCTGACGACCTCTGCATATCATGATGACGATTTAGACTAAATATGGAGCCATCACTCCATCAAACCTTTTGCCCCTGATTTTCAGTCCCAGCTCCCGATTAACTTGGCATACCTCAGCTTCTTTTCCTTGTTTGCATTCCTTAATACTATCCCTGCTAATAATGAAATGTTCCAGCAGTCTATGTTTTCCCATCAAGCAATAGTGTTAACCTTTAAGTTTTTGTTCTTTCTTTTGAGATATACATGTATTCATAGCACAAAAACATCATGAATGATTAGCAATTCATGATCCACTGGTAGCTTCAAAACAATAATCTGGTTTCAAGAATGGTTTCTTGACAGACACCCTACCACTGAGCCCATTTTTGGTTAGGTTTTGGTGAACAGCAGATGGATAGAGTGTAGAGCAAGATGCATTTCTTAGGTCCTGTCTCAGATCTTTGCCGGATATAAAAAGTGTCTAAAGATACAATTTAAAATGGGTTCTTTGCTAAATTGTTTGTTATGTGTAAGCTGTAAGCACAGCAACGGTTCATCCTTTGAGTTGGGTGTTTTTTTAGTCTTGAATGATTCATTCATGAGTGCTAAGTGGCTTAATAAAAAAAGGATTCCTCTGAAAGTGGTTAGGTACAGGACTAGAGTGGATTGAAAATAAGGGAAGAAGCAGCCAATGTATACAGAAACACTTTAAAAGACCCT
The DNA here is from genome assembly GCF_013358895.1 of Oreochromis aureus. Taxonomy (NCBI): domain Eukaryota; kingdom Metazoa; phylum Chordata; class Actinopteri; order Cichliformes; family Cichlidae; genus Oreochromis; species Oreochromis aureus. The sequence goes on along the minus strand of NC_052943.1, from coordinate 13,804,942 downwards.
AAGAAAGCCATTGCTGAAGAGCTCTTTAATAAATTACAAGAAAATCCTGCTGGTCTGAAGCAAAATAGAAATATTGCATCACAGTACTGCAGATGCAAAAAGGTGCTAAGAAGCACATAGGGTACACGTTCACATGAGAGCATCAGGCAGTTCTGGTGAGATTTGGTGATTGTGGAAGTTATTTGTGTCAACAATACTCCGGTGTAAGGTGGTGTTTAAATGAGCGGTAAATGTGTTCAAAAATATCTGCCACACTATTGCACTTGTGCCCACTCTAGCCTCAGTTTCCTGTTCTCAGCTGGAAACCTTCAGCTGCTGTGACTGGTCTGCTTCAAGGTTTCAACATGTTGTGTTTTCAGAGACGCTGTTCTTCATACCGTGGTTGAAACAAGCGGTTATTCAATGTCTTTTTATCAGTTCCATCGCCCAGAGAACTGCCACTGCCAAACCATCAGTTTCTAAAAATCCTTAAACCTGATCATCCATGGCTAACAGCTATGCCATGTCAAAGTGATGTCATTCATATTTCTTGTTCAGTATAATGCTTTGTTTATACCTCAGTAATCCTCTAGACAACCTCAACATGTCCAAAAAACAAAACAAAAAACCAAAACCAAAACACAACTATCATAATAAAAGGGACTGTGTGTTTGCGTTTACCTGAGCAGGGCAGACAGCCTCACAAAGCTTACAGGCAATGCAGCGCTCCTCTCCGTTAGGATAGCGGCGGAGGGCGTGCTCCCCCCGAAAGCGGGGCGACAGAGGACCCTTCTCAAATGGGTAGTTGATGGTGGCAGGTTCACGGAACAGATAACTCATGGTCATTGCCAAACCTGCGTGAAGGCAAAGAATAAAAAATATGCTAAAAAAAACCCCTTAAAGGGCCCACTGTCCCTGACACACATTGATTTGCAAGATATGAATTAGTTGAAGAGAGGTCAATTACTCACCTCTTCAATGTGGCTCAGTTTAAAGGAAGAGGAGTTAAACAGTGGTTTAAGTCCTCTCCCTATAGACCTTATTTTGTAGTGGGTGGGGCTGCTGTATTCATAAGCAGAGCTGTGTCACTGAAGTGACTCTAATTAAGGATACATACTCTGACTGACATCGAACAAAGCAATGAACAGCAGGGAGTGTCTGAAATGTACTGTTTAAAGGCGTATGAAGCCTGAGTTTCTGACTCATAGGCATAAGATGGATGTATACTGACCTCATTAACTTAATTTCTGGCCATGATTAATAACAGTACATAAACAAATCAGACACTTTTTATAGATATGCTTTGATAGAACCGGTTGGACCACCTTCTGCCATCAGAATTGCTGTAAGTAGATAGATTCAACAAGGTGCTAGAGCCTTTCCTCTCAGAATTTGGTCCATATAGACATGATAGCATCACACAGTTGCTGCAGGTTTGTCAGCTGCACATCCACATTGTGATTCTCCTGATGGATCACATCCCTAAAGTGCTGCTAAACTGACATCTTGTGACTGTGAAGGTCATTTAGGGGCTGGTTTCGTGAACATTGTTGGATTCAAGAAACCAGTTTGAGATGATTTGAGCTTTGTGACATGGAGCATTACAGGCTACAAATCTAGGCTATCAGGACAGAAAACACAATCAACGGCACCTCTAAAGAGCTCAGTCCAAAGCAGGGTTGTGGCAGCCCGGTCAGTGATGGATCTCATGTCTGTTGGCAGCTCCTGAGCATTTACATACTCTGACAGAAGAATAAACGGAGAGAGGAGTAAGAGAGTAAATAATAATTTGGCATGCTGATGTGGTCACTCCACTGAAGATTCATATATATGTACAGCTCTTGGTGTTTGTACTCACTGTAGCCGTCTCTCTGCACACTGAGACTCAGCGGGCGAATTGCACCGCAGCCATATCCAAATGTACCTGGATAGATATACGCGTGTGATGTGAACATTTTGTGCACTTAAATACTACTGTGTTAATGACACCTGGATTAGTACCTTGTTTGGAGTAGCAGTGGAGAAGACGTAGACTCAGTGCTGCAGACATCTGAGCAGAGAAAGCTTCTAAGAGAGTAAAGGCTAGTTAGAATAATGAAGATTCACAGAGTAAATGTGAAAAAGAAATTCGACACAGGACTCTATGCAGCTGATTAACTGATCAACAGCAAGTTTGCTAATCTGGAGCATTCAGATCCAACCCAAAGACTGTTCAGTGCTCAGAGAAACTGCACAATACCCAAGAGCTGCATCTGAGCCTCTACAGGCCTCAGATAGCATGTTAAATGTTAAAGTTCATGACAGTATAATTAGAAAAAGACTGAACAACTGTGGCTTGTTTGTAGTGGCCGCTAGGAGGAAGCTTCTTCTCTCTAAAAAGAACACGACGACATGGTTGAAGTTGGTAAAGCTGCCCCTGAAGAAGACTTCTGGAGCAACGTCTTTTTAACAGATGAGACCAAAGTGGAGGTTTGGCCATATTGCACAGCACTACCTTCAGCAAAACTCAAACACAGCACAAACACTTTAAACCAACTGTTCAGGCATGCTGGTGCAAGGTTGGTGATTTGAGCTTGTTCTGCAGCTACAAGAGACAGGCACCTTGCAGTCGACAAACTCCTCCGTATGCCAAAGTTTTGTAGAGTCAAATGTGAGGCCATCTGTCCGACAGCTAAAGCTTCTCCTAAATTAGGCCATGCAACAGGATAATGACCCCAAGCACAGCAACAAATCTACAGCATGGAAGTCCTGACCTCAACCTGACTGAAATACTGTGTATAAAGGAATGCTTGCAAATGTCAATGAATTGAAGCAGCTGAAGTTATTGCTGCTAACTGCTGGCTCTGTAAACTACTCATAGAATGATTGCAATGTTGAACTAAAACAAACGCCTGAATCCTAAATTGTGGATATCCTACTGTGGTGATCTAAAATCAGATTTTTTTTCTTTTGTATATATTATTTTCCAGGAGTTAATATATGCTAAAGAGTATACATTTTCATTATGGTCAACAAAATTTGAAAGCCTCTTGTTCATTTTGTGTCTGGTGCTTGCATTTATGTACTGTTACATACTAAGTGTAATTACACAGTTATTGCCTGGGACTATTGTTGTTGAATGAAAAACTCAAAGGCAGTTTCAGCAGTGGATCTGTGTGAAATCAGCAACTTGCAAAAATAAATCAAAATGGGGGTTACTGATTCTAAGAACAGCAATCGCAACAAAGTTCAACATTTACTACAACCGCATTTAACCTGACCTAATTTCTTCCTCATCCTGATTCCTGACCTTGGAAGGCAGAGAAATATTTCGTTGTTTGTTTTTTTTGTTTGTTTGTCTTCTTGTTTTATTTAATTCCTTCTGGGATTTGGATCCAACAAGTAAAGTATGCATATTATGCACACACACACAAACACACATGCAGCTATTACCCATGTCTTGTTTTTATACTTATTTTTTTCCAGAATTTCATCAAGCATTACTTGCAAGCCTTCATTGTGTTTCTCAATGTTCTGAAGCTTGCAATCCATTTCTTTCTGTTTTAGCTCCTGTAACCTTTTCTCTTGAAGAAACTCTACATGTGTACATGTCTTATCAAGCCTTGCTTTCAGCACTCTGTATTTTATCTCCATGTCTTGGAGTTTGCATTGCATCTCTCTCTGTTTTATGTCATGTTGTTTCTTCTCTTGGAGGATTTTTTTTCCCCCCCAGAGTTTCATCAAGCTTTACTTGCATCTGTTGATTCTTTTTGTCTGTTTCTTGGAGATCCCATTCTTTTTCCTCAATAATACCTTCCTTTTCTTGAAGCTGGTAGGACAATTTTTTTTAATTGGCGCTCTTTTTCTCATTTTCTTGCATCAGGAACATAATTTTCAGGTTACTGCAGAGTCCCGTAAGTCCCCCCTTTTCACCTGACTGTAAAGGGGTCGCTCTGTGGAGCCATTTATAAGATATTTTTTTATAAATGTCTTATTAACCCAGAAAAGCTTCTCTACAACAAGAGAGGAGTGAAAAAAGGGAGACAGACTGCCAGCTGAGTCCAGTCATCCTATAATCTGGCGCCCCAAATCCCAGCTATTACGTTAGCGATTTGCTACGTTCACTGGGCGCTGTCAGAATCGGAAGAAATCCACTCTCGGATTATCCCTCGATTATTGATCAGCATTCACCGTGTAAAATCGTAAAATACACAGAAAAGTCGATCAGCTGAAAAACCTATAAGCAGGGACATTACGTAAATACCTTAGTATTTTTTAACATGTAAAACCAGAGAGAAACAAGTCGACGCCTTTACTGTATCGGTGCTAGTATAAAAATACTTATAAGATTAAAAAACAATCCACTACAGAGGTTTAATCAGAACTACCTGTGTTCTTCGGTAACATGAGGGACTAGCTGTCCTGACCAATGACTGGAAAATGTCTTTAACCCACCCGCTAGTTCCAATGTACAGTCTACACGATTCACTTGAACGCCTCCTTTCAAATAGTATAACAGTTAGTAAAATTAGGCTCTGGTACACTAATGCTGCCAAGCTAATGTCTTTAATTAAGCTTTATTTTAGTTTTTATATATTTCCGTTCAGATGAAAAATGTTTTAATGACCTAAATATTCCTCATAAAGGTAAACTCATCGGTTAGCAACTTTACAACCATGTTAGCCAGTTAATTTACGGTAATTTGGTATAATGGAGCTAACATGACAATAAGATGAACATAGCCTATTCTCAATGCTAGCTAATTTGCGTCATTATTAATGTAAATCTCTTTTAGACTTACCACTGACACAAGTTTATGATGATCAACACTAAGGAGGCAATAGTCCCTGAACTGTGCAATGCTATTAATGCTGCATTCAAGGCCTCCACGTTGATGTTGTATTCACCTTCACCTAGGAAATCGCAAAATTATTTTACCTGCCATTGAAAGTAACCAGTTATTTAATTTACCTCTGGCTTCCTAAAGTAGGCATAGGCCTTCTTGTTTTCCCCCCGCAATTAGGAAGTCCTATAAATGACAGAAAAGCCCCAATTGCATATTTATCACATATGTCATGACAAATAAATCATATTTAAGCAGTTTAACGGCATTTTCATGACAGTCAAAAAGATAAACCACTCCATAATTTTATCGTCATTGTTTGTGACGCGGAAGTTTATGTGAAAGCTGCATTTGTGACGGTGAGAAATGAAGGCGTGGTGAACAAATGAGAGCATATGATAGAGAAAGCAAGAGAGAGAGAGAGGAAGTTTGTCTTCCTCTTCCATCACTGGAGGATCACTTCACCTCTTCAGCAGCCAACTAATCAAACAGGGCGGAAATGTAAAAGGTAGTCACATTTAAATGTATATTTTAAAAGCTTTAACAGCTGTGGTTATGTTTATGACTTAAAATCGTGAGCTGGGGGGTTGGTATACTTCTTTACTCTCATTCTCAAAGCTGAGCCAGCAGATTTCATAGATCCTGAGTCAAATAAGAGAGAGAGGGTGAAAACGTGCACGGAGACGTTTGCAGAGTGGGGTTAAGCTGTTTACCATCTTGGATGTTTGAGAGTTTAAACATCTCTGACGCACACATCCTCATCGGTTGCATACTGGATGACGAGCCCATCCTCTTTTCTTTAGCTAAGATGTTGAATTCTTCGAGTCCAGCCCAGAAGAACCTCAGTGAAGAGGACAGCTCTGGATCTGAACCGGAGACAGACCGCTTTGGCTTCATCTTAACCAATGGGTCCACAGCTGGGTGAGCACATCCACCTTGCGCCTTGTGTACTGTTACTGTGCTGTTGGTGATCTGGTCAAAGCCAGGGATATGATCTCTAAGTTTTCATTCTCCCATTAAAGAGATTTTTTTTATTTTAAAGGACTAAAAGACGTGCAGGGCCACCTTTTCAAGATCACACAGATCAGATCAGAAAGCCCAGGGACTTTTGTAATAGTAAGGTTTGCACCTGCTGTCAGAAGACATAATTTGAAACTAAATATTAAATATTATCAGATAATTTAATGGTTGTTGCTTTGTCTTTGTATGAGCAAAGACAAAGGTTCCAGATGAGTTAGGAGTTTCTAATGTGGGCACACAACACCCCCTGAAGCAGCACACAAAGTAATCTTCTTCCATGACAAGACCAGGAAGTGTTGAAGCAGTGTTTAAATCTGCCGATTTTAAGAGACGGAGCAGCATTTGCACCCCCCACACACAGCCAGGTGAACTAAATGCCATTAATAAACAGTTAAAAGACAAATTGTTAGAGCAGAGATGTTAAGATTGAGAGAAAAAGTCACACAGAGTGAAAGAAAGGAAAATTCAGGCTATACTAGTGTAGTCGAGAATGTGTAAGAATGCAGGTCAATTGGAAACACGTCAAGAAACAAAGAAATCAGGATGACCCCTGCAAATAACGTGACTTTACGGCAGTTTCATAAGCAGAGCAAAGGGGGAGGAGATGCTTTAGAATGATTTAGCTGAGCGTATCAGTGAAAATGCCAAGTAGTTTCAACCACAGTGGGTCTTCTTCAGGACCGAAACTGCACAAACAGATTGTTTACACTTGATATTCTTTACATATAATCCACAAAAAAAAAAAATACTGCAAAAAACATAATGACTGAACTGAAAGTGGGTGTGTGTACTTGAAAAATAAAGTGCAATTTTACTTTCAGAATCAGCTGACTGCGCGTTTGATAATAGCCCTGGCAGGGGATTGCACACGAAGCGGTGTAAACTAAGCATTAAAACTAACTGAACAAACTGCTACCTGTGATCTTTACTTTCTTCATTGATAACATCCTGACCTGTTGCCATAGAGACTTCACACTGCTAACGTGTGGTTTTCCTGTTTCCTGTCTTGTTTTTCGGAGCACTGTGTGTCTGTAATGACAACACACTAAACAGTGTGCAGCAACAAAGCACTACAAAGGTCTCCAGAATTTATATTGTTCAGCAAACAGGTGAAACGTGTCAAAATACTTACCTGGTGATTCATGTGCTGTGCTGTGTCAGGAGTTTGGGCCCGCCACCTGAACTGGTCAGGCAGAGGGAGGCCAAGTGGATAAAGATCATTGACCAATGGGATCGCATCTTGTCGAAGAAGAGCAGTAAGGTGCGTCCCGTCAAAGATGCCCGAAAATAAACCCTGGCACCAAATGATGGACGATGGGCCTTTTACATGACAGACATTGTGACACATCAGGAAAAAGCACAGTAACCGTTTGTTTTCTGGGTATCTCATCAGGTCAAAGTGCAGTGTCAGAAAGGAATCCCTGCCTCGCTCAGAGCCAAGTGCTGGCCTCTGCTGTGCGGAGCTGCCAACAGGATGAAACAGCATGAAAACCTCTACGAGGCAAGAGAAACAAACACTCTCACTGGGATGGTTTAAGAAAGTGCAAGAGTCCAGCTGCAAAGACTTTATGTAAAAGATGGACATAGCCACCATGTTGTCTCTCGTTGGATTTTGTGTGGTTTACTATTTGGCCGGCAACATGTTAAGTTTTTTGTGTTTGTTTGTTTTTTTTAATCAAACTTCACGAGTGATTGATGGATCTAAGTGAGAAATTTAGGAAACTACATACTCATAGAGCAGCAACATCACAACATCACGTTCCCTAAATCATGCCCTTCTTTATCACTCGTTTAACTCTAAATGGGTCTATAACTGTATTTTGCATTAAATACCACTTCAGATTAGCGACTAAGGCTGTAAACCTATTAGGAAATAATTTAATCTGACCAAGAGGGTCATTTTCTAATTTTTTCTACACAATCTGACTTTTTTTCCCACCAGAGGAGTCTTCCCCTTCTGGCAATAAAACAAAATGCAGGTTTAAGGCATTTCTACATTGCTTTCTGTTAGACCTGGAGGCTATATTGTCCATTGTTTATATACAGTCTATGTCTGATCATCTATATATTCTGTTCTAAGTTGTGGGATCTTGTGATCACAGTTTTCTTATATTTTATTGAGTAAAAGTTAAATTATTTATAATATTGATTAACAGACTAGTTCTTAAAGACTCAAAAGTCTATTGTTTGGTACGTGGTTTTATGTTTTTTGTCTCTGCATCAGACTCTGGATGAGCAGCCAGCTCTGCAGAGTTGGGTGGATGTGATCGAGAGAGATCTGGACCGGCAGTTCCCTTTCCACGAGATGTTCCAGTCCAAAGACGGACACGGGTAGGCGAGGTTTCTGCTATTTGTTTCTGCTGTGAAGCTGAGAGCTGCAGAATAACCATACAGTTTATTTAGTGTTCAGTGTGACTTTCCAATCTTTTCGTAAGTTCCCTGGTTTAGCTTTCACAGTTAAAGGCTTATTCAACAGAACAGCAAACAGTCTCGTCATTTGTCTTTCTTTTTCTTTCTTTCCTTTTCGTTATTAAATGTATAACTCTTGTCAAAGGTGACTGAAACCTCTGGCTGTGTAAGTGATGATTGTGGTGTGTGTGTGTGTGTGTCTGCAGGCAGCGTGGTTTGTTCCGGGTGTTGAAAGCTTACACCCAGTATCAGCCAGATGAGGGTTACTGTCAGGCTCAGGGGCCGGTGGCTGCAGTGCTGCTGATGAACATGCCTGCTCAGGTAAAGGCCATTAACAGTTTAGCTTCAGTCTGATAAATCAGCTGCAAAGCCATTAGAATAATTAGATTTCAGTGGCGAAACAACCTTTGTTTAAGACACTGATTCTACCTTGCTTGTTTCATCGACCTGTTAAGCTTTTTATTTCAAAGGTATAACAGTATTAATGCAATCCTGAGAATACACTGCTAATTTTTTATAATACAGAGCAGTTATCGGCCTAATTTTCACCTTATGTAACCTGGCAGGAGGCCTTCTGGTGTCTGGTTCAGATCAGTGAGCAATACCTGCCTGGATATTACAGCCCTCTGCTGGTGAGGACATGCACATCTTTTGTTTTTTTACATTTTTTACTTTTCATAACACATATAATCAACACGTAGGTGAGTAGATGTTGATTTCAAGGCTGATTCTTGATAAGTTGTGCTATAAATAGAACCCAAACACAAAGATGAATCATGTGTTGACCCTGAAAGCTGGGCAGCTGTCTGAGCCTACTGTGGTGTGCTGTGTAGGAGGGAGTACTGTTCGATGCGGCCATGCTGACCTGGGTTTTGAAAAAGACGTGTCCAGCTGCACACAAACATCTGCAGAACCACGGAGTGGAGCCCCTCATGTTTGCCACCGACTGGCTGATGTGTCTGTTCACACGTCACCTTCCATTCAACACACTTCTCCGAGTCTGGGACCTCTTCTTCTGCTATGGTAGAGCTGACCTCAGGCTAACACAACCCCTTTAGGACTGGCAGGAATAGCAGCTTATTAAAAGCGATGGCTTTGTCCACTATATATAGAAGTGTTTAAATATCTGCACAATTCTTACATTTTTGGTCACTGCCATCATCTACCTGATATGTAGCATTTTCAGCAGGTCTTCTTCCTCTTTCGCCCTCATCTTTCCTTGTAGGCGTCCGGGTGCTGCTACAGGTTGCAGCGGTGCTGGTGCGCCGGGTGTTGGGTCGAGCTGAACAGAGGAAGCAATGTCAGGGCCAAATGGAGACTTTGGAGAAGTTGAGGGGTGTTAAGGAGCAGGTCCACGATGAAGATGACGAATTCATAGCAGAGGTAAGATTTTTACACCTGATAGGCTTATAGAGAAGCATCTTGTTCACTACGAATTACCTCAAGATAACAGCTTTCATTTGTAAAGCAACAGAGCAAGTAAATTAAACTAATCAAGGCCAAAAATAGTGTGAAAAGATAAAAAGATACACCTCAAAAGCAAAAACCTTTCAAAAAGATGGCTCCAAACCAAAGAGATGAGGCAAATAAAATAAAAAAAACCCCGAAGAGTAAATTTAAAACATGTTTCTATCATTTACTTTGTTTTTTTTACAAAATGGCACTATTCTATCAAATAACGCAGATATAAATCTTGGTAAGTTACTAAAACAGCTCAGCCACAAACATCCACTGTGGCATGAACGTGGGAGCTCTGGAGGTGTCCTGTGGTGCTCGGGATTAGTGTGTCAAAATGCTCAATTGGATTATGATCTAAGGAATTTGGAGGTTAGGGGTAACTGTTCTAGGCTCTTTGTGGTGTTCCTCAGGGATCTTTAACAGGTTTTGTGTTGTGGCGGGACACACTGTGTTGTTGGGGTGCAAACGATCTGCAGAGTTTCCCTTCTTGTTTCAGGTGTGCTCTGTGCCACTGTCGGGCAAAGATTTGGAAAAGCAGACGGAGAAGGAGCTGGAAAAGTGGAGGAAAGAAAAACCATCGTCCACGTTTGACCCCAGAGGTCGCTGCCATGGATACCGGAAGGCGTGGGCTAGAGCTCGGCAGCATGAAATTGAGAAGGAGAGGAAAGAGAGAGAGAAAGGGAACCTCTCTGTCCCACTAACTCGCTCAGCCTCCTCTCTCTCACTGTCTCCTTCCCTCCTTCACAAGAAGTGGAGGAAAGCAGGAAAAGGGAACACAGTTGACTCTGAAGGCAGTAACAAAGTAGTGAGGCATCTTTCAATGGGAGGAAGGGAGGACTGGAAAAGCTGGAATGAGTTTGACTTTAAGAAGGTACAAGGAGTCAAAGAGGAGGAGGATGTAGTTTCAGAGGGACAAAAAGAGGGACAAACTGAACAGAAGGAAATTTCACAGACGCCTGACAAGATGCAAGAAACCAAAAATATCCAAACAGAAGAAACAGCAGCAGGAAAAGAAAAGACTGAAAACACGGAAAAAGGAGTTGCTGAAATTGAGGAAAGCAGTGTCAAAGAGACAGAAACAGGTGATGTTAGAGAGACGGAGAAAAGTGTTGTCAGGGAGACGGAGATGAGTGTTGTCACAGAGCCAAGTGATGTCAGAGAGACAGACTCAAGTGATGTAAGGGAGACAGAGACAAATGATGTCAGCAAAACAGAAGCAAGTGTTGTAAGGGAGACAGAGACAAGTGTTGTCAGGGAGACGGAGACAAGTGATGTCAGGGAGACGGAGACAAGTGATGTCAGGGAGACGGAGACAAGTGATGTCAGGGAGACAGAGCCAAGTGATGTAAGAGAGACAGAGACAAGTGATGTCAGGGAGACAGAGCCAAGTGATGTCAGCAAAACAGAAACAAGTGTTGTCAGAGAGACGGAGACAAGTGATGTAAGAGAGACAGAGCCAAATGATGAGAGCAAAACAGAAACAAGTGATGTCAGGGAGACGGAGACAATTGATGTCAGGGAGGCAGGGGAATGCAAACTCAGTGATATGGATGAAACCAAGCTGACTGAGATAAATGAAAGCAAAATGCTTTCAGAAGCAAAACAAGAAGAAAAGGTAGCCCCAGATCAGACTGTTGAAAATATTCTTCATCCCACTGATTATACACCTCACTGTGAACAAGAAGAAAAGCTGGACGCAGAGAGCGAATCACAAGTGCTGGAAGAACAAAGTCATAATAGCGAAGACCAGGAAGTAGAGCTCAAAGACACAAATGAAGAGGCAGAGAAACACGTGGTTGCTGTGGAGGAAAACCACAGTGAGACACCGAGAATAGCCGAAGCAGATACAAACACAGAGGACGAGATGCAAATGGGTGTAAACGCAGGTGAGGAGCAGAGGATACAAGCTGACGTGAAATCAGAAGAGAGTGCTGACACTGAAAGTGTGCAACAGGTGGAGATGGACACAGAAGTTACGGAGTCTAAAAGTGAGACAAGTGTGGACACAGACAGAGGTGTTGAAGCTTTAACTGTTGATGATCAGAACAGTGCAGCACAGGCAGAAACGCGACAGGAAAAGGAAGAGCTGAGCAAGGAGACAGAAAAAGGTGCACTTGAAGTAAAATACCACAGTACTGAGTCATTAGTAGAAACAGAAAAGGAAGCAGAGTCCCACACCCAAAGAGACACAGAAAATGAGGTTCTGACACATAATCAGGAAAATTCAGCCACACAGTGCGATATAAAGGTAGAAATTACAGAAGTAGATTCAGAACAACGAGAAGATTCAAAGACAGAAATAGAGCTAGAAGAAGAAATATTAATGCTGTCTTCACCTGAATGCACTCAACAAAAAGAAAGCACTGGTGCAGTAGATGATACAGAGACTAAAGCTGAGATAACAGTAGAAAAAGACACAGTGGAGGCGTCAAATAAGGCAACTGAAGAAATCGTTTTGAATGTACACTCGGAGGCACAGGTTGAAAGTGATTCATGGATCTGTGCTCAAAAAATCACAGAGGAAACACCAACAGAAACTCAGACTTATGAGAAGCCTGCAGACTCTGCAACACCCATGGAAACGGAAGAGTCTTCAGCACCAGCTGATCAGCTCAACCACACCACTGAGCCTGATGAGGAAAGCTCAGTACAAATTAGTTCCTCCGAGACACAAGCACCTGAACAGACAACAAGCCAGGTTACTGTGGGTCCTGAAGACTCAAATCAAAAGGTTCAACAAGTGGAGCCCACGCAGGAGGAAGAAATTACTGAAAAGGTTAAACAAACACCAGCAGGAGAGGACGATGTCTTCATTTCTTCTGAGCCAACAAATGTTCCCCAAGTCCAATGTTCTCAATCTGCAAAAGAGCCCCCGGTACAAACCCCTGAGCGTCGCAGCAGTCGATCATCTGCTGATTTCTGCGTTCGCAAGTCATCCACCTCACGTAGCTCCAGGCTAGCCCGCAGGCTTTCCGAGGATCTCTTCACCACCCCACAGAAAACTTCAGAAAATCAACCAGAAGCCAAACTCACAGAGTCACAGTGCAATCCTAAAGCTGTGACCTCAAAACAAGCTGCTCCTGATCTGGTGCCGCCTGCAGCAGCAGCAGCAGCAGCGACAGCAGCAACAGCAACAACAGAGGAAGCCCCCACACAGCAGCAGCCACAGCCCGATACCCCTAAACGTTTTGGTCTCTTCCGCAGACTGAGAGGTGAGCAGCACAAAGACAACAAGGCTAAGAAGGCACCCAAAATGCAAGTGCCGAAAATCTTGATTCAAGACTTCAGTGATATGCCAGAGACTGGGAATGCGGCTGAGGAAGAGGCGGGGGACAAACTGAACTCCAAGGAGAGGAGGCGGCGGCGGAGGGAACAAGCAAGAAAGGAGAAGGAAGAGGAGAGGATGAAAAAGAAGAAAGAGAAAGAGTTGGAGAAGGGGAAGGGGAAGGAAAAGGAGAGGAGGAAGCCACAGACGAGAGGGAAAAGTTTTCAGGTGCAAAAAGAGAAAAGTAGCGATGACGCTGCTCATCCTGCAAAGACTGACTCACAGACAATTCAAAGACATTCTGCAGGTTATGCCGAGGCTTATTTTTGACATTACTCAGATTCTGCATCACTGCCTTTCTCTCTTTGAGGAATTCCCTCATCCTAAATATTTCTCATACTTGAACTTTTCGATATGTAAATAAATAATAAATGACGTTTACATACATTGAATCATAAGTTTGCTTTATTCGGTGGGACTTTTTACACTGCACCTTAATTACAAACTGGGCAAACACAAAATAAAAATAAATTGGAATTGCTTCATGTCTAGTTTCACATATTGAGACTTTAGAGGCATTTTTAGTGTACTGGTGGCCTCTGCATATTTAACCAGGTCCAGGTACTACTTGTTCTGGCCAGTAAGGATGAACATTTGTGTTCATTTCTTTATCTTCAAGTACTCCAGGTGTCTTTGTTTAACAGTGCACGCACATGCACCCACTGTCAGTTTAGTCCATGTCTCCTCTAGCCCATCAGCCTGCAGTTATCTAAGTTTCTTCCTCACTGTCGCTGGCCAGCACCTCTTGAGAAGTCATCGGCTGTGTGCTCAACTGAGACGACGGGGGAAGCACCGATCCAAAGAAGAGCGACCGAAACTGTGAGAAAAATCACACACAAGGGAAATATATTACAGACTACAATTTATCAAAATGTTAAGATACCAGTGTTTAAGTAATTTGAGAGGATATACAAACATTCAATCACTTGATTATTTTTTTATGAAATATCTGCTTAAATGTGCACGCCTTTGTTCCAGAGGTTTCTGTGGTTTGTTCAGAAGCAACTCTGCAAACATAAGGTGTGCTGCTATGTTTTTTTAGAGAGAAGACTGTTTCTTTCTCCTAGCAGCCCTCCAAACAAGCTATTCTTGTTCAGTGTTTTTGTAATCACACCCTCATAAACCTTAACATTTTACATGCTAACTTGAGGCCCGTAGAGTCTGAGAACTGCACGGTCTGACCTTTGGGTGAATTTACCAGGACCTTCACTTCCAGCAACACTGAGAAGCTGTCTTGAAGGTTTTCCACTTGTGAATAATCTTCCTCACTGTACAGTGATGGAGTTCAGGTTGACTGGAAATGGTCTTACAACCCTCACCTGATTGATGGGCAGCAACAGCTGTTTCTCTAAGGTTATTGCTCATGTCTTTCCTCCCTGGCACTGCATTGACAAACACCTGAATGCTCCAGACCAGAAAAACAACCAAACCTCTGGTTTTATAAAGGTGACCACACTTGCTGTTAATCAGTTAATCAAGTGGATTTGATTAGCAGCACTTGGCTGCTACTGTATTTATCTTCACACTCAATTTCTGTGGAAGCAGTGAGGATATATTTAGTTACACACACACACACACACACACTGCTTTTGCATTTTTGTTAAAAGTAAGACATGTAATTAATGATAATAATTCATGAGTTTTCGTTAATCTAAAGTTGTATTTAGCTCATTTTAAGACCTAATAAGAACATGATTTTTTTGTTACAGCCTTTTTTTGTTCTTTTTCACGTGAGGACTGTATGTGGACAGTTGTGATGACTCAGTTTTTAAAGAATCAGCTTCTTTTTGTACGTGCGAGAATATTTTACTTCTGTGTTTTTGATTCACTGAAGTGAATCCACAACCTGTTAACACACCACCATCTTTCCTGAGAAACCTAAGGCATACCTTTTTATTAGGTAGTCTGTCTAGATCATCCGTTTCTTCTTCTTCTTCTGCCTCCTCGATGAGTATCCTTGCCTTGTGGCTGACTGCTGCAGGCCGTTTTGAACGTGTGTCATCAGCTAATGAAGGCGGGGGTGGACCTGTGTTTGAGGGACCTGGCGCAATACTGGTATCCATGGCGATTAGATAGGAGTCCATGTCATCATTCATGAAGTCATCGGGAGGGGGTGGAGCTGCTGTGTGCGCTCTGAGGGGTGGAGCAGACGGTTTGGAGTGCAAGTCACATAGAAAGATGACACACAAGATAAAAAAAGCTTTTCTTGCTCCTTTTGACCTTCATGGTGACCATTTTATTTTCTGGACTTGCAAAACAATAATAAATCAACAAGACTAATCAGCTTCAATTTTAGAGCTCAATGTCATAACAGTTCAGCCTACGCTATTCTAGTTTTTCACTCCCATAAATATACTGAGTGCATTTATTGTGTGAAGATGCAACTACAAACACCTGTTAACTGTGACATGAGTTCTTCAGATTTAGCCTCTCATCCTCAGAATGACAAGAGGTGAAATCCTGAGGTGAAATAAACACACTTTTTAAAAAGAGTTTATTCAAACTGGTGGACTAAGAACATTTCCGTGTCCGTGAGCATGGTCTAAACTCTTGGAGCAAATAATAAAAATCCATTTACAACAACTGAAAATGTCGAGTATGAAATGCAAATTGGCTCCCTCAGCATTTGTCTTCATTTACACTCTGATCCACCAGGTGGCGCAGTAGGGTAAATGTTGAGAATTTCCTGCCTGTCACTGAGCTGTTAATAAGCCATTGTGTGAAGGGTAAAGTAGTTTTGTTTTCATTTTCTTTGACGATCAGTACTCTCTAAGTCCTTCCTGTTCACAGGCATGAGAAAAAACCCTCCCAAATCAACAAAAACCAGCACGCCATTGTTGTTTTTACCCTTTGCTGCTATTTTTACGAAGGCTGGGATCATCAGAAAGCGTGGCCAGCACAAAGTTTCCTTCCAGGACACTGTCCATTACTGAAAGCACCACAGGGCTGTCACACGAACAGATACAGAAAAAAATTATGTTATTAAAAAGGAAGAAACAAGTAATCAAAAAAAATAATCCACAGGTGGTGATGCTCACCTGCCCGGCTCATCCAAGTACATAGAAACAGGGAGGCCAGTTGATTCTGCAAACACTAGTAAACCCTGAATGAGAGATACTAGTTAGTGACTTTGCAAACTATGCAAGCATTACAAGAACACCACAACATCTTGTAAGTGCTTTCATCTGGTCCCCAAATAACTTCTTTCACACTCTGGTCTGATAACCACCTCTCTCCCCCTCCCAAACTAACTTACGCAACTCTCTTGTGCGTGCCCCATATCGTTCTCTCACCCGCAACTCCTTCAGACAAAAAGTCACACTGTTGTGAACTTGGGCAGCAAAATGATCAAACTCGTCTGAAGCCAAACACAGCTCGGTCAGCATGGCTTTGGACGCCTCTGAGAGAGCAGAAAAACAAGAGGACAAAACGCGGCAATGCATGTCATTATTAGATGTCAGTTTCTGGTTCACTACTACGCTGGCTAAACTGTTTCATATCAGTCTTGTCACCTGCTTCTTCCTCCACATGGTTCCTGACCCACATCCGTTCATCACTCACTGACACAGTCACTTCTTCCAGAGATGGAGGAAAATGGATGACTGTGTCTACCAGCAGCCTGAGAACAAGAGAAAACAAATCAAGCTACAGTTACAAAGTTACACCAGCATTAAAATATATTTTACTATTTAAACATATTTATTCATTTAATCAACCAACTGCAATGTAAAAATGTTTTTCCTGGTGTTAAAAAAAGTATATCGCCATCAAGTATAAGGAAATAAGAGATTAAAAGCAGGTGGGAGACTCTCATTGTTTTGATTTGCAAAATAAACAATGAAGAAAGATTTTTACAGACCTGGGCTGGGCTTTGAATACATTGGCATAGCTGTCCTTATCAAACACTGCCTGCAGGCTCTCGCTGTCCTGGAAAGACAGGTTATGTGTCTTCAGTAGGCCTGCAAAGAAAAATCACAGCAAGTTTGTGAGCGAACAGAAAACAATGAGATGAATGCACGATGGCCTTCATTAAATACAAAATATGTGAATGTAAACAAGATGTAAAAGTACAATGTAACGACTTATTTATAGAGGTTATTAAAAGAGTTGCTTTACAGGCAAAAGATAAAATAAAAGGATGCAAAACATTATTTATAAACTGATGTGAAATCAGAATTTATTGATTCAAAGTGTCACAAAAATCAGATATGTAGTAATGTGTAGAAGTCTAATTTTTTAAGTGCTCTTGACCAAAGTTCTCCGGGCCTTCTGAAGGTCTTCTGGCTTCTTCTTCATTCATTTTCAGTCCAATGCTTGCACCTGAGCATTTTAGCAAATAACCCATTTTAAATTGTATCTTTAGGCACTTTGTTATTAGCTGTTATTAGGCTGTAACAGATTCCCATTTCTTTAGTTGAATCTATGAAAAATGCCAAAGGTAACAGTTTGAGAGGCATAAAATAGCATTTCTGCACCATGAAAGTGATTCCCAAAGAGCCAAAGTATACACAGTGGATGAACAGTCATGGCTTAAGACATGGAAAGAACAGGAAAGAAAATCCAGCAAAGACCTCATACAGGACCTGAGAGATGCATCTGGCCCTAAATCTGATCCATCTACTGTTCACTGAAGTCACATAAGCAAAAAATTTAAAGGAAGAGAAACTGGGAGAAATTAGACAATAACTGTGACAGCTGCATCAGGTCTTATGAACTAATGACTCTAAATTTGGTCCAAATAATCATCATTATATACAAAGGAGGTACAGCAGTGAGTGTCTACAGCCATGTGTAAAATACAGTGGAGACTGTCATGGTTTGGGGCTGCTTGAAACATAATATTTTTCTCTAATGGTTATCATTTTTATTCATGAATTTTAAATTCAGACAAAACTGTGGTTAATGTACTCGGCCCAAAAAATCGGAGACAGATTCTTACTCTGGATGGCATTACCTTGGCCTCCAGTAACACTGTGAGGAATCTTGAAGTCATTTTTGACCAGGATATGTCCTTCAATGCACATATTAAACAAATATCTAGCACTGCTTTCTTCCATTTGTGGAATATCTCCAAAGTTAGAAACATCCTGTCTCAGAGAGATGCTGAAAAACTAGTTCATGCATTTATTAAATGGTAAATGGCCTGTATTTATATAGCGCTTTTATGGTCCCTAAGGACCCCAAAGCGCTCTACATATCCAGTCATTCACCCATTCACGCACACATTCACACACTGGTGATGGCAAGCTACATTGTAGCCACAGCCACCCTGGGGCGCACTGACAGAGGCGAGGCTGCCGGACACTGGCGCCACCGGGCCCTCTGACCACCACCAGTAGGCAACGGGTGAAGTGTTTTATTTATTACTTCTAAGCTGGACTACTGTAATTCGTTATTATCAGGATGGCCTAAAAACTCCCTGAAAAGCCTTCGGCTGATCCAAAATGCTGTGGAAAAAGTTCTGTCAGGAACTAGAAAGAGAGAGCACATTTCTCTTATACTGGTTTCTCTTCGTTGGCTCCCTGTTAAATCCAGAATCAAATTTAAAATCCTGCTCCTCAAATACAAGGTCTTGAATAATCAGGCCCCATCTTATCTTAATGACCTTATAGTGCCATATCACCCCAATAGAGCTTGCTGCTCTCAGACTGCAGGCTTACTTTTAGGCCCCTCTTCTGTGGAACCAGGTTCTGTTTTCTCTTTATTATTGTAGAGTCTTTATCTTACCATATAAAGCGCCTTGAGGCAACTGTTGTTATGATTTGCTGCTATATAATTAACATTGAATTGAATTATGAACCCAAAAAAGTATCATCAGATTTTTATCCACCTCTCAATATCAACTAAAAAATGTCTGATTGGCAATGGCTTCATTTTTCAGCAAGGTAATAATCCCAAACACACTGCCAAAGCCGTTAAAGCATACTTGGATAGAAAAACACACTCTCAGTCGTGGATTGGCCTCTCCAGAGTTCGGACCTCAATGCTATTAAAGCAGTGTGGGACCATCTTGACGGAAAATGGAACAAAAGGCAGCAAACATCCAAATAAGACCTTTGAATGAAGCCTGGAGAACTATTCCTGAAGACTACTTAAAGACACAACAAGAAAGCTGCCTAAGGGTTCAGACTGTGTTGAAGAATAAAGATGCTTATAGCAAATACTGACTTTCTAACTTGTTACAATTATACAGTTTTTGCCTGATATACTGTATTTCCATGTATGTTTGCATGTTTCAATAAATCCCTGCACCTATTTCCTATTTTATTAGCAAAATATAAAGAAATGAGGAGTGACTCAAGAGTTTAGCACAGTACTGTATAGTTTAATAAATACATGTAAAAGCCATAGGAAAAAGGGTAGTTTTTCATTTAAAATAGCTACAGTTGAGGCACCTCTAAGTTTCAAAGAGATTATAGAAGTTTTGTTTTAGCTCTGTGCAGCAGTGACCTGCAGGCCTGACAGACTACATTTTACTCAGTCAACTTATCTCTAATATATTTGGGTTCTGCAGTATCTGGTGGACTATTAGAGTGTAAGTACAGACTTATAAATGATAACTACTTGTATTATAAATACAGAATTATAAAGACTCATATTTATCTGTAAGTCAATGCAAGGATGTAAGAACTGGATGTGTTCCCTCATCTCTGGGTTTGACACCAGCACCATTTTACATGCCTGAATGAGTTGTAAGCCTTCTTAAATCATCTACGGAAAACACTTTAAATGATCTGATAATGAAGTGAATCACTGATACCGTGCTTGCAGTGCAGGGTGAAGGTGAGACGGTCCTTCTGTTTGTCGAGATCAATGTGACACTTTTCCACTGTCTTCTCCAAAGTTGTCAGAGATCTGAACACAGACTGTACACTCTGAAACACAGGGGAAAAATAATGCTTATCAATACGCAATGACACACTCTGGTAGCAATCAATGTGAATAAACATTTTAGTGACACTCAAATGATATCTAAATCAATATGTTTGCCGTTTCTGAAAAGTGACACACAATCCACTCTCTGATATAACTGCTAAGTACAACTGTTAATACGAGGAAGCTGTGAGGCTTTTGCAAAACTTGAACACAGATAACCACAACCGAAGGGTGGTAACACGACAGGAAAGGAGGCATTTGAAGCTGTCAGCAGATACAAGACTACACTCTCAATCCTAAGAATAAGATCTGCTATTCCTAACTGTAGTTACATCAGGGAGGCCCAAGTACTGCCATCATGCAGTTAATTTGAAAAACAGCAACAACGAAAAAAAAAACAAGGAACAGAAAAAATCATTATAAGAAAGTGTGATGTTTATCTTTAGTATGTTTAAAATCAAAGTAATCAAGAAACTATCAGCCACATTTCCCTAACATGGCAAACTGAGACTGAAAATGAATGTAAACCAGTGAGAAAAGGAGAAGAAAAATATATAGAGAGTAAGTTAAAATTGACATTTTTCACATTTTGGTAGTGGTCACATGAATGCAAACCTGACCAAACTATTAGACTGGCAGCTGTAGTTTCAGTACATCTTTTGTGATCGAGTGGTTGAACTTTTTGTGATGGGACTTTGGGGTTTATTGCAAGGTCAATGTAGTTATTTAAAATTAACTGTGAGCTTAAAAAGAATTAAAACTAGACTAGAAAACAAAAGAAAAGTAACTGAAGTGATACTTATCACAACCTGCCTGAGGGGCCTTTGGTAAGCATGTTTATTGAGATCCGTGACAGTCAAGTGACTGACTCTATGCAATCCCGAGATAAACTAAGTACCGTCTTACTGCTAGGTGCTTGTAATCAAATTCAAAATGTGAGTAGTTTGCATGTCTGGAGCATTCAGGTGTGTGTTAACACAATCCCAAGGATGGAACGTCAGCAGTGATCTTAAAGAAGCCATTGTTGATGCAAAGCAGTCTGACAGTGGTTATAAACCGAATTCCAAATAATTTGAACACAGTGGGGACGATTAATTACAAGTGGAAAACATTCAAGACAGCTGTCAATCCTTCCAGGTGTGGACGTCCCTGCAAACTCACACCAGTGACAGACTGTGCAGTGAACAGAGAAACTGCAAAAAAAAAAAAAAAAAAAAAAAAAATCCAAGAGCTACATTTCAGACTCTACAGGCCTTAGTTAGCAGTTAAATGTCAAAGTTCACGAGAGTACAATTAGAAAAAGACTGAAGAAGTTTGGCTTGTTTGGAAGGGTTGCCAGCAGAAAGCCTCTCTTGGCTGTAAAAGAATATGGCAGCACATCTTCGGCTTGCAACTGAAGAAACCACAAGACCTCTGTTTGGTGAAAACCAAACACAGCATATCAGCACAAACACCTCATACCAACTGTCAGGTATGATGGGGAGAAGGTGATGATTTGAGCCTGTTTTGCAGCCACAGGACACTGACACCTTCCACTCATTGAGTTGACCATGAACTCCTCTGTTTACCAAAGTATTCCAGACTGAAATGTGAGGACATCGGTCTGACAGTCAAAACTTGGCCCAAACAGCATCATGCAGGAGGACATGAATCCCAAGTACCACAGCAAATCTACAACTGAATGGCTGAAAAAGAAAATAATTAAGCTCTAGACCTGACCCCAACTGAACTGCTGAGGTGGGACCTTAAGAGAACTGTGCATAAATGAATGTCTGCAAACCGTGATGCACTGAAGCAACACTGTAAAGAACAATAGGCCAAAACTCCACCACAAAGATTTGAGACACTGGTAAAGTCAAACAGAAAACGATTACTTTGAAACAATGTAAGAGACTCATAAACTTCAAGTGATTGTTCCTATAGGTGGTTCTACAAGCTACTGAATCATGGGGTGTACTTAGTTTTTCACAGTTCTAACTGTAAGTAACAAAGACCTGAGAAAGATAGTTTTCACAAGATTGTAACTGGAACTTAAATACCTTCACAAAGTTGCATATCTGTAGTAAAAGCTAATCTGAACTTGTGAAAAACACACCTCTGGCATATCCTAAATGTTCTAAATGTTCCTAAAGAAAAGAACGCTATAATAACTTTGGGTGTTATGTCATCATGAAAGTTTGGGAACCACATTATCTACTCAAATGTAATCAATGTCACACCCAGACTGTATAACGCCTTGAAAAACAGAAGCTTATCTAATTCTCTCACACCTTTATTGCCATCTTGCAGCGGAAGTTATCCCCACTAGTAGTGGAGTACCTGCACAGAAAAACAGAGGTATAAAAGGCAGATTAAAGTTAGCTCATATACACGCTTTCTTTTTCTCTCACACAGAGATGCCATTTATAAACACAGGCATGTATTCTGCACCTGCTGAAGAAGAGTGGTGCGAACAGGAAGCAAGCATAAGCCGACCGAGAGGAGTTCACAGACCGCAGGGCCAGCTACGAGAGAGAGAGAGACCAACAAATCAACTTTTTTCATTGACGCAAAGTGTGCACCCACAGGAAGCAACAAGCCTATCTGCATTGTAGGAGGAAGTGATGGTGTGCAAGTCAGTGTCAGAACAGCTCACCCCATCTTCCTGAGGCTCAACATACAGCTCATCGCCGATCCTGGACAGAGAATGGACGGCTTTGGCCAGTACTGGACGGTACAGACACACCCACCAACACACGCACAAGATAATTATTAGCGACAACTAATTAATGATACATATTCTAGCTAGAGACTGTGTTTAATATGCAGGAAATGTCTGCTACCTTTCACGTTTCCTCCCGTTACGATACAGTGCATCTCTGCAAACTCACTTTTCGGCTAAGTTAGCACATTTGGCTAAAAGTTAGCCAAAACGAGCGGCTAAGCATCACCGAGAAGTACACAAGACGGAGTTTTAATCGTTTCCACACCGAGAGCAAATCTTCCTACCGAAAGCATACTCCGTTTATTTCCAGTCTAAGTTTATTTTTCTCGGTTAAGCAGTGTCTCTTTCATCGATGTCAGCGTTGTTTACGCCGCCATTACCCGCTTACAAAGTGCGGACCAATCAGATACACGGCAACTTAAAGGGGGCGTGAGTTTGACAGTGCACATGCGCACTTAGTTTCCAAGTGAACATTCTGCCACTTGTCTTTTTTTCACTGCATCTTCGTGGCTGGTTATTTGTGATCGTCCCGGTTAGAAATATATAAAGATGGCGTGACGAAAAAACAAAAAATAAGGTATTAATGTAGTGGATAAAGAAGTATATTATTACTAATTGTTATATAAACTTTACTTAATGATTAGCAACATGATTATTATTAAATAAGTTCATGTCAGAATAGGAAAGTAACCTTTCAAGTACTGTAGTGTACCTAGTTAATCTTATAGTCTAAACCTTCAGTCAGAAAGAAGGCAGTACAATTACTGTAATGACAAGTGGTTTAAAATGCATTTTAGTAGGCTGAAATATAGTTAAAACAGTTAAGAGTTTATCAGGGCAGCAGCATCTTGTAATGACTTGCAGTGGGGAACAATATAGCTGGTGGCTAACAAACCTATAAGAAATATTGCATGGTGTTCTCCAAGCTGAAGTACACTGCATGTTTGGAGAATCTACTACTTTATTTCAACAACAGTAGCAAAGAACTCTGTGACAGCATTTTTCACAGAGTTGGTATAAAATGGGTTACTGCAAAGCTCAGTGCAGACATTTTCCTATATCTTTAATTTGGCAGGCGCATACATAGCGGCCGCTCTTAAAGAACGCCCTATAATTATCAGTTACGGGTCACAGAGGGTGTGTGTGCACTTGTGTGAGCAAGCGTGCCAAGTAGAGAAATGAGAAGGAAGGGAGGGCAAAATACAAAGATGGGCAGAAAGACACACAGTGGGAGAGAGTTAGAGTCAGCAAACAATTATCTCACCTCACTGGTCTTTCTTGTTGGTCTGCTTCAGTTTGTAAGATCTGAGGAACGCAGCCGTGCACAGTCTCCCCTCCCATTACCAGTGATATAAGTGGCTGCTGGAGAAGAGGTGTGACTACAACACCCGTAGTGTAATGGAACTATGGGTATTTCGTAAAAGCGAGAGACTTTTGAAAATTGGGAAAACAACAAAAGCTTATATCTCTTTGTTGCAGAACAAGAGAAGAAGACTTCTGCTGCTCTTCTTGAGGATCGAGGATTAGTGGAGGCAGCATAAGAAGCAGCAGTTTACACAGAGAAGAAGAAGAAGAAGGATTTCTACCTCTGGACGGTTAAGTGAAAGAGGTGGATCTTTCTTCATATTTGCTATGAAGCAACTACATTGTCATGGAAAGGGATTGGATTATTCAGAAAGGCGAAAGCAGCCATAACAGGTGTCTTTCTAACAAGAACT
Source organism: Oreochromis aureus (assembly GCF_013358895.1). NCBI lineage: Eukaryota > Metazoa > Chordata > Actinopteri > Cichliformes > Cichlidae > Oreochromis > Oreochromis aureus. The sequence goes on along the minus strand of NC_052943.1, from coordinate 13,780,631 downwards.
GGACCAAAGAGTGATATCTTCTACACAAAGGTATTTTCCCTCTTGTCATGCTGGTTGTAAAGCGACGAATTATATTACTTGCGTAGAGTCCGTCCTTGTTTATCCGGTTTCACTGTGGTGTTGACACGTGTTTCTGCGACTCCTGGATTTAGAGGACTTAGAGGTTGTGTTCCTAGATGTCTCAGTCACCTAATCCAGCAGACTCCCACGCCCTGCTGCAGTCCATGCTGCAGAAACTGAGGCTGCAGTCGGAAAGAGAGGGCCAGGGGCACCGGCACACACTTGGACCAGAAAACAGCAGCCCAGGTACTAATGGTATCCCTTCGAATAAGGTCAGGAGCCCTGCTGCAGACAGCAACTTTAGCTTCAAATTTGGTCAACTACAGCAGCCCGGTCATGGAGGTGGGGTGGACAGGGGTTTTATTTCCTTCCCCTCCCAGAAAGACAACAGTGATGGTGACACTGGTGATAGCAGGGTTATGGGACAGGCGACACAGCCTGCGATCACCCCAACAGTAACAGGGCAGCTGTTTCCTACCACATCACTTAAGGATGCTTCCTTTGAGAGGACTGATACTGAGAAGTGGAGTTTTGGCAATTCTGCAATGAAAAGAAGCATGCCTCCTAACGCACATGCTGCCCAAAGCATGGGAGTGAATGAGAACCAGGAGCAGGGCTTGAAACCTAAGGCCTACCTGTGGGCCGTGAAAAACACAGACCCTTTCGCAGGAGGTCAAGACAATGAAGCGTTAAACGTAGGAAATGGAGGATTTGGAGCGATGGCAGAAAACAAAGATTCGCAGGTTGCCACAGACAGTCAAAAAACAACAAACAGCAGCGTGAGGAGGAAACAGAGATCATCTGAGAATAAAACCAGAAGGTGGACGCAGAGGCTCAAGGATCGATGGAAGGACAGACAAGGAAAAAAGGGAAAAGAAGAAGAAGGAGGAAGCATAGGAGACCAGAAGAGTGAGGAGGGACCTGAGGTGAGTAGTGTGGTTTTGTCATATAATCATCAAAAAGAAATCTTGAAGTGACACTGCAACTTGTTTTTTCACGCAGATTTCACACTCAAACCAGGTTGCAGAAAGCCTCATCAATGCGTCAAATAAGGATGAAAGGACCCTCCATTCACTGGACACCAGTGGAGCCAGTAAAATGCTTCCTGCACGCACACAGGACGCCACTAACGACAGCCACATCAGGTAACAGGCACACAAATGATGCTAAATTGCACAAATACATCCAGACCTGCACTCTAGCAGCATGGCACAAACTGAAAGCCGTACAGGTTTTTTTGGCTTTATTTACTTTGAAACGTCGGCAGTAAGATATGCAAAGTATTTGAGATGTTTCCAGCCATCGGACATCTTTACTTTTGATGTGCGTCTGTGGTCTGATGTGCCAAACACACCCTGTCACTGACAGCATGTGTCATTACAAACTTTCATGTGTACGATGAGATTTTTTTATAACCTGCTATAAAAGGAAACAGATGTACACAGTTTCTGTGCAAGTAACTCATAAAGAACGATTCTCTCATTAGAACTTAACACAAAAGATGGAAAGATACTCACATCCCAAAGCCAAGTTTGTTTCCTTTTTTGTTTTTCCTACCAGAGACATAAATTATTAAAAACTCCCATATATGTAGCTTTAATTTTGAAGGATTTGTAATTTCATAAAACAGGTAGACTTAGCTGGCTGGATCTTGAGGAAGATTGAGGAACACTACAAAAACATAATCAAGTGATCTAGAAGTGGTGCAAAACTGGTCTGTAGTATATTTAATGTACAGGAAATGCCACCTGAGCCCTACTTGCTGGAAATGAGAGCATGAAAAGTAGGTTGTAGAGAATATGAAATAGCTTAGAAATTGTAAAAGTGCGAATTTGACCAATGACAAAAGATAAGAACAAGCCTTAAAGCAATATAAAAACATGCCGATACTTGACTGGTGGTGTCTCAGGGGGTAAAAACAAATAACAACAGGCAACAAACAAAAACCAGGTTTTATCAAATTTGCTCTGGTCAGCATTTCAGTTGTATTGAGTTAACTTGTAAGCTTAGTTGGCCCATGAAGGCCCATGTAAACTAATCTAAACTACTGCCACAGTGTGTGTCATTGATGTGTTTTATGTATATTGATACATTTCTAGGGAAACAGTGGAGTTCTGTGGCGCAGTGGACTAAACAGTAATACTTGCTAATAGAATTTAGTCAAACATAATCGAACTGGCAAAGACTCCAATTCGGCCCACTGAATGTCTTTGGAAAATGTGAAGGAGGGCATACATTTTTGACTTTTAACTGTATTTTCATAAACTTTACAGCTTGTTCTAGTGATAAAGACCTTTCCCACAATCATTCATAATACAATAATGAAGTAACAGATAAACACAAGTTCCTATTCTTTTACTATCTACTATAGACATGTCTGGTTTTTGCAAGAAGACCACAGTAAGGTAAACAAATAAAATAGGACATTTTCTGTGTATTGACAAAAGCTTTCTCCAGGACAGCCTGGACAATGAGCAAACAGAACTTTAATAATTTAATCTGCTGAGAGATTTCTTTCATTAAGTACAGCAGCATTTCTTATTATGTTGTAAAGCTGAGACATATTGTTAAAACTGCACTTCTTTTTTCCTATATTGAGATCTCTCAGGGATTAAATGTACTCTTACACAAAGTGGTCTGCATGTGGCCCATTATGTAAAATCAGTTTGATATCTCTGCTCTATAATATAAAGTTAGGTCCATAAGTTGTTGGACAATGACAGTTTTTGTAGTTTTGTTCCTGCACACTGGGGTTTTACAAAAATTTTGCATTAGCTGTTTAGAAATTTCAGGGGATCAGAAGTAATTGGTTGTACTAAGATAATTTTAAATCTAAATACAATTTTCAGTACTTGGATTAAAGTAATTTGCAGTCAATGACCAAGCCGTTAGACTCCTGAACACTCAGTGACTGGACTGACACATATGCAGTGTCTCACATTCATACACACACACACACACACACAGACACCCCTACAGACACCAAGTTATTTTTGCACAATACTCAGCATTTTGCACATTTCTATTGCACTGTGTTATGTCTATATCGTTGTGTTTAGTGTTGCACTGTCTTGTCTTGTTTATTTTTTTGCACATTGCACTTTTACGTAGTCTAGTCCTGTCTTGATGCATTCTCAATCATCCAGGAAAGTAAATCTCCAAAAGTTGAATCTGTTCATCTGGACGTAGCGTTTTGTGGGAGAACGTTTCGTCACTCATCAAGTGACTTCTTCAGTCTCGAGACTGGAGACTGAAGAAGTCACTTGGATGAGTGACGAAACGTTTCTCCCACAAAACGCTACGTCCAGATGAACAGATTCAACTTTTGGAGAAGTCTAGTCCTGTGTTTGTCTGTTATATGTCATGTGTAGCACCAGGGTCTCGGAGGAATGCTGTCTCATTTCACTTTGTACTGTACCACTGTACATGGTCGAAATGACAATAAAAGCCACTTGACTTGACTGGACTTGACTTAAAATGCTGTGTTTCTTCCCTTGCGATGCTCTGCCTGACCTTTACCGTAGTCCCCTACAGTTGTTTGTGGGTCTCTCTGGTTTCAGTTTAGTTTTTGGTAACTGAAAAGCATCCTCTGTTAGGCTCAGGTGACTGAAATGGCCATCGAAGAATATCCGTTTCTTTGCCTTGAGAAACTCTTGGGTTGCTTTTGGAGTATAATTGTAGTCTCCATTTGCACCATGAAACACTGTCCTGATCAGTTTTGGAGCATTTGGTTGAATCGGAGCAGAGAGTAGAGCCCTGCACACTTCACAATTTATCCTGCTGCTTCTTTTAGCAGTCATATCACTAATAAAGACCAGTGACCCAGCTCCAGCTGTACATGCCTATACTGTAACACTGCCTCTACCATGTTTGACAGATGACGTGGTATGAATATCATGAGATGTTTCTGTCCTCCACATTTTTATCTTTCTATCATTCCAGTTCAAAGTCCAAAGAATTTTTCAGAACCACATGTTTTCTGGCAAAAGTCTAATTTGGGCTTCTTGCTCTTGAGTGTAATCAGTAGTTTGCACCTTGTTGTAAACCCTCTGTTTCTATTCACGAAGGCGTCTCTTGATTGTAGTCTTTGATAATGATACACCTACCTCCTCGAGAAACCTCTTGAGTGAGTTGAGTGAAGTTGTTTTTGTTAACCATGGAAATAATTCTGTCATCATTCACTTCAGTTGTCTCCTGTGGGCCTTCAGGCATTTCGGTGTTGCTGATCAGGCCGCTGTATTCATTCTTTATAAGAATGAACCAGATTGTTGATTTGGACACTCCTGAAGTTTTTGCTGTCTCTCTCAGAGGTTTATTTTGTTTTTTCAGCCACAGACATCTCTTTGGGACTCATATTTAAAAATACAGTGAAAAGTTATTAAATGCAATTTTAACACTTTGAATCAACTTGAGATATTATGCTTTCTTCACTTGTCATGAAATAACAAGGGAGTAGGCCTCTACTGCTTGTCAGTCAGTTGTCTCATTCATTTTGAACCTCGGTGCATAAAAATGACTAATTCCTAAAGGCTTAATTCATTTTTTTCTAATAACCTGTTGATTGTTTGTTTAAAATCAACCGTGGTGGTGTACAGAGGCAAAACCTCAAAAATATTCTCTTTGTCCAAAAAGTTATGGAGCTAACTGTATTCAAGGGCCTGTAATAACATCACACCTCCTCTGAGTGAACTCTGAAATGTTATTTTGGGTTATTTTGAGTAAAAATCTCTTTGTGCTGCTGGTAGCGATGTGATTTGGATACTGAATTTTTGAGTTTACAGAAGATTTTGTCCCGTTTCAGACCTGCCAGTGACTTTGAATTGGGCCTCGGGTCATTCAGCCTGCTGGAAGAGATCACTAAGGGCCAAGAGTGGGCCAAGTTCCTCAGTCCCAGCCTTTCATCCTCATCAACCAATCAGAGACCATTAGAGGACCCAATGAGCCAACCCCAAAACCAACTAAATCCTCACAGTAGCACTCAGTCAAATGGGATTTTGAACCAATTTGGCAGTGCAGGCAACCAGTGGAGCTTCAGGAGCACAGAGCCATCACTGGCCACAGACTTCAGCATGGCGCAAACATTGCCTAATGCTTTCCCAGCTGCAAGTACGGACATTTCGGGTGGAAAACTACATCAGACTGACCCTTCAGAACCAATGGAAGATGGTCACAACTACCCACATATGCAGTCTGGAGCGAGCAGACTGGAACAGCAAATAAGACCTCCATCATTTGTAGTGGTAAGATATTCATAAACAAAAAATATCTCATGTTCATCCAGTTAATATAAAAAAGAATAGCTATATTATCAATATGACAACTTTGTGATTCTCCCATTCTCTGTTGTCCTTTGCAGAGTGTAGGAAATCCGCTTAACAAGGCGCTGAAGAGCCGAGTCACCCTCAACAGAAAGAGACAGCATCAGTCAGCTGACAGGAGAGACGACAGGCTTCAAGCCGACAAAATAAGCGATGGAGAACAGACAGACAGAGGTCAGAACAGCTTAATACTCTGTCCAGCAGCAACATTAATAATCAGTTATGGATAAAGAGTTTTTATTGTTTGAGCCATTTAATTTGGCAGCTGCTCAGGAAATCAAGCTGTCTCTTTTGTTTTACAGAAGGGGACATGTCTTCATTGAATCCTACGAGCAGCCAGATGATGGTTGAAACAGGAGAGTCAGAGCACGAGAACGTAATACCCTTATACACCCTAAACGCTCATTCAGCCTCTCTCTCCCCAACTGCTTTTAATCCTTTGGCTCGAGCGCCCCATGGTGTCCTCAAATACCCCGCATCCCAGGAGTCAGAGTCCTCAATGGAGATAGTGAATAAAAGGGTAAGATAGTGTGTATCGCAGCGCCTCCTTGTGGTTGGAAATTTTAAAATGTCAACATCCACAAAGTTTCTCAAATCAGTAATAACTCACATGTTAATTGCACGAAGGATTTAAATAAGCTACTTTTTTTGTTTTTTGTACACACAAAAATAAAATTAATGGAATGATTTGAAAAACTTGAGGAAATCATTCAGTCTCTATAATATTTAATCAGATGCTAATTTCGCTGTAACTTTTTTGTGTTTCGTGCTTCTTTCTCGGTTCAGAGGCGAGTGGAGGAGAACCGCCGGGTTCGTTTTGCGGAGGAAGTGGTGGCCATAGAATCTCCAGACATGGATCTGGACGCTTCAGACTTGGAGGATGACTCAGCAGCTACAGATGAGGACTCTGTGACAGAGCAGGAGTGTGAAGTGCATCCGGTAGCGGCAGGGGAGGAGGCACCGGCCCGGCGGACTACCCTCCCTGCTTGGATACTGGCTCTGAAGAGGAAGAACACGAACAAGAAGCGCAGATAGTGACTGTAAAACCGCACAGCGTGCTGCATTCATTCTCACGGACTTTGCGTTCTATAAATTAAAGGAATAAACTTAAGGGGATACAGTTTGTCTCAAGTGCAGGTTGCTCTGCTTTGAAAATGCTTTTTTGAATGTGACAGTATTTCAAAAAGTCAAAAAGTGACCAGTAGTAGGCCTGGTGTGGATACGTAATCACTTTTTCCCTCATTTATTTTCTGAAATGTTTTGATTTTAAGATGCAATAAGGAAAATAAATACTATATCGGGATATATATATATATATATATATTTATATTTTCTGCAGTGCACACAGAAAGCTTTATAAGTGGATGTTTTTGTCTTTCTTTTTCTTATTGTTCCTGCTTTATTAAGCAAAGTTTGAGCAGAAGTTAAAGACTTTTCCAGTTGCACTAGTGATCCAAACTGAGGACTGTGCTGCAGTAACCCAGAAGCTGAATGTGCTGAAAGCATTTTGTTGATTCAGATCTTCCTCCTTGTGCTCCTTCAGTCTTAAACATGACAGCAGTCTGCTATCTGCATCACTCACTTACTGTACACCCCATCCCACCCCACAGTCCATATCCTGTCTCAGGGTAATGGCTCCCAGTCCAGCCATCATCGAGAATAACCCCAAAGGAGGAAAGATGTCTGAGCTAGAGTGGTCAGCGGTTTCTGATCAGCTGCTCCTCTCTATTCAATACCGCCATTTGATTTTGTAGAAATGGAGACAAGCACCTGAGCATTGAGTTCACTTATTCTAGTGAGAAAGCATCGACTTTGTATAAAAGATGAATGTAGCCACTAGTTTTTAAGCCTTATTTAAACAGCACAATCCTGTCCTGTTTAAACCCTGAGCCAGGGGTGGAGCTGACCGAGGAACTAAGGACACTGCACGCTCATATGGTAGCACACTGTCAATCAAAAGGTAGCTCCTCCACAGATCGAACCCCGCTTTTTCTACATGTGATCACTGTTTATGAAATGAACATCATTCTGTCTTGAATAAGACTTAAAACTAGCAGCTGTGACCATAAAATCGTCAGGAGAATGTGAGAAGTAGGTTTGTTTTTCACAGGTTGCTTTTTAAACAGTTCGTTTTCACAGCCAGAAACTGCTTTTATCTTTTATATACTGTGTATACAGAGTGAATCATCATCTCACGTGAACCTCTGTGAATTTTTTTAACAGCTGAAGCCATTTTATTTCTTTTTAGATGTATCAACATGAGAGGCTGTGCAGTATTGAGACAAAAAATAAAGCATCAGAGCTTCAGTTTTGGAAAGTTTAGTTATCTGTATTCTTTGGTTGGGTTAGACGAGAATTTCAGTGCCACTTTGTTATTTGTGCCTTTTATTTTTTTTTACAGAATAAACAAATAAATTATATACAGTCATGTGAAAAAAGAAAGTGCATTTTTCAATTTTAGGGTTTTGCGTATCAGGGCATAATGGTAAATCATCTGGTCAACAGTAGGTTCTAAAATTAGGTAAATACAAGCTGAAATGAAGAACAGAGATGACATATACTGTGACATTGTTTATTTAAGGAGAGAGGTTTTGGAAGTTTGCTGGTCTGGAGCCTTAAGGTGAGTATTAACATGATGCTAAGGATGAAACACATCATCTGTCTATTAATTTAGGAAGGTTCATCAGGCCCTTTCCAAACTGTTTAAAGTCCATTGTTGTATAGTGAGAAAGGCTATTCACGAGTGAAAAGCCTTCAGGTGCAATGCTCAGAGAAACTAGAAAAAACCCATGATCTACATTTCAGACTCTACAGACCTCAGTTAGCATGTAGCATGTTAAATGCTAAAGTTCATGACAGGGCAATTAGAAAAAGACTGAACAAGTTTGGAAAGGTTGCCAAGAGAAAGCATCTCCTCTGTCAAAGAACATGGCAGCACAGTTTAGGTTTGCATATGAAGAAACAACAAGACTGAAGTTTAGAGAATAATCAACAAGGCAAATCTGCACCAACACCTCATACTTGTGCATCTATGCTGGAAAAGGTGAGATAACACCCACATTTTCTCTACAGCTGACTAGCAAATACACACCTCCCCCCCAATCTTATCTCATCTCATCCCACTCACATTATTTAATGCCAATAATTATATTCAACAGGTGGTAGGTTGGTGCAGTGGGTAGGGGCCTTTCTGTGGTGTTTGAATGTTCTCCGTGTGCCTTGTGTGGCTGCTCCAGCTTCCTCCCACAGTACAAAGACCTGGCATGTTAGGCTACTTGGTGATTCTAAACAAGGCATGGATGTGTGAGAGACAAGGTCCTTAAAATTATGGGAAACACTGAATCTGTTTGTGTATTTTTCATGTACAGAGTGCTTCGTTGTGTATTTTATCATATTCTATGATTTCCATTAGGTGCATTATACTGACTTGTGTTATCATATTAGTACATCAAAGCTTCACACTAACTGCTGTTGTTTCCTCTGTGGCCTCCCCTGACAGATATCCTTTCTCATAAATCACTGTCAGCACCATTAAGAAGCTCTTTAGCCGATCTATTAGTGTCCTGGTAGTGAAGAGTGGGTGGGCACAGACGGATGACGGGAAAATGAAAATATGTGACGGAGAGAAGCAGAGGGACTGCCTGAGATGAAAATCTGTGAGAAAACCAGAAAAAGAAACTTTTTTTTAATTGCGTAGAAAAAAAAATGACTAAAAATTGAGAGAATAAGAATCACTAATAGTCCATTAATCTGCACAGTAACTGTTGCATGACTGTGCAACATCCACCAGGAGTGGACTAATAATGGACCATTTGTAAACCTCAAGCCACACACACACACACACACACACACACACACACACACACACACACACACACACACACACACACACACAAACCAGGATTTGCTGTGTCTCTACACCACTTAGAGACTTGGACACTTTTATTTCAGACAAAAGCACAGTCGGTGTTTGTGCGTACATGACAACAAAGAGAAATACTCCGAAGTCTTATTCAAATAATTTATTCTCAACAGTGTTTCAGTATTAGACATATTTTTTCCTATTTGGCTTGAGTCAGGAGGATTTATTCGGCTCCACTTTTCAGCTGACAAACATGAGTTTGACGATAGTTAATATGTGGCTAAATCAAAATGTTTGGACTAAAAATTGATTTTATTACTATTACAAAGAGGCTCTAGTTTGACAGTTATTGTTGTGAGCTACAAGCCCTTACTTCTTATGGAGATGGCAACAACATCGTCCTCCTTTACCCTGTTCCATATACTTGCCAATCTAAAGCTGAATACCTCTTTTAATAAGGTAGAAAGGGAAAGAGAAAGAGGAAGGGGAGTCCATGTCTTCACATTGCTGCTGTCGGTTAGAGAGGTTGGTCATAGGTGTTGAGAGAAAGTGCTCCAGAGTCACAGGAGCTCTTCATGCATTTGAGTGACAGCTGGCTCCCCGGGCTCTGAGCTATGGAAGCTTCTATCTGAGCCTCTGACACCTGCACGGACAAAACAACAAGGAAAATCTGTGATAAGGTTCTGATAGGTTTCTGGAAAAACATGTTGCTGCGCCATGAAAAGCAATACCTCTTCAAACTTTTTGGCTTTGTACTGCTCTGCCCCTTTCAAAAAGTTTAGTAAGATGATGTCACAGAGAACCGCGCCCTGCCACGACAGATACAAAAGATCAATGAGAGCCAAAAGCAACATTAGAACAAAAGATTAGGTTGACAAGAAATTCATACCAGTCCAATTGAGGTAAAGGCAGCTACCAAGTTGATCATTGTTGGGATTGTGTTAAACTTTCCTGCCTGAAAGAGATAGAGTCACTTTAGATGACATGTAATGCACAGTTTCCTACACACAGGCTCTCTCCATAATATTTAATTTTAAAATAAAGTACTATTCCTTAATGATTTTCTACACTATTATAACTGAAGTGTATATTTAAAGATGGTGATTTATTTTCTAAACATTTACAGTCAGGGATTTAAAAGTCATATTTTCACACTTGGCTAGTATGCTTATTTTCTGCTCTGGGGAGAGAGGACTGATCGCGCTCTGTGCCAGCAGTTTAGTCTGAAGACTGAATCCTTGGAAACATCAGCTGAGCTATTTTCAAAGGAATATAGATAACATAGACTCACCAGCTACTTTATTAGATACACGTGTTCATCTGCTCATTAATTCAAATATTTTATCTGTCAATGGCATGGCAGCAGCTTTACTCAAAAATAACTCAAATAACTACTTGTTAGAAGGTACGCAGGAGAGCATCTGTGATGATGCAACATATTGACCCTACAGCAGCAGAAGACCAAACTAGGTCACTCATGCCAGCTAAGAACAGGAAATCAAGGCTATAACCCACACAGGCTCACCAAACTTGGACAATAGAAACTTGGAAAAACATTGCCTGGTCTGTTCTTGAATCTTGATTTCTGCCCTAACATTTGAATGTTATTGTCAGAATTTGGTATAAACAACATGAAAGCATGGATCCATGCTGCTGGTGGTGTAATGGTAGCAAAGATATTTTCTTGGCACATGCCTTTAGTACCAACTGGGCATTGTTTATGCCACAGCCTACCAGAATATTGTTGCTGACCATTTTCATCCCTTTATGACCACAGTTTACCCATCGTCTAATGACTGCTTCCAGGAGGAAAACACACTGTGTCATGAAGCTCAGATCATTTCAAACTGGTTTTTGGAACATGACACTGAGCTCACTGTACGCAAATGGCCTTCAAAGTCAACAAATCATAATTCAGTAGAGCACCTTTAGGATGTTGTGGAATTGGAGATTTGTATCATGGAAATCTGCGGCAACTGTGCGATGCTCATACCAACAAGGACCAAAATCTCTGAAGAGATCTCTCTGCCTTGTTGAGACTATTCCATGAAAACCAAAAGGGTGTTGAGCCTGGTGTTAAAAACATGTACCCGATAAAGTTGTTGGTGAGTATATTTGCTTATGTAATTACTGGAAATTTGGAAGCTTTTGTGCTGTGTTTAGAAAAACAGCCTATGCGATAAGCTAACTCTAGAGTCTAAGCTAAGCTAGCTCTGTGCTACAATATGCTAACGTGGTGGTAGTAGGTTTCCCACAATGCTCAGCTCAACAAAATGATTTTAGTTCATGTTAAATTGAGACTTCTGCAAAGTTTCTTGATTTTGTCATGTTTCTGTGTTTTTTTAATTACTAAATGTCACATTTTCTGAAAATAATTTACATAAAATTACAGATGCAAATTCTTTGTTTTAGCCAGTTGCTATTACACTTTGTCTAATAGTAAGTCTGAAGACAACTCACTTTGCCAGTGACCATAACATCAAAACGGATCGCAAAAGCTTTATGAAGAGTCCGAAATTCAGTCCCATTTTCTGTCTTGAAATATTTGGCAAATCTGTATTCAAAGAAGAGAAAAGAGTAACTAAAGACTGATTTGAAAAAAAAAAGAAGTAAACTTGAAGAGAAGGAATCATTATCACTACCTGAAGTTGTATCCTTTGGACACAGCATTCTTGGCAAATGGAGCATCGAGTCGCGTGAAGGAGTACTTGGGAATACAGTTTTCAATGTTTAGGTCCAGGTTACATTCCCACTGAATGTTTATTCCTATTTCTCCACCCTAAAACAGAAGGATTGGGAAAAGAGAGACATACCTTGAGGTACCAGCTTTGGCTTTGACATAAATATGTGTCAAAGCCAAGGCTGGTATTCAAGTTTTTGGAATTGGATTGACTTTAGGTCAGAGAGAATTAATGTGAAATACTTCCAAAACTATCTGGCTTTTTGAGCTAAGTGTTATCTTGTGCACTTAATGATAATTGAGCCACTTCAGAAGCTTTGCATGGGAAGGATGAGACCACTGTCTGTAACTTGAAACGCCCTAACAGTGAGAAGACCTTCATAAGACCTTGTACACTCATGCTTACCCTGCTTAACAGTTCGGTTATATTCTGACCGGTGTGGTGCAGCACATCCCCCACACGAAAGATGGGGCAAAGGGGGTCGTTCTCTGGATGGTAAATACATTTCTTGATTTGTTCGGCTGTCATTGTGGGTGGAAAGTTCCCTCTGAGTAAGGAAAATGATTTTATGTTTTTTTAAAAAGACACTCATAATATATTGGTGTTTTTTAGCTGCTTCGGTTTAGGTTTGTGTGGTTTTGTTTACCTGGTGACATTAAAAAGAGGGAAACGAATACTGTTTTTGATGAAAATAGTGAAGTTGTTCACATCCATTGGTTCACTGTGGGAGATACAGACAGAGACATGACAGGGACAAAGATGAAACTTAGGGCTTTCAGTGAGTGAGATGTATTTGTGCGGTATGTGTGTGCACTCTTACATTTCGATGGCATCATTTTCAGCTGGACACCATCCTTCCATCTCACACATACCATGGGACTCATTGGAGTTTTTAAGGCAAGCACCTGTTATTACACCTGGTGTGTAAGAAACAAGAGGAAGGAAACACTGTGCTCAGGTAAGTGAATGGAGATACCGTTAGCCATAATAATGATAATGATATTTACCCCAAGTTTTTTTGTACATTTGCCACACATGTTTCAGATCATCAAACAAATTTTAATGTCAGACAATGATAACCCAAGTACATAGAAATTGCAGATTGAAAATAATAATTTCATTTATTAAGGGAAAAAATGATGTGTGAAAAAGTAATTGTCCCACCTAAATCATTAATGTTTTGGAAATCTGAGTTAAATTTCATTACATCCATGTCTAATTACTGACCAGACCTACTGAATCAAGAATTTACTTAGATAGAACCTGTCTGACAAAGTGGGCTAGGTCAAAACATTTCAAGAAGCCACACAACATGCCACGATCTGAAGAAACTTGACAACCATCAGTTTGGAAAGGGCTACAAAACAATTTCTAAGGCTTTTGACGTGGTGAGAGCCTTTATCCACAGACAGAGAAAACTTGGACAAGTGGTGAACCTTTCCCGGAAATGGCCAAAATTACTCCAATCGCATCGACGACTCACAAAGAACATCAACCAAAGAACTGCAGGTCTCACTTGCCTCAGTTAAGGTCAGAGTTCATGATTCAACAATAAGAAAGGGACTGGGCAAAAATGGTATCCATGGCAGAGTTACAGTGAGAAAACCCTGCTGACCAGAAAAATCACAAAGGCTCATCTCAGATTTGCCGAGAAACTTCACGATGAGCCTCGAGACTTTTAAGAAAATAATCTATGAGACAAAACTTTAACTTTTTGGAAGGTCTACATCTCATTACATCTAGTGCAAAACTAACAGAGTTTGTCTGGGGCTGCTTTGGTAGACTTACCATAATTAATGGAATAATGAATTCTGCTCTCTAAAAAAAAAATCCTGAAGAAGAATGCCCGCCCATCAGTCCATGCCCTGAAGCTCAAGCTCACTTGGGTCATGCAACAGGACAACGATCCAAAAAATAACAGCAAGTCCACTGATGTCCTCTGAATGGCCACTTTTGGAGTGGCCTAGTCACTGTGGCCTAAGTCTAGACTTGAGATGATTTGGTGTGACCTTAACAGACCATTCATCCTCAAAACCCCTCCAATGTGGCTAAATAAACATAAATAGGGGAGACCGGGGATAGTTGTAACGTGGGTCAGTTGTAACACTTCCGATTTCTCCAATCAGGGCTAAGTTTCAAATGATGTGATTCATCCTGTGCATGCCCAATTCAGTTCTTCTATCACATGTGAAAAAATCAGCACATTTTGTGAAACACAGACAATTTAAGAAGAAAAAAAGTAATTTGTATGCCAAAAAGTAAGTTTTTTTTTTTAACTTTATTTCAATTTCTAATAGCATTATCTGCTTTGCAGTTAAACTCATCAAACTTAAATTATGTTATTTGTATGTCTATGGGGATATATTCTGTGTAGGTCTTTAGTGCTAATGTTTTAGCCGTTGGCTGTAATGTTAGCTAGTTCATGGCTATAGGAGTCTGGGTCAGTTGTAACAGCAACAGTCTGGGTTAGTTGTACCAATAATGTAAATGTTACAACTTACCAGACTATTACTTTAACTTATATTACACAAGTTGGGGCAGTGACATCAGCAGAGAGAGGTTCACTGGTCACCTTTGTATATGCGGTTAATGCCATTGGCAACACAATTCCTCCACTGTTTGTGTTCCCACACATACATTATGCAGACCACTTTGTCAGAGATGGGCCAGTAGGAAGTATTGGTAGTGGAAATAAATCAGGATGGGTGCAAGAAACAGATTTCCTCATCTTTCTGAAGCACTTTGCAAACCAGGTAAGCCATGAAAAAAAGTAATGGAATTGCGATGCTGGTGCGCAACTACATTTTTTCAGCTTCATTGTTATGTTCAAAAGTTGGTGCAAGAGTTGTAGGTTATAATGCCCACTGAGCCAATGAGGCCAAACTCAAGGAAGACCAACCAAAATTAATGAAATATTCAGTTGCAGAAAATTCCATAATTTGTCTTTTTTGGGGGGCTGGAATATGTTCAAAAGCTGGATTTCTGCATTCTGTCACACACAGCTATATAAACGGCTCTAAGGCATTCATGTGTTGAATAAAAAAGATTACATGTTAACATTTTGTCAGTACCCTTATTTCATTGTGTTACATTTCACCCCAGGATATGTTACAACTAACCCAGGCTATGGGGTTAATTGTAACATTTCACTCTTTGTGTTTGAGACCATACCATGCAATGAGTAATTGTGCTGCAGAGAAAATAGCTGCACTATTTAATAGCAGAGACATGTAAATACTTTGCATTACATTTTGAATCCACTACCTTAAAAGAGCTCCAATTTACAGACAGAAATGTCAAAAATGTTACAACTATCCCCGGTCTCCCCTGCATAAAAATAACATCAGCAAATAAGAGTGGGCCAAAATTCCTCCAATCCACAAGGACAAGGACTCATTACCAGTTATTGTAAACACTTGAGTGCAATTCTTGCTGCCACAACCAGTTATTAGGCTTAGGGGTGAATTACTTTTTCAGACAGGGCCAGGTAGATTTGGATAACGTTTATTGTGAATTGCTTGTAAAGAATATAAAACTAAATATTTACCCTGCTTTTTGATTTAGGTTCATACTCTGTGCAGTTGATATTCTTCTAAAATATGCTAAAGGACATGGCACCTGGTTGTAAAGACTGAAATATTTAACAATGAGCATTGTCTGACTTTCTGTTACCAATATGTTTCAATATTATAATATTAAACCTGCAAAACATAGGAACACATTTCAATTTTCACCATTTACTACAGTGGGTTTAAACAAAGCGGGTTTAAAATATAGCATGGTAAATACATTAGGTGGTATAAAGATTCCATCAATAAATCTACAACTTAAACAAAGGCTGGCTCATTCTACTATAAATATATTCTTATATTCAATTAAAGATTAATTGAAGATACAATAATGTCACAAACATCTTTGCACGTTATTTTGAAGATATTATTTATATTGATATTATTTTTAAGGTTTGTTCCTGTCTGTTAAGTGCTACACTCTGCACGCTTATGTGTCAAAGGTAGCAAAAATACATATATGATTCTTTTTAAACATAACTTTTACTTTAAAAATCTTATTGTCCCGGTTAAAAGAACAACAACAACGCCCCCTTTTGTTACACACAGTAATTAATTTCCTCAGTTTTTAGCACCATGCCTTCAATTTGAATTAAATTTTTGGGTTAAAAGATTTTTTCATGATTATTTTTTCATGTAGTATTTACTTACCAGGCAATGCCACAAATCTGATTTAAAGAATCAACAACAAATGCTGATATAAGCAAAGTTACAACACTACAGACTTGACATCAGCACTGATGTGAAGGTTTCTGTTTAAAAAAATCTAACTCACCATTGTAAAGGTTGCTGCCAACATACTTTTGGCAGTCTTCATTGGAAGAACATCTAAATTTCTTCCCAGTCTAAAAAACAACATAAACACAGAAACTTAATGCATGCTCAAACTTTCTCTCACGAGTTGTTGATCAACTGTAGAATTGTTTTTTAAACAAAATCAGAAACATATAGAAATGTAACAGTGAATGAAGAGGAACACATGGACGACTGCTCTGGTGCTTTTACTACTGAAAAATAAAACTGAAAATCACATCTCTAAGATACATCAGTCCACATATAACTTGAAAAAAATTGCCAGTATTACCAACTGCTATTAATGCACTGTGAGGTCAGTTTTTAATCATCCTGTCTGCCACTGATAGATAAGAGGCTTCGTTTAAGAACCTACAGATCTCCCTGTTTAAGTTAGAAACATTAAAGAATACATATCAGTGATATTACTAATTGCGTTCATCTTATACTGAAATGAAGCTGTTTCCATACCAAATGAATAAATGTAACAAATTCCAGAATAGATTCAAAGACTCCCGTTCTTCCTATTCTATATACATCGCAATGCCTTGAGAACTGAGTCTCTGCCTGCCATCCAGAGGTGAGGCCCTCCTACCTGGTCACACAGACCGTCTCATTACAAAACACCATACTGTGACAGACTGATGACTTCTCCAGGGTATACTCTGCCTAAAAATAAATGGATGGATGGACCATACTGCCAACACTACACTGAGAAGGAGTTAATTGCTCAAGGTGATGTCAGTGCAAAAGAGACTAAAACTTTAAATAGATTTTTCAGAAAAAATAAATGTAGTCATAAATCTTTACTGATATATATGACCATGTTTTTGCTGTAGGGCTTTCAGTGAATTAGCTAAAGACTTCCTGTTGATTCTCCGGACACCAAAAACACCCTGTAAGTATAAATGCCAGGCAGATATCTGCTGGAATATCAGTTTGCAATAATATTGATCCTGATATGTTGACCAAAATTCTGCAATTTGGTTCCCTTGTTCTTTCAAAATATGCAATATTTTGACATATTTTATGCTGCCTAGGAATAAGAAGCCATAGGTGGTTAAAATACAATCAGTAGGCCTTAAAATCTACTGAAAATTAATGGTAAAATAGTAAAACGTGACAAAAGCATGTGCTTGAATGTGTACTCACCTCTGTACATCGTCCTTGGAACTGATTTTCAGTGACGATGAGTTTGGTGATGATGCAGAACACGCCTGAACCCTAAAACAACAACTGAATGCTTATGATATGCTTTGTGTTTATTTATTACTACACAAGAGTACCTCACATATGAGCCTGGGCAGAAAGCTTGCTCATCATAAAAGTTATTTTAAAAACACTTTCAACTGCAGCATCTTAACTGCCAACATTGTTAATAACTCATAGAAAACTACAAATTTTAAATATGTCATGTTATCATCAGGTCACTCACCTGAGGGGGCGACACGTAGTCAGCCACGTCCATCACACGATTCTGATAGTTCTCGTTTTGGTTTTGGTTTTGTAGATAACCAAAGCCTTTGACTTTGGTCATCACGGAGGACTCAATGTTGGTGTCGCTTGACTGATAAGCTTTCTCATGGATGAAGACCCAGCTGCATGACACGGATCAGTGAAAGAAATATTCCTTTTTGTAATTTAGCTAATTTCTTTATAAGGAAAACTCCATTTACACCCATTATTACATACATTATTACACTCTGAAAAAAACTCAAAAGAAAACTTCAGATCACTGACCCGACAAAATAGGTGATGATGAGCAGCTGTACAATCCGGTTGATGATACCCACAGACCAGCTCTTTACCACCACAGATTTGGTGGTCTCGTAGGTGAAGAAATCAGTCAAGAACCCCCACAAGAAGAAGCCCATTGCTGCTCGTCAGTGTGGCCCAGGTAGCAATGACTCTGAGAGAAAAGTGACACTCTTCTCCCCAACAGGTGCCTTCTTGGAAACTTGATGGTAAATCTTTCACAATACAGCTGTCCCTTCTGGTTCAAATAAAAGAAATAAGGTCCTAATCTTCACCCTGCTTGTATCATCTCTCAGTCTGGCCTGTGTTTATCGCCTTCCTTGGATGCTTAGTTTTGTTGGTTTATGACACAAATTGGACCTCCCCCTTTCTTGACACAAACGAGTGGGAGGAAAATGTCTCCTCTGTCCCTCCCTCTGTCTCCTTCTTCTCCACAAATCCCCATCCCCAAACACACTAACCATGCACAGACAAATGCACAATTAGACTGAGGCAGTAATCGATACCCCATATGTCCACTGTGATTTGCTCAAAGCATGCTTTCAGTGGGTTTGTAATAATTTTCATCTTTCATGTGTTAGTGTCTGACTCAGAAGGAATCTATCCCTCACACTTTCCATTTCACTGTTAGTAAGCCTTTTATTAGCAGCATGCAGAAAAAATGATAAAATTGGATGCTTTAGTGGTTTAATTCATGAGAATAAAATTTTGCAGACATTAGAATAAACCAGACAGAGAGCATAAGAAGGCAGATTTGATCTGTTATTTAGTAACAGATGTTATATCACAGCAGAGATAACCTCCTGGTTGTCTGGGGCCTGTCTGTTTGGATTTTACACATCTTTCCTAAGTCTGTTTCTTTGATTTCCTGTTGTTAAGTTTTCCTTCTTCCACAGTTTATACTGGCCGAGGTGTAGATGCCAATGTGAACAGTTGTCTTTACCCCTGTTATGGACCAGTGACCCCTCCAGGATGTACATCTTACCTAATACCTTCTAGGATATGTGGTATGTTAGAAAAATGAGCGCTATAATGGATACGGTAGAAATAAACAGTAAATATAAGGTCAAACAGAACAGTGAATGGCATGCAGGATATGTTTAGCTGGCCGGGTTCACCCTTTATATGTATAATCACTTTTAAAATATATAGAAAATTGGATGTTTTTTGTTTTATAGCTAGCACTAAGTTATACAAAGATCAGAGTATTTGTCAGTTGATAGCGAACAAAAATTACAGTAAAAAATAAAAAACGGTTTTGAGGAGTGTTTTAAAATTGGCCCCTTCTTAAGAATTAGTTATGACTAATTAAAAAACTAACATTTTCAGCGGCCTGAGTGATTCTCAGTGTGTGGAAGGAACCATCTTCTCCAGTATATAACAGGTGGGAAGGAAATATGCTGAAAATGGTGTCATATGAAAAATATTAGCTAGGATTAATGATGATATGGAGGATTTTGACAAATCATGGGGACGTGTTTTTGGCTGAGATTGATGGATCTTATTTTGCAGTGCAATTATCTTTTGTTAAATGTTATGTTTGCTGTGTTGTAGGTTTGTTTAGGCACTCAATAAAGATTTTTTTTTTACCCTTTTTTGTGTGCCTGTATTGATATTTAGTAACTACTGATAATTGACCCAAAATGCAAATGTGAATTAACCATGGGATTGGAAGCTGTCGTTTTTGTTTTGTTAAATGTTAAAAACAAATAAAGACTTCTATTACAAAAAAAAAAGAAGAAAGTTTTGTATGAGAAAAATCATAGACGGCTGCTAATTCACCAACAAAAAGGTGAGCCTTTAACATAGGCACTTAACAGAAGTCCAAAATACAGTCCACAAACTAAACAACAACGATAGCAAAGACTATCACAGGGCTGGAAACGAAACAGATACTGTGACAAAAAGTTAAAAAGAAAACCAGACTATTTGTACAAAAAGGAGGGAAATGAGACACAGGTGAAGACAATCTAGTCAAACAGGGGAGACAGGCAGGAATGATAACTAACACAAGACATGAAAGGAAACAAACCTTTAAAGTAAAAAACAGGAAGTAACCTGAAGACAAACACTAAGCACCGAGACAAGAAGAACACATTAACACGAGACAGAGTTACTATAATTTGTCCTCATTTCTATATGGTCTCTTGATTCTTTATTGATTGTTCATCTTATTATTCTAAATGTGATATAAGTAATGCTCTAAATAGAAGAGATGACTATGTTTGCTTTTAGCCACACAGAGAGGAAGGACCTTCCGTTCTTTAACTAAACAAGAAAGCCTGAGTGGAAGAAAGTCGTTTGTGCTTTCATGTAAGTGGCTGTGAAGAACTTCTGGAAATGTCATCATTTAAAATGAAACCACTGGAAGAAATCTTAATGTTCAGTATGACCCCATTATATGCAATTTTGTCACATTTCTGCACATCAGTGGCATAGAAAAAAAGCAATGTGCTTCCATACTTACAGATGACGCCTCAATAACAGCACTGCAACAAATTACAAAGGGTGGTATTACTGACAACTGTGCAATAAGTGCGACATATGATACGATCGGTTTTCAATACATTCACAAGGACCAGCAGCATTAGTGCCTTTTACATTAGAGAGATAATGTAATGCAGTGACAGCGCTGTGTGTGTGTGTGTGTATGTGTGTGTGTGTGTGTGTGTGTGTGTGTGTGTGTAGATAGTATGTAATTACTTAAATGGATCCATTATGTTTGTGGTCAGCTAATGGTAACCTAATACAATGTAAGATACATATAAACACACACAAGCAAGCGCTGAACATGCAAACAAGATCACAAGCTTTCAGTATACATGTAAATGTAATGTTTATAGCAGCAGAAAACTGAACACATTAAACCCTATTCGTCAGAGTGTAATTTGAACGGGGAGCAGACTGGTGAAAGGGGAAACTGCAGCGGAAAAGATCATTATGTCACGGGAAGGGATGTATGCAAACACTTTCCCACTCAGATTTTCTTTGGGCTCCACATTTAGAACATGACTAAACACACCAACACCCCAAGACTGCACGGCACCCAAACACACCACATGCAGAACGTTCACAGCTCATTGTAGTGAGGTGACTCTTTGCCATGAATCTTAGCAGACACATTCATGCTCTCCAGAGGATTTACTCTACATGCTTGGAATATAATCATTTTCATGGTCAAAGAGGTCACATGCAATATGTAGTACATGTTTTCCATTCAAACTTAAACATCTATTCATCAAATGTGTTGCAAAGTGAATAGAAATTATTGAAATATTCTACTAGTTCATCCTTTAAATTTAATCTTGTCAAAGAATCACTTCAAGCTGTCAATTTGTTCAAGTAATCTGAATCAATTTCAGGCCACGCTTCCTGAAATCCTCCCACAAATTAAATTAGTATAAAAGCCGCTTCTTATGTAATGTAAGTTTAAGCTGTTCCCACAATAGCTCAATAGGATTATGATGCAGTGCAGGTTGTCATAGACTCAATACCTTAATTCTTTCACTCTCTAAAAAGTTCTTCTAATACTTTGGTGCTTTGATTCATGGTTAAAGTACAGGAGGAAACCACATTGCTAAAAAATTTAAGGGAAGCAGCCAAAAATAAGAAGTCAGTTAATCCTCACAGATATCAGTGCATCCAGTTAGGATTCATGTGCAGTGTGATTTGAATTGACATGTGTGTAGCATAACTGGCTAAAAATGACCCAAATTGTAAGTTATGACTCAAATGCCAATCTATGGATGCATTCCTTCTAAAAACCCAAAGACTGTTAACAGACAGTCACAGAAATCAGTGACATAACAGAGAGTAAAGGACTATAAAGGACAATCACACAAGACAATAAGAACAAACGTCAGCTTTTTAATTCATATTGTGTTTACTTATTAAGAGAGCTGGAAAGGGTGCATTCAAAAAATGAATCAAAGGAAACCAAATTAAAACAATAACACTGAAAGCTCTGCCTAGTTGCAGCTTCACAGAGCCACTTTGCAACACCTCGGGTTTCACATGATGATAACAAATATCCAAGGCTATTCTAAGGATATGTGATCAGTACTGCAGGATGTGGGAAGAGTACCTTATTGTCAAAAGCCACATTAAGTGGAGATGAACTTTAGAACTGGTATCGTTTGGCTCTTAAAAACCACTCTTCAAACCACCTTGTACTTAGGCTTCAGCAAATCGCTAAAACCACTGTCTCTTCAGCTTTGACTAGGGCAGCCAGTTAACACACACTCTCAAACCACCCCCCCGGTCAAGCGAGCAAAAGTGTAGGTCCTATGGGAGTATCTTAACAGCTTAAGAGGTTTGGTTTTCATTCTATTCCTAATGTGTTGAAAAATTACACTCACAAACACTGATCATATTAATTCCTTCAAGGATTTTTGGACCACATGGCTGAGTTTTTCTGGAGCTGTTTTCATTTGCAGAGTTAATCACTTGTAGCTCAATTGTCACTTAGATACATGTTTAATTCTGCTTTCTGTGACCCCTGTATAGACTTCTGAGTGATGCTGATTTGCATATAAATTTTTTAGTAACTACGCTCTGACGGGATGTTTTTAAAGCATTTCATAGTTCACATAGATAAAATTTCCCCACAAGATCAAACAACAGCCACTAGTACACGGTTGGGCCCCTGTTTGACTTCAGGACTGCTTTAAATCTGCGTGGCGTAGATTCAAGACGCTAGAAACATTCTTCAGAGATTTTGGTTCATATTGACATGACAGCAGTTGCTGTTTGTTACACTTGTGAATCTCCTGTTAGTCTGGATATCCTTCTCTGACCTCAACAAAGTATTTTCACTCAGAAATGTGCTGCTTACTGGACATTTTCTCTTCTCTTACCATTCTCTGTCAACCCCAGAGATGGCTGTGGGGGAAAATCTCAGCAGTTTCTGAAATACTCAGACCAGCCTGTCTGGCACCAACAACCACGCCATGTTCAAAGTCACTTAAAATCACCTTTCTATCTCATTCTGCTCAGTTTGAACTTCAGCATGCAGTCACGACCATGTCTACGTTTAGACTGTATTGCCAATCACATGACTGAGTGGCTGCCATCTGATTTGTTATACTTCTCCTATACTGGCTTCTCTTCATTGGCTCCCTGTTAAATCAAATTTAAAATCCTGCTCCTCACATACAAGGTCTTGAATAATCAGGCCCGATCCTATCTTAATGAACTTGTAGTACCGTATCACCCCATTAGAGCACTTTGCTCTCAGACTACTGGTTTACTTGTGGCTCCTACAGTATCTAAAAGCAGAATGCCCCTCGTCTGTCAAACCAGCTTCCAGAGACAGACACACTCCCTACTTTTAAGATTAGACTTATAACTTAAGCGTATAGTTAGGGCTCCTCTCTTAGTTACACTGCAATAGGTCTAGGCTGCTGGGTGATCCCCATGATGCACTGAGTGTTACTTCTTCAGTTACCTTTCTCACTCACGTTTTTGGTTTGTTAACATGTGTTAACCTCTCTGCGTTTAATCGTTAGTTAATGTTAATCTCTGTCCCCCTTTCCACAGCATGTCTTTGTCCTGTGTTCCTCCCCTCACCCCCAACTGGTCGCAGCAGATGGGCGCTCCTCCCTCAGCCTGGTTCTGCTGGAGGTTTCTTCCTGTTAAAAGGGAGTTTTTCCTTCCCACTGTCGCCAAAGCACTTGCTCATAGGAGGTTATAAGATTGTTGGGGTTTTCTCTGTTTTCTTTGTATTATTGTAGGGTCTTTACCTTAAAATATAAAGCGCTCTGAGGAAACTGGTGTTGTGATTTACAGCTAAATAAACAAAACTGAATTGAATTGACTGGCTGAAAAGGTGTATGTAAAGAAACTTTTAAACATTCTGAACAATGAATGAATGTTTACATGTTGTAAATAACACTAAATGGACCACATTCATTAAATGTGCTTTACAAGCTACTTTACACACACACGGCAGCAAGCAATCTCTCAAAATGACCGTCTGACCATCAGTTTAAAATCTTTTTCCATGGGGATCAAAGCACCACTAACTGAGTTTTTATTGAAAATGATTCATTTATTTATTTTGGCCTGAAAACATGACACTGGAAAAGTCACAAAGTTATTCCCGTTCATAGCTTTGCATCTGCTAACTAACAACTCCTGCAATCATCATGCTATGTAACTAAAACATATATGCCCACTGGTTTGATGGAAAACCCTTCAGTATTTCCAAAAGGTATGCCAGCTCATCATCAAACTACTCAAATATCATTACATGGGTTTTCAGAGTCAGTCACAAAAATGTGTTTGTACTCATAAAACGAACCACGAAGAAGCAAATACAACTCAAGTCTGTTAATTTGTCCGTCAGTGTGGTATCAGCAGAGAGAGTATAAACGCTTGGTCCTTGGTGTGTGTGTGTGTATACGAGGTGGAAAAGTGTGTGTCTTCAGTCAGACTCTTCCTCGGAGCTTGCAGGTGTGGACACCGCCTCTTCTTCCTCATCGTCTGATTCCTGTTTAGAAAAAAAAAGAAAAAAGGAAGAACTCAGTGTTTACAATAGCTCATGTCAGAACATGAAGGAGTGCTTTAGTCTAAAAGAAACAGTTTCACTATGTTTACATCAACAATTTTCATTGATTTAATGCGCAACGCTCAAGTTCTCTGATTGCTCTCTGCATCTGTGTTATCGAGAAGCGAATAAAGCACATTTCTTTACAGTTAACTCAAACTGCAGGCAAAATCTCAACTAAACAGGAAAAAGCAAGTTGTCAAACACTGCCTCGTAGCTCTATGGCAAATATATTCTAACAGAAACTGCAAACATCCACAGACATGTTCAAGAAAATTCTTATAGTCTCCTCATTACTGTTTTCTTTGCATTTGGTTAAAAAATGCAATATAGTGATACACAAGATAACTGGAGTTTTCATTCTCAAACACATTAGCTCTCTATTGCCTTCCCTCTCTCTTGCCTGCCATCTCTTTAGTAAGCGGGGTGCTTCAGTTCCAGGTTTTCCCTGATACACTTTGTCCCGTAGCTGTCCCTCAATCAGCTAACGGGATTTTAAAGGTTTCTCCTCCTAAAGAAAATGTCTACTTCTCACTGAGCAGCCATTGTGGTTAGTATTGTGGTTTCTGATTAGGTAAAAGAAACTAAAAGACATCCTACATCATTCAATAAGAAAGAGTCTGAGTCTGTTTTGTCTGATGATGGCATTTACAGTCACTGGATTTACCTTCTTCCTCTTGGACTTGCTCTTGTGGTCAGAGTCTGATGAACTCTCCTCGCTGGTCTCGATGAACTCTCGGCTCTTGAAGCTGTCGTTTCCTCCCCGCTCTCTGTCCTTGTCTGCACCGGCAGACTTCCTTTTCTTATCGTCCTTTTTGGCTCCAGACTTTTTACTCTCCCTAATGGGTGAAAAGTAGAAGAAAATATAACAAATTTAGCTATTTTTCTGTATCAAGACTTCAAAAAAAAACCCAAAAACTTATTGTGTTGCAGGCCTTACTTCCTGGGGCTGGAAGTTGCTCCACCGCTCTCTTTGTATTCTTTCTTTGCTTTATCGTACTGTTTTTTCGCCTCGCCTGCCTTTGCTTCCCACTCCTACAGAAAACATTCTTTAGAGGTTTTTCTACACGTTTATTCTGGTTTATTAACATACTTAAGTGGACAATAGATGCATTTTATTCATGTGTATTTAAACTTTTTAAGTTAAAAAACCAAAACTAAAGCAATTTCTCTTAACCCTCACCTGCTTCTCATCTTTGCTCAGCTGTCTCCACATCTCTCCGGCCTTCTTAGAGATCTCTGTGACGGAGATGCCAGGGTTCTCCGACTTGATTCGCTCACGGCTGGAGTTGAGCCAAAGCATATACGCACTCATTGGTCTCTTGGGTCCGCCAGCATCCTTCTGCTTCTTCTGCTCACATTGAGGATAAAAAGGAATTGAGTAAAGAAATGTTTGAAACTGCACGCCTTTATGTACAGTGTCTATTGCGATGTTTGGTGACTTATTTTAGCCCTTCTCTCACCTCTTTTCGTGGCTTTCTTTCTTTTTTCTCCTTCACCACTTTGGCTTTCTTGGCCTTTTTCTTCTTTGCACTCTCATCTTCACTCTCCTCTCCTCCTTCACTGCTGTCGCTTGCTGAGGCATTGCTGTCATACCTGATTGACGACAAGGAGATGCCAGTAGTGTTAGTGTTATAGTGTAATAGTGTTAATAAGCTATCATATCGTCCAACTACGTTTAAGGAGGGTCACGTACTCTTCTGCAATCTCTTCATCTTCCTCTCCAGGGTTGAAAGACTCATCTGAAGAGAAACAAGAAAGAAAGAAAAAAGAAATCACTATCGAACGTTCCCCTTCTTCTCAGTATGCTCGCTATCCTGTCATATAGGCAGTCATTACTCACCACTTTCACCGTCTGATTCGTCACTGTCGTTGCCCTCCTCCCTGATCTTGCCCTCAGCCTTCATCCTTTCCAAGTAAGCATCGTGTTGGTCATCATCTGAGTCGCTGTATTCATCAATGTTGCCCTTCATGCCCTGGAAATACACTACAGGGTCAAAAAACAAAACAGACAAAAAACAAAAAACACAGTACCCACGAGCCTCTACCTACTCTGAGATAAAGTTAGTCACCTTTTCCTTATTGCTTAATTCATTAGCAAAAAAAAGAAAAAAGAAAAATCCAACTAGGCATTACAGATATTGCAACTGCTGGTTTTTTCCAGCATGTTTAAAACCCCCAAATATTTAATGTACAGTGTTATTAAATCAGCCCGACACATGACTGCAACTTAACACATCACTTTGGCGGTTTTTGCTAAATAAATAACTTAATTATTAGAAGTAATTTTAGCTGATCACATTTCTGTCACAAAGAGAATATAATGCAGGTTTAAAGGTTTAATCTGAGGGGGCAGCTAGCTTACTAAGAACAGGAAATGGGAAGAAAAAATTTTTTTCCTACAGAAATTTTTTAGTTTTTATGCCAACTTCTTTTCATTTCCTCTCTAGTTCTGCTGTTTTTACTGTTGTTATTGTACATTTCATGGTTTAAAACATGAATGTAAATTTTGGTTTGGAAAAATGAAGCTGCTGCAGAAGTGCCTAGAAACCTGCATTATTTGTGACGGCCACCAGAGGGCGATAGCTGCGGGGAGGGAAAAAAGCGCACACATACAATAAAGATTTGAGATCCTATAGCAGCCTATGAGAAAACAGCTTTTTTACTTAACCTTTGAACACATTTTGCAAAATCTTCTTCACACCGTGGGAAATTGTGTTTAAAAATACAGTTAAATAGAAAAAAAAAAAAGCAGTGTGTTTTTGAAGGTGTGGCTACCTTGTGACTGGCAGGTCTCTGCTGTACAAGAATCAAATGCCTCTTTTCCACTAGTACCTACTCGGCTCGGCTTTTAGGGTTTCCATCAGGTGGTAACACTTGGTACCAGGTATGAAAATGTGACGTCAAAAGACTGCAAGCCCCCGATTGGCCAGTCAATGATGGCATTACTCGATGAGTCATGAAAGTGACTCTTTCAGGAAAGGGAAGGGAAAACAAAACAAAACAAACCCGCCCAAAAAACTGCCATTTCTGAAACTCTGCAACGAGGTAAATGGCTGCACAAAAATCAACACCGCGGTCCTCGAGTCTGATAAAAAACAATGGAGCAACAGGTATACCATCACCCCTAAGTCCTCCATTATTGTGTCGTGTTTGTGTCATATATTAATAGTGTTGCAGAGTTTCGGACGTGTTGCTATAATGACCATCATACTGCGATGGCACTCAACTTTGGAAAACCCCCCCCACCAAAACAGAGTAGAGTGGAGTTAAGTCGGTACTCGTGGAAAAAAGGCACACAGTGTCACAAAGATCCACCACGAAATGCCCAGCTTTAAGCTTTAAGATGTGACTTCAGAAAACAATGGGTGATGTCATGGTGGCCATGCTCATCTTATCTATATTTTTAGGTGGTTCAGGCCTTTTATTGGTCCATTTCTGAGCTCTTCCAAACTGCTGGATGGACAAAAACTTTGTTTGCATGGACATGGAAAGGGTTAACATGAGCCAAAACCATTGGACACTCTGATACTAATAGATTAAATGACTCATATTTACATATAAAGTGAAGTATAAGACCACACAAAATCTTAGCTTAGCATCTTCTTTAGCTTGAGGGTCGCTATGCTGTAATGCCATCCTGGAAATAAAATTCAAACTATTTTCTTCTTCTCCATCTGCACGCATCCAAGTCCACCAGTCGACGGACAAACAGGGAGGCTGCTACTCGAACACCAACAGGAATTAGAGAGGAGCTCCATTAATTTTCATTGACCTCTGCTGACCCCATCACCACAGAAACAGATGGGATGGCCTCGTTGAAAGGAGCTCATATATGTCAAAGACCATTGTAGGTAATGCAATCAGCGTCGCCTATGTAAGGCAGCAGTCTTGATGACAACTGTGTTGAGTGTTAAAGCACACCAAAAGCCCCCAGGCCACACATTAGTCAGCACAATGCAAACACACACACACACAACACGCGCGCGCACACACACCGACCCAAAGAGGTGTTGGTCAGCGCTCCCTCACCTCCATGTCCCATGATTAGTCATAAATCACTCAAAATATCTCAGGTTCAACAGCAACCATATTGGTAATGTCAAATCAAATCAAGATCATTGGACGCCACCCTCAGAACACGCACACACACCAGCAGCACGCCATGCAAGCAGGAAATCACTCCAGACCAATAAAATCAAGTGCCTAATCCACACGTGACGCCCATGACCATACCCACCTTCTTCTACAGGTGTACAAGGACAAACACAAAGGAGAAGGGCAACAAGCATCAATATTGGGGATAGAAATATGATAAAACTTAATGTACAAACTGAGAGGTGTTTCAGTGACTTGTGCATTACCTCTTTGAAGCCTCTGTTCTTGATGTTGAGCTTCTTAGCATTAACAAAGTCAAATAGTTTGCCGTACTCCTCTCTAGAAGGGAAAGAGACAAAGCAGGAGTTATTTATTTTATATTAATTAGAGTGGCTTAACAATATGATCAAAAACCAAACACCACAATAAGTAACAACCTCATGGACTGCTGGGATGTCTCACAAGCCTCAATTCAGGATCTAAAACTGCAGAGCTTGTCCTGCAATGGGATGGACCTGAAGCTGAACATCCTTAAAACAAAAGAACTCATAATGGACTTCAGGAGGCACAGACAGGTCCACTCCCCTCTGATTATAAATGGAGAACGGGTGGAATTTGTCTCCACCTTTAGGTTTATGGGCACCCACACCGATCTTATCTGGACCCACAACACAAACGCGGTGGTAAAGAAGGCCCAACAGCGGTCCTGAGGAAGAATAACCTGGACCAGAAGCTGCTGCTGGCATTCTATCGCTCCTGCCTGGGTGTTTGGGACGCAGGGGCCACTACTGAGAACAGGCAGGCCGTGCAGAGGGTAAGTAACACCGCCACAAAAAAACCATTGGCTGCTCTCTGCCACCCTTGGAGACCATTGCCAGATCCTCCGGTCTCACAGGTGACTCCTTGTACTCTGCCCACCAAATGTTTGACCTGCTGCCCTCTGGTCAGCTACTTTTCTTTTTGTACCTGCTGCCACTTGGCACCATTTTCCAGAAACAAAACACTGCCTTTCACTGTTATGCCGATGACTGTCAATTTTATTTTCCAAGGAAGGACACTGGTGCATGCTCAGTCCAGCCTTTCCTCGACTGTGTCATTGACATCAGGAGATGGATGACACCAAATTTTCTGAATTTCAGAAGTCATGTTGTTTAGATCCTGTGGCAAAAGCAGCACCCGCTGTGTTGCCCTTTCCAATCTGCTCCCATATGAGAAATGCATTATCACCAACTTAAATGTGAAAACGGTTCCTTCTCTGAAGCTCGATTCTCATATGAATATACTACTGTCAAAATCAAGCCTCATCTGTCCAAATGCAATCTTGAAACATTAATACATGCTTTTTCAACATATTGTCTCGTTTTGATTACTGCAGTGCATGGCACATGTCTCCATTTCTCGACTACAGCTGGAGTAAAATGCTACCGCTTTGATTTAAAAAAAATAAGGTTAAAGCAAGTAAGAGCACATAAGCCCAATTTCAGCTTCCCTTCACTGGCTTCCAGGTCATTTACAAATCAATTTTAAAACCCTTTCATTTGTTTTTAAGTCTCTTAATGGTGGTGCCCCATTGTTTTTTTTCTGCTCCAGCCATATGTCCCACTGGTTCTCTCAGGTCAGTAGACCAGCAAACTTGTGATTTGCCATTGCACATCATGCAGGCTCCTTTTGTTGTTGTTTTTAAATCTCTTAAAAGCACACTTTTACTCCCTGGCTTTGAACCCACTGTGAGATGTTGACTGTGATTTTAAGTTATATTTTATGTACTCCTTTATTGTTTCACTTCTACAGCTCTTTTGTTTTTGGTATCTGTTACCTTTTGGCCTGTGCTTGTCCTTTATTTATGGTTTTATTTTTCAGCACACTGGTCAGCTCTGTTGTTGTTAATAAAAGTGACATTATAAATTAAGTAGTATGGCAAGTTGTGCTGATGGACAACGATGTCGATGATGGCTCACCTGTTTCCATTGCTCAATTATGATATAGGTTCAGATGCCAAAATATGGAGGCGCTTGTCGCCCATTAATGCATTCAATTAAGATATTTCTTACTATGATATTCATAATAACATGTCTCAATCCATCTCAATATTGCTTCATGTTTCATCTCCACATATACTCATTTGTAACACACATTTCACTGGCGATCCCACATGGGGACAATCAGACCATGGCGATCACCCAACCCTAGAGTCTATCCATAGGAAATGCTTGTTAATTATTTACGAGCAGTATGTATTCATTTCCAAGGACTGGATGTGCTTCGTTCGTTTTACAGAAAATCTGTTATTCGTCCTCTTCCATATTTTGGCACATGAACCTATATCATAACTGAGCTCCTGTCTGAGCAGTACAGTGCTGTAAAAGCTATAAACAAAATAAAAACACGGTATTAGCAAGATCTAAATTTATGAACAACATCCTTGCTTCAGAATCTGAAATTACCCACTGTCTTTCTTTTGATGGGAATATAACCCTCCATGTAGGCACTTAACTTAGGTTCCTGCAGCTTCATGTTAAGCTTGAGTTTTGGAGCATATGGCACAAAATGAAATGAAAGTCTGACAACTCTAATGCAGATGATGACTTTTAGTGCTTGGAAGGATCATGTTACATCAGTGGCGATAAGATGGAGATGCTGAATCAGCAGAGTGGTCAATGCAAACAGCCAGAAACCAAAATGGATTTACTCTCATCCTCTAAAGTGAGTTATTAGAAGAAGAAAGAGAAGAAAAAAAACCCCCACACAATGTGAACGAGTGTGACAGAGTGAAAATCATTACCAGACTTGTATATGAATGAATATTCTCCCAGCATGAAACACATAACCAGGATACCTTTGTGTTTTTATGATAGGTCTCCTCCTGTTAACAAAACCTGTGTGTGCAGTGGTCTCACCTCTCAATGCTGCTAAAAGTGTACTGGTTCCCTTGCTTGGTCTCAATCTCAAAGTCAAAAGAACGTGTCGTGGTGGTGCCTCTGGCAAAGTTGACACAAGAGATCTCTTCAAAGCGCAAGTGAACAGGGGGCTTGTGGACGTAGATGAAACCCCTTTCCAAAGGATAGAGGAGGCCTGAGGATGCCTTGTAAGAGCAGGTGATGCACTGGGCTCCTGAGTGTCTGAGGAGGAAGAGATGAACGCCCAAAGAGTGACACAGTTATACTTAATTTTGCTAAAAAAAAAAATTAATTAATTTTTTAAAAAAAAAGTGTTTTTGAAAAACAGAAGTATATGAGATGCCTACCCTTGGAAGTTTCCAGGTACTGTGATTTTACGGTTGACCAAGGCCTTCATCACCCTGCTCACCATCTCATAAAGAGATCCTGACATGAACTTACTGAGTTTACCCTCAAAACGACGCTCCACATCTTCTCTGTTACACACAGGGGAAAGAACAAAGTTTAAAAACTTAAAATTAGGTTTTGAGAGTTTCTAAATTATGCAAAGAACAGTTTTTACTGGCACTACTGACTCAGACCCTTGGTTCCCCCTAGTGGATACATGCTTTACAACATTATTCTTCAGTCAAAATTAGCTTTCAAGCCAATCTAGGTCTAGATGCACTCACTCGCTCATGTTGAGGGTTAGGCTAATATCTTCTTCCTTGGAGAAGAGCAGAATGAGAAAGTGATAACGTGTCTGACCCTGCTTGATAGGAGGATCCAGACTGATCTATAAAGAAAACAAAAACACCACACAAAGAGAGAGGAGGTCAGAAAATGGGAGCATTAAATGCTAACACTGTCGACAATAAAAGTCACACAGAAAAGTTCACATACCACAAAGAACATCTGCCTCTGATCCTTGTGTGGCAGCAGGAAAAGACGGAGGACGGTGGTGTAGGGAATCTTGTAGTCGAACGTTTTACCGTGCAGGTGAAGAAATGTCGGGTAGATACGGATGTCATATCTGAAGAAAGGAATATTAACTGGTTAACTCTGTTCTAACTAATGTGAATCATATAGTGACTTCATAAGTGTGATATCATGAAAGTGCAAAGGCCATTTTATTATTAGGTACATCGGCCTAACTGCTTGTTAACTCAAATATCTGAACAGCCAATCACCTGGCAGCAACTCAATGTACGTCTGCATGTAGAAAAGGTCAAGATGACCTGCTGAAGGTCAAAGGTGAAAAAACAAACAAACAAAAAACAAAAATCCCCTGGTGTGATTGGTCTCAATTTCTGATGTGACATTTGGACAGTATGGTCAAAATTTGGTGTAAACAACCTTTAAGAATGGATCCAGCCTGCCAATTCAGGCTGGTGATAGTGTAATACTATGGGATTATTTTCTTTGTACAATTTGGCTCCCTTAGTATCAAGTATGTTTAATATAGTGATAAACTGGCCTGTGAGCGACCTACTCACTGATTCAATTTTGTGGTTTAAAATCAAATCAGAAAATCGGTAGGTGACTGGATTTAGGTGCTCAAATGTCGATCTTTTACCTTCCTCTGGGTGTAAGACACTGCAGCTCTTTGAAGATACACACAGCGTCTCCTGTAGCCTGGATCACGTCAGCCTTAGATAACACATTCTGGGCAAATGCCTGAATGAAAACACACAGTTTTAGAACTACTGTAAACAAAAACAAAGAAAAGCATAAAAAAAAAAAAAAAAAAAAAAAAAAAAAACACACAAAAAAGCAGAAGCAAAGCATCCTTTGTCACCTCCACAGGGTCTTGCCGTTCATCAGACTGACTGGGTGGGACGTAGAATCGGACCTCCATAAGGGAGACTTCTGTGTCGTCATTCTGGTGAAACTCCAGAGTGACTTCGTTCTTCCCTGTGGCACACTGGGAAACGTTGGACAGTGGGACCTCAAACGCTGTGTTGTCATTGACTTCGAAGGATAACAGTGGCCCTGTGAAAGGAAGAAACAAGACAGTTAGGAGAGAAACAACTGACCTCGTCTTCATAGCGCTCTAAGTTGATGTTAAACAGCAAACTAAACTTAAATTGACTGTTGATTTTCACCCCACTTATCATCATCAATACTTCAGACATTATTAGTGCGGCGATTCTGAAAAATTTACCTGAAAACTTGGCTGTTCCCCAGTTCCAGCCCTTCACACACATGTCCTTCTCTGTCAGCTCCACCTTGTAGTTGGCCTTGAAAAACTCTGAAATCTTCTCAAAGTCCTGGTGAGGTGAGCAGAAAGAATAACAGTGGGGAAAAAAAGGTTGACAGAAGAGAAAGAGGTGAAAACAAAAGGAAGAGAAAGCCTCAAAGTTAGCAACGCAGTCAAAGCACTGGCTCCACATGGGTCAAAGCTTATAAAAACACCACCAAAGAAGAAGGAGGAATGGGATAATTAATCACAACGCAATTGTAACTATGTCCGCCGTTTAGGCCTCTTGGGAACACAGGAGGTAAATGTGATCCATCCACCCTCTCTGTCTTCTTTCCCTCTACACCACCACTGACAATCAGCCTGTTTATTTATCCTGCAGGACCCCTTACAACTGGAAAGAAATCACACAGAGCGACAAACACATGGTCAATCACACTCTCTCTCTCTCTCTCTCTCTCTCACACACACACACACACACACACACACACACACACACGGAGTCCCAGTAGTGCAAACACATGTGGAAGTGATTGTGGTGTGTGAGTGTGTGCAAGGTAGAATGAGACTCTGTGGGAAACCGAATTTACGCACCTGGATATCTGCCTGTCCATGAGGTTATTACAGCCAATTAGAGCCCAGAGATTCAGAATTGTGTGTTTGTGTGTGTGTGTGTTGAAGTTCATCAGCATGTTTGTTGACCAGCATTAAGGCATTGTTTAGATAGGAGAGCAGGCGCAAGCAGATGTGTAAATTCATAAAATCAGAGTTTGTGCAAGTTCTCATCTCCTCGATGAAGCTTTGGCAGATTTGTTACTGCCCAGCTCATAAAGTTATAATAAACACAGACCACCAAAAGACACACACACACTTACCCAACATGACCACCCTGCCTGCCTTTTATTAGTACATTTTAAATCCCTGCTTTTCCAAAAGCCTTCATCCACTTTGTTAAAAGATTACTTTCATTATGTCAGTTGGATATTTGCTTTATACAGTTTACTAAGACTAGGCTTAAAAACTAAGTACGGGAAAAAATTTGAGTTAACTGAAACTATTTCAAACAATGTATTACAGAACTAAGTAAAATAAAATAAAAATGTAGAGCTAAATCTCTTTAATTTCACTCCGTCATTGTGGTCAAATCTTTCATCATGGCCAGTCTGATGAGGTGGTTTGGTGGTTATGTTTATTGAGACTGGGATGTCTACATGACTGTGAGTCAAGTGTTTGTATTGTAACTCCTGTTCTCAACTTCTCAAAACTTGCCCCTGGGAAAAAATGAAATTAAAAAAAGTAAAAACACACCCATAGTAGTAGTAGCAGTAGTAATAATAATTATTTTTATTATAATAATAATTTTAAAAAAACGTAATATCTTTATAGTGTAAAATCTAAACAAGCAAACTCTGGAAACAAAACTAAACTGAGTAAAAAGTAAAAATGACAACTGTTATATAAGAATCCCCCTCCCCTTGCCATTTTCTTTAAGATCTTTTCATAAGGAGCTCTTGTACAGCTGTCAAGCAGCTGTATAAAGTACTGTC
Source organism: Oreochromis aureus (assembly GCF_013358895.1). Taxonomy (NCBI): domain Eukaryota; kingdom Metazoa; phylum Chordata; class Actinopteri; order Cichliformes; family Cichlidae; genus Oreochromis; species Oreochromis aureus. The sequence goes on along the minus strand of NC_052943.1, from coordinate 13,745,326 downwards.
AACATCTGGACTGAAACCTCAAATACTTGAAACAACCACTCAAACAAGATTATTTTAAACGGAAAAGAAGAAGTGAGCTTTCAATTAGGACTGAACCTAACAATTATTTTATCATTGATTCCTGGAACAATAAGGATTAGGGCCACCCTCCAAAAACATTGTACCAACTAATCAGTTGGTGACAAGAGACTTGTTTTTGTTTGTTTGTGCACAGTCAAGTCCACCGCAGGAAGTGGCTACAGAAAGACATCAACCGTTCATCGATGCAGTTACAGGCGGGATGTCGAGACTTCTTTTGAGGAGGTAAAAGACACTCAAGGATGTCCAAACTCTGCAGGGATCATTTGTCGACATTAAACACGGTTTATCTAACATTAGATAGTCAGCATGTTGCTTCTCTAACATCAGACAAAGTTTCCTCATGAAGCACAGAGCGAGCGCTTTGTTTCTTTAAAGGCTTGCTACTATGTTACTTTTATGTGCTATGCAATGTTGCCCTGGATTAACAATGTTACTTAAAAAATTCTCAGCCCTGAAACTCAAATGATTTTGACATCATGTAAAACAACATAGATAGAAACGAATAAATTAATGTCAAACTGCAAGATTTTAACTACATATAGTCTGTTCAAAAAACAAAACAAACAAAAAAAAAAATTACATTATTATATATTTTTTTAAGTAAGGTTTAAACTTAAAACATTTTTAAATATATGCTGGGTATAAATACCCACGCAGATGGATCTGGCACAGACTTTGCCAAAATCGACTAGCTTTGCGATCCCCCTATGACTGGTTTTAAATACATTTATAAATACATGTTTTTAAGCACGTGTGGCTCAATTGTGTTTATATGTAGGCACCATCAAAGGCCAATTTTAAGCCAGGAAAAATCCTGTAGAGGAAACAAAGACTACACGACTCATTATTTGAACTAACAGCTGCCAGAAAAACTTTTGGGCAGGGCTAGTTTACGCTATAAAATCTCAAAAAGCTGCAAAACAACAACATAAATACTGAGGTGTTGTCTTGCTCTATCCTAACACACAAACAAGCTGTGTTACAATAATACTGAGGTGTGATTTAAACGATAAACTACCTATGAATTGTTTCTGTTACCTGTCAAACTATTTCAACTTTACATGCAGGGTGAAAGCCTTTAGTACCTGACAGTTTGATGCATGAGGCCAAAACACTTTTGAACCCCAATAGTAAAATGCATCCACAGTGGGCTGCTGCATACATTCAACACCACACTCGGAATGTCAGCAGCAGTGTTATGGGCCAGCTGCACTCTCAACATGTGAGTGACATGAACATAAGTGAAATCCATGCTTTTCTACACCTTCTGCTCCTCCACATGACAGTTACAGGTCAGCTATATAACAGACTCTCTGGCAGAGATTCACCATCTTGCTCAAGAACGCTTCACAGGGACAAATGAATCAAAGTGTCTGCTCTGCACGCCAGCAGCTAAACCTCCAGCCAATTCTCGATTACCGACACTAACCGTGGGATAATAAACAATGACATCACGGCCTGCGCTCCAGGTTGAGAGGATCCATCTCGAAAAAAAATACGCTGATTAACCCCAGGAGACAGCCGCAGACTCCAGGTTAATACCCGCTCCTCCATCTCAGAGTTGTACTTGTGTGTTGACATTCCCCACACACTCAGAGCAGCAGGGAAAAGGCAGAGCAGGGGAAAAAATTGGAGTGATAAAAAACAAACACGACCACAATTTTTTCTTGTCTGTTTTCTGAGCCAAATTGTTTCAGTGGATTGATATAAACACTGACTCACATGAGCCGATGATTACACTGTTTATGGAACACACATGCTTGTGCTCGTTTCCCTCATTAATCCCATTAGGAGCTTCGGGGAGAAGAGCAGATTCATTCGCATACTTCTGAAACACACGCACACACATGCACACGCACCCTCAAGTGGTGGCATTTTCACAAGATGGTAGTGTTTTTCTGAGGAAATGTCAGACAGGGAATGGAAGTTGTTTATCAGAGGTCCCCTTGCTTGGGTTACATCCCTGGCTATAAACACAGCGCTGAATAAACCAGCAGTGTGTGTCAGTCTGAAATATTCCACTGCTGCCTTGTTCTCCTCCAAGTAAGGTAACAATTATTTCCCAGAAACGGAAAGAAAAGATTTAGATCCCAGAAAAAAAAAAGAAAAAAGAAAAGACAAACTTCAGAGACCGATCAGTGATATGAACCACACACACTAACCCAAATCTACAAAACAGCCTGCAGGCATGCAATGTGCATCCAGAACTCACCGTGTCCCTGAAGCCATCATATTTGTAGACATGTCCCGTGCTGGTGCCAAGTTTGATGCCATGGCCTAAGCACACCCGCCTCCACTGGGCCAAATTGAGCTCGCTGGCAGGGATGCTATCCACCTTCCCCGTTTTGCTGCTCTTATAAACCACATTCTGCTTGCTGAAACGCAGCCGTCCATCATTCTGCAGCGACATATTGAAAAATTAAAAACTCAAATGATATTTTATACATATAAACTAAAAAACACTGGTTACAGCTTTCCAAATTGGAGTTTGCTCACATCATAACATTTATTTTTTAAGTTTAATGATTAGTTTAGATTTAGATTAATTTACAAAACAAAAATTCAAATCTTCTTATTGTTTCCGTACCCGTAGGCATGGATACCCTCTTTACAATAGTGATTTTACAAGAAAATAAAGAGTAAATGTTTTTTCAGAAAAAAAAAAAAAATTCTGCAGCTGAGCTGATGACAGCTTCATTTTTTATTTTTTTTTTACCCCCCACACTCATGACTAAGATTCAATGCTAACAGCATTTAAAGGCATCTTATTTTTACTAGGTTGTTGTGTAATGATACAATAATACGGTGCTATAGAAAAGAATTTTCCCTGTTCCTGACTTCTTAGTATTTTGTCACACATGTTTCAGATTACCAAATTGTAACATAAGATAAAAAAATAACCCAAGGAAATACAAAATGCAATTTTTAAAATGATGATTTCAATTATTAAGAAAAAAAAACAAACAAAAAACTAAAATATCCAAACATATCTGGCACATCTTAAATCATGAATCAACTGGGATTAACCACATTTTTGGAGAGCTGAGTTCAATGCCACACTGAGGCCTGATTACTGCCAGACCTGTTTACTTAAGAAATCACTTAAATAAAACCTGTCTGACAAATTGTAGCTGGCTAAAAGATCCAAAACTGACATCTATAAGTCTGGAAAGGCTTATGAAGTCATTTTTAAGGCTTTGGGACTCCAGTGAACCACAGTGAGAGCCATTATCTACAAACGGAGAAAATTTGGAACAGTGTTGAACCTTCCCAGGTGTGGTCGGACTATAAAAATTACTCCAAAAGTGCATCAACGACCCATCTAGTAGGTCACAAAAGAACAACCAGAGCATCATCTAAAGAACTGCAGGCCTCACTTGGCTCAGTTAAGGTCAGAATTCATGACTGAACAATAAAAAAAAACAAGAGACAAGAGGCAAAAATGGCATCCTTGGGAGCATTACAGGGTGAAAACCACTGCTGGCCAAAAAGAAAACGAAGGCTCATCTCACGTTCGCCAAAAACATTTTGATGATCTCCCAAGACTTTTAGGAAAATATTCGGTGGATTGACCAAACAAAAGCTACCCTTTTTGGAAGGTCTGACTGGGGCTGCTTTGCTGCATCAGCACAACTTGCTGTAATTGATGGATCCATGAATTTCACTCTTTACCAGAAAGTCCTTAAGGAGAATGCTCATCCAGTAGTTGGTGCCCTTCAGCTCAGGCAATGTGATTAGAAAGACACCAGCAAATCTACCTTGAAATGATCAAAGGCCTAATCAAATCTGGACTTACATCCAATTGAGATTGCCAATTGCTTTGACACGATGCCACTTCAAAACACAGTGCAATGAAGCCCTGAAAGAGAATTTGAGAGTAGAGCTGGCTGGTGAAGATACTTACCCAGGAGCCTTTAACCTCCTGGTAGATCTCGTTGAACTCCAGTGTGTCTCCCATTTTGGCTACAGGCGATAACTGATGCTCTACAGACAGACAGAGACGGAGGAAACGGCATTAAATACAACCAAACATCTACAACGAGGCTTATGGCACGCATGGTTTTAAAACCATTCCCAGATTGTGGCATGCTGGGGTCTGCATTTTGTTGTTGCTCCTCACGGTGGGAAAGTAGTGTGGTGTTGATGAAAACATGAACAAGCAAGCAGCGACTGAGCCAAAACACCCGAGAGGCAGAAAGCAGCCATCCTGTGAGTGTGCAAACTGTAAAAGTAGCTTCGTGTTGAATTGGGGTCTTTTCGTGTTATTTAATATTTCCGTTTATTAGTGTTTAAAGCACTGAGTGAAGTTCTGAGCCAGCTAACAGCTAACTATGAACAATTAAAAGAAAGCTCTGCCCGGCGAAATTTTACGAATATCGTTATCTTATGGCGTGAATGTTTCAGTGACAATTGGGTCTTTGTGTTTCTCGAAGCAACCCCTAAATATCATCCATGCTGCGCCACTAACAATAGCTAGGCTAACTTCAACTGCACAGGGACCGCTTCTTTTATACAACGATGTGGGACCGTTTTCAACTGAATCCTCACATTGCATACGGAACGCGCTAGAACGCCGCCCGCTTGGGCTGGTCCTAAGTTAAAATCCAGCGCTCCATCCACACTAGGCCGGTAAAAAGAAATCATGTAAATATTTGGGGTTATTGTAACAAACGACGTAGCTCAAAGTAATTAATTGTGCGCCACGCACTCCCTCGTTGCTTACACTTATCAAAAAATGAATTTCTATAGAAGTGAGAATGCAGAGTTTAAAAAAAACTTCAGTTCTTACTGTAACAGTGCTCAGCAGCTTCGCCTGTTTTCCCGCGTGTAGCATCGGGAGCTAGTCACAGGAAACACTCAAACGGTGGCTCGTATTTGCTTCCGGTTTTCAGACGTTACCCCCTCTTCCTTTGAATCACTGAGCTGTTTGGTGGGTAGTAAATTACAAGGATTCTGAAGTGGTTTGAAAGCTGAGGTCTGTGTCAAACTTGGACAAAATAAGTTAATTAAAAAAAACAAAAAAAAAAACATTGTGTAACGGAGGTGCGCAGGACAGAATGCGCTGCAGTAACTGCTCATCACCACTGGGTGGCACAGAGCACATCTAATGAAGCTAGTGTGGCAGCCTTTACTTAGTGCCAAAAAGTTTTATAACATAGTATTAAACATAAACTATAACAATACTGAGGGGTTTATTTTTAATAAATTACAACAAAAGAGTCAAATAGGAATATTGCATCATTCTAAATAGTTATTTAGACTCTTATAATACGACATATGGACAGAGGTAGGAAGGCCCCGGATCAAATAGGCTAGTACGCATGGTCCAACAAACCTTATTGAAAACCTTAAGGCAAAATGCACAGTTTGGCCTTTATTTCGTTTTAAAACAATTTAAGAAAATGCAACATAAGACAACAAAACAGAAATCGGCCAAATAAATGAACCCTCTTCCCCTTCAAAACAGGGACTCAGCAGGCCTGAATTAAATCAGGACGCATTTAAGGCCCTTATCGTTTGAGGTGAGTTCAAAAGTGCGCTTTCACAGCGATTCACACACACACACACACACACACACACACACACACACACACACACACACACACACACACACACACACACACACACAATCTCCCTATATCAGCACATGAGGCTGAAACAAACCGACGAAGCTTTTGGCAAAGTCCTTGAGGACCCCCTCCTCCGTCTCCTCCACCTTAATCCAGCCTTGAGGATACACTGTCAGTCCGTATAACTAGACTACTTTATTCAACCACATGAACCGGTGGGCCTGACGGATTTTGGAATATCTCAGCGATTACGAAAGAATTTTACTTGGATCCGGGACAAATAAGAGTATCAGCAGCGGTGCTTCGGGGCGCGACACGGCGCTGCATGCCACGGGCTGATGTTCTGGCTGGCAAGCTGAGTGACAGCTGGAGGTGAGAGAAGAAGATCCAGAATAATCTCACTGTCAATAAAAAACTAAGAGCTGAGGAATGGAGGGAGAAGAAAAGAAGCGCGGTGCAAGCAAGCAAACACTTGCCTTCATTCTCCCGCAAAGAAACAGAAAGAAAAAAAAAAACAGGCGTAATATAGACGCAAAATATTTCCTTTAATATTTGCGCCCCAGTTTAATTAAAATACAGCCTTGATTTTTTTTTTTGTTATGTTATTTCATTTTATTTGAGATTTTTGTGCAATATTATTAGGCCTACTTTAAACGAATAGATTTAATATACATTTTTAAAACTAATTTGGTCTCTGCATAAAGAGGACAAAAGAGAAAAAAAACATTTCGACTGTTTGGTAATGTATTTTTTACTCCAAGTGGAAGCGTAAGCGCATAGTTAAATGAATAATAATTATTATTGTTTTAATAAAAGGGAAAAAGAGAGAGAACATGTAATTCGTTCCGTATTTCCCGGACGATTTGAAGGTCACGCTGGCCTCCGCTGAACGGATCAAATCGGACTCGCACCTTGTTAAAAGGAAGCAGATTTAAGATCAAACGGCCGCGCTCACTTTGGGTTCCCGAGGATGACGAGAGGAGAGAGAGGAAGAAATGAGTTGTGACAAGTCCCGTGGTTCAGCGGCTCTGTCAAGTTGAGCCGTGATGCGTCAACCCGGTGAATCACCACCATTTACTGAAGAGGAGGAGGCGGATAACGAAAGAAGAAGAAGGAGAAGAAGAGACAGGGATGTGAAGGAGGGGAGGAAAGAAGTGGAAAGGGTAGAAAAAGAGGAGGAGGAGGAGGTACAAAAAGGCTCCGCCGTCATTCAGTCTGTCGCACAGACCACACGCACCATAGTCAGCGGATCGTCAATATTTCAACTCCATCCTGAGACCCTGAATATAACAAATAGTTCTCTTTTAAGGACTGGATAGGCATCACCTGTGTTTCACTTTATCTTCTCCTGAGCAGATTTTATTGAGCCGATTAGACGATAAAAAGAAAAAAGTTTGCGGTTCTGTTTAATCTCCAAGAGGAGAGAGGAGATCATTATCGGGTTATTTCTGCGCTTAGTGGATGAACTTCTGAGAGCGCACCGACGTGGATAAAAGGATTTGAGGAAAATGAGGAGATTCTGCGGAGGTAAGACCATGAATCTAAAACCTTTTATGGAGGGATGGGTGGAAAAGGAAAAACTTTGTTGCCAGGCAGAGTAAAATTACTGTGGAATTAAGTGGAATTCCCTTTTTTTTTTTTTTTTTTTTTTTTTTTTTTTTTTTTCTTTTATACTTAAACTTTTGCTTTATCATTTAATGTTTTGTTTTGTCTCGCATCTTTAATCATTATTAAAAGTTGTGGCAAAAGCGCCGAGTTTGGATATTTTAGTGCGTAATTCCCGCAAATATGATCCTATTCTGTATAGCCTAAGGGTTTAACTGCGCACGTTTCTTCCACTTAAAACCAAACATCAAATTATCCCAACTATCAAAACAGTTTTCTTTTATAATCCTGGAAATAAATCCCTTAATTTTATTTTTTTTATATTTATTTTTCTTGTTGTTATTTTTAATATAAAATTAGTTTAAAGGTTGCTGTGAATCATTTCTTCACATTTGGAAATTACTGGTGAAGAAGCACACGTGCGTTTAGTGGTCCATCATCTAATTCTCTGAGGGTTATCAGAAAAACAAACAAACAAACAAACAGAGTAAAAAATGGATGGAAATATGAATGGAGTGAAAATAGAGGAAATGTAATTTTAGGGTAATTTAGTGTGAAATATCCATGTGAGAGGGATAGCAGGAAGAGAGTGTGGAAAATAAGAGCGAGAAAGGCTGAAAAATGTCTGTGAGAGCGAAAGATGGATGGGGAGGGGTCTTATTCACAGTAAAAGGGAAAAAAATGACAGGGGTTGAGGGGGTCAGACGCAGCTAAAGCCCCTGTCTAGTTAACTGTCACCGATATGACAAAGTACATGATTCACGTTAGTCACACACACACACACACACATTTTCCCCCTGGGACCACTGGTGCGGCTGCTGCTCCATGTCTAGGAGACGAAGGGAAAAGGAGAAGTGAAAGAAGAAGGAAAGATAAGCAGCTACTGAAGGATGGCCCATGATGAAATGATGCTCTGAGCAAAACATATAAATAAGAAAAAAATCACCAGCTCTGCTGTTTTCTTCTTCCTCCTCTTCCTCTGTCATCCTCCCCTCTCGCTCTCTGTCCCATCTTGAGTCTCACGTCACGTATAGTGTAACTTTAGAAGGACAATAAACAGAAAGCTGACTACAGAACAAACCGATACTCGGAGCAAATAAATACACAGAAGGCTCGGCTGTCTTTGTCTCTCACACACACACACTTTGGATTTTATCTCGACACAGATGCACAGATACACGTTTTTCCTCATCACCGTCTGACTTTTGTGTACACACATGCAGACAAAGACTGTTATTGCCCCGAGGCTTGAATTATTGTCAGTGTGTTTCAGATAAAAGCTTTAGTATGTGCTGGACCCGTTAACTCCAAAATGCTGGCTAAAAAGGACAAAAAAGTCAGGGTGAAAAGAAAGAGAGGTAGGGATATATGGAGAGAGAGCAGAGGAGGTGGAAAACAGGATAAAATGAACCTTTCACATCTTTTGATTCGCTGCAGCGCCATCCCCAATTCTTCACGGTATACGTGAACGTCAAGAGGATGTGTGTGGAGGGGGAGAGAGACAGATAAAAGTAAATAGAGAAGGAGAGAGGGAGAAGGAGGAACTGGCGGTAGAGGGGTTAATGCAGTGCAGATTGACAGAAGTTAGCAGCACCCAGAGGGAAAGAGAGCAGAGAGAGAAGGGGGGACTGATATAAAATGAGTCGGTCACGCTTTGAACAGTTACACATGCTGTTTACATTTTTCCCAAATTAACATGGCCCCTCGCTTCACAAAACTCTCCCTCACCGGCTCCCTCGTGCTCCCCTCCACCGACCCCTTTTCCTCTTCCTCCTCTTCTTTCCCTCCGTCTATCCTTCAAGGCTCCAAAATATCTTCCTCACTTCCAGATCAAGACTTTAAAAAAAAAAAATTGCAGTAACACAAACAAACAAACAAACAAACAAAAAAATCTATCTTTTATATCCTATTAAAGTAACCAAACGCCAAGTTTTAGTGTATGTGTAGCCAGTATTTTAAAGTTACAGCGGTTCTTTTAGGTTTTTATATACCGTGTGTCACATTGAGTGAGTATTTAACAATGCGTCGTATAAGAGAAACGCATAAACACTTCAGCTGGAGTGAGTAACGTGCAAGGGAAGCCGGAGAATGAATATAACTGAGTAAAAAGTTCTCGACAAAGTGGAGTAAATTGGTGAATTTACACGGGCTGGCGCATGCACACAGACACAAAAACCCAGATGATACAAGAGTCAAACTGCTCAGAGCACAAGCGATAATGATAAGGAACCGTATTCCACCAGCATATGGGTGTTTCTTTAAAGAGAATCGGTGTATGAATCTAAAAGATAATAGGGACAGCTGTCCAATGCATGAATTAAAAGGTTGACCCTAAGCTGACCTTAAGGGTATAGAAAGTGTATAGAGGCACTTTCAGGAGGTCTGGAGCTATTACATATTTACATTATCGTCAGTTGTGCCTTTTAATCTGTTAGTTATCTTCCGAAAGACGAAGGTAAGGACTGTAAATCCCTTGTTTTACCGCTATTATTTTCCCTCTCCTGTGAGATGATTAAAAAGCGGTGAAGCTGAAGAATTTAAGAAGCTGGAAGTAAAGAATATTTTGCATTTTTTCCTTTGTATTCCAAATCCTTTTATACTCTTCAATGCTACCTCGTATTTCGATAAACAGCTCCGTATTTTCCACCTCCGCTCTTCGGCTTTCCATCAAGGCCGTAGAGGAGCAGGGGAGTCTCGATTCGGCAGCGGATTCTCGTCTGATTCTGTTTACGGGGTGTTTTTCTAAGCGAAATCCGTGAGTTCGGGGATGGCAAGTGGTGGGGGTTCGAGGTAAATTAAAAACTGAAGGTCTGACAAAAAAAGAGGGAGGGAATGAGAGATGTTGATGGAGGGAACGAGTGGAGCCAATTAGTGAAAGGAAGAGAAGGGAAAGGTAATTAGGGATAGAAAGGAAGGAGACTTTAAAATGGAAGTTTGATGTTTCAGAGAGATTTAAGGAGAGAGTGGTGGAGATGAAGCGACAAAGAAATTGAAACCAAACATGGCGATAAAGCATGGAGCCACTGGAATCCAGTGATTTAAAAAATAGGAGGGGGTAGATTGGCTTATAAGGGGAAGAGGGAGACAGACAATGAGGCGAGAAGGGCAGCCGAGCAGAAGATGTTGAGTTTACGACTTGGGAGAAATGGTTGCAAAGAGAGATTCTGGGCATGAACATGATTTTTATTGGATTTTTTTTTTTAAATGTGTGTTTTCTTTTGCCTTTGTTTTGGGGGTCATTGATGTTGTTTGGCAACCCCAGAGTGTGTCCAGTGCCAAGAGGATCAATTTGAAATTCACCATGAACAAACTCCAGAGGAAGGAATCTCATGAGGGAAGGGATGGGAAAAGTTTGCACATGTGTGTGTGTGTGTGTGTGTGTGTGTGTGTGTGTGTGTGTGTGTGTGTGCTTGACTATGAAAAGGTTTGTTTATATGTATTCCTCAGTATAACGCCTGTGCATGCATGGATCTACACTCCAGTGTGCACTCTTTATACATATGTGTGCATGTGTGTGTGTGTGTGTTGAGTTAGTGAAGGAATGCACATTTGATTGAGTACAGACTGCACATAAATCTGGCCTTTAACTGTACACAGATACACAAAACTGACCCCGACCCCAGAATGTCAACCTTCTGTCCATTTGGCCTGTGTCCCCTCATCCTTTATATCAGTAAGGCGATGCGTGGCTTTCCCCCTGGCATCCACTGGTGTGTTTATGTTTTTTTGTATATGTTATGGCTGAGGACAAAATTGCCACCAGGTACAGTGCAGCCGAATAGTTTAAAACAATGGAAAAAGCAAACAGCTCCTCTGATTTTTGGCTCAGATGCTTCCTTTCTGTCATCAGAGCCACACTGAGGCTCTAGCTCTGCCTCTGCCACGTTAGCTGGAAGACAACAAGCGTACAAGATGAGGCAGAGGATCCGTTTTTCATTTAGTGGCTCCAGGATGTGGATTTCAGCGAGCACATATCGATAATTTGTGAACTTGTTGATGTTGGCAGTGACGCCCACGCTCACAGTGTCTGATGAGGGCCGTAATACTGAGCTGGAGCTTGAATTTGTTCTGCATTCATATAATGTCGGAAGGCTGGGATGGACAGGAAACGCTGGGGGCGGCTGCGGCTCAGGAGGTAGAGCCGGTCGTCCTAATAAGAAGGGAAAGAAGCGTTCCTTGGGAAAGACACCCATCCCCAAACTGATGCATCCATCTGTGTGTGAGCTCGATGAAGTGCTTAAAGTTAATAGAATAAAGTGTATGAATGGGTGAATGTGGCTTTTAGTATAAACGCACATAGAAGAGGTCGGTAGGGCTAGAATAGCACTACACGAATAAAAGCCTTTTACTATTTGTTCCATTTTTGCAGTGTTATTTTATTATGTTTTTGTGGTGTTATTATTTGTAGTGCTGTCCTAACAAATGGAAACAGTATGATTTTAGTTTACTTTTGCTTAATTAATTCTATTAGCGTTCGTATTAGGATTATTTAGAAGTCCCTGCCAATGGAGGAATTACATCTAAGCAATTGTTCCCAGATGTTAGCGGACAATGTTGTTGTTGTTTTTTTTTGAGCTGTCAAAAGTGTCTGATATCTCTGACTCAGAATCACAATCATCGGCTCACATGAATAGTATTTGCAGGGTCTGCTGCCTGGTCTGATCATGACGTGAGTCCGGTCATTTTAGCAAATATTGAAGAGATTATATCGAGATATCTTTCTTAAAGTCTGGAGAGAAAAAAAGCATACTCAAAAATCAGTCATGGAACTGAAATATAACCTCAATATTCCAATCACGGATTGCAGCAAAGTGGAAAATATCTGGAAACATCAGTTATTTCTGTCCCTAGTGATGTTTGATATTGTCCTCTGGTGGAGTAGAGTAATTCTTCACAGCGACTAGATACAAGTTATGCGTGACGAGTGAGGGAATTAGCATCCATCTCTGGATTTTGGTTCTGGAAAACATGCTTTGCAAAAGGTTAAATCTTCTACTGTACACACAGCACTTGTATGTATGTATGCACATGACAACATCCAATCCTATCCAATCAGCATTACACAGGAAATAATAAACATCATGAATCTAGAGCTGATTTACAACATCTTCTATGTACTTAGGTTTCATCTCTGTTTCAGACCTCTTTCAAGTGGTTAGAGCGATGGAGGGCAACCTTTTTTGGCACCCGAGTGAGTTTTTCCTGGACCAGACCGGAGAGATTTGCTTGCACATGGTTTTCCCACAATACCAAATTCTGTTTAAGTGCTTGTTTAAAACCTCAAATGGTGATGCATGCTGGGAAAGATGAAATACCAGTCCTCTCGGATGGAAGCGACACAACACCCACAAACACTGGGTCACTGTTTTACCAAAACAGCGTCTGGAGTGTAAAATGTCAAATGTCCTTTTACCCTTGAACACATCCTTGCGCCCTAACATTCAACTCTGAACCCTGACCCCCTGTTGGTGTTTAATTCTGAACTATCTGGAGCGCACAAGCTCTGCCGCCAGAACCTCCCGTTCAGCTCTGCTCTGCAGATGGCAACCAGACTCCAGAGTGTCAGAACTGACTTTACACCGGCGAACAAACCGAAGATAAAAATATGATCTGTTGCAAATAAAGGAGCCCCCTCCAACCCACCTCACCCCATGTGTGCATATGTGTAACTCTAATAGGTACACGTGTGTAGACTCACACACACAACTGCGTGGAAGCAGGTCACGGTCGGCCGTTGTAGGGAACTCCTGTGTTGCTGTAATGCAATCCTCCCATGGAGAATGTTCTGGTTTCAACCCTGCCCTGCGGAGTGCGCTTCCACTGCCAGGTACACAGACACAGCCCCAAGCCTACAGGGCTCGCCTTGAAGTCAGGCTATATGCCGACTATACTGCCGTTACTCAATCTAATATTATATAACGACAACGTGGCTTTCGGTTTGAGTTATCTGAGTTTACTTGTACAAAAGAGCGGTTGTTTTTAGCGGCAGCAGAGGCCGCTTTAAGACATGTCAGTGCTCAATCAAAACAACAAGAGCCTTTCACGTCTGGCAATCATCTCCAAGCATGTGGCTGCAGACAAAAGGAAACGGTTTGGAACAGTTTGGGTTGATTTTTGCCAAGAAGATTTTTCCTCCTTCATCCCGGACTCCTTTTTTCGGTACCTGTTTATTCCCTTTGAAAATGACCCCTTACTGCACACTGTGAGCCCTTGTTTTCTTCAAGCTTGTTTACTTCAAGAGTCAACGATGTCGTGTTGGTTTCGGGGTGTTTTGATGCTAATGGGGGATGTTCAGTGGGAGGAGCCAGCTGCTTGATGAGCTCCAAATGTTCCGCCGTTGCTGAAAGATGCTTAGTGCCTCTGACAGGTGACGAGGAGTGAGGAGGAGGCTTGGCTGACAGGGGTTGCCCTAGATGACTAACTTCAAGGTGTGTGTGGGAGTTGCCACGGGCTCAGAAAATAGTCTGGGAAAATGCCTTGATGTAGTCGGCAACTTGGGGGTCAACAGGTAGGGGAAGAGTCACCTGGTGTGAAAGAGTCCTGTTTAATCAAACAGTTAGGGCGTTGTTTGCTTAGATTTTGCCCTGTCACTCAAAGCATGACACGCATTTTTAATCCTGTTTTAATTTGAAACTGTCTGTCAGAAGCAGTTGCCATGTCACACTGCTTTTTTTTAAATTAATCAAATGAAGTAACCTAATTAAACCTACTTGTTGCTGTATTCTAGTGGTTTGTTTTTGTTTCTGATTTTTGGGTGAGTCATAACTAATCACTTACTTAATATAGAGAGCTAAATCTCTTCCTCAGTGCAGTTATTTCTGGGACGCTTTTGCATATCACTCAGTTTCAACCCAACCCTGTGTGGGAGTGGATACTGATATGGCAAATATGGTGAGTCAGAGAAGGAAAAAAAAAGGTGTTGACTATTTAAAACCGAAACCATTTATTTATTTATTTATTCTATTTTATTTATACCCAAGTGAACGCTAGGGGTAAATGTTCTGCAGGGTGTTGAAGCAATTCACTTAAATTCTCATATTAGTCCTGTGGGGCCCCGTAGTGAAAGATCAAAGGGAGAGAGAAAAGGGAAATTGAGGAGCAGGCGAGCTAATCAGGGTTAATTGTCTGCTGTTATTCCAACCTAAGGCATGCGAGAGATAAGATCGCTGAGAGGAGAAAATGAGGATAAAGGTATGACAGGGAAGATAGGAACGCTGGAGTAAAGTGTGACTAATCTGGAAGCAGAAAGGGATTGCTCTGGTCAAACAACAGGAGGCTTGAGGTGTGTCTAAGCCAGAGGAGATTGAGCATAAGAGAGAAAGCGGACACACACATAAACACACACACACATTGTGCAATGCATATTTCACACCTGTTGAGCAGCAGCATGGTTTGCCCATAATTACAAGCATGAATCACGGCCTGCCATCCGGGTGTCAGGAGGATGGGGGGGATGATGGAGAGCAGAAATGAAAAGAGGAAATGTTTGCACGGCTCCATTGAGAGGCTGAAGCAGTGCTGAGAGAGTGAGTTAGCGAGCAAAGGGAGAAAGTGTGAAAGTGTCCTGAGAGAGAGCGCATGGGACGAAGAGAAGTGGACGTACATGAAGTTCCTTAATGTTGAAAATCACCTTTCAGCTCCAATTTTCCAATTTTCTCAGTTTGAAACCAGAGACAGGGGCACTGAAAGGTTTCCGCTCTTACAAACACAGTGCCGCCCCCTCTCTCTCTCTCTCTCTCTCTCACACACACACACAATCATTGTATACACTCTCAGAAATGCGAATTTAATCCACATATATAATTACGGCTACAAACATTCTCACAAACACTCACACAGTAACATGAAACACCTACACAAACACTCTGAAACCTAAACAAGAAGTCCACAGCAAACATACAACCCATACAAACACATTAATGTTTGTGATTGTAAAGAAAGCCACATGCCTTTGTTTTCGGGGTTATCGGTCAGGAATGAACGCGTGTGTGCGAGAGTGTGTGCGCGTTCAGGCGACTGCTGTCCTGACAGACTGCTGCATTGAACATAGGAGCCATTTGTCTGACTGTCTGAAGCTATTAAACAAGGTTTTATTTGAAGCCAGAGTAAACCTCCGACAGCCAGAAACCTCTAAAATTAGATTGGAAACGGAAAAAGCTTTATTGGCAGTGTCAGATGACTCTGACCTGGCAAAATGTAAACAGACAAGGCCATCGTCATAGAGACAAAGAAATAAACTGGAATATTGTAAAAAATTCCTATAAACAGTGTGATGCGACCGGAGAAAAGCTAGGAAACTGTTGCTGGAGGTGATTTTCTTTTTTTCTGTTTTTTTTTTTTTTTGCTTGGTGAGCTCGCAATCATCAAAATTCATTTAAAAACTCATCATCCAAGTTAAATAATGAAAACACGTCTGAGAAAATAAATTTCACCTCTCTGTTTTTACGGCAAATACCTCTACAGCGTGCGCTATTTAACGCTTGGACACCCAAGACGTGAATGTCATTAAAGACACATCTCACAGTGTTGCTTTCTTTGTTTCTCCACAGTCGATCAGCACCAGCTCGTCTTGCTATTGGCCGCTGCCATGGCCACCGCCGTGGATGCTCTCCACAGCCTGGCCAGCGAGAGGAGTTCGATACAGAGCACCTATGAGCTCACCAAGTACCTGGAGTTTCAGCTGAAAGAGATCAAAGACGTATATGTGAGTAGTTTTGTGATATGTTCAGTCTTTTATCAAAATGTCTTCATCAGAGAGACAAAAAGTAAATCATTTCCAAATAAGAATGCATACACATGAAATACACAAGAATAAATGAAAATACTTAAACAAAACTCACAAATGCACTATTTATCATAAGAATGTATTAAACGATGACGATGAATATGATCCCTCACAACAATGAAAGGAATAGACAGTTAGCGAACATCTACAGATAAAGAGCCACATATCTGTTATGGTTCCTCATGAAATTATGGTGAAATTACATCTCATCAAACAGGCACTTTAGTCATTTGCAGTAATTTGCCAGTAGTTAATGTTCATATTCACACTGTGGACGTTTGTGTAGTTAACAACTGAATCTACACACAATTTTGGGCCAGAAAGTCCTCAATATGGACAAAAACACTGGGCCAACTACACATTACATCTACAGAAGCTACTCAGGCTACGAAAACTGATGCCATGAAGCTCCAGGTGCACAATTTTTGTGCTGATTTTAATGCCAGAGGAGATTCAGAGCTCTGCATTTATTTACTGAGCAGAGATTTGGTGACTTTTACATGTGATGCGCCTCATCACTCGGACATCCCCCTCTGTGACCTTACCTGTGGTAATGGGACTAAAAACTCCTGAATTGAAAGATTAAGAGGTGTGGCTAAATGCTTTTGCCCACAGAGTGTATAAGGCAAGGACTAGTTCCCAAAGGGAAGCCTGATGGATGTTATATAGATAGCCACAGATGGCATTTCTCCACTTTCCCATGAATAAAGGAGTATTTCTTTTCTTATACTTGTAAAAAAGTACAGCTCTTTGCAATAAATTAAACTGATTGACATTTAGTTGACATGTGGCTTTTTTGTAATAAATTATAATGCCTTTCTCTCAGCAAAATAATTAATGAAGTAGCTTTTTCTTTTTACCAGTTTCTCCCTCGGGCGATTTTGCTGTAGCTGAGCTGCTCCCTGTGTGAATTAAATTTTTGGTTTGTAAACCACTTCAAAGTAACTTTCCCAACACTGCCAGGCCAAAGATAAGAAAAATAATAAATGTAACAGATAATGAGAACTGGGAACAGAAGCTTATTTTGAGTTTAGTTTTAAAATGGCTACAGTTGGGGTATATCTAAGCTCCGTGGGGAGCTGATTCCAGCTGTGGGCAGCAGGATGGCTAAAAGCCATTTCATCATGTTTGGTTTGAGTTGACCAATCCCTGCAGACTTGAGAGACCGTGCAGGCCTGTGCTCAGTAAACATATTTGTGATACTTTTTTGGACAACACATTGGGACTTAAGGTGAATGTATATTTAATTGACAAACAGTGCAAGAATACAAGAAACTGGAGTTCTGTGTGATCTTGTTGGTGTATCTCTGTTACATTTTGACGACTGTCTAACATTACTGCAGCAGTACACCTGACAAGAAATCAGAGCATGAAGGAGCTTTAAGACATCTCCCTCCTTTTTATTGCCAAACATAATTAGTTCTGTCTTTATGTAGTTGAAGGATGTTGCATCCAGTTGTTTACCTTCTCGTGGTACATGGCATGTTTGTGTGACTAGTCATATGGTGAGACTGAAGCAACCCTGTTGAACTCTATACATCATGGAGGCCCCTTCATATTCATCATTACTAATACTAACTCTATACCCTGCTTTTTAAATATGATCTTGACTAACTAAAGAACACTCCTGAAAGCACTACCCACTTCTTCTGTCCATCTAGATGTAATTCCTGATGAACAGCATCAGATCCAAAAATAAGATCTAAGTAAAACCATGGTGATCTGTCCAGGGTGTACCCCTCCTCTCGCTCTATGGTAGCTGGGACAGGCTCCACCCCCCACCCTGACCCTGAAAAGCTTAAGCAGAAGAGAATAGATAGATGGTATAGACAGAAAGTAGTGCAGGCGGATGTGGCTGAGGAGGCAGAACGGGTTGTCTACTCATTGGAGGCTTAGTGGTTCAATCCCCAGTTCCATTCTGCATATTGAAGTACCCTTGAATTTGTAAAAACACTTCTTTACTTGTTTTCTGACTCCTGAACGCTGACAGGACTGCAGCTGAAAGTCAAAAACTGTCTAACATTATGTAGAAACACCTTCATTTAAGCAAGATGTTACTATAACAAGGTTCGGGTATTCATATTAAACAATGAGGCAGTGATACTGATAAGTCTATTAACTTGCATAGGGTGGATTTTACCAGCTTTCCTTTCTGGCTTTAAACGGGCTGCAATTATATCACACTTCTCCGACCATAATGACCGCTTGAAGCACAAGAGTGTATTAAGAGCAGTGCTTTTTAATTCTACAGTGCTTTTAATATTATAGTTTTGTATTCATTGGTAGAATATGTCACTCTGCTGTAACTTTGTCTATGTTTGTCATTGGACATGTGCCGCAGATGATGCCTCTTATATGTGAACAGGCTCATGAAGAACCATTTAGCAGAAAACCTCCCACTTCTGAAGAAACACAACCAAAAAAAAAAATCATGCCGGTTGTTTTTTTGCACATTACTTGCTGAGATCTGGGACTTTGTCAAGACAAGAAACAGAAACTGCTATTTCAGATCAGACAGGTTTTTACTCAAACCCTCCGGTTAGCCGAACTATTTGGAAACTAATTTGGAGGAGAAAACAAAGCCAAACTGCAGAATAATTGTCAGTCATCACAGTTTAGTGGTTGACTTTCCCGCTCAGCCTTTATACAGTGTATTTGCATAAACTGTGCACTGTTTTTCTGTGTATTTAGTAGCACCATGGTATTCGCCTTCCTTTTAGTTAAAAAGGAGGCCCCCTAAAGCACTCAAATAGAGTGGCTCTTGACTTTTTTTCCCCCACCCTGACAAGTTTTGCTTTATAGCAGTGAAGATATTGAAATTGTTATGATGAATGATTGCTCAATTTGTAATAAACTATAATAAATCTTCTCCTTTCCTCTTCTCATTTGTCCTCCAGCTGACCTATCTTGGCCCTCCATTTAATGACAAAGACTTCTCCCCTCCGAGGCCCAACAGCACGGCTCTGACACTGCCGAGTGCTGCCACTCGAGTGGACCAGTGGCATCGCCTGGAGAACAAAGCACGACTGGCCCAGAACCAAAAGGCCTACTCTGTCCTTCTGGGAGCTGTCAGGGAGCTGGCCCGCTCGACCCTCTGCCCCTCACTCAAGACCTCCCTTCTGCACTTCTGCATGGGTCTGGATGGACTTCTGGGTTCAATATCTGCACTGATGACTGTGCTTGGTGACACAAATCCTACACAAACTCCAAACATTAGAGGTAATGCTGGTGAGCTGCAGTATTTGGAGACGGGGACAGGAGGTGGCCGACCAGCTCCGCTCATGAGCCAGAACTTGTACAGATCAAGAGCCGGATCTAGATCGGTGTCTGGTCAGCGTAGTGGCCAAAGAAGAAGTGGGGCAAAGTTAGTCAGAGGTGTTCAGGAAGATGGTGTCACTAAGGAGCTGACAGAAAAAAGGAGAGGAAAAGAGGCAAGGAGAGCAGAGGCAGGCAGAGGAAGGAGTAGCGGATTGAGGGAGAGGGTAAGGGGAGAAAGACGGAGAAGAGAGAAGAGGGAAGAGCCAGAGAGAGGAAATTGGGCAGCCAGTGCAAAAAAAGCAGCAGGGAAGGAGGAAGAGGAGAGATGGGTGAGGAGCAGAAGGCTGTTAAGTATCACTGAGGATGGAGAGGAACAGGAGAGGCAGTTCGAACCCAGGGTTGAAGTGTCATATGTGGACACGAAAGGCTTGGGCTCCCTTCAACAACAAACAGAAAACCAACAAGGAACCAACAAGCATCAATACAGCTACAACCTGAACGCACATCACCCAGACACGCTCAGAGCAGAGGACGGATTCATTCTAGAGGGGAGCAGAGAGTCAGAGGTGGAGGAGGACAAGCAAGCATACACAGGTGCTACCTCCTCTTCCTCCAGTGGATATCTGAAGCAGCGTCGGTCTCCTCGCTCCCTGCTCTCCCCGACCCTCGAGCCTCCTCTGTCCACACTCTCCCTCCTCTACCAATTCGGAGCAGGCGAGGAGCACACCCTCCTCCCCCAGCCTGTCCCTCTATCTTTACAAAGGGGCACCTCCCTACTCTCGCCTCCCTTGAATCCGCTCTTCACCTCCTCCTCCTCCACCTCCGCCTCCTCTTCCTCTCCCTCATCTTCCCTGCTGCCGGCGCGGCCGACAATGAACGACTTTACCAGGAAGGTGGAGGGTTTCTGGATACTGCGAGAGCTTCAGAGCTGGCTGTGGCGATCGGCGAAGGACTTTAACTGCCTCAAGAAGAAGCTCCGAGGCTGAGGCTGATAAGACTTACACGCACGCTCACAAACACACACAGACACACAAAAGTGCAGTATATCGGCAATTATTTGCACAAAATCTGAGTGGAATCAAACTGACGGATTTAACAGACAAAAGCACATAAACACATGCATTCATACCGTACTGGAATAAGTGAATGAAGGACTATTTGGCAGGTCACCAGAAGTGCTAATGGAATATAAGACACACAAAGCCAACACATTACCAGCACTGTCACCCGCCTAATGCACATAGCAGCTCATTGAGCGAGACACACTGAGGCTGGGCTGAGTTACCGGACTTCACGGCTCATAGATCAACAGAAATACCACTGTAGGTGGTTAGACACACACATGCAGACGAGGGCAGACTGAGTGACAGGCGGCGAGACAGACAGTGCCTCCATTGAGTGAAAACTGATTCAGTGACCCCCAGATGTGTGAATCAGCAAACATTCATTTTCTCTAAAGGAAGAAGGGAAAAATTCTGAATGGGCAAAAGACAAAAGGGGAGGAAAAATGGCCGGAGGGATGATGGGGGCGCAGAGGAGGAGAGAAAGAGGCAGAAAAGGAGAGGAAGCTGAGTCAGGGGGATGACTCTGGAAATAACCAGCAGAGTGGTACTGCTGAGTAATCACAAGTCAACTGGTCAGTTACAGTAACCCTACAAGAGCGCTACACATACTGCCCGGACACACACGCACACACACGCTAATTATTGTGGTGTTTCCTGCCTTAACACACCATTCACTTTTATCCCGTCAATTCAGCTCTTCACATATTTCACTTCACAGCAAGAGATATTAATAGAATTTGAGACAAAGCAAAGAAATACTTCCACATTACACTGCAGTGGAAAATATACTGTGTTGCTTCCTAACAGGAAGCTTGATGAGAACATCTAAACCACTGTCAGATTTGTACAATAATATGATTCTAGAGCCAGCTTTCAGTCAGCTTTCTTAAGCATAAAAACAGGGTAAAGAAATCTACTAACCAGCAACTCTAAGGCTCACATTTGAATACACATTTCTAATGTCTATTTTTTTAAGCCCAGGTAAATATGTAAAATCACCAAGCTGCAAAACAGCAAAGCCTACAGGTGGTCACAAAGTCTTGAATAAAATGTTGCATAACTTCAGCATCCATGTAATGCCACAAATTGTAATTTGTATATGTATTTTATATCAAACGAGACTTAATTTAGTGTCAACATTTTGTCCCTGTTCTCAACTTTCATTTATGCTTCTAATGTCTTGTGCCATAGCTATAGCAACTGACTGTGCTTTCTCAAACGCAAACAGAAAAAGACTTAAAAGTGGACCTATTATACTTGTCCTTATTTTATTTTATTTATTTTCATATATGGATGTCTGTGCAAAAGTCTTGCGCCACTCCTTATTTCTTTATATTTTGCTTCCAAGAAGCCAGCTTTTGTGATTTTTATAGTGGTCTCAAGTTTCCTGGCTTTTTAAAGGTCTTTTAGATTTTAATTTGGACACTGGAGGAAACTGAAGAAGTGGAGGATAAAAAAGAAGTGGTGGAAAGGCTAAAAACTACCAACAGAAGATAAACAGTATTTGAAAGTCATGCCCTTAAGAAATGGATAAAAATAAGCAAAGACCCGACACAGGACCTGAGGGATGCATGTAAAAAAAACGAAACGTGAAACACTATCATGGATTGGCCTCCCCAGAGCCCGGACCTCAACATTACTGAAGCAGCGTGGGATCATCTTGACAGAGAACAGAACAAAAGTCAGCCATGAATGTCCTTCAAGAAGCCTGGAGAGCTATTCCTAGTATATGAAGAAATGAGGGGTGGCCCAAAAAATTTTGCACAGTACTGTACAGTTTTAGACATTTTTTTTTCTGTGATGTCATTGACAGCAGATATTCTTATTCTGCTCAAACCTTCCATTTGCAAAAAGGCATCCAATCAGAAGAAAATTAGTTTAAAGAAGAAGTGAACTAAAACAGCTGGCTTCAAACTGCAGAGTCCAAATAAAATATGTACTTTTAAACGAGCATAACAGGTCCACTTTTTGGGTATCAAAGCTATAGACACAGAATTTCTTTCAGAACTGGAGATATGGGCTTGGTCGTGTTTCTGCTAAAGATTTCTGGTAACTGATTGTAGTGACAACATCATGAAGCAAGTTGGAAAACTGCTCTGTAATCTCATTTTCAGTGCCAAAAATCCTGAACTTTTTTTCCCCTTTAACTAACTTTACATTCCTAAATACCAAAAAAACAGACGTGGAGGTTAACAGATGGCTTTTTTTTTTCCAAGAATAAATGTTATGTGTTTGCAATGTGCCTTAGATGATATGGCTAAAGGTTATGGATCATATCTATACTATTTATTGAACAAGATGTTTATTTATTTTTCTCCAGTGTGAAAATACTGTGTTGTAACTTGAGAGAGAATAAATACTAGCTTTTGTACAGAGCGCAGTGTTATTGGTCATTTGGGAGCCCGTTGGGAGAAGAGAATAAAGAAATGCATATGGGATTTTTGTTTGCAATGGTTTCAGTTTTATAGGGATGGTTTCGGGTGATTGGCACAAGGGGAGAGGAGTTTGGGGTCAGGGCGTTCCCTGAAAAACAAAGGCCGGCTCACATTCGTCGCAAAAAAAAAAGAAGGAAGGAGTGAGAGAGGCAATGTATGAGAGTTTTTATTTGTCTGTCCGGGTGAAAATTTACGATCGTTTCCCTTTTTGCTTTCATCTCTCTCTTCCCACCTCCTTCTTTGATTTTTCCTTCTCATTACACTATCTCACGAAGCTCGTCTTCCCTACAGAACAGCCCCTGACCTACGACACTGACTGATTTACATGAGCACAGGTACAAACACTACCCATAATCCAACCAGGGTCTCTTGTTGTGTCTGTGTTTGCCCCGTCTCTGTCACCGCTTTTGCCTCTTATGTTTTTTTGTTTTGTTTTGTTTTTTTGCATGGCCATTGTCTGCTGCCCACAGTCTTTCAGCCTTTTATCGCTTCTTCACCTGTTATCTTCTTTATTTGTCTTTCTTGTTTGGCCTTTTTGCTCTCAACTGCACTTTTTCTTTTCCCATGTATTTTGCTGTTCTGTGCCTCCCCTCGGGCCAGATATTAAAGGATCAATGAGAATCTCCCTTCCATCACCTCCAAGGTACACACCTGCACGTAACCGCACACTCCCCTCCCTGACACACACACACACACACACACACGCATGCACGCACACAGTCACAAACACTCAAACGTGGACGAAAGTGCTGGCAAACAAGCGCACGCATGAGCCTCAAATCCAGAATTAGCTCACTAGGAAGTGACTTATATGGGAGGCTTACTGTGTCAACACTGACGCATCATCATCACGCACGCACTAAGAACTCTCGCTAAGTGCTGGAAAGGGTTAAAAGGCATGACACATATGTGTACACACACGCATAAACACAAGGCGCCGTGTGTTTTTTTACAGTCAGTAAGCAGTGACCGAGCGGCTGCCAGCAGTCAACAAAGGCAGCTTTGTGGGGCCAATAAGTGTGTGCGTTTATCTGTGTGTGTGTGTGTGCCCCTGTGTGGGCTTGCAAGTGCAGCACGTGTGTGAATCATTATCTCTATGTGTCAGAACTTCGCTGGAATGAGGCTTGTCATGCATAGCTATCTAACAGCCATCACTCACTATCGTCTCTCTCTTTCTCTTTTCGCCGCTCTCTGCCTGTCAGCGATGCAGAGACAAATTGCTGTAACTAATACATAACAGGATAGCCGAGCCCTGTTAGTATGACTCAGTTGGCAGGTCCTTCGACGTGAACAGATACTGAGTGACAAGGCATCGACATTATTGGCTTGTTTCGTCTATCAGGCAGTTGCTGCTCACACAGGCCTGTCTGTGTGACTGACAGAGCTGTGATCTAATACAGTGGAGGAGCTCAACTTTGGGCCATCTTGTTGAAGAAGAAGTTGTTTTTATTTCCTCTTGGAGAGCTCTCCTTTTCTTTTCTTTTCGTTTGGTTTTCTGGTTTCATTGCTCCCTTTACTCCTTTGCACTCCAAGGAAAACCAAGCTTTTCCTCTCCTTTATCTCCGTTTTGAGTTCAAACGCCCCTGGTGTATCGTATTTTTTTTCCAGCCATTTTCCATTTAGAGGGATTATCCGTGTATATAAGTTTGGAAATATCAATATCAATTTTCTCCCTCAAAGATTAGCAGGGTAATAGTAAAAGTCAAAACTCAAGCTTGTTTTGGCTCAGGGCCTTCATCAGGGTCACATGTTGACAAGCCAAGACACAATGATAGAGCAATAAAGTTGTCGGGGTTTTGACCTGTTAGAACATTTTTCACCGTCCTCTATGAAGTGGGTGAAGCCGTGCCAGATTCCTTCTCTGTAATAGCAGTTTTTAAGTTCACTCGAAATATAACTAAAGGTATGTAACAAAAGGATCAATGAACAACTGAGATCTGAAATATATGACAAAATGTGTAAGTCATATGAAGAATTTCAGTTATCTGACTGGGTGGGAACTTAAGGGTAGGGGTGTGAAATTCATTGTTGTTTTTGAGACACATGCAGCTTAGTTTGATTTTTAACGGCCAAACCACTGAAATCAAAAATAAATTTAACCCCCCCCATTGTTTTGCTTTTATGTTACTGTAAAGAAGTTTAGGTACAGCTTCAAAAAATTCATGTTTCACTTAAACCCGTTATAAAATTGACTCTGAACAACTTAAGTTGTCTCATGGCTCAGTCACACTGCATTAAAAATAGGAGAGCAACCTCCTTGTGACTAGAAAGACATTTGGTGGTCGTCCCAATTATTGTATTGATTTTTTCACATTTGGTGGATCAACTTACAATCATGGGTCACCTGGCGGGAAGACAAATTGCCATTTTATTGCTGTCCTCAAACTTGCTTCGAGGACAGCAACTGCCTGTGACTGGTTGCAGACCTGGTCCCTACCTTGGAAGCAACCATTTCAAAAGCAACAAGACCTCCTTGCAATTGCTGTAGTTGCTGGTTGATTGCCAGGGTCACCCATAGTTTCTCTGTTTCTGGTTTGTGTTGCAATTTTCACACTTTCGCTACTATTTGGAGAATACTTAGTGAGTGCAGACAAGTTGTTGTCTTCCAAACTATGGACTACTGAAGACATTTGTCAGTGTAGTATTGTAGATCTCTTTGTGACTAATTTTTCCGTGTGATTACCAGTCAGCGAATACACATTTTTCCCCAGTGTCTGGTGGTCACGGGTGGGTTGCTGATCAGTCTTTAGGCCTGCGTGAATGAGGCATGAGAAAAGTAAGTTGTCTCCATTTTTAACCTTTTACCTCCTTACTTTAAAGTAGCATACCAGACAATATATATAGAAAGAAAGGTGTGGGAAACAGTTTTTTTCTTTAAGGGCGACTGTCAATAATCTCTGGTGAAACATACAGTCCAGGATTTATGCCTTTCTTTGTCATTTTTTGCAAAGTCATCCAGTCGGCCAGCTTTGGGAGTCCGATTCAGGCTCCCAAGCCACATGCTTGAAATCCCAGCTTAATGCAGAGTTAAACAGTTTTATTTGAAAAGAACCTCCCTGCTGATGTGTGCCAAAGACACGGGACTGCAGCAAAACAATGCAGGGTCACCCCAGAGGAGAAAAAAAAGGTCCAACTGCTGAGGTAAATAACGATGACGTCATCCACCAGGGTGTTCATTCAAATCTTAGGTAACCGCACATCCTGATAGATTACATTGTAACAAGAACAGCATATTTATGTTGTTTACCATCATCTCGACAAAAGACTAAACATTTGTTGATTGGATACATTTTTCCAAAATCCTGTCAGTGAGGATTACACAGCGTTAAGCCTGTAAACACATTAATTTTTCACTAAGGCCAGATTCCCACGAACACGTTTCAAATTCTTTGAAGAACTTTGCCATTTGCAGTGTTTATTTTTTCCATTGTTATCTTAGTGTAATACATATAATCTCTGTCTGTCTGGGTGTTTGTTTGTTTCTTTGTCTGTGAACTCCTCCTACACAATCGGGAGTTGAGCAACCAAACTTGACGCACAGGTACATCTCAGTCCTCTGAAGGTACTTATCTATATCAGATTTTATGACGTCATCTTGTTGCCTAGCAACCACCTAGCAAGCCTAAAATGACGAGTTTAACTTATATGCACTTATAAAAAGTTATTAAAACATCATATAAATTTTATTTAATGTCAGGGACAACAGAAGCCACCTTGCAATGGACCCGTTTTTAGTCTTTATACGTGTGACTTTATTATTTTTAGGATCAGAATCGTGAAAGAAAATTGTCAAAGGGTCTTTGCAGCAGTAAAAATACTCCTAAGATCTTCCTGGAAAATAAATCTGTCACATCTTTTGTTTGGTGATAAATGCAGTCCTGGTTACTTCCCGGGTGCTTGGATGTAGAAAAAAGTGCAATTCCTCTTTGCCCTTAAGGGGTGAGGTTCCTCTGTGGACATGTGTGTGTGGTGTGTCAAATTCAAAATACATTACTGGCATCAGAAAGTCACTTGTGGTGGTTTGAATGTTGTAAAATACAACCAGAGTACACCCTCCTGTCCAAAATATTACTAGCCAATCGTAAACCATCAACAGTGTGTGAAATAAAGGCTAAAGTCTCCAAGAAATCCAGTGTATCCCTGTAAATTATATGCATGCATTTTTCAAGCTCTTCACGGTTCTCATCTTCCCCCCCTCTGTCTGTAGTTCTCGTGTTTGCTCGCCATGCTTTTTTTGTTTCCTAATCTTTTTTCCATATGTCCCACTGCCTCCCTTCACAGCGTCCATCCGTATGGCATCCTCTCTAACCACACCAGAAGCCATTTTGTGTCATTTCATGTCAGTTTTGTTTCATTTTCTCCCCATGTGTCCCCCTTTTCTCGGCTACAATCAAACCCTTTCACCCTTCCCTCAAATTCCCTCGGCCACCCCCGCGTTCTCTCCGCCTTTTTCCATCTGTCTATCTCCTTGTCTCCTCTTCCTCTTCTTCTTCGTCTTCTCCTCTCAGTCTCTTCCCTCTCCCTCCCTCTCTCTTCTGCTCACCTGCAGCACATAAAAATTCCTCTTTTCTTTCTCCAGAGGATAGTTCAGTCACTGTGGGATTTACTGCATTCCTCTATGCTTTTGCTCCCTCTTTGTCTCCATATCTGTCTCCCCTTGTTTCTCTCTGTTTTGGCAGCACTACACAGCAGTGGAGTCAGCCTATCTTGTCCTTTGTCTTTTTAACACATTTATATCCCTCTTTAAGTCCCTCTGTGCTTTCTTTCTCCATCCCTTCCTGTCTTTAACACATACTAATCCTATACCTGTTGATTCCACGACCACACCCTTTTTTTCTCCTCTGGAGCACCCACTCTACCTGCTACACCTGGCCTCTCCCTCCTGCTGGGTTTCTTCCATGACCTGGAACATCACGCCTCCACTTACTTAGCTGGAGGGTGCTGGGTTGGGCTGCAGGTTCTCACTGCTGTTTAGGGGTTGGTGGGGGTGGAAGATGGAGGGGGCGCTTCAGGGCCTGGGGCCTGGGAAGAGGTTGATTTATGAGTTAATCAATCGGTCGTCCGTGTGAGTGAGTAAAACCGCAGAGGTGTGTGAGCTCTTTCATGTTGCTGTCTGTGCTTGTTGACTCAGTCCCTTAGGAAAACAGCAGGAGCTGTCACTCCCCATGTTGTTCAGCTCCTCGACATGTTTTCAAAAGCAATTACGGAGAAATGGGGCTGGGTGCTCATCCACCTTGATGGTTGAATGCCTTGTCTGTGTGGATGTTGGTGTATGGTGTTAAGGTCTTACAGAAGCCTCACCTGACCGTGAAAAGCTCTGACATCACGTTTGTGCATCGGCGGGGAGAATTCTCTCCGAATCGTTATTTTATGGTGTGAATGTCATGTGCCAAAATAAACACAAAAACAGATCAGTGACAACAGCGGTTCTGCTTGTTCAGCTTTAGATGACTGATCTGACAAGAAGGCAGAGATCACAGAAAGTTGTGTTTATACTGTCTCATCAATTGTGAGCAGCTTACACAGCTGCCATTCAGCTCCATTGTTCAGATTCACAACTGCTCAGAGATTTTTTCAGACAGTGTACTAATTTAAACACATTTAAGCAGCTGATCCAGGACATTTGCTTATCTCTGAATCCACTTTTACTCTACTTTGGTTTGTGAAAGAAAACGACCTTTGACTTCGTCACTTGATAAATGATGAGAGCTGGTTTAAAGGAGTGTAAAGGAGTGGTGGAAAGAGTCATCACTCCTTTACATCATCTTTCTGTCATACAAGCTGCGTGCATTTAGCTCATGGGAGCTTATATGCTGGGAGTTGCTGCCTTAAGGACTGATAATAGGAGTGACCTGAACACTCGACTCCTCTTGAATGGAAAACTAAAATCATATACAATTTAAAAATAATGCATTCTTGTTTTGCCTGGGTCGAAATCTTTCAATGAGTTGACTGCTCTGTGATGTAATATAGTGGTTCCTCAGTTAAAACAGTAACTCCAATGCTAGACTAGCCAGTTAGTGCCATTTTTATAATCCTTACAGCCAATTTCAAGCCAGTGCTCTTCTGCACTTGATGAACTTGAGGCTAATATATAACTATTTTTACTTTGTGGCAGTGTGCTGGCATGGCAAAGCATGACCCATCGAAATCTTCCTCAACAGACTCCATATATTATTGCGGGGTCTTTACCTTACAATATAAAGCACCTTGAGGTGGTACCTTGTGATTTAGAGCTATAAAAAACAAAATCCAATTGAATTTAATTGAATTTAATATAAAAAATGAATTCATCAAAATAACCATTAGGATGTGACTCTGGATGCATAGAAGTGAATGGGAAAATGACCCTTCAGCTCACCTGATCTCAGGCCTTTGTGAACATTTTCCCCATTATATTATTTTCCCATTAGTTTAAATTTCATTCTTATTAAATACAGTGTTATATTTATGTTTTAACTTACCATGGTAATTGGCAAGTTGCTAACATATTTTCAGTCATAAATGTGACTTTTAACAATTACAAAAAATAAGAAAAATTAATTTATATTAAATTGACATTAAGTTACATAAAAAAAATTTCATTCTTTAAACTCAGGACTTATTAACTCAAACACACCCTTTCGCTTTTCAACAGGTTTGTTCAGCTCAAACTTGATCAGTCATTATAGTAATTATTAGGTGTAATTATACCAAAACAAGATGTGGAGAAGACAGAACAGAACATTTAGTGATATATCTGGTGGTAAAAATGGTAAAAGGTTTTTGTTTCTCCAGATTTTTTAGGGTCTCTCACGCAGTCTGATTTCTGCTCCCTTGACTGAGGTGTTGGTAGGTTGTTCTCTTCTTCTCTTCTCTTCTTCTTCTTAACAGATAATAACCTCTGTTTTCTCATTTATTTTTTTTAATCTAAAGTTCAGGGAACTCCTGTGTAAAAAGAGGTCAGTTCGATATTTATTTATTGTTTTGATTTGATTTGATTTTAATGGTGTGTATTGAACTCAACCTTTCTGGATTTTAGTGTAGTTTTTCTTGAGGCTATATACTTTTAATGTATGGTACTTTGGTCAATGCTGTTGTTATGATGTGCTATATAAATAAACTTGACCTTAATAATTGTTATTAATCAATAATAATTATTAACAGCATTGATCTGTATGTCTCCTCGCACGTCTTGGTAGAGAGCATTACAGTAGTGGAGATAATGGCCAAAATCCTCCGCTTAAGGCTTCAAGTTGGGATTTTACAACTTAATGTTGGCTGTGTCCATCTTTTACATACAGTCTATGGATATAATGGTATCTAGTGATTCATGAAGGAAGACAAAATCCCTGCCTCTGTTAAAATGGAAGATGTGAAGATGGAAATGGAGTGCAGCAAGTAAACAATGACTTGAATCAGATCCTGAAACTATTTGTTGATAATCTCATGGATTATCAATATTGACTGATACTGATTGAGTGAGTATAGTAATATCTAATGTAACTGACAATGCAGAAGAAACTGTATCCTACATCAAGGCCAGTGCTTCATTTTTGCTTCAAGAAAATCATCACAAGAGCACAAAGTAAGCTGTCCTGCTGTGTAAAAGTAACAAACCCATGCGCCTCCACGTCCAGCAAGTCCAGCAGAAAAGTGATGGTAAAGTCCCCATATTTCAGACGTTGTAACACCAAAGCAGAAAGTACTGTAGTTAAGCTGAGTTTATGTTTTAATGGTTACTGTTACTTTATACAGATTAAAAAATCATTAAGAAGAGCAGTTATACCAAAACAAGGTGTCAAGCAACATGATCTGAACACCTGGCCAATCAGAAACAGTGTTTAGATGTCCTCCTACCCACAGGATGTTGCTTTTTATCAGCAGATTTCAGCTTCAGAGAACCTTTGCATGTTTCCACGTAGTGTTGTGTATTTTCTTTGCTCACCCCCCCAACTCTCTCTGTGTTTTTCCTTCTGCTTGTCCGTCTTTCTGGGGGTTTACATTTAACGTATGTTTGTGTGCGTATGTGGTGAGAGAGTGATGAAAAGGGAAAACAAGCGAAAGCTACTTTAGAGAGAAAAGACTGGGGGAAAGCAGAAGGAGCCAGATGACAAACAGATGATAAAAGAGACGTTTGATGGCGTCTAATAAGTCCGATAACTGACATCCATCCTGCCAAAAAGCAGAGATGAACAAATGCAAAACAGAGGGTGCAGCAGCAGCAGCAGCAGCAGCGGCACGGACGGGTGGGGGAGGTAGACGCATGCATCCAAACGCAAGGTATGACAAGGTATGCACCTTTGTTCCCAGAGCCAAGCTATCCTGAGGTGATTCCAGCAACCACAGCCAGGAACTTCCCTCTGTGCATTTGTTTTGCTCATTTTATGACAATCATATTCCTCCCCGTCCCTCGTAAAATCTCATTTATGATTAATGGCTACAGTTGGGAGTGTTTGAGCAAAAAGAGGTTTTTTTTCTCTTTTCTTTCCCTCGAGGGTTTGGGTGAGAGTCAATGAGGCGTTTTACGTGTTGCTGTGTCGCGGTCTACGTTACATGTTTGACGTGTCACGGTTTGTTAGAGACTAAAACGCCTGTTTTAGACCGGCTGTCCACCCACGCAAAGAAGACTTACAGTGCTCTCGCTCTTTCTCTTACACACACACACACACACACACCCACACACACACACCCACACACACACACACACACATCTCTATCCTGTGACTTGAAAATGGGAGAATGGTGCTAAAGGTAAATAGAAGGCTTTTAAACTGTCTGCATGACACAAAAAGACAGGAGATTATGGAAGAACTACAGACTCCCTCACAGATACACACAATGTCGTGCACTTGTTTTTGTCACTCGAGGAGAGACATTACATTCATGCCCTGGAGACTTACCCCAACTTTAGTCCTAACAAGTCCATGCTACATCCCTGCCTTTAACCTTTAAAATTACTGTGTTTATACTGTGTTTTTAATGCAAAACAAGTCTCGTGAAACACACAAAAGACACCAAATTTAGCCTTCCTCATCCAGCTGAAACCCGATGTAGCACAAAAGATGTCTTTCTTTTCTCTAGATTTGACTGCAAGACCTTTTTTTCTGGAATAAATCAAAAGTCGCTCTTCCATCTGGTTCAGAAGTAGCACCTCAGCTTCTCGCTGGCTTGAGCCGGCAGCATCACGTCCCCTTAATCCAGGCTTCACTTTATTGGCTCTCTTCTGGCTTTTAAAAGAATCCAGGTTTAAATCAAAAGGTGATCAAACCCCATCAGGGCCCCTCGACTCTAGAACGGCCAGTCTGAGGAGATAAGGCTCGCAGAATCAGTGATTTCCCTTAAATCACTCCTGTTTATACCTTCCTTTTATATGATGTCATACTTTGCATATTTTTTTTTGACTGTCTTTTAAAATTGTTTTTCCAAGTGTTTTAATTGCTTTTATTTATGCTTATTTATTAAATCTTAAACTGACATTTTTAGGACTCTGCATCGCCAACAATTTTTAAGTCTCCCTGGTTCAAGTGGTTCTTGGTTCCCACTTTGCTACCTCATTTAACTCCTGCCTCACAGACACAACACATTTCCTCACACACCTGTTCGTGGCTTCCTCTTTTGCTTTCTTACATTCTCACTGACCCTGAACTTTTTTTTTCTCCCCCACCATGCACCATTTCTAAAGGCAGAACCGAATAGTGGTCCAGGCCTGGAGAGTACACAGGGCCTCTTACAAACCTCACCGTAACATGATGCTGTTTCTTCATTCCGTCACGCTGTCTGAGTTTTCTTTAATTGCTTTGTGGTGTTTCACCATTTGAGCATATAAAGACAAGAATGGACCAAAGCAAACTCAAGCTGGGCATGCTTGTGTCTGCCTGAAAGTGCGGACAAGGATGAGCGAGTAGGAAAAAGTTTAGGGAAAGAGCGGGAGTCCTGACCAGATGAATGAAAAGCGGGGGGCTGATTCACATCCTCTTTTTGACGCCTTGTTTAAAATCTGAACTTTTCATCTCAAACCTGCAAAACCATCACTTTACCTATCCAGAGGAATGATTCCCACGATGTGTAGCAGGGCTGCTCCCCAGTTTCTATTAATGCTGGCAGATTTGTATTTTTTTATGCTTACGAAAAAAGAATAATCTCACATCTGCCGTGCAACCCCGCCATGAAGCTATTTAGTGCTAGGAGCAAGAACATTCAAAGAAATCCAGAGCAAGTTGTTTTGAATAAGTTTGTGCTTTCATCTACAGTTTGCTTGGCAGATGGAACAAAGATCAGATGCACTGGTCAGTTTTGCCCACGGCTTTCTTAGTTCTGTGTGACAGTCAGACTTAATTCCTCCTCAAAGACCTCAGTGGGAGCTAAAATAACGAGTGACTAGAATTAGATTTTGTTCAATGCGGCCCGGCTTGATTGACACGTTCTACAATCAAATCAAAGTGCTGACAGCTGGGACTGATTTCCACAAACTGTTGTGGTTTAGAGACACAGAGATGAACGGATGGCAAAGCAAAATCCGGAGAAACAGAGGAAAACGGAGAAATGTGGGTAAAGAATGGGTTTTTTTGGGCAATATTTGTTTTCTATTAAACTGATGGTTGTCGTTTTTGACCAGTATGGGAGGCAGAAATGTGAGAAATTGAACTTACCACAGAGATGCTCAGATATAGTTTCACAGTCTACAAATACAGTCAGACAAGCTGGCAGGAAAGCCGTTTTATTAATGCAATGTTGACGTTCTAATTAGTTTAAGATGAATGTATTGCACTGAGGTTTCACTTAGGGCAGCTTTAGAGCTACTTTGATTTTTGGCCACTTGGAGACAACACAGCCACATTTTCACACCCTATAAGGATTACTTGATAAACATGTTAGCAGGCAGTTGCCTATTCGCATTAATTTAGACTAATGCATCTCGTCTCCATCCTCTTTTTTTAAATATTTATTTTTGTTTTGCTCTTGGCTATCCACTAAGAGAAATAACATAAAAGCTCTTACTCTGCTAAATATTCCCACAAGCAGTTTTCGAGAAACCTGGACATATGGACATACTTTATTTTTTCTGCTTGAAAGGTACAGAACACGACTATTAAGTGCAAACTCAGGCCAGAAACAGCTGTGCACTGCTGCTAACACCACATCAACTTTTTCCAAGATCTGCAAAGACAACATGCGAAGGTGAATGGGACACAGAGCCTTCAGCTATCAGGCCCCTCTCCTCTGGAGCCTGCTTGCACTTAAGATTCAGGATATAGTTGGCCTCTCTACTTTTAAGATTAGACTTAAAAGTTTTCTTTCTGGTAAAGCTCAAGTCAAGGCTGGATCAGATGATGCTGAACCATCGCTTAGTTGTGCTGCTATTGGCTCTGACTCCTGCAGGACTCTTCGATTGGTGCTATAAATACAACTGAGTTTAAAGATAACTGGACCCAGAATGAGGTTAAAACTGAGTGTAATCCAATCACAGACCAGCAGCTTGGTTTTTAACAGGTGAGAAAAGGAGCAAGGAGAAGTCAGGCTTGTAGCGTTGTTGCCTTCTTTTCTACCCGTACCTGTTTCTACAGTAGAGTCGCTGAGGCCAAAACATTTTTCTGCGAAGTGCTCTTTGGGCTGGTTTCCAATTTTGCTGTCCTCTTTGTGTTTAAACTTAAACACTAAAAGAAAGATCTTGTGAGTGTCCTCATTAGGACTGGGATTTATGCCAGTGGGGTGTGAATGTGGCCTCTGGATTTTATTGTTAAACGGTAAATATGTGACAGTGCATCTCGGGGCATGTTCCAGAGTAACACATAGGTTATGTAATGAGTTGTGTTAGGTAGTGAATTACTTTTTAGAAGGAGTAAACGAGTAACACAATACATTACTAGTACTTGTTTTTTTTAAACAACACCACCCAACGTCTAGTCACAATTAGTATTCTTTATGGGGTTTTTTAAAGCTTTTATTTTGATAGTAGAGTTGAAAGGGAAGCTGGGAGAGGTCTCTGCACAAGCCTTATGGTACATGGGTTACCTGCTCAACCCAGTGAGCAGAAAATAATACTACAGCTGTTTTCATACACGCACTGCAGCAATGATCCTTTCTAAAAATTCCCCAATGGAGCTGCATGTGAAATCACAAATGCTCAACTCAGTCAGATGAGACAGCTCCCTAGTACAAAGCCAGTGTAATATTCAGTTGCACCCATGTAGGAATATGTAGGTAACAGCACTAAAGTTCACAGTAAGTGTCATGCTGTCTCTTGCATGTTCTTTCCGGGAGCTGCACCTCGCCTAAACCAAACAGAGTGATTCCAGCAGCATCCTGTGGCGTGTAACATCCGAGAAACTTTGGACCCGAATCTTCCAACTCTGTGCAGAGTTCATGTGTCGAGTCAGAAAGGTAAAGTTACAGACCACAACAACCACAACAACGAATACGTGGAAAAGTCTGTAAATGCGAGCGAAATGAAGTTGGGTGATGATTGGGGTTTGCTTCAAGTGGCCCTATCGCATTACCCGCAGTCATCTGTCGAGAGCATCTTTAAGGGTTCGGTTGGGTTAAACCAGCCTAGGCTGTGCGAGGAGCCACTCGATGGCGTCTAAGGACAAACGTGTAGCTATTTGTATCACTAAACACGAAAGAAAGTCTGTCATCATAGCCTCTATCTGGCTGCATCGCAGTGCCTCCCTATCTCCCGTATTCTGCGTATTTCACGTGTCTCGACTTGGTGAAAGGTACGAAAGGTACGATAACAGCAAGCAAATTCAAACACTCTTTTCTTAAAGTCCTCTTTTGTGCTCAGAAACGTGATGACGTTATGTCGAAACATCGATATGTTTGTTTGTAAGAGGGGTCCCACCTGTGCTAACCCATTAAAGGTGGAGGTTTTTTGGGTATTTTTCAGCGTCCAAGCCAAAGGGCGTTCGATAGATGTCCTGTGCTGTTGAGGACGTGAAAAAGATTGAAAAAGACAGCCTGACGAGCCGTCCTTCTAAAGCACGCTGACTTCATTACTCTGATCAGACCCTTTCGGTTAAAGTAAGGGTGAAAGTTTAAAGTTGACTGGGTTGCTGCTAATTTGAAACCAGGTGGCAGTCTGTTTGAAACGTGAAGCTGCCGCGGTACGCTCAAGGCTCCTTCAAAGTCACAACATTCCTACCAAGAACCTGAAGTTTTGGAGTGAATGAGTGAAGAAAGACAGGAATCCACGTATGGCCTGTTCAGACTGTAAATAGAGCAACGTGATGAGCGTGAAGAATAGCAAGAAGAGGGATTCGGGGTCAAACACAAAATCGGGGATTTCAAAACATCTACAGAGATTGTGTGTTTTCCTAACCTACGCAAAAACCCATCCTCGCATCTCCCTCTCTTAAGCTCTCGTTGAAGTTTCATTAAAGTATGCTTTTAAGTTAATGCATGATCTTATCGCGCATCTCCATTCAGCTCAGCTCCTCTCTCTGCCTCTCTCGCTCTATTTGTTATCACTTCTAATCTTCTTCTTCCTTCCACAGTCTCCCACTGCTTCTCTCAATCCACCCTCATCCCCCTCCCGCCTTAACACACACTCACCTTTTCACTTACCCTTCGTCGTGCTCTGTCTGATTTACTCTGCCTGCTTGAAGGCACTCATTATCTACTTGAAGTTATGGAGCTCCTTAAAAGGCAGAAATAGAAGAAGGGCGAGAGGAGCGGGTAATACTTGAGGCCTGAGCCACTAAGACCTCCGCCATTCCCTGCCCGTCCTTCAATCTAGCTTTTGTTTTGGCTTTCGTTCCCATCCCTCCATCGAGAGTTAGTGTTACACCAGTAGCCCTGTCTCTTTCTCTGCTCGCCCTGTTCATGTTTTCTTTCCCTGGCTCATCCATCATGTGCTGTCGCCGGCGGTTGTAACGCTGTCGTGTAATTATCTTATATTTATGCGAATATGCTTGTCCTGAGCTACTGCCGCGTTGGTTTAATGCACACTCAGGGCTCCTTTCAGCCCAATGCGTCTAGTTTCAAGAGCTTCATGTCATAACTCAAGCCAGGAGTAGACGTTTGATTGGCCCACAGGCTCAACTGCACAGCGGGATCTCTTTGATTATTCGCCGACTTCAGGAGTAGCAAACCATTTTAAGACAGCAGGAGTCCTTGTGGAAAAAAAACTGAATGTGCTAATTACTTTTAGGCACCTACTTGCCTCACAGGGTACAAATGCACCATAAGCAATTTTAAGGATCCTTCTTATTACTGGTGTTTCAGTGCTGTGCAAACATGCAGTTTCGATTTGTGGAGCCACAGCGGGAGTCTAACCCCTAACCACAGAATGGCCACGCCATGCTCTGCCCATTGAACTTCAGAGCGGGAGCGTGCAGAGAAACAGCAGGGAGGGTAATTACTACCTACACACAATGCCCTCAAAGTCTTAATGCCCTCCCGAGGATAAATCAGTCAACTTTTGATCTGGACTCCATTTTCACATCTTCTTTCAATTCTAAACAAAGTCTTATTAGATATATAAAAAAATAACTCGTCTCATGTAGACCATGTATTTCTTGCCAACATGCTGGGTTCCTTGTTCCAACAAACAACCTCCAGGGTTTTCTTCATCTCTAATGGCAGATAATGCAAAACATTTAGAGTCCAATGAATTTTTTTTTTTCTTTTTCTGAAAGAAAATTCAAACTATAATGCTGCTATTCTGCACATTTTTGAGGAAACTGTTCTTAATCTGCAGGAACTGATTTGAGTATCTCTGAATGACATCTTATGGGCAGGATGAACTTCAATGGTGGATAACAGACTGGAGCTTTGCATAGGTTAGCATGCTCCACGACTCCAAAATATCTACCAAATCAAAAACCTTACCTGACATCCAGAAATTTTTAGAATGGTGCCTGGAAGTGCACATTTGAAATGCATCCTGGATCTTTTTCTTGGTAACAGCAACCTTTCAATATCATACTGGGGACTGTATGGTCGCTGAAAAGGTGCCACGCCCCTCAAGTCTCTTCAAGCAAAAGCTCTGTATGCTGACACTGTAACCCCAGGGATGAATTCATGTCTTAAAAACCTAATTTGCTCCTGGTCATGCTCCTGAAAGAGATCAAGCTCATGCCACTGGTGATTATCCTCAATGTGACGATCGGTCAGGCTGACACAGAAGCTCGTGTTCTCAAGTTCTGTGAAAGTCACAAATTCACC
This sequence comes from Oreochromis aureus, assembly GCF_013358895.1. NCBI lineage: Eukaryota > Metazoa > Chordata > Actinopteri > Cichliformes > Cichlidae > Oreochromis > Oreochromis aureus. Next base: position 13,707,381 of record NC_052943.1, on the reverse strand, counting down.
CAATGCTAATGTCAAAAGCAACATCTCACAAGTTATCCAAATGTAGCACCTCACAGGATTTGGTTGAACCTTTAGCAGTTGAAGTTTCTGTCTATTTAAGTATTAAACACCAAACTGAGTTTCCACTTTCCCACTGGAAAACATGTAATCATGATTCTCATAATCTAGGGTTGGATGGCTCTTTTTCTAACACATATTCAAAATCAGCTATCAAATTATTATATATAGATAGTATATAACTCCTCTTAATTTAAGCGAATTGAGAATTCAATCTAGTATTTCTTGTCGGTTTAACTACAGCTGTTGTGGCTTTGCTGTCTCTTTGAAACACAAAGGGATCTGCTCCAGCTGATTCCCTGCACGTGTGGCTGTGATACTATAAACCAGTATGCAGCTGCAGAAATTAAATGATTAGTGATTGATGCTATTTTCAAAAGTTACACAAAATTTAGACCAACATTTTGAAAAGTGCAATCCTTGGTAAAATATATGGGGATTTCTTAACCCCCAAAAATCACTTTAATTTCAGCTGGACTCATTAAATATATGTTCTTTGTATAGTTTTCATGTTATATGGACATTTGTGCTTCTATGCATGGTACATTACACTGCAAGTCTGTTGAAAAACACATGTCCTGGCTGTTCTTGGGGTTCATTCTTTTGACACTACTGTTACAGGACCAGAGGGCCGCACCCACTTAAGGAAGATATATGAAGCTCTGCAGAAATGGTGTGTTGAATAATGGGAACCTACTTTCCAAGTTGGATAAGAGTTATAGCATTATTCGACTTTAAGATTGAGAAGCAGTAGAAATGCCTCCAAGCTTGGCTCGAATCAAATAGATGTGTCAAAAAAGCACTCCTGCTTTGTTTTCTGTGTTACAGGAGAGCGCTGGATTACATTAAGACTAGAGCTCCTGCTCCAGATCTTGCCGGAGGTAAATAAGCCCACTGGAAACTGTTTTGCTTCAGCCAACAGCACTGTTTCCTAAATGATTGGCCAGTTGTTAAAGAGGTTAAATAGACTTCGCTTGTAAAAGTTTTTTATAGGCCTCTAATGCCTCCCTGTGGCGAGCAGTAGACGTTACTATTATCAGTTCATGCCTTCTCAGGAGCTGTGAGTGTGTTTGACCACCTGTGTGTAGTTTTGAGCTGAGAAAAATGATGTGTTATGGTCTTGTGCTAATGGAATCACAGGATTAGATATGTTTTATGTTTCAAGTACCGTGCGACTCGCCCTCTCCCCTGCCAACCCACCAACCATCCTCTTGTTAATGAAAATTAGGACCACATTGAATTTGTGTGTGTGTGTGTGCATTCACTGATTACTGTCTGGACCTTATTTAACTAGAAACAGATTGAAGAATGATAATTAAGAGCTAATAAGATGGAATTTCCCTGACTATGTCAAACGGCAGTTGTATCACAGAGCTGATTTTTTTTTTTTAGGGGCTTCAGGTCAGTTGGAACAACACACACTCGTATACACAAGAGTAATATGACACCTATAAATTTTCTGCTTATTTACAAAAAAATAAAGAATTGAAAAATGATTATAATCTTGAGGCAATGGTTCAACATTTCTCCTACATGAACCTATACGTTACACCTACAGGAGCTGCTGGGCCATGCTGTGAAGCACCTGGTGCACAGTTTTAGTGCTGATGTTAATGCGAGAGGAAGTTGCTGGAAGTTGACCAGCAGGTCTTTGGCCACTTTTACGCACAGGGCGAGAACAAAAAAAAAAAATTTACATGGTCTGCCACTTTGTGGTTGAATTGCTGTGGGTTATTACAATTTGCAATAATACCACTTACACCTGATTGTGGAATATCTGGTAGGGAAGAAATTTCACAAACTGACTTGTTGCAGCAGTGGTGTCCTGTTACAGTACTGCATTGAAATTCAGTGAGCTCTCTCTCTCTAGAACAACCTGTTCTTTCGCAAATGTTTGTGACAGGACGACTGCATGGTTATCTTTTGTCTATATTGTGTATGAGGCTACAGCACAGTTTAGCATAAAAACAGAGAAACGGCAAATATGGTTTTATTAAAGTTAAGATTCACAAACCTGGACTGCAGGAACAGGCTGCCAGAACAGTCCAGCTCAACCATTCAAATTTTATCAGCTATAAAAACACACAATGTAAAGCCAGTGTAACATTTGGTCATACTTTCGTAAGTTTGCAACATTACTAACTGAACTGCTGACATTGTGACAACATTGCTCTGTGTTCACAAAATGTAGACTTTCCTGACATTGCACTAGTGTAAATTAAATTTTTTTTAAAATGTAACTGAGTTTTCATCAAAGTCAGGGTAATGTATGTATGTAACTTTTTAAACAAAAATATATTCACAATGTTATTTGGTAACATTTCTACAGCTGGGGCCCTCTCTTAAGTTTTTAGGCTAGTATTACATAGTTTGAAAAGTTATAAAGTAATTCTACTTAATTGCCCGGCTGAATTTTGTGTGGAGGGCTTTTTTGAGTGACAGGTTGGTGGCGTCACATTGCTAAAGCTTGAGTTATTTGCTTGACTTCCTCTCAGCTCATTCAATAAACTAGACATCTTAGCCTCTTTTTGTGGTGTTGAACTTTTTCAATCTGGAAACTAATGTGGCTTTCTGTGGGGTTGACTGTTAACAGCCTGTCCAAGAAGTGAAATTCTAGCATTTTATTAGTTTGTTACTTTGAACTTATTAGCGGGTGTCTGCCTCTGTGTATTTATACACCTCACTACATTTAATCATCGGTTATTACTTATCTCTGACTCTCTTCCACAGTGTGTTTATTTTTTATCCCTGTTGCTTCCTCTCACCTAGCTACCAGTGATGGCAGATGGCTGCCCCTCTCTGAGCTTGATTCTGCCAGAGTTTCTTCCCGTTAAAAGGAAGTTATTCCTTCTCACTGTTGCCAAGTACTTGCTCAAAGGGGTCTTTTGATTGTTGGGGTTTTCGCTCTGTTATTGTAGCGTCTTTACATTACAATATAAAGTGCCTTGAGGCAACTGTTGTTGTTATTTGGTGCTAAATATTAAAAGAAGAATCCATGCTTAACATATGTAGATGCAGCAAAGCATTAGATTGCACTCCACCCACACATGGAAATTTTGTTACTTACTTGCTTCACAAACATAGAGGTTGTTGGCTGTAAAGTTAAATTTCAAGGCATCAAAACGCAAGTCCACAAACTAATGGGTGAAGTCAAGATGGCTGCTTCCAATCTCCCATAAAGCTTTGGTTTTTACACTTTAGGTTTTGTGCAGGTTAAACATATAAGCCACAGGTGAGGTTAAGAGCCATGCTAGTTTCTGCTTGTTTGCAGTCATTAGACTGACTGTGGAAGGTAGCTGGTGGTCAACACAGGACATCAACGCTGTCCTGAGAGCTGTTAAGTGTGAAATTGTAGCAGCAGCTTTACAAAAACTGGACTTTATTCTACACTAAACTGGTTCTTCTTAAGGTAAATCTACCTGCCCACTAAATTGTTTCTACACAGACCTTTTACTCTTCAGCTTCGCAAGGTCTTTAGTGAGACCATTAGGGTGAGAGCATTAAACGTGTGATGACCTTTGGTCTTCACCAAGAGAGAAAAAATATCATCACACATATTTCACATTATATCACAATCAAAGATAATACATCAACATATCCTGCGGGATGATGTTGACGCCTATCAGTCTGGAAATGTTTCCAGAGTCATTCCAAAAACTACGGGGCTCCACTGAATATCAGCCAACTACAAGCGGGAAAAAGTCTGGGACAGCACTGAATCTGCCAAGAAGTGGTCCTGCCTAAACCTCTCCAAGAACTGAAGAATCAGAGGAAGTTAAAAGAATCCCTCTTTTCAGCATCCAGAGGTCTGCTGGCTTCTTTTGTCCTTGGCTTCAGTCAGTCATCATGAGTATCATGAGGCCAAAAAGAAGCTGAAGTAAAGTGAGATCTATGGCGGGATGCCAAGACAGAGGCCACTGCTCACTAGCAAGAAAAATTCATTCTCTGTGGTTTGCCAAATATCACCTAGTATGTGATCCTCAGGACAGAAACCTTTTTTTTGGCATCATACATTCAATAGAATTTAGAACAAGTTGGACTTGGACTTGACCTTTGACCTGTTCCATATCACTAAAAAACAAGGAGGACATTCATCTCATATGTGCAACAATATGAAAAAGGCTTTTTTCACATTGCTTCCACATGAATTAAGATGCTAAGTTGCAGCCAGGTGCTAATGATCAAATGTGCTTAATTAATTGATCGTCAGCATGCATGAATATTGACCCTATAAAAGCAGAAGTTAAGTACAGGTCTGAAGCATTCAGGTGTGTGTTAGCACCAAGGCCAAAGAGTACATTTAGTCAGTTGTTGAGATGGGAAGGGTTATAAGACCATTTCCAAACAATTTAAAGACCATCTTTGTATAGTAAGAAATAATCACAAGTGGAAAACATTCAAGACAGCTGCCAAGGAGTCCCACGAGTGGATGTCCCAACAAATTCACCCCAAGGTCAGACTGTGAGATCCTCAGAGAAACTGCAAAAAGCTACATTCAGATTTTACAGGCCTCGGTTGGCATCTTAAATGTTAAAGTTCATGAGAGTACAAATAGAAAACACTGAAAAAGGATGGTTTCTTTGGAAGGACTGCCAGGCGAAATCCTCCTCTCTCTGAAGAGAACATGGCAGTGCACAGGTTTACAAAGCTGTATCTGAATAAACCACAAGACTTCTGGAACAACGTCCTTTGGACAAATGTGACCAAAGTAAGTAAGAACAAATTATGTTGGAACATAATGCACAGCTCCACATTCAGCAGACCAGCATATCAGCACAAACATTTCATGCCAACTGTCAAGCATGGCGGTGGAGGGGTGTTGAGTTCAGCTTGTTTTGCAGCCACAGGACTTGAGCCCCTTTCAGTCACTGAATCAGCTATGACCTCCTCTCTATTCCAAAGTACTCTCGAGTGAAATGTGAAGCCATCTGTCCAACAGTTAATGCATAGCCCAGACTGAGTCATGTAACAGGACAATGATCCCAAGCATAGCAGCAAATCTGCAATAGAATTCCAGAAAAGAAGTCCTGACTTTAGTCTGAATCAATTGCTGTGGTAGGACCTTAAGAGAGCTGTGCATAAATGAATGCCCATAAAAATCAAAGAACTGGAGCAATGCAGTAAAGAAGAGTGGGCCAAAATTCCTCCATAACGACGTGAGAGACTCATGAAATCATACAGAAAACAATTTAAGTTATTGCTGCAAAAGGTGGTTCTACAGGCTACTGAATCATGGGGTGCACTTAGTTTTTTACTGGACTTACAGAGTCCTGTGAGAACATGACTGTACATGAACAGTCAAACAATATAAGTTGCATTGTTGTTGTTTCTGTTTTGTCAGTGGATCTGGATGCATCAGGATTTAATTAAGCTTCCCTGCACATAACGCCAATGTGAAAGCCTGCAAATGATCCTATTTAAGCCAAGAACTTTCGTAATAAATCTGGACGCACGATAAGCTCAGTTATTTTTGTTCCTTTTTATCAGGCCTGATGTTTTTCATTCTGACAGCTACAAAAGCAAAAGCGTTTGAAGTCACATAGAAATGTACCACACCACTAACACAACAAGCCTTTTTAGAAAGCAGACAGTTTGGCATGTTGTAGCAGTATTTATGTCATACTGTAGTTAATTACAAGTTTCAAACTTGTAAAGAGCGGTTACATCAATCAATCTGTGACAGCATCTGTTGAGACTAACATGGAAGCGTTACCAATACGGAGATCTTACAACAAAATTTCATTTATATTAAATATAAAAAGAGCAGAAATTCAATTCTCACCCTAACATTGGAATATTTCGCATTTCTACTGTACGTACAATTAATGCATTACACTTTTAGGCACTTTTTGGTCCTCATGCCGAACCACTGAGACACTGTCATGGATTAATGGATCTGAATGATTGTTAAGGAAATGTGTTTCGCCTGTGCTTTTCCCTCTGTGACATGCCAACACATTATCAGTGAAAAAGGAGGCTATAATATGCACTAAAAAGTTGGAAGGAAGTGAAAACCACAAACTTCTCTGGGGCTGGATGGATTTAAGAGCAGGTCAAAGTGCCTGCGAAAAGCATCAGTTTATGTTTAGCTGCCAAGAGCTGTCGCATTCTTTGTTCTCCCCCTTTATGTTTGTTGTCAGTGTTTTTCACTGAAAACACGACTTGAAAGCAGGAAGAGCTGGAATTCCACTGCTGAAGTGCAGTAAGTGCTTTGTGGTTTTCCAGAATGTTTTATTGTGTGCCCCCTAAAGACTGCCCTGTGGTATTCATGTGAATATTCAGAGCAAATCATTTTTAAATAGTTACCACACGAAACATTAAGCTCTATACTGTGTCTTACAGAGGTTTGTAAACTGTTTTAAAACAGTCTCACTGATATGGGTGTGATGGAGTGACAACGACTAATTTGTTTTTTTAAAATCCGGGCCACCACAGCACGAGTCCTCACTGACTTAAATTGTCTTAGGGTTACAATGACCCATTTGGCAGTGGGCCAAAGAGATAATTTTGACCCCTAGGATGATCAAAATGATGTTATAGAAGTTATTTTTTTTTGTTTCTTTTGGAGTTAGTGAGTTTTTAAATCTCATTCCGGCCCAGTGTTAGGACAAAATGAGAATTATTCTCTTTCAAAATTCTCCTATATGTTATTTATCCATAATATCCAGGGTTCTTATCTTGGCCTTACTATTGTGTAGATACTACAGATTGCATATAGGTTTATTCTTCCAAAAAAAATAGCCCAGGGCAGTGATTCCCAAAGTGTGGACTGCAGCCCTCTAATGGCCTCTGAAGGTACTGCAGTTGGGCAGAGATAAATTATTTACATAAAATACATTTAAACTTTTGTACAAGTTAATCCTGTAGGATAATACTGGGATTATAGGGTAAATTAATCCCAGGAATCAGTCTTTTCCAAAATCAGAGTTTTCTATTAAAACCTTCTTTTGGAATTCTGCAGGACTTTTTGACTATGATTTCTATTTACATTTTAAAAAGAAACTGAATTCATGAAGCAAAACCGTTGAATTTAAAAAATTACTTACAGTTTTTCTCAGTTGCTTTGGTGCATTTCTCACAACAGAATTGATCTCTGCACCACTACTAAGACTCTTCTCAAAACAATTAGTGCAAACTGCAAAACATGGTGGATAACTTGCAAAAGCAAGTCCCTTAATCAAAACAGATAATATATTCATCAAAAGCAAGTACTTATATCAATCAAAGTGTCTGGGCTGTCACAATTACAAGTCAGTACACCAGCACCTTTGGTCACAAAATCAAATGGTTTGAACATGTTCTCATTGTGACGGATTTCTTTGTAGGTGCTTCCCAATGACATGTCAAGTCTGAAAACCATAAATTGTAAAGGAAACTCAAGACACTTCATATGCACTCTTGATAATATTCAATTGAAACTGTGCACAGCATTGTGCAACTGGGGAAATACAGTAAATCAAACATTTTACAGCAAACATAAACTCACTTAGACAGTAAACCTTACTGCAGTAGTTATGAAACAACCCCCTGAAAAACAGACACTGCTGCATATCAGTCATTGATATCTAGACTATCTGTCTGCCCACATATTTGCATCAACATCACAGCGAATGTCAGCTCTATCGTTGCATCGGGAAAGTATCTTCTGGAGTGTCGAATCCACCCTCTGCAGGACTCTGCTGTGATGTCATCACAAGCTTTTGTAGATTCAGTATGCACCTCATGCCAATCCTGTCTGTTGGTTTACATTATATATATACTTGTAGAGTAGGGGATACTGTAATGCGATTCACCTATGACTGGGTAGAAGAGGCTTTTCATTGGTTGCAAGTAAGAGTAACACACACCAATTTTCATTAGTGTGAGATAAAGTTCACCTGAGAAAAGTAATTTATGGAGATTTTCATGGAAACTCCTTAAAAATAGGGTTTTCAAAATGGATGTACAAATTGTTTGACAAGATGTTCAACAATTTTGAGTGCACTGACACAAGCAATGACATGAAGACTATTAGTTGTATGGACAATGACTATTCAGCCGGTACAAGTATAAATAATTGTGACATTCATGATAGAAGCAAGGAGATAGTGATGAATAGCAAGTCAAAAGTGACCATTCTTTAGATATTTGTACTTACTCAACTGCTTCATGTCCAAAGGCATTTGCCTTTGGACGAAATGAACATGAAACCGCCACAAGGTTGTGCCAAAACGACTATATGTTGTGGAGGTTGAACTAACTATTGTGCAAAGTTTAATTCTGTTGTGAGAAATGCACCAAAGCAACTGAGAAAAACTGTAACATTACCCACTGTTATTCTTTCTGCTGGTTGGTAGTTTCCCTGTTCTAACACTGCAGTTTAATGATGGGTTGGATCTGCAAGAGCCCATCCCATTGGCTTCCAATCAGACTCATCCTCTACCTGCATTTAAGGACAAGCTCCAGCAGCCAGTCTCCGCTAGATTGCCATGGATTGTAGATTGATAATCAGGCTCATTTATGGCTCTAGTACTAGTTATTATCTAGTACTACCGTACTATCTAGTACTACTGCCCTCAATCTCTTGCTGTCCACAGATTTCTGTTTGGCTGAAAAACATGCTTCTTGCAAAAACTTCTGACTTGTTTCCACCAAGCTGGTTCGTTTCTGGAAGATTCTGGACAAACACTCACCTCTCTAACTCACCTGCCTGTCCAACAGCACAAACTCCTCACAGAAGCCTGACCGGTCGGTCCTCCCGTCATGCTGCTCCCAAGTAAAAATACTCATCAGCACCTTATAACAACTGTTGACTCATAACTTTGTTTGGACTTTTTGTCTTCCATCTCCTGGAGTTGTCTGACCAGTTCTCCCGAGTCACCCCAGTTACGAGTTTCTCTTATCATTCTCAAACCTACACAAATAAAGCCTTTGTTTTATAAGCTATCCAGTTTCTGAGTCTGCAAACTGGTGTTACCTTTGAATGCCATGACAGATCTCTAGACTCTTATATCGGGTTGTTAGTTGGTAAGATCTTAACTTGGGAATTAAGCTGTTGATGGAGAATCAAGTTACAAAAGTAAATCATCAGAAGATCAAAAAAACGGAAGGAAAACAAAAAGGAAATACTTTGTGTCTTCATTTCCTGCTTGTGTAATGATCAGAAATGTGAATGAAGGTCTGGGTGTGTTTTTAATATTCCAGACTGGGATGAGTTTGAGAATGACCGGTCTAGGGTTTAAGGGGTTAATGTGACAACTACTTTCTGATTTAATGGGGCTTTTGGGTATATTCCAAAGTTGTCAATGTTACCATCTTGCAGAAATATTGCCATCTGAAATGAAAAGAGGAATTCACTACCAGCTCTGTTTCTTCACTTAAAGTTACATGTTGTTTGAGAAAGGCAGGGCAGAAAGTTAAAACTGGAATCTATTTCTCCACATATGATTTCTCAAAACTCTCAATGACAGCTTAAAAACAAATTTATGCTAATTACAGGAACGGCCAGTGGATAGGTGTAAAGGTCAACATGCAATAAGAAAGACACCTAAAGCTGAAATGCATTTATGATGTGTAGAATTCAAAGCTTTAGCTGTTTTGACATAAACGACCTGTGTGAGCTGCTCAGAAACTCTTAGTTTTCTGTTTGGGTTTCAGATGTAAATGTACATCTGGTCTGTGACATCACTGACACACATCTTTCTGCTCTGTTTCGGATATAGCTCGCTGTGAGACCTTAAGCAAAGCAGCTTCTTTTCTCACGGCCTCAGCCTAAAAATCCTGACAACAGCAGGAATTTTATTTTTTGTTATATAAAAAGCATGAGATCCTGGCTAAGGCAAGAGAAACAATGTTTTGGTAACAATGAGTAAATTGTTTGCAGCATGATTAGGTAATGAATTGTGGTTAGCAGTTCGGATCCCTCTTTTGTTTTACAGACTGACTTTATTCCTGTTAGAGCTGACGCTAACTGCCTGACCCATTTAAGAAATGTGTCTCTTAAACTGACAAGTCTGTCTTACTAAATGCTTTCTCCTACAGCACTAAGCCTAAGCTGCATTGAAACAGCTTCATCTTATTGCAGTCTTTTAAATTTCATGTGTTAGTACACAAAGTTAGAACTGTGCATAGTCTACATTTCATTATTGCATACGGACATCAGACATGCATCTTGTACATATATTCCAGCCAATGTGTTTAACACTGAGATTAACTTCCTGAGATCCAAGCTCTTGTTTGTGTTGAGCAGAACAATGATAACGTGCGGAAAAGCCAAATGTAATATCCCCATATAAATATGGTAGTAGGTTAGGTATTAAAGGTGAGAATGTCAGTGTGGATCAATAGTCTACAGGTGGATTTTCTTCCAAAAATAAGGAGTGACAGTCAAGAACAAAAACATACAATGCTGAATGAGGCTACAGGAACGCTGGGCCAGAAAGCTAAATACAATGTTGCTGCAAACTACACTACTCAAAAAATTAAAGGAACATAATATGTAAAGTTAGGTATAAAGTTAGGAAGCATAAGCCATTGTGGATCAGTTTCAGTTGCTTTGGTGCAAATCAAAGCGAGAACAGGTGCACCAGAGAGGAAACAACACGACAACCCCGAGACGGCTTAACGAATGGTTTAGCAGGTGGTGGCCACAGATCACTGCTCTCTTCTCATCCCTCCATGCTGATATTTCTCTAGCTTGGATTTTTATTAGCATCTTTGTCACTGCTCATAGAAAGAGACAAGGGGCACATTCCTGAAGAGACAATGCATGCTATCCTGGGAGGATCTCTTCCCAGACCCAGATCAGAACATCAGAGGATACTCTGTAGTGCAGCTGGCAGCAGTGGATGCACAGCTATATAGCATCCCAAAGGTTCTCAAATGAATTCAGGTCTTGAGAATGTGAGGGTCAGTCAGTGATATCAATGCCTTTGTCATCCAGGAAATGCCTGCATACTCTGTCCATATGAGGGCAGACATTGTCCTGCACCAAGAGGACCCTAGGGCCCAGTGTAACAACATAACATACACCAAAGAGTCTGAGGTTTTTATCAGCAGTCCTGTAGATCTCTGCAACTCTCCAAGGATATACTTTCCCGAATAATTACTGGTATACTACCAAATTGGCCATGCTTGATGATGTTGCAGGCAGGCATCTTTATCATCCTGGTATGTCTAGACCAAGGGTCAACAACCTTCAACATGAAGACAACCATTTTAGCTCCTACTGCTGAACAATGGGGAAAAATTGTGCAGCACATGCGGGTGACAGAGGGGTGTTGGGGGACAGACTGGCAGATGAGGGATGTAATGTGGAGAGGATAAATGAATACATATAGTGTATGTATTAAATGGTTCCGACACTTTGGTCAGAAATATGCACGTGAGTAGCCTGCTGGAGGTCAATTTGTAGAGCTCTCTTGCGTAACAGCACATCTTACTCCACACTCTTTAGACTGTACTGGGAAATACACCAAAGCTTTTTGTGACGGCACATGTGCAATCCTGGAGGAGCTGATCTACCAATGCAGCCTGAATGGTACTGTCTCATGCTACCAGCATGACAAGCACACAAGAAAAAGTAGATAAAAATCAGTCAGGGGGGATGATGGGATAACAATGATCCGTGGCCACCACCTGCAGAACCATTTGCTTTGTGGAGCTTGACTTGTTTTCTCTCCTGTTCACCTGTTGTCACTTTGTTTCCCCAAAGCAGCGAAACTGATCCACTGGGGTTTACGCTTCCTAACTGAACAGATTGATATCCCTGAAATTTAAGTGTGTCATACTGTGATGATCAAGTGTTTCATTTTTTGAACGTGAGGCAGTATTATTTAAACTTTGGCTCACTGGGACCTCCATACACGATTCAATCTTTGACAAACTAAAAGCAGGTTTTAGATTCTTTGATGCAACACATTCAAGCTGTCGGCGTTTCTTCCTATTGTATAATTGCTTAGTTTTAACATGGATATTTATTCACTGAATCTGTGAAATCTGTAGAGTTGTTCACTCTATTTAGAGGTCAGATAATGTCATTTAACTCAGACTCTGTACTGTTTGTTCAGGTTCTTTCACTGAAACATCTGCTGGGAAGGATCAAAATGTGCTTTCCTCTGAGTAAGTAAACTACCAGTAATCTGCAGTAAAGAAGTTTCTTTGATGATCCACTGTAATTGGCTGTTGTGAGAGTGGACTGTCACTTTTTAATAGGAGCTACAGAACCTAATCGGCCCTTTTTAAAGCCTGAGATCACGCTGACTTGTGGCTGCACAGCAACGTTTCATTAGTCTATTTAGCCGCTGACTGTTTCCTTATGTTGATCCTTAATGTGTCACCCATTCGGTAATGCAATACATGCGCCACTTAACGTTCTGCTTTGGTTAAGGTGACACGGCGAGCAAAGAGTACCCTCCAGTCGCTGAGACATGAGGAAAAAGGCAAAGATTTTTGATCCAGTCTGAATCAGGATACTTTATCAGTAATAGGGGAAGCTGCATCTGGACAGGTGCTCAGTGCGAATATTAAATGTAGAAAAATATAAACTAAAACATATTGCAATAAATACTGCAATAATATTATGTTTTGTTTTGGGGGGGGTTTTCTAAATATGCTGAGGTCTTCCTTTTTTTCCCTCTTGCCTGGCAGCTCCGTCCCTCCGATGTGCTCATTTCTAAACTTGTCCATCCGGGTCAGTCACAGTGAAAATCCTATTATCTTCAGCTCACTCTCCTATCTTTTTTCAGTGCTGCTGTCTGTAAACCAAACATCAAATCAGGTCTCACTACCATCTTGTAAAACAATCTGTAACTCGGACAACAACCTTCTTTCTGCCACCTTCATCAGGGAGGCAGGCCCCACACCCACAGCGATGCTGACCTTCCACATTAGTTTGTTGAGCATGTTGGTGATTGCTATAAAAATAAAGGTGTGTTTGGATTGATGTAGTCCTCGAGCTACTTCAACTTGCTTTTTTCTTTTCTCTCTCTCTATTTAAAAATGACATCGTTTGCCACGACTGTGGGACGTCCAGCAGGTGGAGTCCTCTATCAGATTTCTCCAGACTGCAACGTGGTAAAATTTGCATCATCAAAAACTTTACAGAGTTATTATAGTTTTATGTTTTCTAATTATGTAAGTTTTTGTCTTAGTTTCAGAAAGTTTCCATAGTGGGTTCCCTTGTTTTACTTTAGTGTATTCAAAATATTTAGATTTAGTTTTTAATTTGTTTCAGTGTCGATTTGTTCAATCCAGTACTGCACACTGCAGCAGTCCTTAATATGTCACTGTATACAACCTTTGTATCCATAAATTATTAAAAAGGAGGACATCTGTGACACTTCCGAGGGTAGGGAAGTCATCAAATTGGATCCAAGATGGTTTCATGATTTGAAATCTTCACTTTTCCTTTCTTCTTTACTGTTGTGTTTCAGTAAATAATTGTGCACTGATGCCTTTTCCTGTGTTTAGCTGCCGGCCATTGTTGTGCAGCCGCATGTTTCTAACAGCCCGCCCCCCCCAGAAAACTGCACATTTTCTGCGTTGTTTCCACTTTATGTCTAATCCCTCAGCAACATATAGTCTTCCCTGCTGTGAAGTACAGTCCGACCTCTCTTTTATCTTGTTCACACAGGCGCTGGACTTAAAGGTGACATTTCCAGGTGTCCACAGCTGGAGAGAGCTCACTCAAATTCCAATGGGATTATTTTATTAAGAAACTGGGGGGGCAGAGTTCTTAGATTTACACCTGCAGTTGGAACAAATGGTTTGCAATTGGTTGTAAGGCTGTGACTAATCAGACTACACTTGCTCTATATCTGAAATTGAAAACTGGACAGTTCCCTGTGAAGCCCTGCAGGGTGCGGATTTGCTTCTGCGACGCGAGCCCTGTCAGACTCATGACTAAGCAGAACTAATGCTTTTGTGCTGGAGCCAGAATTAATAGGGAATTACCAGATTTTGGCTCACTGCAAGAAATTAATAATGCTTGGTTTTCTATGTACAGGGGGGTTGATCTGATCTGTGTGTCCAAAATGACTTTCTTCTATGCAAGCAACTCCTCTTTGAAGAATATTAGTTTCACATTATATTTATTGCCAGTGGCTTTAATCATTTATAAGGAATTATTGTGGGGTCTTTACCTTCCAAAATAAAGCCCCTTGAGACAACTGCTGTTGTGATATGGCGCTATATAAATTAGCTCCCTGTCTTGGCCTCAACTATAGTAGCCATGGCATAACGTGCCAAATACAGCTGTGTGTGGCTGTGTACTTCCTCTACCGTTAAGCTAGCGCGCTTCTGATTGGCCGACCCCCTCAAACTTCCTCATTTGCAGTATGTTTGGGATCATTGCTGACAAATGACTGATACCAATCAGATGCTTTTCAGATGGTATAGCACGGTGGATCAAAGCTGACAGTACTTTTTTGTTTTTGACAAAACCCAAACCATGACAGAGCCTCCACCAAGCTTCACAGATGGATGTACAGTAGACACTCACTGTTGTACCTCTTTGCTGAACTCCTCGATACATACTGATGACATTTTGAACCAAAAATGTCAAATTTGAATTCATCACTCTGTTAAAAGTGATTATCAGTCCAGTTCTTGGAGCCTTTTTTCCTGTTTCAGTTCCTTAAGAATAGCTTCTTGACATCCACCCTTACACTGAGATCATTTCTGATGAGACTTCAGTAAACAGTAAATGAATCAACTAAAGGGCCAGATGACTCTCTCAGGTCCTGTTTCAGGTCTTTGCTGGATTTTTTCCTATTTCTTGAGGACATAACTTTCAAATACTGCATTTTTATATTGATTCAATACCAAGCAAATACTGTATTGCAGATACCTTTACCAGTACTGACATGTTTAACCTATAAAGGCAGCTTATGCAGGGGAGAGCAGTGTGTAATAATTTTTGTGATGAATCATCATCAGTTTGAAAACTAAATCCCTGTGATTTTTACTTTTACAGTAATTAGTTAACACAATAAAAGACACCTTTTAGCAATTCATGTATTTTGAAACTGAGCTTCTTGGAGACCTGGAATTTAAATGTCCCCGTCTCTAAAGCACTCTGGGTCAAGTTCTATTGTTTAAATATGACGCCGACTATAAATAAAACAAAGTGACAGTGAACAAAAAAAGATTCAAATATGTTTCATAGTGCATGTTTGAGGTATATTTTTTCCACATCCAAAAAATATCCTAAGCTTTCAGATTTGTTGGTGCCATTTTTCTTCCTGGCAGACTTTGTTATTTTCTATTTTTGTCTTTTTTGTCTTGATTTAACTAAAGAAATGAGATTTGGTGACAAAGTGCTTAAAGTGTTCAGTGGGCTAATAAACCAGTGAAAAATAAACGAAAAAGCAGCCAATGTCCAAAGAAAACCTTTGAAAGACATTCAGAAAAATTACAAGAAGGTCTGGCTTCTTGGAAGCAAATAGAAAAGAAATAAAGAAGTAAAAAGAAGAAGACTTATGAACATTACTGTATGTGAGAGAAAAAAAGAAAAAGTAAAAAATCCATTGGAGGAACTAGATACAACCAATATGACAAGCTCTATGTTAGCTTTAAGCTTTATAACAGTTAACTGCATGTTCATTTCATTTCTTCTGAATTTTCTTCTCATCTTTGTGCACATGAGGCAGATTTATAAAAATATGGTTGTGTCTGCAGTATCAGCTTCTGGGTCATCTCTATTAAAATCTCACATTCAAAAGTGTTGTTTAGGGTTTTCTACCACTGATAGCACTGTGGAACAGCTTTTGTGAATACGTGCCTCGTATTTTGGTTAATGATCCAGATATGATGTATCCGGGGAAATCTTTGCAATGTATATACAAGACTGCATGAGGACGACCTACATGTCACAGTTGTGACATCTCCACATTATGTGCTGAAGTCTTTCAGAAGAATGCATTGCAAAATTAATTTTCTTTTGTTTGATCTTTTATGGTTGTTGTCGTATTAAATGTATTTTCAGCTTGGTATGAAACATTAACCACATATGTGCTGAATCTGTTTTTCTATGTGATCCCGTTTTGCGGTGACATTCCTTTAAGGGCTCTTTAAAGCTTCCATGCGCCATGCTGGAGGACATTTGCACTGAACGAGAGAGCAGCATGAATGTGTGTGTGTAGTGTCTTTAGTAGTGACTTTTCTCCTCCCCTCAACAGGCGGTAAACTAGAGAGGGAGTTACAGGGGAGGGAGTTAGAAGTCAAATTGAAGGGGGAAGTGTGTCATGAAACCGGAGAGACAGGGAGAAAAAACGTGGACTTAAAGGCAAGGAAAATCAGTCTTCAACCAGGAAGAAAGGGAGAAGTTCAGAGGGAGGGGGAAAAGTTTTATTTAGGGGGCTCGGGCTCAACTTTTCTATTAGGACAAAAATTAGTTAAAGTTGAGCTTAAATTCTTTTGTTATTCAATAAGGAACTCAAACCTTTATTTCAAGCCTCTGTGAGAAGACACAACTGAAGTAAGTAGATGATGTTCACTTACATTCCCACGATGTTGTTGCTATTGTGTTCATGAGTTTAGTGTTATATGTCAAAAAGTAAGCGGCGGCTTGAAACAGCAGGAGGAACAATCGACACGTGGCATGAGATGGACATCGCCAGCTTTCACGATACACACCAAACGCTGCGTATTAAACCCACAATATGTATGTGTGTCCACGTGTG
This sequence comes from Oreochromis aureus, assembly GCF_013358895.1. Classification (NCBI taxonomy): domain Eukaryota; kingdom Metazoa; phylum Chordata; class Actinopteri; order Cichliformes; family Cichlidae; genus Oreochromis; species Oreochromis aureus. Next base: position 13,690,663 of record NC_052943.1, on the reverse strand, counting down.
GTTGTGTGTCCGTGCTCTGGTGAGGGGAGAAATGGCGCAAAGTGCGGACGCTCACAAAGGGAGGGTAAAAATGTGAGAATCGGCGCGAGCGGCAGATGCTGAGAAAGTTTCGGAAGTGACGATTAAATGTGTACAATGCGCTCAGTGAAACTTTAGCCTTCATTTCATGGAGCATCGGAGTCCTGACTGTTATAACTCATTTATATTTATAAAACATCTGGAAAGCCATAAATGCACACAAATGTCTTAAATTAGGCTTTTGTGTTATTGTACCCCAATTTCAGCCTAACTTACCTGGAAGCAGTGGTCGAAAGCGCGCCGGGATGCCTTCACGGACTCCCTGTGGAGTTAGATTTTTATTATACGTGTTATAATTTGCTTTAAAGCAAAATTATCTAGAAAAGTGCTTTATAAATGTCATAAAAGAGAAAACATTTTGAGCAATCTGCCAAGAACTTGTCTAAAACTCTAAATCATATTGTTATTTATTAAGCAAATAACAAAGAATTAATCTTTTCGAATTAAATTTGAGCCAGCATAACGGCAGAAACTTAACATTGGGTAGTGGTCTGATGAATTTGTTCAGCACTGCATTCAATGTATCCATATATGCATGCATGCCTGGTTTATGTCAGTCAACGAAAAATTGCAGGGATGACATGATAAAAATCTTATTTGCATCTTGAACTAAAAACCAAAAGTTGGTTGGTTTCATTGATGATGAATTGATTGATTGATATTGATATTGATCCCGAAGGAAGTTGGGTTAAGGCTGCGGGCCACCAGCGCCATCTTACCCTTCCGACCTTACACACAAATGTCACATGGGGAAGACAGGTCGGAGAGGTAGCACGATGGCAATACACAATATGAGGAAAGACGAGGAGAAAAAAGAACTCCACCCAGTCTGAGAGAGGAAATCAGTCTGAAAACAGAAAAAAACACCTCAGCATATAGCACATGCATCATCACATCTCACAACATAGAAGACATGTATCAGAAGCATTTGGAGGAGGTGGGGGGGGGTGTACGTCTGTGTCACTGTACATGCGTATGTGTGCGTGTGTGTCCCGGGTTCAACTGAGAGAATCAAATAAAAAAGAAGCAAAACGACAACCCTTTAAATTACAGAATATAAGAAAAATGGGGAAAACAATGGCTGAAGCAACTGTATGTTTAATACGTGTGGATTTTAAATGCAGCATGTCCCCAAGTCACTGGGTGTAGCCTCTAAAGCATCAGATAGAGCAGAGCTGCCCATTACTCTCAGAACTGGGGGCTGGCGTTCGTAATCAGTGGATGTTTTGGGTGATTAATGGTCAAAAAACCCTTGAAAAGTAGATTAAAAATTTTCTTGGTCATTAAACAGCCTAATTATATATTTGTTTCCCTTTATCCAGCCAGTTTACCTACATTTTATGTATTTATTGCTCATTTTCCTTCTTCATTTATTTCTTAATTGTGTCACGCTTTGATGGGATCTGGAGGCCAGGGGAGACCTCCAGATTTTGACATTTGGAGCAGCACATGAACGCGTCTCCTCTTCTGCCCTGCCTGGTAAGCGGAGGCTGACTGAGGTCATACCCATGGAGAGACAGCTGCTCGCCGGCCGGGCAACTTTTGGACTCCTCGGGGAACAGAGAGGCCCAGGGCTTTGTGGTTTATTTTATTTGGAAACATAAAATAAACATAAAGCTAGCAAAAAAAAAAAAAAAAAAAAAAAAAAAAAAAAAAAAAGGAAACATTTTTCCTGCGGTTCTTTTTGTCCCGCAGAGTTTGATAAACACGCCTGGTCAAGGTCATCCATATCCCCAGCAGGGAAAAAAAGAGCATGGCTGGAAGTAAGCAGCAACAGGGAGACTTGAAAGTAAGCATGATGGGGATAATTGAGCCTATATGTTCACTCAGTTGTTGATTCAGACGGAAGGCCCTGTTCAATAATTCACAACCCATTAAAACCCCACCCGCTTATACAGGCTTCCAGTGGCAAGAGGAGTGGAGTAAGTCCTGGAGTTATTGCATCATTCAGCTGCTACTGCTCCGGTATTTTAGGAAACGCCCTCCTTTTATAGAATTTATCCCAAAGCAGGCTTCACCTGCTCTAACTTTACAAGCACACACTTCAGTGTTGTGACAGGGACTCACAACTACCTGCCAACAACAAAAACAAGCCCGGCTTTCATGTTTTAAATTGTTGCCACATGCCTGTCATGTGTTGACCTTCCTGCACGGTAACACAAGAGCACTCCTGTTTCCTTTATTGACGGCGTGCAGTTTACTGCAGTAGTAACAGGCACCCGGAAATGGGCGGGAAAAGGTGATGAGGAATGTGTGATAAGTGAGTAGAGCTCGCCGAATGGATGCGTGCCCTGCATCATTTTGTGTGAAAGCGAAGCAGATGACACCACAGCGTGTTTTTACAGTAACAGACATGTGTTCATGATGCCAAGAAGCCATGAACTCCCGGTTTCATTTACAGCTTTGCCTCCTGAGCAATGTGTGTGCATGATATGTAATATTTCACCATGTGTGTGTTGATGCTCCTGATTCAACCACTACTGTAAATCAAATACATGTGACTGTAGCTTGTATACTTAGGCCTTTAATGGTCTGTGTATTACTTTAACATTTTAGTTTGCATATGTGGAAACTAACTACTTTTTTAAATTTTTTAAGTTAATGACTTTTATGGACTTTAAGTGGTTTGGCTGTATAACTGTGTTTTTTGTTTGTTTTGTTTGTTTTTTTAGAGTTACATTTTGGTGGTGCATAGTGTAGTGGTGTGTGTATATATGTGCTTGACAAGCAAAAGGCAAAAGGTTGCTGGCTCAATTCTAGCCAGAGAGACAAATCCCTTTGTGTCACGAAGGGCAGCGGGTGTAAAGATTAGCCAAATCAATCATGTTTGACTTGGCAGAGTTACATTTGCTACCTGCTGTGGTGACCTGGTCTGACAAGGAAGCAGCTGAAAGTCATAAGCGCAACAATGAACACTTGTATGTTCCACTCTTTGCACTCATTTGACATTTGAAGTTAATGATATAAGCTAAAAGATTTTTTTAAAAAGTGCACATTGAGGTTAACTAAAGGACAGATTTCCTCAGCGAGATACTAACTAGGTTACGCTGTCCTTACTTCACATAAGCTTTGGCTGAAATTAACACGATTTAGATTTACACTAGATAAAAAAAGTAATGTGTGCATATCGACATAGACACCCTAGAATAGGTTTTTTTATAGAATAGCTTTTTATTGTCACTGTTACAAGAACAGTGAAAGGCAGTTTGGCATCTCTCCATGTGTGTGGAGTACACAATAGCGTAAGTATTTACACAATAACAGACAACAATAACAGATGATCCCTAACAGGATCATCAAAATAGAAGTTCAGTTGTCTGTAGCAACAGCTAAGCGATAAATTTTTATCTCTATAAGTTATCTCTTATATACAAGAAAGGGGAGGACGCATGGGATAACTGTAATGGTTGTTTTTTTGTTTTTTTCCTCCAGGCAAAAAATAAGATACAAAGCATCTACGACACATCATGCAGGATCTAAAGGGGAAATGAACTCCTTCCTTCATTTTTGCCCTGTGATTGATAGCTGGAGTCCGTTTTTGTAAGCAGACGGATCTCTGACACATTTTAAAAACTCAAATATTTAAAAACTCAGATATGAACTTCTTAGGCCTTTGTATCAGTGGATCTAATATGGTTCTCTCTGTTTTATCCACCCAGTACGCCAATCAGTTTGTAAATGGTAATGGATTGACAAAAAATTCCTAACCTAGAGATGATAAGAATGGTTGTAACTCAAGTGTTTATAGAAGCTTGAAAAGTTAGCCTCTTTACTGTTTGTGTGCTCAGACTTAATTAATGGGTTAATGTGTGGATTGTACATTTACACAACGGCGTGAATAAGCACCGTCTTGCGCCTCATTGTTGAGTTAGTGTGTGTGAAGGGGTTTTTGTCGTGGGGTGTCAGTTACAACGAAATCCCCCTTTTCAAACACTCTTTTCAGCACAAAGGCGGTCCAGCGGGCAGTGGATAATCGCATTACACACATGCCTCGTGAACGCACACGCAGGCTCGTGAGCACAAGCGGAGACAAATCTGTCCCTCTCTGGTTCTCCAGTATGACACATGATTAAAGGATGCCACCATTAAGAAGCACTGAAATTGATTTCCTATTTGAGGCCTTGACTGTAGGCCCCGTCTCTCGCTTTTCCCCTCCACCCCTTTAGTGGTTTGGCTGCCAAATGGAAGAGCTGGTCATAATTGGATCGTTGCTTCTTGTTTAGATGTTTTCCATAGGTGTGTTATCAGGTTCGTCATGACTGTGTTGGGCACTCATGTTGCAGATCATTGTGACCGGTGACCTTTACTCTGTGTATCTGTGTGTGCTTTTCAGGTGGCCATGACTAAGATGACTTTATTTAGTCAGTCACATCACAGCTGCTGTGTTTTTGCCCCTGTGTGTTTATGTAAAAGCAGCCTGATTATCCTGTGACTTAAAACCAAAGCCAAGCTGTAGTTCCATTTGCTTTCCGTACTCATTTAATCCCACTCCGCGCTGCTTTTACGGCGGTACTTTAAGGTGCCACCCCAATTTCCATAAGAAAAACACACCAATTCAGCACTCTGCAGTGTTTCTGGGAGTCAAACTCAAGTGCTTTGTTCACAGCACAGTAGGTGAACATCTGAAGCTGTCTGGCCTAGGATTTACAAAACAATGACTCTCCACATGGACACTCATTAGATGTACTCATCAGGTCTCATATGTCAATATGAATGAGAAATTAAGTTCACAGGAAGTAAATCCGGACTGGAATAATTTCACAAACCCAAAGTTATGGAAAGTGGTATGAGTCACTCAGACTTAAGGTTACAGTTTGTGCCTTTTTTTTCCCCCTGAAACAACAAACCAGTTTAGCAAAAAATCCTAACATTCATGTATAATCACTAAAGAATTTTTAGGAAATAAAAGTTTCCTACTCTTTATGACAGTATGGTTTTTAATTATAGGATTAATGGCTCAACGGGAATACGGAAGACTAATCAACAATGAAAGTTAGTGTTACTCGTGTCTGTAGTGTCGGGGAGGGTTTTGTTTTGTTGTGGAGACCTAAATTTGCTAAAATGTCAGTGGTATTGACCCATGTCCTGGTCCTTAATAAATACGGGAACATTGGGAAAACATTACTGAGTGTTTTTGAGCTAAAACTAAATAAGGGCTTCAACTAATTAAGTTGTTATTTCAAACTAAGACCCTGGGTAATCAAACCTTTGGAGAAGGTGGTTTAGAATCAGTAATGACTCACAGCAGTGTGTAATATTATTTAATAAAATCTGTTCAGCTTATTTACTTATTTAGTGAGTCTGGAAGTTTTTCAGAGGTGTTTAACAAACGGGAAACCCTTCGCATTTACATTGGATGCATCAAGTGTCTTTTTTACTTGTTAGAAAACATAAAAAATAACCATGTTTGCCTAAAGTCATTTCAATTTATCCCTCCTTCTTTGTTGCTCCTCAATCACAGAGCAGCAGCGATGGCGCCCACTCTCGTCCAGGCCTACAGGAGGCGCTGGTGGATGGCGGTGACAGCGGTGATTGAAAACCTGCTGTGTTCAGCTGTGCTGCTGGGATGGGGCTCCTTGCTCATCATGTTAAAGAGGGAAGGTTTCTACTCTCACCTGTGCTCAGGTAAGATCATAATCTCTGAACCTTCACATGGAGATAGCGCATCTATTAGACATTTGCATAGACTGTAAATAGAAGATAGACATACCCAAAATGCCAGCAGCCAAATTATGTGTTAGCAAGCTTGCTACAGTTTTTTGTTTCGGGACGCTTCTAACTTTAAGCCCTGATTAAATCCTAACAATTCACCCCTTCAACAGTTCCTATGAAGGCATAGAGACAATGCTCAAGTACATTTTAACATGGGAGTCTATGAGGACTGACTCATTTTAGGAACGTCCCTTGAGTGGCCATTTGAGGAACTGCAGGTTTTAAGGCCTCGTCACTTGGAATTACTTTTTGGGAAACGCATGTGTTCAAATGTGTCACGGCCATTGCAACCTATAAAATATGAGATTGTCTTATTTTTGTGTTATAATTTGGTATTATGGTTTGGAAATTGCAGAAAAGTCACCTTTAAGACAAGTTTAGAAAATGGGGAAAATAATGGTTAGTTTTGGAGTCAAGTCAAAGTCCACAAAAAACCTGAAAGACTCAAATAGTTCTTGAGCGATCTCTCATCAAGCCTACACACTTGTTCCCACAGAAAATGACACAGGGCACGTGACTTCGGATAACTCCTCTGGCCAGAAGGTTGAGGAGTGGGTCAGCTGTGTGGACCAGGAAGAGATGCTGAATCTGGGCTTCACCATCGGTTCCTTCTTGCTCAGTGCCACCACCCTCCCGCTTGGTATCCTGATGGATAAGTTTGGACCACGTCCCATTCGACTGGTTGGAAGGTAATATTGTAACATTTGAGAATATATTCGTATGTGTGGCTCATAAATGATCCTTGTATGTTTGGCTTAATCATAAAAAAAATCTTCAGAGGAAGGAAAACTTCATGTTCAATCAATTCATTTACTGGTAATGATGTTCTAGTACAAACAAAGTAGATGGATCACATTCCCACAGCAGGAGCGAGAAGTTGATCCAGTTTCTGCAAATCACCGCGTGTAGGCAGAGTCCTCGTTTGTATGTGTACACCTTTTCTCAGTACACGTGTAGTTAGTCTACAACCGTTCATGTAATTACAGGATTTGTTCTGTAAGGTAGAGCTTGGACTGTCTTCAGAGCCAGACACTTAGAGATACAGTAGAGGAAATAATCATTTGATGATCTGCTGAATTTTTAAGTTTGAGAAGAACAGTCTCATATTTTTATGGTAGTTTCAATTAAGTGGAGAGACATAAGATTAAAAAAAACCCACATTACATAAAAGTTATACTTGCATGAAATAAACTTTTGATCCTCAAGTAAAACATGACTTGGGACTTGGTCATCGCCTAAGGACCCATCTGTGATCCACCTTCAGTCTTCTGGCTGTGGGAAAGGAGATTCTCATCCATAATTTTAGGGTACATTGTCCCATCCTTTGGCCTCTCAGTCCTGTGAAGGTGTCCTCCACCCTTAGCAGAAAAACAACCCCCAAGCATGTTTCCACTTCTATGCTTGTCTGTGGGGTTTTGTGGGTCATATTCAGCATTTTTCTTGCTCCAAATACGACAGATTGAGTTGGTGCCAGAGGGCTCAATTTTTGGTTTTAGCTGACAACCGCACTCTTTCTCCAAAGCCTTCTCAGAATCATTTAGATGTTCACTGGAAAACGCAAGTTAGAGGTTGGATTGTCTTCAAAACAAGAGGTTAAAAACTCATGTTATATACACAAACACACATGGTTTCTTCCTTTCTCAGCCACAGTTTGACTTTACTTGACTTTTAAAAGTCAAGTGTAACACTTACCTGATTTGAACGTATCCGATTCAAAAAGCATTCAGGCTGTTCATGAACCAGACTAGCTGATTTAGACTTCTTGGTCTGAGTCTTTGTAGACGCTTGAACATAACCTCCATAAGTGGCTGACACCGTTGTCAGTTTTATGTGTCAGCCTCGATGGAAACTGATAAAATGCTGATTTGGCAGATGACAGATGCCTGAGTTCCTGTCGCAACTTCAAAGGGGATTTGTGTCTCTAGCTGGAACGAATCAACATTCTCTCCAAGTTTCCGAATCTTTCCATTTTGCCAAGTGAATGCTAACCACTCGATGTAAAAAATCTGCCAAATCAAACAAGCTACCTGCTGTGGCGACCCGTTGTGAATAAGATGGCAGCAGAAAGTAGCTTTTTATTACTGCCGACGATGTCACCAGCAGCTAGCTATCTCGAGGTTTCATTATTTTTCTCTCTTTGTTGCAGCTCGTGTTTTGGTCTGTCCTGTATTATGATGGCCACCTCTGCCTACAAGACCGACGGTGAGTAAAATCAGACAAGTGCTAGATATTGATGAGATAATGAATGCAAAATGACACACGGGCTTTACAGAAGTCTCTATACCTGGATGTTTTTTTTAATCACTGTTAACAAAAAAAACCCACTGATTTTTATCACTGACTTTTATCACTGATCATTAAAGTACCTTTCTATCTATTTGCATGACAAGTGAGTTATAAAAAAAAATTGTTCCTACCTGTCACTGAAAGCCGTCTCGCTCATAATAATGCATAATTTTAAGCCTTATTAAAATTTAGGTTAATTTTAGGGTTATATAAAAGTGTCTGTCACGCTGGCTGGAACCATTTTTTTGTACCAGCTTGTTTATTTAAGCTGCTGTCTGTGTTGCTCAATATTACACTTAAACCACAGAGAAAGTGAAGGAGTTGCAGGTGCATCAGTGTGTAAAATTAGCAGGTTTCAAGTTGAAAGCCACTAGCTTTAGTGAATGCCCGTGGTAATTTGCTTGTTTTTGAAAGCGGTCTCCTGAAATGTTAACTTAAACTGACTTCTTGTAAAATGAAGTCCTCCGGTTTATCAAAGTGAGTTTTAATGTTTCTCTCGCTTTCTCTGCAGTCCTCTCAGCGCTCATCTTTCTGGCTCTTTCTCTGAATGGCTTCGGAGGCATCTGCCTGACCTTCACCTCCATCACGGTAAGATGCACGGCTAACGGGCGAAGGGATAAGACATGCAGTCTGGCTGATTAATTGAGGGGAATATGCAGTGTAATATATATACTGCACAGGCAACTCGATATATAACCTATCCAGAGCCCTCATCAGTTGTTTCAACGGCCAGTTCCAGTGCAGTTGGTTTCATGTTCACATCTCATTTACTGGTATCGTTGTGTCTTTTGTGATGTTGTTAGAACAAGACAATCACTCCTCTCAGTTCTGATATATTTTTGGGCGGCAAAGGTCTTATTCCATGTGGTCAACTTTACAAAACCCCTAAATTAGAAGAAGGGAGCATTTGCATGTACACTATGTCTTGTATCTGTGTGTACCTGACCGTACAGGTACACACAGACCATTCGTATGTATTTCTTGAAAAGTTTATAGTAGTATGACTGGTAATCATGTGCATATTATTGTATTCAAGTTGAACAAATGGCTCCAAAGAAAAATCTTTGCTTTAAATGATACAAATCAGTGTAAATATGAATTTGAAAACATACAAACGAGAGGACTGGACACTTTAAAAGTCCCCCCCTCTCTCTCTCATCAGCATCATATTAAGTACAATCAGTAACGTTAAATGCTATTAGTCATCTGGTAGTCAGTCAGTAACACTATGTCCTATAATATAATTTAACACCATCTATTTACATAACTCTTTCTAAGAAAGTAGGGAGGGTAGCAGGGTTTTATTTTTTTTATTCTTCCTGGAACAAATGAGCAGAAACGTTTTGGTAGCAGGGTTGGTCTCTCAGCTGACGAAATGGCATGTGTCTTTCTGACTGGGTGGGGGTAAGGGGTGGTGGTGGTACGGTGCGTGATGTTTGTTTTAAATCCACATCAGGCATGCGTATGTGCGTGTGATCTATCAGCTGGTATCAACATTATCAAGTGTGTTTTTTTATTATTGTCCTGGCAAGTATTTAGGTTGGTGCTTAGTCCTGGTACAGTGTTTCCGTCAGAGTGCACATGACTTCTACCACATGTAAAGTCTCCCACTTGTGTTTCCACCAATAGCAGCACAAGCGTGACTACACACCCTCCCTACTGCTCCGCCCCTTTACCTCTAATCAAAAATACTCAAGGACACATTTTTCCTCCCGTCCTGAGCTCTTCCTCGCGACCTTCTTCCTGCTCTCTTCAGCTTCTCCGCTCAGCAGTCAGCAGAATAATCACTACACAACCTTTTAAACTCTGCATGACTGTGCACACATGCGGATGTGCAAATGTGCGCGCACGGGGAGATGAACATGAAACAGCTGTTTAAATGCTGAAGTTAAAGACTGACTGTGGACAGATGACCTTATCCTGGGACCTTTCTCCTCTTTAAGCTTGCAAACTGCTTACGTGGGTGTTTTTACAGAAAAAAAAAGCGTTCTGTTATGAAACTGGATGTCACTGGGTATGAAAGATGGTTTAGGGTGATATAAACCAGACAAACAGCGCAGATGTTTTTTTTTTTTTTGTTTGTTTTTAAAGTGTAACTTGCAGTGACCTGTTGGCTGTGACTCACTAGGTAGACTTCACTGTAGAAACAAGAACAAAATCTCAGCAGTGAATTTTGATGAAATGTTTTAGAAGTAGTGCAGCAGCACATCAACAGTGGTTTGTTCATTCAGGTTCTTACAGATGCTGACTCATCATTTTTTTACACAACAGTGAAAGATGTTTAATTAGCACCCCCCCTCGCCACCCCCAAGTAGAGGTGTATAAAAACAACACCACGTTTAAAAGCAAGACTAAAAACAGAGTATGTGGAGTGTAATTCAAACTGTTTACATAAAAGCAAAAATGCAAAATTAAGAATGTACAGTTAAGCCCATAATTATTCATACCCCTGCCAAATTTTGACTTAAAGTTACTTTTGTTCAACAAGCAAGTTCTTTTTGAGCAGAAATGACACAGGTGTCTCTCCCAAAGATAATAAGGCGATGTACAAGAGGCATCATTGTGGAAAAAAAAAAAAATTTCTCAGGTTTTATTTATATTTTAGCAAAAGTATCATGTCCAGAATTATTCATACCCTTCTCAATAATCAATAGAAAAGCCTTTATTGGCTATTACAGCAATCAAACGCTTCCTATAATTGCAGACCAGCTTTTTGCATGTCTCCACAGGCATTTTTGCCCATTCATCTTTAGCAATGAGCTCCAAATCTTTCAGGTTGGAGGGTCTTCTTGCCATCACCCTGATCTTTAGCTCCCTCCACAGATTCTCAATTGGATTCAAGTCAGGACTCTGGCTAGGCCACTGCAAAACGTTAATGTTGTTGTCTGCTAACCATTTCTTCACCACGTTTGCTGTATGTTTTGGGTCATTGTCGTGCTAAAATGTCCACTGGTTCCCAAGGCCAAGTTTTTCTGCAGACTGCCTGATGTTGTTGTTGAGAATCTTCATGTATTGCTCTTTTTTCATGGTGCTGTTTACTGTGATTAGGTTCCATGGTCCATTGGCTAAAAAACACCCCCAAAGCATTAGGTTCCCACCACCATGTTTGACAGTGGGGATGGTGTTCTTTGGGTTGAAGGCATCTCCATTTTTATGCCAAATGATCACAATGATGCCAACATCATTGGCATTTTTGGCTTCCGACAACGTCCTCTGAGATTTTCCACAGTGCGGAACATCTTGTATTTTTTAATAATACTTTGCACTGTAGCCACTGGAACTTGAAAACATTTGGATATGGCCTTGTAGCCCATTCCTCACTTGTGAGCAGCCACAATGCACAGCTGCAGGTCCTCACTGAGTTCCTTTGTCTTAGCCATGAATGTCCACAGACCACCTGCAGAGAGCTGCTGTTTTTCACCTGTTGAGTTGATTAAAACAGCTATTTCCAATTAATCAGGGTAATTAGGATGCTTTAGAACAGCTTTGACTATTTGGAATGGTATGGAACTTTGAATTTTCCCAGAGACTGTGACAGTTTGTGAAGGGTATGAATAATTCTGGACATGATACTTTTTGTTTAAATGTAAATAAAAGCTGAGAAATATTTTTTTTTTCCACAATGATGCGTCTTGTACATCATCTTATTATCTTTTGTGAGACGCCTGTGTCATTTCCAGTCAAAAAATAACTTGCTAGTTGAATAAAAGTAACTTTAAGTCAAAATTTGCCAGGGGTATGAATAATTATGGGCTTAACTGTAGCTACCTTTCATACTCGCGTGGCCAACATTACATTAAGGAAACACACATAACAGTGCAGGAACGTGGAGCTCCTTTCAATGTTGGCGTATGCCGACAGACTCATAGTGTTCTTTTAAGCCTATCAGACAAACATGGTTAATAACACACGCACACACACGCACACACACACACACACACACACACTTGAGTAATGTTCAGCTGCCCCCTGTTGTTTGTCCCTGACTGACCTCCGTGTCCCTCGTTCCTTCCCTCTGTCGACACTTCTAATCAGGGTGAGGTTTACCAACACCGAGTGACCTCAATGCTGCTGCTGTTGCGTTTCTAAAGAGTGAATGATGACTGAGTGCAAGGGCAGACACACACAGATGTAAATTCACAAATGCCATCATAATTTAAACCATGTGGTCGAGAGTTAAACAAGACCATCTCAGTCGTTTTGCGGTATTGTCCTCAGAAAGAAGGCTCTTATAGTCTCTATGAGTCAATTACTGGGGAGAAACTCCCAATACAAAGCCCATCATTGGATTTTTATACAATACATAAATATAGCAATTTATTTAGACAGAGATTATAACTTCGGATTCTTTAAATTGGGAATATCAGACTCCCTTGGTGGGCTGGTCTTAATTGGGGTGGAAATTCTATGGATGGATTTTCTATAGAAATGTCTTTAGGAACCAGTGAAAAAATAGGAACTTTTAATAGAATACTAGGAATACAAAAAAACCCCTCAGTTTCTCTCTCCTTTTTTTTTGTCACTGTCCTCGCTGATGTCTTTGTCAGTAAGAAGACTGTAAAACTGACAGAAGCACTGATGAAAGTCCACATTTTATCCTCATTCTTTACAGTTTTCACATTTTCCACTTTTTTTTCCACATTTAACAATTTTAACTCCATAACCTTGATCAGGGTAATTAACTCTGCCTCACTTTCACAGGTACTCTTGGTCCCCCTGTGATGTCCGTACATGTTCAGTGCTATTTTGTAATAATACATTCATGTTGCCAACAATAACACAAGATTGGCAGAAAATTGTAAAATCGTTTGAAGAGATGCTGTCAATTACAACAACAGGTTAAAAGATTTGGGTTTTATTTTAAGGAGGACTGACAAAATTGAGTTTGGTTGAATGTGAAATAAAAACAACTGAACACTGGGACATTTTCCATCATTTATATAAATGATGGAAGACATTTGAGGTGCAGTATCTTGCACAAGGACACTTCAGCATGCAGATGGGATCAGCTGAGATCCTGTGTGGATGATGTAAAAGAACAACAACAGGCGCCAAAAGCTGCAAACGTGACGCCCTGTAGTTTTCAGTTTTCTGATTTCTTTCCTTCATTAAATATTTAGTTTGACTCATTACTGCGCTCAATATGCAAACACACTTTTTAGTTTTTTTGGTTTTACCAACTAATTAAAGCCTTAAAGTGGCAACAGGGTGATTCATACACACCTTCTTTTCCAGTGAGTCACATTGTTAGGAATGCATGAGATCCTTTGAACGCCCTATGTTCTCTATGTACAGAATGACTGGTTTTCTGCTCCCAGTATCATGTAATTTTTAAAGGAATGAAGCCTGGCCTGCAACTGACAATGCAAATACTTTACCACTGGCATGCGATTAGACAATGCAGCTACTTCTGTTAAAGCATGTTCCATGTAATGACTGTGATAGTTGTCAGTCTGCTTCTGACCTATTTTAAATTGACTCAGTGAATAGAAGCAACTTCAGGGAATTGTGGGGAAAAAGGTCATTATCGTACATACCCTAATATTAAAAAGTCCCTAGTCTTTATACAAGTCCACTACAGCAGGCTTTTGAGGCTTTGCTAACACTCTGAGGTTGACAGTTTGACCAAACTGCAAACACTGAGAGAGGGAGCAAAAAGAAGTCTGGGCTTCAATTTAGGGTTTCCTGCTGGGATCTCCACAAAGGGAGGCTCTGCAAATGTAGTGTTGGGAGATGAAACACAAAAAGTTTTACTCCTGCTACCTGTCTTTTTTTTTGTAAGACACAAAAGACAAAACAAACATTCAGCACCTGGAACACAAAAATGAGAAAATACACAGATACATAAGCCAACAATCTTATAGTGTGTGTGTGTGTGTGTGTGTGTGTGTGTGTGTGTGTGTGTATGAATGAGTGAGTGAGTGAGTGAGTGTGAGAATGCCAGTGTCTTTGTCACAGATGTCCTTGCTGATTTTATACTCCCATCTGTCTGTCTTCCTCTCCTTTTTTATCCTTTCCCACTTTCCCTTCTTGCATCTGTCTTTCAAAATTTCACTGCTCATTAATCTGCTATTTGGCCCATTCTTCCAGTGATTAAAGTCTTAATTAAACTCAGTGCCAAAGCCTTACAACACCCAAGTGAGTGAGCACGGCAGGAGTAGAGCCTGAACTCATTAGCTGTGGCAAGTGAATGGCTAAATCCTTTTTTTTTTTTTTTTTTTTTTGTATGTGTGTGTGTGATTTTGACCCTGTGTGTGCGTCCATACAGTCATGCATTTGTGTCCACATCCTCCTAGCAGCATTCGCATGCATAAGTGTTGCAAGGCACTGTAGAAAATATTTATTTAAAAGGATCTGACAGAACACAGAGGTAGCGGATAGACATTTGCACTTTCCATATTTGGTAACCTGACATCTTACAACATGAGATGCAAGCTCGGAGGGCCCCGTTTCCCACATTCCATAAACTTCCACAGCACTGCAGACCTTATGTGCATAGACGAGCTGTGAAGTATTTCAGTTCTCAGAAGTGCTGAATGAGGACGGGTGTTCTCGCGTTTTTTGTTTTTGTTTGTTTGTTTGTTTGTTTTTTTTGTTGTTGTTTTTTTCTCATCTCACTCAGATAGGCAGACTCTCTTCTCGAACATCCTCAGGAAAGCTTTTCTTTCCTGTTTACCTGCCAACATCTCGGTGTCAGCAACTGAAGTGACCTCATGCTTCCTCGATAAAGCGCAGGCACCACAGCTTGCACATCGTCACAGTTATGTAATCTCAGGACAGCAGACAAAATTCACAGATGGACCAAAAAAGCACACCTCTCACCCACACCTTCCACCTTACATCTTGTTTGGCACAAAGACCAAAAATATTTGTAGGAATTTCGATATTTGGTATAAATCTCCTGGAAACCCTTTTCTATGCAGCTCTGAATCCCAGTGTGTCTGAGTGATGGGAAAATTAAGAACTGCAGAATGTGCTATAAGGAAATTTATAGTAATTAGAAGGGATCTGTAATCTGTTAAAGGTACTATAATTAATATTTTTTAACCAACATTTGCTCAAATAACTATGTATAATGTAAGATTATAAACAGATTTTCTTAGCTCTACAGAGGTTTATACTCTTCTTACAAATTATTTTAGGTTTTCCCAACCCACAACTTTACTGCTTTGGTTCTCACCGCTATCTCGGTGCAGCTGTTTCCAATGAAAAGCCTTGTGTACACTTGCTGATGCACTAGCAAATACAAAGCGAAGTTAGAGATACGCTAGCAAACATCGCTTGATATTTCACTAAGGATTTGGTGGAGAGGGTAGGGAAAGTAGAGTGAATATTGGATTTAAACTTCAGAGCTTGTAACACATGACTCCAAATAAAATGCTGATGTTGCACCATGTTGACTGGTTGTGCAAACTGAAGCAATTTGCGTCCAAGTCAGCCGTATCAACTTTCTAAGCAGCCTAAGCTGGTGTTGTTTTCAGCTCATTCTTAATTAATAGAGGTTTAAATAACTTACAGAGATAATGATTTTTCGCATTAAAATTTTTCTATATTTCTACACGTCATCTCCCAATAAGAATGTTAGGAGGTCGATGTTGTGCTCCTGTATGTTTAATAAATGCTCTCTGCCTTGATAACGTCACTGTAAGGGTGTGGAAACTGTCTGGGAGACAACAGTGGCACTGACGGTGTAGGGAGATTAGGTGACGCTTGCAGGAGTTTTGGAAAACTGTGGTCATTGAGAGAGAGAGAGAGAGAGAGAGAGAGAGAGAATAGCAAGCTTGTCATCCAGCACAATTAAAATCCTACACATGTGATTTTTATAATCACGATTAACCCATTTAAAACTCTAATTAAAAGGACACTTACTGTGCTACAAGCACAATAGGTCACTGTTGCGTTTGCTAAGCTCCTTGTCACTGTAAATAGGTTGACCTAATATATGGTGTCCTAGTGCCTAATGCCCACCACCTTGTCCCCTTTCAACTCATGCTTGGTCAGAGGAACCTAGTCAAGTATGAAATAGTTTGAATTTTGTTGTTTTAATTGCAAGGATAACGATGTTTCTAAGTATAGCATAATCCATTAATGAGCCATGGGGCCATGTCTTCATTTCTTCTTTGTTTTGACATGGAAACTAATATTTTTAATGAGTCTGCTCGGCAGGAAGAGAGAAGTGTTACTGGGTGCAAACGCTGCAGGGTAGAGCAGTGAACCGCTGCTGTTAGGAGCAACCTCATCAGTGTTCAGTAGTTCGTCCTGCTAACACAAAGCAGACCACTGCCCTCTGCTGGCAAAATAGCATAGTGAACCTTCACTAAAATAAATGATGAACTCCGGGTAGTCCATGGACCACTGTGAATGTTTTTATATGTGACCATGTCTGTTTTGTCTACATTTCCCTGTGCCTGCAGCTCCCCAACATGTTTGGTGCCCTGAGCTCCACCATAATGTCTCTGATGATCGGCTCCTACGCTTCCTCTGCGGTCACCTTCCCTGGAGTCAAGGTAAATTAAGGATATGTTAACAAATACACCGTTAAAGTTACACACTTAGATGAATTTCTCACATAAACCGGGTGGAGTTGTAACTGTGAGTCTACTTCAGAGTGCCTTTGAAATGTTAAAAATGTTATGGATGGAGTTATAAGGCATAAACATCGAAGGTACACCACTGTAAATAAATGCATAAATGTGTCTGGTAAAAACTTTACAAGGTGATAATGTCGGTGTTGTGTTTACAGCTTGTTCTGTTTCCGCCATGTGGTTTTAAAAAAAAAAAAAAAACAGTGAGCGAGCACACCAAGTGAAACATGAGTGTAAAAACATAACAACATCCCCTTTTTTTCCTCCCAGGCCATCTACGACGCAGGCGTGTCGTTCACGGTGATCATGTGGACGTGGGCGGGTCTTGCCGCATTTGTCTTCATAAATTGTTTTGTTAACTGGCCCAAAGAAGGTTTTCCAACACCTGAAGAGGTGGACTACAGGTCTGTTTGTTTTTGTTTTTTAATATTCATACAGTAACTGTTGATGACAACCGTAACTCCGTAATTGAAACCCTCCTGTTTATTGATAACAGTAAGATCCTCCATGTTCAAGAGCCGCCTTCATCTGAGCAGAAGGTTGTTGGTGAGAGACTGAGCCACCAAAACGGAGACGTCCGACACTCCACAGAGAAGCTTGCTAATGGACATGAGGTTGCACCCAGTAGGTCAACAAATCTGTCCTCTTTTCCTTCTGCAGTTTATAGTGAATCACTATACAAGTACCAATCTATATTGAGGTAAATAGATTGGATGTAGAGCAGGTCATCTACTAATTAAAAAGTTGGTGGTTCAATGCTGAATATTCTGAATGTTGGGTAGAGAAAGCACTTGGGTATAAAAAACAGTGCTTGTCCGAATGTGATTGAGGCAATTTAAATTTTTAAAGTGCTTTGAGTGCTTGAGTAGAAAAGTGCTATATAAGAACCCCTTTACCATTTAACACAGTTGTGCCACTTTGGAGGAGAATATAGTACATTATAGTTTTGTGGGTAAAACTACATTTTTCCAACTGTAAAATTTTAAGGTTTGTCTTATGGGGTCTTGCTTTTTGACCCCAAAAAATACAGAGTCCCCACACATGTGTGACTGTATGGATATAGGTCCCCCAAAATGAGTAATGCAAGTGTATCCACACACACAGCCACAATGCTCGCAGTCATACACCTTTTGTATTGTGGCCACAATAAAAGTCTGTCCTATTAATCATCTTGCAACCCCTCAGATAATAAAATTGTAGACAAAATAGAAAAGTACCTCACGTCTTGCACATCTCGGGCTGAGAACCACTGATTTATTTGTGTGATATAACTGACAGACTGGATCTCCCACAAGGTTTACGGTAAAAGTTAGAAATCTGAACCAGTTCTCCTGAATTTCCATCACAATCATTACAGGAAAATAAAAACACTCGTCCTCTCACAGATGCGGTTCCTTTCCGTCGGTCTGTGTTTTCTCCCATCTTCCTCTGGAGTCTGGTTACCATGGGGATGTCCCAGTTGAGAATCATCTTTTATATGGGGGCAATGAACAAGATGCTGGAGTTCCTGATCACCCATGGAGAAGAGCACCGTGAGTGTCCAACCCTTAAACACAGTCAGTATTTACAATACTGTTAAAAACCTTTGAGCAGTACTGACAGAAATGCTCTTTATTATATGTATCTTCCAGCGTCTGGCAAGCTAGCCAAGGAGGCAGAAGAAAAAGGTGAGCACTGTAGTAATAAGGCTTTAAACTGAAACTTGTTATCTTTGTTATTTTGTCTCCTCTTAATTTAATGTTTTGTCTTTCAGTGGGTTTCTACTCGTCCACCTTTGGCGTGCTACAGCTGTTGTGTCTGGTCACATGTCCTCTGATTGGCTACATCATGGACTGGAAGATGAGGGAGTGTGAAGAGGATCAGACAGTCCCCTCAGGCACACAACAGAGGTATGTGCAGAGAAACTTGACAGATTTGGGAATAAACATTCATTTATTTTTTGCCTTTATTGGGTAATTTGACAGTAAAGACATGAATGTAGGACGATGGAGAAGGACTGACTAGACTGACGAGGCCATTTATATATGAGAAGCACACACTGTGTATGTTGTGATGGGAACTTCTTTGCCTGTGTTCTCATCAGGCTCACCAGTCGACCCAAAAGAGACCGTAAAATTCAGAAGGTGACAAATGCAATGAGGGCGTTCATCCTCACTAACCTGCTGCTAATTGCATTTGGAGTCTGCTGCCTCATTGACAACCTGCCTCTACAGGTAACGCCTTATTCTGTGACAACAACGATACAACAATAATTAGTCTGATGCATTAATTCCCTTACTTTTTCCATCTCTTTTCAACCTTAGATCTTGACCTTCATCCTCCACACTATGGTCCGAGGCTTCATCCACTCCTGCTGTGGAGGTCTTTATGCTGCTGTGTAAGTGCTGATAAATCTTTGTACAACACAATCACATGCAAAGTTTCACAAAAAACTAATTTTTAAATCACTTGGCAATCATTTAAGTGATGTAATAACTGGAAGAAGTGCTCATCAAAGTCAACATATGTTGAGTATCCGGTTCATTAATAAGACAACTAGGATTTCACTTAATCTTGGAAATGAGACAATGGACTCTTTTCTGACCCATTTAGTGTGATTATCTAACACCATATAAACACCAAAAAGCGCAGCTTTACAGTGTGATAAAAGCAACCAGATGTGGTAACAAAAGGAGGGGGGATCCTGTATTGTGTGCCCGGAGACCACAAACTGCAACCTTTCAGCTTATGCATTGCTTTATACATTTTATACTTATTCAGTATGACATGCATAATTATGTCATTGTATCAGCATCAGCATGAAAACAAGCTCTCTCTGGCACTAAATCCTGCATTTCAACATAGATGCTGTGTTTCCAACATTAAATCAGCTGTTTTTATTTTATGTATTGTCAGCCTATTGTCACTTGGCATTTCACGCTAACCACTAAATCTTTCCCACAGCTACCCGTCCAACCACTTTGGCACGCTGACAGGCCTCCAGTCCATGATCAGCGCTGTGGTCGCTCTGCTGCAGCAGCCACTCTTCATCGCCATGGTTGGACCATTGAAAGGAGACCCCTACTGGGTGAGAAAACACATTTTCTCTGCATGCCTGCAAACTTCACAATGAGACGCCCATAAAAAGCTCTCAGCATTGTTTATTGCGGCACCAACTATCCATGGGATAACTGAAATTGTAAATGAAATGAATTTGCATTTGTTAGCTACAGTTTTATACACATTAATTTCATTAGGTAATGAGTGCACTGAGTAAGTGAAGACTGAAGAGGCCAAATGGTAATCTTAAATTGGATCATGTTGATTCACCTCGAAATGTCCACATGACCACTCAGTGTATGTTAAAACAATCATTCAGGTTTCAAACATAATGAGTCCTAATCACTCTGATCACCTGTAAATGTTTTATCTAGAGCCACATAGTAGGTTGATATTCAGCAAGTATAATATGAAATATAGCAAAAATATTTAAGCTTCCCTCAGGATGAATTGTACTGAGTTTGGGTGTCACATGAGTTACAAATCTTAAGACATTCCCTTCTGCTTCTTTTGTTTACTGCAGCTAAACTAGCCTGTGAACATATTAAACATTGTGTTATTTTGAGAATGTTAGCACTGTAACATTAGCATTTTAGCACAAACCATCACTATGCTTAAAGGAGACAAATTATACGTGTCCCTTTTTTTCCCCTTGATATATTTACTGTTGCAGTGTTTGCTTACATTGGTAAGTAAAAGTTAGCCAAATCTTCTGACTTCAGGCTGGTCTTAAGGGGGAATTTTCTTTAAGGTTATTGTGTTAAAGCTCTTACCATGCCTGAGATAAAGAGGAGGGGCTTACAAGCCTAGGGTTCTGTTTATGGAAGCCAGATGAGGGCCAGCCAATCAGAAGAAAGTAGTCTTTTAGGAATGCCCCCCTAAAAAAAATAAAAACTTAGAGTTAGAAAGGCTGTTTTCGAAGAATAAGCTGCATAATTGGCTAGAATAGGATGCGAGAAAGGTTGAGATTTAAACTGTTGGTGTTGTTTTCAGTTGACCAGTCCTTGCTACATGTTAAATGTCATTTGATTTATATGGGTTATTGTCTCAATTGGTTTCAGACAGTTTTAAAGTTTTCTTCCTGTAGTTTAAAAATAGTCACAGTTGAAACTTGAAATTTTAATTATGGCCTGACAATGTGAATCATAATTACAACTGTCCATCTTCCTCATCCTCCTTTCCTGCAGATCAACCTCGGCCTGCTGATCTTCTCCTTTACTGGCTTCCTGTTGCCAGGTTACCTGTTCTGGCACTGCAGACAGCTGACGAGGGAAAAGAAGGCCAGAGAAAAGCTGGCTGCTGATCAGGAGATGGAGGCGCTCAACCACACTACCGCCAATGGCTGCAAACCTCACACTAATGGCTTCGCTGCTATAGATGCTTAGAGAACACGACAGCTGAGGATAGGGGGGACAGTAGGATTAGCTTTGAAATAAGCAACCACAAAGTTATGTTAAGTTTTGTTTTGTTTTTTTCTTTTTTTTAAGCTGGTGCTAGTTCTCCTCGTAACAAACCACATCAGAAAGAATATGATATCTCACATGTTTGTATTTTAGGGAGATTTGTCATCACTTGTTTTGTTATTTTATTTATTTTGGTCTAGGTCAAGGAGCCAAGTTAGTGTGTTTAAAAAGCCATGGATTTCATTTGATATCACGGTACTTGAAATACTATGATATAGTTTTCAAAGACTTATAATCATGACAATACTAGTTAACACCAAAGAACTGCTCGAAGATATTAAGTTACACTTCCTGTTCAGTATTTTAGGATTCAAACATTTAGTCCTCTATACGGACAAAAGTAATAAGTGACGCCTTTCAAAAACTGAATTCAGGTGTTTCCAGTCCCAGTGCCACAGGTGTATAAAGTCACGCGCCTCGCCAGCGGCCTGCCTTTACCAACATTTGTGAAACAATGGGTCGCTTTATGGAATTCACTGAATTTAAGCACAGTGCTGTAATAGGATGCCTTTGTTACCACCAGTCAGTTTGTGGGATTTCTTTATTTATATATTCCATGATTAGTTGTAAAAGGGGTTATTGCAAAGCAGAAGCGTTTAGGAACCTCAGTTAATACATGGTAAACCAAATAAAGTTATAGAGTGGGACTATTGAGTGCAGAGGCGCATAATGTGTAAATGTGCCAACAAGCTGACTTGATAACTCTGGAGTTCCAAACCTCCTTTCACATTAACATCAGCACAAAAACTGTACGCCAGGAGCTTCGTGGCAGGCCAAGAAGCTACTGTAAGTGTAATGTGTAGGTGGTCTAAAGTGTAGATTAATAGTGCTTTTTCTACTGTAGTCTCCAACAAACTCTAAAAAAAAAAAAAAAAAAAAAAAAAAAAAAAACAAAATAAGACACTGTTAATGCATGTGAAAAAAAATCCTAAAGACCTAGACGATTTGAACATTTCAATATTTATGAGAACTTCAGCTCTTCACAAACTTTCTCTGATTGAAACACACAGGCGGACACCACATCTACCTCCATTTACTTTTCTTTCTTTTTTTTTGGGACTGTCGCTCTTTAACAGACTCCTTTGCCTATCCAGCATTTAACACACCCAATCCAGCATTTTCATTTAAATTAAAATACCCCGAGCTGAAAAGAGAGGTTTCTCCTTGTGTGATTCAGACATGAAGTTCAACCAGCTTATTTGCCCCTCACATTTCTGGACTCTTTTATAAATATATACATCTATAGGAACGACCGGGATGGGTTTTGGTAATTTTGACGCACAGTGTCAGTGTTTGGGAACACTTTGTACTACTTTATGCACAGAAATGAACTAGTGTGTGTATAAAATGTGTATTGAAGTGTAGTTTTTATAATTTCTGTAGTATTAAAAAGGGAAGCGCTTCATTATCAGCTAATGTTATTTTGTAGCGGGCCTATTCTAAAGGAAGCTCGGGTGATTTAATGTTTATTCAGCTCAGTTTTGTATTGCAGGAAAAGAAAACATCCTCCAGCAAATTGTCTTGTAAATAAGTGTGAGGTGTGACTTGTATTTTATGATCTGCCGCTTGCTTAACATTTTTGTGTACAGTATATTAAGCGAAGACTGAGGAAGTGGCTGGGGTCAAACTTGTTTGTTGTAAATGTGATTTTTAACTTGATAAAAACACATCTAGCTGCAGCACGTGGTCTCAGCCAACGGCGGGAAAAAACATTTATTTTTATTCCAAAGTGTTGTGTACATGATCCACATGACCTTGTGTCATTGTGTTGTGTACATGTTTGTTCTGCACAAATGTGCACAAATTACAGCACCAATCAGCTTTGATGTATATTTTTAATTGTTTTAATTCAATCCATTTCAATGCCTGGGCAGCTTTCAGTAGATTTTTCCGTTATGTATTGTCATTTTATTTATACACCATTTTCCTGGTCATAGGACGTGTTCAGCTGCTTGACTCTTTGCATGCTTGCTTAGACGTGAGGTTTTTATTTCAGCTTTGTGCCTGTGCTGCTATCTTTGCAATGGAAGTGAAGGCAAGATTAATGCCTCTAGCAAACCGCTTACTCTCTAAACCAGGGGTGGGGGAACTCCAGGCCTCAAGGGCCGGTGTCCTGCAGGTTTTAGATGTGTCCTTGATCCATCACGACTGATTTAAATGGCTAAGTTCAACATGGTTTGAAGTTCTCCAGTGGCCTGATAATGAACTACTCATTTAAATCAGCCGTGCTGGATCAACGACACATCTAAAACCTGCAGGACACCGGCCCTTGAGGCCTGAAGTTCCCCACACGCTGCTCTGAACCAAAGACCTCTTTAGGGACTGTGATAACAGTTGCTAGTATAGGAACATAAATCCCCACCAGGAATGCCTTAATATCAACTATGCACTAGCTCTGCAGTAAAGTCCAATTTGTTGTTAACTCACCTTTAATCTTCATAGAGGCTGAAATTTTTATTACTTTGTATAGATTAGTATTTGAAAGTTTGAAGTTCTACTTTTGTCATTTCTTTGTGTCCTTCTTATGTTAAAATATTTAACAACCATCTGTTGTATTATAGATCCGTGTAAGTAGCTGTCTGAAAAGTTAATGACTTCTGCTTTTGTCTTTATATTTGATTAGTAGTTGCCACCTTGAATTTAACCTGTGCCTTTGACAGTCTTGAAAACGTCCTTTGCTGTATCTGTAAAGACTGTTAGATAAACTGCCTCCATGATTAGTGTTGAAATGCTGCGTAGCTAAATTAAATCTTGCATCACTATAACCAGCATGTGCATTTGATGTATGAATAAATGCCAAGACATTGCCAGAGTGGTCATTATTTTAAACCTGATCGTAATCTAAGACAAACCGAGACACAAGATAGTAACCAAAGTTTATTTAATTTTGGCATTACGGTCAAAAGATATTACAACATATTTAAAGAGAGACATACACACGTTGTCATCCACAACACCACACAGCTTATCTGCCTTTTACACTGTACTGAAATCAATCTTTGCATCACATCCTGTCACAGCTCACTCTCTCGCACACCATACATTTGTTTCTCTCTTTAAACATACTCTTAATAATACAATTACTTGTAAAATACACACACATCCTCTTACAAAAGTCACGCATTCAAACACAGGCATGCACACAGTGGGCTGTCTATCTGAGGCTGTTGCTGTTGGGTTGTGATCCAGCGAGGCCGGGGTGGTCTGGACTGTGGCGGTTCTGTGGGGGGGGGGCAGAAACAGAGTTGTGACACTTATAGGATGAATACAGGTGTGGTCTTCACTGCTGCTGAGTGACATGAAGCAGGAGTTTAGAGAGGTTACATCTGCAATGGGCTCCCAAATGGTTTTAAAATTGAGGTTCACACACACACAATTAATGATCTTGTTTAAAGAGTTGGTGTCTCAGAAAAGACAAACTGTGGAGAAAATATGGACCTGGTTTTTGCAGAATATTGCTAAATGTCAACTGGTTTAGCAGGTTAAAGCAGAGAAGATTAAGAACTGTTCAATGCATTATTGTAAAAAAGCTTAGTTATTTTGATCAGGGATCACTTACAATGTTTGATGAATTCTAATAAACAAAAATCAGCATTAGAAGTCATGGTTATCTTTTTTTAGTTAACCTAAGAAAATTTCCACATGCACAATTTTAAGATAACTCAAGGGAATGGGGCTAAACAGCTGTGTAGCCTTAAGAAAATCACTTATCGGTGAGGCTAACTGGGGAGAAAATAACTTGCTAGGAAGGAATAAAGACCAAAATCTGAAGGAATGGAAAAAGGTCATGTGGTCTGATGAGCCGAAATTTAATCTGTTCCAGAGTGATGGGCACATCTTACAGGTGTAAGAAGAGAGGCAGATGAAGTGATGCATAAATCATGCCTGGTGCTTAACTATGGGCTCAAAATGTGGTCATAAATATTTTGTACTTGTAAATCAGTTTTGTACTTGTAAATCAGGATTTGTATGTGTGAAAAGAATTTGTGCGTGCGTAAAAAAGATTTGTATGTGTAAAAAAGATTTGTGTGTGTGTAAAAAAGATTTGTATGTGTAAAAAGAATTTGTGCGTGCGTAAAAAAGATTTGTATGTGTAAAAAAGATTTGTGTGTGGACTTAGCCAAAAACCCCCCTGCAAGTTACAAGTACGAATTTTGACCCTATTTTTCTTCCTGTCATCTGATTGGTCAATGTCATGTCAATCACAAATGTAACAATCCAATCAGAGAACAGATGGGTTTGGCTGTCGGAGGGGCACTTTTTTGAACTGCAGGTCCTTGAAGGGTAATACAGTTTGAAGCTGGAGGATCTCTATATAAATATCCGATAGCAGCTAGGTCCCCTTACTTTCAGCAGCTGTTGAAAGGATAAAGTTGTGGTATGTCAGTGGTTAGAAATACCATTATTACTTTAGGATTAGTTTAACACAAAGTCAGGGCTGATTCGGGACCATTGCTGTGAGTCACAGTGCGCAGCATAAAGGTCCTTTCACATCGGACGCAGGATGTGCTGCTAATGCTAACTGCTAACTAAAAGCAAAGGATCCAGAATTTGTTGCGCTGGCTGCTGAGCTCTGTGGGTTTTTGCAGCAGCTCTACCTGTACTAGATGCACCTGCTCCTTGTCGTTTCTATCTCTGACTTTATGTCCTCTACAACAGTTTCTGGTTTTTTTGCTAGTTCTTCAAATGTTCAATAAAAACATGTATGCTAATTCATAACGAAGAAAGCTTTGTAATGAAGACTGTCATTTCCAAAACACTGCCCCCCCGCGGTCCGCAGCGCTGTTGAAAAGGCTGTGGAAGTCCCTGTATAAAGCACGTAGACCTGTGACACAAAAATCACCAAACTCGGACGACCACAGACTGTTTTCCTTCGTGGTGATAAAGGAAAACGCTGGGTTGGCATGTAAAAGGGCATTTATTCCCTTCAAGGACCTGCAGTTCAAAAAAGTGCCCTCCGACAGCCAAACCCATCTGTTCTCTGATTGGATTGTTACATTTGTGATTGACATGACATTGACCAATCAGATGACAGGAAGAAAAATAGGGTCAAAATTCGTACTTGTAACTTGCAGGGGGGTTTTTGGCTAAGTCCACACACAAATCTTTTTTACACATACAAATCTTTTTTTACGCACGCACAAATTCTTTTTACACATACAAATCTTTTTTACACACGCACAAATTATTTTTACACATACAAATCTTTTTTACGCACGCACAAATTCTTTTTACACATACAAATCTTTTTTACACACACACAAATCTTTTTTACACATACAAATCTTTTTTACGCACGCACAAATTCTTTTTACACATACAAATCCTGATTTACAAGTACAAAATATTTATGACCACATTTTGAGCCCATACTTAATGCACAATCCTGTGGGGGCAGTGTTATGATCTGGGGTTGGTTCAGTTGGTCAGGTTGACAAATGTTATGTAGCAACTTTAAGTTTCTAAAAAGAAAAAAAAGAATGTCAGCCAAAAACCTGGATATACTTAATGACTGGATTTTCCACCAATTAATTTTTTGATGGGAGGCTCTTATTCCAAAATGAAAATGCCAGGATTCAATGGGCTCAAACTGTGTATGAGAAATCGTTTCTACACATGGATTGGCCACCACTGGATTGGTGAAAAGCCTGCACAACTCTGGAAGTAGATAAATTTAGTCATCAAAGCTCCAGTTCAATAAAATGTTAAAATAGTGCGATTTCAACTTTTTCTTTTGGTTGAGAAGTGTACATGCAGGTATCATCATGGTCATGTAGTTAAAGCATTCAGATCCCTCGACTTTTTGCACATTTAGTGTTTTCCACTGAATTAAGGTCAAATGATACATTTGCAAACATCTAACGGTTTACATATTTGCCTAAAAAGTGGAAGATCCTCACTTTTGATAAGAGACACAAATCCCTTTGTTTTTGTGTGAGGAAGGGTTTTTGGTTTAAAAAATAAATAAATAAATAGATCTGCCGACTCAAATACGAGGAGCTACTTGAAGTGTCGATCCCTTGTGAATAAGAGATCAGAGAAAAGTAGCCTTTAAAAAAAATAATAATTAAAAAAAATACAGAAATTAAAATAAAACTGAAGTGACTATAATAATGAGATCGGTCTAACTACCGTAGTTCAGGTAAGGTTTGACAAATGGTCTTACCTTCTTCTTTTTCTTGTCTTTCTTCTTTTTCTTGCGATCGGGATCATCATCTCTCTTTTTCTTCTTTTTCTTGGGATCAGAGTCTGACGGCGTTTCTGTGACATCAAAATAAGACAGGTTATTGAAATGATAATATCTGTACCTCTTCGCAGACATGCATGTGGATCAATTTATATCATACCTTGTGGTAATGGATCCTGCGGTCGATGGTGTTTGTGCTTGTGCTTGCTCTTCTTCTTTGGAGGCTGTATGTGCATCAGTCTGTACTGTTCTGGGAGCTGCAAAGATGTGATGAAAAATTAGGTGCGTACTTAATATGCACATATGAGAATTAAGATCATTTAAATGTCAGTTAAATTTGAATAATCAGTGTCAGTCAGGACGTTGAAAATGTCCGCGTGAACTTTATACTGCATTGTATTGTGTAGTATGTACCGGTCCTGTGTGTAGTCTGAAGCCTGTTAGCAGAGCGCCAGTCAGTGGGCTAAAGGAATTTCCACACACTGGAGGCTTATCAATCAGAGAGCGTAATGAGCTGCCGTCCTGTGTGCCCGGACAGTCAATCATACCTGCAGAGAAGCAGGAAAGGTCAAAACATAAGTGCTCAGCTGTGTTCACAGGTAAATTTAATTAAATATTCAAATCAAAAGAGAAGGAAACAAATAAACTGCTGCAATTTTTTCCCCCTACTGGGTCCCCACTCTTTGTTGTGATCAGTTCTTTTTTCCACATGCATCCCTCTAGTTTTTCCACTTTTTTGTACATTCACTCCATTCTGATAGTTTCAACAATATCCCTCCAGGAATTTGGTGACATTTGTGAGTCTTTATACTGATGTTATGATTATTATTCCTTATATTGATATGATGATTCTCTCACTGATAAATTGTGCAGCAGAAAAGTAGCTGGAAATGCACAGGAGGAATCACAATAGTTTCAGACTGCATCGATCTGACGTGTAGTTAAATTTCTATGGGAGGTGCATGTCAGGTTATGTCATAACGTTTTAAGAGAAGTTTGCAGTTATGATGTAGCTACGCATAAAATTCCCACTGAAGCATATATCCCCACTAATATGTTATATCTGTATTAACTAGTTGTGGCTCTTGGTTTAACAGCTCCATTATCAGAGTACTCATAAAGACCCAAAACAAGAGACGTGATTAGAGTATTACATTCATCTTTACTATCACATCACATTGTTTATGTCCTGTGCCCTAGCAGAAGATGGCTGAAGATAAACTACAAAGTGTTTTTCCAATCTGAGTTTATTCTGCAGCTAGTTTCATAACAAAAGGTGACCTGTGTAGTACACTTAAAACTACATAACCAAAACACACAATAAGATAATTGGGATCTTCAGGCCCATGAATGACACCTACACTTATAATTCATTATTTCAGAACTAATTTGGCTTTATTAAATGACCCAAAATGACAAACAATTAACATATCAGAGCTTGTGAAACAGGCTGGTGTTGAGGATAGACTACTTGTATAACTGACACTTTGCGTGGACCAAAAAATGTGCATGGGGAAACAGATGTGAGGCATGTATTTTAATTTACAGCATGTCAATACGATGTGAACTCCCTCCTATAGGTTGTTTTGTCCTAGCGCTATCTACCATCTCCATTTTCCCCTCACCAGTCTAACCACCCCAGCTGGAGCATGGTTCTCCTGGAGGTTTTTTCCACTTAAAAGGGAGCTATCCTTTCCCACTTTCTCCAAGTGGTTGTTCATACGAACAAGTTCGTGTAACTCTCAGTTGTCAATGTGTCCTTTAGTAAAACTCAGTTTAAAGACTTCAGTCAGCGGTATCTAATGGTCCGTGAGAACCCAGGTTTTAAAATATTTTGTAATATTACGTTTCACAGCTATCAAAGCAAAGCTTTACCGCTACTGTCCAACACTGAACATTATAAGATTGTTACTAATCAGTTATCTGACCACATCTGTGACTTTCGCACCCACCTGGTAACTCTGGCAGAAAGTTGCTGAGCTTCTCCTTCACCTTCTTCCCGCAGAACTTATTGTAAGCGTGCTCCAGATTGTAGTGCGTGATGAGGTTGGTGTTTCCCGTTAACTCGTTCCCCACTAAGCACACACATCAAATTCATATCATTTGTAACCAATCTGTACATAAATGTTTGTGAAATAGATGGCCATTTCCAAAGGGAACCTGTGCTACTTCAGGGATGCTCATTCCGATAATAACCGTAGTTACACAACATATTTTTAAGTCACAAAAAGGTGTTAAATCAATAAATAAAGCATTTGTGTTACACACTGAATATAAACGCTTCACTGAAAAACACATCGCTACTAACTACAATCAGCTAACTCAATGTTAGCCCACAACCAGCTAGTCAGCCTACGTGAGCTAGTATTGTTTACAAACTATTTAAGCAGCTTTAGATTTCGGCTAAAGTTTTAAATAAAGGACAAATTAATCACAAAGCACCCAACAGTTACAAGAATTCATCAGTACCAGGCAGCTCCCGCAGTAAATAGAAAGGTTCATTCATGGCTCCAGGCTTCCGTAGAGCAGGCCCTTCATCCCCGAGCTGCGGTGGTATCTGACCCGCCATGGCAACTTGATTTTGCGGCATAGGCGGTGGAGGCTTCCCCGGTCCAAAACCCAAAGACGAAGAACCAGGTGGTCCCTGAGCTTCATTTGACCCGAAAAGAGTTGAAAACATTTCCGTCATATCTATCTTGAATAATACATTTATATGTTAAGAAAATGCCGGGCTCTTCTAGCTTATGGCCTGCTATTTGCGAGGAAGCTGTTGTACGAGAATTCGAGTGTCAAGTGCTCCGCTCCTCACTTCTTTTCATGGCCACTTACCGTAATACAGGCAACAAACACGCACTGTACCGTAACTGTCGGTGTATACAGGACTATAATCACTAAGAATTTCCAAAACGTCGTGTTTATTTTCAAACAAACAGGCACAGTAAACAAACTCATTATGTACAATTAAGTTAGTGGACATATTGTGTAATTTTGAAGATCACACATCAAAAACATCAGCGGGGCAAAGAGATGACGCCAGCCTTTCAAACTCTGTCACTGATGCCTAAAAATGAGAGATAAGAACACACATAACAAAACTATTAGCACTCAATTTATTTATGTTACAAGTAGAAATGTTCTATAACAAGTTACCAAATAAAACCATTAAAGCTACACTGAGACTAAATATACTGAACATCCTCATTAGGAATGATAGAAACATAGAATACAATACAATAGAATAGCTACTTTATTGTTATTCAGAACATCAGTTAGTGCGCATTAGAATGCATTTTCAGTGCATTGACTTGCTTTTCATAAAATATAACAAATAAATCAAAATCTTAAAATATAATACAAAAAGGACCTAAGATGTATATACACACAAATGTAAGAATATGAAAAAAAAAAGGTCTATATACATGTATTCATGGATCTTATTAGGGACAAGTCATATCTATTCTGCCAATTATCTACTCTTTCTCTCTCACCTTCCACTCATCAACAGCAGCAGAAATTCGGTGTTCAGTCTGACTGATACTCTCTCTTCCACCCTGAACCTTCTGTGCTAGAGCAGCATTCTCTGCTTGAATCTTTTTCAGCTCCCGTCGCATGTAGGCCTCCTGCTTTTGATAGTAAGGCATCAAAAAGCTGCAAAAGTCCTGCTCAGGGACCCCGCTTGGTCGCCTAAGACAACATTTGAGATGATGAGGGATTAAAATGCTTTGATTGTTAAAAGGCTGAAATAACACAGTGGTGTAAGCAGTGTAGTAAAGAAAGGCAATATACCTATAATAAAAGAGGCAAAGTTACCCTTTCAATCTGATCCACTGACTAAATGAAATTCTTAAATATACAGTTAGTACATTTAATGAAAAAATATTTCCACTTAGTTACTTTATCACCATTTAGTTTAATTAAATAAAAAATAAGAAAAGAGAGAATTTCAGCAGTTTGATAAGAAAATGCACAAAGCATATATAATTAAATGCTCAAGATTTCAGAAGTTGAAGTGTTTTCAAAGCGGTTTACTGACCATGCAGGGTCTGGACTGTCCTTGGTGGCTCTCTCTAGTTTGTCCAGCTCATTCAGTTTTAACTCTAGCTGGCCTTCTTCAATCAGTCTGTTGATATCTTCCTTCATGAGCAGGGAAACACAAACTTTTATGTAAACAAGTGAAATAAAGACCAGTAGTAGATCAGTGAATATGGCAGCTATACAAATGTTGGTTTTGCCCAGGAATGTTATTTTGTTTGTCCTGATGAATGATAAAATGCTAAAAATTTAGTTTTGATGCAGAATTTGTAATATTCATTTTACTGCTATCAGCAAGGAAATTGACAATAAATGTCATAAATGTAATAAATGTCATTTATGCAATGTATAGGAACAAAAAAAAGTGTACAACACATACAGCCTAAGCAATACACAATACAAAGGAGGCAGAAGTCTTCCCATTTGTTTTTTTAAATATAGGGTTTTAATGTAATGTGCTACAGACCTGTATGGTGCCCCGCAGCTCCTCTATGAACTGCTTGTGAATGCTCTCCATCCTCTGAGGGTTCTTACTGTACAGTGGACGAAACATGCTGGCGAATCTGTTAAAACTGTGAGAGAACAGAGTGAACAAAGTGAAGCAAAATATGACCTTTCCTGAAAATGATAGCTAAGGAATACGTACATCATTAACATTATAAGACACTACTGCTTGTGTTATGTTAAAAGTACGTTTGCATAGGCCTTTTTTTGGAGGACAGGAGAGCAGTGGAATTGTTTGATTTTCATCTGTAAGTAAAATAAAATACATAAAAAATAATCATAACAGAGTGCCTGTCTGAAGTGTTAAATTTATCCAAACCAGAGTTCTGAATCATTGTATTACAAATTTCTTACTAAAAAACACCACAGGATCATTCCTTTGTCAATTTATCTCACTGTCTCATATGTGCAAGGATAAAAAAAATACACTTCTTAAAAGGAATTATGTCAAATTCAAGTCCAATATTTATCATAAGTGATCATAAGTAGTCTTCTAGATAACAAAAAAATAAAAATGAAAAAAAAAATGCTAGGGCTCTAAAACAGCCCAACCTTCATCTCTTATTTTTATTTATTTATTTAAAAAAAAAAGAAAAAAAAATTAAAAACCCTATGATTTTGCATAATTCCCAACAAGCTTCCCTCTGTTTTTTTCCATAGAAACGACAACAGACTACACGAACTACAAGTAAGCTGTTCATCGATTGTTTTTTAAAGCTGAGGTTCATTAAATATGAAGCTTTTAGAACACTTCTTGAGACTAAAACACTATATATAGTAATCAGAAACTCTCACTTTATACCAAAATACCTCTACTTTGTTGTTAGTTTTACTTTTTAAGTCCCTTATTGTATTACATATATTTTTTTTTATTAATTTCGCTGTTCCAATGTATTTAAGCTATTTTGTTTTATGTTGTTTTTAATACCTCAGGTGTTGTGACACAATGTGTTCCCAACTTTTGGGATAGATTGAGGAAATATCTTATATATACTCTTGGGGTATTCTAGGTTATTATACTGGAGTTTTATTGGCTCATTTGAGATAAATTAAGACTGTATGTGTTCTAATAATGAAATATTCACACTTCGTTTACTGTTTATTTAATGGCCACCACTTTTTTCTTAACTGTTTGGTGAGAAACGTTTAAACCAGCTCTCACCCCCGTTTTATACCCTATGTGCAAAGTTAATATCATGGCATACGTATAGTTTATCGTAAAAACAAGGTAATAAACACAAAACCCAACACGTTACCTGACATCTTCGATAAACTTGTTCAGACTCTTCTGCATGACTTTGTCAAAAAGCTTCATCCTCTTGTACCGAGCCTCCGCCTCCGTTGTCGGTTTATTCGGCATCTGTGAGGAAGCGTCTCCTGTCGCTTCATTAGCTTGACTTTCAGCTGAATCTTTCGCACCAGTTTTACCTGCACTGTCTACTTGTGTTGCTGACTTGCTTTCCTCCATTTTTCAGCTGCCTCTGTTTACGTTTTGCAGCGCCCGCCAAATCTACGGCGAGCCGCCGGACCCAGAAACGACGCCGATGCTCCCATTTGGCACATGCGCACTGTAACACCGTAGCTCAATAGCTCCAGCTGTCATTTCTCCTCCAGCACCCTGTCGCGGTGGTACGTCTTCTCCGTCAGCATGGGTTTACTCACAGGACTCTGCACTTTCTTGTATCACTTACCTCAGATTTACAAATGGCTGCTCAAGCCGTACTATATCACGTCCTTCCTCTTGACCATCTCCTTCGTGGTGGTGCGAAAGACTCCAGGTCTTTGCGAGCACCTGGTGACCCAGCGCGAGGACGGCAACTCCTGTGACTTTGACTGGGTGAGCATAGTGGTGGTGGGGGGGTTGCGGTAATGCTTGCGGTTGCCTTTGGTGGGGCTAATTAAGTCTCAGAAATATGGAATAAATAGAAGTAGTTAATTAACTTGTCACAAAGTTGTTGTTTGTTTGTTTTTAATGATTTTGCTCCTTTTGTTTTACAGAGAGAGCTGGAGATCCTTATGTTTCTCAGTGCAATAGTGATGATGAAGAACAGGAGAGCTAGTGAGTAGTCTACCCCCCCCACACACACACACACACACACACACACACACACACACACACACACACACACACACACACACACACATCACACTGTCTTATGTGTAAACCTACTGATGAAACTGTGTTTACACAATAAACTGTCACATCACAAAAGTGGCCCAATCAACCATGTGGCCAATGATCCAAACCACTCAGCGAATCATAGGAAGCACCGGGATATGTTGCGATTTATTTGTTGACCTTAACTTTTTAGATAAAGTCAGAAAGGTCGCTTTGTTTGTGTCTTTATTACATGCTGCTGTTAATCTTTAACCACACAGTCTGATGTTTAACTGTTTCCACTCCTTGATCTGATAAGCCATTTGAGAGGAACCCCCACTCTACTGAGAACGCACATCTGTAAAGTGACTCACTGTAAACTTTGGGTTTGTTGTGTAAACATTAAGGGAGTGGGAGGGGTTCACTTACACACTGCAAGGTCAACAGTATGAAGGTGTTCCTCTGCTTTTCATTCATTGTTCCCTGCTCTTTGTTTCCTCAGTC
The DNA here is from genome assembly GCF_013358895.1 of Oreochromis aureus. Lineage (NCBI taxonomy): Eukaryota > Metazoa > Chordata > Actinopteri > Cichliformes > Cichlidae > Oreochromis > Oreochromis aureus. The sequence continues at coordinate 13,656,175 of NC_052943.1, read as the reverse complement.
ACAGTGGAGCAGCACATTGGGAACTTGTTGATGTTCACCAAAGTGGCCAACTGCATCCTCTTCTTCAGGATGGACATTCGGTTTGGCATCCTCTACCTTGCACTGTGCCTCGGTCAGTGGTGTCTCAAGCCCTACACTTCCGTACTCATATATATATATATGTATATTTGTGTGTGTGTGTGTGTGTGTGTGTGTGTGTGTGTGTGTGTGTGTGTGTGTGTGTGTATAAAGCATTAGAATTCCAGGGAAGTGGTCTGTCACAACCACCTTTAAAATTGTGTAGTGTAAACTGTGTTTTGTATATATTTAGATTATTTTCCAAAGCAGGTGAGGTGCAGTGAACATGTATTTTTAGTCTGAAGTCTTAAAATTTTCATCTGGCAAAGATTTATTTATTTATTTATTTTAAGAAAAAGCTTCACATCTTCTCTGTGAAGTTTTCACCTTGTAAAGCAGCAATCTGAGTCCATTTTAGAAACTTCTCTGAGCTTTCTGTAGTCAGGACTTTTTATTAACTGGCCTACAGGTGGTGCCATTGTGTAATTTTTAAAAACAATGTCCTTTACAAAAAAACAAACAACCCAAACAGTATTCATTCAAAGTCAATTTTATTTTTATAGCACATTTAAAAACAACAGCTGTTGACCAAAGTGTACACCTAAAATAATCAAATTACATAAAAACAAAGGACAAGATGGCAGAATTTGAGAAAGGAAACATAAAATGAGAAAACCTAAATAAGAAATAACACAAATAAAAATGGGTTTTTTTACCAAAGTATTGTAGGTGAACACAGACTACCGCTGGATAAACTGTAAAATCTACACTGTTTTTATCCTTTTTAAGCTCATCAGTCTGTTTATCTGTGTTTTTTCTGCAGCATTTGTCATGACCTGTCAGCCACCTCTCTACATGGGCCCAGAGTACATCAAGTACTTCAGTGACAAGACCATCGATGTGAGTCCTGTCTGATATCAGCTGACCATTTGCATGTATAGTAGTGCCACTGGTCTTTGTAATGATAGATAAAAACAAAAGAGGTGGGAATTACTTACAGTTACATCAGTTGGGAGTGTTATTTTATTTGAAAGTTCATGGAGTGATTGAGTCTATTAATCATTGTGTTTGAAATTAGAGCAGTTTCTATCAAACACTGAAATCCAGTTATATGATATTGTATTAATTGTATGTCTGACATTTAAAAATTCATAAACTGAAATACCAAAAAAAAAGTGAACTCTAACTGATCATGCCGTGCTCAGAGAGGTGGGTTGGTTTGAGTGTAACTTTGTGTTCTTCACTCCTTAGGAGGAGCTGCAGCAGGACAGTCGTGTCACATGGCTCGTTGAATTCTACGCCAACTGGTCCTCTGATTGTCAGTCGTTTGCTCCCATCTTTGCAAACCTTTCTCTCAAGTAAGAAATCACACCCTTTACTCCAGTCGCATTCAGGTATTCTAAGGTTAAATATTTCAGGACATAATTTATTTATTTTTTTAAATCATCTGGTTCTTACCAGGTTTAAAATTATTTGAATACAGTTTCAGATGGACACATGTCACAGTGTCATTAAATACTTAATAAAATACTTAATAAAAATTGTGCATGAAATTTGTTTGGTCCACTGTTCTTCACAGCATTGCTTCAGTTCATTGAGGTTTGCAGTGAGGCAGTTATGCACAGCACTGAGGTCTGGATTCGACTGGGCCATTGGAACACTGATTCTGCAGTCATTTTGTTGAAGATTTGCTGCTGTGCTTGGGATCATTGTCCTGCTACATGACCCTTTTTTTGGGCCAAGTTTTAGTTTTTTGGAGAGATGGGCATACATGTGGAAGAGTTCATGGTCCACTCAGTCCTGTGGCTGCAAAACAAGCCCAAATCATTACCACTCCACTACCGTGCTTGACAGTTGCTTTGAGGTGTTTGTGGCTTACAAGCTGTGTTTGGGTGTCTCCAGACATGGTGATGCATGTTATGGCCTGTTACGACCCCCTCTGTTAGGGGACAGGGAGGAGTAACATACATAAGCATACATACACAGGAAACTAAATGAAGAAAAGGTTTAATTGGAGAAATTCAAACAGAAATCCGACAGGGCTGCATTCTTCAGGCCACTGTGCAACCAGTTAACACGTAATACAATAACAAGGACGAGGGTAAAAGTTAAGGTTTAACTAAGGCAAGTTAGCAGCACAAAACTCCAGTCAAACTAAGTTCACCCATATACCGGGGTTAACAAGCAAAGTTCAACACTATGAACAGGGTTTAACAAACAAAGTTCAAAGAGGGAGGCACAAAGGGCAAACTGCATGTTCAGTCCTAAGCAGCAGCCACTGAGTGAAGGATTTCCTTAGCAGGAAAGATATTCAGGTGTGTTAACACGCACCTGAATGCTTCAGACCAGAAAAGCTGCCAAAATATCTGTTTTTATACATCTGCTAACACTTGCTACCCAACTGCTACTTACCCTCTTAATTTCTTATGGAAGCTGTAAGGGTGTGCTTAGTTTATCACACACTGCTTCTGCATTTTTGTTAATTAATGACACAGTGTAACATGTCATGTGGTATTGTTCATATGAGGTAACATTTACCTAAATTTTAAGACTTGCTAAGGACCAAATTCTTTTTTAATTATGTGCTGATATGTAAAAGAAGAAGAAGAAGAGTCTAGATGATATTTCATCTCAGTCGGGGTTTCTTATTTGAAAACAGAAATGACACTATGTAGAAAAAAAGAAAAAAAGAAAAAAGATTCAAGATGTTAGTTAACATTTTGAAACAATACCCTTGCAGATACATTATACCTGATTGTTGCTGGTCTCCCTGTTGTAGAGTCACTTCAAATGCAAGATAATGTAATTTACTTCATGTTAGAGAAACAGCTGTATATTTGTCTCAAATGTCTCATGTGTCTTGCTTTATATTCTGCAGCTACAACTGTGCTGGACTCCGGTTTGGGAAGATAGACATTGGTCGCTATGAAGAGATTTCAAAAAGGTCAGTTTTTGAGGGGCTTTTTTGCCTTTAATAAATGGTCTTTTATTATCCAGTATTGCTTGATGCTTTCTAGAATTCTATTGACTGGTATTGACCGTCTTTCTGAACAGGTACAGGGTTAGTACTTCTCCTCTGGCCAAGCAGCTGCCTTCAGTTCTGCTTTTCCAAGGAGGACGGGAAATTATGAGGCGTCCAATGGTGGACAGTAAAGGTAGAGCTGTATCTTGGACCATGAACGAGGTACGTCTATTCAGATTGTAAGAAAACACACGAATTAAGACCTGAGTAGATGCTGCTTGCTTACACTTGCAGACAGTATAGATAAATTTTACGTCACCCACAGGAGAACATCATCCGAGAGTTTAACCTCAACGAGCTCTTCCAGAAATCCAAGAAGCTGAACAAAAGCCGTGGTTCAAAGGAAGAGGAGCAGAATGGCTCTCAGCCACAAGAGGGCGGCGAGGAGCTTCCTCCTGACACCAACAATACGGAGCAGCCAAAAGAGAGCAAGAAAGACCAGTGAAGAGGAGAAGGGATGCATCAAGTCTTTGCTTTGCTCTTAACATTTCCATAACTTTCCTTCTTGTAACATCCTAATATTTTGAATTGAAGGGAAGAAAACAGGCTCCACTACCACAAGAAATAGTCTCTACACTGTAAGTCTTTATTGTGGGAAATACCCATAAACGTTGATCTTATTTAAACGATCTAATTGTGTATGATGCAGATTGAAGCAGCAGTGATTTTGGAGCATTTTATTACACTAAGTTATTGACGAACAAAAACGATTTTGCTAATTTCTTTTCCACTTTTGTCAACGTGTCATTGGTTCTTTTGCTGCCTGTATTTATTGACTGGTTTGTTTACTTTTGTGTCAAAAAAGCCAAAGTAAAAGCTTGAGGTGAAACAAAGTAAGCCTGCGTGCATTGATAAAATCCAAGACACATTCTCTTTCAACAGTTTGACCTTTTTATTCTGACAAGACATCTTTTTAAAAATTCTTTATAAGGCCATTTTGGAATTTTTTTTAATGTTCTCGTTACAGATAGTTGAAACTCGTTCCATTCATCACAGCCAACAACAGCAATATTTTATCTCACATAGAAGTTACTTGCTATACGCACATAGGTTCAGGTTGTTCAGTGGCCACCATCCCTTGGCCAGAGCGGGAAGAAAAAAAAAAAGTCAACACAGGTTCTCTTTATTTCTCTGTACGACGGCTGCTTTGTGCCTTTTGTGATACTTTTTTTCTGGATACCACTCGCACAGAAACCGGATGGGCGTTTGACAATAATCTCACAAGAATGCACGCCAGGGAAGCATCAATGAACCAAAAAATAAAGTTTTTTTCAGAGTCACATGCACACTGAAGACACAGCCCTGGTAGGGTATAAAACTCGTACTGAACAGTGATATTTGTGTGCTTCAAGCATGTACTTTCTCCCCCAAAATGATGTGCCATGTTCCTTTTAACATTCTGCAAACACTGCTGTGGGCCTTGACAGAAAAAAATAAATAAATAAGCTTTCTGTAATGCCCAATCGTGAAAAACAAACACACTCCTCTTCTGATTTATCCCTTTCTTAACATGGCTGTGCATATCAAAGTGAGAAGTGTTTCCTAACAAGAAAAAAAAGCAAATGAAGCAAAAAATTCTAAATACTTTAAGAAAAGTGTAAAAAATTAAAATGATTAGAAAAAAAATAAAAACATGCTTCACTATTAATGGTCTCAAGGCAAGGAAAATAAACCCCAACGAACACACTCGCCAATTTCAAACCAGTCCCTCTCACATATTCAGTGGCATGGCATTAAAATTTAATGAAATATAACCATAGTTTCTATTTTCTCTTTAAAAAAAAAAAAAAAACTATCTGGGACTGGTTTGAAATCATGTCCAGAAATACAAAGTTTCTTTCCACTGGTGAAATAAATAAGCCCTTCCCCGCTGCTCCTATTTGGCTGGCCATCTGTTAAAGGTATAAGGTTGCTAGCATCTTGATTGACTGACAGACAAAAACCTCTCAGAAAGAAAAGAAGAAGAAAAAAAAAAAAAAACACCAAAAAAAACATACAATGATCTTAAAGCTACAAACGGATTTTGCATAATGTCTCTAGCATAAACATTACAAGCGTACATTCCACAAAGATGCTTGTGCTGCGATTGTGAGAATTAACATTTCTTTGTGGCTTTTAAGAAAGAAAAGAAAAAAAATAACCTGTAATTTTTTTGCCACTTCAGGTGTCCACCAAAGGATCATCATCATCATCATCATCATCATCTTTTTCTTTGGACAGTGAAAACTCCAGCAAAAACTTTGAATGGCTGATGCAGCCATCATTTATCAACAGGCAACTTATTTTTAAATCGCTTTCATGAATAATTACATACAGTATAACTGCCACCGTTATCAATAGTCATCTCCAATACCTGACGATTTCACCCAATAATCTGTATACATTTATATAAAACAATATTTAAAAAAAGACTTATAAAACTAAAATGATACTGTGTTTATAGACTGGACTCTTTACTCCATGATTCTTATCAATATACAGATTGTGTGGTCCGTTCAGAGATTATTATTGGTCAACAGTCCGAAATCCTCCCTCTTAAAGTTTTACATCCACTGGATAAAGGCCATCCTTTCTATGAGTGTCAGACACTGTTGTCAATACTCTGTGTGCTAATGTACCAAAGTAAAATGGCAAATCATTGACTAGCTATACGTGCTCTATAGACATATCTGTACCCAGCCGTGATGATACAGTCGCATCAGTCTATGGCTCACAAAGTGGCTAAATGGAGACGATTGATCCCTGTGAAAAATGAACCAGTGTCCCCAGTTACTCTTTGTTCAAATCTGAAAGGCTGGCAGAGAAGACTGGCCAGTGGCATTACAAAGATAATAAAGTGAGTACCAGACAGGCCTGCTCCCTTAGTCCAGCACAGCAGGAGCCTGCAGTCATGAATAATATCCAGCTCAGGTAAAAGACAAGTGAAAGTTGTCCAGTGACTTTCTCCTGTCCTTGTGGCAGCTCATGTGGGATGTTTGTCACTTAAACCGATATCTCATATGTGGTCCCTCCGACGCCGGTTACCTTCTTCACCCCTCCCCCTGGTTTGGATGTGGTGTGATTAGCCAAGACTGGGCGAGAGGTGGATCTGATTGGACAGCCATTGGGAGGGGAGGAGCCACATCAGGGTAGAGGAGAGAGAAGAGAGGGAGATGCAGATGAGTGGTTCTTTTTCCAAAATAAAGCACAAACCACAGACGTTTCTTTACATGAGATCTTGTAAGGCATTCGGTAACTACACTAAGTGAGGACAGGGAAAAGACAAAAGGCTACAAGACAAAACACAGCAGCATGGGCAGACGTGTCACATTCCAACAACTAAACCAAAAAGACTTACATAGACACAGTTTACTATTCAAGCACTAAACAGGTAAAGACTGTAAGTAAAACATGAAGGAGGAAAAGGAAAACTCACACAGATCATGGAAGAAGAGGAGGGCTGACACAAACCAGGAAGGAAGAGGAGTAGGAAAAGGAGAAGGAGGAAGAAGAGTAGCAGGCTGACGGATCTGGCGACGGATCACTACTCACTGTGTAGCCTGTTGCCCTCCTCCCCCTCCCAGCACAGCGCCTCCTCCTGCAAGTCGAGGCTTGTGCTGAGGCCCTGCCTCCATATTGTAAGGCAGGGACTTGCCTAGGGAGAGGCCACGAGGAGGCGGGGAGACAGGGGGCTCGAGCGATCGAGCCCCAGGAGAAGAGGATGAGGAGGAAGGGTTACGAGGGGGACGGGAAGAGAAGTCCTGGTTATGCTGAAGCAGGTAGTGGGTCTCAGGTGGCCCAGCGGAGGAGGGAAGGGGAGGGCTGACAGCACGCAGGTAGGCCTTGTGAGGGGAGGAGAAAGTGGCAGAGCCCTGGAGCAGCTGCCCCTCCCTCTGCTGGGCAATCTGAGCTGAGAGAAAGGGCGACGTGTAGCCCTGCAGCGGAGTACTGGGTGACACCACCTCAGTCTGGCCCCTTACAGCTGAAGAGGGAAATGGAGCATGAGGCTTCTGTGGTGACAGCTCGTGGGCGGCTGACTCGAACTCTGGGCTCTCGGATGGTGTCAGCAGGCTATCATAGGACAGGCTGCCATTCCGAGGTGTCTGATTGGCCAGGCTTTTGTAGCTGGTGTCTGTGGTGCCCTCTGAATGGAGCGTGGCCAGCGGGTTATGTGCAGTGTGTGCTGAGCGCAGGCTGGAGGAGTGTGAGCCGCCAGTGGACAGAACCAGAGAGGATGGGTAGGAGGTGTAGGAGCGCCCAGTCAGGGAGTAACCTGACATGCCCCCTAACACCCCACCAGCAGTCCCGCCAGGGCCTCCGGGGCCCTCACCCCTTTCCCCTCCCCCTCTGCGCACCCCTACACCTCCCCCCACCACTGTGGTTCCATCCAGGCTGCTCGGCTCAGAGCGGTAGCTAGGTTGGCGGCTGGACTGCAGGATGGAAGGAGATGGAGAGTCAAGACTCTCTCCACGGATCATCTGAAGAGGAGAGAGGAGGAGAAACAGACCAAAGGGGAGAGGGTAAGGAAAAGTGTGATGAAGATGAAAGCAGGAGTAAAGAGGGGAGGGAGAAAGATGAAAATTACCACCTTGCCGTGGGAACAGAAAGCAGAGAACAGAAAGCAATTTTGTAGAGATTTTTAACAGGAAAAAAAAAAAAAAGAGTGGTGGGGAGAACTGGATGCTTGACCGGTGCTCTACTCAATCATCACACTACTGGATTGGGAATATTGACTGGTTTCAACAAGCACTAACACTGCATGTCAAAGACTGTGTGTGCCAACATATGAATGGAAATACAAAAACATATGGAACATGAACTATACATTGCAGTCAATGCAGTCTCAGGGGAAGAGGACAGATCCATTCAAACACACAGAGACAGCCAAAGGGATACAGGTATACACACGTACTGAGACTTACTGATCAACCGATGGCCACTGAATGAACAATTTAAAGTAAAAAAAAAAAAAAAAAAAAAAAAAAAAGAGGGGCATGTATTAACCATTAAGGATTTAGAGGGGGAGGGCATATAAGCCACCAACGCTTCCCCTGTTTCACGCATTAAGCTTGAGCACATCTGTGAGTTTTTCCACATTAAGCTATGTATAAATCAACAAGGATGTGTGCAGATGGTATTTTGATTTGATTATGTCTGTGTTTTAAATGTAATTAACTTCACTCTCAGCTATTTTTTCCTTTTCGTACATGGTTTACACAGAGCACTTTAAGGTGTCTGTAAACTAAGATCTACCTTGTTGGGATGTGTGAGTGCAGTGTGGTTTCTCCCTGGGCTGTTGTAGGTTGGCCGGTACTTATACATTGATGGCGTAGGTGGTGCTTCAGTCAGCAAGCTGCTCTCTGAGTGACAAGAAACCAAAAGTGACATTTGAACAAGGTCTGTTTATGATTAGAAAACAAACATTCATCTATTCACACAAAAGCTAAGAACTCTCTCTCTGCATATTCTGTCATACAAAGTGGCATCCTAGGTTCAGTTATGCATTTTTATGTGCATCTCACCCTCTGTGTCAGCACGGGGCAGGCCAGGGTAACGAAGCTCTGGCTTTGGAGGAGGTGGAGCCTCTGCATCTGCTGACTGGCTCTCCATCTGATCTAGACTGCTCTTGGACTGGAAAAGACAAGGCCAAAAACAAAAAGCCATTCAGTGAAATCAGTGGTTGGACTGCCTGGAACAGAGAGCTACATCTGTAACATTTTCCAGGTTTTGATATCTGATTAACGTTGCAGACAATTTCAGGATCCTCTGGGAGTGAATTGTCATTTCTCATAAGCAAAAAAAAAAAAAAAAAAAAAAAAAAGTTTGACACCCAATTACAGAGGGGAAAATGTAAATAAATAATTAATTAATTAATTAAAAGAATGCATCTTTCATCACACAGACTCTTGAACGTTCTGAGTGTTGCCCTCCATGCTATGGAATCGCGACAGACACACACCTCTCTCAAAACACACAAACTTTCACAACATAGATAGTGATACATGGTAATACTAACAAGCTTTAAAGTCAATATTTGGTACAATGACCTTTATTATTCAACACAGGCAGCTTTCTAGTATGTTCTTTAAGTAGTCTTGAGGAGCAGTTCTCCAGGCTTCTTGAAGGACTCTTCTTTGTTGGTTGCATTTTGATCTGTTCTATGCCAAGATGATCCCACTCGCCATAAACACATGTAGTGTTCCATGCTTTGGGGAGACCAATCCATGACTCATAGTAGCACACTGCTGTTTTTTTGTTTCCTTTTCAATCCAGATAATTTTTACTGTATTTGCAGTGTCTTTGGGAGTACTATCAAAAATGAAGCCACTACCATTAAGATGCTTTCCACAAGTATTCCATGTTGGCTTAATATCTTGCAATTCTTTCCTGCAATCATAATTCCATTAATTATAACAAAATCTCCAACACCACTAGCTGAAATGCAGCCCTAAACCATTCACATGCATTTCAGCTAGTGGTGCTCAACAACTCTTGAACCAAAATTTCACGACACCTGTCATCACCGATTTTTCATTCCAGTTCTTGTACATTATTTAATGTCTGTCAATCCGTGTTATCTTCGGTATTTTCATAGATTCAACTAAAGAATTTCTATTTTTACGAGGCTGCTAAAAAAGAAGTACCTAAAGATGGAAGTTAAACTTCCTTCTCCCAAGTCAGCTGTTATGAGTATGCACAATACTTAGGTACCTTTTTATGCTTAAAGAGTCATAGGTCAGAGTTAAATGGCTTAAAATTATGATTTATTAAATATGGCTTATAGAAAGCAAAATATAAATAAATAAATAAAAGCTATCAGAGACTTTGGCACAGTACTGTATTCTTGCAGATGAAGCCCTAAAAAGGACCCACTATGCCCATTTGCACGGGGATAGTCTCTCTCTCTCTCTCTCTCGCGCTCTCAAATTCAACATATTTTTATTGAGTAATTGTGGACACAGTTTACAAAGAAAAAAAAGAACATTGGTAAATAAAAAGAGGAAAACAAACAAGCAAAAAAAAAAAAAAAAAAAAAAAAAAGGACAGAGAGAAAAAAAAAAACAAAAACAAAACAAAAACCCAACAAAATAACAAAAGCCACAACCCGGGAGGGATTATGATATTAACTAACCCTTTCCTTAAGAACCACACAGAAGTTAGCTGCAACATCACTGAGCTTCACGTTCCCATTAACACAGACAGATATCAGACCTCTATGGAAAAGCAAATCCGTTAGTCAGCTGGAACATCCTTAAGTTGAAGTTTAGAGAAGTTTTTCAGAAAGAGACCCCAAATTTTATCAAATGTGCCCTTTTGGTTCTGGATGGAGCAGTGGATCTTTTCCAGACTGAGGCACGACATGAGATCACCAAGCCACTGAACATGGGAGGCGGGGCAGCAGCCTTCCACCTCATCAAAATGGTACACCTAGCCAGGAGGGAACCAAAAGACAGCACCCTACGCCTACGCTTTGCTATGGGAATATACTTATCATCCTCTCCCGCTGTACCAAAGAGAGCAAGTAGGGGGTTGAGAGCTAGTTTCAGGCCAGTAGTCTTGTTCAAAATGCAGAAAACCTCCTCCCAAAAATTTGCCAGGGCAGGGCAGGTCCAAAACATGTGGGTTAGATTGGCATCATCAGACCCACACCTGTTACAGCGAGGGTCTAAACTGGGATAAAGCTTAGCTATTTTGGATTTAGATAAGTGGGCCCTGTGGACTACTTTGAATTGTAATAGGGAATGACGGGCGCAGAGTGATGTAGAATTTACCAGAGAAAGGACTGAGTCCCAGACGTCATAGATATACCCAACTCCTTCTCCCATGTGGACTTGAGGCCTACAATAGGAGCTGGGGTTACACTGCAAAGTTTATTATAGATGCGAGACATTACACCTTTTCCTGACAGTAGCAAATTAAGGAGCTCGTCCAGTAACTTAGCAGCTGGAGCTTCTGGAAAATTGGAGAGGTGGGATTACAAAAAATGTCTGAGTTGTAAATATCTAAAAAAAAAAAAAAAAAAGTGAATTTTGGGAAGACTGTATTTTTCTGACAGCTGATCAAATGATGCCAGTTTACTGTGTATAAAGAGATCTTTAAAGTAAATAATACCTGCTCTAAACCAGACCCCAAACAAGTTGTCCAAAGTTGGGGGGAGGAATAGGTGGTTTGAAAGGATGGGGCTTTGAAGTGAAAAATTATTACGATTGAAATGTCTCCTGTACTGCGCCCACACCCTGAGGGAGTGCTGAATTATCGGATTAGATGTAAAGTTGTCCATGGATAAAGGAAGAGAAGAACCCAAGAGAAATACCCTGAGTTGAGTCTAATTCCATTGCCAGCCAGCTGGTGGGGCCCACCCCCTCCCCAGGCTTTAACCAGTAGGTCAGGGACCGAATATTGGCAGCCCAATAGTAAAAGCGGAAGTTGGGGAGTGCCAGGTCCCCTTCAATCTTAGGTTTCTGTAAATGTACCTTGGCTACCAGAGGTCGTTTACCCTTCCAAATATAAGAGGAGATTATAGAATCTAGAGTTGTAAAGAAAGATGTGGGGATGAAGACTTGTAAAGATTGAAATAAGTATAACAATTTAGGAAGGATATTCATTTTAATTGAATTAATTCGTCCGACCAGAGTTGTGTTCAGGGGTGACCACTGTAGAAGGCTTTGTTTGACATTCTTCAATAGTGTGAAAAAGTTGGCTTTGAGAAGTTGTTTATACTTTCTTATAGTTGTAATACCCAGGTAGGTGAACTGCCTGGGAAACCTGACAAATCCATTTGAAACGCTTCTTCATTTAATAGACAAAGTTTGCTCTTGGAGAGATTTAATTTATAACCAGAGACTTGACTGAAACGCGTGAGTAGTAACAATATAGACGGTAGGGAAGTATGTGGATTTGAAATAAAAAGCAATAAATCGTCAGCATAAAGAGAGACTTTGTGTTCAGTTTGACCTCTTTGTATACCCTGAACAAGTTTACTGCTTTGAAAAAGCATTGCTAAGGGTTCAATAGCTAAATCAAATACCAACGGGCTAAGGGGGCAACCCTGTCGTGTGCCTCGTTTAATTTGGAAGGGTTTTGATTTCTGGCTATTAGTGCAAACGGACGCAACAGGGAACAAGTATAGGTACTTGATCCATTAGATGAAATTGGGACCGAACCCAAATTTTTCCAGCACAGCAAATAAATAGTTCCATTCTACACGGTCAAATGCTTTTTCCGCATCATGGGAAAGAACACATTCTTGAGTGTCATTGGACGGCGTGTGCAGGATATTAAGAAGGTGTCGGATGTTGAAAAAGGGGTGGCATCCTTTAACAAAGCCAGAATGATCTTCAGATATGACTGCTGGCAGGATTCAAATAGAACCGAGTGGAGTAGGGGTACGAGCTGTGGGGCAAATGATTTGAAAAATTCTACTGAAAAGCTGCCTGGGCCAGGGGACTTCCCTGACTGTAAGGAGAAAATTGCAGCGCTAATCTCTTCTTTGGAAAATGGTGCATCCAACATCTCTCTGTGGGTGTCTGCAAGCTCAGGAAAGTCCAAGCTTTTAAGAAAATTTGTGATTAGTGAGTGGTCGGTGGAAGATTCAGAGGAATAAAGCTTCAGATAATATTCCCTGAACGCGTCATTGATTTTGGCATGATCAGTAACGAGTCCGTCATCTGAGTTAATGGCGGTTATACACTGACTTGGCTTTCGACCCCTTATTTGGTTAGCTAGGAGTTGTAACAGGCTCTCTTAAACAGTCCTTCGACCACAACTGAACTGACTTAAAGATTCACAGTTTATATAATGAACTATTCTTTTAAAAGCAGGACACCAAGAAATGCTCAAAGCTCATATTCTACCATTGTCTTTTTAAAGAGCTCTGGAGTACACATTCATTGTGTACACGAGGTTATAGTTGGAAAATTCTGACAAAATAACACAAAGAAGAAGAACACTACTATTAAGTTATTAAATCTCTACTAATAGTATGGTCTGCAAAACTACACCTGCTGCTACTTTCCAGCAGCTGCAGCACCAATATAAACTACATGAGCTGCCTGCTAATAACCAGACGGAGTTTCTGTGTTGCTCCTGACCTTTTAATATTTAAACATGAAATTCAAATTGATGAAAGATTTTCACAACCCCCCACAAAACTGTGTATATCTAGAAATCTGAGACCTCCTGTTGTATTGTGCACAATGCTCTACTTTGTATTCTTAAAGATAAAGACATGCTTACATGTGCACCAGATTTCTCTTTTCTAAAACTCATACCACAGTAATAATATAGACATACAGCATATCTGTGGAGCTGTTATATCCAGACTTCTCTGTACAGACTGCATGTGTTTATTCAATTCATTATAACTCACCCTAGTGCTATGTCGGTCATTCTGGATGCCGTTGTCCAAGACCTTGGCTTCTAGTTGAGCCTCAGTGAGAGCAGGTCTAAGAAAAGGTGGCTGAACTTCCACTGTCTGCCGGCCCCGCCAACGGCCTATGTATCTATAACACACACATGTATTCAAAAAGATATAACCCAGCTCTGTTGACCAACACATCACCCACTCACGCCAAAGGTCTGCATTACATATTTAATTACCTCAACAGACCAGAATGAACTATAAAAGAGTAGGATGGAAAAGTGGAAGGGGGGAGAGAGCGCAATGGAAAGAAAGAGGTAGTGGAAAAGGAATAACTGCAGAGCCGAGTGTTAAACGGGGGGAGTAAACAGATGAGTGCAGAGAAGAAAGATTGCTGACCTGGGGGCTTGGGAGCTGCAGAGTACATGCGTAATATTCCTCAAGCAGCCGTTGGTGAAAGGGTTAACGCCTCCTCGAAACTTCCCTGTCACCTACGGAGAGGGAGAGAGATAAAACAGTTGCATACCTAACAAAAACACATTAACCAGTGTAAAGCATGCCTGACTTATCTCAGTGATGCAGACCGTGATTTGCACAACCACCTCTGGTATGTACCTGTTCATTTGTGGTTCGACCGCGAGCCACCAGCACTATGTGAAACCCAGTCAGACCAGCGACTGGGACAAAAAACAGGCCAGCCACACACATCACACCCATACTGGTGGGGGGGGTTGTCAAGGAAATCACAAAAAGAAAAACCCCTGTCATAAGACACAGGAAAATCTATTCCAATGATGTGTTTTGTGTTTGAGTTCCATAATGTGTTGTGCATTTCTATGACAGACTTATACCAAGTAAAGGATACGTAACAGCAGCACCTGGCGTGTCCAACTCCTTTTGGTGGTGCAGGACATAAACCAAGCCAAAGCCAAATACGTTCATGATGTGGGTTGTGAGAGAAAGTAAGAATAGGAAGAAATAACGATAATTCCTCCGACCAATGCAGTTGTTCACCCAAGGACAATGGTGATCAAAATCCTAAGAATAAATAAGAAGATTAAAAGATATCTCTGAGAGGGAAACGATAAGGATAAGCAACAACTACAGTACATCAAAATCGCATGTCCACACAATTTCCACCTCCCACACACACACACACACACACACACGAAAACTAAGAATAGGACAGATCTAGGCTGTGTAGTCAAACCACACAGGAGTGTATAGAAGCCCACTGTGAAATTAGGACTTGCTATTGAAACTGAATGACATTTTAAACATGAATATATAACAATAATTTAGGTCATTTTATTAGATTAAGTGCTTAAACTCACGGAAACAACAGCTTTCCAAGACTGTGTTTCCCTGCCATTTAGTTTATAGGTTAAAAATGAAATAGCATAACCAAGACAACAACAGAAATTTTAATTAAAAGATTTTTAGCATACATAATTACAAAAATTATCCCATTTTTAATGAAGTTCACTCATAGCTGTATGATACTACTAATTCATTTCTAATTTTGAGCCACAAGAATACCCAGTCAACATTATTAAGCAGGGATAAATGTATAATTATGTACCTCCACACAGTTGTCGCACACTGAGCAGTGCGAGCAGCGCGGTGGTCGGTAGAAGCGGCACGTTGAGCACCACTTCATGCGCACCTGGATGCCTTTGATCTCCACTGTCTTATAGAGTGGAGCACGGAAATCATCCTCTTTATCCTCATCTTCCTCCGCTGCAGGCAACAGACACAACCTGAGATTAAACTTGTATCATAATAACCTAATAATCATGTCACAGGGTCTCTCTAAATTACTTTATAGGCAGTGAGTATTCCAACAAATAGTCTTATTTTGCATGTACTTTAAAAGTATTGCACATGCATTATTAGGACGTGACATTTTACTTTCTAGAAGTTTACCTCTGGGGAAGATTCCAGGATCCATAAAAGTGGCCATGCAGAAGTTGGCGAGGGTGAAGAGGAAGATTACGGCATTATATATAGGAATGACAGAGGAGAAATGCTCTGACAACCATGGGCACCTGGAGAGTGTTAAGTAGGATGGAAACAAAATTACAGTTAGACAAGCTTCCACCAATCCCCACACTTAGTGGTAAGATGTGGAAAGGAAAAAAAGTAACCAAGTAACATTTCACACTCCATCATCAACTTCTTATAAGCTTATGTGCGAGCTAAGCAACTGCCCACAGAAGCTGCTCAGTGGCAGAAATAGGAGACTGTGCTTGTGTTGGGGAGGTGACAGGTGTGGCTGCGATAAACTATGAGCAAATGTTCCTGAAAAGCTGTCAACTTACTTTGAATGAATAAACATTAAAAGAACAGCAAAATTTAAAAAAAAAAAAATGAATATAATGCATGTTGATGTTTACACATCGCTCCAGCATGTACAAACACATGTGTATGTACACACATGTAGGCCCTATAAAACCATGTTTGATATGAAACAAAACCAAGAAACACTCACGTGAAGCAGAAGAAGAGCGTCGTGGCTCCGACAAGGAAAGTGGTGGCTGCAGATACCGGGACGTACCGGCTGGGTCGAAATGGACGGGGGGGAGCAGAAGCAACGCCACCTACTCCTCCCCCAACCCCCCCACTGCTGAAGCCAGGCATCAGAGATAGAGAGAGGGTGGAGGAAGACAGAGAGAGGTAGCTATCTACTGTCTACCTGCTGTAAAGGGATGCTTTCCAGGTCAAAATGGCAAATGTGGTGTTCGTCTGGGAGGAGGGGCCATAGCTACTGACTGGAAAAGAAAACCAACACTATGCAAAGCAGCAACTAAAGGGAAACATGAGGGGTTTTCTGTGTCCAGAAACTAAATGTCTCCCAGTACTAATATAATCACTAAAAAGAGTGATTTTTTTTTTTTTTTACATAGCAATATACAAACTGCTATGTGTACAGCTTGTTGTAAATATTTAATTTGTGTGCATAATCTTAATAGAAGCTTATAAAAGCAAAACTATACAAGAGCAGTGTGATACAAAAATATGTATAGGTAATTCATAAATATTTTTGTATGGCTTTAATGGAACTGTATTTGGTGCAACAATATAAATAAATCTAATCTTCTACTGTTACTCCCTGGCACCAGTGCAACCGTAACACTGCTGTGCATATATGCGAAAGGACCAGCACTCACGCACACAACACTGGAGCAGCTCAGGGTTTACATTAATGCTCCATCACTGGGCTTCAGTTCTGATTATCCCGCTCAGTAAAAATGAAAAGACCAGAAAAATTAAAGAGGTAAGAGGTAGTGGGTGTACAGCCAACAGGCCGAGAGCAGAAGCACATGGAGGAGAACAGGCAGAGGATTGAGCGCAGCAGCTGCTGATGACTTCTGTGATCCTCCAGAGAAGGCTTATTTAGGCACTGGGTGGGTGGAAGAAACTGAAGATAGTGGCAGGAGGGAGAGTTCCAGCATTTCAAACTTAGTCCACAGGGGAAAACAACTAAACAAACAAATTCAGTTTTAAACCAGTTGTGGGAAGCCGCTTAACATCAAACTAAAGTCCAGCTGGGATTTGTTTTCAAGAAAGCTGCTATTAAAAAGAAAATAAAAATCATAAAAAAAAGATGTCTAGCCTTTTATTTACTAGGAAAATAACTCAAAAAACCAAGTGGAGTCCCCTGGATCTTCTGAGACTCCTGTTGTCAGTCTCTGTGTCGTTAAGGGCACAAAACCAACTCATTCCACATGGAAGCCCCGTGTATGTCACCGAGGTGTCACCACTTTTTGCTGGGATTGGGTCTTCCACCTCCAAATTCTCTGCAGATTGAGCTCTTTTCCCATACTGCGTCTCCTAAAGAAAGCCACGTAGAGCTTGGATGTCACATGGTTGGATGGATTTCACACCTTTTTTTCCCCTCAAATAAACAAACCAAAAACCCCAAAACAAACAAAAACAAAAAAAAGATCTTTGGCTCTTTTTCTTCTTTCACACTTGGGTTCTTTGTTCAAGTTGCTGGACAACCCTGTAAGAAAAATAAATCACACAAAAACTCAATGAGCAGAACAAAGACAGGACTAGAACTAATTTGTTTCAAATAATTAAAGCTTAAATGAGCCCTTGGTTCAGATCAGTAGTTTCCAACCAGTTTGTTCCCACAGTACACCTACATTAATAGTCCCACAAAGTCTATATAGCAAGATGAAGGCACTTCTAGCTGCAATTTTGCTTCATTGGAACACAGCATGCCACCTATAATTTAGTAGTTTGAATCACACAGAAAGTAATCTTTTTACCCCTCCTGCTATCAATCAGACCCTCTGACCTGTAGAAATATGGCAAATTAAAATCTTATTCATTATTTTTTTGTGTAGCTAGAACAATATTTGTGATGACTTCAGCCTCATGACAAGAAGGTCCTGGGTTCAACTCCAGTTTGAGACCTTTCTGTGTGGAGTTTGAATATTCTCCCTGTGTCTGTGTGGGCTCTTTCCAGATACTCTGCCTTCCTCACACAGTCCAAAGATAAGGATGAGATTAGGTTGATTCCTAATTCTGAATTAGCTCCCCTGCAATGCTGAAGTGAAGTCCTACCTGCCTTTAGGAAGACCATTTTGGAAACCCGAGATTAGAGTAATGGGTTTTTGATAACCACTATATTTGCATTACATTTATTATCTTTGTCCTATGTGGTGGCAAATTAAATCTTTGCATCTCTGACTGCCAATGTATAATACATCTCATACCATAAGCGTGGAATCTAGAATTACCAAATATGTTTGAAAAGATGTATACTACAATGTTTTGCAGGTAGCCTTCAATGTATTTCCTTGTTAAATCACAGGCCAAAGGTCTTAGTTTGATTTCACAACAAACAAGACTCACTGACCAAGTTCCTCCTTTCTCTACAAGCTTGCCTTAAGCAGTGTGGGTATTTCACCATAACCCCGTCACCACCTCAGTGCCCTCAGGTTGTCAGATGGAAATACCTTCCACGAAGGGAAACTGAAAACAACACACAGACACAACGATCTGTGGTAAAGATGCACGCCTTTCACACACACAATCACGCTCATACTCCTTAACTCCTGTAGAAAAACTAGTCTGTGAGTACACTGAAAACGGATCCGAAGCAACAGTGTAATCTGATCGTTTGGACACACCCCTTTCGTCAACAACCATCCGTACTAACAAATGGCAGAGAGAGGTGTCAGTAGGTAATAATCGCACTTGCCCCAAAACTACCCCCCCGACTATAATACATGTTAATCCTAAAATCTCCGTGTCGAGCATTGCTTATCATGTCACCGCAACAATCTACACATCGCATGCTACAACGTTAAGTGGCCGGTCAAGCAAATTTAATATATTTTCCGAGTAACAGTGACATACTCGCGCTTGATTTTTGCCGTCTGCTTTAAATCTACACCCCTAGACTGACTTTGACTTCATCTCAAAATGAAACGTTACACATACCAACCGTTAAACAGCAGGCCAGGGCACTGCTAGGATTCAGTCAAGACCAGCTAACGTTATCATAATCAGCTGCCAATACCGTGAACCTCATCAAAATACACACACCACTGTTTTAAAACCAAAAGCCGCCGAGAAGTAGTAGCCCGTGCGACCTACTAAAAACCGATTAAAACACGACTCATACTTGGAAATCACAGGATACTGAGTAGGTAATCAAACAGTGAGCTTTTACCTAGCCTCGAAAGTTTTTTTGCGACACTGTACGATCCTTTACCACAGCTATAAGAGTTAGCTTAACATTAGTTATCTGGCTAGCATGGGAGCTGTACAGTAGCAAATAGATTTTCATTAACAACTGACGAGACAACTGTGGCGAATTTCACCTGAAAAATGGCTAAAAAGAAGAGGTAAAACACACACCTAATCATGAACACACGAGGTGTCTTGCTTGTAGGGTGTGGGTCGATTCGGTCCTTCTTCAGTTAGCCGCTAGCAAACTACTTAGCTCGCCTGCTAGGCCGACGTAGGAATCCCGGAAGTAGCCCGTCAGCCCTCAGGTGGGGCAACCAGCCAATCACAGACATGGAAGGCGTCGACTCTGGGAAAAGAAAAACACTGTGCGTGATGGGCCAGTATTTTTTTTGTTTTTTGTTTTTTTTTTTGTTACTAGAAGTAATTCTATATAGATTAACCCTAAAAAGATTATGTATTATGTTCTAGGAACATGTGAGTTCTTTCATACACTTTCTGAAAGACAATAAAGTACGATTTGTATGCAACAAAACAAACAAGCGCTGCGCTTGAAGCAGGAATATTACACTGTAATGCCATAAATGTGAATAATGCAAATAGTTAAAGGATAAGGAAAATTGATGGTGGAATGAAGAAGTACTGGTAAGTGTTCAAAGGAAGAGGTTAGCGAAAAGAAAGTGGGAGACAGATAGTAGACAGGAGTTCCTAGTGGCTAGTTGGTAAAGGAAAACGCTTATGACACTGGACACTAAGGAAGGAGAGATTAAGCTGGAAAGGATGTGCAGCAGTTTGGATGATTAAGAATAGAGATGGAAATATACTTATCAGTGAAAGAGTGTATTGAGATGATAGAAGGAGTTCGTTTAAGAGCTTTGCGGAAAGTTAGTGAATCATGGGTTGGTTGGGTTCATGGTCAGGGTGGGTTTACATCAGGGATCTGCTCTGAGACCCTTCTTGTTTGTAATGGTGATGGACAGTTTGACATATGAGGTAAGCCAGGAGTATCTGTGGACTATGATGTTTGCAGATAACATTGTGATCTACACTTATTTATTATATACTTAGAGATATTTACACATATTATGCATCACACAGTGTTGTTTTTGTGTATGCTTATAACTCATGTTCCTAATGTTGTCATACATAGAAACGTATTTGTGTTGTTACTCTAAAAAATTAAAAGAGCATCTGCGTCTCAAATGTACTCAGTGTGGTTTGGTAAGCTGGTAAGTGTTTACAGAACAAATATTAAATGACCTGCTAGTGTAGTGCTCCCAAACAATCCCTAGCATGCTGGTACTGTGTGTGTTTTAATGAAGCCTACAGGTTATTATTGTTTGCCTTTCTTTTGTCAAAACAGAAAACCTACTGAATAAAACATATTAAATTTCTTTAGGAAAGGTTATAAAACTGCAAAGTATTCTCAGGTTTGATTGCATTAGAATTAAGTTCATTAAGTGTGTTCCATCCTGAGTTCATTATATATTGGGTATGTAGGTAATTAAAGCATTGTTTGTTAGTAACACATACTAACAATGGCAGAGAGTGTAATTAAAAACAAACACACAACTTTTTACATTTAAAAATTTATTACTCGAGAAAAAAATCTTTATGAAACAGATTATGAAGAAAAGTATTTTTTCGTTGCTTTGATAAAACATCCTTTTCTACAGACAGTGTGGTCTAGAATTTACAGCTGCTTTCAATTTCTATTAGGGACGCACCAATTCCCAGCTGATGCTAAAATTGATAATTAACATAACAAATTGGCCAATGGTTGGTGTGGAGAGTAATGTTTTGTCTTATTTAATTCCATCTTCTGTGCCATTAAACCAAAAATCTTCAGTATAAAAAACTGCTTCTATCATCTTATTGTTGAGTAAGTAGAAATTAAATCATAAAATGTATGAAACAGGCTAAAAACTGGATTAACATCAACGAAAAAAAAAAAAATTGGTGCATTCTGAATTTCAACACTTAAATAGTTTTCTCTGTAAAGTACAAACAAGATATCCTTAAAATAAAAAGGTAACCCAGCAGGACGTCTTCCCTCCAAGTCCTCTCCTCTGAGGGCCTGCTTCATTTCATATCCATGAAGCGAATGTCCATGATGAGCAGAGTATGCCTGGGCAGGGGTCTAGGTGCTGGGGAGAGCACCTTCATCACCTGTGCCTGAGTATCTACATGAGTCACCACAATAAAGCCACACACTGGACTCTCCACTATGCCCTTTCTGGCACCTTCATCTCCATCCTCAGCGCTGCTCACGCTTAGGACATGGTATGTGAGGTCTCTTCCTGGAGTAACAGGCACCAGCTTTAGCTGTGTGTCATCCTGGGACATTCCCAGTGGCAGGCATGAGTCCGGGATGGATGGAGCGCCAATTTTGTAGATGCGAACGTCTGAGAAACGCACTTCGTAAGAAAAGGGGTAGAAAGTGACTCCACGGAAGCCGTAGAAATACTCGCGGATCTTCTCATCCCGAGTATCCCGCCGACACTCCTTGGAGCGTTCCACGACTCCCCCGGACTTGGGTAGGAGCACAACCCGCACAAAGTGAGGGAGGTCTCTTTTGAGTTCATTGTAGAGCCTTTCATGGTCCAACACCAGAACCACATCCACCTGAAAGGTTGACGCACAGTGGACCAGAGCCTGGTATCCAGAGCCCTTCACCCAGCCACAGGTGTTAATGATGCAGCCTCCTACGCTGGCCTTCCTGTTCACTTCACAGCGCTGGGAAAACACCTCAGCCAGGCACGATGTCAGCTGCATATTGTGACAAAAAGATTTAAATGCTCAACAGGTAAAGACAATGTATGACAAATTTAAAGTTTTGTCTTCAGACTATGTCAGGAAGGGTCTAGACTCTTTCTTTTTTTACCTTGTTGTAAAGTTTGATGTTGGTCCCTGGACTAGTAGAGCCAAAGTGGTACACCAAAGGAGCCTGGACTGAGAAACCCTCCTCCACATCCGCTGGACGCTCGATGCAGAGCGCTGACACTGTGCCGGGTACAGACACCTGAAGGAGCAGATTTTTTTTTTTACTACTCAAACTGATAACAACTGCATTTTTTTTAGATCATCTACAAAAAACAGATAACCCAAAGCAGATTAAAAACGAACAAAACAAACATTCTAAGGTACACGATACCATCTGTGGAAGCACTAATCATGCTGGATCATATGAAGAAAGCCATTTTGTCTGTGTCCTACATAAAACACATGTCCTGTTCAGTAGAGTGTAATCAAATGAATAAAATAGACACTTTATTAACAGACATACTGTAATTTACAAACTTTGACCAAACTGCTTCATAATCTATATTACCAACAAAGGCACGAACGCCTATTTCCTTATTGTTCCAATTAGTAACTAGTATTTTCATTAAAAAAAATACTTGGTATTTTAACAGTTTTTAAATTTACACTGTGTTGAAAAAGTATTTTCCCGCTGCCAGATTTCTTAATTTTGGGTGTATTTGTCACAATTACATGTTTCAGATTAAACAAATTTTAATATTAGACTAAGGTAACCTGAGTAAATTGAAAAAAACAAAAAAACAAAAAACAAACAAACAAACAAAAAAACACTTAAATGATGATTTCATTTATTAAGGGAAAAAAGCTATCTAAACTTACCTGTGTGAAAAAGTAATCTGCTCCCTTATTGAATCATGAACTGAATCACTAACTATGATTAACCACATTTTCTGGAAAGCTGAGCTCAATTTTACTAGCCCAGGTATGATTACTACAAGACCTGTTGAATCAAGAAATACAGATCCTGTATGACAACGTGAAGTGGGCTAAAAGCAATACATCATGCTATGATCTAAAAGAACAGTTGTGAAACAAACTCTGACTTCCATGGGAGAGTTCAAATGAGAAAACCACTGCTAACAAAAAAATAAAGCAAAGGCTCATCTCACATTTGGCAGAAAACAACTTAATAATCCCCAAGACCTGTGGACTAATGAGATAAAAAGTGG
This sequence comes from Oreochromis aureus, assembly GCF_013358895.1. NCBI lineage: Eukaryota > Metazoa > Chordata > Actinopteri > Cichliformes > Cichlidae > Oreochromis > Oreochromis aureus. The sequence continues at coordinate 13,633,059 of NC_052943.1, read as the reverse complement.
AACTATTTTGATCAGCAGTCAAACATGGTGGTGGTAGTATGATAGTCTAGGGTGCTGTAATTCATGGAACCTCTATGCTCTCTATGAGAAAATCCTGAAGGAGGGTGTCTATCAGTTCAAGTGCACTTAGCTTATGCAGCAGGATAATGATACAAAACATGCCACCATGTCCACCTCTGAATTAAAGATTTTGGTGTGGCTTACTTAAAGCCTGGACTTAAATCAAATTGAGATGCTTGGAAACCCTCCAGTGTGGATAAATTAAAACTATTCTGCAAAGAAAAGTCATCCACAATTCCTCCAAAGTGATGTGAAAGTTATTCGCAGTTATTACAAACCTAAGTATTTTCTAAGTATTTTCCTGGAAATGATGGCACAACCAGTCACTAGATTTAAGGAGCAAATATGTTTTTCACACAAGGCCAGGAAGGTTTGGATAGTTTTTCCCTTAAATAAATGAAGGGAGCAATTCAGTGCTCTCAATTCTGTGCAGAAATCTTTATGTTCTGACGTTTATTGCATTAACTTGAATTAACACCAGTGACAGTAAACAACTGAAAGACTAATGTTCTTTTTCTTTGTACAGATATTAAAACAGACACCAGGATTTTTTTCCAGAACTTGTGAATCTGATAAAACAGAAAAAGCCACATGGACAGACCAACAGGGGGATCATCACAGCTATAAAGCTAAATAAACAAAGTAGATGCTGTACATGCTTTAGCATTACTTTGGACAAAATCAAGACAAACTGAGTCTGCAGGCTGTAATATGCAATATTCTAAATACCAGCCAACTGTTTGATATTTATAATGATAATTCCACTTGATCTTACCCCGCTCTGTCCAACATCCAGTTCCACGAATGTTGGCCTCCTTCCAACCCTCACAGCATAGCTGAGAAGCATCCGACACACCGTTGACTTCCCAACATCTGTCGGTCCCACCACCATCACCTGAGGGTCGATTTATTATTTAGTATTAATCCAAGAAGTATTCATGGGATCTGACAAGTTCCTGAATGAAGTAGTTCCCCAGTCAAACGTACCCTCGGTCCTCTCTCATTGTCACGCTCTGCTTGTTTTCTCATCTGTTCAAGGGCTGCATGTGTGTTTAGGTAGAGCAGCATGGGCGTATCCTTGGACACATAAGCAACCTGCGATGGTGACAGCAAGACGATGGTTATTTGTGGCTTTGCCTTTTTTACCCAAAGTAAAACACACAATGATGTGACTAAACGTAACACAACAGACACATTTGAACTTTCCCAAATCTGCAAGGATTCCCATCCACATGCTTACCTCTGGCTTCCCATAAAGATTCACACTGCAGCCTTGCCAAGTGAAAACCGCAATCTTGGAGCCTGGTCCAAATGTATACTTTTTGTTTCGGTTTAGCTCGGAGCCAAACACCTCAGCCATTCCTGTGAGGAGCTCCAGTTCAACTTGTTCAGCTGCTTCCCCCGACTCCACCTCAAAGCGAAGTTCAGTCTCCTTTTCCAGGTCATACCTGGTGCTGGCCTTTCCAGCTGCTGGAGCATCTTCACTCGTCTTTTCCACCCCCTCTGTTGCCATGACTGTCAACAAGAAACTTCAGGTTGCAATAACTTGGCAGAAGTAGCATGCTGAAAAGAAAAAGTTACATGCATACCATACATAAAGTAGTAATACGACAAAACATTACACACAGCTTCTCTAATAAAGCAATGCTTAAAGGAAAGTGTGTTAACACAGATGTTTATTAAGTATTTACAAATTAAAGTCACAAGCTAACTACTGAAGTCCCATAACTTTTTAATAACACTAATTTTAACTCTAGCATTACCCTTCACATTATTTTAAATTTGGTGTTTGAACATTGTATGCATAAAGGATAAACTTGACCACACAGAGTAACAGATCCAATTGTTTAAATATTGTGCTCGGTGTTTTCCGGCAGGATTATTCAATGTCAGATCACGACATTTTTTGAACATTTTCTGCTTGACCATTTTCGATTTCCCTGAAAGTTTTATGGTCCAAAGTTGGTCCATATATTTTCACATATTAATTCTTTGAAAAGGGTTTTCTATATATGAGACTATAAGTTCACAGCAATAATATAATATAACAAAACTTTGGACCGTAAGATTTTTATGCAACTCGATGTAGTCCAGCAGAAGGCCCACGATAATTTGAAATGGGAGGACACTTCAGTGATTTTGTCCTAAAACCACGGCGGTGGGATTAATCTTGGCTACCTGATAAGCCAAATTGCAAAAACACACCTGATTACGGACAATGATAGGTTCAAATAAAGTTGAGAGGGAAACCAGTTAAATCAACAAACCAGCTAGCGGAGCCACCGGGGGTAATTCGACCTTTCTAAGACTAGCAAAGGTCGAATGACTGCTTACAAACCCGTTAGATAATTCTCGCAACGTCAAGCAAAAGTCTAAAACGTAATAATTTGTAATATATAAAAGTTACGCACCAATTTCAAGACTTGTTGTAGAAAGAAATCGGTCCCGTGCTCATGAGGAACCGTTGAAGTGTCTGGTCGCGTGATAATGACGTCACATCCTGGCAACTATTAAAACAAAATGTTCGTTTGCCAAAAACGGAAGACTTTGAATCCTTTTTGTGTGTCTGCTATCCTTGCTTATATTGATATAAAAAACAAAACAAAATTTCGCAAACACTTAGCAGACGATCACTTTTTGGGTGTCATTGTGTGACGTCCTCACAACGCGACGTGTTTATATTAGTTTTGCATGTGTGACACAAAATTCATTATAGCATCTACTTTGTGACAGGAATGTTTTTCTACAAGAACTTTACTATGAAATGGGAAAATTCTTTATTTTGTTTCTTTCGAAGGCAAAAAATGAGGATGTATACTTTATAATAAACCCGTTAGTTATCTTAGCTAAATTTTATTTCCACAAATGCAAATACAACCTAATTTTAAACAGTACTATAATGATAGTCTATCTTACATAAAATTGATTAGTGGTTCACTTAATAAAAAGGCTATAAAAACAATTATTATTTGTACTAATTAAAAATTATCTGAATGTATGTAACGTTTTACATTACACCCCTGGCATATGTTAATTATGTTTCAATTTGTATACACTCTCTGTATACTGTTGCTTAATAAAGTTCTATTAAAAAATGGGGGGTGGGGGGTTGGGATGGCTTGATTTCATTCACACGAGAGACGCTTGACAGATAATAGATTACACAGATTAACAAATCTTCTTTCATTTCGCCACAACGGATTGTGTCTCTATCTCACTCTATCCCCAGCATTCTCCATGGTCACGCAAATCCTCTGCATGTCTTCCTTCACTACCTTCTCTGTGGTCTTGCTCTTTCCTCCTGCTTGGAAATTCCAGATTGAACATACTTTATCCAATGTACCCATTTCACATGTTCAAACCATCTCAGCCTTTCCTCTTTAACTTTGTCTCCAATCTGCTCAACCTCAACTGTTCTTCTGATATACTCATTTCTAAAGTCCAACAAGTGATTTAAAACTGTTTAAATACCTGCAACCATTTTTAGCAAATATTTACAATCACGTTTTGGCAGATTACTTTTTTGCATAACACTAAGACCAGAGCCCTCAAATTACTAATTAAGGGCACTGCTTGGGTTAATGCAATTACACAACCTTCTGAAATATGCTACAAGGTACTTTGTCAGCTGTTTAAAACTATTAACCATTTCAATTAGTAAAATTTACTTTATTTGCCAAAAGTTCAACACACAAAATGCATCTCTAGTTTTCTTCTCCACACTTCCTGAATTTAAATAAGAAAAACTTTCCATAAAACAGATGAGTGTTTGGATAGACTTATAACAAAATACACACAATTACCAAAAAAGATTTTATTTCTCAAAAAACAAAACAGACATAAAACCACCACTGAACTTTTGTGAAACAACAGTAAACAGCAGTAATGTGTCAGAGAAATGCTTTGGCTCGGCTAAGCTCCACTAGGTGTCACCGTGCACCCAGAAGATGGCAGCAGTTAGAGCATGGCTCATCAGAGGAGGGACTGAGAACATCTCCTTGGTCACTTCTCGTCATTTTTGCTTCCACTGGCTGCATCTCCAGAATGCTGGGCTGCAAATAATATGGGAAACGTTTTGTTAAAAAGACACTTGTACGCAACTGTTGTTCACTGAATAGCTGCATTACAATTCATACTGAAGACATTTTGACTTGATTCTCTTTACAGGGCTACATAAGTTAGCAGTTTAATGTGAAGAAAAAGTAAAGTTGCATTTTCTTATTTTGTATCTGTTTGTTTTATGCATTCATTATTCAGTCAAACTGCTTTGCCAAACCTTCACTGGGTGTCTAAGCCTTCAGAGCCTCCTGCAGAGCAGAAACTACCACTTCAGGCTGTGGAAACTTCAGCTTACGAGGTGGGCCCTTCTTTATTCCAGTCCACAGAGATGTTTCTTTAGGAATCGGGAAGAAAGTGTCATTTGTATCATTATTTTACACTGAAGGATCCATATTGCTGAGTAAGCGTGTTTACCTTTGCCCCCGTCCTGCAGAGTGATCTCGAAGCTGTTCCTGCGAGGTTTCTCAGGGTTGAGGACCACAGTCAGTTCAGGGCGGGCAGCCAGGAGGGCGGATTTCACCTCCTCAGCATTACGCCCGTACACTCGTCAGCTTTTACTGCCAGAAGTGAGACATCAAGATTACACCTTGTTGCAGATTTAAATAGTTGAGTTACAAAGTGAACTGTGATGTTATCCATTTTGCTTCTGGTTTAATAATAATATAAACAGATTTCATGAGAACCATTGTTTTTTTTCCACCTAATCAATACATTCACCTCTGATACTTAAACACTTGGATTTTTATTTGTGATTAAGTATTTTAAAACAACGGCTATATTTACTCACTTTACATAAAAGCAATTAGCATTTTCTTCACCACTGATTATAATGTGATTAAAAAAAAATACCAGTGTTCAATGACAACCCTGAGGCCTTCCTGGCTGCTTTCATCGTCTCCTCTGCCCTTCTTTTCCTCCACTGAAGGTTTCTCCTCCTCTACCTGAACTTCTGCTTTGCGCTTCTTCCCACCACGACCTAAAAACACACATGCGTAGTTTTGTGTTTGGCTATTTCTTGAATTTGTGTCTCCATATCTCATTTATCCTCTGTCCTTTTGACCATGACCCAGAATTCAATCAGACCGCACAATACTGAATGGAAAATTTCTAAAAACATCAATAGGACAGAGAAGAGAGTAGCCTGCACAAGAAGCTACATTTCAGGACTCAAGGGTGTATCTGTAGTGGCAGCTTGTCAAAAAGTGAAATTCAAAATTCACAATCAAAAGGCCAGTGATGCACAATGTGCAAGTAAAGTATGTAGGCAAAAGAAGTCAATTTCCCAAAAGAAAAAATACATGCAGTTCATCGATTTACTTGATCCTTTGCAAGCAGCTGGCTCCTGTTGCTTCCCTTGCCATGGTTAAATAAAACCATAGGCCCTCCCTGGTGCATGCTGGTCCTATGCCCGCCCACCTACCTACTTATTTAGCCTGAGGTGTCTTTGGCCTTACTAGAGTCTTACAAAAGCCCAAAATAAAGCAATCATCCATCCACCATTCCATCCATCTTCTTCTGCTGCTTATTCAATTCAGGATTGCAGCTGGGCTGTGAGACTCCCAGCTCAAATAGGGCGACAGGGAGTTTACACTGTGGGCAGATCGCCAGTTTGTCACAGGACTCCAGACGAACTAAACAACACAACCATTAAACAACGAACCACTACATAGCTCCAACAGTAATCTTTTCAAAGGTTTAAACAGCTGGAAAATACAAACCTTGGTGGGAAAAGAGCTCCTTAAACAACTAGTTCTTTCTGTTTAGGTTACATGAGATGGTCACTGAATTGAAATAACGGAAGCCCTAAATACACAAAGATGCAATTACCACCGTTACATTTGAGGTCTTACAATACAGCAGTACAAAATAATTTCGGATGCAGCTGTGCTACATGTCATATTTAATGTATAACATAATAAAATGAAGTAAAGAGGTCTGTTTTATAAATGCCCAATGCTCCAACTCCTCCTGTCATGCCCTTGGTGGGAGGAGAGTGAGTAGAGGAGGACTCAGGCACGTGCAGGCTGAGAAGTTTCATAACCCAACAGATAGTAATAATAATGACCCATTTAATGCGTCGTTGCATAATAAACATGGTCAGAAAGGTCAGCGCGCCGACTCCTGCTAGATTTAACGAGTTCAGAAAGTGAATAATGTACATATCTTCGCAGTTACTACTTTGCTCCTGCATGTAGCCATTCAGCTAAATGACCTACAAAGACAGGCAGAAACAGTCATGGGAATGATAACCGCTGCATCAAAATGATACAACCCTCTTCCTCCTCAGTATATCAACCGGAGACAAACTCCGTTACAGCTTTTGTTGTAGAAAAAAATCACGGTATTGTTTACATTCCTATAACACACACCCACCTGCTTTGGACGCCATTGCTGTTACAAAACTTTGGCGCGCGCATGTCGACTGTACCAATATATCTGGGAAGGGGGTTTCAGTTTGGCTGGACGAAACCATTAATAGGAAGTTTTCCGAGCATGAATGAAAATGAGATCTACCGTTATTATTTCTAATGTCATAAATGTGTTAATATAACTACTGTAATTTAACTAAAACTGCATTTAAAGTGCAAATACAAACCTTTTGTTAAACACCTACAGCAATAAAGTGTTCTTTCATTATCTTTGTAAGTAGCTATATACATATATACATGAACAGGAACATGTTTTTTTTGTATGGTGACAACACACTTAAGCATATACAGTTAAAGCAGTGAATGAGTGTTACCTGATTTAAAGGGTTATGCGTGTTGCTGCCTGAGTAAATTAAACATGTTTTTGTGTTTATCTCTGTCCTGCTGATTTACATTTAGGAAAAGGTCAAAAGTGCAACACGGTGATGTGGTGGTTACCACTGTTGCTTTGCAGAATGAATGTCCAGTCTTTGATTCAAGCAGTCTTCAGCCTCTTCCCAAAGTCCAAAAACATGCATTGGGTTAAGTTAATTAGACTAACTGGCGATTCTAAATTGGCTGTAGGTGTAAATGTGAATATTAATGGTTGACTGTTTCTCCATTTTAGCCCTGCGATAGATTGGTGATCTCTAAAGGGTGTACCCTACCTCTTGACCAAGGACAACTGGGATGGGCTTCAGACTCCCTGTGACCCATAATAAAGAAAGTGGATGGATAGAAAAACCATCATTTATTGTTGTATCAAGTCATCCAGTTGAGCACAGAAAAAAATCATTCTTGGACAAAACAATAAGTCTTTGGCTAGGGTAAGTAATAAATCTAAAACGTAACTAAGAAAATCTCTAATTTACCAAAACAAATATAAAAGCATTATTAGCATCATTATGCTCCACCAGATGACCTCATGCGTCCAGAAGATGTCAGCAGTTGGCACTTGACTCATCAGAGAAGGGACTGAGAACATCTCCTTTGTCACTCCTCGTCATTTTGCTTCCACTGGTCACATCTCTCGAACGCTGGGCTAAAACGTAAACATTGGACAAAAATAATCAGTTCTTGCCAATAAACACAGACAAAGCACATTTTCATCAACAGCTCAGCATAGCCTGAAGTTTTCCACAAATAATATGTATGGATGTTTGCCTCAAAATAAAAGAATTATAAAAGAAGAAATATCTACAACGTGTTTCAATTGACAGCCAAATTAAATTAGGGGGAACGTACATCTCTTACTTAATCTGTAGTTGATGTTTTATGTGCGACAGCTTTGACAAACTTTGGCATCTGCTCAGCTTTCAGAGCCTCCTGTAGAGCAGCAACTACTACATCAGGCTGAGGAAACTTTAGCCTAGCAGGCGGACCCTTCTTTATTCCAGTCCACAGGCATGTTTCTTTAGGAATCAGAGAAAAGAGGAACAACGTCATTTAGATGATTGCAAGTAGGAAATATTTTTAACTTGAACATAACAAAACAATGCTGGCTATCCAAACCAAGTCCTGTGATAATACAGAGTGAGTGAAAAACCAAATCACATGCTTAACAATCACTGTACGGTGGATGTAGCTACTATAAACATTGATATTTGTGCAACATTAAAGGGGTGGGTTAATCTTGGATATTTCTTTTCATCTTCCTAACCTTTGTCTCCATCCATAAGAGTGATATCGAAGCTCTTCTTGCGGGGTTTCTCAGGGTTGAGGATCACATGCAGTGCAGGGCAGGCAGCCAGGAGGGCAGATTTCACCTCCTCAGCATTATCCCTATACACTCGTCAGCTTTTACTGCAGGAATCAACAGGTAAACTATAAGGTAGCCATCACTCCAGGGGAATGAGGTGCTTTTATTAGAAAAGTACATCTAAGAAAGTACTAAGCCCAACGACAACTTTGAATGCAAAAGAGAAAAAAACTTTCTTTTCTAATAGTAAAGAATTATACTTGATTTGATTTGATTTATGACTAAGTCATAAAATAATTGCATAACATAGCATACTGTTATAACATCTAAACAGACGATTTGCTGTTTAAGTACCACTTTGTAGATGAAATACTCAGTTGCATTTGTCAAAAGTTGTTAAAAGTTGTTAGAGTTGTTAAAAGTCATCTTTTTTTCAATTAAGCACCCACACACATCACGACCCTGATAAGCATAAGCAGAAGAGAATGGATGGATGGTTTTTATATTGTAAAATTGATTTATGTTAATTCCTTAAGATTATATTACCTAAAAAGATGAATCAGCTGCAGCTGATTGTTTTTAAACTGAAATTTCAGAAGCAAAAACTAAAAATGAATAAACTATCTAATAAGTAGTCGGTGGAGTCAGTGATCCTGCGTGAATTAAACCTTTCTTCCTTAATAAAAGCTTTAAAAATAAAGGTTTAAATTAATGTTAGATTCATTTATTTAACAACAGCAGTGGATGATCTGAGTATTTACTACACTGCTTATAATCATGTGATTAGTGTATTCACCAGTGTTCAATGACCACTCTTTTCCCTTCTTCCTCTCCTCGCTCCTTCTTCTTCTCTGCTGGTGTTTGCTGCTCCTCTGCCTCCGCTTTGCGCTTCCTCCCTCGACGACCTGAACGGCGCACGTGCTGTTACGTGATGGTTTCATAACGCAAAGCGGCTTGCATTGTGTTGGAGAATGTAATGTTGGATAAGGCAGGGGAGTGAGCGTAACCTGCTACATTATTAAATGCTCAGACATTTCATGTGAATACGTTAAAAAAAACAACGCAAAATGTAAACATTTGACCAACTTTCTCCTGCTGATTTTAACTCCGCAGATAAATTCCAATCCAAACCGGACAGCTGCTGTAGCTATAGACTGTATACCTATAACACACCGTGCAGTGTGTGTGTGTGTAACATCTGGAAACAAACTTATCTCAATGCTGCAGTGTAGCATTTAGGATTCACACACCTACCTGCTTTCGGCGCCATGGCTGTTACAAAACCTTTTAGCTGGAGGTGGGTGGATCGACCCAAATTTTGATCGTATCGATACCACTGCTGATATTGGCATCAGCTCGATACTAGTGCAACAGGATCGATACTTTGTTTTACCCTCTAAGATCAGTGTGTAGCCCACTAAATTGTGTTAAATACATTATTATTATTATGCAAACCTCAAATGTGCACTAAAATGTCTGAGCCTTTTTGTGTTGCCTGTCATTATGTTATTTTGTTTATCTCTACTCACTCTGTAATAGCTTCTCATATTGTAAATCAGCAGGTCCTCACTTTGCCACCATAAAGGAAGACAGACACACTTAAAGGTTCGAAAACACAACAACTCTGTGCTTTGAGTCATGTCTTGATTGTTCTCAGTGGTAGCAGTTTTAGTTGCCTTAGTGTTTTCCTCCATCTGCCTTACCTTTTTGTTGGCGCCTGTTTTCTCTCTGTCTTTTTGTCTTAATATTTTGCTTTTTGGTTGCCTCCTGTTTTACTTTGAAGGTTAGTTTTCTTTCATGTGTTGCGTCAGCTTGACTGTCACCATTATTTTATTTTGACTCCTGTTTGTTATTCCCATCAACCTTTAGTATAAAAATAGTTTCTTTGTCCTTCCCCAGTTATTTGTTCTTACTCCCTGTCAGAGGTGGAAAGTAATGAAAGACAAATACTTTGTTACTGTACTTAAGTAGAATTTTCAGGTATGTGTACTTTGCTCAAGTATTTATTTTTCTGACTTTTTTTTACTTTCACTCCCTCTTTTTTTTAAACAAATATCTGAACTTCCTACTGCTTACATTTTTCTTTTTAAATGCTTAAAAAAAGGTTCCTCTGTAGCATTTATACTTGGGAAAGAGTGCAAGTGTTAGGTTAGGTTTAAAGGTAAGAACTGCTCAGTGACACTTTATAAACTGCAAATTGAAAGCTTGCGTGTGATGTCATCATTTCAATCACAGACTGGATATTCCTACAAAACAAACAAAGATATACTAACTTTGTGTTATTCAAGTGTCACGTATAAAATCCTGAGTAGTTTGCATGGGATAAAGAGGTTAGCTTGTCGTACTGTGGTGAATTTATTGTAAAGAACTGCACTGAACTGCTGCACAGTATCTGTGGTGCCCATGGTCAGCGTCAGTTTACATCAACTGTAGTAGACTAATTAACAATTAAGATGATGCTGATGATCATTCACCCTAGTATAAAGACAATATAAATAGTATACTGTCAGTGTAGAAAATGGAAGTCAGCTGAGATAGCTGTGAAAAATCTTCTGACATCTGGTTGAATTCAGTTGTGTACATCCACAAAGAGCAGCTGGTCAGCTGAACACACTTTACACGAAGTAAATCTACTGAAGCTCATATTAAAAATTATTGTGAGTAGTTATTCTTTTCCCCCTGCTGACCCACTACACATATCTTAGGATTTTCTAACCTGCCGAATCTCACTGTAACGCCTGACTGTACTTAGTTTAGTGTTTAAGTGTGGAGGCACAGTTACCATAAATGTAGCAACGGAACATTTTTTAAAATGATCTATCTTTGCTTATGTCCCACAGAACAGATTCAAGCTGAGTACATTCATTAGAATTAGAATTATTATATTAATACTGCACAAGGTTCAGTTACCTTAGTACAAAAATGCTTGGTAGAATTGTCCTTCAAGCTATTTTTTACTTTCTTACTTTGAGTACATTTCAGAGCCTGTACTTTTGCCACCTCTGCTCCCTGTGTTTTCTCTCTGTGTCCCTCGTGTGCAGCTCTGTATTTTTGATGTTCTTTGGACTTCGTTCAAATAGTACATCATCTGAAGTTGGCTGGTGATTAGAGCATTGTTTATGTACAATGATCCGTATAATGTACAATGAGCGGCTCAGCAGGCCTAGTTGCTCGGTGGATAAGACAAAGAGGCTTAAGACATGTAACAGATTTGCTGTTTTTTTAATTAAATCAAAGCTTTTAAATTGTTTCATGCAATTAACATATTTAAATAAATAATCTATGGCTACAGATCTATGACTCAGCCTACTGAGCTGTCTGAGCCGTAGATAAAGCGCTGGGACCCAAGTTGACTGACTTTTTGGACTCGTATTTGCGTCATCCCGTTCTGCTAAAACCTGTAAAGTTTTTATTAAATCCGCTTTTCTGGCTCTTCCAGAGAAAGCTCTTCCTGTTATCCTCTGTAAACAGGGAGACAGATGAATGCGGGTCCCAAGGGCTCGTCGCCCATATTCTCTAATAATTTTGTACGATTCCCAAATGTGGACTCGTGCGGGATGGCTGAGAGACGGCATCCAAAACAAACAAGAAGAAAAGTGAGAGAAAAACCCTGCAGAGCACCAGACGGATGTGTTTGCCTACTCCAAAGTCAGGAGCAAATATGGTGTTACCGGAATAGCAGTGTCTCTCACAGTGGCTCTGGAAGTCATATTTTTGGGCACATATAAAGCAATTGTCAAAAGGACGTCACAAGTTGCGTCTGTGCCAAAAAACATGGGCTATACAGGCTCCCAGTGGGAGGCAGAGTGACTGACTCACGACAACTGCTCATCTAATCACTGTGCTTTTGTTCTCCTACTTACAACAAACTCAAGACTCACACTTCTTGGGTTTTACTCTTGTTGTCTTTGTCATACGATGACATCTTTCACTCTTTTTGAATCAGATCAGGCAGAGGAAAAAAAAAAAAAGCATGCATCAAATCTCGAGTGCTTCTTTGGCTCCCAGCAGGCTCTCTATGCAGCCTGTCGCAGTATATTTTTAGCTGTCTGCGTAAATGTTCAGAGGAGTGGACAGATCTTCAGACAGATGTGCCCTGTCGTCACCCCGATCTCCTCTTTTTGCTTCGAAGTGACTCAAGGCCGGATGCACAGGGCAGCAAGCCTCCATATCGCATAAATTCTCATGCATGTTCATAGATATTTCTGTGCATGCACACACAAGCAGAGGAGCAGTGCCAGAAGGCTGACGTTTCATTCATGAATCCAATTCTTATTTATGGCTGCATCTTATCTGACTTCTAACCTGTTCAGCTGTCAAAGGTCTATTTTCTATTTTATAAATTTTATAAATTTTCCGTAGTTTCTTTGCTTCAAGTTTAATGAAAACTCTAAGAGCATAAGGCCTGGTCCCAAAATTTGCCCACAGTGACTTCCCACTTTGGAAAATGTCAGAAAATGTTACACTTTTAACTGCTATTAAATTTATTTATGAAACCGCCTTTTTTATGTGGATATACTACACGTGTAGCATGCATTACATTGTTAAGTAAAAATTTATTTAGTTGTTTAGCAACATACATAAACATACATAAAGTAAATAAAGTTTGTTTTCCAAAAATAAATAAATAAATAAATGAATAATACTTAATAATAGTTAGGCAGCCTACCGTACCTACCGTAATCCCGGTAATCTGTAATTATGACTTCAGCTAAGAAACTCAGACAAGATCAGCATGAGAGATGTTTACTTTGATTACACAAACATTATGTAGGAGTTGGTAATTGATAATAGTAGAATATATATATACAAATAGATAATAGGTATTTATTTGTAAATAACTGGGCACGAATAACATGAGCTTGTTATATAATAATAATATAATATAGTATATTTCTAACTAACGTTGTTCTTTTTGTCAATTTCTGACCAATAACTTATTAAGTTGTCCTTAAAAACTTTGGTGGATGTAAACCAAATTTTAATAGAATTTTTTCCATGACCCTACTCCATACCCAAACAAAGCTTTATGAGAATTCATTCAAAACTTTTGGAGCTGTCGTGTTTTAAGGATAGAACGATTATGTCCTTGGCTGAGGTAATCGTGCTCAAGTGTTGAAGGGTTATGGTCAGGGCCAAAACTTGACATTTTACATCCACAAGAAGCTAGTATAGGGTAGCAACAAAAAGGTCTTGGGTTCAAATTTCTGTGTGGAGTTTGTGCATTCTCTATGTTGGTGTGGATGGGACTGGGAGCCTGTTTAGGGTGCACTCCTCCTGTCGCACCCACGATGCGAATTTGATAAGGGGGAGAATTTCTAGTAAAGTATGGATTTTATACCCTATGCAATATTTTTGTTTTGTTTGTTTCTTTTTAAAAGTAAAATCATGTGCTGTGCAGCAGGTTTTGGAGCCAGTATGAACGACTCGAGAGGCAAAAATGTGAACTCAAAAACTGCTTTGATGCAGGAGTTATTTCAAAATCTCAAACATACAAATTGAAGGAAGCGCTGGAGCCAGGAATACAAAACAATAAGAATCTGGGCTAAACCATGGAGAGGAAAGATGTATTAAGGCAATTTTCAAACAATTTTCAAACAATGAGAGAGAATATTCAGTGGAAAACATCCAACCTTCCCAGCAGTGGACATCCCAGTAAACTCACCCCAAAGCCAAAGAAACTGTAAAACCTCCAAGAGTTACATGTGAGACCCCACAGGCATCAGTTATAGGCAGAATTTAGAAAAAAGACTGAAAAAGCATAGTTTGTTTGTTTTAGTCCCAATGAACATATTCTAGAAACATAGTTTTATGTTAATATTATATTATTTGTACAGTAACATAAATAGGGAGCACATAACTTCAGGAAACATGGAGCAAGGAAACACACAGCAGTGACTGAGGATGCGACAAAGGATCAGAGGAAGACAATTTACACACATGGTAATGAGGTGAGGGATAAATAAGTGGGAGACACAGCAGGAATAAATCAGGGATAATGAGAGGGCAGTTAAACTAGACATGGTGCAAATGAGACAAAGAACTAACTAAAAAAAGTGATATAAGATGAAACACAGAGATGGGATTTGACCAGACACGGGAAAATAAGGCAAGCAAGGAATACAATATGAAGTGAAACCAAGAACAGAATGAGAGGGGAGAACCAAATGCAAAGAAACACAATCAGGAAACATTATTTAAAAAAAGCCAAAAGCTCAGAACTGGGTACTTGACTCAGGACCCCGAATACATGGACAACTGTTCAAAGAACTGCAAAAGTTAAAAGAAGACATATTTAATTCATCGTAAGCTTTCTTTTTTGATATTTAGTAATTGTTTGGGAGGTTTCCCAGTTACTCCCTCCTGCTTGGCAGCTCTTTGTCTAGTGAAACTCCCACAGGCAGCAGGAACATTAATGTTTAGTGTGTGAACTCATAGGCAGCCTCTCTCTCTTTCCTTGTTTCCACCTAAAATGATTTATTCATTCAGTCTTGCTTTTCTGTTCAGGAGGAAGGCTTTGCCGTCCAGCAGGCTCAGGTTTTCACGTGCTGGTTAATAGAAGCTGGCACTGCTGTGTAACAGCACTGCAAATGATGTTTGTCAATTATGGATGTGATAGGTTCGCTTTCCTGTTGACTGCAGCCCTGCACTCTCGACCATTCGACTGAATTCTTTTGCAGGGTAAATATTCAGCACACAGTGGGAGGAAATAAATCGGCTCCATCCTTCTGAAATTCTTCCCCCATACATTTCATTTCCTTCCGGCCTCCTTTGACGTCAGGGTGTGAGTCTTGGTTCATCCTCTGCAAATACCACGTGTGAAGGTGAACGTCAGCAAACACGACGACAAAACGCAAACTAAAACGCCAACTCATGCGGGCCAACACGCAGGCTTATTCAAGACAAGCGTAGACAGCCACATGGAGGATACTGTCAGGGAGAGAGAAGTGCCGGAGTGATGGGTTTCAGACAAAGACTGAGTGACAGCAAATTAAAAGGATGCAAGCACACAAAAGAGAGGAATAAAAGCAGAGGCAGCAGAAGTTAGATAGAGAGTTGGGGGAGAATGAGTGGGCACGCATCATCGAAGTCTGACGATCAGAGAAATTCTGGCTGCTAATGGCTTCGTTCCTGCACCGGAAAAACACTAAATATGTCCCATGACCACCCAAGCAGCTGCTTTCAGCCATGGAGGGCAACCGCCCACAGTTCTGCCATGAAATAGGGACTCGGAAATATGGGAAGGGTAATTACATTGGTCACGATGAAAGTTTTTCTGCAGGTGGTTATCACTGGCAGGAAAAAGCTGAGGGGAGTAATTTAATACTGCTATCTCATCTCCTCTAACAATAGTGTGAAACTGTGACACACAGTAAAAAGTCCTTTTACATAACCAAAGCTCAAAACTGCGTCCAAAGTAGTTTTGTCACAGTCATACTGTGAAATACTTTCTGACCTGGTAACTGACTGCATCTAGAAATATTGTATCTGTATCTGTTTAACACAACAGCAGAGATATTCGTTATAGCAGATATTGAAAGTAATTAAGAAAACACAGATAAATGGAGTTTAAAAACCCCCCTCAAACTTACAAAAATATCCTTATTTTCTCTCTTTCTTGCAGTCAGAAGAAATATAAAGTATTACCACTGTCAGATGTGTGAAACTACACATCTGGAAAAGCTCAAGAGGAAACGTTTCAGTTAGAGCAGGGCGATATGGCCAAAAATATTTATCACGATATATATTTGAAAATTTGCGATAACGATATAACTGACGATATAATTGATGCCAGACAAAATACAACTCCACAACTTTACCAGTGCAAAAAAAACCCCCATCTAGAGCAGGGCGATATGACCAAAAATAATTATCACGATATACATTTGAAAATTTGCGATAACGATATTACTGACGATATAATTGACACTAGACAAAATACTTTACAACTCCACAACTTTATTAGTGCAAAAAAACCCATCAATGTATTTTCACTTAAACAAGCAGCTGTTTTTTATGTGCAATAAAGTTATATAAAAATGTAACAGTGCAAATTCCTCGCTGACAGTTTAACCAAAAGGCATTTCCAGTGGAAACTGGCCGACATATCCTCAGCATAACCATGTATAATATCCACAAAACTTAAAAAGAGGTTATACACACACAATACGGTAATATTATGTTGAAGCACAGTACGTATCACTCCGCGAGGCGCCTGCGTACGATAGCCGTAATGCTCCGACAATCCATCAAGCCGTGCGGCTTCGTAGCTTAGCAAAGTCGTACTGAAACATTTGACAGATTTTCGAGCGCCGTGTACATAAAATCGTTTCGAGGTCAGTAAACACAACCAGAATTCATACATAAGGCACACGGGATTATAAGGGACACTGTCGATTTTCAGAAAAATCAAAGGATTGATTTTAAGTGTGCCGTATTTTCCAAACAACACGGTAATAACGACGGCCTGCTAGCATGCGCTACCAAAAATAGTGCTTTGTTGTGTATCTGACGGACGAAAGCTAAACCAGTTCCACACCACTGAAGTTGCAGCATTTTTACAAACCAGTTCGGGTTCATCTGTTTCATTTAACGATCCACTTTCGCTCTTCTCATTCTGCGTCGCTGCCATGTGCGTATGTAAACATAGGCACTGCGCATGCGCGTTTTACCCATATTCTATCGCGATATTTCATTTTCCTATCGTTGCCCAACATTATACCGGTATTACCGTGAACGGTATGATATAGCCCAGCCCTACCCCCATCCATTTATTTTCACTTAAACAAGCAGCTGTTTTTTTTATATGCATTAAAGCTATATACAAATTTAACAGTGCAAATGCAAATTTCTTGCTGAAAGTTTAACCAAAAGGCATTTCCAGTAGAAATGGGATGACATATCCTGAGCATAACCATGTATAATATCCACTGTAGTTAAAAAGAGGTGCTTTGCAACATTAAACTGCAGTGTGCCAAATAAAAAAGCCAAATATGTATTTTTCGGACCATAAGGTGCACGGGATTATAAGGCACATTAAGCGAAACAAAGCAGTCAGATAAATCAAACTTTATTCAACTCATTCTTCTTGCTTCCTCCACTTCTGTACCATTGATTCATTAATGCTGTATTCTATCACAGCTGCTCTATTCCCATGTTGTTGCAGTATATTAATGACTAACCTCATATTGTGGATGGATTATCTCAGTTGTTCTCCTGACTGAAGTTTGGTCCGTTTACAGCATCCTGCCATGCGATTGCATTTGTCCCTAACCACCAGGAACCCTCACGTTAACTTTTAT
Source organism: Oreochromis aureus (assembly GCF_013358895.1). Classification (NCBI taxonomy): domain Eukaryota; kingdom Metazoa; phylum Chordata; class Actinopteri; order Cichliformes; family Cichlidae; genus Oreochromis; species Oreochromis aureus. Next base: position 13,615,531 of record NC_052943.1, on the reverse strand, counting down.
CGAGTGGAAAAGTGTTAGCGTTCATCCTCCAGCTTCACTGTTTATGTTATGCTAGCATAGCTGTGTCGCTAGCGATCACGTACCACATCATTATATACCACCTAGCCCAACTTCAGTAACCCTACAAACGTCACTGCTGTTTAGTTTCCTGTCTTCATTTATGTTGGAAGTGATAGCAGAGCTGTACGTTTGAATTTTTTCAGAAATCTCTCAGTCAGAACATGCTATATCATGCTTAGGTAACTAGCGAAACTAGCGAGCTAACTTCCGCTAGCTTCCTGCTAACTTCTAACTCCGTTAAATGTAATAAATTCTGTTTTCATGGATGCCTGGATGTTAAACACCTGGTAAAGCAGCAATGCTGATCGTTTTATTAAAGATGAAAGAATTTAGACAGTTTTTAACTCTCAGTGATGCTGTGTGTTCGTTTGACTTTGGGACCTGAAGCGGACGGAGTTTAGGACCCAGATTACTCCCAGATTTACGAGCACCTTAGTCCGACAAATACGGTAATAACGACGGCCCGCTTGCATGTTCTACAAAAAAATGTGCTTTGTTGTGTATCTGACGGACAAACACCAAACCAGTTCCACATCACTGAAGTTGCACCATTTTTACAAACCAATTCTGGTTCATCTGTTTCACTCAACAATCGGCCATGTGCGTACGAAAACAAAGGCACTGCGCATGCGCGTTTTACCCATATTCTATCGCGATATTTCATTTTCTTATCGTTGCCCAACATTGTACCGGTATTACCGTGAACGGTATAATATGGCCCAGCCCTAGTTTCAGTTCAATATTCAACAGCAAATTTCAATGAGATGTACATTCACCTGCCATTTTATTAGGTACTTCAGGGCCTTAATTCTTTGTGACATAAATTCAACAATGTGCTGAAAACATTCATCAGAGATTCTGGTCCATATTGACACGACAGTATCACATAGTTGCTGCAGATTTGTGAGCTCTACATGCATTAATACACTGAACTGCTGTCATGTGATTGGCTGATTAGACATTTGCATCAGCAAGCAGTTAAAAAAGGCATACCAGAAAAAAGTCACTGGTGAACACATATAACTCACTAACTCATTAACACAGGGCCTTTTGTATTTTCTTATACCACATAATGTTTTTTTCACTCACTCTTAATTCTTATAAATTTATGTTGCAGGATTAAATATGAAAAATGATTTTTTAACATTTTAAATATGAAATGATGATTTCATGAATTATTATATTAAGAGGCATTTAAACCTTACACAGACATTTACAAATAGACACAAATATTTATAGTAACGTTTTCCTGTTTTTTTTTCCATGTCACATTGGCAATGAATTAGCTTAGCTTAACTAGCTAGCTAGCTAACCAACCTAAAAAACAAACAAAAAACCAAAACAAGGTGAAACATCCACATTGCCTCTGTCTATTAGTAGGTTATTGCATTAAAAAAAATCTTAAGAAAGTTCCCAAATGATTTATTTATTTACAATATTTTACAACAACTTAACTATAATTTATGAAGCCAAGTAGAATCTTACCTAAATACTATAAAATGTTCCAAGTTACAGGTTCTCGAACTACATAGAAGTAAGTCCAATATTTTTCAAGGGTTATTATGGAGGTGGCTGTGGAGGTGTAGGAAGACAGGAATGTCTATCAATCCCTGTCTCCTCAAATCTACATGTTGAAGTTTCTTGATGTATATGTGTGAGTGAATGTCTGAATGTTAGACAAGGCACTTACACATAGAAAAAAAAGTGCTTGTATGAATGTCTGTGATGTGGTGAATGATGGGTGTAGTAAAAGTGCTTAAAAGTACAGGTTCATTTGTAATTTTTGCCAGCTTTGATTCTGTTATCTAAAAATATTCATGGCATGAAGTAAAATTTTGCATTGATCTATAAAGTTTTAGTAAAGAAACAAATTTGCTGACTCTAAGGAATGTAATTTATTTTTCCACGAATGACCCAGTAACAAAATCCACCTACCAGCATCCGACAAGGTCAGTCAGTCAGTCAAGGTCAGACAAGGTCAAGTCATCTGAGAGACCGACGGCTTCCTCCTCCCGCCCTTCCACATCTTCATCAGTTTTTGGAGCTCAATAATTTAATACTATTATTTGTTTTATATAAATTTAAAAGCATGTGAAAATTGCACGTTGATATTTTTTATTGAATTTTCGCCTCTGAGCAGTTGCCAGGCAACAAGTAGACTCCAGGAAGAGCCTGGGCCTGGTCAAAAAAACCCAATACTCTGACATATATCGCTCTGTAAAGCAGTAAACACACATTTATACAGTGTTTCTAAGAATCAGACATACCAGATGTGATGTCCTTACTAGTGATCTTAAAAAGTGCAGGTTTTATTCCTCAAAATTTTTAAATTATTACACACCTTTTCCCCTCTTTTCAGTCTTTGAGCTAAGCTATTTCACAGAGCTATCTGGGAGTAGTGTCAATGTTCCCATCTAATTTCCCTTCAGATCAAGAACAAACTTTTTCACAGCTGATATTTAGAATTTTTATTCCAGTAAGGCGAGATTCTTCCTTTTTTTGTACTTGCTTTTGCGCATGTTCTCACAGGGAACTGAGCCAGCATTGGCACACCTGTGGAGAAAGGTGGACAGGTAACACTAGGGTGTCATGTAAAGCTGTCGGTAATTGTTTATTTGGTGGAGAAAAAGATTCAAGCAAACTTCTCTGAACTTTTAAGGTTCAGAGAAGCTATTCCTGCCGTAAAGTCAATTATAATACAAAGGTTTTCCTTCAGAGTCAGCAGGTGTCAATATCACAGAGTAAAGACGTATTAAGGCTATTTTCAAATAATTTTGAAACAATGAGAGAGATTATTCACAAGTGGAAAACATCCAGTCTTTCCAGCAGTGGACCTCTCAGCAGACTGAACAAGCATAGTTTGTTTGTTTTAGTCCCAATAAACATATTCTAGAAAGATGCATAGTTTTATGTTAATATTATATTATTTGCACAGTAACATATGACTCATTTCTTTGTTATCAAACATCAGTTATTGGCTTACATTTTTATATGTGAAGATCACAGGACTAACTTGACTTGTGCAGATTTTTCAGATATTCAATATTTTTTTGTGGTATCTTTTTTGTTATAAAAAAAGGACAGTATTTGTTGTACAAAATGCAATTTTTTAAAAACAGATTTTTGTCACTTTTCAGTGAATCTGAACTACAACCAGAAGCAACAATCACATATTTTAATATTAAAATAAAAACAAGGCGATCTGTGAAAGTTGTGAATAATTATTTACATGGAGGCCAACCACGAAGTGTGAAGTTGGAGGCAACTCAGCTAAACTTCTTTTTGTGTGCACATGCTGCTGTTTATGTACGTGCACGTGTCCTTGCACTAGCAAACAGATGCGTGAGTGTGTGCATCATCATCATCATCATCATTATCATTAGCATGGTGAGAGTATCTGTTGAGGGGGTGTGCTGATTCCGGGACACATCACATTTTCATCCCTGGTGTGCTCCCCGTTCTGCCCTGAATCATACCTCAGCCCCTCCTTCCAAACCCCCGCACACACGCACACACACACATCTCGGGAGCTTATTCATCCATCTCACTGTATATGTAATGCGACCTGATATAGCTGCCTTCTGCACATGTCGAGAAAAGTGACTGGCTTAACATAGCCGAGGCTGGATACCTTGAACACACACTGCGTCTACTACACACACTTATACAGATAATAAATATCCCCTCCCTTCAATAAACAAATGTCCTCACTTTTGCACGAGTCCCTCATTTTACTGGATGGAATATTCCATGCAAAGCCCTTATTCAATAGGTTATCAATTTCAGACTTGCTGAATGACTTGTTGCATTATATAACTGTATGTCTTATGCTTTGCTACTCAGGTTTCTGCTTTCATCTGATTAAGTGTTCGTGTAAATTCATTATTGATTTTTTTGTTCTTTTGTATCATCCTTAGAGAGCACTGAGATTAGAGCAAAGACAAGAACAAAGAAAACTCCCACTCACTTGTGTTTAATTATTTCTTTATTTTTTAATAAAGCAAAGCACTTCCATAACAGTTTTTTAATTTTTCATCAAAAAAACAGACTCTAACAAATGTCACAGTATCTTTCATGTTCTGTTCTGAAACTCACAGTCATCATCGAGGTTTGGTTTCAGATTTAACATGTGGGGCCGACGTGGACCGTATGTCACAGTTAGGTTTCATTGGTCTTAAACAACACACATACACTTTTCCATAAACACATACTGGGGCTAGAAAGGTTCAGCTTATAAAGAGAAGAGATGGTTCAGAGTGTAAATGCTGCATGCAGTTTTAAAATACAGTTATTGGTCATTTTTTTTGTGTGTATGAAGGATTTTTTTTTCAGATTTCAGGTTAGAAAAAAAAGCACATACAGACACGTAAAATAATAAAAAACAATATAAGTGTAATGAAATAGGACTTCTGGACTTCCACACAACATGCATACAGGCACTCACTTGTCTAACATAGATGAAGACCCGCCTCTTCCAGACTTTTTTAGACTCTCTTAATCTACAATACTTAAGTTTCACTCACACAACCACAACAGAAAATTGAAACACACACACAAATCAGTTATAACTCCATGTCTGGGATATCTAAAACTTTTAGATTTATAAAGGGCAAAGTGATAATAGTGGAAATCAAGAGGCGCATATTTAATTTGCTTGCCTTCCTTTTACAGTCTAAGCATCTCTTCTATCTTCACAAAAAGCTGTTCACTACGATCAAAGTACAGATCCACCTAGTCTAAGATACAGTGTGCGGGATGCGTATGTACAGTGATGGTGTGTGGTATGTACAGATGGTTTGCTGGCATCTCTGGGATCACACAAGGTTTTGAATCTGAAGGAGGGAGGTTAGTCACTCCTGGTTGCATTGAAGTGAACACCTCAAACTGCTATACTTCTCTCCTCCTAGATCTCTCTTGTTAATCCACATCTTTATCCTACTTCTGGTAGTGCCAAATAATCTTCCTTTAATAATGTTAGTGATAATTGAATTGTGTGTACTAGTTAATATAGAAAACAGCTGGATAGGTTTACAACGCCTGCGCTGTTTACAGCTGTGATAGAAAAAAAGACATCTGGAGACCCCACCAGCTAACTTGGTAGTTTTCTGCCTTTGTGTTGTCACTGTCATTCAGCTCTGATGTCATCCTAAGCCTGTACTGCGAAAGATCAGATATTTCACGATCAAATTTGTCTTGCTCTACATCAGCTCAACTGACCTGGCACTTTTAAGCAGCTCCCTGCTGCCTTGCCTGTCTCCCGCTTCAGTGTAGCACCCCTTGCATGTTGAGGAGGCAACTGAAAGGACTCGAGATCCAGGTTTTTGTTAGAATTAGAAAGAGGAGAGGGAGAAATCAGAGAAAGAAACAGGTAGAGAGGTGAAAGGAGTTCAGCTGAAAAGGAAATGGAGGGAGAATACGAGTATGGTGAGGCTGAGGAAGTGGAGTGGGCGTGGAGTGATGGCTAGGGAGGAGAATGAGGGGAAGGCTTCGTCGTCATAGCTTGGAGCACAGTCCAGCTCAACACAGCGGACAGAGGAATCTTCATTGCCATAGTTGGTCCAGTATTCTTCTTGGTCGAGTTTGGGGAGGGCTGCCTCATCAGCTGACAGTTCATACTTGGAGGGGAACTGAGGCTTGACCGCAGGGAAAGGGAATGACTTCACTGTTTCTGAGCTCTTCTGGTACAAGGACTTTGATTTGGATTCGGGTTTGTTCTTGGAGAACCACCAGCGGGTCTTGGTACTGAAGGTGGTTGTGGTGGATCCAGCCAGAGAGCCGGGGTCAGGAAGAGGGCAGAGAGCGAAATCCATTTCCCGGAGGAATCGGAGGTCCTGACCACGACGTGTAGAGGGGGAAGTGCACATAAGGTCAGATGAGGAGATGCGGGCCTTGCGGAACCACTCCCAAAGGGGACGTGCCTCACAGCCACAGGACCAGGGGTTACCATTGAGGCGGAGGAACTGGATGTCTTGGACGTCTTTCATGGTCTGTCCTGGTAGCTCAGCCAGGGAGTTGTTGAACAGGTAGAGGATGGTAAGACGACCAAGGTCACGAAAGGCCCTGCGGTTGACCTGCCTGATGCGATTGTCATGCAGAAGGAGACGGTCCAGGTTGACCAGACCCCTGAACACATTTTCAGTGAGGGTACGGATACGGTTCCCATGCAGGAACAGATGGGTGAGGTTGACCAGATCAGAGAAAAGGTCATCATGCAGAAAATGGAGTTGATTTTCCTGCAGCAAAGTGAAAATGCAACATTTAGTGCTGGGAAAAAAGTGAAAAGTAAAACTATAGACTGCATATACAAGATACACATAGTCTCCAATGCAGAAGTGACTTAAGCCTGCAATCTTTTTAGTGGTCAGCAGGGGGCGACTCTGCTGGTTCAATTCTCAGCTCATTAGACACTTTTGTGACGAGTTCGTGGTTTCAGTCACTAGTTTAATGTCTTACCAAGCAAACCATGATGTTCACATTACAAATTATAATCCCACTAAGACTAAAATAAATGATAATTGACTGTGCATAAAAAAATGGCTACTTTGTGATTGCAAATTGCTGTCGTAAAAAACTTGAAACCAATGAATAACATCACAATGTTTACATCTATCTTTGATATACAGTCTATGAGAAAGACTAAAGCAGCTGGGTATGGTTGTTTCTGTTAAAAACTGCATACAAAAGATTCAAGTCCTACAACAAAAGGTCAAAGCTGATTTTGAATCCTGAAATCTAGAAATGATTGGAAGCTCACACAATGTGTGACACAAAAGCTGCCTTTAACGAATTACTGAACATCCAACATTTCTCTTTGAGTCAGCGATCAATATGAGCAGTAAAAATAAATAAATAAAAGAATATCTCACCTCCCTCTGATTTCAGTTATAATTTATGCACACGTGAGAAGTGATCTGTTTGAAAGTAGCTTTATAACACTGAGAAGTGACCTGCATTGTCTGAGTCACACTGAATGTGGGATGTGTTCTCTTTAATTCCCTCAGAAGGCTTCTTGGCAGGCAGTTATTGTCTTATTGGAAGAGAGTTTAAATTCAGGAACAGATGAGATCTCACTGTTAGCTGCCAAAAGCTGACAGCAACCAAAAAATAATGCACATGGCATCTCTGCAAGATAATTTTCAATGCATTAAAATGAAATCACTAACTGTTATATTATATCTCTACTTTAAAAAAAAAACTGTTTGGATCTACTGAACTGGTTTTGAAGTGATTTAAAAAGAAGATGACTTTAGGTTTTCTTTTTCACTTATTTTAAATAAAATTAACTTAAGGATGAATATGAAGCATTGTAGTAATTTTCCTGCCTTCTAGAAGTGGTGATTGTATCAACTTCCTTGCCATCTATATTTATATTTTAAGTTTGGATTGATATTACTTCCTCTGACTTGCAGATACACTTGCTGAAAGTAAATGTGTGGACATGTGTTTTGTTTTTTCTTTTTATTTTACAATTTATATTATTAGAAGATCTGTCAACTACCCACTTAGCTTACACTGATCATTATCTGCATTCAGTTTATAGTAATTAAATAAATCTATTGTCCTATTGTAAATCTATCATTATGCGATAGTTTCAGTGTTTTTTAACTGCTCAGTGGTTCTGATTTTCTTTGTAGATATACATTTCTGCATCTTTTTATTTTTACAACTTATTTTTGTTTGCATATAAATGCCTGTGGTGTGTGCAACTCAGTGGACCTATTCATAAGTGATGCTTCAACACGTGCAGTATGAAAGCATCAACGTGCGTGTGGGTGTGCAGCCTGCGCAAGCTTTAAATCAATTCTGCAACACAACTAAACGTAGTCATTTTGCATAGCCTTGATCATACCCATGTATTACTATCCAACATCTTACTGTGAACGTACTGGTCATCTTTTAGGTGTGTGTGTGTGGGTGTGTGTGTGTGTGTGTGAATGTTGTCTTTACCTGCAGATAGAGAAATTGCAGGCTGTACAGCTTGTGGAAGAGATCATGGGGGAGAGTGGCCAGCTTGCAACGATGCATATGCAGGCTCTGCAGCTTCTCCAAGCCCCTGAAGGCTCCACCTTCCAAGTGGCGCAGTGAAGGGTTGTCACCCAGATCCAGCTCTTCCAGTACCCTGAGGTTACTGAAGGCTCCAGCCTCAATCCATGTGATGTTGTTGCCATATAGCCAAAGCACCTGCAGAAGAATTCAACAGGACAAAAAGAAAAATAAGAACAATGGCATGAGAGATGAAAATGAATTTCTGCATGGAATATCTATAAATAGTGTTGTCACTCTGCTCACTTGTGTCTCAAAGCCAAAAGAGTCTGCGCGAAGCTCTGTGATGCGGTTGTTCTGGAGGAAAACACGTTGTGAGTTGTAGGGCACACCGGCCGGCACTATGGTGAGGTTCTGGGACTGGCAGCTGACCGTCATGGGCGTAGGGTAACACACACACAGCTTGGGGCATGCTGTGACCCCACCCGGCTTCACCACCACCAGCCACAAAATCAGCCATAGGGTTAGTCCACCTGGAAAGAGAAGAAAAAGACAATGTTAGCATGAGAAAGCTGCAGAAGTAGTGGCTTGGAAAAACGTGCACATTGTGTGTGAGTAAGAGTGACTGGCATTAATTTTTCTTTTTGTCTGTCTGTCAAAACTTTTGCTGTTGTCAGTGATTCCTTTTAACATCGCTGTGCTCTTACCCGTGACCTGTTGATGGATTCAGAACCTTAGGCTTCATATATAATTCAGTAGCTTACATTACAAAAATCAATCACCCATTCATATCCACCTTATCACTTTACCTAAGTATCAGTGGATTTTGTAACATGGTTACATAACTGTGGATTTCAGCAGTTTAGACTATAAATTAGCAACAAATCAAGAATCAAAATACATTTAAGAGGCAGAAATGAGAAGCACATTGCCTCCGTGTTACATTAACCCTGTTTTCTACTTCTCAGGCTGTTTCAACCAAAAGGATGTTTCCGCTGAAAGGTTGTCTACGCGGAGGGCATGCGTAAAACTAGTAACCAAACCCGGATCAGTTTCGGTTCTTATGATTAATTTAGCAGTTTCTTGGCAACGCTCGAATTACGGTGCACAAAAAAGTGGGCAAGGCGGGAAAAGTACATGCGTTAAATATTAACGAGGTTCCTTTTCATCTATTGTGCGCAAGATTTTCCAGCGTCTCACCCCTTGACCTCTTAACAAGTTAGACTATTAGCCGCGCTGGACGCTGAGAGACAGCTGGAACTGGAGCTCTGGAGTCAAATAGGGCATATATCTTTCATATTTACACTAACGCTAAAGTAACGAATTGTGCGCGCAAAAGTCATGCTTTCATCTCTCCATGCGTAAAACAGTATGGAGAGCAGAGGAAAAAGCTTTAACCACGTGTGATAAATAACTTTTTAAGCAGATCATAAAATCTGTACCCCTGACACGTTTCTTTAACTCTCATAATGTGTAGCTGACATATAAGTTTAGATTCACAGTAAAATAATTAGAAAACAGTCAGATTGACTTTGCGTAAATCGAAGTCTACACTTTATTCTTCTGTCTAACCAAGGCTGCTTAAACCCAACATGACACGACAATATTCCCTGAAAACACTAAAAAAAACTAAAACGTGTTCAAAGGTAAGTAAAAAGGTGCCAGCTATAAGCGCATGAATAAACCTGTAGAATCTGCAGATGCAAAATGGTGAGGAACTTACCCTTGTAGTTGCGGGCGCTGGAGCCCCTCACGGTGCGACGAGTTTCCATCTCGAACCAAAGCCGAAAGCGAGTTAGCCTGCACGGCGTGGAAGTGCCTGCTTGATGCTATCTCTGCTGAGGTTCAGCTCTGGTGACCGAGTCACTGCGGCTTCAGGCAGTGACATACCGGAGTCCCGAGGAGCTTTTTATCCCCGTGGCCGGTCTTCGCCCACTGCCGTGGGTAGCGGAGGATCCTCTACGTCAGCCTGGGAGGAGGAGTAAGAGTTACCGGAGGAAGCGACTAGAAAGGCAATGGCAAAGCTTGCCACTGTCATCTTGGCGGCAGAGCTCCACTGGCTGTCAAAAGAAAAATAATATAATTCATCATTAATCATTTATTATGCTGTGATAATGTAACCCAACATAAACCAGAAATTTTATAATTTCGTTACATTTTCTTTCTGAGCATTTAATAAATATTCTAACCTTTCCCCAACGTTCAATACAAATATCCAGTATTTAGTTTAACTATTGCAATATGTTTTTGTTCATCGTTTAAGACAACTCGCAGTGTGGGAGGATTGGAGGTGGATGGAGGTGACAAAAAACTAATTACTGGGAAAAAAGTAAGAATTATTACTGCATGACTACTGCACATTAAACGAATTTGTGTGTAGCCTCGTGGCACATGTACTCTGGGGAGGTGGAGGTGGGAAAACTCATCTGGCCTTAAAGTCAAGTTATCGTTTCTCTTCTTCGGTGTAGGCCAAGCTGGAAAGAAGCCGATAGACGCCTACAGTTCAGAATAACAGATGAACATGAAAGGGAAACCCAGCGGTGGAGCGAAATCATCTACCACAGCATATGACCTGGTTATATTAGTGTGAAAGGGAGAGATAACACCACTGACAAATCGTAGTAGTACAACACCTGCACATCAGGCTGCATTTATTCACACCAATCCTCTTTGTAAATGTCACATTTACCAAAGCAATGCATTATTAATCCTCTAGTGGACTGATGTAACGTGGATTTTCTTTGCGCTGTGGATGTGAATAAAGATGATGGGATGACTACCAGTAACAATGACACAAGGACACAGAGTACCCATTTGACTAAATAGGTCCCATAAGTCGCATCCTTGAGCCAATTTGGCTGCAGAACAAATGATTTGCTAGAAAAGGCGCGATCCAGCGCGCACGGGCGGGACGTGGGATGGATGAAAGGGGACATGGAGTTTTGTTTTGTTTTTTTCCATGTGAAATTAACTGTGTCAGGGCAGGGGTGGGCAGAGTTTACTCACAAGTGAGTCCTTCCTTCGTGGCACGGGTCAAGCCCAGGTCCAGCATGATGCGCATCGTCTGTTCCCCAGTGAACACACGCTCACCAAAACCTGCTCCTTGAAGGTCATTTGTAACTCCAAGCTGTGAGCGAAGCGCAGGCAATAAAAGCCGCCCGTCTGGAGTCACACGATTTCTTGGCGTCGGTATAGTGATTGGGGGAGGCAGCTCAACAAGGAGGCATTAGTGGCCTCAGCGGGGGTCTGTGGAATAGATAAGGTCGCGTGTGTGTGTGCACATGTAATGCACACAGGGTATTCTTGGCCTCAGGGTGAGTGGGGGAGGCAGCCAGCTCACCAACAAGTGTCCATCTTCAAGTGTGTGTGTGTTTGCCCACCTGCATGTGGGTGGCTCTTGGTGCCCCTTCTACAATAATTATCTAGTATCCATGCTGACACAATTTTTGATTCATTCTTGTGTGTGTGCGTTTAAATCAGCGCTTACCTGAGTATGTGTGTGTGAGATGCCAAAGCTATGGCCCATCTAATCAGATCAAAATATTAAAGTGGATAAATGTATGCAAGGACATACACACAGGCACACATCTAGCTCCATTCCCAGATACATTCTCTCACTTGCCTGCTGTGTCAAAGTGAATCACTGGAACGCTGGCATTTGAACTGGTGTAAACACAGCATGTTCAAAGGATCTGTCCTGATCCTAAAAAAAGTGTTGGTGACTCTGTCCATAACCCCCACTCACACATACAAACATACACACACACAGCTGAAGACCTTGTGTGAGGACAGAGCATGGATCTCTGCCCACAGGGTGGAAATTCAAGGAGAAAACTCCAGAAACTTTGCTTTCGTGGATTCACTCTCTCAAAGTTTGTCTCATTTACGTCAGGCTCCATGTATTTCTCGACCTCTTGGTACGGGGGGAGGTTAAGCTTATCATTAAAGACGTCTCAGGACCTAAACTGCCCCGTGAGGTATTGCAAAAAGTCATTTGAATTCGTCAAGGCAGCTAGTCCAAGAATCGTTTTCAAATCTCGGCCTTTTAATGCACTGTGAACTTGAAAGAAATGTATGAATCAGACAAAATGTGGGTGTCTTTTGGGACAGAAAAGGTCTGACAAGACTTAGCTAACGAGACAATGAATCATTTGATATTTTGTTTCAGTGTCAGTGGAGAAGCTTCAGCGTGTAAAGTTCATGTTTTGTGTAGTTGTGTAATTAACGTGATGTATCTGAAATCAAATTAATTGCAAAACTTGGAGATGCAAAATAAGAGAAATCTAAGTGTAGTTGTGTAACTTGTGATTTAGTCACTGATAACTGAAGTGGAAAGTGGTCCTCTTTAAGACTAAAAGTATGTGGACATGGAACAGGCCAGAATCACGACTTCATCTCATACAAACATAAGTTATTACTTTTATTTTTATTTCTCTGGTTTAAAAGCCTCTGTTTAAGTCTTTGCAGAAAATCTTAAGGAATTTGTTATTATTCAGTTTCACAAAGCTGTTAGGTGATAACCTCTCACCCTCACTTGTTTAGTTCCAAAAGTATGAGGTTTAGGTCACAATGATTATGTTTAAAACAAGGCAGACACAAACTGTGGCATGCAATAGGCCTCTTCTTTAGGAGATCAGGTGACTAACTTGGTCATCAAAGACTATCACCTTTCTTCACCTTAAGAAGCTCTTGGGATGCTTTTGTAATATGCACTCAGTCATGCTTTTGCACTCTAAAGCTCTGTCAGATCAGTTTTACATCAATTGGCTGAATCTGAGAACAGCCCTTTCTACTTCACAATTCCTCCTGTTACTAGTACCAGCAGTCACTTTTTGAGATATTTGCTAGCCAAGTCCAGTATGGCCCTCTTATTCTTGAGTGTAACCAGTGGTTTGTACCTTTTTGTAGACCACCTGTATTTACATTCATGCAGGAGTCTCTTGATTGCAGACTCTGATGATGATACACCTTCTTCTACTAGACTGCTCTCTATGTTGTAAAGTTGTCACTGTCAGCAAGATGAGCCGTGTGGAATTTATTAAAGGACCCAAGATGCAGGCACTTCTGATGTGAGGAAGCTTTATTAATGGAGGTGGTAAATACACAAGGCGAGGGTGGCGAAAAACAGAACTGAGTAAACCTAAACTGGAAAAACTAAGCATAGAAAACAAACCTGAAACCTAAAGACACAAACGGAGATGCAGGGAAACGTAGACAGATGCAGGGAAAACCACTCAGGATGATGGAGGGAAAAACGCAGACAAACCAGCAACAGGCAGGAGAACACACAGGGCTTAAATACACACAGCAGTAATGAAGAGTCAGAGGGGAACACACCTGGGAGAAATCAGAGCTGACGGGAGAGGGGAAACGTAAACTGAACACACCCACATGAGACAGAGACCTTCAGAATAAAACAGGAAACTCACAGACACAGAGAACCAGACAAGACACTGAACTCAACAGACAGATTCACAAGCAGACAGTGTGACACCATGGACAGACAGAGGGAACACAAAGAAGTGGGAGCAGGCAGGCATAGAACAAAACCCTAACAAATGGCAAACCTTAACAAAAGATATAACAGAATAAACAAGAACATAGAATAATATAAAGAAACAAAAAAAACACTGAGTCATCAGACTCAGGACCGTGACAGAAGTTGATTTTTTTTCAAGCAAGGAAATAAATTTGTGCATATGCACTTTAGTTCTCTTCTGTTGTCTTTCAGAACTTTGGATCTTAGTAAGATGACCAGTGAGTGATCTTGTCTTTATATATTGAACAAGATTGTTGAGTAGACCACTCCTGTCTCTGGCAGGTTTGTAATGATTGACTCCCTCACTTGCACTGATATCTCTTGGTTTTTGTTTATCTTTTGCAGTTTTATTTGATAGTTTAGTTTTTGTTCTCCATTCATTTCGGGAGACAAAATCCTTTGGCCCACGGTGTGGCTGGACCCAGACTCCTTCCATCTCTTTGTTCCTTTTTTGCAGGAAAAGGAACAAAGTTTCTAATAAGAAATGATTCTTATTGGCAAACTGAAACTAGGATGTGGCGTTTTTGTTGGGGTCACTGAGATTAGTTGAGCCTTTGCTTGTTCCTAGTTGCGGCTGTAACACACCTACTAAAAATTGAAGTCAAACACTTTCAAATCACACCTCGAGTGTTTGATTTAAATGCCTTTGTGGTTTTGTACAGAGGCATACTGTCCAGATACTTATGGAAATCCATATTCTGCATAATATATAATGCATGTAATGAAAACGCATACAGTTCAAATAATCAAGTATGCAACTTCAGATTAAATATACATTAAAGAGAACCACTATATTCATTTCCATCTCAACATTTTTATTCTTGGATGGCAGTAAGCATGATTTAAACCTCATAACAAAACTAATTGATCTCATGCTCAGTCTTTTTGAAGCTCTTCAATTCACCCACTGTCTTGAAACAAGTCTTTTTAAGCTCCTCTTCCTGTAAGCCAACTTTTCTGTAGACTGAATGCCTTTCACAAACAAAAGATTTGAACAGCAGGTGGGTGGGGCTGCTGTGCTCACTGCCAGTGCTGTACGCCTGATATGACCATATTAAGGACATCTGCTGTCAGTGACATCACAAGAGAGACAGGACAACCTATGAGGGGAAAGTGAGGCTCGGATCTCCTTTTTCTGTAAAAACTGTGCTGTCGTCATCAACATATCGTGGTAAATATAATTTATGCCTCATATGGGTTTGCTTACTGTTGTCCAACTTGTTAATATTGCAGTTTGTTACTTGCTTCATTGTTGAATCTCTTTTTCTGAGGTCATCATTTTACCAAATGTGTTGGTCATTATAATTAAAATCAATAGAACTGGCTGAATTTCAGAAAATTTTTGAATAATTTCATTTTTGATAGAATTTCTAATCTCACATTGACCCTCTGAACTAGGTGGCATATACAAATATTTTATACAAATCTCACAGTCGCATGTATTTATACATTTGACAGATCAATTGAGCACCAAATGGACTGTCAGATTGGACTGGTGTGTCAAAATATAATGTGTCATAGTATCATACTATAATAATCACAGTGCATGTATGTAAGCTTATATGTTTCCTACTGTATCTACCACTTGCAGCATGGCTGTTTGCTAATAGAACAGAATAGAATAGATCCTTCTTGTCACGGTTCACTCAAGCTCCAAAGCTCCTTCAACAGCAAAAGACAAATAGCCTATGTTATGGATATAAAATAAATGGAAATAAAGATAAATACAGTGAGGTAATATGTACAGGATAGCAATGCAAAATACGAATGTAATGAAAGAGTTTGTTAATCCACAGTCTTGGGAATGGGAGAAGAAATTGTGCTTTTTATCACTGGGAAGAAACTATTGGTTTTAGATCAGACTGATTTGAATCTCTCACCAGAGAACAGGAGGTGGAATATGTAATGTTTGGGGTGCTTTCCTTTGGAGTCAATTAGTGTGGGAGGGTGGTGTTGGTAATGCACTCTACCACCCTCACCACTCATTGCAGGCCACTTCTATTATCTCTTGTGATGCTGGTAAATCTCACCATGCAGCCAATAGAAGCTGATCAGCAGGTGATAATAGAGGTAAGTGTGCTTTAACTTCCTCAGGAATTAAAGCCTCTGTCGGGCCTTCACCACCTGATGGGAGACGTGTGTTCTACGTGAGGTCAAGCAAGATATGAACCCCAAGGAACTTAAAGCTCCCTACTTTTGTGTGCAGAGGGTAGAGGGCTCAGTGTGCTTCCTGAGGTCTGTTATCAATTCCTGTTCTTGTAAAACTTAACTTCAGAATATTCTGATAGCAGCAGTCTGTGAGGGGCCTGACCTCCTCCCCGTATGCCGTTTCATCATTGTTTGATATCAGTCCGACTGTGGTGCCATCATCAGCAATAATATTACCACAAGCAGGGGCGGATCTAGAGAAACTTTCCACTTTAGGTGGCTTGGAAATCAAACAGGGTGGCAAAATCAAAGCCATTTTTTTAACCATATGCAGGTAATAATAATTCTGTAATATGTATTATATATGGTTAAAATACATCAAACGCCATAAGTATACACGTTTCATATCAATATAGACTGTAACATCCTTATTTTCTTTAGCCAAGATAATAAAACATTTCAGTTACATGAAATGTGAACTTTGACTTATAATAAATAAGTATGTAGCCCAGTAAGTATGAAATCCAGAAAGCTACACAACATGGGGTGGTTCATTTACAAACACAAGTCTAGGTTTTACACTGTTTTTTTTATTAGAAATAATCAAATTGTTGCTTAAATTTACACAAAATGCCAGAAATCTGTGTCATTAACACATTTTTCACCAAAAAATAACAATTTTTAAACCTTCCTTCGAACCTCCTAAGGAACAATGTTAATTAGGAGGTTCGAAGGAAGGTTAAAATTGTCATCACCATTGTCTCATCTGGTCAGAATGCAAAGAAAACAGCCATCAATTAGTTGCAGTATATCTGGGTTTATTTCATTGTTATCAGTGATAGCTTAACTTAAAGGAAGACACACATGGACTGCTAAACTCTGAAAGAGAAAACAAGGTTGGAGTGTAAGTCACTAACGTAAGAATAAAGGTTGAAACTCAGAAGAACAAACCAAACACACCTCAGCTGCTGCCCCATGTGGGAGTGAAAAGAGTGAGCTGAGAGTGAGTGCAGTCCATACATAATGTGTGCCAGGTGAGTTCAATTAATGGACAAACTCCAGAGCCAACAAGTGTGAGAAAGTAAAAGAGGAAACAAGGTAAGTCACAAGGTAAAACTAAAATTAGAGAACAATTGGCTGTCACAATACGATGCCACACATGACACACAAAATTAGTTTGTCTACTACAAGACAGAGGTGCACACCACAGGCCTAAACCCTGCAGGCCTGACAACAGGAGGTGTATCACTCCTCCTGTTCTTCCACCTGAAGACAGTGTTTACGTTGCCTTTGGTGGCTTTTTGGCAGGTACTGTGACATTAACTGGTACCCTCACTGACACACAAAACAAAACAATGAATGCACCACACAAGACAACACAACCCACTAACTACACACTCCAAACACTCTACACATCACAAATCTCTCACATCTCAAAACTCGCTGTCGATATTGCTCTCTTGCTCTCTCTCTCTCTCTCAAGCTCTTGCTGCCGCCACTCGTAAAAATTGACCCTTAAATAACCAAATCCCACATGTTGCCATATCATTTTTTATTGGTCGACATGGTACATTTTCCCACCAATAGGAAAGGGGTGTCATTTTTTCCTCTTCTTTTTTTGCACTGTTCTTAGAAAACGCCGTTTTTATTGTTTCTTCCTGCACTAAACATGACGATATTCAGAAAAGAGCATCACGTACATAGATTTTTTTAATCATAACTCTGGGTTTTAGTGGTCTATCAATAAAATGTACAAACTGGCATATAGTTTGAAGTCTAAACTTTCAACACAAGTTGAAATGAAGACTCAGCCTGGCTGCAGCTTGTTGCTATGTCATTCTAAATCAGTCATGCAGTATATTCACTTTTAGAATTTATATTCAGTGTTAATTGTTGCCAGGCTCAAAGTGTTAATGCTAGCTTATTTTAATAAATAACATTGTGATAAGCAAAACTAGGGGTGGCATGAGATCATTATAGGGTGGCACTTGTCACCCCATGCTATGCCCGTAGATCCGCCCCTGACCACAAGAGCCTCAATACTGTATTTTAGTGCAGCACTTAAATAAATGTACTTTCCATCACTTTAAAGAGTATGTAAACAGGTGTCCATTATTTTTTGGCCACGTCTGACGTCCCGTTAAGAGACTGGCGGACCTCACAGCCTTGAACAGTTTGTTTTGTTTAGTGTTGCAACTCCAAACTGAGCATCAATAAGCTCAGAGTAGATGATGGAGCCTGATGAGCCACTTATTCATTCAGTTTCAGGCATAAACTGTTTTCCTGTTAGCTGCCATAGCAGATGGGAGACAGCACATAAAAGGCTGACAATGTGAGGCCTTTACATGTTTTTCTCTTGTTGGACCAATCACAGAGAGCGACACAATTTAGTTGGCACAGTTTGAGTTCGCCTATTACATCTGTGTGTTCATATACGGCATCCTCTGTCTCGAGAACATATTCATATTGATTAAAATGCACACACACACTAACACACACACACACACACACACACACACACACACACACACACAGTGCACACAATTCACCTCATTAACAGACAGCCTTATTTTTATCTTCCACTCCTCCCGCCCTCGCTTCTATTTCTGTCACTCATTTATGCAAGTCTGTATTTTTAAATTGGTGAGATGCTGAGGATGTGATCATCAATGACGCAGATGCAAGGATGCAAGGGAAGAACCTGTCACCATGTGCATACACACTGCGTGCACACACACACACACACACACACACACACACACACACACACACACTCACATGCACACTTGATGTGAAAGACTTTGTTCAGTTGCATCAAGTTTTATTTTTAATTTCGGGGCACAGCAGGTGAGGGGGAGTGTCCCTGTTATTTCAGGTGCCAGAGATTTTCCCCAAGTATTCTTCCCCATCTGAAATCTCCTCAGCACTTCCCACAAAAACATGGCAACTGTCACCCGGACTGCCAACAGTATGAGTATGACTGGAGAAGTCATGCTGTCCTCCAAGGCTGCCGTGAATCCTGCAGGTGTGAAGTGATATCAGATCTGTTTTCCACAGATTGAACACAACACTTCTCTGACATTAACAAACTCACATCCAACAATGTTTTAAGAACATGAAATGATACAGCTTGTATAATCTGAGGACTTGTCTGGTTTGTTTCATGCAAACATGCACCACCTTTGTCATAAACATGGCAACTACATTGCTCACCCTGCCGTTTGACCTCTGACAGTATCCTCGGGCATTTGGGTGTGTGCTGGCAGCAGGTAATGTACTGTCTACCCTTAGAGGTCTGATGAGCTCACTATTTGTAAGTCCATTTTATGTTGTTCTATCATATATTGTGCTGGCCACATATTTTGAGCACGTCCATAATTTCTGGATGCATTTCATCCAAACAGAGGCAATTTGAAGCCAAGGATTCATAAAAGTTCTTACACACAAACTAGTTCACACCTGTTAGCTTTGATGTTTTAAATTAGCAGAATAGATTTTATTTAATCCCAAACTGGGAAATTCACTTGTTACAGCAGCACATGGACAGGAAGAAAAAGTGAATTAGAGATTTAAAAATAAAAATGGAAAAAATTAAATAAAAAATGTGCACAAAAAGCCAAAATCCTACATTATATATAAATGGTTACTATACACAGTAAGAATCTGATTTCATGTTAAAACCCTTCATTTGTCTTCTGTTTGGACTAACAGCATTCTTTTCAGGTGTGCAGTCTTGAGATTGATTGATTTCCTAATGTTAGTCTTTAATTCTGCAGCGGCAAACTGAAGCTCTAATATTCAGTTTATGAAGCTGTTTAATGCATCATGAGTTTTATGAACAGGACAGCAACTTTGCAGCTCTCTTTCCTCAAGTGCACAGCAGTGACAAGCGAATTAAGGTAGCATGCTTTGAAGCTGAGACACATAATGAGCTGTTTGCTGTCAGGCAACCACAGAGCCATTACATGTGTGAAGCCTCAACACCTCCTTAGAGGTGGAACAGAGATATGGAAAACGCAACATTTGTCAAATTAAAAGAGAAAAATATGTGGAACAGAAGCGTCCTATCCTGGTAAATGGTCCTCTCTCCTATACAACACACCCACAATGATGGCAGCATGTTTAGTTTTTCAAACTAAAAAGACTAAGGTCACACAATGGCACAGTCTTCATCACCATAAATAAACCAAGCCTGGTTGAGCAGGTGCCAATTATCTTTTATGATGGTCTTCAATTATTCATTTAATATATCTAATGGTTTATTTGTTGCTTTAAATCCTAAATAATGTATAATTATATATATATATATACACACACACACACACACACACACACACACACACACACACACACCCCTTTAGAAACATGTTGTAATAATACATCATTTGGTCAAGTATTCAAGCAATAGACAAAACATTCAATAAATCAAAAAGGACAAAAAGCCACTAATTGTCATATTTATTCAAATATAGTATTGGATATGTGCATGTAAAATATACATATACTGGACATGTCTCATAGGTTTCTTTATATCATAATTGCACTTTCTATATCTTTGGCACCTGCACGTGAGGACATAACAGTTTCACCACAGCTATAAACTGAAACTGCATTCAAGGCTTATATGAATTCCCTTTACTACACTATAGATAATATCAAAAGACTTGTTTCATTTTGGTGCTGAAAAAAGAAGTTTGCAGGACAAGACAGTGCAAAGTCTGGAGTAGTTTCTTTAGATTTTGCTTACAAGAGCTCAAATTTTCTTTTGTAGTTTTTTTTTTTTCTTTAAAGTAGCTTTGAGCAGTCTAACATAGAAATAAAATGCCCAAGATAATGGTTTGACAAGGTATATAAAAAACAAACAAACAAAACAAAACAAGGAACCAACAAGGAACCTCTAGCGTTACTAGGTAAAAAACTTGGCACATCTCGGCATGGTGAAGTGTTGTCAAGATTTGTGAAAATTTGAACATAGAAAAATATAAATCTATTTTATTCCTACGTGAAATACATCTGGAAAGAATCTTCTTGGCAACAGCTTCATTTTTCAGCCAAACAAAGATTCCAAGCACACTGGCAGTGCAGTAAAAGGATACCTGATAAAGGGAAAAAACAAACGCACAGTTGAGCATTATCAGTCATTGACCTTCCCAGAGCCTGGACCTCTCTATGAAACAGTGTGGGATCATCTTGACAGAGAATGGAGCAAAAGGCAGCCGACATTGAAAGAAGAGCTTGCAAAATATACAGAAACAAGTGATGGGTAAACACTTTTGCACAGTACTGTTTATATGCAAATTTCAATATTATTACTACCTCTTAAGACTTGGCACTTCAGAAAAATACTTAGAGTCTGAAACAAACACTATAGGAGACATTCCCTTTAACATCCTTCACATGTCAACATCACCAGGTACAGTACATTTAAAAAAAAAAAAAGAAAAAAAAAAAAAAGAAAGAAACCACTGAATACCTGAGAATTCACATGCTGGACGCAAACGTGCATCCTTAACTGTTGATTATTGTCATGATGTCAGTGCATTTGTACCGTGTGCACTGAAGCCAGCAGATGGCAGAGAGGTTTTTTATACTCTCCACTTCCCTCATCAATCAAGTTATTGATGTACTGTCAAGACAATAGCTCAAGGCCGAGAACGAGCTTAAAATTATTGCTTTTGTTCCCAAATGTCCCTTATGTGGTCACTATATCCAACACTGTTGGTCCTTTACTCTTTAGAGGTAAAAACATGTATAGGGGAGGGAGAAGTTGAGGATGTTGGCACTGGAGCAATGACATAATATATTTAAAAAAAACAAAAAAAAAAAAAAACACATGCAGTGCATTTGTTGAACGCATTTCTCTGCCAAAGCTGAAATTCCCTCCATATAATGTGTGAACAGAGCCCCTGGATCCAAGACTTCACCTGGACCTAGGTTACTTTCATATTTGCTCGGGAAAATAAAAATTATGTTTCACCTTGTTTCAATTTGATGTGCACTTGCAAAATGATAATCTCCCCCAATTTCATGGAATCCTCACTTTTACAGTAACTTTATAGAAAACTTTGTAACTTCATTTAGTTTGAGTTTTTATGCGAATCCATGCATACCTTCAGTAATCTTGCCAACAATCTAGCAATTGTTTGAAAATTTTTATAAAAAGACGTAATATTAAAAGTGCATTAAAACAAGAAACAAGACCTGTCATAGTTTTGCACATACATTATTAGGGCAGCCAGCATGATTATAGAAACGGACGGTAAAGTAGGGTTAGAGAAAAGCGCACATTAGCACCATCGGTTTGTTTACATGCTTCAGAGACAGCAGCTCAGAGCCTGCTTAAACTCTGAAATTGCAAAAGGGAGTTAAAAAGCTGCAGAGTAGAATCTTTTCTACAACAGATATGGTCATCTTTGCATTGAACATGCACAAAGCGTTGCGTATGCACACTTTACAATCTGAAATGCATTTAGAGCCAACTTATGGTACTTTAAAAAAAGAAAAAAGAACAGCCAATAAAGTTAGTATCTGAATGCTTTTTGTTGTTCTTCTGGCTGTCTTTCAGTAGATTCAATCTAAAGCAAAACAATGCACACTTCAATAAAACAGGCCAAGCAGCAGTTTTGTTATAAGTACGTTTGAGATGATTTTTATGAATATTCAAAGAACTGTGTTTGACAGATGACGTGTAAGGTTTGGTGGCTGATTCAGTGCTGGTCTACAGCTACATTTGCACTGGTGTGGAGGTGTGTGTTAATATAAAGTGAGAATCATGTGAGTGTGAATTTTTTTTTTTTAAAAACTACAATTAATTTGGACAAATCAGTAGCTGGGGAAATTATTAAAAGGAAGGTCTGCAAAGGAAAAACAGGCAATAGCACCAAAATGCGATCAAGCAGATTATTAGTGCGGTGAAAGTAAAGCCCCATATAACTATGTAAGCACAGTCACTGATCAAGAGGAGATCTCATTAATATAAAATGCAAACTTTGGTGATTCTCAAAGAAAAAGCCCATTTGCAGCTTTAAGAAAAATCAGCTTCTATCATTATTTCAGTACAGAGCCTGAAGAGCAAACAATAAATACTTCCTGTCAGGAATGTGGAAATAGCACTTTAACCACATGAAACAAGTTGAAGAGGTAATTTTCACTGGTAGTAAACTTCTAAGAATGAGTCACTGTACAGACTTTAAGAAGACTGCGTCATGGCTTTATTCTTGACCCGCTGGGAGGAAACGCTTCGACAGTGCAGGTAGACTGAGAGGGGGTGGATGAAGGCCAGCAGGCTGAGTAATGTCAGACCAATGTTCACCTGGAAAAACATGGAGAGAAAATGATGAAGATGTGAGGAGAGAAAGGATGAGATAAGGAGCAAGGATAGATCATAAAAATGTATTTACATATAATGGATCCCCATCCAAGACTTTAACCAGAGCAAAGCAGGGATACTGCAGCAGCGAAAACACCGCAGACAGAGCCATGACCAGACCATACAGCTTCCCAAAGTGGCAGGATGGGAAACTAAACACACACAGAGCGAGAAAGTAAGGAGGAAGGAGATCACACAAGAATGATTTAACCAAGACAGGCAGCAATAATGTGGAAATATTACAGTATCCTATATTTACATGCAGTCTAAGAGCATTTGTACACATTTACTTGTCAGCAGCTGGCGTTAAAGACCCTTTGATGCATTTGAAAATATTTGAAGCTGTGGTCGAGATGATGTCACTGAACAAACTTATAGACCATCCTGGTCACCCTCCGTACAGACTGAGCACTTATTACTCATTTCCATTACTCATGCAGCAGCTTCCTACAATGCATTATTTGTTCTGCTGACTTCACTTTATTGATTAGGAAATATTTTAAATATTTGTTTTTTAATACATTAATTTTTAAATTTAGATTTATACTACTAACAAGGTATTTAAACGATGCTAAATTGGTACTAATGGGCCCAAAAGTCTGCCAAGAAAATCCACCACCAGCCTGAAATGTTGATCCATGCTTTCATGTTGTTTACATCTAATTCTGACTTCAAGAATTTAGACTCAATGTTTTTCCAGTCCTGTGTTCTTCTATTGTAAACTGCAGCCTCAGCTTCCTGTTCTTAGCTGACAGGAGAGGCACACTGTGTGGTCTTCTGCTGCTGTTGAGATGCTCTTCTGCGTCCTTTGGCCGTGGCAAGAGGTTTGAGGTATTTGAATTACTTTTCTCCTCTTATGATCTAGAAGTCCATTCACTTGACCCCTGGGGTTATTAATTTTTATCAATTTTCACCCAGAGAACTGCAGCTCAATGGATATTTTCTCTTTCTTTGACCAACCTTTGTAATCCGGAGAGGAGGTTGCCAAAAAAATCCCAGCGGTTTCCAAAATACGAACTGACTAACTATTTTGTAAGATTTCACTTTTAGGCGTTACTCTACTTACTAAACTTATTTTAATTTGCTGTGTTTAACTTAATTTTAACTGCTGTAACAAAGGCATATCTCAAGTTTGGATAAATGAAATGTTTCACGTTATAATCACAGCTGTTATCTACTGCCATCTAGTGATTAAAAGTGGAAATGCTGGGTAATGCTCACCCCTATAAACATTTTTAAAGAAAAGTGTGTAAACCTGCCTGCCTCTATGCACATATGTATATAGAGGCTGGCTTATTTAAAAACAAACAGGAAAAAAAATGAATTACGTGCCTCATCAAAAATAATTCTTTCTGATAAGTTTCTCTTTTGTGATTGTTTTTTCACCACTTTGATGGATGAGTCATCACTAAAATATGTGTTTTCTGCTGTATTGCAGTTATTTTTTTAAAACCACAGATTTCTTATCTTTTGTGTCTCATTAAATATCAGAAATATTTTGTGGCGTTACAGTTGTGTTGAAAGAGTGCTGTGAAATATAGACTATTCATTGATTAGCGTGCACGTTTGATACTCACGCCACACTGATGAAGGCCGCGTTGCCGCCATAGAGGAAGGAGCGGTTGAGCACCTGCAGGACGAAGGTGAGGTACTGAAGAGGCAGGTATGGGGTGGAGGCACAAATGGAAAACAACAGGCACTGCAGGGCCGTCAGGAAGAGAGAAAGCACCGTCGCCCGCAAGTCCACCTCCTGCTCGCTCTCCCCTACAAACACAATGACTTAAGACTGAAGTGTGCATGTAGCCCTTTATGAATCTGCAGCCAGCCTGAGGGTCTCAGACTCTTCAGATTAACGTGGACAAAGCTTTGCAGACTGTGTCCTCCGAGCTCCCAGACAAATCTTTACATACTGTATGCAAGTTTCCTTTCTTCTCCCCTATCATTAGTCTGAAATAAAGTAAAACTATTAAACAAAACTATCAAACAAGGTACAAAAAGACTGGTTTAAATAGCATGCACAAAAACTAAACCATGACATCATTTCATGTAAACCCATCACTGAATGAATTTATGAAAATTAGTCAATCCACATAGGGATGGGACGTGTTGTCTTTTATTCTACATCAGTATTAGAGTCATGGTGTTACCTTCAGCTCGAGGCTTGCCCTTGTGTCTGTCCATAATGAGGCCGTTCCAGGGAGCACACAGCACGCCACATAGCTGGGTGATCGCAAAGGCATTGGTGTACTGACTCACTGCAGGGACACAAACAAGATGGATAAAAGACAGAGTCCACCAAAATATGAGGCATGAAAGTTCAAAAGGCATCAAAAAACATGGAGTTTTAGTTTGTAAATCATTGCACTTACTGTGTAACCTCAGAGAGTTAACGATAGCTTATTAAAGAAGCAGAATTTAGACACTGATGCATTTTCAAAGTACCTAATGCATGTTGATTTAGTAAAATTACATTCAAATGCTTAGAGCTGAGACAGTGAGTGATGTGGGGTTTGTGTGATTACCCAGTGAGGACTCTCCAGCTGTGAGCCTCTGCAGCATGGGGTTTAGGGTGCCAATGAACAGGTAATGCCTGAGCTGCATCACTGACAGCCAAAGCAGGTGCCACATGAAGAACCTGGACAGCAAACAGTCACGGAAACTCTTCTCTGAGAGAGACGGGAGATCACAGAGATGAGGAAAGAAGCCAAAGAGATACGTAAAAATCACAGTGGATAAATATACTGTCTATGATAGGTTCATTCTTTTTTCTTTCCAAGTTGGGCACAGACCTTGCTTTGCGGATGCATCCTTGTTGAGCGGCACTTCCTCTACCTTCTGTGCATCTCTGTTTTCTGCCACCTCACCAATGCGATTGTCTGATTTACCACAGGTTATCCTGAGGTCAAAGTCAGTGGGGTTAACGGCACGCAGAATGCACTGAGCGATTTCTTTTACATTTACTTTATGAATTGAGTTTATTGGAATTTTAAATTTTGCAGGATGTTTGCATGGAGATGTGGGAAAAAAGAGGTTAAAGTTGAGCATTCAAAGCTTTTTCTTATTACAAACCTCATTCATCCACTAACACACATACACACAAGTCATTTTTTCCTATCTCTAAGTGCTTTCAGCCTAGCATTCACTGTCAGACAGATGCATCAATTTGGGGTTCAGCATCTTGCTCAAGGATACTTTGAGTTTGGTGGTTTGATTCCTGGCACCTCTGGTCTGCATGTCAATCAGCAGACAAACGTTTCTACCTCTTGAGCCACAGGTGAGGAAAATTATACACAATTATAAAATTTCTGCTCTTATGATCAGTTTTAGACTTTGTGTTTATACTGGCAGGGACTCTAGTGCATTAAAAAACAGCTATCCTCATACTGAGGTTTAACTGTTCTGTTGATTTTAATACAACAGTACGCTTTCACTGATGTCCTTGTCATTGGGCCTTCATCATCATTGACTGTAAAGAGCTCTCTTACACAGCTTACTGAGTAAGAGCTTTCTCGGTAAGCACTGGATGCATGTTTGATCTGTTTCCTATGAAAACAGGAACTCTCTATGAGGAAACTATACCGACCACAGCGCTACACTGATTCCTCTTTTTGATTTAGCTATGGCACTCTCCTTTAGCACTAGCTCTCCCCTCCTTGTTTACTCCAGGTTTTGTTCATTGGCAGCAACACAAACACAAGACAAACTAATCAAAGTAAAATTAAACTCATGCATGATCATTTCATGCATCTTCACTGCAGTTTTTATTTTAGCAACCATGCTGCAAGGTACATTTGGCACTTTCCAAACACATTAGTATGTAAATGTACACTGACTGGTCCTTGTATAAAGCTCAAGCAGAAATGCACTACATAACATTTCTGATTCACCCAGTCACATTTTTTCTGCATCCAGGTGCTTTCTATCCAGCATTCCCACTGATTAAAACTGCACATCCCTCCTCTCCTTATGGTCCTTTGTTATTTTAGAACAAATACACTTTGTACTTGAAGTGCAAACGTGTC
The DNA here is from genome assembly GCF_013358895.1 of Oreochromis aureus. Classification (NCBI taxonomy): domain Eukaryota; kingdom Metazoa; phylum Chordata; class Actinopteri; order Cichliformes; family Cichlidae; genus Oreochromis; species Oreochromis aureus. The sequence goes on along the minus strand of NC_052943.1, from coordinate 13,588,410 downwards.
TGTGACGTCTGCCGTAGATTCATACCCGTATGTGTAGTTATCCGGCAGCGGGTATGGAATCAATTTCCGAGGCAGCAAGAAGAAAGTCCTGAGCAGGTGAATGACGCTGCAGGCGGACAGAAACAGGAAGGAGGAGCGAAGAGCGATGCCACGTTCATGCAACAGCTGCAGGAGAAAAAGATGTGGTGGTGATCATTGGTGCACGAGACAGCATCAATATATCCTGCTGATTCTTTTGTGTGTAAATGTTTCTCACCTTGATGACGAGGAAGAGTGCTGAGGAAGAATCAAAGGCCCCGTTATAAAGAGTGATGATGGTGGAGCGATGTGAGCCAAACAGGTTTCCCACCTTTAGGAAAATTGAATTAAATGTCAGTGTGGGGGCTCGCTTTAAAATTCTTAGTTGATATTGGTCTCCTCTGCATTCATCTCTCTGTTGTTCAGGGTAAAAATACTGTCTATTGCAAGTTTCTGGACAAAAACACACATTGTCACGTAGCCTCTGAAGCACAGACTTTAAGCTTTAATTAAAGAGGTTTAACACACCGATTTAAAAATTACAGCCTCTTTATAGATTTCAATTCTCAGATGCTCAAAAATTTTCAGTGTAAGTATTTGTGTATAAAAGTCTCTTGCGGTCTAGATGCTCTCCCAGACCTGTTATTAACCAGTGCAATCATCTGTGGTCTTTTAGGCCTTTTAGTTTTGCTGAGCTGGCTGCAGCATTCCTCCTTTCCTCGTCTATAACAATGTAGCCGACTGCAGATTTGGGCATACCTAAAGTTTTTGCTATCACCGATAGATACAACTAAATGCGACTACGTCTCTTTGGTCCCTGTGAACAGCGACCAAATGCAAATTCAATATTTGTACCAAGTTTATCTATTTTCCCCACGAAGGGAGGGGAGAGTAGATAAACTTGGTTCAGTTTTTCAGTTAGGAGTCTAGTGTGCACAGCTGAAGATTATTTTTAAATTCTGTGCTATGGTAGATAACAGCTCGAGCCGACGTAATTTTAGTGAAAATCGTGTCAAAGTCAAACCAAATGTGAAAAATGCAGCTGCCTTACAGCAGTGAGCTGCAGCATAAACACCGCTCCGTCTCCTGAACCTCGAGACAGTTTAATGTTTGTCAGTTAGGTTTGGAGCAGAAAGTCTGCACTTCAAATGACACCCAAGTTGTTTGATTTAAAAATCCAGTGCACGCTGTATAGAGGCAAAACTACAAAACCTGTCACTGTCCAAACACTTGGCTGTGGGTCTTGCTCGAGGGGGAATGTAGAATGTGGTTCAAATTCATAAATCATTGTGGCCTTCCCGAGAGGGATTTGTGCAAAAACAAAAAAAAAGTGTGGTGAAGGTGGTTTCTGTGTTTTGGCTTTGTTGCAGTTTGCTGATAGCCTGAGGACAGAGGGGAACGTCTTACATTCACAGAACACTCAGATCATAAAAGGTCACAAAGTCGAACCTCTTTCTTCACACACAGTGCTTTACTGACAAAGTGGGCCATAGGTGAGTCAGTTAGCAAGTCTTAATCGTGTGTCTTTCCAGCTCTTTCAGGTGATCTTCACACAGAGCTCACATGCAAAAGCGCATTTCAGAAGTCCAGAAGTTTAAAGGTTTAAAATGTGACAGGTCTAAAAAGGTTTTACTTTCCCAAACAGGAAAATGATCAAAAAGACATTCTAGAAAAATATATTAGAGTTTTTACAGTTTGGGAAATAGTCAAGCGTATAATAAAATTAATTAAAACTGTCTTATGTGATAGGAGTACCTGCATGTTGGTCATCAGAAATAAGATGCCACCCACAGCCAGGAGGGAGAGAGCTGGGAAGAGCAGGATGGCCAGAACTAAAAAGGAGAAAGAAAGAAAAAAAACATAACAGCTGTAACATTTCTGTTCCTGTTGATATTTATATTTATTTACTCTGATATTTCTTTGAGAACTCTCACCTGAAGTAGAAAAGGCCACCATCACCGTACCTATGGTGTAAAGAAATCTGCAATTGAAAAGTATTATTTGTTATTTGTGCCACACAATTTGCTAAAATTTGTCCTAATAACTGTACAGCACTTTGGCAAACTGGTTGTTTTGAGATGTGTTACATTAATAAACCATCATTCACAAGCAAGTAAATGGGCTTCTGGTGCTGTTTGGAGAGCTTTAATTTCCTTTTCTTGGCCTAAGCATCCTCATCTGCACTTGGTGCCTCTTATGCAACTACTAGTATTCCTTGGCTATTTATTTTCACCCCACCCGGTTTAACTGGAAACATATGTATCTGTTCAGTGCCAGTCTGTTATTGTGGATTTAGATATTTGGGGCAGAACGCTGCAGAGGTATGTCTGGCGTTCTGTTACATGATCAACTTTGAGGAGGGAGGACAGCTTAGTGTTGGAGTCTGAGAATCTGGAGGAGAAAAAAAACCATTACTCTGTGATTAATCGTCTTTCCGTTTTCTTGCCTTCCCCGCTAAATCTGACATTTGATTGAACTTTAGACGGCATCTCTGGCAGCAGAAGAAAATATTTCCTCAAACTGAAAACGTCTTACTCTACTTTTAAAACAATCTTTGGCTATCACACATTAATGTGAGTTTTTTGTTAAAAATCACAAGGAAACTCAAAGATCAGACTGAGATAGAAAAACAATGCTCATTTCGATCTGGGTCATGTGGTCAAATTCAGATGTTAATATTTGTGACACCAGTTGCCTAATTTGGACTGTTTTATTTACGTCCCTAACATGTGAGAAGTTGTAATTAAAATATCAGTCCTGTTACTGGAAAACTGTGGTTCCTCCAGGCCTCCAAATCTGCTGTCAGATCGGATATCCAAGTATTTCAGGAAATTCACGCATCCATCATTTTGTGGTAATCTGAGTTATGGGCCTGAAAGTCCATATTTGCGCGCCATAATTCCTGATATCTTCCCTAAAAAAACTGATCTCAAGTAGTTTTCTAGATAATGGAATTTAAAAGTGGACTCTCAAAAACAGATGCTATAAAAATGTCTAACCACCAACTTTAACTTTTGAAATTCAACATGGGAGAAGGGACCAGAAGTTCTGCACAAGTCCTATTAAGGAGTGGATCCTTCCTCTGGAATTGTCAGGAAAATCTGGGATATCGGGTGGAAGGTATTAAATGAAGTGACATGGATGACCCTTAACACCACGGGCAGACATTCTTCTCAATAGATGGTTTCATGTTTTTAGTCAAAATATGTCTGTTTACCTAAAAAACAGACGACCGTTGCAGTTAGGAGGTTTTTTTTGTTTGTTTTTTTTAAGTCCATTTTATTTGTGGACAGGATATATTAGAATTACCTGCAGAATTTCAATAAACCATCACATCTCGAGGAAAAACTAATTACAAGTTAAACTGTGCAGTTGTTGCTCAAAAGTTATCACATCTTATTGGTGCTCTTTACTAGTTTGTCACTTCATTTCTCTTAACATGGTTGTTGAGCTTTTAGTGCTACGTACGAGTATATTTTTCATATGAATGTTCTTGATTAGAATGATTAATTGACTATTTAAGGTGCTGGACTTACATTCCGTAGAGCCGAGTCACTGTAGTACCAAACCGGTCAAAAAGGAAACCATTCGGCAGCGTCAGGAAGTTGTTCATAAAAGAAGCAATGGTAAAAATAAGCGAGAACTGTTCATCCTGTTCGGTGCAATCTGCAGAAACAAAGGTTAGAAAAGACAGAAGCAACAGGTGATCGATTAATTTCCATTCTTCAGCCATTTTCAAGTTTATTTTGTTGCTCAAAGTTGTGAAGGTGAGAACATCAAACTGACCTAAAACATGTGTTCCATTGACTCCTGTGCCGTTGACACACAGAGAGCTGAAGTACCCTTCTTCCTTGAGGACAAACACAAGAGAAGCCCAACCAAACACGGCTCCAGCGAAACACAGGCACTCCACCAGACCTGTGGTGAAGGTGAGGCAGCGCCGCACCGATAAACCGCTCCCAGACCCTGGCATGGTCGCACAGGCTCAGGCTCACACTCGAAAGTACGTCACAAACTTGTACACATTCAGAGGGGGCTTCACTCACAGCACCTGCTAAAAGAACCAAACCAAAACACTGCATTTTATTCTTATGTTTAAAGAAAAATAAGAGCGATGTGACCATATAACAGCAGTCATTTATTTTGTCTAGCAGTCATGGTTTGTTTCCATTCCAGGCCTGTTGCTGCATGCCAATCTCTTCCTTATCCCACCTTCCCTGTGTCTCCATCCCTTCCAAACTGAAAGGGAAAAACTACGAGAAATCTACTACGAGAAAATAAAAAAAACAGAACGCCTTAAGTCAAAACATTTTCAGCTGCGTAAGAGCTGTAACTGAAAACATCTGGACACAAAATGCCCTGCTCAAGATTAGGTCACCCCTCCAGAGACACATATTGCATAAATTCATAGGTTACACAAAAAGAAGTTATTCCCACTAAGATTAACCTCATGTTGCCACAAAGAGGAAGTAGTCCATATAAACAAAACGCTCTGTTGTTCAGTTACGATGATTTCCAGGTCATTACTGTCTTGTACTCACAGTTCAGCCTCCAAGCGTCTCCACAAATGCTCTTAAACCACAAACTTGAGCCCCTCGCGCTTGCTTTATATAGAAGAGGTCTTCCTTCCTCTTCCTCATCAGTTCCCTCCCTCAGTTTTTTTCTCCTCTCTGCTCTGTAGGAGAGAAAATAGTCTTCGCGGTGCTAGTGGCTAAAGAAAACAAAAACTTGTGCGCGTATAGCCGACCAAATAGCAGAGCCACATACACTGTGGGAGAAAGTACAGATGTGGATGCTGGGAGGCTAAGACAGTTTAGCCAAAAGATCATGTGACTCAGACAGGGGAGGGGAAAAATAACCAAAAAAAAAAAAAACCGTGAGTGCCGTGTGGAACCCTCTTTGTCACAGCTGGTGCATGTGGAAAAAAGAAGATGTGTGATAGGTTTTCTCTCCTTGACAGGCTGTAAAAAGGATGCTGCCGTAACTCAAGACTCTCCATGGTGCTCCAGGCTACTGAGAAACAATGCATAATTAGCCCCTCGCTAAAATTAAAAGGAGGAGAGGGTTAAAATAAGGCTTCTATATAAGGGATTAACTTTGCACGCAACCCCCCCCCCCCAAAAAAAACCAAATCCAACAAGAACGCAAAGTCAAGTGGTGACACTGAGGGGGAAGAAAAAAAAAAAAAAAAAAGCACGGATAGTCAGAACAGAAAGGTTTCACTATTCTAATAACCTGTTACAATGGAGTAAAATGAGTAAAAAGTAAAGTGCCTGCAGTGTTTGATGCTGTCTGACTCATTCAAAGAAGAGTCAAAGAAAGCTGCACACCACACTGAAAGATTCCAGACAAAAAGCGTCTGCTATGTTTCATAGATGGCCCTCAGTTTGAATTCAGGGTACAGACACCCTCTCTACTTTGAAGATCAGGTTTAAAACTTTCCTTTCCCCCTCACTCTGCATTCAAGCATTAGTCATTCATCTCTGTCTCTCTTCCAGAGCCTGTCTTTTATCCAGTCTTCCTCCCCTTACACCCAACTGGTCGCAGCAGATGACTGACCCTCCATGAGCCTGGTTCTGCTGAAGGTTTCTTCCTGACAGTGACAGATGAAAGGCTAGTGGCAGACTTAAAAGCCTGTCTTCAGCTTGTCTAGTTTCTAAAGATTTTAAGGACATGCTGCACACCACGCTGAAATATTCCAGGGTTTTGGCTAATAGCACTTTGGGAATCATCCTGTTGGGTCAAAATACTATTTTTTGTCTATCAACCTGTGCACTTTTTTATAGATTATATAGATAGAAATGGAAATACATTGTGTTACTGACAGCCAGTTCCAAAAACAAAGTGCTTAAAGCTACAATTTCAAGCTGGTTCATTGCCAAGTTGTCCGTTATGTATAAGCAACACTGCTTCATCCCTTGAGGTAGGTTCATTTTAATGCTTGAATGATTCATAGGCTATTGGTAAGAATAAATAAATAAATAAATGAATGAATGAATCAGACTTTCAGAAATTCTCATCTTTGCCAAAAATGTGAAAAAGAAATATTGTCACAAACTTACTTTTCAGAAGGTTTATGCATTTGTGCCCAGCATGATAAAGAAAAATGAGTCATTTCTAAACTTTTCTGCATAAGAAGCAAAGAAGTGAAACACAATGATTCAGAAACATGGCCTCCAGTGGGGCATTCCTATCAGAAAGCTTATTCAAAAAAGTTCTCACCCAATGTGACTTTTTAAAGTTTCACTGGTCAAACACCAACTAAACCATTTTAATAAACTCCATAATAGAATATAATCACGCTTAATCAGTTTGACTTTCTCACAGTCTCTCCCCTGTAAGCGTATATGAAACTAACAAGTCTGCAGCAGTGGCTGGGTGTCCTCAGGAGTGGGCTGATACACCTCATTTCCAGTTAACATATTTAAGCTTGGTCTCCACCCTCAGTCATTGCCATATACTGTAGTAGTCCACTAATAGTAAAGTCCTTCAGGCCACTTGAAACCATAAATATTACAAACTTGCTTATCTAGTATCCCTTGCTCGGATTTGCATTTTCCCCTTTTAGGAATCCAAACATGGGAAAAACCTGTAAAACTTGCCTGACCCACTCACTCACCTGAATAAGATGTGTTCAGTCGTGTAAAGGACTATTCAAAGATTCTGACCAAGTTCAGGTTTGCTGGAGTGCTTTGTTGTCTCACATCATAATTCTGTTCATTAAATCCAAATATTCCACAGTGCTCAATTCCTCAGTGTGAACTCTGGCACAACGCATATGCTAGTGGAGCACATTGCATGGTCAAAAAAAAAAAAAAAAGTGTCACGCTCCTTTTAAATCAGAAGTGCTTTCATCCGACAGCGTGCCATTTTGCAGATATTCAGGCTTACTGCCCAAGTCACAGTCATAAAACACCAGAAAACACACTCATGAAGTTCACACACATTATTTCACATCCCAGTTTTTGTACAGCATCCTTTATTATATTGCTGGTAATTGTAAATTGGTAAATGAGCCTTAGCCCTGTGATTAGAGTAGTGTACCCCGACTCTTGCCCTGTGCTAGAGATATGTTCCATTCGCCCTGCAACCGTGAATTAGACAAGCTGAACATAATGGCTAGATTGATATCCTTAACCTATTAAATAATTCATCTTCTACAGTGAAGGTGAACCTTCAAAATATGTGGTTATTTCTTAATACATGAGACAAAATTCCATATTATAGCTTCAAGGATAGGCCTTTGTTTTTAGCATCCAAATATTCTTTAAGTCACTCTATCAAAAAGGTTTGCATGATCAAAGTTCAAAAAACACACCACTGGAACAAGTTCAGTAACATCCATTCATTCTCTGCACTCACCTAAATCCCTCATACAGGTTTGAGGTTTTACAGTCATTGTTACGCCTTTTAAGCTAATGTGCAGTTATAAGAGATAACTAGCTTACCTGATTATTTTGATTCAACCATTTTTCGACACAACACTGAGTTTTATACAAATTGCACTAATCACTCTTTCTCTGTTGCGTGCATTAAACTTCGACTGCTCCAGGTCTTCATGGTTACTCAAAGCAGGTGGCTGAGGGAAGAGCTGTTTGAAATACAGAGGCTAATGGACCAAACCACTTGTTGTGATACCTGTGGGGTTCATGGATTTTCTTTGTGGTGAGTTTAGTTGTTATCCCTGTGATTTTTCCCCTTTGCATCCATAATGGTTTGCTCCACTACTCTAGGTTCATGGTGCTCTCGTGTGTTTTAGCTCTCTTTGTTAAAGTGAGTTTTTTTAAGCAGTAATTTATGAGCAGTGTATTTTTAGTTTGCCCTACTTATTTGCTAAATTTATCTGACTTGCATTAAATAGTATTTTTGATGCTTTTGTTTCATTTTGATTTAAATAAAAGACACTTTTTGAACAGCACAGCTTGGTCCCCTACAGTCACTGTGACAGCCTGCACTCAGACTCCAGAGATGATCGATTATAACCAGATGATGATTGATTTCCGAGCGTCAGTTTTCTTTAGTTTGAGGTTGTTGGGAAGGCTGGAGGATGGCCACAGTGACATTACTACAAACAAATAAAGTAATTTGATTTCACCAACATGTGATTTGTTTTTATTTGCATTTTTGGGTGTGGGATGCTACGATGTCACTGTTGCTAAAGCAAACGAGAAATCACAGCACATATTGTTGTGTGATCTATGGCAGTTACAAAACATACTGTTTAAGGTCATTCTTATTAAAAACATTGTTTTTGTATCAATGGGTTTCTGCTGCTGCAGGAAGTTAAAGAGGGTGTTATGAGAGGGCAGAGATGTAAATGGAAGTATTACTATAAAAACAGACATATATCATCATCACTACTCATCACAAGACACAGCTCACACACTCATGGCTTGACACGCAACAAGCTTGAGCACACTTCCTGAAACCAAAGCTTTCTATGTGCGTGTGTAAGTGGAGCTTTAGCCTCACTGGAAAGATGACCAAAGGTCTTAAAGCACATGACCTCTTTCTGGTTACAGTCCAGAGTCACTATAGTTTAACGTCCCGTCAAAATGGACTCCAACTCTAATGGTGACCCTAGGTGACATGATACGCAGGAAGTAAGTGTAACAAGTAAAGAATGACGTGCCACCGTACATTTTATTCACACGAAGGATGATGATGCAGAACGACACCAAGGGCACATTTCTCTTGACTTTCACGTTTCTGTTCTGCCGCTGCGGCAGATCAAACCTCGCCAGTGAGAGACAGATCAAGTTTCTACCTCTACCTCACAAATGATTAAGGGACTACAAACACTACAGTTACCATTATTTGGCACAAATCCCAGGAACAGTCATATGTATAAATGTATTTGGTGCGTACCTTTTCTCCTAGGCCCTCCATTATATGCTGGCTCACAGCAACCACAATTCAAAGCAGCTGACAGCTGGTATGCTGTGCCCAGTGTCCAGCCTTTTGTTGGCCCATCCCAGCATTTTGAAACATGCTACATGAGCTAATATAGTGCTGTGCAAAGCTCTTGAGCCAACGCTCATTTCTTTATAATTTAAGCCAGAATTTCTCGTAACTGTTTAAATTAGTCTTGAATAATAGTTTTCAAGGCTTTCTGGAAGTTTTTCTTTGAACATGGGCTGCTTTTTTAGTCCAGTCCAGGCCATGAAATCTTTGTTAAGCCACTTAATACTTACCTATGAGTCATGTAGGGCCTATATAAAAATGCACCTAACTCAAGTGATGAAACATTGTTGCAACTACACATAAGAACCAATTTTAAATGAGACATTTAGGCACTTTGTTACAAGCAGCCTGATGCAAAACAGATATTTTGTTCCCATTCCTTTAGTCAAATCTATGAGAAATGCCAAAGAGAACACAGTTTGATGCGCATAAAATAGTAATCAGAAATGGTCTCAGTGGAGGAGTGGCTGTCACGGAGCCATTTTTAAACAAGGGAAATGTGGAGAAAAGGATGAGTTATGCCAAATTTAAAAAATAATACAATTTGGTAATGAAAAACATAAACATCCATATTGCTGACAAATGTGAGCTCAGTTTTAATTATTCAGTTAAAAGTAGTTTAGTGCTTCTGCAGCAGTCGTGGTAACTAGCATGGCTGAGGATGACACTGGGTGGGCGGGCCTATGCAGGTCAGATTCATGCCTCTTGGAAACTACAAAGAGGTCATTCTTCAGCTTGTGCAGCTATTTTAAAGCACGAAAACAAGAAAATTGCAAAAGAAATCGAATGGAAATGTGAAATGTAACGTTAACTATTCGATGTGTGGTGAGTTCGCTGTATTTGTCACAAATTAGTAAAATGTCTTAGTTTAAACATTTGATAGTTCTTCTATGTTCTAATGTGAATAAAATGTGGGTTTATGAGATTTGGGAATCATTGCAATATGTTTTTATTTGAATTTCTCACAACGTCCCAACTGTTTCTGAATTGGGGTTGTAAATCAGCAATCATCAAAACTTTGAGAACCAGTGAATTAATAATAGCATTATGGCGCCCAAAAATGTCCAACTGTTTTATTCAGGTGATGTGAACCGAAATAGTGGAAAGAAATAGATTATGTTTGACAATCACTTAACAAAATGCCACATCCTGTTGGGAAAATTCAAACAACAGCTCAGAAATATAAATATCAAGAAGCTACTTTCAGCCGCTCCGCATGTTTTTAAAGTGTGACCGTACAAATAATTTTTCACTCACATCTCCACAAATGGATTTGTGTTTCCTCCAAACTGTACTTGTTAGGCAAATATCTAAACCACTACACTGTATGCCACACCAGAATGATAAAAACTTAAAACTTGGAATAACTTTAGACAACAAAAGCACCTAAACATTTGTAAACTGTGCTCTTCTTAAAAACAGCCAGACTTCACAGGACAGCATAACAGGCTGGCACTCAATTTGCAATAAAAATATTATATGCATCAAAAAATGCACATAGTAATCTTAACATTAAAAAGTTCTCTTAAAGAACTAAACCCACATCAACATCCATCGAGCACTGATTCGACCAGTGCTGCTTGCAGGCTTTGGCTTGGCCACTGTTATTTTCTCGAGACCCAAAGACATGGTTGACCTGAGGCAGATTTTGGTGTTTGATGTTTGAGTTTTAAAGATGAGAAGCTCCTCTCTCCAGAGTGACTGAAAGAGTTAACAACAGACAAAAGGCAACACTAACATTTCCACAGATATCAGAAGCTGTTCCTTGTAAATGTAACCAAACATCTCGCTGGGAGGAAGATCCACGATCCGGAAAGGCACAGTAAGCAGCACTGACCTTCAGACAACTGCCACTGTATCAACTCTGACTCCTGGCCATGTGTGCTCGACTGACTGCCAGCTAAGTTAATGTTGGCAAAGTAAACAAAAGAAACAATGTTGCGCGACCAGAAGTTATGTTATTCAAGTGTCACTCCCCCAAAGCTAAGGCAGCAGCATTTAATTATTTTCCATTATATTTATTCATTATTAACTGTTCCACTCACCACTGTCTGGTCTAGCTTTTTTCTCCTCTTCCTCTTTTTTCACTCACAGAACTTTAAATCCTCCAAGTTTTCACTGACTGGTTTTTGTTGTTGTCTTTTGGTTTGTTTAAACAGGATCACGCACGTCACAAAACGTGAGTGAGTGGAGTCAGGTGGGGGCCTCATAGGGAGTCCAGGTCTGCACTACTGTCACTGCAAACTTTGACCACCACCCACCAATAAACAACTTTACAGGTATTGACGAATGGATTTTGTTACAGTTTTTGTTGTAAGCTAGGCTACAACAAAGCTAGATTTTCATCTGAGTCTGCAAAAAAAAGACAATCTCTTTAAAACTTTTGTCAAAACGATGCATTTCACTATAAGATCCGATCACCAAAGAGGACTTTGGTAATAATATGCTTCATAAAAGTGATTCTGGAGCTTTTTGGGCGTATCTGGAAGTTCAGTCAATTTGTCTGATTATGAATCAAACCAGGTCATGATGGTTGCCTTTAGGGTTATGAGTTTTAGGAAAAGTAAATGAGTGTCCTGATATAAAAAAACAAGCATGTATATGATTATTCATGTGACTGGATATAAACATACATACATGCATAAATCAGTATTTTAGTGTGACTCTTCTGCAGAAAATGACTGTGATCAATCCTCAGAAGTGATGGAAATCTGTGTGTGTGTGCTGTATTGCATAACGGGCAGCCAAACACACTCTTCATTCGTGCCAGTCCGATAAGTGCCAACATCAGCAAACCGTTGGACAGGAAATTGTCACATGTCATCGCATTTACATTTCTTTAAAATTTGATCCCCAAATAGAGAAACCACGGGACTCATGTTCGCCATCACATTCACTACTTCCTCTTTCTGAAAACGTTTAGGTAAAAGAAAAAGTTAGTGCCACATGTGACTTATGAGATTAGCTGGTGACAAAAATTCTAAACATAGGATTTTGTCACAAGATTTACAGTTTTATTCTTTAGGTTATGTGTACTGTTCCAAAATGCTGGCGAGTTTTGGCTTGCACGGTGTGCGGCTGTCAGGTTGGATGAGGACGCTCCTCAACTGAACAGGTGTGACGTTTGTTTGCGACTTCTGAAACCTGAAGTTTGGCATTTTGCCTGCCACCAGGATGTTTTTAAGAACCATCAGTCACGAGTCAGTGGGTGGATCTGACTGTTGATATGGCTGCACCCCTCAATAACAAGTGAGCTCGAACCTAAAGCACAATCTTCTTTATTGTCTACTGTGCTGTAAACAAAATGAAGATCATGTTGTAGTAAATAAGACTTAAAACTATTGACTGAAGCCGTAACCAATCAGGAAAGTGTCAACTGAGTTCTTAAATCAAGTGAGCAGTAGTGTAATGTTGTCATAGACTCCTGCACAGTTGAAACAGTTTCACTTTTTCATACCAAGAGGCCAAATCTTTGTTATAGCATGCGAGGGAGTCAAAATTGAAGTTATGTGAAGGTTCACTGGTATGAATAAATCAATGACCATGTGACCTTTGGCAAACGGACAAACACAGACCTAGTTAATGTTTAAAAGTTAAAGAACAGGTGTTTTTAACTCTTTCCCTCATAAAGATGACATCGGACGACATTCCCCCGCCCACCCTTAATGATGAATTTTCACACTACAGTATAAAACACTAAAGATGAAAGATGTTTCAGGGATTTTCCAAGGCTAGATGCAGAGGCAGAGATCGCACTAAATTCTGATGCAGACCCAGACTTTTTTTTTTATAAGCAAGCCTGAAACATGACCGAAACTGCTCAGTTCAGAAAACAGCTTCAAGAGTTACTCCTAGCAGGTTTTAAAGAGCTCGAAAGATGCTAAAACTCTCTAAATAACAATCTGTTTACTGACAACAAAGCATTCATATATGCATAATTAATGCTAATCATTTTTAGTTTAACTCGATGGACATATCTATTGCTGAACACCAAGAAAACCCTTCCATACACATGATCGATGATGTAGTTGATGCATAAAAATGCAGTTATCTTAAGTTTATAGGACGGTAAAGAATCTTCAAAATTTATTTTTTATTCCTTTTAAGACCACAACCACATTTTTCAGATAAACGTTCAAAAATAAAGAGAGGGAGCTGTGGATTTTGTCCCAATCAATAATACTGATACAGACTTGGACACAGATATCTCGGCCTCATATCTTAAAGGCCAGAACGATTACAGCAGGAAGAGCAAAGTAGCAATAGTCGCCCTTTTTGTTTGTGACATCAGGAAATGGGTGTTGTTTTAAGACAGACTTGCAAAATTAGGAAACTATTCTTTAAGCACACATACACCGCCACTTTATTAGTTACACCATGCTAGTAGTAAGTAGTAGAACTACCTTAATTCTTTGTGGTACAAGGTGCTGGAATCCCTGCTCAGAGATTTTGGTTCATATTTACATAACAACATCACACAGTGGCCGCAGAATTGTCTGCTGCACATCCATGATGCACTCCTACATTGAACCACATCCGAAAAATGCTATTTTGGATTGAGATTTGGTGGCTTTATAGGCCATTTGAGTGACGTAAATTTCTTAAATGGTGAGTTATCCTGCTGGATCCCTTTATGACCACAGTGTACCCATCTTCTGATGGGAACACTATGGTCATAAAGGGATGGACATGGTCAGCAATAGCGTTCAGGTGTTTAAACAATGCTTACTTGGTAGTCCAAATGTTGCAGCAGAGATCGATAGTCATCAGACCAGGCAATGTTTTTCCAATCTACTATAAGTACTATTAGTTTTGTTGAGCTTCAGTTTCCTGTTCTTAGGTGAAAGGAGTGGTACCTGTTGTGACCTTCTGCTCCTGTTGCCCATCTGCTTCAAGGTTCTGCATACCTTGCTTTATAAGCACTGTTTATTTGCATTACTGTTACCCTCCAATCACATCACATCAGAATGACCGTTCACCTCTGACCTCTGACATCAACAAAGTGCTAATGGTTTGTTTGTGCTCTGGCACAAGCAACCACACAACCTCCAAAGGCACTTACATTACATAAATCTGACCACATCTTTTCAAATTTAAAACAACATATAAAAAGCTTCACCAGCAAAAAGCTAGAGCTCCTTTATAAACCGTATGGAGTAAACTAGTGATTGTTAAAATACCCCAGGAATATCAAGGATGTGGTCACATGTTTTATTACCTTCCAATATTTTCGTGGTTTTACAGCAAAACACAAAAAGTTTATTTATTTATTTGTATTTATTAATAAATATAAAATTCAGCATACAGTCTGAAAAATACCACAAGATTGAAATGGCTAAATATTTATTTCATACTTCCTATTTTCATAAATATAAATATAAATATAAATATAAATGTTGTTACATGTGATTCTACTAATCAGCTCTTACTCTTTTTATTTGCTGTATGCACTTAAAAAATACAAGAGGCGTCAGTGTGTTTTTTTTAAGCTGTAATCTACTACAGTGTCACTGCTGCTCGGTGCAGTGTCTGCACAGCCAGACCATTATGATGTTGATGCTCTGTTTGTGTGCACACACAAAACTGCAGGCAGGCCTGCCCTCATTAGAAAACAGCTTCGAGTCTATTTTTAGTCTGCAGCTTTGTCTGAAGTCTTTGTAAGAGGGGATGTACACTTACGTGATATTGTGATCTCCTGCAGCGATCCCATTGTCCATTAAATCCACCGTTGTTCGTCCTATAACATGAAAGCAGCCTGGAGAAAGGACTCGGGAGAATTGTGCGCTCTCACACACCCTCCCATTATATGAGTACTAGCTGGTTTGCTGCTCCCAGCTCTGGTCTTTGCTCAGGTCTGAATCCTCTACAAAACTTAATTTCTTAAAAACACACACAAATATTTTAATTAGAAAAGCTTTAGATACTCTTCAAAACTTGCTCGTCTTCACTAAATTCAGCTCCTTGTGCTATTCATCTGCCTCATGATGAACTACTAGCTATGTGTTTGATAGAATACGCTAGCTCATGGAAGTGTGCATATGATCCTTTTGCGCCACCGTGTGACCATAAGGGGAAAAAAATGCAAAAATGCGCTGAGTAAAACGTTACAACGTGTCCCTCAGGTGCGAGGGTTATATTGAGTTCACGGAACAATATAGGATTGCATGTAAATAAGAATAAAGCCTCACTGGTTTGCATGAGATCCATCAAAAGTGTGGGAAAACTGGATAAATGAATAGATAAATTAAGAATAAAAACAAAAACAGCAAATCATTTCTTGCGTTTTTGATGCTGACATGTTTACTTCTTCTTGGACGAACTACTTTCACTTAAAAAAACGAGTGAGATAATTGCCTGAAACCACATTTGATCCTGTCCCCTCTATCTCTACTTCTTCTTCCACTGACTTACATTGTAATGTACTGTGATGCTGAAACATCCTCTTGGTGTTTATGTGTCCTTTTCCTCCCCATTCTCCAGCTGTTTCCGGCTCCATAGGTAAATGTTTTTACTGCTGAATCTTTTTGTTTGCTTGTAGTTGTTTACTTCTTTTGTCATTCTCATTCTAACTCCAATTCTCTGGTCCTCTCGGTGAATAGTTATTGAAAGGGATTTCTTCCCCTCCCTCCATCACCAGTACTATAGTGGTGTGATACTGTGATACATTATTTGTGTTTTCTTTTACATTTTTTTATATTGACGCTGAAATTTTCAAACAGACTAGAAATCTGATCAAAGGTGATGCTGTGCCTCAGTTCACAACAAAGATCAACAGAACAGTGAGAGGAGGAAAAGGCGCATTAATGGTTGGATTAAAGTTGCATTTGCTTTCAATAAAAATATAATTATCATCAACAACAACAACAACAAGAAAAAGAACAAACACAGATAAAAATGTGTTATCTTCATTCAAACAGCTGAGCAGTTTACGCTGAAGCTTGATTCACTTTTCGAGCAGGTGTTTCTTTTTTGGTCATTAGGCTCTGATTGGTTAAGACTGCTCTCTGGCAGCATTTATAACCCTTCACCTCTGACGATCTGTTACTGGTAGCCTTCAGAATGATGGCAGCACACTATTTCTTGGGGTATGTGGCAAGTGTATGTTAAATTCTAAACTTCTGGCTTATTATAGTTGCTTAATGGTCTTTTAAAATTGTTTCAGGGGTTCAGTCTTTGTCTTGCTGATTGTGCATATATGCAGCCTTCCTCTTGAGAAAGGTAGGTGAAACTTTTCAATATAGACAAACTGTATTGCTTAACTTCTATTAATGTTTCCTTCTCCCTCAGGCTATTATCCAGGCACTCCTCACCGTAGAGGTAACACAAACAGTGCAGGTAATATTGCCTTAGGCCAGGGTGGCCCTTATGCATACCCATCCTCTGTAGTTGTACCTTATAGTGCTCCATATGGAGGGGTTGCAGTGCAGCAGCCTGGTGTCTCTCAATATGCTGCCCAGAGCGTGCCAGTATTATATACTGGCTCCAGTTCTTCTGGTCCTGCCCAGGCTGGAGGATACACGACTAGCTCCACACAGGGTGGAGGATACACGACTGGCTCTGCACAAGCTGGAGGTGCTGTTCGAGCTGCAGCTGGTAAATAATGGAATATTTCATGATACACTACAAATGTTTATTGTGAACATTACCAGCAAGTCTTGTGTGGATTTCTCTTTCAAAAGGTTCAAATGTTGGTGTTTCTACTGGAGGAAGTAGCGCAAATACTGGTGCTAATGTTGCCCTAAGCCAGGGACGACCTTATGCATACCCATCCTCTGTAGCTGTGCCTTATAGTGCTCCATATGGAGGTGTCGCAGTGCAGCAGCCTGGTTTCTCACAATATGCTGGCCAGAGTGTGCCAGCACCATACACCGGCTCCAGTTACTCCGCTCCTGCTCAGGCAAGCAGAAGCACAGCTGGCTCTGCACAAACTGGAGGAACTTCTCAACCTGCAGCTGGTACCTACTGTGATGATGCAGTATAAATGCAATCATTAGGAAGTCCTGACCAGAATCCTTGGTAACCTTGGCTTAAATTTTCCTTTCCTTAGAAATCAACTGGGCTGTTCCACCTCATAAGCTCGGTGAGGAATCATCCCCCAACCCTCAAAGCCTTGCCTCTGGCACAGCTGATGAGCCTGGTGCGCTTGTACCACCAGTACCTGCGTACCAACCAGGAGAGTTGTCCCACTATGAGAAGGCTGCTGAGGCTGGGGACTACCAGTCAGAGACAGAAGAACTAGGTCGCAGGACTGTCCCAGCTACGATGGAGGCTATTGCTGCTGCGGGTGGACTGGCATCCCCAGGCTTTTCCACAGGACAGTTTGGAATGGGTGGACTGTGGGGTAGTCCGTATCCTTCTTTTGACTTCTTGTTCCTGACCGGCCAGTACCCTGTGGGCACAGTCAGTCACTTCAACCAGGACTACGAGCAGGGACAAGACTACGCTCACAGCACTCACTACCTGAAAGACCACCCCTACCCTGGCTTTGCACAGTCAGTGCGGACTGTTGGAGCAGCTGAGAGCCTTCAGACTCCCAGCTTGTATGTGAGCAGTCCAGTGGTGGGAGGTTACTACCAGGTTGGTGCCCAAACAGTACCCGCTTCTTCCTACACAGGTGTTTCACAGGTATGTTTCCCATAATATCTAAATTTTACCACAACTGCATGTTGTAATTGTACTAACGTTCCCTCTTGCCTTTCAGGAAAGATACTAGCTGAATCCAATCAGCTTACTGAACTGGGCAACACAATGAACTGGTTAATGCTGCAATAGGAATGACTCCATGTGATGCAATAAACTTGGTTTTCAGTGTTTTGAAACGGTGACTTCAGTCTCCTCTGTAGCATGTGTAGTGGATGGTAATGAAGCTTTACACTTCATCTTTATAAGGTGGTGTCAAGGTTTATATTATGCTGCCCCCAAGTGGCCAATAGTTTTAATAACACTCCTCTACACGAACTTGTAGCACAGATGAATGCTGTGGTTTCTGTAATCAGCATGTCAAATGAACATGCAACAGTTTGTCGTCAATGATTTGCAGACACTTCAACACAGGTGTTAACAGCGTTTATAAATCCACAATGCTTTCTACTCTCTCGACTTGAGGTCTTCAGCTCCATGTGAAAGACTAACAGCAGCTATGCATTACAGCTCCACTTTTCACATTAACCACCATTTATGAAGTAACTCTGCTGCAGGCCACATAAGACCAAAACAAAGAGGAAGACTATTTTGATCATTTCTACTGCCATCTTTATTTGTGGATTACTAGAGTAGCTTTGCATGATGCAGTTTAAAATCCTTATTTTTATTATAGTGGTCTTGGTGCACCTCCCAAATTCATTTCCTGTTTGCAACAAGAAATTTCAGTTCCCTGTCCCCCCCCTTTAAATTAGTTTCCTTTAGACTGGCTGGCTCTAGCATGCAAAAGCTTTGAACAGCGTTTGGGTGGGGCTTCTTCTGAACTCACAGCCATAGATGTGTGCCATGAGATGGCTATATCAGGGATATCAGTTTTTGAGATAACATGGAAATGAGCAACAACAAAAAACAGTTTGAACACTGGCTCATAGAGATGACTTTTACACATAGTGCCCTCAATATTTGAAACTTTGTAAATATTAAATATGATTTTTCACCACTAACTGTAAATGAATGATTTATTTTATTGGCACATAGACTCTTTATTTTTAAGATTTGTGTTAAAGCTCACCTTTTCAGCTCCCCCAAGGCAGTTTTTTGCCTTGTCAGCTTTCTCGGACTCTGGAGGTGTATGTTTTTGATTTGTGGTTTTTGCAGAATTTGTTATTTGTTTGTTTACTTGTTTCTCACTTTATTCCAACCCCCAGTCTTCTTTGTGTATCGTGTGTTGTCTGGCTTTTTCTTTGCTCTTCATTGCTGCTTCTCACTGTTCTGTAACATCCCAGCTAGTCGTAGCAGGCGTCTATTTCTCTTGGATGTGTATTCCTGTTAAAAGGACGTTTGTCCTCCCTACTTTTGCCAAGTGTTTTACCATATGGGATGATATGATCCTTGAGGTTATTGCTCTCATATTGTAGGGCTTACCTTATAAAGACTGCCATGAGTCATCTGTTGTGAACTGCTGCTTCTCTCTGTATGCTGTTCAGAGTGAGCCAACAGCAAATGTAGGGTCTGGTTTTGGAGCTGTTCCTATATAATTATTATAAGAGATCTTCCCTTTCCCCCCATCCCTACGTGCTGCTCAAGAGCAGGGGTCAGTTAACCTTATTCTATTTCACCTATATTTTCATGCGGAAGTACTTTGTAACTGTAGTTGGTCTTAATCTGTTCTGAGGTACTGTTATCTGCACTTGTGGCATGTGATGTTTTTTATAAGGGTCATTATGTTATTAAAAAATATATAGCAATTCATAATTCATTTTAAGCACTTTCTTGGTTTATTGTTATTGTGAACAACAGCTGTACATTATTCAAAATGATTTAAACTCTGTGTATGAGAGATGGTTTTAGGACCTACATGAGACAAGTTATTGTATTTCCCATTAAAGTGAATTTTAATTAAACTTCATTTTTATTGCACATTTCTTCCTAACAAGTTTGTAATGTTGCTGAAATGTTCAAAAAGCTAGAAGTCTAATAAGGGTTGTATTGGCTCAGTGTTCGCACATCTCACAGAAAAGGTCAACAGAACAGTGAGAGATGAACTGGATGCACTGATGATTAGCATAAAACTGCTTAGATTTCCACAAAAATGGAATCATCTAAATAACAAAAACAAATGCAAATGAACCCTGGTTATTTTTCAGAATTCGACATCTACATCATGTGAGATTGTTGTAGGGTAGTCAGCAGCTCCTTGCACCTAACAGGTGTAACTATGAAACGAGATTAATGAGTCTGCAAGCAGGTCGATCTCAAAGCTTTACATGTCACAGACGTGGCTCTGTTTTTACCTGGGGAATCACTGTGATAACTTATACTGAACGCTTAACCTGGTTAACCCAGATTATATTGACAGTTTCCATTTAAAAGTGTTACATCTCCACTGATTCCTTTATTTACAGCATGTTTAAGTGCCCTAAAGACTGTCTGTTGGCTGAATATGTTTTATATGTGCACATTGTTAAGCTGCACCTTTAGTACCTTAATAACACCATAAATAAAACCCAGCTGTAGTTACAGCAGCGCAAATGTACATCACATTATCACTGGGATGTGACATGTGATGCACAAAATGTATAAATGCTTTTATACTTATACTTTATACTATACATTTCTGCCACATGAATCACTTGTCTCATTTGCAACAGTGTTGCATTTTAAATCTTTATTTTTCATACTATTTCTAGATTTTACCATCATTTTATTTTTATCATCTGATAATGTCTCTGATTGGACTATCTGTCTTCATATAGGAATTGTTGATTGTTGAGGCCCAGTTGATAGCCACTGTTATGATACTCGTTATCTTCGACTGAAGCTTGAGTCACCTTTCCAGCAGGTGTATCCCGTTACTTCGTTAAGCTCTGACTGGTTAAGACTGCTCTCTCGCACCATTTTTAACCCTTCACCTTTGGCAGTTATTCTACTGGTTGCCTTCAGAATGATGACTGCAAGCCTCTCGCTGGGGTATGTGGCAGGTGTAGTTGGGTTTTGTGTTTACAATTGGCAACTTTTTGCAGGCACTTGATTCATGTTTTCAAATGGTTTCAGGGGTTCCCTTTTTGTCTTGCTGATTGTGGATGTATGCGGCCTTCCTCTTGAGAAAGGTAGGTGAAACATTCCTAAACATACAAAACTTTGTGATAAATCTTCATTAATTTCAGTTCTTTCTCACCCAGGCTCTAATCCCAGCACTCAATACAGGATAACTAGTGTAAACACTGAAGATAATCTTGCCTCAAACCCAAGAGGAACTTTAGCCAACTTGACTCCAGGGCTTGTTCCCTACAGCCCTCAATACAGAGGGGTTCTAGTCCCAGTATATGTCAGCTCCAGTGTTTCTCAACCTACTCAGGCCGGTGGATACACAGCTGGCTCTACATTAACTGGGGGTACTGTTCAGCCTGCAGCTTATAACCAGTAAAATATTTCATGAGTTTAAATGTGCATTGCTTGCATTACTAAAAGGTATTCTGCTTTCTCATAGGTTCAAATGTTGGTGCTTCCTCCGGTAGCAGTAACACGAACACTGCAGGTAATGTTGCCTTGACCAAGGGAGGACCTTATGCATACCCATCCTCTGTAGTTGTACCTTACAATGCTCAGTATGGAGGTGTCGCAGTGCAGCAGCCTGGTTTCTCACAATATGCTGGCCAGAGTGTGCCAGCACCATACACCGGCTCCAGTTACTCAGCTCCTGCTCAGGCAAGCAGAAGCACAGCTGGCTCTGCACAAACTGGAGGAACTTCTCAACCTGCAGCTGGTACCTACTGTGATGATGCAGTATAAATGCAATCATTAGGAAGTCCTGACCAGAATCCTTGGTAACCTTGGCTTAAATTTTCCTTTCCTTAGAAATCAACTGGGCTGTTCCACCTCATAAGCTCGGTGAGGAATCATCCCCCAACCCTCAAAGCCTTGCCTCTGGCACAGCTGATGAGCCTGGTGCGCTTGTACCTGCGTACCAACCAGGAGAGTTGTCCCACTATGAGAAGGCTGCTGAGGCTGGGGACTACCAGTCAGAGACAGAAGAACTAGGTCGCAGGACTGTCCCAGCTACGATGGAGGCTATTGCTGCTGCGGGTGGACTGGCATCCCCAGGCTTTTCCACAGGACAGTTTGGAATGGGTGGACTGTGGGGTAGTCCGTATCCTTCTTTTGACTTCTTGTTCCTGACCGGCCAGTACCCTGTGGGCACAGTCAGTCACTTCAACCAGGACTACGAGCAGGGACAAGACTACGCTCACAGCACTCACTACCTGAAAGACCACCCCTACCCTGGCTTTGCACAGTCAGTGCGGACTGTTGGAGCAGCTGAGAGCCTTCAGACTCCCAGCTTGTATGTGAGCAGTCCAGTGGTGGGAGGTTACTACCAGGTTGGCGCCCAAACAGTACCCGCTTCTTCCTACACAGGTGTTATGCAGGGATGTTTCCTAAAATGCCTACATGTGACTATCTGCACATGGTAACTGTACTAACTCTTTCCCTCTTTCCTTCCAGATAAAATACTAGCTGAATCTCAAAGGCGTGAGCACAAGTTTAATCAATAAAGTCTTATGAAATTCTCCTGGTCACTTTTCTTATTAGTGGTGGTGTGGGAATGACTAAGGTTGGAGAAATTCCATGTAATGTAACTACTGGGCTCAATTTATTATCTGTTAAAAGACCGAATGCACGCCTGCATTTAGACCTGCCCATGTGGGGTTTATGACCTTAAGGGAACTACTTGGGTTTTCTCTTGGCAACCCGTAGTGGGCCATAAGTGGACACTCTTGCTTATGGCCTGGTATAAGCAAGTTTACCCAGCACAGACTGTCAAGAAGGGCATCCAGTGTGCTAAGTTGTAGATGTATATGTTAAGGTGGATCTTACACTAGCAGTAACCTGTACAAGCCTTTAAGTATTTAACATTAAAAAATACTGGAAGTGTTTACTTTCCCTGGTGGGGTTTGCAAAAAATGTAGATGCACAAGCAGTACAAGGGGAATTCACTGGGAACCCTTTCACCTAAGCTACAGGCAATAATTTGAATCCTGCACATCCTGTAATCTACTCGATTATAGGAGGGTAGCTATAAATAGCTGAACTCCCCCTCCCTTTGCCACATGGCTCCTCCTCCTTTCACAAACATCCAAGTTATATTAGATGAAGAGCTGTGTTTTGAGTCATAATGTACAAGAAGGTGTTGACATTTTTAAAGTCCCAACGACGTACACTGACAAGGGGGAGGACTGAAGGATGTAGCACCCCCCAAAAAGATGTCAGATAAAGTAATAGAGGGAGCTTTATTTTTAAAACCATCTGTGTTGCGTTGATTGAGTTAATGGGAACAGTTTTATTCTATGCTAACTAGCTCAGAAACTGTCCTAACTTTATTTAATTTCTACTCTATCTATATATATATATATATATATATATATATATATATATATATATATATATATATATATGTGTGTGTGTGTATATATGATATGTGTGTGTACACATACATATATGGTACTAGGGGAGGGAACTGTTGTGAGTTTAGAGCGAAATGATAAATGGACCATTTGATTCCACTCAAGAAAGTTTACTGTAAGGGAAATTATGTACATTCACTAAGAAAAGGCCTTCAAAAGTCACATTTGGGTTCAGGCCTGAAAAATTTCTTGTCAGGTACATTTTTTTTTTTTTCAAAAAAGAAAAAATATATATATATGTGTGTGTGTGTGTGTGTAATTTTTTAAAAAAATTTTAGGTGGATTTTATTGCTTTGAACAAAGCTGAGATAGCCCACTCATGCTGATTTGTGTTTCATTTTTGTTTTTATTGACCTTTTGCTATAAGTACATTTCCCAATTGTTGAACTGTTGCTTTTATTTTGACTAATTTAAGCATCCCAACAGTACAGTACTCTAAATCACCACACTTTATGGTAAGAGCTTATAAACGGGACAGGTGGTAGCTAAATTGTGTCGACATTTTGCTAAAAGAGAGAAAGCATCTTTAATGGTTTCAGTGCTTATTATATATATATATGTGTGTGTGTGTGTGTGTGTGTGTGTGTGTGTGTGTGTACAACCATGGTTTCCACAGCAGACGCAGCTGTCCGGCCTGGAGGACTGAGCCTATGTCACTGTAACTCTATTTCGGGAACCTGTGTTGTCCAAAAGGTCAGATAAAGAAGCACAGGAATCCTTACAAAGCAGAGGGCGGGGGTGTCGGGTGAAGGCGGATATTCACAAACCAACACACACACACACACACACACACACACACACACACACACACGTGTTAAAACTCAGGGCAGTGTTGCCAGAGAAGGGGAGAAAGGCAGACAGGAATAGTGGGACATAGAGACATTAAGAGGGGCTCCTGTGAAGAGGATTCACCTTTGACTGAATTAAACGTTAGTGTACCAAAGTCTGATCTGACCTCTAATCCAGGCGATACACACACATTTATGGACACCATGGATGGAGAATCACTCAAACAGGACGCATCCGGTTCCACAGAATCAACCAATCACACTGACACCAACAACAACAGCAACCAGGTCTGTATTATTTATTTATTCATTTTTACATGTTCGTTACCATCATTTTCACAATCACCCACAATGACTGTCCATCATGTTCTGTACTGGGAAAAAGCAGTGAGAGTGTTCGTGGCTGTAGCAGGTGCTGTGTTGGGACAGCAGAGGAGGAGAAGGGGTTGTTGGCTGCATTTGCTACACCTGTTCTTACTACTGGCTGAAGAATGACACATACACACATAAATACACACTCACACACAAGTTATGCAAAGTAGTGCACATGACACACACTAAGCCACACATACAACGCTGGAGTTTCCTATTCCCACTGATGAGTCACTGCTGTGATGCCTGACCTGGTGTGACTGTTCCTGCAGGAGGTCATTAATAAACAGGGTACATGGGCCTATTTAATCATGATGATAGCAAATAATGTATGCATTAATTTTTTTTAAACATGAGGATTTTTAACATATGATGTGAAGTCATTGGTTTTAAAACTGTAAAAGGCAAATTTTCCACTTGAAAGTTCAAACTCTGTTTGAGGTATATATTTATAATACTCAACAAATCCCAGAGCTCCAGGTCTCACATTACAAGGACTGTGTTATCCCTCGAGTAACTTGTGGAAAGTCCACTTTATTTATACAACAGCTTTCATGTAAACAGCTCAAACGGTTTCACATAGCAAGACCATGAAGAACTGAAGAACACAGAAAAATCACAAGAATAATTTTAAAAATACAAATCAGAGTTAATGAAAGAAATATCTAAAAAATACAACACACAGCAAATGAACTAATGGTTCGCATTAGAAATCTGAAATAAATAAAATAAATACAAACTTTTGTTCATTCTTCATACATTTTTTTTTATGAAAGACAGAAAAGCTCCTCTTTACAAGACTGAAAAGAAGAAGATATTTATCAGAAATGTGAATAACTGAAAGAAAAGAGGAAGACTATCTTCTGAGTCATGCTGAAGAGAAAACATGTGATGTAGTGCCCCCACAGACCAGTGACTATGAAGAAGCTTCTCCCTTCTTCACAAAGGGTCACCACAGTGGGTAAATCCGGATCTCTGATCTGGCAAAATTCTACATGTGATACCCTTCTTCACCCAAACCCAGAGGGATTGTGTGTCTCATTCTGGGATTGAACTGGGGATCTTTTGCTTGTTATTTGACTGTGTTAATGTTTGGAGAGTGAGTGGAACTATTCACACAACATCTGCATGCATACATAGCAAAGAAAATTACTGTGTAACCTACACTGTTACTTACATTGAATACTCCACCTTAAACTCCACCTTGTCTTGATGCCTTGGTATAAGGCTAGAATTTAGAAGTGATGGAGCTATTGTCACAGACATGTATTACAAGTGTTTGTCACATATTTATTTTTGTGCAGGCCGGCGAGCCAGAGGTGGTGGAGAATAAAGACTTGGGGGAAGGAGCAGAAGGTCAGAGGGTAATGGAGACCGAGGATAAGGCTGAGGAAGATACTGTATCAGAAGAGGCAGAAAAGGAGATGTCAGGAGACACAAAGAAACCTCAGACTGTGTCACAGTCTGGTGAAGGTGATACTGAAGCAGCTGCACAAGATAAGGAGAAGGCTTCTATTGGTGCTGAGGTGAAGGATTCTGAATGTGGAGGAAAAGATAAAGAGGAGGAGGCAGAAGAAAGCGAGAAAGGAGGGCAAGCGGCAGAGATCCAGAGTGGTGAGACTGGAAAAGATGGAGAGGACATGAAGGACAAAGAGAAAGAGAAAAAGGAAGAAGGTAAAGATGTGAAAGAACAAGAGGCAGAGAAGAAAAAACAAGTGACGGAGGTAGATGCAGAGCCAAAGGACAAAGGAAAGACAAAGGAAGCAGAAAAGCAGGCCAAGCCCAAAAGAAAGAGTGGCCCCTCCTCCTCTTCTCTCTCTCGACCAAGACCCTCTGCACGCTCCATAAGAGCGTCTGCTAAAAACGACATCATCGCCAAGTTCCAGAAGGGCGCACCAGAGTGAGTAACTACATGATGCTTAGTACCTCAAATTAGAGTGTGACAGTTAAAAATGTTCCTCAAGAGGTTAAACCAGAAACTGTGTTGCAACACTGCTAGGACACCAATACCTCGCAACTTTAAGATTCAGAAGTCATCTGCTGCTGGGGCTACAGGAGCTTCAATCAAACAGAAGATACTTCAGTGGTGTCGCAACAAGACTCGGAACTACGAGGTGAGCTCAACGTTAAATCTTTATCTAATGCGACACATCCGCATTCTAGATCCAGAGATAAAAGAAGACCTCATTTAAGATGCTCTTCCCATGTGTCTGTCTCTTGATCTTTTTAGGGCATCAACATAGAAAACTTCTCGTCATCCTGGTGCGATGGGATGGCATTCTGCGCTCTGATTCATCGTTTCTTTCCAGACTCTTTTGACTACAGCTCACTGAAGCCAGAGGAGAGGGAGAAAAACTTCACGCTGGCCTTCAAAACCGCAGAGTATGGATTTCTTCATTCTTTCTTCTCTCAGTTCAGTTCAGCACATCATCACACATGAAAGATAAAAATGGCTAAGACTGAATAACACAATTACAATATTTAAGAGTCGGAACTTTACATGCAGCACATAATATAACAAGGTCACGGAAATTTAAAAAAAAAAGGAGAACTGCTGTGAAAAGAATGTAACTAAAATAAAATTCAGCGTGTCGGCTGTCTTAAAAATAAAGTTTCAGGAAAACAATGTATGGAATGACACTGTTAAAGTAAATGCACCTGGTTAGAAATTTCGTATTCATATTACTATGAATGACTGCGCCCTTGTCACCTCAACTTTATCCTTTCCCCTCCTTTGTGTATCCCTGACAGGTCCCTGGCTGACTGCTGCCCTCTGTTGGAAGTGAGTGACATGCTCATGATGGGTAACAACCCAGACCCAATGTGCGTGTTCACATATGTCCAGTCCCTGTGCCACAGCCTCTCCAAAATAGAGAAAGAGAGGAAGGACAAAGAGAAGGAGGAGAAAGAGAAGGCTGGTAACGAGGAAGAAGAGAAGGAGAAAGGAGACGATGCAGCAGGAGAGGTGTCGCCCGAGAAGGATGAGGAAGAGTCTGCTGAGAACGAGACGATGAGCAGTCAGGAGGATAAACCAGTAGACGGTACAGAGATGGAGGGCATTAATGAGGAGGAGAGTCCATCAAAGAGCTGTGAGGTGGAGGAAGGTCAGAGTTCATCAGTCGAGGCAGAGTCTTAGACAGACACTGGCAAACACAAAGACTGAAAAGACCAAAAAGATTGTTTATGGTACTACAAGGAGCAAGTCTTAGTCTGGCATTGTTGGACTGACTACTGTCGGAGTAATGAGGTACAACAAAAAATCACTCAAAACTAAAATACTGGTGATGATGATGTCTCGTAGTTACAGCGTGTTTCAAAATGTACTTCTGTGTGTGTTTTTTCCATTTACGGATATGCTGTTTTTTATGTTGTTCTGAGCACGAAAAGCAAGAAATTGCTGTGTATTTATGAAAAAATAATAATGAAACAAAGATCTTGTGAATTAAAAAGTTGCTTGTGCAATAAGGGAACTTTGAGAGAGTGTGTGACGGATTTACTTTTTTCATAATACACATGAAAAGGTTAAACTATTTCTGGTCAGATGTTAAAATTGTAAGTTGTTCCAGATTGTTACTGTGAACAAGGTAACAGTGGGGAGGGGGTTATGACATGGTGAAAAATTGTGTGGGCAAATGTTCAGGGCTTTCAGGCAGACAAAAGATGCTACAAGAGCTGTGAAAAGCTTCCAAAAGAAAAGTTGGTCTGCTACTGTGATGGTACTGGGGAAACATTAATCTACATAGATGGGGTAATTTCCACTCACATGTGAAGTCATCATTATGTTTAAATATGTAGAGAGATTTTGGAGGATCATATGCTACCATCCAGACAACATGTTCTTTAATGGGAGGCCTTTTAAAAATGTAAACCCATTGACAAATTTGCTGTATCGAAACAAACTAATACCACGAAACCAACTGTTGAGCAACTAAAACTATATCAACCAAGAATTGCCTTCAAAACTACAGGAATTGCTCTTTTCAAACACACACGCCAAGCAAACATCATCACCAGCCAAACATCACCCCCCACCTCCCAGTGTCCCTGCTTTCTGGGTATTACGGTAATCAGCATCATGCTACCAGGAAGGCCATTGTGTTGTCTCTTTTGTTAAGCTAACCTACTGACCGTGTTGCGCCTTTTTTCCAACACAAATCTCGGCGGCAGCAAAGTGAAACATGTCCACAAACATGCCACCGGGGAGCCTGAATCTGGAGTCACAGCTTTTGTCCATTATGGACGTGCTGGTGAAAGCGGCGGTGGCAGAAATCAGCCAGCTGTTCTCGGAGAGCTCGGCGTCTCTCCGTCTGCATTTAACCCAGAGCTTGAAGGAAAACGAAAACCTGAGGACGAGGATGAAGGTTATGAGGAGTGAGCTCTTCTCCCTCAGGCTACAAACCAGAACTAATCGACCAGCGAGCCGCTTTTCTCCCATCAGAGGAAACATAACCAAACCACGAGCTAAGCCACAAGGTAACGATACTTTCACTTTAAAAGTACTTCATACTCGAGTAACAAGTAACACTCCGCCCCCGCACAATTATATCATTAACTATTAAATACCCACTGCTAGTTACTTCTAACTAATAACGTATAAAACAGCTGCTTTAGCTACTTTAAAGAGTTGATTGTGAAAATGCAGATGTGCCGAGTAGTACCGCGCATCAGACACAGCTGGCCCTGGTCATGTGACACAGATAACAGAACCAGCGGGTTTTTTTATTGTGGTGATAAAAGTTCATTCGGCTTATTAAATGTGAATTCACTCACTTACTTAAATTTAATTATGGTCAGCTAAACCGAAACATAAATAAACAAACAAAAACAAATACACAAATAAATAAAGACACATTTTGATACGCTTATTCAAAGCCTCAGTCTAAAATAATTTTCAAGTGGAATTTCCTCTTAAAGTATGTGATGCTGAATTATAACAAGTCCAACCTCAACTCAGAACATGTGTCTGTCCCTTTAAATACATTTAGTCTTCACCACAATTAAATCAACCCATAAGGTTATTTATGGACAGAGGTTATCATAAATCACTAATATGATTAATTAAAAATAAATGTCTTACATGATCTTTCATATTACATTTCCTTTATAGACATTTTTGTTAAAAAAAAGGAAAAGTAATGTTTTGTCACTTTTATTGTGTTCACTGTCAGGTAATTGAGTGGCGTAAACCACAGAGACCATAGAGAGATGCCAGTAATTCCCTGAGTTTTAAGTTCCGTATCATATTTGGTGTCGACATGTCAACTTGTTTTTTTGCAGACACAGAGCATAAACAGATTTCCCTAACATTTGTTATGTGTCATTAATTGACTCTTTTACGCTCTGCATGAATCTGAAGGTTGATTAATAGCATACCAACTTTATATCAAGCTTAAAGTCAGAGCTGTCTGTGTCTCAAAAGTGGCTGGATTGCTTAATTAATAATTTTCTGCAGCATTAATCCCTTTTTTAGTTTACGGTTTTATTTTTTTATGCAATTCAATTCAATTTTGAATTCAGTCTTATTTGCATAGCTCCAAATCACAACAACTGTCAGCTCAAGGCACTTAATTAATGTCTTTTTTATCACCATTTTATCATCATCCTCTAACAAGACCTTTGACTGGAGTAGGCGACACTCACAGGGATCATTTTGTGCGAAGAGGAATCATATGACATGTGAAACACTCGTTTTTATGTGAGCGCACACAGAGCCCGCTTTTGTGATGCTTGTTATCTCCAGCTGGGGTATTAGGAGTTATTGAGCCAGCTAATGCAAAGAAAACGTGGCTGTGTTGAACTTCCTTCATTGTATTCCTGTCAGCTCATTTCAGCAAACACACGTGACACCAACAGGGAAGTTGCGCCCCAGTCTCTTCTTGACTCTTAAAATCTTTCGTTTTCAGCTCGTATAAATACTGATACCAACAGATGAACAAATAGCTAACTGAAAGTAAATCAAATATTTAATAAAAATATAGAGGACCTGTCCA
Source organism: Oreochromis aureus (assembly GCF_013358895.1). Classification (NCBI taxonomy): domain Eukaryota; kingdom Metazoa; phylum Chordata; class Actinopteri; order Cichliformes; family Cichlidae; genus Oreochromis; species Oreochromis aureus. The sequence continues at coordinate 13,558,176 of NC_052943.1, read as the reverse complement.
TATTTGGTATTACAAACTGCGCAGTAAGGCTTTGGTGCAAATATTTGTTGAGACCAGGATGTCTAAATGACTGTGACTCAACTCTTCAAAAGTGCTGTGTTTACATAGCAATAAATGTTCAGGTTTTGCTAAATCTTGCGGTAAAAGTAACACGGAAACTAGTTATAAAAACTAACCACTTTCAAACATGCATTTTTTGGCTAACAAGCAAAGCCACGCCAGAAATGAAACCAAGTATGAACTCAAAAAGAAATAACATTAGAAATATTAAAAAATGATCAGCTGTAAAAACTCTGGCCTGCACAATATGAGGAACCTGCATAGTGCTGCAAAATTGTTCTGTATTTCAAAGACTTTATAAGCTTACACTTTCTTCTGCTTATCCAATTCAGGGTTGCACTTTCACATCTAGACTGTAGGTGTGAAAATGAATCTAATCTCTGGACTGTGGGTAAAAGCTAGAGTACCTGTAAAGAACCCACGCAGAAAGAACACACAAACTCCACATAGTCTGAATTCAAAGCAGGATCTTCTTGTTGTGAGATGACAATACTGACCACTGCACCACCAGGCCTGTCACACTCTATAAGTGTCAGCGAATAAAAATGCTTTGAAGCGTGCATATTCAGTGTGGCTCCGTAGTTCAGTGATTTATACATTTACTAGCATTGCAGTTAACATTGCTTGAAATAAAACTAACCACCACAAGTCTTTCCTGTGTGGTGCAACAGTACAGCTAATATACTTATAAAACAGTTGTGGGTTTGAGGACAGTAAAAGTATGATTGTTGCTCTTCTGTGACTACATCAAAACCATCTGTGGTCACAATTATTTAAGTTACCCTCAAAGTAGGAGGGTCCTGGGTTCAAATCTAGAGGGGGCTCTTCTCTGTGGTAAAAAGGTTGCTGCTGCTTATCTGGGGACAGGACACTCTTGCAAAAGATATTCTTAATCTAAGGAGTTTCACTTCCTGGTTAAATAAAGATTAATGAATAATAAAAATGTCTTTTCCTTTCCTTTCCTTCTTCAGTTCTCATCAAATCACAAGTGGCTCAAAAGGCGGGTGGGGAAGCTGCTTCTATCGTCCTGCAGTCGGAGAAAAAGACCACCTCCTCTGCAGCTCAAGTGCAGGTACATGCAATCCATAAATGAATAGCAGTAGCTCTGTTTGAAATCTAGTTTGTTCATGCATAGCTGTCCTTAATGTGCTAGTGTGCAGATGTGGAGAGTCCAGATGTCATTCTAATCAAAGATGAGGATGATGTGGGAGGATGTGGCCCAGATATTGGTGGTGAGTAGGATTTTTAAGTGAGCTTAAAGGGCCGATTAATTATTGTTTTTATTTGTATTTTATGTCTTTACTTGTCATCACTACAGCACACAGATTCTTAAAGCCTAGATTGTCTATCTTCTATCTTAGGGCTGAAAAACTATTAAACCAGGCAAGGCCGAGAATAGGAGGAAGAAAGTAGATCAGACGTCAAGCACCTGATAGAAAGTCTCTCTTTCTAAATTACACACAAGCAGTTCCTCATTGATGAGTGCTGAGTAAGACTGGCCTAAGCGCTGCTGTTTCTTCGATAGTGGCCTTTAAAGATTCTGTTCTCTGTCTTTTCAGATCAGGGTGACTTTAGAAACCACAGCCTGCAGGGCGGTGTTGCAACAGGAGCTCAGAATTTGGAGCCAGCTGGTTCCTCTTGCTCAACAGGTGATAATGAGGAGCTGAGAATCGTGTGCGTTCACGGCCGAGGCGAAGGGCCTCTACAGGATGAAAGTGACACCCTCTTCTCTGCGTCTGAGCTTCAGGCTTTTAGCTCTCTGTCCAACCACGTCAGCCACGACAACCTCCTGAATTTCACCACCGGCGCAAGTGACAGAGCTCCAATGAGAGTCACACAGGATAACAGTGCCGGACTGGTGAGAAACAACCAACTTGAAAGAAATAATTCCACACAAATGGCTCCGACAGCATTGAACCCTGGATTGAAATCACCACTAGTAGTAACTGAGGGTCAGGTGGGGCACCCCAGTCACATGAGCCAGTTCCCACAGCAGCAGAATGTCTTCCCTCACACCGCCAACAAATCCCTGGACTGCAACTTCTGTGGCGAGCGCTTCCACAGCCGCGAAGACCTCATAGTACATCGCGCGAGTCACACCGGGGAGTCTCCGGTCCCTTGCTCTCTGTGCGGCAAGTCGTTTGTCAATAAGACCACACTTAGCATCCACATGCGCATTCACACGGGCGAGAAGCCGTACGCATGTGCGCAGTGTGGAAAACGCTTCACGCAGAACGGCAGTCTGAAGATCCACCTGCGGACACACTCCGGAGAGAAGCCGTACACCTGCAGTCAGTGCACAGCCAGTTTCAACAACCCCAGCAACCTTCGCAGACACATGATCACACACACCAACGGGACGCTCTGACCCCAACGGATTAGAAAGACTTGATAGACTTTGCAGTTTAGAAGCACTTTTACTGTCATTTGTGCCACAGTGTAAAACTGTTTTGGATCACGCGCACTTGTAGATTCCAGGTACGCTGACACAAACAAGCATGATCGCTGTTCAGATTTTTTAATTACAGGAAAACCGTCTTTCTATTCTCGAGCGTGCACAACAGATCCTCAAATGAAGACACTGAAATAAAGAACCATGTCACAGTTAGCAGTGGGTGACTGTGGATTACTTCTGTTTTGGTCTGTGCTATTTCAAAATGGGATATCAATTGTCATTTAAAGCCTGAACCACAAAATAATTGCCAAAAAATGTTTAATGAAATTACTGAACCTTCCGACGAGTTTTTAAAAATAATATTTGAATATTAATTTGCATATATGAGTCTAACTTTGTTTCATATTTTTTTGGATTAATACCTTAAAAATGTAATGTGCAATTTATTTAGGTTTGTCAGGGGGGAAAAATTGCACTAGAAGTCTCCGAAAATGCTGTCAAATATAATACGCTACGCATTTTTGGTTAAAGCGCATTTTATAGCACACTTTTGTACCGATAAAACACCACGACAAGACTGTTTGTGGCCAGATTTGAGTTTTTCTGAATTTTATTTATGCACCACATTCAATACAGTGTTAGAAAGCATTCCAGCTCAATGATTTGCCCACTGCAGGAAACTGATATCTATTAAATTTCTGTTTTCTGACCCCAGACTCTGTTCTAGGAAGCACGTTCAGCATACCCAGGTTATTCCCTTTATCTGGATTCACTTATCCTAACACTGGTAATCAGGATAAGCAGTCACATGAAGCTGGTTATCAGCTGGCTAATTCAGGGTTTCCTCTCTGTGTTCATATCAAAGGGGTGGCGTTGGCAGCATCTGACCAATTACAAAGATGGATAAGTGACAGCAGAGTGGCTGATTTTACACAAGATCAAACTGTAATATTAGAAAACTATGAAGATCTGATAGCTGATAGGTGGTGATTTTATACCTGTTGATCTCTAATCTCAAATATAACCCACACTGGTCTGCAGCATGAGTTACCATGACGATGTCCAACCTGCAAGAAGAAAGGTTAACCCTCAAGTTACCGGGCTTAGTTCAAATCCACTGATGTAAAGCTGCTTTTATATACTATAGGGATACTTTTAAGTAACTGCCGAGCTTCCTCAAATAATAAGATTTAATTCAGTCTGAACTTTAAACAAATTGAGAACGAAAAACATGAATCATTACTTATAACGGTTGTTTTTACATGTGTAATGTTTCCTTTAAAAACGCACTACCTCTACTGTTGTCGTTTTTCACAGCTCTTTTCCTCTTTTTTGTACTTCCTGGATAGATAGGGCAATAATATGCTAGTCAGTGTGGATATTCTGAATAAATATAGTTGCTTTTTTACTCGATGCCTGAAGAGTTTCATTTTGCACCTCTAGAGTGCAGTGTTGTGCCCCCCCCCACCCCCAGCACTGACAATGTCTTAAGGCCTGGTCACACCGAATCACTGTGGGTGGGGGGACTCTCAAGGAAACTGGGGGAAATTCCTCACATTGTTCCTCTTTCCACCCTGCCCACACTTAAGTATTGCTTAATAGTTTGTAGTTTGTTTATTTTTTTCTTAGATTTTACCTAAAGCTCTGGAAAGTCAGACTGTATTAAAAAAAGAGACTGGACTCAAAGTGTTAAAAAAAGACACTAAAATTCAAAATAGTAAAAAAAACCAACCCCCAAACAAAACAAAAACTAGAGGTATAGTCATGCGTTGAGCCTTAAATCTTTTAAATAGCTGTGGTCAAGCATGATTCGTGTAAAGAAGCATGTTTACCAGCAGATCAAGCGCATGCGTAACATGTGCACGATGGCCGTTGATAGCGGTTTTTAACACCAGTAGTTTTGACGACTTGGTGAGGAATGCTGTTGTCGTACTTCCCCATGAAAGTGGTGCTTCCTCTCAGACTATTGTTCTTGGGCAATCAATGAAATGACATCACTCTCTGTGTGTGTGTGTGTTTGGCCACTGAGGGAAATGGATGGGAGGAGATAGGAGGCGGTGCGAGGTAGCTTCTATATTCCACAACACAATTTAAATCCCTCACTTCCGTTTTGTTGTAATAGTCTTCCTCACACGAGCCAGTGTATGTTTCATCTGGGAGGGGATACTTTATATTTTGACCCTTTTCTGATAGCAGATTGCTGAGCGACTGCGCCCACGTCGTGAAAAACACCTGTATGAGAGGAGGAATTTTTTGTGCGCCTGCGTCTTTACGGTAGCCGTTGATCCCGCCCTCCCTTTTGATAGAAAACTCGGTGATGTCGCTCGGTCTTTAACGAGCTTGACCCAGAACCCGGAGAAGGAGGGGGGGAAAAAAAGAGGGCAGAAAACAGTAAAAAAAAAAACGACCGTCTGGAAGGGGCAGGCTTTTCAAGAGCAGGTGAGTAAATTCGTAAATGTTACCATATGGCTGAGTGTGCTGGGGGTCGCGTTTTTCCCCCCTCCATCAAATTCTGGGTGCACTGCAGCGCTGGCAAGGAGTGGTCACAGCATCGACTCTCCACGGCTAGCTAACGATGCTAACTTTAAGTTCAAATCGAGACCCTCCATTGCTCGCCGTACACGACTCAAACGAGCCTTTGGTGCCAGGAGATAAAACAAAGAAAGCCGTCAGACCTGATTGTGAAGGACGCTTTAACCGAATATTCCCGTGCCTAATCTGTTTTGCTACCCTAACGCTAGCCTGGCTATTTTTTTGGCAGCGATCTGGGACGGCTATGTGGGTTATTGTGATGCTAACGCTGCAAGACATCCAAACGAGGTCATGCGGGTGCTGAGCGAGCATTCACGCCAACTTGGGCTGATTTGATCTCCGGCGTTGTCATTTATTTGTGTAGTAGCGCTAGCGCAACTACAGAGTAAGTCAAATGCGTAAGTCTTTGTTCGCCTTTTATTTATGTCTCTGTGTGCCAGCTCATCGCGTCGCTCCTGCCCCACGCTGCTATCTTAACGCTAGCAAATCAATTCCCGACATTGCGTGGGATTTCAAAAGGGGTGCTAACAGCTAGCTGATCTTGCAGGTGATAGGTTTTGGGGTGTTCAAGCAGATAAGGCAGTGTGATGCTCGAGCGTTTTTTGTTTTTGTTTTTTGCCTATTTGCACTTAACTGTGGTTTGACCTACTTATCGTTGCAGCTGATGCCTCCTTTCTGCGGTTAGCATACATATTTTTCAGCTGAAGAAGGGAGCAGATTGCACAGGCTTGACGGTAATTACGATTAGGAGCTCTCCCGTGTCCTGAAGCATAATTGGAAACCTGTTTGGTTAGACGTGTATGTATATGTTGCAGACCTCTGAGGTTAATGGTCTTCCATTTGCAGCCTGCCACACATCCTGGGATTATTAGCTTGTCAGCCTGTGAACCTGTTGTGTGAGTCCTGTGTGGACTTGTTTTTGTTAGGAAAGTGCCTGGGTGGGGATAACTGTCAGCCAGTTTGTGTGTCTGAACTCACAAACACTGGTTTCATTAAGGCACAAATGCACACAGTGTGTTTTTACACAGGCTTCCTGTACCTATCACTTTACCTGTAGCTGACTCATGTGCTCCAGGTGCCACCACTAATAAGTCTGTCTGCAAGTCCTTGTTTGATTGTTGATGCGTGCTGCCGACACAGACTACAATTGTGTCTGCTCTCTTGAGGTGTACAGGTTAATCCCTGAAGGGCCTAATGTGTGTGTCCATCTACGTGCGTGCATGTTAATTGTGTGTGTGTGTGTTAGGATGTAAGTGGATTAGGAGGCTAAAGCTTCAATCCCATTACAAGCCATGCTCAGCTTAAACTACCACCAGTGGCATCAAACTGACTTAAGAGCAAATTGCAGTTAGTTACTTTGAGATGTGTGAACAGATGTGCGTTTCAGCAGTGAATATCTTGTTTCAGTGGGAGCTGGTGCAGGTGTAGGCGCCTCTGTGCTGACTAGAGTTTAATTAAGTGGACAGAGGCTATATTGTTGCTTACATGTGAGTATGATCAGATATCCCCTGACAGGAGTGAGTGAGTCACGTTGACTGATTGGTGCAGAATCAGATGGAGCTGTCTGACTCGTGGTGTGTCAGTGTTCGATCAGATGTTGTAGTTGACCTCAAGGCACGGTACTTGACATGTTGAACCTCTTTTACTTCTCCTTGTCATATTTGACTTGGAACAGTGTGGCTCTTTTAAAGAAAACAAAAACTTATTTTTGTAGTTTAAATAGACTTTTTAAAAATGTGTATAAGTCCATGTTGTGACTCCATACCTGAAGTCCACACGCAGGGTTGCTCCATTTGTTTCCTCTGCCACTTTACCTTTTTTCTTAGGTTGGTCTTTCTGGGCATATTTTTCGACATCTTATTACAAGGAAAAGAAAAAACTCCTGGGCTTATTTATTTTTTTTATATTAAATGTCAGACCACAATGTCTGAAACCCAACAGAAGATAGTGATCTGATTCAGTGGTTAGACCACTCTGCTTCTTGAATCATCAAACCAAAAATAGACTGATTTTAAATGGAGCCTGCAAACATTCACCGCAAACATTTAAGTTGGTTGCATCAGAGATAAACTAGTCTTTTAACCAGTCTAAAGTGCTCAGTTATAAAGTTACAACGTCTGATTACTCAGACTTTGGTTAAACTTTTAAAAAGCAGAAACTTTGAGTTTTCAGGTAGTTGCGGGGGGTACATTTTGGGACCCAATAAAGGAAAATGCGCTGAAAGCAAAACAATAATTTTCTTGTTTTAGTATTATTTAAAAGCATAACTGTGATTAAAATGAATGACTTTGTACTTGTAATATGTAGGAGATTTGAGTGAAAGTAATGTTTGATGTAGCTCATGTGAGAACAGAGCACGTAACTGTCCAAAGTTTACAGCGTGCGGACAGGCCACGTGTTTGCTGCCCTGTGCATGATCTAGCCTTACACCTAATGACAGCTAACTCATAAGATCATTTCCATTAGCTAGAGCAGCCGTGATGCTGACTTTCTCACTTTTAGCATTAGAAAAGGGAACTCATGATAATGTCAGTGTGTCAGAGTTTTTCTGATGTTATCCCAGATTTGTTTAAAAAAAAAAAAAAAAAAAAAAAAGCTCTAGTAACTTATTTTAAAATAGATTGCGATGACTTAGCTATGCAGGTTCATAAAAATTGGTTCCCAAAGTTCACAAAAGCAGAACAGAGAACAGTAAATGGAGAACAATATTGGCAGGGTGGGAAGCGCCTTGTGGTCGTGTGATCAACATATTGACCATGGGGGATTTTCGCCGCAGCAAAACACTCTGTTGATGGAAGAAGACAACCATCAGCTGGTGGTTTATGAAAGTGTACCTTAGGTAGGTTTTCAAGGTTTGTGTACAACTGGTTCTATTGGGGTAGAGGATTTATAGTGAGCCAAAGACGCCATTGCGGACCTCTCCTCAGCTCTGATGTCGAATTCATAACATCCTGTTTCTCAGGAAGTGGCTATGAGGGGAAAGGGGAGCGGAGCGGCAGTGGGACGACATTGATTGTTTTCATTGTTCAGCGAAACTCTGCGCTGACTTTCAAGGCCAAAACTAACAGCTGTGAGAGAGAGAGTCGGATGGAGGACAGAAGCCATGCGCATGTAAAGAGTGACATTATAAACACAGATGCATGCACAGTCAAATGTGTCCAATGATCTTTTTCTTGCTCCCAAACTCTTTTCACACTTGCGCTCGTGCTCTCAGTTGCACAAACTTCTCATTGTTCCTCCAGCCTCCCGGGCTGACAGCTGCAAATTCCCTCCTGGCTGTGGTTAAACCACAATAACACACTTGCTCACACACAGTATATATACACGCACACAATCACATTCTCGCCTGCCAAGAAATATCTATCATGGTTTATAATTCATCTTGTGCAAATGGCATTAGTACTCATTAGTTCAATAAGATGGCCTACAGACGGGTAATGATAATATTAATGATTTTAACAAGCCAAGAATTGAGACTATGCGAGTTTATCACAAAACTGTGGAAACAGAGCAGCTTTAGAGACTTGATTAGTTTACTTTCCTGTGTTTGGGTCACAGTGACGAGTAAACCTGCCTTGAAGTGCCACAAGAGCACAGTAAACACTGATCTCTGAGTGATTATTAGCTAGTGTCCTGCTTAGCTCATTCCACACTGGATGAGTGGGTGGGCCTCTGTGCTGAATTGGCAGGAGACAATGCTAGGAATGCAAGATTAGCTTTTATCTTTGATTCAGCACTCCTTTCCTTATCGCCCTCACCCCCCCAAGCTTCACCCTCTCATTCCCTCATCTTTCCTACAAGTCCATCTGTTTTATTTGTTTCCAGCTCTTAAAAGTCTGCCCATCTCAATCTCTAAAGGATGAAATCAGCCCTGTCTGGGCTGTGACCATATAAAGGCATGTGGGTAACAGGACAGCAGTTTGTGATTTGCTCAGGTAGGAGGTTATGACTCTCTGTGAGTCAATGAGGTGACATCATATCGCTTCCTGGCAGCCAGCCTTATCCCACATGCAAATGCTGGTTTTGGTTCTCGCGGATTCCTTTGTCTTAGGAAACAAGCCACGCCTGGTTTTCTCATCAGGTCATCCCACTTTTCCTCCCTCTTTTCCCATACTGAACGCACCCCGTTCTGGGATTTTATTTTAGGTTTTTTAAATGTCGTGTGCTTTGTTAGTCATTATTTTGAAATGCATACAGGAACAGACAAGCACTGCGGGCGTCATTTCACTAGGTAAAATGAAACTGAGAAAATGATCTTACTATGTGGTAATAGTGTGTGATAATGGTTTTGTTTTTGTTTATTACTATGTTCTTTTTAAACTCATACAGTGTCATGAAGGTGAAACGATGAGTCATTCATCATCACATCTTGAGCCCCAATGCTTGCTTTGTGCTTTGCTCTACACCTGCTACCTGAATTGTAAATGCAGGGCCCTGTTTGTTGTTCAAACTTTCAGCTGTGGTAGTGCGCCAGACAGTGTGACTGAAATTTAGTCACCCCCCCACCTCGTCTAACCGGTCATGCAGGTGTGTGGCAATAGCGGGTTTATTCACCTCATGAAGAGCTGGGCCGCTGCAGAACAGGGTGTATCACCAGATAAGAGGATCTGAGTCTCCACTATCCAGTTGTTTGCCTCTGGTATAACAGTGTCTTAAGGTACAATAACAAAGGATATAGAGGGAGGGGATATAAGTCAGTTAGGAGATTTGTGGATTAATGCTCGGAGCCACAGGTAGGATGAAAACTGATTAGAGAGAAAATCTTGGATGGAAAAAGGGCAAAAAGAAGAAGAGGTGGTAAGAAGAACATATGTTAGAATCTCTAAAACCTGCTTTTGCTGAAGCTCTTTATGCTGACAGTCGAGGTTCTCCGACCTAGAAATAGCTGCAGGTTGTTCAACTTTCCCCAGCTAGCCTCCATACTCTGGCCAAATGTTGAGTAAATACAGGGTGTGTCCAAAGGCTGAAACTACTGTATATCTGTCTCCCTGCTGTGCCTTCCTCCTCACAGAGCGAGCAAACAACTCCCGTTGACACGCTTGTACGGTATTCTCACTGTGTTGCTGATTTTCAAGCCGATGCGTCTTCACTAAAACGCTTCTCGCCCTCTTTCCTCCACCTCTCCTTTCTTTCTCTGCAGTCCATTTCTACCTGCTTCTGGGGCTCGGTAGTTGGGTCACTTTCCACATGAACAACTAAAGCGCCACTTCTGACCTTGGTGTGATCTCTCACCTCTTCTACCAAAACCACGCCCACAGGTTAAGGTGTGTATTTTGGATTTTCTGTAAACCCAGTTTAAAGGCAGATGGTGCATTTTTAGCGGTCAACCCATAAGGAGAAGTGTGCAGTTCTCTTTGGGGTTAAAGGTTGTAAGTTGTGGTGTTAAGCTTCCTGTTTTAGTAAAAAAAAAAGGTTCATTCTCTAAGGCCATAGGTTGTTTATATGAAGTATTTTCTATTTATCACCAGAAATTATTCTACTTTAATATGGGGAAAAAAAAAAAAAAGTGAGTCATTCAAGGACAGCATTTCGCTTCTGTCTGCTCTTATCTGAAACTTTAGCTGCATGAAATGTCTTGTGATACAAAGATACTACAACATGTTTTAAAAACTTTTCTTGGCGTCTCATTTCTTGTGTGGTATCGGACAGTGTCAAAATTTAGAGGATATCTTTGTTTATTGAATGATGGTTTATTAAACTGCATGCAGTCATTGACGTAATGTTGTGATAAAATGCTACATATTCACACTTTGTGATTTAACAAACTTTTATGGTTAAGTGCTATAAACCTCTGCTACCACTTCCCCTCTGCTGCAGTTTACCAGTGAAACTTTTTTTTTTTTTCTTCTTCTTCTTCTTTTTAAATTCTATGCCACGCATAGAATTTAAATTGCTTGGCCACCCAAATATATTTATTTTAATCAAAAAATACATTTTATTTATTTTTTTTAAAATCAGTTTTCCTCAACTGATCTCTCTCTTTTTTTTATTTTTAGTATTATTATTATTATTTTTTTTTTTTAAAGTTTGCTCCCTCCTCCTGGTTACACAGTTCTCTACCTGCAGGCTGACCAGTCGCTGCTACTGGTTTTCTAAACATTGTCTCATTCAATTGACCCCATAGGATGTGACTGACAAGGACAATGAATCAACTGCTCTGTCTTGTATTTGTCACAAAGTTCTAGGGAATGTGAATGATTGCAGAGGAACACCTTATTTTTTATTCAAATTTTTGTGTGTGTGTGTGTGTGTGTGTGTGTGTAGACTCCTTGTCTGTTGATGCTGATGAAATGTGGGAAATATTGCTCATAGTTGTGACGTGGGGAAAAAATGAATGAAACGGACATGACAAGAAGAGACTTATAAAATTCTAGTGTATTCTCTGGTTGAGGTTCAGTTGGAGGCGTGTCTTTACGCTAACTGTTGTAATTTCATCACTGAAGCCGAATCATGAAGCGAACTCTTGTGAAATCCCTTAGCTGTCTAAGAGACCTCTGTATTAGTTACCAAACAAGATCTGAGGATAACCACCTCCCCATTCAAATCATGCATCAGCTGGATCTCGCTGTACTCTGTTTGGAGAGTGTGTTTTTGTTATACACCCTCTCCCACTGCTGTAGCCTGTTTTAGGGCTGTATGCATGTGTGTAACGCCCCCTTCTCTCCCCTTGGGGCTGTGTAGTGTGTATGGAGCAGTGTGAGAGCGCAGCGGCTCTGCTGGAGTCGGTCAGGGAGCAGGAGGTGCAGTTTGAACAGCTGACCAGAGCGCTGGAGGAGGAGAGGAGGAGAGTGGGCCTCCCCGCCACTAGCCCCTCAACCTTGGGTCGTCCCCTCCCTCACACACAGGTAACTCCCCAAAGAACCCAGATATTCCCATCTTGAGTCATTTCAACACCTCTACATCTTTGTATGGATCATTATTCCCTCCATCCAACCCTTGCAGTGAGTTCATGCATCGTTTGTCTCTTGACATTCATCCATCCATCACTCATCCCCTATCTCCTCGGTCCCACCTCCTCTCAGCCAGTGCTCTGCAAGCGCGTTTCTGTGCATCATTGTCGTACCTTTTTTAGATCTTTCTTTACGGACTCTGATAACATGTCTGACTTGTTAACCCTCATCTGCAAACTTATTGTTACATGCCTTCAAAACCTATCAGCATGTCTACAGTGTCACTCACCGGATGCACTCTGACTCACATTCATTTTTCATTCTCCCCTGCTGTGGAATTTCAGTTATTTTCTTATCCCTTCACAGCATTGTGCATGTGTTGCATAGTCCTCTAAACAAGTTTTCTTCCCCAAGTTTTTATTTTGTTTTTAAGATCACGAATTCTTTACTTTTATGATCACGTCGCATCCTCAGTGTTCATTTGTTTTAAACTATACTAGATGAATGGATGTTCAAAGGTCAGTATTCATTTCTGCTGTATGCATCGGTCTTAACTGCCTGTGTGTTGGTGCTGCATGTTGTGTCTATTAGACTTGCAAATTTGTGTGTTATACGTTAGAAATTCTTGTGGCTACTCCACAGAGCTGCCAGGTTTGGCAGGAAGCTGACAGGTTGGCTTAGGATGGCTTTTCAGAATGACAGTGGATAAATTTTGGCCATTAACTGACACGTTTTAGCTCTGATGCTGTCAATATGTCATTGTATCTGACAACTGAGAGCACTTATGGAGGCAGGATTGCTAAATGGCATATTTATTTTGTTAATTTTATTTAAAGCTTTTTAGAGGTTTAGCTGTCACTCCCACTTGTTTTGTTTTCCAGACTAATAATTTATGTGGTCCCACTGTTATCTTGTGCTATTTTTCTTTACCATAGCGCTTAACTATCACAGTAGCAAGTTTGAGCAGTTAGAAAATAATGGACCTGCTTTTGTTTGTTTGATCAAGTCACACTTTTACAGTAGAAGAGAAAAATGTTGGCACACTCTTGTAAGCAGTTCTTAAATGTTTTCCTTCCTTTTTCAGGGCGTGGTGACATCGATTAGATCTCATGTTTGGTCTTATGAAAATCCTTGAAAGCATGAAGGCTACAAAAACTTTATGATAGCTGTCAGTGCGATATGATAAAGGCACACAGTATCTGTTCTGCCATTATGGGTTCAAATGCATACCAGAGTTGTTTGTAAATCAGATGGTATTAAAGGAAGGACCAGCTCTAGAGGAAGTTTGTGCTTCCTTTACGGTGTATGTACAGTCTGCACTTCCAATCTTCACATTGCTTTAAAAAAACAAAAACACAGCCCTGCTTCCTTGTGGGCACACAATAAAACGCAGTAGCATTGCAACAAAGTGGAAGAAATTGTTAAAGGTCTTTAAATATTTTTCTGGTCAGCAGTATCAGTAATACTGAAATTGAGTGTTGAAACGCTAAACAGCTGCTGAGAAACGCTTCCAAAATAGCTCAGTTGTGCTGCGCTTTTGCCACTAACCGAAGTAGTTGCATTGCTAGAGTGTTAGTCTGGTTTAGAAAGAAAGTGTCCCAAGTCGTACACTGTGACAGCCTTTGATTATATAAGAGTTTAGTGCAGGAGGAAATGAGGTGTGAGGATGACTGGCTGCATTCCAAAATGTCCTCCTCCGTGTCTGGCAGTGATTCACAGACCATAAACATGCAGGGACGGTTTGGTCAGCACTGAATGTGCTTCAGCAGCAGTAATATCATCTGAGTGGTTAAAAGTAGACAGCACCGACTACTGGGAACTGTGCCTTTACCCTCAATCTTGTATATTGTTTCAGTGAAATGGTATATTTAATTTTTTTTCCCTGTGTATTTCAGTGTCATGTTTTTCTCTTTCATCCCAGAACGGGCGTTTAGGGGATGCAGACATAGAACGACTGAAGCTGACAGACACGTATATAAACGGCACACAGGTATGTGATTGTAAAAAGTTAAGCACATAGATGAAAGAACGTTATTTTTATATGCTTAAATATTTACATGTGTGGTGTCTTTGCTACAGTACAGGATGGTGGACCCCGCACATGGCGCTCTAGATGAGAGCTACACACCAGAGGATGAATCTCAGGAAGTGCATTCAGTCTTTTCCGAAGAAGGAACCACACGGCGGATGGATAATGGGGTATGTTAATCTAGCGCATGCTTTAGTTTCACCGATGATATCAGACATTATTAAATTTTAATTTTGCCATGAACACTTTAAAACACTGGACTGATCTCACTATGCCACAGATGAAGAAACCGATATCGCGCACAGTCCTGCCTACTGAGTCATTGTCCATCGATGGGGGCTTGTCAGTGCCTGGTATGGGCGTCTACAGCGCCACATTGGACCGTCCTTACAGGCAGCCTGGTGGAATGGACTACCCCACTGCTACAGTACCCAGAAACTACCACTATGGCCCTGTGGGTGGTTACGATGACTATCGCGGAGGTCCGCCATCAGAGGCCTACGCTAGTCTGAGCAGGGGTTCACACATGGATGATCGCTACAGGTGATTGATGCTTCTGGACAGTGTCTTGACGTTTAATGGTGACTGCTTTGCCCTACATTCAAACATGCACGTCTTTACAAGCCACAGTGTAATGGAAGTTTCCATCGCTGCATACAGGGGAATAACTTCCTCTTTTGCCTCATTAATTATTTAACTCTTTAGCCCTTGTTAATACTAATAGACACTCAATAATTCAAAACTAAATATAATTCCATTTTTTTTTCTTTATTTTAAGCATGCTTTTTGTAGTGCATGTTCTAAATAATCATTCAGTCATGTGTGAAACTGACATGAGCAGAATTTATAGTTGACAGGCCTTGAACTATAAACATCTGTTCCCCATTTGTTCTCAGACCATGAAGTGTCAGACTGAAGTCGAGATGTGACATCAGATAACACGTGTCGATCTGTTCCACATTAGCAGCACCTATCCTGCTATCTCTGTCAATCTAACACTGTCTTTTCATCTTTACTCAGGCCAATGGATGGCTACAGGACTCTGGACTCTGGCTACCGGGCTCCGAGCCGCCAGCAGCTCGACCCGTACGCAGCACAGCCCCAGGTGGGTCGGGCAATGAGGGCCATGGGCTCTGCGATGGAGATGCGGTATGGGCACGGCCACTATGGTTTGGAGGATGATCAGCGTAGCATGGGATATGATGAATATGGAATGGGGCCTCCACCCATGCACCCTGGAGGCTATGGTACCATGCCACGCCTGGGACCGGGACCTGGGGGAATCGATAGACGAAGACTGAGGTAAAATAAAAACGTACTGTTCTGCACTAAGTCATTCCACAACATTACATATTTTATTTGATAAATAAACACTCTTGATAAATGCTTCCATCGCCTTTTACAGGAGCTGCGAGGACACTTTGGACAGTGACATGGGCAGCGTTGAGCCATACGCCTGGGCCGTCCCGATGACGATGGAGAGAGGAAGCATGGCTTCTCTGGACAGCACATTGAGAAAACCTCCTACTTCGTGGAGACAGCCAGAGCTCCCGGAGGTTATCGCCATGTTGAATTACCGCCTGGACCCTGTCAAAACCAATGCTGCTGCCTTCCTCCAGCACCTCACATTCAAAAACGACAAGGTAAAGCAAACTCTGCAGTTGTGTTTCTGGTAGTTCTCTCTTTCTTTGTATGCTGAGTTGTAGTGTTTCTTCTGCTATTTTCTTTTTTTAAAGGAAGTATCTAATTATGTTTGTAGGTTAAATCAGAGGTGCGCCGCCTGAAGGGCATCCCAGCTTTGGTATCGATGCTGGACCATCCTAGTAAGGATGTGCACCACTCAGCCTGTGGGGCTCTGAAGAATATTTCATATGGACGAGACCAAGACAACAAGATCGCCATCAAGAACTGCGATGGTGTACCTGCTCTGGTCCGATTACTGAGGAAAACACACAACCAGGATCTCACAGACACTATCACAGGTATCACTGTTATTTAAAATACTTGTGCTTTTTGTTTTTTAATATATGTACCTCTTAAATGTTACTACTATTTGGAGGTTTTGTGTGGTGGTTATATTTAAAGGCTGAACTGTCTCTTTATTTTAGTGATTCTAATATTCATTCTATATTATCCCAGGCACCTTGTGGAACCTTTCATCCCACGATTCAGTTAAGATGGAGATTGTGGACCACGCCCTGCATGCTCTAGTTGACGAGGTGATCGTTCCACACTCAGGCTGGGAGAGAGGGAACAGCGGAGGAGGAGAAGAAAGCTGCAAACCACGCCATATGGAGTGGCAGACCGCCTTGACCAACACTGCTGGCTGCCTTAGGTATGCAAGAGATCAATGGATGAAAAGCAGAGGAAGTTGAAGAAGGAGAAAAGGAAGCTTATTTTAAGGAGAAAACATGCAATTATGTGCTTAACTTCTCTCCCTTTACTGCAGGAATGTGAGTTCAGAACGCAGCGAGGCCAGACGAAAGCTGAGGGAATGCACGGGGCTGGTGGATTCACTTATGTACATGGTCCAGTCACAGATCAACTGCAAAGATGTGGACAATAAGGTTAAAAATTCACTTAAAACTGTCTTTTTTTCACAAGACAGTTGTGCGATTTTAAAAAAATAAAATAAAAATAAAAATTGGAGTTTGAGCCTCTTGTCCCCATTCACCCCTTCTTCCTATAGCTGGTGGAGAACTGCGTCTGCCTCCTGAGGAATCTGTCCTATCAGGTTCACCGTGAAATCCCCGGCTGTGAACAATACGCAGAGGCCATACCTGTCAACCAGGGCCCGGCTCCAGCCAGCAAGGGCGGCTGCTTTGGCTCTAGAAAAGGCAAAGGTTGGTGTTTTACAGCTACTCCATTGTGTCAGATTTGTGCTTGAGTGAGTGGCAGTTACTGGTGGGGTTGAGCTTTTTGGTGGCAGAAGACCCTTTCCCTGTTTTTCACACTCTACCACTGTTTCCCCCCTTTCCTTTTCTCCCTCCTTATTTCTTCCCACCCTATTTCACTTCTTCCTCTCTCTGTGCTCTGTTTAGATGAGTGGTTTTCCAAAGGTAAGAGTTTGCGTTTGGTGTTCTCACGAACCTGCGAAGCTGTCCATCCCTCTCATCACATTATTTTACTAATGCATATTGAAACACCTGGAGAAATAACGTTGAATTTACACGCATTCCACAGGCATGATCACACATAGCATTGCATGCTGATGACGCTTGTTGTACTGGTTGCATGTTGGACCAGATAGCAGTAGAAGACTGAGAATATGAAAACGGTTATACCCCCCCTCCCAACATCACTTATTTTGTCTTATCTGCTGTTTTTTCTTTTTTCTTATTTTTTTTTTTTTCTGCAGGAAAGAAGGATGTAGATGATGGAAGTGCAGATATGGTTGATATTCCAAAGAGAACGACACCTGCCAGAGGTACTGTTTGTCTGCTTCAGATGATTTATATTTGATCAGGGAGCTTGTGTTCATAACAAAGCACACAAATCCTCTTGTGTATTAAGAAGTAGTCTCTATCATCTCAGTTGGTGGACATCAGCTTTGATATACTGTAGGTGTTATCTACACCCAGCACAAACTAAAACTCCTCTCTCTCTCTGCCAACTTTAGGTTATGAGCTTTTGTTCCAGCCTGAAGTGGTTCGTGTTTACACGTCACTGCTCAAAGAGACCCAGAACCCATCGGTGCTCGAGGCTGCTGCCGGCGCCATCCAGAACCTGTGTGCTGGCCGGTGGACTGTTAGTATCATTTCTTATCAGTGATTCAGAGCTGGCTCTCTGCTATAAAAGGCTAATGTTTAATTTTGAACTTTAAAAGTGCATGAACCCTGAATAGTTGGGTCTTTTGTTTTGTTTTTATGTTATTAGATGAAAAGTAAAGTTGATCTATTCTTTGTGCTTTTCATACAGTACGGTCGGTATATCAGGGCCAAGGTGCGTCATGAGCAGGGACTCCCCATGATGGCAGAACTGCTGGCTCATGGCAATGACCGTGTGGTTCGTGCAATGTCTGGAGCTTTGAGGAATCTTGCCATTGACAACCGTAACTGTGAACTGCTAGGTAAGATTGTTTCTTCTTAGCTGTTATCTATTATCTTAGCATCTGTGTCATTTTTCTAAACATTCATTGCACTTGGGTTAAGCGTAAGAGTTTCTCTTGCAGGTTTGCATGCAGTGCCTCACCTTGTGGCCAACCTGCCTGGAGCTCAGAATCAGTCTGGGCGTAATCTATCCGAGGAGACGGTTGTGTCTGTACTGAGCACGCTCACTGAGGTGCTAGGCAACAGATTGGAGCCAGCAAAGGTCCTTCGAGAGAAACGAGGCATCGAGAGCCTGGTGCTAATCAACAAAGATGGGTGAGTGTTTTCTGAGTGTAGAAAAGGTGCTTTGCTTATGTTTTTTGTCCTATAAAAGTAGCTGTTTTCTAACCGGTGTAAGCCGTGTGTGTTATATAACAGAAAACGCATCAGAGATGATAACAGCTCCAACCCTTATCTCTGGTTATCTTGCAGCAAGCGCTCTGATCGCGAAGTGCGGGGGGCGAGCCAGGTCCTGCAGCTCGTCTGGGCTCACAAGGAACTGCGCCGACCTCTTGAGAAAGACGGCTGGAAGAAGACTGACTTCATGGTTAACATTAACCCAGGCACCACTACCACTAACGGCCCGAGCACTCGAGCTAACGGCACCTATGAAGACAGCACTACACCCCTCCTGGACAGAGGTGAGCAGAGAAAGTATTTACATCAAATTTGGCAGAAGGGTTATTTATGAAGTTTTACAGCTTGGCTCATGAACTGTTTTTCTTTGTGTCAGGGGAAAAGAGGGACATGATTCCCCTGAATGACATTGGCCCTGGTTAGTAGATTTCTTTTACATTTCTTTTGGGTTTTTTTGTTTTTTTCCCTCAAGAATAAATCTTTAGTAAATTTTAACCTGTTTTCATCTTCCTTCAGAGGCCTACTCTACACTGGACCAGAAAGAAAGGAGACACACTCTGGATGAGACCACAGACACTTTACCGGTACTTCAAGTCACTGTTAACATGTTGGATTGCTGGCTTAATGACACTAATCCCTAACCTCCTGCACAGCTCTGAATATTTCCTGATTGTAACCTTTTAAAACCTCACGATTACTGACACATATTTTCTCACACTCACTTCCTGTCCACCTTCTTTCTTTCTCTGTCTTTCTCGGCTCCTCTCTCAGCGAGGGGTGTATGGGGGCAGAAAGGGCTCCCTGCCTCTATTGGACTCCTACGATGGTTAGCCCTCCCCCATCCCCTCTACCCCCCTCTGCATGTAACAGCATGGTATGTCCAACTGACCTCTATTCCTGCATGACCTTTATGAACTCCTTTTTGTCTCTAATAACTGAAAACCTCAGTGAAACCTGGTCCAAGTCTGATTGTGAACTAAAACAGGCAGAGGTATCGTTGTACTGATGCTTAAATATGAGATACCCTGATGTGTTGTGTATTCATGCTGGTATAGTATGCTGCTAGGTGCTCCTTGTGCATTGTCCTCTGTCATTGTAAATCCGAACCCCGGGCTGATCATTAAATAATAACGTTTAGATCCTCAGAATAATAACTGTTTATGCATTAGTGTTGTCACAATACCCCGGTTTTAAAAGTTACTCAGTCCTTTTAATGCAAAACCAAAGTTCGGCTTCAGTTTTCTACCCGTTTGCTGTACATGATCTCAGGGGACTGGGTACAAATGGCATGAAACTTCGGGCCCATTTTGTGCCTTATGTGTGCATTTATGGTGTTAAATGCCATGCAAAAAAGTTACTAGTCACATTTGTTGTTCGTAGCAAAAAATGGCACATGAAAATCAAAACTATTCTGATGAAATTGAGGATTCCCAAAGCAGTTTTGCTGTGACAGCTACTCTAATCATTGTCCCCTCAAAGTCCTTTACAATCAGCTGCTGGAGTGGATTTAAGAATGTCGGGAAGTGTTAATGCTTTTGTCATGTTGTGAAATATTTGTCTGGTTTTCCGGAGATCCATTCCACTGTTGTGGGTTGTTATTTGTGTGTGAGAGCACACTCTTGTGGTTGTGTCGGCTACTACAATAACAGATACCCCAGAATGGAAATGGGTTTCATTGATTTCTTTGAGTTTGTGAGGAAAGTAGTGGCAAGAAGTGTTATTTCTTAACAGCTTTGTTGGGGTTACTTTGTAAAATGTTTCTGACTGCATGTCCAGAATGGTGAGGGTTTTTAAATAAACATGTTTGACAGTTAAGACGCGTAACAAATCAAACAGAGCAGCCCAGTCTCTCGTTTAGAGTCGTTAATGAATGATTGACTTCAGTACAGACCTCAGTTTATTATGGAATAATTTTATGTGGAGGGCAGCAGGCCAGGAATTAGAATCTAATTTACTAAACTAAAACAGTAATGTGATTATAGTAGCCTCCTGATGAAAGGTCGGTTACTGTGACAACACTAGTGTGTAGCGTGCCATACTTATACCACACAAGTCTTTGTGTTGCCGCCTTGTTTGATGTCTAAATCAGCCACATCTTTTGTACTTATGTTTTTTTTTAATCATTGTGTTTTCCTCTCTTCCTCCAGAAAAACTGATAGTTTGCATCACCCAGACTGGGCCGTCCCTGCCCTACCACTGCTACTGAGGAGAGAAGATCCAGACTCTCCCTCTCCTCTCACCCCTTCCTTTCCCCATTTCTCTCTCTTATCACCACACAGATGGGATCAAAACATGGGGGCGGGGGGGTTGGCATCCAAAGAAAGTGGTTGTGTTGCAGGCAAAGACTTTCAACACACACACACACACACACACACACACACACACACACACACACACACACACACACACACACACACACACACGTGCAAATTCAGTTGTAGCAGCAGAAATGTATTCCGTTTATAACTTATAATTATTCTGTAAAGGCAATCACCTTTGTTGACAATCATTTGATTCTGGTGTTGTCCTCCGGCTTGCTTTTTCTTTTTTCTTTTTTTCTTTTTTCTCATGCTGTTAACTTTTTTTATTTTTTCCTCCTCGCAATTTTATTGCCATGTTACAGCCACCTGACATTGGCCCTGATAAGTTTGTATTTAGACATTTAAGTAGGGTATATACTGTATATAAAAAGAAAAAGGGGGGTGACTGCAGTAGTTTTGGCTCATTAATTTAAGTCATCCCTGTACTGGGATCATTGGGAGGTTGGGACACACCGGCAGCCCGCCCTGTAGATTGAGAATGTTTATATAGGAGTTATTTTCCTGTCTAGAGTTATTTTCTCTCAGTTGGGATGACAAGAAGGGGCAGGTGTGTGTATATTTATCATACAGTAAACCTGTGGGCGTGTGTGCACGTGGAAAATGAATATGGACCTTTTTGAATGATTGTGTGTTGATCCAGATGACACCACATGTTTATTCCATCAGTCATGCTGTCTTTTTTTTTTTTTTCTTCTTTTTTTTTGCTTCTCTTCCTGTGAGGAAGCTGTTTTTGTTTTGTTCCCTTTTGTCCCTCCACACATGGAACACTTAGGAGAATTTCAGCTGCTTTATTTTGGATTTTCCTGTTTGGGTTTAGCCAACTAAACCAGCCAACACGTCAGACCTGGTACTGAGATGAGAAGCTGTGAACAAACACTACTAAGCCACTAAAATATTTCGACATACAGCTTCAGAAGGCCCTTAACCATTCCTGTACACCTACCTGTTCATCCTTTTTGTTTTTTCTTTCATTTTTCTTCTGGACCAGCTGGAGTGACTTTTTGGAAGAAATTTAAATATAAAATTCTGTAGCTGTTTTTTATACATGCTTGTCTGTGTTACAAAAAAAACATTTGGGAGGCTTCTTTACTCAGAGGAGACTCGAGTTTTAACAGGTTGGGAGAGATACAGGTGTAATTTAAAGTGGGAGGCTGGCAGAAGGCACATTTGTTTTTGGGTTTGTTTGTTTTTTGGTTTTTTTTGTATTTCTTTGTTTGTTTATTTTTATTTTCTGGAGGTTTATATGTATGGGAGTGGTGGATGAGAGCATTATGCAATTTGTTCTACTTTATAATTCCACTTTTACAGCAGAGTTGTTTTAAAGGCAAAAGAGACCAATCATCCTTTTTTTTTTTTTTTTTTTAACTCTTCACACACATAGTATATTTGTACTGTTGCCTATCCATGTAAAATTATGATGTACCATTCATTACCTGCCTTGGCTCTGAGAAGTTGCTTTTTTTTTTTTTTTTTCAGTGACGTATGTAACTGGTTGTTTTTTATAAATAAAGATCTTTTCCTAGACAAGCTTTGGTAACGTGTGATTGATGTGTCTGTGTGCTGATTTGAGGAAGGACTCCTGTATCGTGTGGATAAACATATCTAATTAAAGAGGGGAAATGCATCTGTGTAATTTCATCCCCTCACTCTTGTAATGGCAAATGCTCATAGTTGGTGTGTTTGATATTCACTCCCTCACATCTTTAGATCTAATTAGTAGTGCTTTCAGTTGGGAAATGCTTTTTATTTAAGAGACAAACACGTTAATCTCCTAACTTAAGACCTCAAACTGCTCGCACCTTGTGCTCAAGCCTTATTAAAGCCAGCTAACTTTCAAGCGCCACAGTAAAGCTGAAGGCCGGACGAGCGCTGACGTTCTCGGCTTTGCTGTTTGTCTCTGGTTACGCGCAGAGCAGCATGTTGACAGGAGGGTAGTGTCCTGAAGGTGTGTGTTTGTTTGCTTCCTAACATGTCAAAGATACACGGTTGGTTGTCTGTGGATACGAAAGTGTCTAGGTGTTTCAAGTATGCAGCGCATCTGAAATGCATCCGGGGCTGGCTGAGAAGCAGCTGCTGGATCACGAGGGCTTTGAGCGGATGTCTGTGTGAAAGTTTGATATTAGTTAAGCTATGATGTGTATGCGTCTGCTTGGAATATAAAATTAACCTTAAATTTAATACACACGGTGCAGGAAGACAGCCAGTGAGGGCATGTTAGTGGCGTTTTAGTGCCGTGAGGGAGTTTGTTCTATAGTCAGGTTCACACGCTTATTGTAGTAGCTACTAGATAAACAATTTATTCATTATTGAATCTCTTTACTTTTAGTTGTAACAGTTTGAATCACACCAGCATACAAATATTATTCCTGCTTTCATCTCTCAATCTTTAGCAGTCATTTTCACTTTTAAAAGCCACAGAGTCCTGTTTACAAGGGAAGCTACAGATTAACGATTTATGAGAGATGTGCCAAAAACCCCAATACGCCTACATGTATTTTAAGTCTTGAGAACTAGGCCTGATTTGAGTTTTTAAGCGTGTAAAAGGAACAAAGGCCAACAATAGACTGGCAACCTGTCCAGAGTGCATCCTGTCTATTAGCCAAGGGCAGCTGAGCTAGACTCCACTGCCCCTTTATCCTGAATTGTATAAGACATGTGCAATTTGAGAATTTTGGTTAAGAAAAATAAATAAAGCAAAACCTCTTTCAGTTCTACTTATCTTCTATTTTATTATGGTAGGAACAAATAATAATGATCTATTCTTTAACAGGTCTTAATATTAGCTAGAAACAGCCCTCACTGCTGAAATTTAACAAAAATAAAGCTAAACTGCAGAAACAGTGTGTGAAAACCTAAGCATGCTCCATGATTCAGTAGCTTGTAGAACCACCTTTAGCAGCAGTAAGTAGTTTTCTGTATGACTTCATCTGTCTCTCACGTCACTGTAAAAGAATTTTGGCCCACTCTTCTTTTCAGCATTGCTTCAGTTCATTGAGGTTTGCAGGCGTTCATTTATGCACGGCTCTTTTAAGGTCCCACCACAGCATTTAAGTCAGGCTGAGGTTTGGACTTTTACTGGGCTGTTGCAACAACTCGATTCTTTACTTTTCAGTCATTCTGTTGTAGATTTACTGCTGTGCTTAGTCAACTATAGCTGCTGCACAGTCAGACTCACATTTGACTCTAGAATACTTTGGATTGCTTTAACATTTAACATGCTAACTGAGACCTGTGAAGTCTGAGATGTAGCTCTTGATGGGCTTTATTGCAGTTTCTCAGAACACTGCATGGTCAGATCTTGAGTCGAGTCTCATGGGACGTCCGCTCCTGGGAGGATTGGCAGCTGTCTTTAATGTTTCTCACTTGTGAATAAATTATTAAATTGTTTGGAAATGACCTGATGAGCCTTCCCAGATTGATGGGCAGCAACAGTCATTTCCATTCAATTATTATATACATATTGATTTATTCTTTTTATTTACTCGTTCAGCTGCAAAGGAGGAATCATGAAAGAAATCTTCTGCTACAAAGGTTTTAGACTTTGTTCACAGCTATAAAGCTACAAGGAAAGAATCACAGTGACAAATGAGTCCTGAAATGTATATGTGGACATGTGAGTGCTGCTTTAAGACATACTGAGAAGGGAGAAAGAAATAGTAAATCTATCCTTTCGACACGGAGCCTTGTGAAGTTCCCTTGCCAAAATTAGTAGGCTCCTCATTCATGATGGGAAAGGAAAGATAACCGGACAGTTGCATGTAAATATCTCAAAGAATTTCCAGTTTATGAAGGTAATCTTATAGCAACATTTATAGCTGAACTCCTTGCTTACAGCTTTAATATTAGAGCTGTAATAAACTGCACAGCTGTTGCAAGCAGCTATCTGACTCAGATGTGCGCCTGTCTGGGTTACTCACTGCGTGTGTGTAATGCTTGCAACCTGTGCAGCTGGTGCAGACACACACACTCACACACACACACACACCGCTCTTTAAACCTGAGACCACCAAACGCAGCAGATTCTCCCCCTCTCCTTCATGGTGTCCTATCATTCGGTGTCATTTCTATTTAGGGCTCCTCCGCTGTTCCTCGTTTCCTCTCTAACGCTCAGATAGAAGCAGCGGCATTTAACTCCTGCACACCATATCGGAGGGAAAAACCCCCACCGGGAGGACCAAGGGAATACAGTACATGATCGAGAGAGGAATGTAGAGCTGGATTCACCACAGGGATACCACACCACTGGGATTTTATGTGTGGCTTTACGCTTCCTTCCTTATACTCCCTAGAGGTGATCTGTGGAGGACTATGCGTGACCATACAAACAGATAGAGCAACGGAACGGCTTTGATTTGGCTCATGGATACACTCAGCCTCCCTGGTCCATCCACTTCGAACTCGGATAACGAGTCCCCTGAACATACTCCAGCCCCAGATTCCTCCCGCCACACCACCCACACTGGTGGGCAGAGCGGGCTCGGTGGCCTGGGATATGGGATCAGGGTGGCATGGCACCACCTGAGGCCCTTCATCCCCTTCTTTCTCATCAGTTCCATGGTGGTAGCTCTCGTCTACCTGATGCAAGCCATCATCTACGGGGGGCCCTTCAAAGACCCGCTCTTCTTTGTCAAATTTAATGAGCGCTGGCCCCGACCGACTCCACCACAAGTGGACACAACGTCATCTACCAAGTTTTTTGGTCTGATCGCCCCCTCGTCATTTGAGGAAGTCCATGTTGACGTGCACAGAGACAACGGCACAACGTGAACTGGAATGTAGAAAAACAGGACTCCAGGGGGACCACACGTTGCTCTTGGATTAAAAGAGCACATACTAATATTTGAGTAGGAGACATTTCCCTGCCGGTCCTCTGTCCATCTTAAAATAAAATATAATGGATGAAATTTTTCTTCCAGCAGCTGAATCAGGTTCCTTTAAAATCAGTTTAAATATTCAGTGTGCTCCAGCTTTTGTTTCTCTTCTGAAACAAATAAAAGTGAAAAAATATCCCATTTTTAAACTGCAATGATTTTTACAACTTTTGGAAGATTTTGTTATTGCACTGAAGGTTCTTGCATGGCCCTCAAAATGTATAAATCACTACCAGTTTTATACATTTTTTTTTAAAGCAGAAACTTTGTCTGTCTGATGTGTAGAGTGAAGCACTTATGATCTTAAATGTTTGGCCTGGTTTTCTCTCTGCACTGAACAGCAAATGTACTTTTCCTGTATGTTAAATAAAGTGTCAGTTGTCCAAGGTGGAAAAGTCAAACAGTGATGTTCCAGCGTCGCAGTCCTGTAGTCTCCTTTTTCCTGATTTGTGTTACTATCCCAGCTCTACACAAACACTGTCCAGGAAGCACTTAGAGGGAATTTATTACTCCAAAGAATGTAACGTTTGAACAAAACCAGCTTGAATTGTCTTACTCGGGCTGCTGAAGCCCCATTTTGACCTCATCTTAAGGGCTGAGTTAATTTTTTTAGACAAAGTAAAAGGTGTAAATTTTGTCCCCCATCACCTTCAGTATTTCACAGCTGAAAATGCTTTATAGACTTGAAAAAAAAAAAATCTATCCTTTAACCTTCCAGTGGAGTTAATGTACTTTTCCACCTCTCACCACTAAAATCCAGCTCCTCTGTTCATAAGTAGAAAATATTCGTGATTCCCTCCCTGAGTGTTTCCCCTATAAATGCATCTCTTGTGCTCATTACTCATTGCTATCACTATATATAAATATACGGTTAGAGAGCAAGAGATGTAGGATTACATCCTACTTCACAAGCTACTGGTGGATAAAAATAATTTTATATTAATATACATACTAGCCAAGGTCCCTCATAAAAATTGTTTATCTCACATTAGACTGTGACAAAGTTGAGTGGTAACTATTAACTGTTATTTATTGTGTCTCTGTGCCATTTTAAAATGTCATGTAATGTGATAACAACTGAACAAATCCATGTGCTGAAGAGTGTAATCAGCTGTGGTTGAATTGTATTATTATTATTATTATTATCATTATTATTATTATTATTGTTATTATTACCGAAAAAAATGTGGCAAAAAACACAGACATAAATGCATAATAATAATAATAATAATGATAATAATAATAATAATAATAATAATAATGATAATAATGAAGCAGTTAACTCAACGCATTAAACTATAATACAATATAATTTAACTATAATTTAACTTTTGATGGATGTACCATTTGCTATTACTATGCTATTTGAAAAAACTACTTTTAGTTATGATAATTAAACTAAACTGTGTATAAAATGAAATAGTCTTGTACTTATCTATCTATCTATCTATCTATCTATCTATCTATCTATCTATCTATCTATCTATCTATCTATCTATCTATCTATCTATCTATCTATCTATCTATCTATCTATCTATCTCTTTCTTTCACTAGTTTCTGGTGCATTTTGACGAAGACGGAGGTGCTAGCAGTGAATGCTCTCTCTTGTAATGTGGTTGTGTATCTTTGGCCGGCTGTCTTTTTTGGGGGGGGGGTGGCTGTGGCGTCTGTGCGGTGACGCTGCCGCCCCCTAGCGGCGAAGCGGAAGACTGCACCGTTTCCTCTGATGACAACGTTGACCTGCGGCTGACCTCACTAAAATTAGGACAAAAAACAGCCCAATAAAATGCTGTCCGTTAAAAATATTTTGTGAAGTATTTTTTTTTTTTAAAGAAACGCTTTTATTTTCTGACTCGGTAGTGGATCTGTAGAGAGTTTTGAGGCCCACAGACGGTGAGTAAACCAGGTGTCTGTCACATGCCCGCCTTTCACAGCAGCTTTAATTAGCAAGCCGGGAGAGTGTGGTTAAAACAGACTAGCTATGCTGGAAGGTGATGTTAGAACAGACGTTTTGTGGTCTGTAACATGTTAACTAAGCTAGTACAACTCTTTTCTCTGTGTAGTCTGTTTGGAGTTCACTGCTAGCTAGTCCTCTGATACTAACCAGCGCGCGGGCTTTGAGCTGGCCCCACATGACTCGAGTTTAAATGTGCTCAAAGACTATTTATTGCTGCAGAAAATATTTAAGATTGCCCATGAATCCACACTATACATTATAGTAACTATAAAGCTGCTGATAAAGGAGAAAGAAAGCTCGACCTCAAGAATCTCTGTTTTAATGTGTAAAAATGTCAAACTTCTACACTCTAAAAGTGTGTTTTTGTCCACAATATCGAAGCATTTATTGTGTTAATTTCCAGGCCAGCAGGGATATTTTCTTCACACTCCACACACATGTCACCTTCCATTTCCTCTCCTCTCTGCTCCTCTTCTGAAGTGGATGGGGAAATGTGGTGCTACCAAAAACCGGGGTTTGATACCCTCCTCCTCACTGAGCTGCAGAGACAACAACAGTGCAGCCAGTTCTGTGACACTCTGCTTAAGGCAGAAGGTATGAGACACACATACACAAAAAAACCAAAACAAAATTTTGCATGTGTTTGTTTTGCTTTTAAAGTTTTTCTTTTTGTCATTTCTCCCTGTCTTGCAGGGGTGTCTATACCTGCACACAGCTGTATTCTGTCAGCTATCAGCCCCCACATCTCCTCCGCTCTGTCCTCCACACCGACTCCCGCTGCAGGGCAGAGTCGCCTCTTGGAGTTTCGGGCTCTGGGTGCCTGCACCTTGCTCCACTTGGTCAGGCTTCTGTACTCTGGAGAGATGGCTGGGGAGGGCGAGAGAGAGAAGCAACAGGCTATTTCTGCTGCGGCTAAGCTGGGCATCCACGGGCTGGTGGAGGTGACGAAACGGGAGTGTAAAAGCAGGGATGGGGTTGCGCAGTGCGCCGAGATAGGAGTGCAGACGGAGCCTCTGATGTCTGAGAGTGAGGGGAGACCGGGCAGGTGGAGGAGAGAGGTGAGGGATGGGAGCACTTTTCTGTGGAAAGAGATTATGTCAGATGGCGGGAAGGACGTGTGTACTCAAACAGATGAGCTGGAGTTAAACACAGCTCCACCTGCTCACCCAGCAGTATCGTTTGAGACCATCGATATGAGTGCTCTCCAGAGTATACAGCACACAGACCCCCTTCTTGTTCCCCCTCAGATTGTCCCTGTGTCTGTCGTCTACCCTCAAAATGAACTAACACCTCAGCTGTCCTCTGCTCCCTTAGGTTCTATACCTGAAGCTGAAAGCACATCTGTTGCTGTTGTGACCCAGCCGTACACATCTGTCCCCCCATCCCTCCCCCATTTTATGAGCCAGACAACCATCTGTAATGCCGACCCCCAGAGCGGATGGGCTGACCAAGATGTCGCAGTGGCTGAAGAATGGGAGGAAGAGCAGTTTAAACAGTTTCAAGGCAACATCCCAGGATTCATCAGCTACTTCCTGAACCCTGATAGTGAGGAGGAGCCCCGCAGGGGGAGAGCAGGCCGCAGGCGAAGGTCTGGGGTTGGAGGTGCCAGGAGAGCCGAGACAGGCAAGGAGAAGCCCGGGCGACCACGAGCAGGAGGGAGAGGGCGTGGTCGGGGAGGGTTAACTCAAATGGTGCAGGAGGTGGGGGTGAGCAGGTTGCAGAAGTTGTTCTTGCTCAGGTGGGGCATGAGGACGCCCAGGACCGGTCAGGGAGGCGGAGCTGCTGGGAGGAAGTTGTGCCTGCAGACCAGAGAGGTTGTGAAAAAGGGTGGACACTGTGAGAGGAGAAGAGGGCGTGGCATAGCGTGGGCATTAAGCCAAGTTGGAGATGTGCTGCGGTCTGGTGAGGTCAGAGGAAGCACCACTCAGCGTGGAAGGAAAAATACAGGGCAACAGTTTGAACAGGTAAGCGATCAGTGTCCTGTTTGTGGCATCTATAAAGTGTCAAAAGCTGTAATTAAATATTAAATGAAAACAGGCTCTGGAAGCTAAAAAAACTAAACCTTTGAGGGTTTTTAGACCCAAAAATGAGGATTCAGATTTAAAACAGGATGTTACATTTGTTGCTTCTTTCAAACATTATGACTTTTGTCCTTGTTTGCAGGGCAGTCGTCCTGTGAGGCCGCGAAGGTCCAGAGCCAAAACAGCAACATCGACTTCCTTTTTTCCCACACCTATGCAGTTTACCAATGCACATACTGTATCTACCTCCAGCCACTCCTTCCAGGCTTCTCCATCTCCCCACCTGCCATCACCTGCAGCCTCCTATGCGTCTCCACCATCCTGCCTTCCTGTCCCAGCCCCACCACCTCATGAAGAGCAGCCTGAGCAGATCGATCGTCTTCTGGAGGAAGTGATGATGGGACTTGACATTTTACCAAACAACAAAGGCAGTGCTTCACATGCTCAGCATCCCCTTCCAGCAGGTAGCAACACTGGCGCCTCTGCCTCTTCTGAAATCACCTCATCCCAAAACAAACCGCAGAGCCTGACTTCTGAGCTCGGTGAATCCACTGAGGTTGCTGCTGTTGCAGGAGCAGCTGGTCGCTCCAGTCCTACAAATGGTGTGGTGCCAGTTCTAGATCAGCCGTGCGAGGGAGAGCTGGGTGACATGCTGGACCAATTCCTCCAGTCGTTTGAGCAGCATGTTGAAAGCTGTCGTGCAAGAGAGGAGATGGAGACGAGTGGTGTGAGCTCCACAGAGACCTGCCAACCTCACACTCTCATGAACACTTACAAAAAAAACAAAGACCACACTACAACCCCCTACATTCCTCAACTACAAAAGAGCACCCACAGAATTGAGTGCTCTCAAACACCTGAGCTGCACATTGATGAAAATGAGTCTCAGGAGAGCCGCTCACAGTCACGCAAGGCCCACGCTGGCTGCACCGTTTCCCCCAAACGCATAGAGGAAACCAGACCGACTTCAAAACGACAGAACAAAAGAAGACTAAAGCCTTATCTGTTCTCACTAGAGAAGAAGAGGGTGAAGGTGAGGAAGCCAGACGATGCGGTGAACAGAAACACTCATGCCAGAAAAGAGAAGCAGCTAAAGCAGATTCCTGTGGTGAACCTGGAGAGGAGAGACCTGCTGCCGGCCAAAGTGGCAACGCCGGGACACATCTGTCAGAATCTGGAAGGCAAGGTAGGAAATATTTCAAATAAGTAACTGGCAGATTGTTTGATTTTGCCGTCTGGCACCTGCTAAGTAAGTAAATAATAACAGTAATTAAATATGTAAGTAAACTGTATTTTTATAGCACATTTAAAACCAAAAAGGTTGTATTACTATTTCCATTGTCTATCCGAGGGAGATTATCCAAATTATTAAACAGTGATTATTGTTTGGGAGGTTTTTAACCTGTGTTTTAATAAAAGGAGTTAATGAGCCCAGATTATCCTTCAACCTGTCAGTTTATAGTGACTGGCCAAATAATATTTCCTCTGGTTTGGATTTGTTTAACTCTAAGAAACTGTGGGACATGCAAAATGTACTCACTGAGCCTTCTTATGGGTCAGTGATCTTCCTGATTCCAAGGTAAATATAGTTGTTAATCATCTGCAAAGCGATGAAAAGAAATGTGCTGGTGAGTAATATGACCTAGACAGAGCATAATAAAGAAAACAAATAGGCCCCTAGATAGATCCCTGTGGAACTCCAAATGTCAAAGCTGCTGATGCAGACGAGTATTTT
The DNA here is from genome assembly GCF_013358895.1 of Oreochromis aureus. Classification (NCBI taxonomy): domain Eukaryota; kingdom Metazoa; phylum Chordata; class Actinopteri; order Cichliformes; family Cichlidae; genus Oreochromis; species Oreochromis aureus. The sequence continues at coordinate 13,526,919 of NC_052943.1, read as the reverse complement.
CCAGTGTAAATCAAACTTATCTTAAATTTAATATAAGATTCAAACCAGTTAAGACCCAAAGCCTCAACTCCTGCACGATGCTTTGCTTGTTTAAGACCGGCTATACTACTGCATGCTTAAAAAACACAGAACCTTTAGCAGAAGCTAGGTTTGCATTTATAATGAACTAGTAAGTTTAAACTTTAATTGTATATTATTTGGACATAGACCTTAAAAAAGCTGTAAAAATCCCTACAGATTCTACCAGATACAACCAACTTGCATCTTTCTTTTTTTTTCATAGCTTTTGCCTGCATGTAGTCCAGTTAGCCTGTTCTTTTTAACTAATGATGAGCAATGTTTGAAAATGTTATGTTCATCTTTTGAACAAGACGCCGGCACACCGATGACTTCTTAAACATCATATCGATTGACTGAAACTGTAAAAGTTCTGTAAGCATAAATATCCCTTACAGTCCTAATTGAGCTCAAAGTTATCACCCAACCGGTTTCCACGGGTAATCTCTCTCTTAGTTAAAAATCATATGTTAATCTTGATAGAGGCTATTAATGGAGTGCTTTGCTGCTAATGAAAGTATCACCAGGACTTATCTTACCCGTGAGAATCTTCTTGGAGACCACACCCCCAAGTTTTCTGTTAAATCCACAGGATACTTCCTCTCAGCAAAACATGATAAAATCTTTATATTAAGATCAGTCAAACCATTTATTCTTTATGTACTGTATGTTTGTATATAATTTATGTGCATATGTTTTTTCAGGGTCCTGAAGAAACAAAAAACATATCATCTATAGGGAAAAATCCTCATGGTGGCTTCTTGAAGATCTACCCGATCAGGAGCCGGTTAAGGGAACCACAAATCCCGGTGAGAATGAGGCTTTTTTCTTTCTTTCTTTCTTTTTTTTGTTACTAGATTAAAGAGCTCATCTGTCTTTAGATTTAAAGGAATGAGCGCAGTAAGTCAGTGAGGCTCTATGGATGAACCATCAACTGATCAACTTATCCAGAGCGTGTGAGACTCCGTGATTACCAGAGGGTGTGTCCCAAAGACTGCTACTTTGAGCCAGTTTGTGACAACTGCTACCGTTTGAATGCTGACAGATATTTAAAGTTACCAGACTGTGATTTTTTTCCCACTCAGCCATAAAAGGCTCAGTGGTGTATCTACTAAAAGTCTCGGACGAGTACGGATTTTGTAACCTCGACCTCACAATCAAGGTCATAGGTCAAGTTTTCTGAAAATCTTGTGAATGCAGTCAGTTAAGAAGGAAAGCTTTATACCGTAGTTTGCATCTAATAGGAGGCTGAGGGGTAGCACTGCTTTCAGTATTTTCCATGTTTAGACTTGTTTTGTACTTTTATAGTTTATTAAGGTGAATCTGTTTTACAGGATGCTTTACTCTTCCTTGAGGAGCCACTTACAGCCAAACGCCTACCCTCAGCTGTTCAGTCAGGATGCAGACGTAGGGGCAGACCCAGGAAAAATGACCCTCTCAGTTCATCTAACAGAGAGTGTTCAAAACCACCCATTCTGGCACAGCCTGCAGATTTCTGTGTTGCAGATGAACAACTTGAGAAAAACCAGGAGAGACATGAGGAGGAGTTGGCTGTACAGCCACACGAAGAGGTGGGGGGGCCTACGAGGAGGGGACAGAAGAGGGGAGCAGAGTCAGACGAGGATACGAGTGATAACTCCACCGTGGCCAAGAGGGCTTGCTTTGAGACACCGACACAGCCACCCACCTCTGAACCTGCAGACTTTACCTCTAAACTAGGAGCCACAGATCCTGAGGAGACAATTGATGTAGAGACTGTTTCTCTGACCGGAGACTGTTTACAGGAAGAAAAAGAAAATCTCCTGTGGAGTGAACTCAGACTAGCTGAGGGAAGTCTGACAGATGAGGAAGTGCAGAGCAGCGCTGATGAGATCATCGATGTGGATGGAGACGACGAAAACATGGAGATGAAAGAAGAGATTCACTGCCAGAGCAGAACAGCGCCGACTGTGTTTGCTGACCTGCAGCCTTCTGTTTCACCCTCACAGTCTGCAAATGGAAGCTGGGACGTTGTCAAAGATGAGGTCATCGATGTGATTGGAGGCTCCAGTCCCGTCCCTGAACCGGTGACCATCACGTGGACAGAGTCTTCAGAAGGTGAGGAAGAAGAAGGAGGAGAGCAGGACGTTGATGTAGTCGGAGAACACAAAGACAGCGCTTCATCAGTGATCTTCACCGCTGTGATTAAAGACCTTGTCAAGAGAAACGTTCAGACTGAGGTGCACTTTCATTAATACCGCTAATGCCCCCTTCTTTTCTGTTCATGTGATTTCTTACATTGTTTCATTTAACTGCGTCTGTTTCAGGGCTGGTGACAAATGGTCGACGTAGATGTTCATAAATGTTTGTCTTCTCTCTGTATTGTGCTCACGTCCACGTGCAACAATGCTGACAATCACACCAAGGATGTTTGTTTTGCTATTCCACCGACGTTTAGGATAAACTGAGCAATATGTGTCATTTGTTTCAAGCAGTGAGGAAAGACCTGCATCTGTGAGCTTAATCAGAACAAAAGGACGTGTGTTTGTGTGAAGATGTTTAGTTTTAAGCTCTTCAGCTGAGTATATAGAGACAGCTGGGATTGTTCTTATTTGAAGAATTTTATGTGTGTTACAAGTTTAATATTACTCATTTGTAACTGTTAAGCAAAGTTTTTTTTAAACTGAAGTGTTGGAAATACATTTAAAAAAATCAGGTTTTTGTATGTAAAAGAAATGAAGCGTGTTTTATTAGTTGTACATATGACAGTAACCGTGCATTACGCCTTAGTCATGCTTCAGCTGAAAATCTACATCGCAACTTAATCTTCCACGGCGATCAGAGTCGACCTGACCTGTAGTTGCATTTCTCCAGAGCTGCACGTCAGGTTACGTTGTAAGTTACGACGTAGATTTCCCGCTGAAGCAGAACTCGGTTAATTGTAAATATGATTGGTCACATATATACATGTATGTCAGCTTCTGTTCCAGAAAACTTTCAGCATTCCTTGTTTTTATGTCCGTTTTTGTTTGCTAATGTTCCCCGTGGCACTTTTGGTTCCGGGATCTGTTTCCTGTAATAAAGATTTTTCTGTGATGCTTGTAACCTTATTACTGCGCAAGTGGATCTGAAACAACAGACAACAACAAAAGCCTCAAAAGACCAAGTTTTTTAGCTTCCGATCAGCCAGACCTTGTAATTTTTTTACGTGCTCTTGAGCAATAGTTCTTCAGTCTTTCTGAAGGTCATTCAAGGTTTTTCTTTGGATACTTCTTTACTTAAATCCATTAAAAAATGTCACAAATTGCGAATTCATAAAAAACACAGTTTGACAGACATAAAGTCAAAGTGTTTCTTAGGTTAAAGCTCTTATAATGAAAGCTGCTCTCTGGTCAGACAACTCAAAACTCTATTTAAAAAAAAAAAAAATTTCTTGAAAAACATGCCTCATCCAAAAGAGGAAAAGGAACATACAGCTTGTTATCAGCACTCAGTTTAAGAGCCTGCGTCATCAGTGCCTATGGAACTGGCAGCTTTGCACATCTGGAAAGGCACCATCAGTGGTGGAGGGTATATAAAAATTTTAAAGTAACATATACTCCCATCTGAACATCTTTTCCAAAAAAAAAGAATTGCATGTTTGAGCAAATCAATGCTAAATCACATACTGCATATATTAAAACAGCGTGGCTTCACAGTAGAAGAGTCTGGGAGCTGAACTGTCCTGCCTGCAGTCCAGACCTTTCACCATCTGAACACATTTGGCATACGATAAAGAAGACGAAGGACTGTCGAGCTGCTAGAATCCTCTTTCAGACAAGAACAACATTTCACTCCCAAAAGTCCAGCAACTGCTCTCCTCAGTTCCCAGATGTTTACAGGCTGTTGTTAAAATGTATGTTTTCCATAATCTATTGTGAATAAAATATAGGTTTATGTGATTTTCAAATAATAGCATTCTGTTTTTAGTTATATTTTACATAGTTTACCAACTTTAAAAAAAAAAAAAATTGGAGAACATAATCTTTTTTTCATTTAGTTTATATATTTTCTTAAGATGTAGTGTGTTCATCTCTCAGTCACTGAGAGCTTCCACAGATTAAAAAACCCTCAGTATTCATCATTCTCCCCACTTGCCTCTGCTGTGTGTCTCTTTAATTAGTCTGGCAGAAAGACTTATAAATGCAGCACAGGGTCATAAAAAACCTCTAGGAGAACTCCTGTTGCATGTTTTTGTGTCCTATCAAGGTATATGTTATATTTGAACATGATTACTGCTGAGAGAAAATTCAGCCCTGCAGGTGATGTGTTTCATACTAGAAGAGAAGGAAGGGAAGGAAGTGGGCAGCCCACTTTATTCACATTTTTTTTTTCTTTTGGCTCAAATTAAATTACATACAGACTTTGAAATAATGAAAAAAAAAGAATACATGAAGTGAAAATGACTTTATTAGTTATCAACCTGTGGACCAACCTCCTACACACAACTGCAACAAAACACATCTGAGCTGCACCATATCACAGTCTGCTGCACTCAGTGAGGTGGACTGCAGCCTGGGAGGTTTTCCTGGACATGGCACCATGTTGGAGCTTCGTCTCCCCTCGGTTTGAACTCCTACGCTCATCGCCGAGCTCAGGCGGGAGTACAGCGCAGGTGTGTGCTTGTGTGCGGGTGTGTAGCGCCCTCTAAACCAAAGTAAAAAGACACGGTGTGCGTGTCAGTTATGTCGGCGTGTGTGTATGCGTGTGGAGCGTGTGTTTCCCTGTGCTTTTAACAGTGCGATATTGTCTCTTATCACACTCTGGCTGTAAATCAGTAGTAGTGGTGATGTCGGGTTGGGGCAGCTGTCGCGGCTCAAGTCAAGATGAAGGAAAGAATTGAAGAGAGGAAGATAGAGAGGAGGGGGGTATGGGTAAAAGGAGGCGGGAGTTGAGGGGAGCTGCTGTGCGTGGGCCGTGGCCTCAGTCTCAGCCTGTTCTCCTCTCAGTGCTGGATGCGCCTGATGGACTGGATCTGGGGGGTCTGACAGTGAGAGCCCCAGTTCCTCCAGTGCTGGTAGTCTCCACTGTGTCTCTCACACTCCATGATGTACTGCTGGCCTCTGTAGCCAGGGTACTGGTAGCAGACAAAGCTGTGGGACAGATGGAGAGCAGAGTCAGTTTTTAGTAGCTGCTGTCAGAATTAGGATTTAGTAATGGGAATAATATGTGCTGATGATGGATTTTAATTATTTAAAGAGTACAGTTTTATAGGCAGATGATGTTTAATGGTCACAAAATAGGGACTGAGAGGAATATTTGGTTAGGTGTACCATCCTCATGTTTGTTTTTAGGGTGAAACTTACGCGCCACACTGCACATGCATGGAGCCGACTTCAGGCATCATCCAGCCCATGGCCTGCAGAGAGGGGTAATCGTCACAGACCTCCACGCTGCGGCCCAAGAAGTTCTCCTTCTCAAAAATGAGCATGCGACTGCTCTGGTGGGACTGAACAGGACAGAGAAATCCAAGAGTTAGGTTTGAGATTTCAGGGTTCAAAAGGAAGATGTGGTTAGGCCCTGAGAGAGTCGGGGTGTACTCACGGCGCAGTAGATGGGGCGCAGAGACATGAGGCGCTCCACGTGGTAGGAGATGGAGCCGCTGTAAGCGTCCCAGTGGGGGTATTCTCCTCTCTCCAGGATGAACTGCTGGCCCTGGAAGTCATGGTGCTCGAAACCCACCCAGCTTCACAGAAGAGACACAGAGAGGCTGGTTTACATGATGCTCCCTTTAAGATTTGGTCTGTAATGTAGGTTTTTGTACCACTGATAAAATCTCTGCTCTTCTTTTTGTCTCCAAAGTGAGATTTACAGTAAAAAAACAACTTTTTTTTTTCAACTGCAGGTGAGCTACAGTTTAAAAAAATACACATCTTTGTATTCTTTTTAGTGTTTGGAATAGACGTGATCAAAAGAGGATTAAGCCTATATATATTTCTTTAACTCTGTGTTTTGTTTTCATCTATTTGTTATTAGTAACAAAGGTTTTGAGACTTACGCTCCGCTCTCCACCCTGATGGAGCGGATGTTGTCCAGTCCGCACTCCTGGATGTTGCAGCACTCGGAGGTGAACTCCAGGCACTTGCCCTGGAAGTGCTCCTGCTCAAACACAGTCACCTGTGGAGACAGATCAAAGTGGGGAGGAGTTTAGATACTGCTGCTACAAAGACTATAATAAAACATTTCATATAAACCTCCTCACGAGCATTTGTTTACCTTGAAGAAAGGAGCCATGCCCATTCCTGAGGTAACCAGCGGCTGGATCATTGGGGACCTTGTAGTTCTGTACATCTTTACTCCTGGATGTGTGGATGTAAAGTAAAGAACAGGAAGGTTTTGGTGAAACAGTGTCGGAGATAGTAATAATTAAAAATAATCATTTAAAGATAGACTTATTCAATCGGTGATTCTCTAAACTATTTAACTCCTCAGACGCGCTCGCAGTAACTCCACCTCAAACTCCACCTTCTGAACCGTTTATCCTGCACAGCTACGACATTTGAAGGGTGATCTGGCCATGAACAGCTAATTCACACTTTTAAAGCAAAGATTTTTTTTTTTTACAATCTGACTGACAGCAACAAAAGTGTTTCACAGGTGTCACAAAGTGCTTTTGGATTTCAGTTTCTGTGTGAAAGCACCACCTGTCAGTCGGACCCTGAGCTGAGCTGAAAGCAGAGATGCAGCCTTACCTATATTGGCACTTTATTGGAAGAGCTCGGGAGTGGTACGCGCCTACCGCCTGCCTCGCGTAGAGCTTTCAGAGAACCTGGCGCTTCAGTTTTATATCGACGGTCGGGGAGCGCGCCTACTTCTGCGCGTTCGCGCGTACGCCTCGGACCATGCGAGCTCTCCGTTTTGACACAGTAACCATGCGCGCACCCCCGGAGCTGCTGTGTGGCCTCTGGACGCTGTTGTCCCCCTCCAGCGTCTAGCTCAGCAGATCCTAAAGTGCTGCCGAGGCTCGGAAACAAAAGGCTCTCCAGTATGTTCGGACCCCGGTCAGCAGTCCAGCGCGTGCCCCGCGCACAAAGGGTCGGGATCGGGCCGGAAAATGTGGGGATTAACGGCGCGGCAGAGAGCCACGCATAAAGTTTTAACTGGGTCGGTGTGAACGAGTGTACAGAAATGGAAGTAGAAAAGGTTTAAGTTTTCTCTTGTTTAATTAGTGGCATCTAATTATAACTGCTTAACCCTAATGATCAGGAAGTTTGACCTAAATTACCATTCAGACACACAAGTAAAACACAGTGTAACTGGTACCTTCCAGTTACATCCCAGTTTAAACACCTATTCATTCAAAGTCAGGTTAGATTGTGCAGCCTGTTGTTATGTTGCCAGTTGTTGTCTGTGGGACATGAAAAGGTCGTATACATCAGACAGTAATGAACCTTTAAAAAACATAAATACACATCTGACACTTTATTTAAAGGGCTGCTCTGTTTTATAGTTTTCAGTCAGGGTTATAAAACAGCTTACACATTTTTACTCTTCATACATTCTGTTCCTACAGTCTGGGGAACTTGGTTTTATTTTAATTCACGCATTCAAGGGGAGACAGAAGACTAAACTGTATGAAAACTAAACTTGACTACTTTTTAATTGGCCAGTCTGTGCTCCAGCTGGTGTCTGTCCCTCTGCCTCTGCCCATCCCCATCACCCTTGGTCCGTCCCTCTCTGATGATGTGGGGTTTCTTTTGTCTCTTGTCTCTGACCTCAGCGAGTTTGTTTCTCTTCCCATAATCCCTCTCCTATGTGCGCCAGCGTATAAAAGCGAGGGGCACACTCCGAGCCACACACACTCTGAGTAAGGCTCGGCACAGGCATCGCACACACAGGTAAGGTACACGCTCACACGCCAGCAGGAGGTCCAGCGGCAAGCGGAAAGGGCATAGATTAGGTTTAAGCTTTCCTTTACCTTTAATTCATCCTTTTGAGTTCCTCAACAATCTCGTGGCAGTACGAAAGGCTGCACTTGTCACACGAATAAACACTCTCTCCCTATTTCCCCTCTCTCTCTTTCCACTTAGTAATCATGTCCACTGGAGATAAATCCAAGACTTCCTCCCAGACTGACGGAAAGGCTGCCCAGAGCAAGAAGTCTGAGATGGGAATGATGTCCTACAAGGTGGGTGGTTCTCTCCTGTTCCCGATACAGATAATGGTGGCTACGCTGAAAAAATTCACATCACAGACCCTTACTGATGTTGTTCTAACTTATTTCTTTCCTCCAGATGTACGTGTTCGACCAGGAGAACTTCCAGGGTCGCATGATCGAAATCAGCAATGAGTGCATGAATGTGTGTGAGATGGGCATGGACCGCGTGCGCTCCCTGCGTGTTGAATGTGGACCGTAAGTGTCAAATGAAATACACTTATGTTTGTGCATCTAAGACTGAGATTGGATGCTTCATGACGCTTCCTCGTTCGCAGCTTCGTGGGCTTCGAGCAGATGAACTTCTGCGGTGAGATGTACATCCTGGAGAAGGGAGAGTATCCCCGCTGGGACTCCTGGAGCAACTGCCAGAAGAACGACTACCTGCTGTCCTTCAGGCCCGTCAGAATGGTAAAAATCTTCTTCTATTTCTTTAAAACGTTAATTTTTTTCTCCTCTTTAGACTCCCCTCTAAATAAAAGCTCTGTCTCCGTCTATTTTCCCGTGTGCCAGGACCCCGAGAAGCACAAGATCTGCCTGTATGAGGTTGGAGAGTTCAAGGGCCGCAAGATGGAGATCATGGACGATGACGTCCCCAGCCTGTTCTCCTATGGCTTCACCGACAGAGTGGGCAGCATCATTGTCAGCTGTGGAACGTGAGTGTCAAGCATCACTGGAGCTTAAACACCAAATTTAAAAGCCATAAAAAAACAAATAAATTGACATGTTTCATATTTTTTTTCCAGCTTTGTGGGATACCAGTTCCCTGGATACCGTGGCAGCCAGTACCTGCTGGAGAAGGGCGAATACAGGCACTTCAATGAATATGGTGCCCGCCATCCTCAGTTCCAGTCTGTGAGGCGTATCCGTGACATGCAGTGGCACCAACAGGGCTGCTACACCATGGCCAGCAAGTGAGGCTCAGGGAAGGAGAGAAAGAGAAAGAGCGGAGGTGAGGGAGAGGGGCGGAGGAAGCGGGAAAGGGGGAGAGACGTCTGAGGCCTTTACCTTAGTGCCTTAAAAAGGTCTTTGATCTAATGCAGTGAGGGGAAGGGTGAGGATCTATGTCTGCCCCTGACTGGAGAAAACACCTCAGTGGAAGGGCCAGCTGGACCACAAAACCATCAGACCACCCTCCATTCCTCTCTGTTTCTACTTTTCTCTTTCTCCCCTGTGGGCTGAGCTTTGCTTTCCTCCCTTTTCTTCTTTTATTTTTATTTTTAGTCCCTCGCTTCATTCCCCTCCACAGACCTCTGAGACACAGTAGAGGGAACAGAGTGTCTCTTACTGTTTTACACACACGATTCTCAGCTCAGGGTATGATGCACCATGGGAAACTGAGTCCTTAGAGCCCCCTGCTCCCTCGTCTTCCTGCCCCTGTGCATTGCACACCCTCTCTGCTGTACAGAATCCTGGCCAAGTTTTCAATAAAAAGGAAAATCTTGATTTCAAAGATGTTGTTGTTGTTACTTATTACATAGAAATCACTTAAATTAATGTAAATCAATAACACATTATTTAAAAAATTGATAAAAATGTGGACAGCCGGACACTAAAAATATATATTTTTCTTTATTTTAATAATGTAAGCCAGTGTTTTTTCTGTGCGATCACAGTTTTCAGTGTCAACATATGGTTGTTAAAAATTCAGAGAATAAACACTCATGTTGTTTCTGGTTTGGGTTTGTTAAACATTTGCATACTCAGCTTTAAAAATCTCCCAGTGGCACAATGCTTTGTGTTGCATAGAAAAAGAGTCAGTCAGGCAGCAGAGAAGTGTCAGACGTGATTCTGATCATGTGACCACTGCATTGTGCGCAGGCTCTGCATAACAAGAGGTCCCATCGAAATTTCCGTTTTGAATTGAACATGAAACACACACTCATTTCCTTTAAACTGCTTTTATATATGGCAAAAACCCCAAACCAAAACATCCTAATAGTTATCACAGTTTTTTATTTTCTAGTTTTGTATTTTCTACTTAGTTATTAATTTTATTTCATTTTGAGTTTTTGTTTTTAAGAGTGTTTCTAGAGTGGATTTTCTTGTTTTGGTTTAGTTTTTATTGAAAATGCTTAGTTTATCTAACCAGCCAATCACATGGCAGCAACTTAATGTATTTATGCCCGTAGACACGGTCAGGACGATGTGCTGAAGTTTAGACTGAGCATCACAATGAGGATGATAGCTGATTTAAGTGACTTTGAATGTGGCACGGTTGTTGGTTGTTGGTGCCAGACGGGCTGATCTGACTGTTTCAGAAACTGCTGATCTGCTGGGATTTTCCCACACAACCGTCTCTAGGGTTTACAGAAAATGCTTCAAAAAACAGGAAAGATCCAGAGAGCAGCAGTTCATTGGGAAAAAATCTCTTGTTGATGCCAGAGGTCAGAGGAGGCTGACCAGAGTGCTTCGGGTTAGCAGGAAAGGCAACAGTAACTCACTTAACCAAGATATGCAGAAGAGCATATCTGGGCAATCAGCCCACAGCAACAGAAGAGCACACCAGGTGCCACTCCTGTCAGCTGTGTGATGAGTCTGCTGAGACATTTGAATGATCAGAATTTGGCATAAACAACATGTAATAGCTGCCATCAGCCACAATCCAAATGCTTCACAGATATTAGAGCTCAGTGTATCTTTGTTTAATACCTTAATTTCCTTAAAGATTGGTTATGTAGATTACTAATGAATACAAATATAGAAAAGTTGATCAGTGTAAAAATATATTATATCCATGTCATCCTCCTTATGTGTAGCAGCTGATCCTTCTAGAACTTCATTATCCATCAAACTAGTCTGGGTCTTTAATTATGTATCAGGTGAAAATAACTGAACAATTTGTCCATTTTATATATGTTTTATTAATTAAAAACATGTCTATGATTTTACAAACAAGCTTTTACACTCGAAGAACAAACACTCATATAAAAATACATCTAAAAAACTGAAAATCGTAAATGTGAAGCTGCTGATATGTTTTACATGTTTATCTACTGTACATATCACACCTTTAAATTCGTACATGTGCAGTCTTTGTTAGCTACAACATTTTTTTCTTTTCATTACTTTTTAATACAAAAATATAATTTGAGATGCATGCTCTTAAGAGCAAATGAAGGATGTCCACTGCAGAGTAGTGTGATGCTTAGCCAGCAGTTGCATAATGTCTGTCTGACACGTGGACTGGTCAGCGGGACATCATTCGCACAAACTCTGAAAGAGACAAGAGAAGAAGTGAGAGGGAAACAGAGGATGATAAACACGATCAGTCAACTGATCCCACGAAGGCCCTCCCACACCTTCAAAGTCCACCAGGCCATCTCCGTTCAGGTCAGCGTCTTTGAGGATCTCGTTGATCTCTCGGTTAGTCACTTGTTCTCCCATCAGCTTCTTCATGGCCTCACGCAGCTCCGTTAAACTGATCTGGCCGTCACCATTAGAGTCAAACTGGATACAGACAGAAAGAAACAGTCCTCTGAGATTAAGCACAATTATGAATATTCTTTAATTATTTACGTACTTATTTACTTGATTTCTTTATTGTGTTTCGCTCATGCATTTGTGACTTTAATAACAGAAAATATTAAAGTTTCATAATCTGGGAAATTTTCATTTTTAACAGAAATATTCCTCATGCATTGTTGTAGGTTTGTCAGCCACTAACATGATGAGAAAACTGCCCTGAAAGGTCAAATGACAACTAAAAACAGTGACCGTTTCTTTCCTCTTAGACGTTTGTTTTGCACTTACTGTTTTTCTTTTTGGATTAATTTGTTGAAACCTAACCTTCATAGCTCTTGTTTCTTTATATGTGAATATATTTTAGTCTTTCGCACCTGTTTGGCCTGCTATAGCAGGAAAAATGGAGGCGTCATTAATTTATGTTGTGTATCTGTATGTTTTTGTTTATTGTTTTATGTTTTATGTGACCTGCCCTGTTTAATATTTTTGCTATGAACTGACATGCTGACATCTAATGTATCTGGTAAATTGATGCACATTAACATACAGTATACTATTCAAAGGTAAAAAAATGAAGTGGCTCTATTTGCTATTCCACTGAGTGAGCATGCACAATACCAGGATCCTGAAACGGTCTACCCTGAGTGAATCCAGCCATCATTAAACTATGCATACCTGTGATTTTTCTGCTATGAAATGTCACAATATCTGCTGTGAAAAAAGCCTACCCCCCACTTATGGTTACAAAGATCAGCCTCTTTATTTGAACCCATAATAAAGGTTTGCAAAGGAGAAATGACCTTGACTTGTTCCATAAACAAGCTGCACAGTAATAAATTATTATTTTTATCCAAGTTTCATTCCAGAAACTCCCTGCGCGCTTCTATTTCTTCTTTTACATTTGAAGAGTTATGATTAGTCTTATTTGTTTATCGTTCCCAATGGATTCTGATTTACAGGCCTCCCCCACAACTGATATTTTCATAGCAGCAAAGTCACGTGCTACAATCCAATGCTGCTGTTAATAAAGTCACTACAATTAAATTTATATATAGGTCTTTATGGTTTAAATAACAGCATGTGTCTCTTGACCTCTTTGAATGCATCTCGCAATTCTTTGACTCCGATCATGTCTGCTGTCTCTGCCAGCATCTTGGGTCCCATCAGCTCTACAAAGTCCTCAAAGTCCACTTTACCTCCACCTGAAACACACACAGACACACACACACACAGAGTTGCCATCTACTTTCACTCCGTTCTGTTGTCTCATGTATTTTAGGCTGTTGCTGCACTCACAGATCTGCTGGCTCAGTTCAATGAGCTCCATCTCTGTAGGCATGTATCCCATAGTCCTCATACACTCGCCCAGGTCTTTGTGACTGATGTAGCCATCTTTGTTCTTATCAAACTCCACAAATGCCTCACGGAGCTCTGGTAAGACACACACACACACATGCAAAACACGTGTTATTACTGGTAAGGTGGGTATCATATCAAATGTATGTACAGCTAAAAAAAAGTGGATAAGTCACCTCACCTTCGAGCTCCTCCGGCCGCAGCTCTCTGTCCTGCCGTGGGGAAAGTTTTCACATATTAGCTTCTTGTTTCACACAGTTATAGACTTCCCCTCACCTTGCAAACATTCATACTAAAAATATTCACTACGTTTGTTTGGCAAAAAGACAAAAAAATAAACGCAGGCTTTAAGGAACACCATCTAAGCACACAGACATACAACTTGTGTCATTTAACACGTGATGCTAGACAGAGCAGAGATGAAAAACAGAAACACCAGAGAAACAAAACAGAAAAGATGAATAATGAGAAGAAATGTTGAATATTTTTTGTTATGTATAATCAGTGTCTTGATGTCTGGCCAATGTTTTTGGACAATGATTCATTTTTTGAGAACTATGCATCACAATGGTATTTATGTTGTTTTAACTCCAGGGTGTTATACATCAATGAAACGCTGAAAATGATCCCTAAGCTGCATTAGATAGAAAGCTCCAGGGCATCTACATGGATTAAACTGTATATCAGATTATTGTATGCAGGGATTTCTGCACTATAGATTACAGTGAGTACCCAGATTACTTGTTGGAGGATGCCAAGCTGCAAACATCTAGAGACTAAGAGATGTCAGAGGTTTAGTTTTAGGAAGATGTCCACTGTCCGGATGTATGTGTCCGTACACTAAATGTATGCATTACTCAGGCTTGTGTGCGTAACCCGAATTATTATTTGATTGTATTTGTTTTCATCAAATTCTCATTTTCATGCAGTAAAAGAAATACTGACAATAAAAGTAGAGACAAGCAGCTAGCATTCCTTCCAGCAAGAATCCCCAAGCTTTCCCAGAAGTGTTGCACTTTAATGTGAAGTTTTCTATTCCAGTTGTCCCTGTTTGAGACACATCAGTGTGATTGTTTCACAGTTCACACAAAGGCCTGCATCCTTTCTTTACCAAGGGCACGAATAAGCTCCACAAGGCCAGTCAATGATTTTCCAATGATCTCTCAGTGATTGACCCCTTTAAGCTTGCCCGTTGCCTGGGGATTTTAATTGTCTGACCCAAGCCACTAATGCAGGGGGGGGGATGACACAGCTGGTAAAGAGCAGGAGGGTCAGCCACGATGTGGGGATGAAAATGAATCGACACGAGTGGAAAAAGTTGCACTTTGGCTGTGGCAGGACACAGTGTGCACACTTCTGTGACTTCCTGTTACATACGAGCGTCTGAGCAAAGCCCTGTTTAAGGAAGATGCAGGCCGGGCCCACGATGTTGTGCAGCATGTTGCAGTTCTTCACCAGTACACCGAGGGACTCCTTGAACGGTTTATCCTCTACATCCAAATCCTCATCTGCCTCCAGCTGCTGGCTCATTGCCCTCACCTTACGATGGAAAGGCCAGTGTATCACCCGCTTTGGAAGCAGACCAGGGTGTTAAACCACCAAACTCACTGTCCGTCACACCGATTGTACGACTGATTTCTTCACACATCAAGAATGTCAATATCTTTTCAGGGGCAAAATAAGACCCCTGCTTTTCTACAGTCATGCAAACATTGGAAAGGCAATAAGCCAGAACTGTAGTATAGATACAGCTGCTCATTATTGCAGGAGGCCATTATCACACTCAGTCCTCACTGCGAGAAACCAGTTTGACTTTAACATAGTCTGTAAGTCTCAATCCTGCTGCTGCAGCCTCACGCTGCTGACACCAGCTGATGTGAGTTTGCTAATTCTCCAGTGTAAAGACTGACAGCTTAACTACACGTCAGTAAGTAACACGGCTCCAATAGTAGGAAGCAGTGCATGGCAATCATGCATCTAAAATCATTATTAAAATAAATGCAAGCATTGATAAGCTCATCATATGGATATTAATAGATATAAGTTATGCATTTATTCAACCTTTAAAATGCATAAGAAATCTTGAAAAAAGTATAATAAATTAATTGTAATCATAAATTGGGAATAATTAAAATATAAGGAATAAATGAACGAAAGCTTATTTTTTAAAACAAGTGTGGACAGTAAATAAAAAGGACAAATAAATACAGATCCAAATACAAAGAATATACATTTTTGTAAAATTAATTTATATGATTTTAAATTTTAATCTAGTCTTACTTTAATCTATTATTTTGATGTCTTTAATTACATATTTTTTGCATGTTTCGATTTTCTGCACACAAACAGTGTGTCCTTAAATAGCACTTTAAGTGATGCAGTCTGTATACTGAGCTTTCCTGTAATTACCATAAAAGGAAACAGTTTCACTGGTGGAAAAAAAGGGAAAGCGTTAGAGTTTCAACAATATATTTTTCCTGTTTTCTTTATTTACATGCAATCATTAAAATTATACAGTGAGACAACATCCAAAGAAAGCTGCGGTTGTCACGGAGGCAAAACAGTAAAAGCTTCAGTCAGCGAGTGCAAGCAAGAGGATTAAGCTGCAGTGAGTTCGAATCTAACAAAGAGGAGATAAAGTACACTTACCTTCTTCATTTTATCTTTCAGAGATGGTTTGTTCCCCATTACCAAACCTCCCCTCTCACTTTTCTATGTTCTTATTTCCCTGCGGTCTTCTTCTGTGGACTTCTAAAGTCAAGTTCAAGCTCACAAGCTAAAAAATCCCTCTGAGTTTCCCATTCTGGTTAATAGTTGTCATATTGGATAAAACAGAGATGGAAAAAGAGGAACGGCCCTCATCCATTCATGGTCATCTCCACTGACCCAAACCAAACTGAACACGTTACCAAATGATCTTCCCAAAACAAAAACAAATAGATGACCGAGCCAAAGTGGAGCGCACAGAACGCAGCTCGCTTATGTGTCACTCCACAGAAACAGCATCACTCTCGCCTCTTCACGCGGTGCTTTTAATCCCCCCCTCATTCCTCTTCTGTCACTAGGTCTTCCCTCCCCCCTTTCTCTCTCTCTCTGTCTCATGTCAACATGTTGCACGAGCATTCAAATGACTTCATCTACAGTGTGAAGAGTTTTAGAGGGAGAATTAAGAGGACACGAACGGAGCGGGATTAATCCGTGCCCTTTCAGATTAAAGAGGACAGGGTGATAGAAAGAAAAAAAGGGGAAGAGGATACATTAAAGACATTCAAAGGAAGAAACGGAAACAGACATACCTTTCTCATGTGGATAATCAAGAATTTAAATTATTTTAACTTGGCCTGGAAATATAGCACGCACTGTTTGAAACCATAAGTATTAAAAACACAAGATATAAAACTGGGCTAAAGATGAATATCAGAGGTGAAGAACACTGGAGGGTTTTATTACTTTAGATGTCGTAAGGCTTGGACTTTTTGTGGATTATATATGATGATGTTTGTCACATCAGGTTGACCTCTTGTTGTCAGTAGGAGCGCTATAGCTGTTACCTAATATCAATGTCAGGCTGGGACAAACTGGAGAGTGTACGCTCACTGGCCTCTTTATTAGGCACACCGTTTCAGCTTCTCATTAACACAAATATCTAATCAGCCAATCACATGGCATCAACTCAGTAGGTTTAGGCATGTAGACATGGTCGAGGCGACCTGCTGAAATTCAAACTGAGCATTGGAATGAGGAAGAAAGGTGATCTTAGTGACTTGGAATGTGGTATGGTTGTTGGTGCTGATGTACTGGGATTTTCCCACACAACCATTTCTAGAGTTTACAGAGAATGATCCAAGAAGGAGAAAATATCCAGTGAGTTCAGTGCTCTGGGGCAAATTGCCTTGTTGATGTAAGAGGTCAGAGGAGAACAGCCAAACTCAAATACCCACTCGTCATTTCTTGAATATGGCAGAGTTCACTGTACTTAAATGACCTCCACAGTCACCAGATGAAACAATGTATGTCAAACATATGGCATTCAACACAAGCAATAAATGCAAGAGGTGCTTCTATTAGTCAGATTGAATATGATGTTCTTCTTTTGGCTTCTCCCTTTAGGCATCACCACAGTGGATCATCTCACTCTTTCCCTAGCATCCTCCTCTATCTCACCAGCCCTCTGCATGTCCTCTGCATTTTATTTACAATGATAAAATAAGCTTTATTTATTACATTCGTTATTATTTATTATTATTTTATATATACACGATGTTTTAGAATGTGATCTGCTGCTATCGGTGGAAGTTTGTACATGTAGCATGAGGGCTAATCCATAAAATGTACATTTTCACTGCTTTTTCATATATGTGTAAAACATGTTCAAGCTATTAAGGGTCCTTGTGATGCTCAGTTCATGGGCCCCAAAGATCACAAAAATGGGTACATTGGGTAAAGTAACAAAAGAAAAATCGAGTGTTTGTGTTTTTGAAAAATATAAGAAGTTGACTTAGCTGTGATTTGTGAAGCATTTTCCAACAAGTATTAGATGTGTTTTTCAATTATGTGGTGATTAAATTAGAAACCAATGGAAAAATACAACAAGTGAGCTGTAATGCTTCAGAAAATTACAGCTTATGCAACTCACAGTGAGACCCTGGTGGCGTTCATGTGCGTCAGCTCACATCGAACTGAAAAGCACAACGTCTGAGATGGTTTGAACTTCAGCTCTTACATCCCTGGACTACTTTGGCCGAGCTGTCAGTTATAATGGCATAAAGTTAAAATCTCAAGTTGAGGTTATGAGAGCAATGCTAAGTGGTCATCTGAGCTTTTACAAAGCATCTGCCGGCAAATCTCTCCAAAAGCAGATTTGGCATGCTGCTTACTACAGTGCATCCATACGGACGGCACAGCTTGTGTGTGTGTGCTTCTGTGTGTGTCGCTCGTCTTTCTGTTTAGTCACATTGTGGGGACTCTTTTAATTTTAGATTTTAGGGTGAAGACTAAGGATCACGAAAAAGAGGTTCATAGGGTGTGTGTGTGTGTGTGTGTGTGTGTGTGTGTGTGTGTGTGTGTGTGTGTGTGTGTGTGTGTGTGTGTGTGTAAAACACTGCTGGAGGTAGATTGTACTCATCCAGTTTTGGCTCTTGCTGTTCATTCTCCAAATCTGTCTCTCTTGTACTTTTCCGTACTAAATCATACACCCAGTTAGCAGTTTATTATTAGTTATGTATAACGCCCTTATTGATACATACAGTGTGGGGTGGAGAAAATAATAGAAACACCAGTGGATACATCTACAAGCGTACAGTTGATGAACACTTCTCTCAGTCAGCTACGAGAAAACATGAACATTGAGCACTAGAGCACAATCAGTGTGTGCAGAGAGTTCTTAAACTCATTAGCTAAAACTAATGACAACTCTGCATGCATGCGTTGTCTATTGCAATAAGCTCCAGTGACCACTAGAGGCCACCTTAGGACCGGTCTAACATCAGTATCACCTGCCAGCTGCAGCAGTGGATGTCTGGGAGAGAACCAACTTTTTATTTATTTATTTATTTTTAGCAGATACTTTAGGCAGATTGAGCAGTCATACATTAGAAATGAAAATCTAGATTTCTAGTTTTCCTTTTTTCCGCAATAAGACTCTTATTGTGATTGATAAACACGGATGGCCAACACTGGAATTAACGAGTTTGCAGCTTAAGAAGGCTTTTGTGGCATGAAGATAGATCACTTCTCTCAAAGAGCTTTCATGTGATTTGATAGAGACAGACTTTTTTTTTTTTTACAAAGGTACATGAGTGAGTCACTACAGGAGATGTTTGGGATGTAGAGCTTTTCATCAAAGTGGTGGTCACATGAAAACTGTTTAACACAGTTGTGGGTTATGAACATGTTTTTGTGCAGTGGTTCTTATATAATATAACTTTTTTAAAAAAAACAAGATTTTATTGGTCCTACAAGAAAAAAGAAAAAGGGAGTTTTTTCTTCCCACTTTCGCCAAGAGTTTTATTAAAGGAGGTCGTCTGATTGTTGTTGTTTTTTTAATCTATTACAGGGTCTTTTCCTTTACAATATAAGGCACCTTTAGGTGGCTGTTGTTGTGATTTGGCTCCTTAATAAGCCAAAATAATCAAATATGACAAAAATATTAGACGTCATTATTTATTAATTGAATTTACATATCTGTGAAGACATGTGGACAGTCGGGATCAGAAGTCTGATACACACATATCATGTTCTTCATTTACTTCATTCAGTTGTACAAAGATCTGTTGAGATTAATTTACTAAATATGCAGAAATATTCAAACTTTTAAAGGGTTCACTAACTTTCAAGCACTTCTGTAACTCCTCTAACTGGACCCCAAGCATCACTTTATAGTGCAGATGTGCTGTGATTTTGCTTGCAAAGCTTTCAGTGTAAGACTTTCTGTTTAATACGTAATTACTTAAAAATCAGAATTAATTTTCAATGAATGACTCAATTTGTCATTTATAAGTTTTATATTTTTAGCTGCCTGAGATGGAAAACATATTTCAGAAAGTACCAACCTTGTACAAACTATTAGTGTTAGTACAAATTAGTACAAACCTTGAGTAGAGTATATGCAATTCAACCTTCATACTTACAAACATACATTTAATAGATAAATATGAGTATCAGCTTTGCAGCACATAATATTAGCAGATCAATCACTAGTTTCTTTGAGCTCCAGCATGATTCACTCTGTTGGTTGCTCGTTGAAACAAAACTTAACACCAGTAATTGCAACTGAAGACACCATTAAATCTGATTAACTACCAGGTTGGTTCTCTCTTACTGATGGTTTTAATTAATCACGTAAATGAGATGCTCTTGAGAAGTGGGCGCACACACACACACACACACACACACACACACACACACACACACACACACACACACACACACACACACACACACACACACACACACACACACACACACACAGGGTTCTGAATACTCTTCTGTTGCTCTTCTCGGGACATCAGCGCTCAGCAACAGTCATGCTTGCAGTCTGTGGTTAATTTGAATGCACACACACTTTTAACTTAACGACACACCGTGCATGTGTGCGTGTGCGATGTGTGTGTGATAGAGATGTGCCATACTCAGGTAACGTGACTCTGTCTTTTGTTTTGGACTCAACATACTCTTGATCTGTGATGTGAGTGTGATCTGGTGTCAGGTGTACATCAGCAGGTTTCCAGTAACGAGAGCTGTCGAGACACCGGGAAACACTAGAAGAGACAGAACAGACAGAAAGTGAAGGAAGGAGGGAAGGAAGAACGGATAGAAGGAAGGAAGGGGTGAAAAAAGGAAGGAATGAAGGAAGGAAGTATACTTGTAGAGATTCACTTAGGACGCAAGTCTAAAAACATAGGCTAATGCAGAAGTCTATTAAGCCTGCCTCATTTCTAATGGCCAGCAGGGGGCGACTCCTTTGGTTCCAAAATGAAGTTAACAGCATTGTAAGTTTAGAGGATAAAACCTGCAGCTCGCTTGATCTGCGACCTCAGTGAAAACTTTCTGATGAGTTTATCATCTCAGTTGGAAAGTTCAAGCGCATGATGCTTCTTATTAGAGCCAAAACATCAATGTCAATAAAGCGGTGTGTGCTTGTTGCCACAGAAAGCCGTCTCCCTTCGCTTGTGATTCACCCTTCCCATGTGGCAGCTAGCTTTAAAAAAAGCTAACAAGATGATAATGATGAAGTCAAAGTTTCAAAAATGTAACTTCACTAACTATTACTATGGTGTAACCATCTTTTATATACAATTCATGCTTCAGAAACATTCACAGTGCAGGAAATGTTTGGTTTAAAGTGAGGATCCTGCACCGTGTGCACATGGTGCCCACTCGCTCACATGAAATCATTGGACTGTCACCTGCTTTGTTCTCACATGGGCTGGATTACATCACATGAACTTCATACTAGAACGCCGGCAGGTTAAACATCAGTTAACATTCAATTTGTGCTGCAGTGCATGCAGAGTAACTTTCTGCAACCATTTGCATATTTTAGGCATGTTTTTATAAGCAGCTGCTTCCATGTATTGTTATCAAATTCATGTTGAACATATCTTCTTGTAGATGGATAGTTGTTATTCGGTTACTGAGGGGGAAACTACTCTTACTTGGGGTTTGTTCACATAAAACATCTGCTCAGATTCATTTAGAAATTCAGTTTCTGACTAAGGTCACGTTCATGTGACCAAGGGCCCAAGGGTGCACCTTCTAGCACTCACTCACCGCTGGTAAAGTTGCTCCTTCAACACTGCTGTTAAAATTTCAGGCTATTTTATGTAAGCAAGTGTGATCTGAGGCTATATTATATATCGTTGCACTCGAGTACTCAAGCTTCTCTTCTCTCCGACTTTGCTGGCTGCTTTCTCCCACTCACTCGCTGCTCTCTCTTAATTTGGATCACTTGCATCACCACTGACATCACATTTTTTTTATTTTTACATTGCTTTCCTGTTTCTAACCCCAGCCCCACTCATCGTCACCCTCCTCAGAGTTTGCTGACGCGATCAGGTGGATATGACTGTTTCTTCAAGTCAAGAAAAAAAGAAAATACTGAATGACTCACTGCTTGAAGCAGCAGGAAGCGGGTAGGGATTTAATTTCTGTGTAATCCCTTCTGATTTTATTTTCACACACAAACCGCTGTCTCACACCGTGAGCCCACGCGTCTGGCCCTCGGGTTACCGCGCTGTAATGGTGTGGCCTACCGTGCCGTGTCATGTGTCACCTCTTTGCATGTGATTGATGGGATGTGATGCGATATGGAGCTGATAGAATGGCTGCAGCGATAGGGTGTCCATCAGATCTCTGGCTGACTTTACTGGTATCTATTACGGATTACACTTTGGTAATGTTTCCCAAAGTAGAGGAGCTTAAATCCTCTCAAACTCACGCTATCATCCTTCTACTCTTGCGCTTTGTAGCTCTGGCTTTTTCCACGAGGGTTAAACTACAAGGCAAAATGGTTAATGTTCACCTTGCCATTGTGAATTTAGCTTTGTGTCTTTCTGACCTGCTAGATCAAAGAGAGCAGGGCTGCGAGAGAGACTGCTACTTTACAAAAGCTGGACCACAGCCACCCTTTAAATTTGAAGTGAAGGCTTAGGCTTAGGGTTTCTGTGAAGCCAGACATTCAATCAGCCAGAGAACTTCATGCACATGCACACACATTTATTCACTCACACACACTCTCAAACACACACACACACACACACACGGTAACAAAAGTGTCAGACATACCCACAAGAACGCACACATACACGTCCACTGGAGAGTATCAAATAGATGAACTTCACACACACACACTCCTACCTGTCCAAACACCGAGTCCACTATGGGCAGCAGGTCGACGGGCTCCTCCTCCTTCTCTTTCTCCTTCTCTCTCCTCCGCGGTCCCTCCATCAACTCCTCCAGCTGTTCCTCCAGCGTTTCGCTGTCCTCACCCGCCTCTGCTGCCGTCATCGGGGGTAATTTGGATTTTTGATTGCGAGCGGCAGCTTGAGCGTCTCCGACACCCCCGCCCTGGTCGTTGGTTCGCTTCTTTTGCTTCTCCACCTTCTTCTTGATGGCAGCCTGCACCTGAGGGAAGCGAGGGGTGGAGGAGAGTAGAACAGTGCACTCAAACTTATATCAATATAAAGCATGACCGATACTACTGATACTATAGATGAAATACAGCGCCACAGCTCTCACTGTCTGAAACGTGAGACATTTAGTTTATAATATTTGCTCTAGGAAGATGTGACATTAACGTACTTTGTAAGGAAGATGCCAAAATAAGAACAACACACAACTTGAAGAAGTCAAAATGTTATGAAATGCATTCATCATAAAGTCTTTTTAAAAAGATTATTTAAACCCTAATACAAAGAAATCCTTCAACCCATAAAGAGCCATTGACACTAATCCAGTTTGTTTTAAAACTTCAATAAGTTGTCACATATGGGTAACATGTGTTTTCCATAAGATATCAACAACTCATCTTTTGTTTCAATGAATCTTATCATTCTCTCAGTGAAGCAAAATCATGCAAAACTAAACAGATATGAACTTCAGCATGCACAATATAAAATGTGATATAGGCACACAGCATGTAAGAACACACACACACACACACACAGACAATTATATATATTTATCTGCACCCACTCCCGCTCACCTGTTTCGCGCTCCTCTCCTGTGGCACGCTCATCGCTCCAGCGCCTCCCCCGGCTGCCGGCTCTCGAATGATCATGAACATCTCGGTGTCACGGGCTAACACACGCACTCTCTCTCTTCGTCGCTCGCCCTCCCCCTCCCTCACCCTCTCGCTTCCCTCTCCCCTGCTCTCCTCTCCTCTGCTCCAGCTCTTTATTTCTTAAGTGTAATAAAACTCCCCCTCCCACCGCAAAAAAAGTCAGCTTGGACCGATTTCTTTTCTTAAACTCTGAAAAATGTGTTAAAAATTCAGTCCCATTCACGCAGTGATTGCAGCTGTCTCTTTGTCCCGGGAAACACAAAAGGAGTTAAAATGCTACGGCTCAAATGTTCTCCTGCTTCCTCCTTTCCTTCCAAGTATTTCCTCCAGTTGTTTTCCTCAGAGTTTCATCAAGCTTCTGTCCATCTCTCTCAGGTGAGGAGGTTTTTATCATCAGCTGCTGTCTTGGCTCCGGGATTGAGTTCCAGCACCTCTGCCCCCACTTGCTATCTCCTGATAATTTAGGTGACACTCTATACCTCCCGAACTTTAGCTCCCTCGCGTTTTCTACCTGTAGCGCGTTGACCTCTCTCTCTCCTTCTTTTCCTCCCCTTTTTCCACCTTTTCCCCTTCATCACAGGTAAACTTCCCTCCTCTCTACCTCAAACACAGGCTTTATAAAAACCTGCCTTTCCTTCCCTGTAATCTCGTTATTCTCTCGTGTTTTCCTGGTCGTTTACACTCATCTTTTCCCATCTTATCTCAATCTTTTTCCCAGAATCCTTCTTCCCCCCATCTTTGTCTCTTTCTTATCACCATCATTTCCCCCTGACAATAATCCTCATCGCTCCCTGTGCTTCTCCTTCTCCTCGTCTCTTTCTCCCAATCTGCCCTCAATCCCCTTGTCACATTCGTAGCCTTTGTTGTAAAACAAATTGGATGTTTTTCTGCAGCGCCCAGGTCAGCTATTCATTTAGAAACAGTGAGAGACAGAAAGAGATGAAGAGCTGCAAAAAAAAACAAAAAAAAAAACAACCTCAGCAGCCATGCGATGATGAAAGGCTTTCGGTGAGCAATAACACATCACCTCAGGGAAACCTGCACGCATAATCTCATCCACCAAGCATGGCTGAGCCCACACACATGCATGCACAGGTGAACATGTCACCACTGATCCCTATTTTTAGACACGAATGTTCTCAGAAGCATGTAATGTTGTGCTTTTCAGCTCGCCAGAAACAACTCCATAGCCTTTTGGTGTTCTAAAGCAACTAATTCCACTAAAAGCATCAGCTTTCTATAAATAAAACCCATCAATCAACCCCGTCCATTTCACTAGCAGCTTTGAGCTGATGATGCATCTCACTTTTCCCCCCTTATTTTGCTCCTAACTGCCTCCCCTGAAAGCTCCCTCCATCGCCGCTCTCCCCCTCGCATCTCCAGTTAACCTCCGATAGTGTGCGTTCTCCAGACGTGCTGATAATGTATAGCTTCATTTCTCTCCAGTTCCTAATGAGGTTTCCATTAATCATCTTAACTCTGTCTTTCGGCTGTCTTTCTTTAGCCCCTCTCCTCATTGATTATTGATAAGATGGAGAGACAAATTCCTGAGTGGAGGCAGAAAAGAGATCCATTACAGAAAAGCCAAGTTACACGACTGAGGGTTAAAAATAGCGGCTCATATTTTGGGAACAGATCCGTCATCTGATCGAGGAAAGATGAAGAATGAATGGATGAGATGGAAAGAGAAATTAGGGGTTAGGGAAAAAACATGTGTGTGTGTGTGTGTGTCTTTTTTCAATTTCTTTCATCTCAGGCTTATCTGACCTTAAAGAAACTCAAAGATGTGATGAATGGCAGTGGGAGGGCCAGCTGAGCAGTAATGTAGAAGTGAAGGCTTGTGTTACTGCGTGTCGATCAGCCTGTAATAATATCTAATTACAGATCAGAACAGTTAGAGAAGAGAAGGGTTCGACTGAAGGCTGTACGTCGCCCTGACAGGTCAGTCCCGCAGTCTGTGGGTAATGCATGCAGATGACACACAGAGATTTAACAGGCAGAACAGGTACGTTTTATTCAGGTCAGACTAATTCTCATTACTTATTTGGTCGTAATGGTAGTCACAGATTACCAAATTGCTCAACTGGCAGGAGAGGACTCATTAACCTTGCTTAACTGCAGAGTGAAAGAAGAACACAGAGCGTATCTGTGACAGGTAAACACCAAACTCAGCCACGGGGAGGATACAGGTAATCAACTGATTAACACAATGTTGTGACTCAAATGTTCAGCTTTTGTTGAGCTTGTGTCAAAAATGACGTTTGTTTCCACTGGTTGAGGGTTGTTGTGTTATATTGCGATACATGTTAAATGAAATCTCTGTGACGCATCATCAGCAACAAAGAAATAATCACAATTAACTCCACAAAGGTTTTTATACCAGAAACTATTGACTGTCTTTTATTCATTCATTTTTATTTCATTTGGCTTTGTTCTCCAGTGAGTTTTTGTCCTTGCTTTAATGTTTTGAAGTTTCAGTGTTAGTTTTTTATCATAATGTAATACTGAAGAATGTAACACTGTGTAAAAGCTTGAATCACCCCCTTAATTTCTTTTTATTTTGGTTCCAAGGAGCCACACCATCTTGTTTAAGCGATAGTCTTAGTCTTAGTGATAGTTCTCCAAGCTTTCTGAAGGTCTTCAAGGATCCCATTTAGCCCAGTTACAAGCAGATTGTCACAAAAACACACCATGCTGTTCTTTAATTTGCAAAAAAATGCAAAAGATCACAGTTTGACAGGCATAAAATAGTATGATGGCACCAAACTTGCTGCATGCTGTGCAGTGTGTCCTTAAATACATTGAGAAAACTGGGCAAAAAACTATCTACAGCAGATGAACTGTATCAGGAAATCATGCCCCTAAGAAACTGGAGAAAAGAAATCTAGTAAAGACTTGACACAGGACCAGAGAGATGCTTCTGGACCTTCAAATGATTGTTATCAATATGTACGGAGGAGATCAGGAGAACTGGGTAACAGTAAATGTCTATAGCAGAGGTGAACACTTCATTTTACCAAGTGGGTCACAACAAAGCACATCGTTGGCTCTGTCATGGTTTTCAGGTTTCAGACATCTTGTAAAAATTGATGGAACTATAAACATGGAAAAGTCAGAAAATGTCAGATTTTGTTCCACCGTGCAGTCCCACCTGGACCTGCATGTAACTGAAGCAGTATGGGATCATCGCAACAGAGAACAACACAAAAACATCCAGAGAAGAGCTGTGAATGTCCTTCACAAAGCCTGGAGAACTATTCCTGAATACTCCTTAAAGAAGTTATAACAAGGTTGGCCTAATACAGTTCAGGCTGTGTTAGAAAATAAAGATTTTTATGACAAAAGTTGACTGTCAATCTTATTAGAACTGTATAAACTTGGTTTTTCCTTCAACAGGTTTCATTAAATTCCCAAATTCCTAGCAAAATATAAACAACCAATGGGTGGCTCAAGACTTTTGCACAGCACTGTATTTCAGTGGCAGTGTTTAAAATTAAACATTATAATACATCACTTCTTAAAAGCAACTAACTCACATTTATACCGGCACCTTGAGATGACAACCATCTTTCATACACAGTCTGTGCATAGTTCTTGATATTTAAGTTTATGTTTTACCACTTGAAGCATATTTCTGATTTGTCTGACCTGATCATTTATAAAATCCTCATCTAACAGCTTCCAGTGGGTCGCATTTTCATGAGGGTGGCATTCATATGTTGCACAAATGCTTTAAGTTGCTTCATTCGAAGTTAGCTTTGGCTGCCCTCTGCTGGTACTACATGTGCAATCAAAGTTAATCATTCCCTAAAACTCTCATGTCAGCTATCTAGACACTGGTGACTATCACTTCACATTACATTTGCTTTAAAACATCAAACTCTAAGGATACAAACAGACAATTAGTAAACTACATTTCAGATTAGTGTTAGACAAATATGAAGGAGGTGGACGAATCATACTGCAGAACTCATACTGTCATAACGTAATACACACAATATGTTTTCATGGCACAGAGATAAAACAACTGGATCCTAAAAAAAAATGGCATTGCATTGTTCGATGAAACACAAACAATGTGCTGAATGATAGCAGTAGATGTGCTTTCTGTAAAGTACTTAAAAAAATACAAAACATTAAAAACTATGCTAGAAAATTCAGTTAAAAAAGCCAAAACAAACCATGTTTTGATATCACAGTTATAAAAATTCATGTTAAAATACAAAATGGCAAAAACATTTTCTTTAAATGTCTGTGTTTCAGCAAAAATTACTCAAAAAGAGGACACAGTCATTTGTTTGGAACTAGTTTAGGTGCAGATTAATATGCATTTGGTGCACTGCTGAATATATCCATCAGCAGGAAGATGTGCATTCGACTGACTGAGAATAAAACCAGTGTGTGTGCTCACCATAATAAAAGACTGTGTCAGTTTGTGTTTATAACAGTATTTGTCAAACAGCAACGGAGCTCGGTGGCACAGAGGAATAATAGATCAAATAGATTAGGTTTTAGCTAAACGGTTCATTGATTATCTTTTCATGTACTTTCTTTGCAGCTAGATTGACTGAAGTGTCGCCGTTCTTGTCCTTCTGATGTTTCATCCACAGCTTGACAGCCTTACAAGACCGTCCTCATACACCCAAAAAGTCCTTGTAATAAGACAGATGTGTGAATGCTAATGAGACGAGTCCCTCAAAGTTATTAGCAGCCGAGTCTGCAGTTTGATCCTGAATCCGTTTGATGCACAGTGTCGGTTCTCTGATGAAAAAAAGGCCATCTATCCCCAGTGTGGCGTTACTATGGTGAGCGGCTCCCGGTTGTGTCCGTTGATGATCGGCCAGGGATTGAAGTAGGGGAAAACAGGCTCTTTGAATTTTGCATCATTGAATGTGAAGAGGTGGCTCATGTCTCCAGCATCATAAAATGACACTAGGCCACGACCGTAGTCCAGGTATATCCCCACTCTCTTCGGGGGTTTGGAGGGATATAATAAGTTCTCCTCTATGTCAGTGCAAGCTTCATACTCGCTGGTGCCGTTTCCGTTGTCCCTCAGCACCAGCGTCCAGAAACCATCATCCGGGCAAAGGCTGATCTCATCCTTCCTGTTGACGGAAGCTGTGGCCACGCCCAGTCCCCACGCCGTCTTAGAGCCTACCTCCACCTCCCAGTAGTGTCTGCCTGAAGAGAAGGCTTCAGAGCCCAGGACGATGTTGTAGCGGGTGAAGCGCTCGGGGTTGTTGGGCAGGTTCGCTTGTAGTTTTCCTACCTGGACGCTGGTGCGACACGAGGAAACCCACAGACAAGGGTATGCTGTGTCTGGGTCAAGGGTCACAGGTGTCACAGCTGGGAGGACATGAAAAACAGACAAACCAATGAAGGTGAAACATGTTTACAAGAAATGACACCACCCGGACTCCTCTGGAGTGACCTTCAGCAAGATACTGAATGCCAGCCTGCGCAATTAGTGTAAGACGAGCTGGATACGAGCATCAGCTACATGGACGCAAATTAAATATAAATAACGTGGCTCCGATGTATCCAGAGATTAAATAAATTTCTGGAGAGCAGCCTGGTTTTACAGCAGTGACGTTTGAGGTCATCACGGACCCAAAGTAAGCATGTGTGCGCTCGACTTGTGTCGGTAACAAAGAGGTTAAGTTCAGAGAACAAATGGAGTCACGCTTGAAACTCACTGCCAGTCAGAGCAGGCTGAAACGAGACTGAACACTGAGTCGAACCACAAATATGTCTTTTGTAGATGCAGCCAAATCTTTTTAAAGGAGTATTCCAACAAATTTTGATGTCACACCACTGTTTGTCATAAAAAGCATTAGTGAGTCTGTGAAATCAGTTGTATAAGGCCTTCTGTTGCTCTGCGGGGGCTTTGAAGTTGGATTTGTTGTATTGAGGGCTGTGGTTTTGGTTTTTGAAGGATACTAGAGGCTACAAGCGCTGTGTCAGGGTTTTTTCCAGACTAGACAGATAATGACTAATGAGCACTATTGTTCTCTTTGACCTTGGTTTGTATGACGTGTGTTATCTTTATACCTGGCTGAAGAATCGAGTTCATTTTCCTCCAAGTCCTGTACTGGAGAGGTCCCAGAAAGTCTCCAGATTGCAGGTCCACAGCTACCTCTGAAGGGCGCTCAAACAAGCTCTCTGCCCTGACAGGGAGAGGGAAAGAGAGTTGTTTTAAAGATTATGAAACATCCAAAACTATATACTTATGTTTTATAGCATATTCTAAGTATTTAAGTAATTACAAGTAACCTTCATTTAATAAGAAACTAACGAAACCTTTACTCTCCACATTTAAAATGAAATTTGAAACTGAAAAAATGTGTTTCTAGCTGGAACAATCACAACCTCTCATTCTGTTCGAAAACAACTCAAAACGGATTGAAAAACAGGGCGTGATTGCCTTGTGACTTTTGGACAACAGTCATGATGAGATAAACTAAAAGATGGCTTAGATATCTGATTAGCTCTGATAGAACGTCTTGGATAAGATTACAGTCGTACTCACCCTCCAATAAAATCTTTGATCCCCTGAAACAGATAAAAACAGGCCTGTGATTACAAACATGTGACTTTCATTCATTCTTTATTCAGTATTCTTTCATATGTGCTGCAATTATTAGCGAAGTAAACTGAAAGATTATGAGAAACATGTGGCTCGTCTATAAATCCTTCTCCTCTGCCCCGCCTCTTCTTCTCTCACCTTGAGTTGCTCAGGATTTTCTTCTTCTCTAAGTTTGAGCCGAAGTTTATCGGCTGTAATCTCCAGTTCGCTGATCTGCTCCGTGGACTGAGTGAGCGCCTCCTCCAGCTGCTGGAGCTTCTCCTCCTTCTGCTTCTGCAGTTTCTCCTTTATGCGCTCCTCCTCCTCAACGAGGAACTCCCTCATACGGCTAAACTCTGCAGAGACCAGCTCCTCCAAATCTCCTGCTCGCTCCTGAAACGCAGCGTGGACTTTGGTCACAGAGAGAAAGAACTCAGATCCAAAAGAAAACTGAGAAGTTTTCAGGATATTTAAGGCTCATGTAGCTATAACACTGTTTTAAAGAAGGTAGCCATATGGATTTTTGCAAGTTAGTTAATAAGAATATAAGTTATTAGGCTTAAAGAAATAAAATGCTGCATTGTTTCAAATCTTTCAATCATATTGCACCAACATTAAAAGTCAACATGCACTGGTCATTTTTGCTGTTCTTTCTAAGTGACCAATCACCTCAATAAGAGACTTTATGAAGGTTTATCATTTACTTTACCACCCATCTGTATCTGGCATTTAGCTGTGTGAGGCTCCAGTATGGTTACTAACTAGTTACTAACTTTGCCTGTCAGTGCATAGTAGGTAAAGCACAGCTGATTTGTAAAACGTTTTTCTTTTTTAAAGCAATAGCAAGACTCTAAAATGCCCCTTAAAGCTGACAGAAACCAAGTCTGTCTTCAAAATGCTTAACTGCTTTAGAGTTTGTATGATAACGATCGCTGAGTCTTTTTAAGCTCTTCCTGGGGTGGAAAAATACCGAGCTATACTGTGACAAACGGTGGGGTTCAGTTTTATTTTGTCACATTTGAAATTTTTGTTACATGTTTTTGTTTTAATAGGTTTTTATTATTACAGAGTTATTACTATTTAATAAATATATATATGTTTTTTAAACTGTTGCATGTCAGTGAAAATGATGACACACTTACTTCTCATTGACTGTAATGGTGTGACACTAAAACTGGATGTGTCCTATTTTACTGTTATTGTTGCATAAAATTATATTTTTTCTTCTTCTCTGGAAATATGACTACAATCTTATATTCAATAGATTAAATCAACAACTTTACACTGTGACTGTTCAGACCAGAAGTGGTTCATGAAATGGGAAAAATCAGTAATTGTTATGAGGAGACGATACATTTTATGTCATGTGGCACAAATGATTATATCGATCGATAGATAGATAGATAGATAGACAGATTGATAGATCGATAGATCGATAGATAGATAGAGGTATGTCTGCATTTTTAACACAGAGAAGAAAAAGTGACAAACTTCCTCTGCTCTACCACATCCTGTCATACTGACAGAGAAAGGGAGAAGTGAAGAATAGAAAATCTGTGAATCTGCATGTAAACTGGGTCAAACAGACAGACAGGAAAATACACCCGCTGACACATTTAAACACACAGATAGTAAAGGAAACAGTCTGTAATAACCTGGAGCAGAGCTAGACGAAGTTATCTGCCACTGCAGAAATGCTCCAGTGCATTCTCTAACACTACCCTCATATCTGTGTTTAACACACACAGCGAGTGTTTTGGTGAACTCCTTCCTGTGCCTGTCGAAACTCTATCAGCTGAGTTCCCTCGCAAGCTGTGTGACATGAAGCAGTTAGGGCACATGAATGGCAAAAACACGTGAAAGAAGAGCGCATGACGAAGACAAACACAAAATGACGTGTGTGAATGTTCATGAACCTCCCTTTTTATTCCAGGATGAGCTCCTGATAATTATCACGTCTAAACAAAGATGAGTAAGAACATGGTGTGTCACCACCAGTCGTTAGTACCACCAGTCATTACTACCGCCAGTCATCCCTCTGTCTTGACAGGTAAAGGTGGAGGAATGCGTCAGAATGTTGCCTGGCCGCTAGAATTTCTGGTTATATTTAGAGGACAAACACACTGGCGTGTTTTTCTTTCACAGTGCTTCACAAAGAAACAGCCAGCACACACAGAGACACGATACCTTAATGAGGAGGATCTTTTCATTGGTCTGTTTTTGGAAGAGTGTGGCCTCCTCTGTCTGCACCTGAACCCTCTCCAGAGCCACAGACAGCTTTTCCTGCAGGACAAACAGATAATCACATAAAAACGTTTGTTGAAAAGAGGTTATATAAACCAGATTACGCTTCAATCAACAGTTAATTTGATTCGTGCATCAGTCTGAACAGCGTCCCGTCTTTAATGGGAGTCATACATCCGCCAATCCTCAACTGAGCGCCCTGACCCCAAAAATCTAACAAAGCTGGAATTTAGCACTGCTTAAACATGTTAAGACACACAGAGAAGCCTCTCAGAGCGGGTTTCCAAACAACATGATGAAGGTCAGCTGCCAGGTTTGAAAGGTAGTGAAGTTCACACAGGCCTGCTGAATTCCTGTAACGCACAAAAATACCCAAAGACTCCTGGGGCAGACAGGGAGTGTGCTCTTTAAAGCACAACTGCTACATCTATGAAAAGCCTGTTTGCTACATTAGACCAGTTGAGGTTTTTTTTTAGTAAAAAAGTAGTTTTGACATGACTTAAAGGAATACTTGAAACTTGAGAGGGAATACAGTACTGCAGTACAATAAGAGGAGTGTCCAGTTGTAAGCATTGTAAAGTATGACACTCCTTGAAACTCTGATTCCTTGTTTTATCTAGAAGCTCCAGCTGTTGCACTGTAGAGCAGAAAAAATACAGTGGAAAAAGAAATCAAATTTGGTGATTATGTTGGTCAAATCAAAACATTGTCTGTATATGCCTGATTTAAGGTTTTGGAAGACCCGGAGCCTTAAAAAATGAGCCAATAATAAAACAGTACCCTGTAGTTTTCAAAAGCCTCTGTAATGGGGATGACATTGTGGTTCTTGTGGTCTCGAGACATTCCGCACACTAGGCAGATGGGAAGCTGGTCGTCCTCACAGTAGAGCTTCAGCTTCTCCTCGTGTTCCTCGCACATATCCAAACCCATTCCCAGGCGTGGCCAGTGCCCGATGGACGAGGCCACGCTGCTCATGCTCGAACCCCGCTCGCGATCCTCGGGCATCTCCAGTGTACCTTCGTGGTCCCACACGCACATCCCCGAGGCCGCGTCCATGGCGCGGGCTCTGCGCACACTATCCACGACGTTGCACAGGAGCGAGTTGGGTCGCAGTTTCCGGGCGCACGACTTTCTACACTTCGGGCAACTCGAGAGTTCGTCCGCCTTAGCTTCCCAGCACTGGATGATGCACACCTGGCAGAAGTGGTGCCCGCACTCAAGGATCACGGGATCACGGAAGAGTTCCAAACACACCGGGCAGGTGAGCTCCGACTGTAGCTCTTCAAGCGCGCTGGCCTCCGCCATCCTCTGCTACGCTCATACTTCTCAGAAGACACGTCTGTGGGAAACACTGTGACGGGGAAACAAGACTAAACTGCTCTTCCGTTCAAATTCAGAGAGGGAGTGGTCTGACGCTGACAGCAGTACGACTTTTTTTCACGGAAGAGACCAAAGGCGTGTAGAAACAGGCTCGACTGGGCGTGATGAAGGGCTCCATTAAAGGGCGCGGTGTGTTTATGATTGCCCAGAGCGAAAGAGGGTTTCTTAGAAAGAACAGTAACAAGAAAGGTCACGTTATTGCTGCGAGGAAATATATGCGGAATTTTTAAAAGGGGGTTGTACCAGGAACAAATTGGCTGACTTGTTGGTTTATAAGTTTTAAATTATTAAACACTTACAGGAAATAAATCAGAAACGTGTGAGCTGAAACTTCTGTGTAGTAGGTAAAAGACACAAACCCAAAAGTGATTTCCCGTATTTGCCAAAAAACGATCGCAAAAAACGATTTAAACAGCTCTGAATAAGTTGTTGGCCTATAAACTCATACAAACCTATCTCTCTTTGAGGATATCAAGTCATTTTGAGACAGAAACGACATTCCTGTCACAATCTGCAATTAATTTTTGGCAGAGTTACTTTTATTTGTTCTTTATTTATCCAGCAAAAAAGTCTCACTGACATTAAAAATGTAGTGTTTTTTAAAGATCTTGCCAAGAAGGCAGCATAAATTGCAACAATTATGACATCACAGCTCTGTAAAGATGTTTTAAGTGACCAAAAAGGACTGGATTCATTACAATGTAGCTACAATAACGCAGAAATACTTTTACTAATTTCTATATTTTATGTATAATCTCTTCTTAAATCCTGTTGCTCACAGTCTATTTATAAATATAAGTAAAGACATTAAACATGGAAACATACAGAAAGATGGAACAACAGTTGGAACAACACCCATCTCAGACAGAATTGAAAGCATTTACAAGCTTTTGAAGATTGAAACTAAGTTTTGAAGCCTTGAAATGCATTTGAGTTTCCTTCTTCACAAATACATCACAGGTTTTACCCTACATGTTTTCATAGTGTCGGTGTAATCAAGTTCCATTCATGGCATTTATGGATGTGACTCCATTACACTGTAGAGGCGCAGCTACTTAATATAGACAACACTGAATAAATTTGTGTTAATACTCATGTAAGAGAGCATTAGCGTACATGTATAAGGGCTCTTTAATTTGGCCTTTAATTGGGCTTTAAATTAAACTTGTCTCCCCAGGTAATCCCCAAGAACACACACACACACACACACACACACACACACACACACACACACACACACACACACACACACACACACACACACAGCCTTTGAGTCAGCAAAGCATGACACAGAGCAAGGAAGAAGGGAAGGGAAAGTAGCTGACACCAAGAAAAAAAACGACTCTTGCCAGCGTTCTTCAATTAAACTTATATCCCTGCCTGTCTATGGATTACACTTTATCATGCTAATGCAAATAAAGCCTTATTAGTCTCAGTCAATTTTATACACTTTGCATAATTAATTTCAGGGTCATGTAGGTCATCCTGCCACCTGCTGTTGTTCCTCTGAGTGCTCAGTAGATGGCCCTGATGATCAGTCTACCAGGTGCATTTTTAAGATAAGGACTGACGCAGTATTTGCTCCTTTGCTCCTGGATTTTTCCTCCAGACATTAAATTTGAGACCAGCTTGTTGTAAACTGTATCCATTTCATAAATTAACTATCAGAATATTTTTTGGGGGGAGGCGATATATTAAATATTATAACAAGTTTTCCATTCTGGTGGTTTTCTCATGAATATTAAAAACATTTTCTCAACAAATGGTTTCAATCCTAAGATTATTTAGGGGTTTCTCAGAGAGGTGAGATTACGTCTAAACTTTTGTGTGCCCAAAAACTCAAACAGCTTGTGAGTCTTCTTCTTCTTTCCACTTCTCCCTTTAGGGGTCGCTACAGTAGATCATCTGCCTCCATCTCACCCTGTCACTAGTATCCTCGTCTGCTACACCAGTCCTCTTCATGCCCTCCTTTCTAATCCAGAGAAAATCTTAACATCTTTAAATCTGCCACCTGTCTTTTTGTTAGTGCCACATTCTCCAAAGCATACATCATAGCAGGTCTTCCTACCTTCTTGTAAATCCTCCCTTTCATTCTTTCTTCTATCATGTCACAAATCACACCTGAAGCTTGTCTCTGCCCACTCCACCCTGCCTGCACTCCTTTCTTCACCTCTCTTGTGGACTGTCCACTGCTTTGGATCATTTATCTTAACTTCCTCTGTTTTTTCCTGCTTCCCCATTACACCCGTCTCCTTACACACACACCTATTCTGTCTCGCTTTTACTGACTTTCATTCGTCTTCTCTCGAGAGCATACCTCCACCTAGGCTCTCTTCCACCTGCTCCCTACACCCGTTGTCAAAGGAGACTCCAGACTTCATCTGTCAGCCTGTCCATCACCATCTTAAGTAGGAAGGTCAGTTCCCTGACGTAATGCCATCCCCACATTTCACTCCTACCTCACACCTCACCACTGTCTCGCTGTCCTCATACATGCCCTCCACCGGCCTCACGTACTTCTGTGCCACTCCTGACTTCCTCCTGCAGTCCCACAGTTCCACTCTAAGCTCCCTGTCATGTGCTTTCTTTAGATCCACAAAGACACTGGTCTTTGTACTTGTATACTTCTCCATAAACACTCTGAAAGTAAATATGGCATTTGTAGTTTTTGTTCTGCATTTGTGTGTGTTTTGTGTTTATTTTTCACTACACCGTAACATCCTGCATTTCTGTAGAAACAGAACAATCATGGCTAGATGTAGAGGCAGCGTGTTTCATACATTTAAAATCATATAAATCATAGAAAACTGACACCAGTAAATATGACATTTTCCCAATGCCCACAAATGCTGTAGATAGTGAGAGGGTAATTCCATGAGGTTTGATGGCTGAATGATACCAAGTAATATCCGGCCAGGCTTACTAAAACCAGAATCAATATGTATATATTTAGTCAGTTTAAGTTATTATGTGTCTAAATATATTTTCATCTGTGCAGTCCTGTGAAAAATTAAATACGTCCTTACTGCTTTCAAAGGATTTAAGTGGGTAAGAAGTAATTTCATTAACTCTATTTATTTATATAGCACCAAATCACAAGGACAGTTGGCGACAGTGGGAAGAAAAAACTCCCTTTTAACGAGAAGAAACCTCCAGCAGGATCAGGCTCAGGGAGGGACAGCCATCTGCTACAACTAGTTGGGGTGGGGGGTGAAAGACAGAATGAGGACACGTTGTAGAAGAGAGCCAGAGATAAATAACAACTAATGATAAAATGCAGAGAGGTGTAAACACATAGTGAGTGAAAAAGGTGAATGAACAAGAAAGAAGTGCATCGTGGGAATCCCCTAGCAGCCTAGACCTAGTCCATTGTAACTAAGGGAGGTTTCAGGGTGACGTGATCTATCTGCTATATCAAAAAGAAAGGTTTAATACTAATCTTAAAAGTAGAGAGGGGTTCTGCCTCCTGAATCCAAACTGGGAGCTGGTTCTACAGAAGAGGGGCCAGGAAGCTGAAGGCTCTGCCTCCTATTCTACTTTTAAAGTAAAGTAGTCAGGCAGTGATAATCAAATGCATTTAACTGACTGATCATCAGTAAGTATGACCGCCTCTATAAAAGCAGAGGTTTGAACAAGTTTGTCTTTTTTGGAAGGACTATCGGGAGAAAGCCTCTTTGCTCTAAAAGAACATGCACCCATTTTTGTGATGGCTGGGTCTTGCAATAAAACAATGATCCCAAGCACAGCAGCAAATTTATAACAGAATGGCAGAAAAACAAAAGCATCAAGATGTTGCAATGTCCCAGATGGACACAAACCGTCTTCCTTACAACCAACGCTGTAAAGAAGAGTGGACCACAATTCCTCCACAGTGATGTGAGATGCTGATAAAGTCATACAGAAAACCATTACTACTTCACAGAACCAGTAGCTTGTAGAAAACAAACTTTCCTTTCACACGTAAGTATCAGGATGTGTTTCATTTAGATGTGTGACAAATATCTAATCTGTAGTTTTCTGCTGTGACCATAGTTTCTTTCATATTTTTTGTTTTTTCTGCATTCTGACAATTCCTAAATGTAGTGAATCATAATTTTTTTGATTAAAAAAATGACTAAAATGGAGAATTTCCCCACAAATTGAGCACTTAACAAAATAAAGAAGCCACATACTGGTAGCAAACATTTGCTATTTTGGCAAGTGAGAAATTGGGGAAGCTCTGTGAGGAGCTTTTTTTGTCTTTCAGAAACCTTCTGGTTCTGACATCAAGCAGAGTTTTGATAACAGAAGGAAAAACTGCATTACACCGAAACCAATGAGACAAAAAGAGAAACAGAAACATTTCACAGCATATGATTACATTAATACATCATTTGTCAAATGACTGTCAATAAACACCTGATGCTGCATTAAACATGTGCTGGAGCTGGTTTAGGACAGTGGTAACAGAAACGGGTGTTTGGTTTTCATTATGAAAAGCATCGCATGTCACACCGCTCTGCCTCAAACAAGATACACATCTCAAAGTTTCCCATGATGTTTCTTTTTTTTAGTTACAAAGTGTAATAAGGGAGATTCTCCTGGCCATTAAAAATTCTGGACTAAGTGTACTCAAGATAATAAACAACTTGTACGAGACAACAAACAGGGAAGGCGCTGTCAGTTCCTGTGACTTTACCACATGTTTTTTGCTCTTTTTAACCTAATATCATCAGTGTATGTTGTGTGTCATCAGACTGACATAGTGTGACAAATAAAATCCCAGGATTTGTAGGACTCAAGGTGTTCCTACAAGTGTGTAGATCCAAATTTATCCATTTACCTTGCCACAATTTCCAAACAATTAAAATTTGAAAAAAAATCCAAGATTCTTTTAAATATGTGACTCAAACTTGATTCTCAGAAGGTCTGACTGCTCGTTAGCAGGGGAAGTTCGATAGTAAACGTCGACGTGGGTGGGTAAGAACTGTTACCACGCTGTTGCTATAAATGAGGAAACCTCAGCGTTAGTTTGCAGATGCAGAACTAACAAACAACAACTGTGGATTATTTTACTCCGGGGATTCGTCTGCTTAATAGAATCTGTTTCTGATCTACAGCTGACCTGCTCATCTGTTACAGAAGATGTCTCAAAGGAATTTCTTCCAACCCTTCATCAGAACTATGTTTCTCCTTCTTCTTTGCAGCCTGGTTGTTGGCGAGATCGGCAAGGACTTCTCCCGCTGCCCTAATTTCTTCTATAATAAAACTCCCCCACAGGGTGTCAGGGCACCAAGATATCAGCCAATATGCCAGCGCTATAGAAACCAGTACCACTTTGCCAGCCTGTATGATCGTCAGCGTCGAGTGCCTTTGTTCTCTGCCTACATTCTGAGTCCTGCTGATGGCAAACGACCCAAATCCGTTTGGATGTATGAACCGCAGGTAAGAAGGAGCAGACACTTAATTTATAGTGTTGTGTTCATTGTTTTTTTTGGTGAAAAATAGAGAGTATACGTAAAAAACACATGTATGAAGAACACAGTCACATATATGTTTTCTTTTGTGAACCCATGAAGAAAGAGACATTTGCATTTTCAAATGAGGTCATGTTTAAAGTTATGTGACTGTTTAACTCAAACAGAAGCAGCAAACTCTTTTATAGTTTCTAAACATGGTCGTGTCCTTTTTCCTCCGTCTGTCAGTTGGCATTTTCCGGTGCCAGCCCAGAGATGAAGCATTTCGACACCCCTGTCGACCAGAATGTGATTGAAAGCCAGGCGGTGCTTGATGACTACAGGAACTCCAGCTTTACCAAGGGTCATCTCAATCCTAGCTTGCACCAGAAGACGCTCGACAACCGGAAAGCCACCTTTACCCTGACAAACATTGTCCCCCAAAAAGAAGGCTCCAACTCTGGACCCTGGAACAAACTGGAGAATGAGGTGTTGAATAGTTTCAAGATGTTCTGCAACGGGACCATGTACGTGATCACCGGGGCCATGCCATACAAATCTGGGGACCACTGGATTAATAACAGGGTGTCTGTTCCTGAATACATGTGGTCTGCCTACTGCTGCCCATCATTCAAATCTGATCTCCTTAATAATATGAAGCAGTTTTTCCCCACGTATGCTGCAGTTGGAAGAAACGACCCCAACAGCAGCGAGGAGATTGTGCCAGTTAATAAGAATGCGAAGCCCAGTGTGCGGGGCTATGATGTGAGGAGGATGCCGTTAGAGAACCTGGAGGGTATCCTGGCAAAAAGACTGGCCATGCCCATCAGTCTGTTTGATAACCACTGTCAGGCATAAAAGCCTTTAGCTTGACTCTGATAAACTCGCTGCAGTTTTAATTATTGAGCTGCTGCTTGATTATCGAGGACATGATGGACTGAAATTGTTTTTTTCCCCTGATTGACTTTGTAAAAACGGCATTTCCCCTCCTGCTAATGTCATTTCGCTCACATTTAATAGCATTATAATTTTCCAATTAATCAAGACTAAAGTGTGTGAATTTAAATGTTTATTCTCCAATAGATTCAAAAGCCAAACACAGAGAGTAGCAAGCGCTCAGTTCTTTTAAATAAAACTGCATTGGTTTTAACATGAGTCAGTTATTGATTACATATTACAAATGTACATTTGAGCTGGAACACCATCAATAAATACTAAGTCTATACAAATGTCTGGTTTCATTTTTTCCTCTTTACAAAAATGACTTAGTGAATTTCTGCATTAAATCATAGAAAACATTTTAGGGGCAGACAAGCTTTCTGGGTCACTTTTTTCAGAGGTTTGCCACTGACGTTACCCAGTTCAACATTTAATGATGATTGTGTCAAACTAAAGAAAAATAGTTGAAATGAGAAACTTTCTCATGAATTATTTGACCACATAAAGAAAATAAATAAACCTCAGACTTGCTGTGAACTGACAGTTGCTAAATAAAGTCGAACTATGGTAAGGGGTTTTTATGTGTTCAGAAAATTTGGTTCCCACGAGAGAGCAAGTTTCAGTGACACAAAGAACACGGATCTCAGGCAAACCAGTGTTTACTGAGACAAGAAGAAAAACAAAGATCAAAGCGAATGGATATGATTTAAATAGCGGTTACTCATAGATAGCATCACAGCATTTGCGCTTGTTGTGTTATTTCCAATCTTTCACATCTCTCAAGAAGCCCTAATTTTTGTAGAAAAGTTGATATAAAGCTGGACACAGACTCTCTGATGGAAAATGCTGCAACACCACAAGCGCCCCTTGTTTCTTCTGGCCATTAATTAATTTATCGGCAAGCAGGAACTATACTGTCACTTGGTAAAAAGCTCCAGGAAGTGAATTTATTATCTAACAACATTTATTTTCTAATAAATGAGGTTGTACTCTGGTTTTGGTCACATAGCAGATGGGCCGATGGTGAAACTTAAACCTCTGAACCGCAAATAAGATGTGAGACACAACACATCTCACAGCTGTAGGTCTGGGTTCTTTTTTACTTGTTGTCTTTTCTGTTCCTGCAGAAAATGGCTCGCTGGAGCTGATCTGGTAGTCGTTCCACATTCATGCACCACTCACCCAGACCCTGCAAACAAACTGACCTTCTGACAGATGGACAGCTATTTTATGTCTTCTTTTAAAAAAAGATGACTTTAGATTTTTAATATTTATAGAGAAAGTGAAAACATAGCTGGAGACAGACTCTTTGTAGGAAAATGCTGCAACACCGCAACTCCCGCATGGCTCTTCCAGCCCTTGAAGACATGGTGCTAAATGGGATGCAAACAAAACAACATCATCTTCTAGCTATCAGCTGTCAGACACAATTCTGGTATTTCCTATAGCATTTTACCAAATGCTAAATAAAGTGGCTTTATTATCTAATAAAATTTAATATCTGACAAATGTGGTTCACAGCTATACTCGATGTGCATAATCACATGGCAAACAGCCAAATGATGAACCACAAGTGAGACGTGAAATGCAACACATTTCACAGCCTCAACCCTGACTTTTGGGGGTTTCTTTCTTTATCTTTTCCTGATCTTGCAAATGTACTAATGGAGCTGTCCTGGTTAGAGCTGCAGCACAACTGAGCCGTTCTGGGTCAGGAGGTCAGAAATCTTTCCAGGGTCTCGTCTCATCCAACCTGACTGGCCGAGCTAACAAACACGGCTTGTTAGCTTAGTTTGTAGTTCCACATTCACGCACCGCTCACCCAGAACCTGCAAACAAACCAAACTGCTGACAGAGTCACACTGTTTTATGGTTTTTGTAAAGTTACTCTAGACTTTAGCCCCTATTTAAAAACTATGACGACACAGTCTCTTATGTCAAATACACAGTGTGCCAGGTTATGTCAAAGTGCTGTTTTCATTGCATAGTGCAAGAAAACACTTCAGTCAGTCAGAAATATCATTAAGTCAGATTTATATCTGTATAACTAGGGCACAGAAGAAACTCTCAACAACAGCCCAACACTTGAATATGTCTAATATGGCAATATTTTTATAATTATAATATGATCATGACTCAGACAGCTTAAATATGCTATGACTTTTGTATGAAAGCACTTCTATTCATCAGCCTAATCTTTTTTATTACAGTTTATCTCAGTAAAGTGTTGCCAGTGTGCCGTGAATTAGTTTAACCTTAACAGATCTAGTTTTGACTTTTCCTTAAGGTCTGAAAATAGATAAATTGAATAAGTCTTCAAATAAAGAGCAGTTTCTTTCTACTTCCGTAAAACTTTTAACTTTCTATTTACTCATAATAACCACAAAGAAGCGAAGTAGATAAAAACAGAACAACATTGGTCGTGTAACACGTAACCCTTTCCTTGCATGACTGCGGCCTGTACACAGGCAGTAGTGAACAGCTTTGTCATAAAGATGAAACTTTTTTTTCAGCCAGACTGAATGTGAAGCCCTTCCCAACACACATTTTCTAAAATGTGACGGAAAGCCAAGCAGCGTTTGAGGATAAAAGCAGGTCTATTTAAACTGAGGGCCCTCTCACTCCCATGCTGCACTAGAAAAGCTGCGAGGCCACCAACACCCTGAGAAACATGATTACACTGTGGGTAGAACTCCAGCACTCGGCTCTTGAGTCATCTGGTGCGAGGTAAGTTGAAGATCCCGTCAGAACCAGCCTGAAGTGGGCTGGATAGATGACAAACAGGGCTGTCGTTAGTGAGCACAGATGGTCTACTTTGCTCTTTCTTCAAATATGAACTTCCTGACTTGGAGATCTTTTCCCCTT
Organism: Oreochromis aureus; assembly: GCF_013358895.1. Taxonomy (NCBI): domain Eukaryota; kingdom Metazoa; phylum Chordata; class Actinopteri; order Cichliformes; family Cichlidae; genus Oreochromis; species Oreochromis aureus. Next base: position 13,484,158 of record NC_052943.1, on the reverse strand, counting down.
GACACACATCATGCTGCTGTGGGAAGAACAGAAATCAGAGTGGAGAGGACTTTGTGAATAAGGTTCACCAACTTTCTAATATCAAGACTAAGCTGTAGAGTGGGCGATCATGAGGGAAAACATCAATCTACCCTCACCTACCACTTCACCTTGCTAAGATTGCCTTTTGCCTTCAGAACTGCTTTAATTCTTCCTGTCATAGAGTCAACAAGGTGCTGGAAAGTACTGATGCATGCTCAATCATCTGGGTAAAGAAATCCCAGAAAGTTGATTCTGTTTCTATTCCATGGGAGAAACGCTTCGTCACTTATTCAAGTGGCTTTTTCAGTCTCAGTTGACTAAATAGAAATCAACAGAAACAGAAGTCAGCTGAGACCGAAGATATCACTTGGATGAGTGACGAAATGTTTCCCTCACAGAAAACGCTACGTCCAGATGAACAGAATCAACTTTGTGGGGAGATGCTGGAAACACTCCTCAGAGGGTTTGGTCCATATTGACAAGACAGTTCGAGATGGTTGTGTGTGGGAAAATCCAAGTAGATAAGCAGCTTCTCAAATACTCAAACAAACAACAACAACCACGCCACGTTCAAAGTCATTTAAATCTTTCTTCCCATTTCTGATGCTTGGTTTGAATTTGTTGTCTTGAAATGCATGAATGCAGTGAACACATACATCTAGTCAGCTGACTAGACACATGCACTAACAGGTAGCTGAACAGGTGTACCTAATAAAGTGGCCGGTGAGCGTCTCCATTTGATTGCCATCATTAACAAGAAGATCTGAAAAAACAGCAGCTCTTTGAACAGCAAATTTCTTAGTCCTTGAATTAATGTTTAATGAAAATGTTGCCTAGCGATGGCTGAAAATTAAAATTTATGATGAAGTTGGTCACACAAAAGCTTTATAGCGTATTATTCACTAACCCGAAACTTTTCCTGATGAATCAAGATGTTTATTTTCTGGCAATGTGACGAAAACACAAACATACAAAATACCAAACTGTCAATTATGTCATCCAAAAAAGAAAACAAGGCTATCAGCTTTAACGTACTGATAAAGAGGTATAAATGAACGATGTATTCATCATTATAAATAAGTCCTGGCTGTGCACGTACATACAAATAATAATACTTCCAGTTAAATGGCTAGATGGCAGAGACTGACTTTATTTCTCTTTCAACACAAAACACCAACCAGTCCTTCCTGCCAGCTTTTTTAAATGTGCCTTCATTGTTTACTCGACCAAAGTCTGCCATGTATGTGCTTTGTTATCTTAAAGATAATCACAGGGAAAGACATGAGATTGTAACAGTCACATTCATCAGCTAAATTCTACCACAACCATAAAAAAAAAACTTTAAAAAAACCCCACTGTTCTTTCCCTTAACTGAGTTTATTGTGAAGGCTCTAAAAACACTGATGGTTCTTCAGTTGCTCCATATCACTAAAGCCCCTTCCACAGTTGGAGCACTGGAGTGTTGCCTTTTCGCTGTTGTGTATGAGTTGGTGTCTCTTTAGGTACTCCACGCGGCTGAAGCGCTTGCCGCATGCTTCACAGCCGTATGGACGTTCACCTGTGTGAATCCGCTGGTGCCGTTCCAAATTACCAAGGCGACTAAAGCTGCGTCCACAGTGCTGGCAACGGTGCGGCCTCTCACCTGTGTGCACCAGATGATGGCGCTCCAGCGACCGTGAGTGTGTAAAACGCTTCCCACAGATCTCGCAGCAGTGCGGCCGCTCGGCGGCACAGGCGCACTCGTGGTTCTTCAGAGCCCAGGCGTGGCTGAACGTGTTGCCGCAGTGAGCGCAAGGGAAAAGACTGTCCTCTGCTCCGCTGCTCTGTAAATGGGCGCCACCTAGTGGACACGGGTGCTCCTCAAGCTCGGCCTCCGAAGTGAAGCCTCCTCCACACTGTGGGCAGAAGTGTAGCAGGTCCCCGCCGCCATCCTCTTCCCCGGCGCTCTCCCAGACGCTCCCCGGAGCAGATAGGTGGGGCGGAGGCTCTGACTCTCCGTGCTCCACCACATCCTCTACAGGCATGACCGCAGCTGAGTCGCTCTCTCTTAACTTCTTTGACCAGCCTAACCTCAGCTCCACGTCCCCAGCCACTCCCAACCTCTCGCCCTCCTTCACCCTGCCTTGTCCTATCTGGTCCTCTTTGTGCAGAGTGGGTGGCTGAGGCTCCAGCTCTCCATCCTGCTCCATTCCATCGAGACCAATGTACTTAGGGGCCAAGCTGATCTCGGTCCCACGCACCACTTCTGAGTCACCTTGAGAAGCCTGCTCGCGGCCTCTTTCGGCCCTTAACGCAGACTCCAAGCCCCTCAGCTCATCCACGGTCATTCCCCCCTCTGATGGTTCTGCAGAGCCCACCTTCCAGTTCTCCTCTTCACTCTCTCCTGGATGAAGAGTCGGGGGACGGTCTGACAGATCTCCTGAGCAGAAACAGAAGGAGGAGGAGAGAGTGAACAAGCTGGTGTGAGCAATCATTTCCGTTTTCCTTCAACTACTGGTCTCTGAACATTTTCTCTAACTTGCCCTCCCTCGCTCAGTGAGTCCTGGGCTCATTACCTTCACTTGGGGCTCTGGAGCCAGCGTGGAGGTTCTGGTTGGGCAGATGCATCTTCAAAGCCTCCTTGATTAGCCGGAGAGAGGCAGGCTGATAACCCTCTGTTTGGGCAAACTGCATAGAGAAGCAGAGAGAGAGCTACTGTACTGGGTAATCGACTGAGTCCAGCTACAGTGAGACATTCACTATTAAATTTACTTTTGTTCTAAAAGAGCTTGTTAAATTTCCACATGATATGTTTACAATGCACCTGAAATAAAGATATAAAGCTAGGTGAAGGACTCCTTTCAAGCGGTGAAAGACTTCACAGAGCAGGGAGGCGAATTTATGCACATTATGCATGGTTTGAATATTCAAATCCAGAAGAGAAATGAAGAGTGGATCAGTGTCCTGCCACTTCGTGATGTGGTGGAAAGCTTTTCTACCAGTAGTGTTTCTCCCTAAAAGCTTGCTGTGCTTGAGATATGAAGAGCCCCACTCCTGGCTCCTCTGGAAGCTAAATATCAAATCAATAGGCTTCACTTTATCCACTATATCTCTGCAGTGATCTCATGGAAGAAAATTTTGAGCAAAACTCTTTCTGTATTATTATCGTCTGTCTGTGTCTACACGCTCTCTCAGTCTTTATGAAGCTGCAGGCAGAGCAGAGCAGAGATGCTGTGCCACTTTCTCCTCCTACTCCTCCTCTGAGAAAGCCTGTCTCCCTCACCTCCTCTTTGATGTTGGCCTTCTCCTCCCCCTCACCGCTGAGGCTGCCCTCCCTTTCCTCTTCCTCCACCATCCCTCCCTCGTCTTCTTCATCCCGGGGGAACTGGATGAGGTACATATCTTTGGCCTCCTTCCCCCCTCTTCCTCCCGCTCCTGCTACCATGCCCACAGCTGCTCCACTTCCTCCTGATCCTCCTCCTCCTCCTCCTCCTCCACCACCACCAGCGCCGCCACCACCTCCTCCTCCTCCTCCTTCCTCCCACACACCTCCAGGCCACGTTTTGCCATAGGCTGCTGCTGGGCCCTTTTTTGACTTGCCTCCTGTGGAGAAGGGAGGGTGGTGAAGGAGGTGAGAGGAAGGAGAAAGTGAAGGGGAGGGGGAGATGCAGGAAGAATGGCAAATGAAATATGAGGGGGGGGATAGGTGGGAGGATGTGATTGGAAGGCCAGGGGAGGGAGAGATGAAGGAGAGAAGAGGGTGGAGAAGTGGGAGACGAGGAAGAAGAGGAGGATGAGGGGATTGGAGATGCAGACGGGAACAGGAGTGAGAGCAATGGGAGCAGGCGGCGGAGGAGGAGTGAGCATGATGAACGAGTTGAGGAGAGGGGGCGTGGAAGGACAGACAAGAGAGCGGAAAGGAGAGAAAAACATGTGACAGCGAGGAGTGAGAGAGAGGCGGAGAGGAGAGGAAGAAGTGGAGTTGGTGGGGGTCAAAAGGGGGGCAGGAGGAAGAGGAGGAAAGAAGGAGGGCACGGTGAAGGAGAAAAAGATAAAAGTAGGATGGAGAGTTGAAAAAGATGAGATAGGCAGAGAGAGAGCGGAGAAGTGGAGAGGGAGTGTGTAATTATGGAGGGTGGTGGAGGTGGTGAGAAGCAGGAGAGGAGAGGGGGAGTGTGTGTGTGTGTTCAACGTGATGAAGGAGAGAGAGCAGAGCAGAAGGAGGTGGGGGCAGGGAGAACAGGAAAAGGAGGAGAGGGCGTGAGGAGAAGAGTAGCGGGAAGGGGAGGAGGTAGAGTTGGAGAGAGACGGAGAGAAGTGAAGGAGGTGGGGGGGAGAGGAGCCAGGCAGGAAGAGAGGAAAGGAGGGAGTGAGCAAATGCACAGAAAGAGAGAGGGGAGTGGGAGGGACAGAATGCAGCGGAGAGAGGAGAGGGGGAGGTGAAGGACAGAGGGAGAGCGATCATGAAGAGGAGGCGGAGGAGGAAGGGGGGGTGAGGAAGGAGGAGGGAGGGAGAGATCAGCTCTTGCCAGATGGTTTTCCAACAAAACAAGTGCGTCTTCACATAAACCGAGACTGCGTAGCATTCACATTGTTACTCACGTTAAAGCCACAATCATAGGGAAATACTGCAGGATGTGCTGATAAGCTGCCATTGAACTGTATACATCATGCAAACTAAAGGTAAACAGGAAGAAAAGCTCCAAGTCACCACAAACAGCAAATACTTACGAGTCACGTCAAGTTTTCTCTTCTGCCGGCCTCCAGCTTCCTCCTCCGGTGCTGCTGCCGCCACCAGCCCGGCGTTGCGGCGGTTGGCAGCCCAGCCCATGCCGTACTTGCGCTCGGTTCTCAGTTTGCTCTCGGTGAGCCTCAGCCGCAGTTTGAGAGCCTCGTTCTCCTTCCTGTTGAGGGACAGCTCCACCAGGTAGTCGTTCACCGTCTCCTGGAAGAGTTTGGTGATCTCGCACACCGAGGCGCGGATCAGGCTGTCCATGACGGCGGTCAGATGCGTCTCAAATGTGGTCACCGATTCCTCCATCATCCTGCCCGCGGGGCTGCAGATCTGATGACGGTTTCACACACAGTTCGTGATCAGTTGTAACACAGCTTTCCTGCTATGATCGCAAAAGTTTTCAATCGTGTGATCAACTCTGCCCCATAGCCGCTGTTGGTTAACTTTACTGGCTAACCTGCTGCTAAAAAATAAACCTGAATGATCTCGGCAGTGAAATGAGAACGGGCTCCGTGAATAACATCACGGTCATTCCGCCTCTATTACAACTTAATTAAAGACTATACCTGCCCGGTTAATCTGTGCAGTGCCAAGGCGGCGACACTGGTTAATCGACGCCAAAAGCACAACCCCCGTCAGCCCGGCTTGTTAGTAAACTTATAATGCTTCTCGGCGTGCAGTAATGTTAAAGTACACCTGGAGCAGCAGCCTCTCCGTAACGCTGGAAAGTGCTAGCAGACTGGCTAGTTTAGCTTTGTATACGCACCGTTTGTCGGATGACACCGAGGAGCCACCACGGCGTGAAACAGCGGCAGAAGGTGTAATTTCACGGATCACGGAGACGCTCGGCAGCTGTTTGTGTGCCGAAATACGGCGACAAAGGATAGCGCCATCCAACTTCTGCCCTCTCTCTCTCCCTGCCAGTTCCCTTCTCGCCTCCTCCAGCACTGCTTTTAATATTTGAGAACACTGCGCATGCCCGGTACCGTAATTACCCTACACTCAAGAGCAGCCGCACCCTAGAAATACCAAGCACTCAGGTTTCACACGCCACTTTTTATATAATAATTTCAGCAGTGGTGATGATTTTTTTTTAAAGACATAAGGATACAGAAAAGCTTCCACTTGATATTATTGTTTTTAGCACGACCCACCGACTGCCTTCCGCGAATGGATGGAGGCGCTGTGCTCAATTTGTCACATGATTTCACACGTTTTCTTCTCAATTTCATAGTCAGAGGTGGCGAAAGTACAGACTTTATTTACTTAAGCAGAAGTTGAGATATCTAGGTTAAAAATACTCCGGTAAAAGTTGAAGTACTGAAGCAACTTTTTGCTTATAAACATCATCAGCTTAAATGCAAATTCATCTCTGCAACTTGATGCAACCTGACTCTGACCATGAGCACCACAGGCACTGTGCACCAATCCAACACAGAGCTTTACTGTGAATTCACCACATTAATGTAAACGAACCTGTTGATCCTGGACAAAACTACCCAGCATTTTCATGGAACATTTGAATAACACAAAGTTAGTACAGCTTAGCTTGTTTTGCAGGACAAAACAAAATATACATAATTCATCACAGCACATTATATACAAATCCAATGCGTGATTGAAAATGATGACATCATATGTAAGATTTGAATCTTCAGTTTATCAGTCCTTACCCTTACACATAACCTCTCTTCTTCCCCTTCTGTCTGTTTTTCTACATCTTTCTACATCACAGAGAGCTAACCTTCTACAAGTTAGCTCTCTCTTTTCTCTCCCTGTGAAATACATCAGCCGGTGTTGTGCCAAAAACTGATTGTCTGCCAAAAACTGATTTCCAATGTTTTTGTGTATTTTTTATGTGTAATATCTTTACGTATGTTGGTAAATAGACTTCGGTGAACAGGGTTTACAAAGGGGTTATATATAGAATTAAAAAATTATCTGTTTTTCAAGTATCTTTACAACTCTGTGTTATTGTACTTACATTATAACCAATCCGGTCCTTTATCCCCACTTAAAATATTTTTACTGAACTATTGTAATATTTGCTGCCATTTCTGCTGTCCTCTTGGCCAACTTACTCTTACAAAAGACATTTTTAATGTTAATGAGATTTTTTTAACTGCATAAATAAAGGTTATATAAAAGTCACTGGCAAAAACTGATTGCGGCTTCTACCTTGTTACACGAATGTTGTTTGTGGCTCCAGGTGACTTTATGTCATCCATGAGGGATGCATTTCACATATGTTTCACATATTATAGCCCAACAAGTTACTTATAGCAGTTTAAATACGAGCAATCAGTTTTTGGCAAATACCGGAAATCAGTTTTTGGCAGACAATCACTTTTTGGCACAACATCGGTACTTCAGCTAGCAACAGACTGTGCGGAAAAATGCACACAGTTTGTGTGTTTGTGTTTGTTTTTTTAGCTGACAGAAAAGTTGGATTTGAAATGACTACTTAATAAAAACGTCACTCCCTTCATGCTGCCCCCTCTTCTGTAGCTCTAGACAGTTTCTGAAGTGTTGCAAACAAAACATACTTACACAGCTGGATTCCTGCCACCGACTTTAACTCCCGAGTATAAACGCTACAGATGAACCAAATGTAAGAGTCTGCTAGAAAATGTAAGTAGTAGAAGTAGTAGTAGTAGAAGTGCGGATATTTGTTTAAAAATGTAGGGAGTGTACAGTAACGAAGAAGTTGTACTTAGTTACTTCCCACCTCTGTTCATAGTTTAGTAGTTTTAAGACGGAAGTGCATATATAATTGCATTACCAGTTGCAGAAAAAAAACGAGAAAGTTAGCATAGCAGGATATTGAAGTTTTTCAAGTTTTGCTGCTTTAAATGGTTTGAATTGTTTCAGTGTTTGAAAATACATGTGCAAATCAGTTTGCCTAAATTTAAAAATAAGACAAACAAGGGAACATTCAGGGAATGTTCTGTGAATGTTCCCTGAAACTGACTTCAGGGGACTTCCAGAGAATATTCCCTCAAGGTTCCTCAAATGTTCCTTTGTTAGGGAATGTTCCCTTAAGACAGGGGTGGCTAACTCCAGGCCTCGAGAGCCCATGTCTTGCAAGTTTTACCCCTGAAATTTTCCACCATCTTTCAAGCAGGGGAGATCATAGTTATTTTAAGGGTTCTTTCCTTACCCTAGGTCAACACACTTGAATCACATTATTAGTTCATTACCAGGCCCCTGGAGAACTTCAAGAAATGTTGAGGAGGTAATTTAGTCATTTAAATCAGCGGTGATGGATCAAGACCACATCTGAAACCTGCACCACGCTGGATTTCGAGGCCTGGGGTTGGCCACCCATGCATAATAATAATAATAATAATAATGATAATAAATAGTAATAATAATAATATAATTGCAGAAATAAGGATTTTTGAAAATTAATCTCAAATCATGTCCTTTGACAGAGGGATAACAGGCTGTCATCACTTAGCAGCACTGAAATTGGGGATCAAATTTTTGTGGAAACAAACACAGATAATAGTGGCACATTTCTTAACAAGAAAGAAAGCGCATCAATTTGATACTAACCTGGAGTGCATGGTGACATGGAAAGGTACTATGCGCATACAGAGTGATGAGGATAAATGTAAAAAAAAGTCATAAACATTATGTCTTTTAGGAGCAGAATGGAGTGCAGATATTGCTGCCCTAATTAGATCTTGAGTATGAGAGTGTGGTTTATGGATCTGCATCAAAAGCACTTTTTGCAGGATTGGATATTGTCCAGGCTTGGGATCTCATATCTCTCAGGGCTGTAAGATCATTAGCAGTGTGTGTGTGTGCGCGCGCTTTAAGCTAAAACAGGAGAGATGCCACTGTGTAGAGGAAACAGCTGTTAGAACATTACTTCTTGAAGTTCATAGGTCATGGAGACAGAGACTCATCAAAACCAACCTTAAACATATCCTGGAAATGAGAAGGAAGAAAGAAGCGTTAGGAGGGGATCGAGTGGCAAGAAGCATGGGAACGTGTGACAACTGGCTATTTCCATACAGCTTTGCTATGGCTTTCAGTCACAATGTGGGCACTTAAGACACTTAAGACAATGAAAATAGAAATTGACTGACTGCAGCTCAGGTAAAGAAATAATAAAGCGTTCATTTAGTACTTGAGTTTTATCAATGTGGAAAGAGGAGACATGCAAGATATTTTTAAATCGACACAGACAGATCTGTGGAGAAGGATAATGGTGCCCATTTTTTTGAGAGTGTCTACAAACACAGAATTCCATGGAATTCTGTGTTTATAGACATGCAAGTGATACATTCTTCGAGATGTCATGAAGCAATATTCTTGAAAGTAAATACTTAATGAGGTCAGTTTCGTTAGATTATTTCTTAATGAAAACCTGAGACATAAGATTTCTTAAGCTGCCTATCAGCCTGAAACTGCAGGAAAGAACCCTTAAAATAACTATGATCTCCTCTGCTGGAAAGATGGTGGGAAATTTCAGAGGAGAAGGAGTAAGTTCGATGAAGCATTAGAAAGTGTTCCACAGGATGGAGAGAGCAGACTTCAGTGGAAGCAGAGGTGATGAGGAGGGCTGGGGTAGGTATGGTGTTAAGAAGAGAAATGCAAAAGGACAGCTGCTGGTGGGTTTTTCTGAAAAGGATGGAAATCCCTGTGGTGAATACTTCCTTCAAGAAGAGCAAGGAACATTAGCTGATGTATAAGAGTGGAGGAAGCTAGGCACATCCAAAAGGTGCAATCTCAATGAAACAGGAGACTGTAAGGTGGTGGCAGGGGAGAATGTAGCTACACACCATTTAATAGTAGTCTGTAAAATGGCTTTGGATGCGAGTGTAGGCAGAGCCATGGATTAAATAGTGGAAGCGGAAGAAGGAAGACTGTTGCACAGAGTTCAGGAAAAAGTTGAGCCAGGCTCTGAGTGTTAGGGAAGCGTTAAGACACTTAAGATGACTGGGAAAGTACAGCCGTAATGTTGAGGAAAACATTGAAGAAGGCGTTTGATCTATCCTCTGGACAGAGAAAAGAGGATAAAGAGGCTTGGTGGTGGAATGAGGAAATGCAGGAAATTATTCAAAGGAAGAGGTTAGCAAGGAAAAAGTGGGATAGTCACAAAGATGTAGAATAACTGGGAGGCAAGGCATGTAGCCTATTTGGTTCATTTGAAGAGATTCAGTCAGGTTTCAGAGTTCATCACAGTACAGGAACAGTTTTAATGAAGGTTACAAATGATATGCTTATGGCCTTTATACCTCAGTGCAGCATTGATCATAATATTTTATAACAATTAGAGCTTGCTGTAGGTATTATAGGTACTGCGCTGCAGTGGTTTAAATCATATCTATCTAATAGACTCCAGTTTGTTCATGTAAATGGGGACTCCTCTTCACACAGTAAGTTTAATTATGGAGTTCCACAGGGTTCTGTGCCAAGACCAGTTCCAATTACATCACACATGCTTCCCATAGGTAATATCATTAGAAGGCATAGCATACATTTCACCTTTTTCTTTTAAGGACATCCTGATAATGATGTATTACAGTAGTCCAGTCGAGAAATAATAAATGCATGAACTAGTTTTTCTGGCTCTCTTCCATATCGTGTCTTCGTCTTGTCTTCCTCCTCCCACCCCAATGAGCCCCCTTCCTGAGCCGGGTTTTGTCAGAGGATTCTTCCAGTTAAAAGGGAGTTTTTCCTTCCCACTGTCTCCAAAGTATTTGCTCAAAGGGGTTCATATGATTGTTGTCTCTGGGGTTGTCTCTGTTTTCTCTATACCTTGCAATATAAAGTGCCTTAAGGCAACTGTTATGATATGGTGCTATGCAAATAAAATTGAATTGAATCTCAAAGAGAGAGGTGGCAAAGGAAAAGGCCCAAAGTGAGTTGTAAGAGGCGGAAGCTGTTTAAATATGTGTTGCTAAAATGTAGGACCATTAGCGACTTTTGTAATTGTGAAACACTTAAGTCTGGTAGGTGGCGGTAATGCGTCTGCAAGCTAGTTGCCAACGTTACAACTAGAAGAAGAAGAAGCAGAAGCAGGAAGGCGAAGAAGACCAGCGGCTGCACTTTGAGGGAGAGAAGCGTTGCAATCATGCCGATGTTTGTAGTGAACACCAATGTTGCCAGAGGTGATGTACCGGCAGCTCTCCTGTCCGAGGCTACAGAGGAGCTGGCCAAAGCTATGGGAAAACCTGCACAGGTAGGCCGGCACGCGCTCATTCTTCCACCTACCCTCACGCGATTGTACGTCATAACTATCAGTCAAGGGCTGTCGCTCTTAATTCCGCATGTTTAGATTTAACTTCTCTGATGAAAGCAGATTATATAGAGCTCCACTCGGTAAACTAGGCTAACTCTGTCGTGTGGGAATTTATGCAGACAGTGTGTAGATTGCCAGCGCTGAGAGATCATTGATCGGTGGAGTTGGATCACTCACCCGCTTGAAATGCAAGCCTGGCCATAAGAATATCTGGGTGGCGCTTCATTACGTCTTATTAATACTCCTATAATTAAGTAACTTACTCATAAATAGTCAACATTAAAGGAGCCAGACATTTTATTCTCATCATTTTATTGAATTATAATCAGACGATTCTATGGTTTCTTTATTAGACTGTAATTAATTAAGTGCTACATGGGCTACAATGTTAAAATATATCATAGAGATTCTCTATTTGTGTACAGAAACGGAAAATAAATGAAGATATTGGTAACTTTTCAAATATCCACAACCTTCACTGGTTAATTGTTTTAAAATTTGTTTGCACTGTTTTGTGCTTCTGCCCTGTACACACCAGTACGTATCCGTGCACATCAACCCTGACCAAATGATGATGTTTGGAGGGAAGGGAGACCCCTGCGCACTCTGCTTCCTCTACAGCATTGGCAAGATCAGCGGTGCTGCCAACAGGCAATACTCTAAACTGCTGTGTGGACTGCTCAACAAACACCTGGGCATCTCTCCTGAAAGGTACCAAAGACACACTTTAACCAGCACATTTTTAATAATTTGATGAGTGAAAGTAACATGGTGACAGAAGCACCCCCACCCCCTTCTGGCTGTTAGTGTCTACTCTTATTGACCTATTTTTCTTTCTCTCTTGTGTATTTCAGGATGTATATTAACTTTATGGACATGGAAGCAGCCAATGTGGCCTGGAACAGCACAACCTTTGGCTGACATGGAGGTCAAAAAAAAGATCATTCCAGAATTTTCCTACATGTAGGAACTTACAACTGACTAAATGATGAGTTAAAGACATGGTGATCAACTTGTAGAAATACTGACTACCTTAAAAGCACTTATCCGGACTCTTAAGCATTGCACTATTCCTTTCCCATTTAAATGCAATAAAGCAAATCCTATAAACCATAAGTGATTTTCTGTTTTCCTTTGTTTTCAATGAAAAGGGATCCTGGCAGGTATGTGTTAGAGCAGTCAGGGAGCTGTGATGGAATCTTACTTTGACTGGAACACTATGTGGACGGCACAGGGGAAATATTACAATTGCATGATAGTGAAAGACAAGCCGTCCGTTAATTGCTGTTTAGCCCATTTGAAACTATCACTGTAAACTAAGTGCTACTGAGTGTTAATGCTCTGAAAATGTCCATTAATGAGCCAAGCAAGTTGTCCTTGTCATTGTGCCCGGTCAGATATCAGGTATATTGTCAGGATACAAATTAAGTATTATTTAAATAAACGGATTCATACAAAACTCACTTTGTAAGTGTTCATCATCAGGCCATAGGAGCCAAGCATGAAAATTAAGCTGTTTTCAAGCTGTGCATACAAGTGTAGATTGTTCAGTCTGCTGTAGCTCTACAAAAATCTATGCAACGTTTTGGCTGGGCAAGATTTGCTTTAATTTTCTGTAGCATAGATTCAACAAGGTGCCGGAAACATCACAGATTTTGGACCATATTGACATGTCATCACACGGTCCATATTTGTGAGATGTGCATTCATGAGAATCTCCATCATGCAAATTTCAAAGTTGCTTTGTTAGATTGAGATCTAGTGACTGTGAAGACAATTTGAGTACAGTGAACTGTCATAATCAAGAAACTAGTTTGAGATGATTGTGACATGGCACGAATCTCCTACCGGAAATTCGTGACTGGAGGAAACGTCATATCTCTGCGCGGCGGGAAAAGTTCAGTCAGTCAGAGAATTTCAGGTTAAGCTGTGGCCTTGTGTTTATGCTTTGTCTTTGCTGTTCCTAATTGGTTCAGTTCAGTTCAGGTACAGAAAAACAGCTTCTCTCGCATGCAGGTAAAAAAAAGCAAAGTTGGTGTCGTATGTAGCAGACGAATAGACCGGCTCGTGTTGTATTACATGGATGCCATAGTAGCTGTTACGTTTGATATCAAAGATGGCGAGCAAATGAAAATATTGCGAAAAGAAAATATCTGTCTATTAATAATATTTTCACTTGCTTCAAAAATATTTAGAGTTTTCATAAATCCATGATTACTTTGTTTTTTTTTCTACTATAAACCGACGTAGCAGTGACGTACCCGTTTCCTTCTTCCTCTGGCTCTTGAGCGAAATGGCGGCTGGATATGTTAGGTTTTTGTACATTAGCTAACGCAAAACCAATTTAAGACACAATTTTGGTATCTAGGCGCCATAATTGGGTGCTTTCTTTAGTTCTGGTCTAGCAAATTTCTGGGTTCAAGGCGAAGTTCGGAAAGTCAAGCCTCGAAGGAGTTTGCCGCACGGTAGGTATTTGGATAGATAAGTAAATCACCCGCCATGTGTTAACAGTAGCCTCTCTGAAGTGGTTATATTTAAAATAAAATGACGCATGCACGTTATGATAGTGATTATTCGTCTGGTCGTCGTTTTGAACCGGTGTTTTAATTTATCACCATGGCTTATGGTAAAAATGAAGTGGTTTACGAATAGCTGTTGATGAATGGTGATCAAATGTAGTTAACCGTCTGGGTTAGGTTTTTACAGGAGAGTGGGTATCGTTTAAAAGATTTCACTCATTTCAGCAGTTGAAATTACAAGTTACAGCGCGCTGGACCTCAATGTGAACCGACCTTCACAAAAAGGACGACCCTGTAAGCGGGCAATACAGTTTTATAGCATTATTATGACTATCTTCTTCAGGAAATGACTGGATCTTCTGCACTTCATCCGCGTCTGACCTCGTCTCCACCTGCTCATTTTCCTGGAAAATGAAAGGGAAAGAAAAACAGCTCGCTCCCTCACCTTACTGTATTAATATTAGCTAGCAATTCGCAGGCTGTTGTCTTCTGGCACATTCTGTTTAGACTCCGTGGGCCCAGGAAAATGTCCCCCTGACTTTTACTAGTTATGATGTGTAAGCATGTTTGCAAATCCCTCTGCAACTCAACATGTCAGTCTCAATAATTGAATTACATCATAGCGCTGAACTGATGCTTTTTACCTTTATTACACAGAGGGCCAACTCTTAATGAGCGCAATTGCAATGTGTATATAAAAATCACAAAAACAGCTTTATTTAATCACTTTATTACTAACACTGCATGCAGTGCTAATGTTACCGCTTACTGTTAGTTTCCTTTGTTCCATCAACTGTTCTTATGAAATGTAAGTTATCTAAATACTGTTAGGGTTTCACTGATTAATCGCCCACCGCGTTACAACCAAAGAACACTGTAAAATGTTAATGGGTATCACTGTAAATCTTCAAGGGGATTACTCACATTGAACTACTTTTTGTCTACCAGGTAACTAAACTTGTATGCTAAAAAATCCAGTTTAAAACTTTCTGTTGCAACATGTGACGGGTTCCATACAGATTGATGGAATAAATGCAAACATGAATAAAATAAACAACCTAAAAATACATCCACCAGTGATATTAATAAAAAATCATCATGTTTTAGGGAAGTATTTTTTTTAACTAAATCAGGTTATGAATGATAGTTGCTCTACCAGATGAGAATAAGGGAATAAAACGTACTATATTCGCTGTTTGTAAGTCCTGTTCTAAGTCCTGACCTGCTTATCATTTCCATCTAAATACTCTTTTATGTATTTAGCGCCATAACTTTAGGTGGAAAGTTATGGGGCAGAGAGGAGACTTTACAATAACTTTATCAGCAAATATACACTTTGAATTGCTGTCATAATTAATGTAAAGCTTGTAAGAAAACCTAACTTCATCTCTAATCCCTCTGTTTAGGAGTGAAGCCACCACCACACACAAATTTCTCAACTAGGATATCTGCAAGTTACTTTCAAAGATGTCTGACATTCTATCAAGAGGGTTCAAGGCCCAGCTGACCACAGCTATGGAATCTATTTCGAGGAGAGCCGTGTATGAGATAATGAAGATTTTTGAAAACACATTGTATGACAATCAAATGGAGCTGGCACAGAAAGGACAAGAGGTCGTCCAACTTAAAATCAAGTTACAGACAGCAGAGCTAAAGCTGAAAGAACTTGAGGATGCAAGAGGAAGACAAGTAAAGACGAATAAAGTTCAGACGAATCCGTCGCAAACAGAGGTTGAAGTTGTCACAGAAACTCCAGGACAGTCTTCTGAGGTTCCTGAGATTGATTTTGAAGGTATAATTTTAAATGTAGTTACTTCTTTGACTGCATTTCGACTAAATGACATTTATGAACAAATATAATAACCAGGTTTTGAAGAGATGATTTAACAGTTTGTTTGTGTTTTATTATTGATGATGAGCCTCAGGAGTGATGCAGGCACTGTTGGTTGTCTTTAGTTGTGCAATAGCAATTGCTACATGTGGATAAAATCATCATCATTATTATTATTGTTATTATTAATAGCAGCTGGTATAAAGGACCTCTTGTGGCAATCAAACTTGGACTTTGGAGCAATCAGTGTTTGAAGGCATTACTGTTTATAACCTCCAGGGCAGTGGTGGAGTGCGTGTGCAGAGTTGATCATAATTGATTATTTGATTTAATCTTGCTAGACTGTCTCAAGATTATTGTTATTCAGTAAAACAGTTGCCTGGCTTAACTTTAAGCATGTTTGCAATTTTTCTGCATTGGTTTGTGCAGTACCCGATGACTGGTGTTCTCCTCTGAGCTACGAGACTGTGACCAAACCAGATGAAGTTGTGTGTCCCAGTGTACGACTACGGCCGTTGTCCATACCTCTGTGTCATATTACAATCCCCAAGGTTGAGGTATGTAGTTGAAGGTAGAACTGTGGATGTAGCATCCTTAACCAACAGAGAAATCTGCAACTTGACTTTTATGTTTTCAGAAGAGGAAAAAAAACATCTTAGTTTTGTGACAACTTGAGGCTCACTTACAACATTTCACAGACAACTGAAATTTATGAGAGCAATGATGTGTATACAGCTACATAGTTTGTAAGATGAGAAATTACAAATTTCTTGGGTTACCAAATATTAATGATTGACTAATTGTATTGATTAATCATATGAGGTTGCATGCAGCGTGTTGACTCCACTTGCCATAAATTGAAGCTTACCATACTTGGAAAACAAATTAAAAAATGTACCATAACTATTTTATAAATTACTCTATGGTAACCTTTTTTGATTTTTTCCCCACTATGTCAAGTATGAGAAAACACTGGTGCATTATTATTACTTTCACAAAGTGGTGAAAACACATTTTTAAAAATGAAACTAATAAAAACAATAGCTAAACCTTTAAATCAACCTGAAATTTACAAATGCATGCTGAAATTGTGCAAGTTCACCTAAAAGGTTGTGGCTCCTAATGACTAAATGTTTACTGCACTCTTCTGTTCCGTTCCATCTATTTACTTTACTTATTTACTTTAGCTGAAAACTAAAAGAAACAAAGTCTTCATATGATGTTTGTCTCTTTATGCAAACACAGCTCTAAGATCATTTCCTTTACTTGTAAATTGCCCTGTTAGTCATTGGAGATTATCATCTATATCTATATATCTATATCTATATTTTAGGCAGTTCGCTGTGACATTGACTTGAGCCAGAGAAGAAAGGGTGCCAGGAGATCCAGTAGAAGTGAGTCTTAATTCTTTCATTTACTATTTCATGCCAGAAGTGACAGCGCGCGTCTGTTTTCCATGAGATAATATTGTTGGTGGGTGTCTTGAGCAAAATAATTTTTTTTTTTTTTTTTTTTAAGTGAATCATCAGCTCTGTTTATAGTTTTCTACTCAGCAGATATTTAATTTGCCTAATTACTTGTGCCAATTAATGGAGCAGTATAATTAGCTGTCTCTTCAGTCATGCTGAGGTTGAACTGGAACTCCCCCATCCTTGAAATACTGTTATTTTTCTGATCTGCACCCTCACTGAGCTCACTGTAGCAGCATGTGAACCGGTTCCCCATCTATTGTTGGATCTGGTTGGAGTGGCCCTACAGCTTGGTGCAACTCTCCAGAGCAGAGATGATATAGAGACGTGTCACAACAGTGAACTCGGGTCTGCAATACAAAGAAAATCCAGTGTGCCCAACCTGGACAATCAAGCTAAGCAGTCACATGAAGGTGCTCATCAACTAAACAAGTTGGCACAATCTAGCTATCAGCATGTTCACATGAAAGGGTGGGTGTTGGCAGCATGTCACCAGTCGGAAATGCGAACCAGTCTACTGACATCAGGGCAACTGGTTTTACAGAGAAAAGGTGAAGATGTTAAGTACATAATACAAGCTGAAAGTAACACAGCTCCTAAAGACAAAGCAGCAATTTGAGTTTGCGTGGGCTTAAAGATGTTTGGTCATTAAGACTTAAAAAGAGCTGCTGTGTTGTTATAAAGTTCAACCTATTTGAAGTAAGGATGGAGAATAGGCAAAAATGTTGTCTGTAAGTTAGCTGGGTATCACAGCTCTGTCATTAAGACTGATTAGAATCTGATGGATTCAAATTGTTATTCATCAATTTGATATGTAGATGTGCATAAGAGAGTTTTAGATTTTACTGTCTCAGATGCAGCCCTGTGGGGTTGAATGGTCTGAGAGAAAGAATGTATATTAAAAACAGAATTCAAATGTAGGTTTACTTGCATGTGATTTTGATTTAAGGTCAAAAAGTACAAGAAGGTTCCATGTTTTAGGATCCTGTATTAATGCTTGTAAAACAATGGGATTGTTGTTTACAGTAAATAGAACCAATTGTATGCTAAAATAAAAGATACTTTAAGCTGTTTTCTTTAAAAAAATGCTAAAATAAGTCTCCAAATATACTTGAGTGTGTACTAATAAATCACAAAGCCTTCCCAAGTAAAGTTTCTGTGTATCCTATTGAGTGTAGCTTATAAAATTTAAGCTGCAGCTCTTCATGTGGATGTGTATACCAGTCTGCAATCTGGCTGATATAGGAATAAGAAAGTGTAAGAAATATCACCATTTTCCCCTTCATATTTGCTTATTCAGTGCTCAGTTTTGTGATATCAGTGAAATGTTTGCGTTAGTTTATTTCAAAATGCAAATGCACAGTTTGGCATATAACATTCATGTTATATTAAATATTTTTTCCATGTTTTTCTTCACAGTTTCAAATTTAAAAGAGAGCAAAAAAACAGGTAAGGACAAAAAATTACCAGCGCATGATCATTGGTTTCACAACATTAAAAATGATGTGAAACTGTTCCTCCATGACATCAAAGAGGAATATCCGGACCTAATTGCTTCGGAACACCATAGACAAAGGAGGAGAAAATTAAGAGGACAAAAGCAAGAAAATGAAGTGAAGAGCAAAAGGGAGCAAAGAAAAACAGCATCAACTGAGTCCACGTCCAAAGAACATGAAACAATGGAAAGTGGCAGCAAAAATGCTTACTCCTGCAAGATTTGCGAAAAAGTGTTCAATACAGAATTTGGCCGAAATGTGCACATACGATCGCACAAGACGTGTCGAGGCTGCAAGAAATTCTTCCCATTTCCGAGCACACTGAGACGACATAAACGTAATTGTGCAAAACTCAAGAAATTGTTGGCAGCCAGCTCTGAAGGCAAACCAGCTGATGAAGGAGAAACCCGTACGCCAAGCAAAAAACAGGCCATCAGTGAAGAGAGCACACGTTCCTCAAGCAGCAACAACAATAAGGAGGGAAATAAAAACACGGGAAGGTACCCCTGTACGCACTGCAGCAAGTCATTTGATTTTCGGTTCAGGTTAATAGAGCACATGCGGATTCATACCGGTGAAAAGCCGTATTCATGCAGCATTTGTCAAAAGACATTCCGCATTGCTCAGTCACTCAGATTGCACATGGTGAAAAGACACAACGACCAAAACACGGACATAAATGGAGACCTTTCATGGACCAGACCTTTAGAAGAGATCGAAGAGAACACGGGGGGTCCAGTTTCTCCCCACAAACACATGAGTGAGGAACCCAAGCAAAACAAAGAGAGGCGTCGGTCAAAGAAAAACTCCAGATGGCAAACAATGGGCGTGCGGCACAATCACGGCTTCATGTGCTTATCCTGTCACAAGGTGTTGAGGAGCAAAGTAATCTTGATTGAACACTATCGCATCCACACAGGAGAGAAACCCCTAAAATGCGACAGGTGTCCTGCGAAGTTTCGTACTAATGCGCAGCTGTACGTGCACAAAAAGAAGTGCCGCTGTCCTCCGGCAGCTATCCAGTGCAAGAAGTGTGACAAACCATTACCCTCACAAGAAGTTTATGACAAGCATGTGTCTAAATGTAAAAATTAGAGCAGGCTCGCCTAAAGGACTAAACCAAAGGACTCCTCTGGTACATCAGTACTAATTACTGTGAGTAAACCAGATGTCATTACCTGACTGTGGACATTGAAACACTGGATTTTGTCTCTGGTGGCTTTAAGTTAAACTGTACTGTTTTTTTGTTTGTTTGTTTTTTGTTTAATACAATTACATGATTGTCTTTCATATCTGGCGTATTTTAAAACAATACATAAAACAATAATCAACAATCGGGTGACGTCTGCTATTGACAAATTGGTAAGAAGAAATTTTATTAAACTAAGAGTTACACTTTTTTAATCCACCTAAAACGTTTTTTTTTTTCACTAATAACATGAAAATAAATGTTGGGGTTTAAGCAGTGGTTCAAGCTAGTGCAGATGTAAAGTAACCCTCAGGAATTTAAGTCTAAATATTTCTAAAGAAGTTTTTGGTTTTGTTTGGGTTTTTGTTAACCGAGTTAATACCTCATAATTTGGGATAGTTCATCATATTGATGCAAAAGTTCTGTAAAACCAACATTGCCTTAAAGCAGACCTGCACTTGGACCATAATAGCGACTGCAATGGTTGTGGTAATGGATACTGAAAGACTAACTACATCAGTACAGGTTGTATAACATATCCCTGTTTGCTAAACTCTGTTTTAAAGGCTTACCCTCTTGTTCTTGTTTATAACTTGAGCTAAATGCCATTCTTGCTGTCTGTTTGTTTTGTGTTTAGCTTGTCCTGTCGTTGTCAACAGGAATTTGAGAAATCGCATGACTTGACCTTTCACATCATCCCAAATTGCCTGATGTGCTTGAGTGCTTGAGCTTTTCATGTTGACTGTATTTACTGGACAAAATCAGTTATTCTAAAGGTTCAACTGTTGTTTTATATCTGAAAACATTTCATTGTTCTGTGGTTTTGATACCTTTGCAATTTTTATGCAGTTTTTAATATATTTTGTACGTTTGTTCAGTGTTTTTTGCTTCAAGTTTACAAATTTCAAAATGTGTTTGTGTGCATTAAATATTGATTTCTGGAACAGTCAGAACAAATATGAATGTGTTTTTCTTTTTTAACTGCTCCGAACCAAATATGTGGTTTTTATTTTTGTCGTGTGGGTTTTTCTTTTGAATCTATATGTAATAGGTGAACTTACAAGCCTCTTTTTTTTGTAACCGCACTGTAGTTGCTAGATTGAATCGTTGTCGCTTTTAAATAAAACACCCATTTTATACCTTTTGTCATTTATGTATTTAATATGAATTTAGAGAAGATTCAAATGACAGCTATAGCGATTTTCGATGAATACAAGTGAATGTGCTTCTGAACATTTAGCCTTCTTATCGCGAGAGTTGCGGCGGTGATCACATCGCAGGTACCAACCTGCTAGCTCAAGAAAAACTACATCTCTTGAGTGTTGTTTTAATGCTCAGTGAAGATATTTTGCCACCAACTACTGTCGGGCATTACGGACCTGTGCTTTTGGTCGTTTCTTCTTCAGTTGCGCTGTCAGCTTCAGGGCTGAATAGTAAAGGCTGCGCTTGGTTGGCTCCCGTGTTTACACGTTAACCGGAGGTAACATTAGCTAGCTCGGTGTAACGGCACTGAACGCCTTGCCTGGTCACAGCCAGTTTCTCAACGCTAGACTGAAGTTAACTATGTTTATACTCTTCTTCCATACAAACTGGCTTTTTGCACTACAGCATATTGCTTGCCATCACCGTGTGTAACACTAACACTAGCAGTCTCTTAAGTGATAAAGCATTTAGGATTTTTTGTGATTATTATAACATTACTATAAAGAAGCACACGTTGTAGATATCGAGTTATAAATGTCTGATGGCGTAATGCTGTAAATTGGCTGTTTAGTATGGCAGCATCTCATGGCAGTTCATAGATGCCACGGCAGAGGAGTGTATAGCGGTAGCCACGTCGTCCGTCTACTCCCTCTGGAGGCAAACCACAGAAGAAAACAGCAGTGGCAACCAGCTGTTGTCATTAAAACAGCATCCATAAAACAAAGGACAATGGAGTCTGTGAGGAGCGCTTTCCATGCTCAGCTGGCCACCGTCATGGACTCACTGCTGGCAGCCGCTGTGTGCGAGATAGCCAAGATCTTTGAGAGCAGCCTGTGTGAACAGCAGGCGGAGCTGGCGCAGAAAACCGAGGAGCTTTCCATCCTCCGGTGTAAGCTGGAGAAAGTGGAGAGGAGGCAGAAGGCAAAGGGTGGAGGGAGCGAGGAGGGAGAGATGTCCTCAGGAGACAGAGAGGGCAGCTTGAAGCAACAGACCCTGACAGGATCAGGTATTACAGCTGACTTTGTCTGATTCAAGCTGGTTCATGAACAAATCAATCTGGTCATCGTCAGGTCATCGTCATCATATCTATACCTGCTCATCCCGTTATCAGCTCCATTTTCCTTGAACCTGTTGTGTTCATCATTATTTAGACCTATTACTTACTGAATTAGTGCCAGAGATGGTTACAAATTACAGTTCTCTCGCACAGGACTGAATATGGGAAAAGATGTCTCTTCTCATTCAGACCCAGTAGAAGGAGTCAGCCAGAGCCTTGGTAAACTGAAGGAGGAGGTCAAGGGTCAGGATGGAGCTTCAGTAAAGCACGAGGTCAGATCCTCCCCTCCCTCTGTGTCATTCAGAAGTTGTCTGTTTTATTATAAACTGCAGCAATTAAGTCTTTATGACTTCTTAACATTCACCTGCTAAACTTTCCCTGCTTTTTCTAAGTCTTATAGCTACATTTACTCATTTCAGCGTGCTGGGTCACGGCCTGGCCTGGGGTCTTTCACAGCCCAAGCGCCAGAGAGAAGCCTCGCAGTTGGGGACGAGATGCAGATTGATGCCCTGACTCCTACACAAGCTAAGACAAAATGTAACTAAGTCACAATGTATTGGTAAAACAAGAGAAGCTATGAGAATAAATAATAATAGCGAGAATAATAGTGAGAAGGCTGAAAGTAGCTAAATTGTGGGTGTTTTTTTTCTTCCATATTTTTCTGCAGTATCTCACTGGGATCAGAGCAGTCGTGGTGCAGACCACAGACCCCTTCAGGATCAAGCCTCTGCCCCATTTCTCTCCATCTCCCAGAGTGGACGCTGCTCCCCCAGACCTGACCCTAGCCTGGCTCAA
Source organism: Oreochromis aureus (assembly GCF_013358895.1). Classification (NCBI taxonomy): domain Eukaryota; kingdom Metazoa; phylum Chordata; class Actinopteri; order Cichliformes; family Cichlidae; genus Oreochromis; species Oreochromis aureus. The sequence goes on along the minus strand of NC_052943.1, from coordinate 13,461,608 downwards.
CCAAGTGAGTGGTTACCTGGGTTGGACACCACCCGAGGTGGGGTGTCCAGTCTGGAGAACCTGCAGGCAGACAGCACCAGCTGCACTGGTGCAGCTAGCAGCAGCACTGGCACAGATGCGCCCTGCTTCAGGCCTGGTTTTGGCTCAGATGAGACCAGCAACGAAGATGATGACTCTTTCCCATTTCTGGACCAGGAGCCTGAGAACCAAAACTCCAACCAGAACGCAGAGAGGGGGGCCCAGCAGGATCAATCCCAAGCTCCACCTGGTGAGTCACTATGGAGACCAAGAGACGAGAGGGGTGGGAGACCCTCCATGAATAACACGCGGCGAGTCACAAATTTTGGAAACAGAGATCCTCTCCGACCCCAGTCTAATACACAGCTGCTCACTTTACGACACACAAACGCTCTTAGCCACCCTCCAGCTTCAAGTGGAGGGAACGGCCGACCTTACACCTGCCCATACTGCACAAAGTGTTTTACGTACCCCTCCCACCAACGCAGACACCTTTTACGCCACACAGGAGTCAGACTGCATCCCTGTCAGTTTTGTGAAAAGAGCTTCCTCACTCCCTCTGAGCTCACTGTGCACACTCGCACACATACAGGGGAGCGGCCTTTTGGCTGTGCTCAGTGTGGTAAACGTTTCGCCCGCAGCGGGAACCTGAGAGCGCACCAGCGGGACGTTCACATGGGGAAGAGGCCCTTTGCTTGCACAGAGTGCGGAAAGAGATTTGCCCACAGGGGAAACCTTAGGGTGCACAATCACAGAGTCCACCAAGGAGATCCCTACTACATGGATGACCAGCAGGAGCCTGACATAGTCCCAAATCCCATTTAAAAAGATTTTTTAAATTAAAAAAATGGATCTGCACTTTGAATTTCATTTGCACAATAAAACCTAAAAACTTCTTTGAAGGTTGCCTGTATTAGTGAGCACTTAAAATAGTTTAAAATACTTCAGGTTTTTGTTTTATTTGTTTCTGTTTTGAGACAAGTGTTAAATTAATTATCCAAAGTTTAAGCTACATTTATTGACCCACAGAATCAAAGTTAGTTTCTAAATGTTTTTTTCAGTTTTGACTCATAATTTTGGGTCACGCAAAAAGAAAGAGTGTCTTATTTTGCTGTATTGTAAATGAATAGATGTAATTTTCCAAGAATAAAAAACACTGGCTGCTGATGTGAAGAATGTAATAATAATGATTCTTCAGGCTGACTTTATCTTCCAGTGCTGTTCTTCCCTGTATGTGGACAGTTGGCAAATGGATCCATGCACCTTTTCATTACTTAATATGACAAAACTCCAAAATAACAATAATAATAATATTTTTTGTAAAGTGACTAAAGAAAGACTAGTTGGTATTAGCTTAGGACATGTGGCACGCAGAGGTAGGATAGCACATCTGTTTCTTCACATTTGTCCTGTACTGCCTATCTCCTCAAACCATTAAGTTGAATGTATTGTGAAAAAAATGGAAATGTGTTCCTGCAACAAGTCCATAATCATGATGTTAAAGAACTGTACTTTCCTTTCAGCCTGTTTTTGCGAAGTGAAATTAAACACTATAGTCATGCATTAACTCCTTATGTTTCTCCTAAGCCTGAAAAATCACTTCACTTTATAGAGTTTGGTTTTAGTTTCGCTGCACAAGTCTTTGTCGGACACTAGGGGGCAGTGCCAACACACAAAAGAGTTATAGAAACAGCTTTGGACAGCTTTGCACATTTTGGTAGTGTTGCCCTATATTTCAGAACTTTTTACCTGATGCACGCACTTGTGTCATCGTGCCATCTCTCAAGCTGTGCTTGTTAGGCAAAATCAAAACGAGACTACATCGGTTACTGGGTTTAGGTGCTAAAGACCCAATTTCTCTTTAGCCGTTTGGCTTTAAAAGTGTGCAAAAACAGCAGTTTAATTATTGTCAGAGGGGCCATTCTATTTTTACCCCAGTCCATATCTTCAAAAGATGTCCTGAAAGATTTGGAGCCTTTCATAAAACTATATTTGCATATGCTTTTATGAACAACATCATAATAAGTCCCCGTGTGTGTTTTCTTCTCTCCATATAGTTCCTGAAAAGTAACTTCCTTATTGTGGAAATGAGTGGAAACAAAACCCAGATGTTTCATTCTATGTAAAATGATAAAAAAGTATTTTTCACTCTTAATTATTCAAGTTAAATCAGAATCCATTAAAACTGTAAGTTGGTATGAAATGTTCTCTGAGTTACTGCCTCTTTCATGTAGCTTAGGGCTGCAAAAGAGACAGAATTTTCTTCTAATAACAAAAACTTAAATAACTTTAACCTCAAGCATGTCTTACGCACAAGCCTAAAAATGCCTCAAGTGTGTAGGTTATGTGGAGGTTGATGGGATATTTGTTCGTGTCTCATCTCAGCGGCTGAGTGATGCCTGGTCGACCTCTGTGTATGTATGTATTCCCCAGGCAGCTGAGTCCTTGCTTTGCTCATGGAAAGATTACATTCAGTGACCTCCCATCCCCCAAAAGGTCACCTGTGTCCGTGTCTCCCTCTGGGTTTTGTGCTCACAGTTGTGAAACAAAAAAACAAAAAAAACCCCCTGACATTTGTAACAAGTGAACAACCAATTCTGAAGTGGAGCTTATAAAGGACAGAGAGAAAGGCAAGCATGAGGAGTTTTGTGTTTTACTTTATTTGTATTTTTGAATTTGTGAGTCAGATAAGAGCCAGTGTGCCTGTGCGAGTGAACTGCTGTTAATGTGAGGCAATTGAACCCCCCTACTGTGTAAAGCTACAGGCTCTTACGGTCCTTTTAGGGGCATGCAGTGTTTAAGTACTGTATTTATGACTGCAATGTCAAATGGTAAGTCAAATCTATACATAGACTCAAACAATAAAGGGTTGTGTATATGTGCTTGCATCAACAGGCAAGCAGTCACACAGGCTTTGCAGTGTTTTCTGTTTGTATATTTAGTTATGTGTAATCCCCTTTCTGGTATAAGCAGCTTTGCCCCAGTGGGTAAAAGCAACAAATGAACAGCTGAGTAGTCTGGAAAGACTATACAGCATTACTGCTTTAAAACTATGCGATAAAAGGTTTGCATAAAGGCAAAATATATATGCAGATATGCTCTAGACTATATTGCTCTCTGGCATTTCAGCCCAAGTCTAATAGCTCCATAGTCCATTTGCCCAGTGATCTGATTGGGTAGAAATTTAATTGCTCTCACAGTTGGCACGGAATAATAACTATATAGTGTCATTATGATTATAGTGTTGCCATTCTATATTTCAGCAGGGATCAGGCCATAATGTGCTCACCATCTTTCAGATTATTTGTCTTTAAACTGCTGTACCCCCAGCCACCTCCCTGCCTTAGGTCCAAAGAGTCATTCCATCATCATCCCATAATCCACCAGGAGTTTAAATGATCCCCCTGACACCCAGTGAATGCGCCCTCCTCCCCAAACATGTCATGCAGATGGAAAAATGAAAAGAATAATTTTCCCCCATTGAGATATCAGTCAAATGTAACTGTGGAGGATGTTTATTTTTATAGCTGTACTCCTCCCTTTTTCATTTTCAAACATTTTCTTGTTATTTTTTGTTATGGTTGTATTTATGTGTTACCAGTTTCTTTTAATGTGTTTCTGTGTGTGTGTACGCGTGCTGAAGCCATGAGGGATTTAGCACTGCCCCAAGGCTGTTCGTAATCTACCCAGTCCCACCACTCCCCAGGGGCTGTGGTTTCATGTGGGTTGCCATTACTGTAGTGAAACCCCCCCTTTAGGGGATTACAATGCTGTCTCCAGCTCAAGGCACTGAGTTGATCCATCGTCTGCGGACTGTGTTTAAGCACTCACTTAATGTGCTAATAGTGTTAGACTGGGGAGATGCTGAAGAGCTTTTAACTTTCATCAGCTAAAGCTTTGTCTGTTAGAAATGCTGATTTCATGGCTACTGAGTCGAAATTGCGAAATATTACGTGAGGTTCTGGTTTTTGATAGCAAGAGCTTTTTATCAAAGAGGCTGATGGGATTGTTTCCATAGATAAAGATGATGCCTACATGGAGTCTGAAACAGGGTGGGGGACTCAGAGGGCCACAGGTAGTGGACGGAATCTCCTTCGGGCGCTGGGTTTCGCTGAGCCTCTTCACATGCTGGGGAGGTCACAGAGCGTGATGGAGGGGTGGAGTGGGACTACATTATCTTTCCCTTTTTGGAGTTCCTGTGTGTGTATGTGTGCGTGAGAGTCTGCACGATTGAGTGTGTTCTCCATAGGCTGTTCTTGGGTTGCTAAGCAACTCTGTGTCTGCACGGTGAAGTGGGGGTGGGAAGGAAGAGAAGCACCAGGTCAACAGAGGCAGACATAAGCATCGCTGCGTCTGATTGGATCCACCAGTGCTACTGATGAATGATGCTGATTGTTATCATGTTGGCTGGGTGTAGGCCTGAATCATGTTGGGGATATCAAAGTCCATCACCTCCCTTCTCCAGTCATTATCTCTATCAGTATCTGATTCAGATACAGTCTGTTCACCTGTGTCTTTGTGTGTATAAAAAGTGTGTTTTTACTTGAATCAACATAGGTACAACCACACTACCCAGTTTAATCTAATACATAGGTCTTAATTCCTCTAATGTCACATTTTAGATATATATGTTTCATGTTTGCAAAAGGAAAAACAGGAGAAGAGAGGAGAGAGAGTTTAGCAGTTCAGTTGTTTTTGATCTATACAAGAAATGTTAGGAAAGGATGGAGACAGGGACTATTTTATAGTTTCCTTTCCATACTAACAGATAACTAACCAATTTTGAGTTAAACAAAAATCAGATATTCAGGCAATTCCCCTAAATGAAAATACCAAACTAAATAATGAACATAAGTGGGAAAATCTTGGTTGTTTTGCTTGAACAGAGGCTGACTTTTAAAAGCAATGTGGTCGTTAACATTACTCTGATGTAACCTTTGTAATTAGGGGTTTTGTTGATGATTGGATGGCTTCTGCAAGTAAGGTGACCAAGTGTCCCACTTTATATTGGACTACAAAGCATTTCTGTCATTTGTCCCAGATCAAACATGCCTCACGAGAAACGTGTTGCTCCTAAGGAAACATGCATCCAAACTGAGACCTCAGCAAAAAGTACCTGAGAACAGTTACCAGTTTTAACACATATTGCAACAGAAGAAGGGACTACATGCATGTGTAAGAAGATTTTCACATAAGATCATAATAACAAATGTGCATTTGTGCACATTTAACCTGTTTATATGAGACATATCACATATATCTCATCCATATTTAGCTTCTTGAGGTCTAGCAGTTCATTAGCAGGTGTCCTGTGCACTGAACATTGCATCATGTGTGATTCAGCAAATCAGATCTAAACTGTTTACTTCATTTCAGCTAATTCTGTTGTCTCCCACTCACAATCTAATCTCCAGGTTGTGATCACTTCAGTCTTTCCTCAGAACAATATTATATCTTGTCTTGTCTTACTCACTAGAAATGGCACTAATAGTCTTTCATGCCTCCTCCACTTGGATGTTTTGAATAAATATTAAAAAATTCTGCAGGGGTGTCCCCACCGTTTCTATTGAAAGAGATAGTGAGAGGACACAAAACAGCTCGGATTCTCTGTGTAGGGCAACGAGTCCAATTAAGGGAGGGGATGATGGGTGGTCACGCTCTTCTGTTACCAAGGTTACAGGATGGGTCCAAAGCCAAGCCTTGACAAAAGGCACCGTCTCTACAGACAGGAGAGAGACCCAAGGCCACACAGCCAGGTCCAGGGTCAGGCAGAGCATGGAAGCAAGGAAAAGCTGGACTTTACATTTACTGCAGCTAAACAAAACTGCTGTAAGTAAGGTGATAATGATAATTACTGTGTGTCTGTTTACTCATGTTTCCACCTGTTGTAATGATTTTTTTTTCCAACCATAAAAATGAAATAAGAGGACACTGAAAAATGTGTTTTAAGCTCTATTATACCTGTTCTTTTATTTTTCATTAATTTACTAAAGGTTTAGAATACATTTAGAAAAATAACTGTGTTAGGGAAAGTTAGTAAATTAATGGTTAGATCTTGAGAAAAATGAAATTGAAGAAACTCCGTTACATCCATGGCAACATGACTTCTTTTCACTAACTTCCTGGCAATGCAGATGTGAGGCACACATTCTCTGCTCAGTTCATTCTATTCTTTTACCCCAGGCAGATGTTTTCATGACTCCCAGTGCTTTATATCTTTTGTCATGGTTTAATAAGACAAGCCACATCTAAAGGGCAGTGACTGTTCTTAAAACTGACATTAAGCCTGAACTCGCAACCGGAAGTTGAGCTCAGTTGAGCTAATCAGGTAGTGAGGAAATATTTGCTAACACATTAGCATAGCGATGTTGTAAACTTATGCCAAGGCAGGATTTCTCAGATGTTTTTTTCAGGTCCAAACTGACTAAAAACAGCTTTAAAAACCAAAACAATTTATGCTTAAAAAACGCAGGACCTGAATGCGTTTTGTTTAACGTCTCGTTATAATAGCAACTTAAGCTAAGTTGTGACATTTTTCCTGTTTATTTGCTTACCCGCTTTTCTGGGGCTACAGCTTAGGATGACTTCTGTCCTTGCATTTATTTATGAGAAGTTTCTGACTTGGTTTGAATCAACCATGACAGATTTAACCTACAATGATTTAAAAAAAAAAAAAAAAAAAACATCAATAAGAAAAACAACTTAAAAACAAAAGTTCTTCAACTGATTGGGCCATTTTGTACGGAAGAGGATTAGGGCCACTGGGAAAAAAAAGTTGGTATGTCTTTTTTTTCTTCCTTTTTTTTCTAGAATTCTGAGAAAAAAGTCAGAATTCTCACATTAATCTCAGAATTCTGAGAAAAAAGGTTAGAATTCTGAGAAAAAATAATTCAAAGGAAAAAGTCAGAATTCTGTGATTAAACTCAGAATTCTGAGATTAAAGTCAGAATTCTGACTTTTTCCCTCAGAATTATTTTTTCTCAGCATTCTGATTTTAATCTACGAATTGTGACTTTTTCTCAGAATTCTGAGATTAAAGTCAGAATTCTGGCTTTTCCCCTCAGAATTATTTTTTCTCAGAATTCTGAGATTAAAGTCAGAATTCTGGCTTTTCCCCTCAGAATTATTTTATCTCAGAATTCTGAGATTAAAGTCAGAATTCTGGCTTTTCCCCTCAGAATTATTTTTTTTAGAATTCTGACTTTAATCTCAGAATTCTGACTTTTGTTTCAGAATTCTAGGAAAAGAAGAAAAAAAGACGTGCCAACTTTTTTTTCAGTGGCCCTAATCCTCTTCCGTAATTTTGCGCTTGATAAATTCCTTAATTTACTTGATACTTAAAGGTACTCTTTACCAGTATAGGGGAAATTGCACTGTTGAGGCACAAACAGTTACCTTACATTGGTTGAAAACAGAAGGACCACGTTTATTCATTTACAAGAATAAACGTGGTTAGTAGTAGTGTTAAAGCTTAGTTTTGCAGTTCGATGCGTTTCATTTGCAGCTTTATAATTCCTCATGTCATTTCCTCCTTTGGTCTTCTCGTAAGTGCTGTGGCAAAGTATTACTGAAGCTTACTTACCCCACTTTGGGATGTCCTTGTTGTAGGGACAGCCAATCAGAAGAAATTTGGAATAAAGGTAGGGAGGCTTTAAGGGGAGAGGATCTAACGTGTCTCCTTTTAGACAGTGAATAAACTGAAGGGCTGGAAATTCCCTGTATAAGGTAAACTGTGATATGTAGGTACTCTAGCAGAGTCATGATCTAAAAATGTCATTAGTCCATTATAATATGTACAGGTAGCTATACCTATGCATGGGGAAAAGAGGGGTTTGTAGTATATTTTATGCTGGCAGGGGGCACATAGAAGGTCAGATATGGCAGCAATGTGTGGCGCATTGCTCATCATTGGTAAGTGGTGGGTGGGGGAGGGCAATGTTGGCAGTCTTGGAGTAAGTCAGATAAACAGCTCTTCTTGTTCACTGGGAAGGGGGGAAGGTTAAATCCTGGTGGCAGACAGCCAGCACCAGTGATGACACCAACTGTCACTGGCAGCCCCTCACTCCCTGCTGCTGTGCTAACTCCACTGTCTGTGTGTATGTGTGTCCACTCGAGCATTGGTGTGTGAACTGAAGTGCTATTTCCTTTAGTGTGTGGTCATTTTTGATCCCTTGGAGTAAGGATGGGCAATATGGTTGATAAGTGCAAGTGGAACAGCTGTTTAATGGATCCCCACAACTCTACAGAACAGCTTATCCAAAGCATTTCATTCATGCTTCATATTTATTTATTTATTTGGTACTTTTCTTACTGGGCATTACTGTGCTGTATGGCTACTGTGTTAGTAGTGTGCCACATCATTTGTCCAGCACATTTGCTCAGACAACTTTGTTTACACTGTCTGCAGCTTATAGTAGAATACACATCATATGAGGATATAATGGTGTGAAGTGATGTCTTCACCTCAAGATTCTGGCATACTGCTGAAAAGGTAATAAACAATAAACAGTGTTGGGTGGCTGTTTATCTGTTGTAGATTGTCTTTTAGGCCTTCTTTTGTGCTTTTCTCTCAAATTGTTTAAGGATACACTGCACACTGTGCCAAAATATGCACTTTGGTGGTTCAAAACTATTAAATAACTGTGTTGTCTTTGATATTTATTTATTTTTTGTAGATTCAACAAAAGAAATAGGAACAATGTATGTGCTTTTATGACAGGTCTCTGTCAAAAAATAGTAGCAATTTAAGAAAGATACAATTTAAAATAGGTTCTTTGCGAATCAGTCTTATGTGTTCATCGCTTGAGTTAAGTCCAATTAATGCTTGAGTGGCTCTTAGGTCCGTGTTAAGTGGATTAACACGTAAAAACCCCCAAAACATTCCTTTTATAAAGGTCAAGTATGCAGACTGGACTGAAAATGAGGTTTAAAAAAGAACTTTGATAGACCTCCAGAAAGCCTGGAGAACTAGTGTTCAAGAATACTTCAAAAATCACAAGAAAATCTGGCACCTTGGAAGCAAAATATAATGAGGGGTTCTTTTTTAATGAACAATCTAGACCTGGTATTAAAAGTTCAAAGGAAAAAAAATTGCACCATTATTGTGCATTACATTAGACTAAATTTGCTTAAATAATTTTGTTAGTTCCTAATTAAACTTTCTTGAGGAGATCAATTCTATTTTTAAGTCTGAAATCAGAAGATTTACTAGGAGGGCTGAGCTCAAAGAATGGAAACAGTGGCAGCAGCTAGCCTAATTCCCACAAAAGAGTCAGAATTCACCAAATAAAACCTATAACATAATCACAGTGATTAATACACTGTCGTAATTGTTTAGTATGTACAAAAAACAGGCATGGAATTTCATGGGGTAGAACTGGCAACAGATTTCATTGTGACTTCTTAAATTCTGTTCACTCTATCACAGATAATTCACCAGAAATATGTGTTTTTAGTATAGATAATTAAGAAATGTATAGCATGCTAATCTATGAGCTTAAAAAGTCTTTTAAGGTAAAATGTGGTTTGACAGAGCTAAAAGAGTACGATGTGAAAACTTTGTAGAATGGTAACTTGATAAAGTTATTTTTAGATACTGCTCAAACTTGTTAAAACAAGCTAACTAAATTATTGCCTGTCCCTGCTTTTTAGTGTGTATTAACTGACTGTATCAGTCTGTCTGCTACTTCAGTTTTGTCTCCAGGTAAAGGCTATAGTCGTCACTCTTCTGTTGTTCATACTGAGCACATAGTCAGGCGAAACACTCTCCTGCTCTCTCTGCTTTCTCTCCCATTAATCACAACCTTATTAGACGCTGTACCACTTCCGTTCTGCCACCCACTCCTCTATCCTCAGCTTCTTTATCATTATTAATCACCTGCATTCAGTGGTCAAGCAGATCTCTAGTCTGTGATGATTGGCTGTGCTAGACAGTGGGCGGGGCCCTCGCTGATGCATCATACACAGTACCAGCACAGCAGAAAAGCTCCTCTCTTGCTCTCCCTCCCCCTTTCTCTACCTCTCACTCTGCCTTTCATACATACGCCAGAGCACAGACTGCAGCAGAACGCAGGACCAGAAGGATTTTCCTCCTCATACTGGAACAGTCGAGAAACCAGTGGGACAGAGGGACAGTTAGCCAGTGAGGAGGAAAAAGACATTATTCATAGAGGATCCACTGAGGAGTACCTGGCTTTTAAGCTGCCAAAGTGAGTGCGTGTCCCTTTGCGTTTATCCCCACTGTATATGTGTGTCCATGCGTGTGAGTTTACTGCAGAAGCAGCAGCAGCACTGCAGATACAACGATCAGGGACTCTGCTCATCCCTCTTTCCCCTCCCCCCATTCTCCTCCTCCTCATCTCCTCTTCTTCTGTTAGAGCATCTATTAACAAGCTGGGACTTTTCCCATTTCTGAGTGCACATTGATTGTTTATGTTGCATGTGTTTGTGAGAGAGCAGAATCGGTCTGGCCACACCTGGACGCAGCAACTGCAGGGTGGACTCGGAGTGCGCTTGATTTTCCTTGCCTCATGACTAATGCGTGCTCTTGTGAGGTACAAATCAAGCTCACCACTGGTAGTTTCTGAACTGTTTCCAAATGATCCCCTTTCTGCAGGTTTGCATCTGGCTCTCAGAAGCACTTCTGTGGACTCCCAGGCGCATCCATCGCTCTTTCGGGGCTGCCCCACTCCCTCCGTACCTCCCCCTCAGCCTTACTTAAGTATAGGATGACAAGCTGTGCGCCCCTGTGCTGAGGAGGCGGGCAGCAGTATGGGCACTGTGCTGAACGGCATCCCCACCACCATCCCCTCCGTCACCAATCTGCCACCATCACGCTGCCCCACCAAGACGGGCACTCCCCCAGGCCCCGCTGATGGGCGAAGACACTGACTCCACCCCAACTCTCAACCACCGCGGCTTCCTCCCCGACCACAACTATGTGACTGAAGGTAAGAAGATGACACAGGAAGCTGTATGTGTCTGTTTTTTGTATTTAAGTATTTCCTTCAGGCAAGTGTGTATCTATGTATTGAACTTTTGGAGTGTGAGTGAGACAGAGTGCGTGACAAAACTAGCTCAGGCCAGCTTCCTAAGCTTCTATAAGCTCTGTGTTAATTATTGTTCAGACAGGAGCTGCAAACAACAAGCTCTAGTAACCAAAACATTCTTCGTTGCAAAATTATATCATCTAAGGCAACTTTTCCCCTCCTCTCACACTATTTCCTTTTTCCCACCCAGCACTTTTCATTCGTTATTTTGTTTGTGCTACTTTGTGTTACACAGCTATTTTGTCACACTGCAGGGAGGAATTGATCTGGCCCGTGCACGAGTGTCTTCACTTTTGTCTCCAGTTGTGTTTGTGTGTCAGAGAATTTTCCAGAAAAACAAGGCATAAAAATTCCTCCACACTCTTTTTGTACTTGCATTGCATGTCGGCTCTCGTATGATAACAGCGTCACGCGCGTGTTCTCCCTGTTTGCTCCCCCACTCTTCTATATAATTGGCTCAGGTGTCAGATTGAATGCATGATCTAAGGCAGGGGGTATATTTACAAACCCAGCAGCCTACAAAACTGTACAAACCACTGAATTTCTTTGGTTTCTTTATAAAGCATAAAGGAGATGGATTATGACCGTGGATAACCACGTTCTGCTTATCTTATTACCACCACTAATCTTACCTGCATGCTGGCTTTACCTGTCTGCTTTCCTGCCTCGTCTGTCTGTTTCTTACACTCAGCTCATTGTTTGCTACGCGCCTTAGACCTGAACAGCGGATTATCATTTTGGGGTCATGAACGTGTTGCGAGCTCGTTTGTGATCCTCCTATCACTGTAGAAAGGGAATTATGCTTCCTCTGTGTGTGCTGTGGCATAATTTCCCCTTGCACAGAAGCACATGCTGTAGTCAGGGGAGACTGTAGTGCTGCCTGTTGATTGTGCAAATACTCTTGTGTGTATTCAACACACCACTGAAGATTACATTTGTGCATGTCTTTGTCCATATGTGAAGGTGTGCTTTTCTGTTTCTTCTTACATATACTGTGTTTCCATTGTATCCATTTCAGGAAAAAGGTTTTTAGTAAGTGACTGGTAAAAGAAAAAAAAAAAACAGCCTTAATACCCATCAACACCCATCCATTATTGCTATAGTAACAGCCAGCAATGATAAACATGCTGCTTTTCATGCTTGGCCAGAGTGATTGGCAGATCATCTCCACCCACCAATAATGGCAGTATTAATTATTCCACACACACAGGAATTATTCAGGACTGAATTGCTGATGAGCTCACACCAAGGTGGGCACTGCTCAACACTGTTGGTGTGACGGGCTGTGCAGCGCATTATGAGCTTTAATGGAGAGGAGTTTCAGGAGTTCCCCACATGACCGACAAATATTATTTCCTATCTCAAAAAAACAACAAAAACAAAAAAAAATTTGTGAATCCACTCCAACCCCCTCCACCTTTCCTCCATGTTCACCCCATCCCCCTTCCGCCTCCCCATTTCCACCTGCCCCTTTTTTCCCTGTCGGGTCTCTAATGCAACACACAGCATTGTCCGGTGCTGAAGTGGCACAACTGCCTAACAATTATCCAACAGCCCTCTGAAGACTGCTCAAACACAGCACGCGTGTCTGAGGGAAAACCGAGCTTGGTATAGACACACAGAAGGAGATGGTACATGTGATTTTTATTCATGGGTTTATTTCGCTGTCTCCTGCGTGTGTGCCTGTATGTGTGTGTGGGTGTTTCCATCTTTCTTTCTTTTCTTTTTCCTGTGTTTACATTTATATTCGTGTGTGTGCATCTTTTTGTTAGTTCAGGTTTGAATTTGTGTGGATGTGTGTCTGCAAGTGTTGTGTCTATGTGTGTAAATGTGTGTCTGTAGATCTTCCAGTGGGGATTCCCCTCTCCTGTAACTCCTACAGGGGAGGGATGCTTAAACTCCCTCTTCCTTGCAGTCCCTCCTCTCTTGAATTACATACATTGCTTACTCCCCTCGTCCACAAACTTCCTTTGCCTTAAAAAGTATCTGATTTGGTTCAACGAATCGAGTAACAAATTCTAATTTTTGACATTTTTTAAATAACCCCATTATTATATATAATGGAGCGCCCATTATTAATTATTATTATTCACTCGAGCAGAAACTGAAAATAGAAAAATCACTAAATGGCTCTAAAAATGTAAACTGTGTTACACTGAATATCTTTGGATGTTTGCCCTGTTTAGTAACTTGTAATGGGGAGATTTGATTATGTTCCACATTATATGTCATTAAAGACTATTCTAAGGCAAGTTCTGAGTAATTCAAGTAATTGGTCACGAGGGAAAACGTGACCGAGTAGCCTCTCCCTGGGCCATGCACACTAATGATTACCTGGAAAGCTAAATGAAAGTGAATAAACAATACATGCTTAAGCCTTTGTCCCATTAGCTTTCTGTGTTCATCCTTCATGTGTTGCTAGCTTTTCCCACCAAACCCAATATGTTATTCTGTGATCATGAATACACCACCAGCTGATTTTCTTTGGTGAGTACTCATGACCAAGTGTGGTAATGTAGTAACTCAGTCCCTACCCTTAACCCCACCTTCAACCCCCTTTGCTGCCCTGGTCCTTTTTCCTTCCTACTTTCCTTCCTTCCTCACCCTCTGCTTCCCTGTTGCCCTCCTCCCTTCCTTTCCCCCTCCGTCCATCCTTGCTCCTCTTGCAGGGCTGCTCCTGGCTATAGCCTGAAGAGCTCCGCCCCATCCTGTCCACCCCTCTCCACCCTGGAGTCCTCCCCCAGGATGTTGAGCCCCATCCAGGTCCTGTGCTCCGACATCACTACCCTTTCTCTGGAGCCTGAGCCTTTTGCTTCTTACACTGAAGGTGTGTGCTCTATCCTCTTCTATCCCGAAGGTCATATCTATGTCACACAAATACGCCACATGACCCCAGTATGAGATGTGAGAGCTGTATGTGTGCACATCTGTGTGCTAATGGCTCCATGTGAGAATGTGTGAGTGTTTGAAAGAAGTGTGTGTGTGTGTGTGTGTGTGTGTGTGTGTGTGTGTGTGTGTGTGTGTGTGTGTGTGTGTGTGTGTGTGTGAGGGAGTAGTTTGACTCGGGTGGATTTCCATGTGAATCTGACTGTTATAAATATCTTAAACATCACTTTGTCTCTGTCTGTCTGCCTCATCCTTTTTTGTGTGCCACTATTTTTATATCCAGCTCTTTATTTTTATCTCAGTCTGCCTGCTCGGATTGTGTGTATGATTGATTTCTTTAAATAGTTTGACCAGATGACACCCCGCCTCCTTCAAAGCATTGCTATCTTTCTTCTATTTTATACCGAGGGAGAAAACACATGGGCACTTCACATCCATGAAAACGAACACACACAGAATAAAATCAAATCTGTGTAGATGTTCACACAAAGGCCTGGAAATGCATTTTTTTCCCATTCTCATTTCATTCCATCACCTTTATTAATGTGTCATCTGTAAAATGTCTGAAAGTTGTGAAAAAAGCTTTGAATTTCCTGGAGAATTGCTTGGTTTTGTGAAACACTACAGACAACAGTTACATTTAATTTCCAAAAAGATAAAATGAGTGAATTTTCTGCATTTTGTGCAAAAGAAATTCAGGATTGATTGATCTATTAATGCCATTAAGGCCAGAGGAAAGCATTAAAAAGGCAATGCTGTTTGGGTTTTTTTTAAACGAAGGATTAATTTTTCAACATTTATGAGCTGTCGAAACATATTCTGAGTTTTCAATATCACTGGGGTCAGACTGGGTATAAACATACTAAGCCTCTCATCGTTTTTCCATGTTAGTCTCACAAATCTGCCGGAAAAATTGATTTTTTTTAAATCAAAAATGAATCACAAGCAGCTTTGAGAACACGTGCAGTCAGAAGAAGCTCCTGCAGTTTGGCAAAACGGGATTACAGGTGTACAGTCTACAGGCGCAGCAGCTCGCTTGTTTTGTAATTCTAATTGTTTATATCTATAACCATTAGACTCACACCAGCTCCTCCATTGTGCTGATATTTGTGCAGAGAAATGGCAGAAACCCTGCTGTGCTGGGCTTAAATCACTCCTCTCCACACACGTGCACTTCTAACAAACACATGCGCCAGTTCTTTTTCCCAGATAACTCCAAAACTGCAGGACAGGGATCAATTTGCCATCTCCCTCCGGCAGGCTCTCCCCTCCTCCTCCCTCACCCCCTCCAACCCGTCTATTTCTCTACAGGGTAATTGAGTATACACACTTGTGCACACGTATGCAGGAAATGCGTGGTGCTTGAGCTACAGCTTACACACACACACACACATGCATCTCCTGCTGAGTGGTGGCTTGTCCCTGCTTTTAAGGAGCGTATGTTTTTGGCTTGGCTCTAATGGTCCGTGTTTACCCAGACCTAAGATATCTATAATTGGACCTGTAGGATGTCTGCTTCCCTTTCACCCCCCAAAACAGGAATTCTGCCTCCTTGTGTTTTTACCTCCACCCTGATCTGCATCATCTGACTGACAATTAGATTAACTGACTAATCACTTCAGCTCTATCTGTCAGCTATTTTCACTGCTAATGTTGTGAGAAAACTGTGACATCTAAAAAATATTTGCTTTGTTCAACCAGCAACCCAAAAATTCGAACCATACAATTAATAACAGTTAATTTTGTATTTACTATGCTGTGATTTTTAAGGCATTGCTGTCCGTAAACACTACAGTGTTTGTGTATTTGGTGTTCATACCCTGTGCCTGTTTTATACTTTTCTGTATCATTGGGTTCATTCATGTTTGTGTGTTGTCTTGTGCTGTATGTGTGAGCGCATGCACTTGCAGTCACAGTGTGTTCCTTCAGCTTCTGCAGTGTGGCAATGAGTCAGACAAGCCTGCTGATGCTAATGGACAGTCTGTGGGAGAGACAGACTGAGGAAGCTTGCTGTACTGTAGCACACTTATCCACAAGACAAAAACCTACAGCTTCACAACAGCACACACATTGCGTTTACACACAAGTGAACTGGACAGCAATACTTCTTGGGAGAGAACCACAGTGATCATGATGGTAGTTATCTCTGCAGTTGTTGCTTAGATTCTTATTAGGTTTTTTTCTCCTCTATTAAAGAGAGTGAAAGACACAGATGGGTGTGTGTTTTGTGTGTGTGCACAAAAAAGAAACAGAGGAACAAAAAGACCAGAGGATCCAGGTTGAGAACAGACTAAGGCTGAGCCAGGAGAGAGTGTGTGCTCCATATTTTATTCAGCTATACTGTGTACTTTTGCTTAGCTTAGCTCTTTCTGACTGTGACCTGACTGGAGACACAGTTGTCTGTATGCATCCAGGCTCTCACTCATGCACGGAGCATTAAGCTCACACATTTTCTTTTGCATTATTTTATGCACATGTGCATGTAAAGCCCCCCTGGTGCACATATGCACGTTTGTGAATTGGACTGCATACACAGGGGTCTGCATGTCTGTGTGCATCCCTTAATTATCTGCCTATCCTCAATTAGGATCACAGCGTCTGCTTCATCTCCTGGTATTAATTTAGCAACATTTGTTAGTGGACAGAACTAGAGCAGCATAATTATTTTACCGCGCTCCTTCTTCCTGCGAGGATTGGATTGCTGAATCCCACTTCCTCCTTCACCAGATTCCATATACGGCTAACCTTTACGAGCACCGTCTCCACTGGTTGGCTCTGCTTGTTACTATGGCAACCCCTACACACTGGAGGACCCCCACCACCACCACTACCACCACCGCTGCCTCAGCTTCATAGCCCTTTCCCTTCACCATCCTTTCCATTTTACCACCACCACCAGCATCACCAGCACTTGTGCACACTAGGCAGCAGAGTGCTGTGGGGGAGGGATGAGAGAGGGAGAGAGGAAGAGAGGTGAATGTGCAGAGACAACCAAGAAGAAACTGAGACAGGGAAATGGGGCAAAGAGAGAGATTGGCAAACGGGAGATTAGAGATGACAAAAGAACATGTGGGTTGAAAGGGAATGAGAGAGAGCCTAAAATTGAGCAGGGAAATTGTCACCGAATAATAAGAAAGGTGCTGCAGCGTCTGAGAGATCAAGAAAGTGTGTGTAATGAAAGATGGCTGAAGTAAAGAAAGAGGTAACAAGTGATACACAGAATGTATGAGGGGGAATGAGGTTGTGTTGTTGTGGAGATTGAAGAGCAGTCCCCGCCTCTCCTCATCATAAAATCTCTCTTTCTCAAGGCCACAACAAAATAGGCAAGGCTACAGCTTTGAATCACTCTGACTCAATAAATACACTTTCCAAGCTCTATTTTTATTACAGCAAGTTTAGTAAGAGCCATGTTCTTTTCTACCAACACCATGTGCTGTATAGAGAAATCCAGTAGATGCTGTAATGCCTTGTTGTTATTTTTGTGGTCAGCAGTGAGTTTTCAGTTGCAGTTTCACAGTTTATCATGATTGATACTCGGTCATTGTGTATGTTTAGGTCAGCAGCCCAGTGCGATGCACAAGTTAAACAGTGTTATGTGGGACAGAAACAGAGATTATTATTGAGATAACTGAAGAAGTGTTAGTTAATGCATTAAATATCTAGCTGTTGTCAGCAGTCTAAATCATCATCTTCCTCTTCATCATCTTCTGGGATCATCACAGTGCTTCATCTGCTTCTGTCTCGCCCTATCCCTAGCAGCACCATCTATCACAACAAGCCTCTGCATGTCCTTCTTGACTGCATCCATGACTCTTCTCTTGTTTCCTTCTGCCTGGCCTCTTGCTTTGTTGCCAAGCTGCTAACCTGAGTTATCCCTCTCATATATTCATTTCTAATATTTTTGGCTACTCCAAATGAAAATCAGAATATCTGCTACTCTGCTACCGGTTGGCCTCCTGTATTTTTGTCAGTGGCAAACCACACATCGTTGCAGGTCTCACTATCATCTTGTAAACCTTCCCTTTCACTCTCACTGCTATATGTCTGTCACAAATCACCACATCATTTGTCTCCACCCACTCCACCCTACCTGCAAACTCTTCTTCACCTCTATTGTGCTCTATTCATTGCTTCAGATGGTTTTTAAACTTTACTGCCTCTGCCTCTTGCAGTTTCACCTTTACATCTGTCTCTCTCTCTTTAATTCACACCCATGTATTCTGTCTTGCTTCTACTGACATCCATCCATCTTTTCTCCAGTACATATCTCCACCTCTTTAGGTTCTCTTCCACCTGCTCCCTACTCTTAACAAAGGGTTACCGCCTGTAGTAAGATTAATTTAGTAAAAAGAAAAACCATGACGGCAAATGTAAAAACAAATGAAAACAGCCTACACCAGCACATCTAGCACTCCATAGTCATTACTTACTTTTACTTATTTTTTGTTCTTTACATTAAAAAGAAAACAATTTGTGGGTTTGTGAGAGGTAATATGCTGGAACTGTTTCTTGTTCAGCTGCAGTAAGTTTGTTGATTTGCTATTTGCCTCCTAAGTGAGGTTTATAGTTACTTCCTGAATAAAGGAATATAACAAAACAAATGATAATAGAGGGGTAAAATACTTTTTTTTAATGTGTCTGTTCACAATGGCATTTGTGATCTTGGAGGAATAGTACTGTAAGTTAGCCAAGCTTCATGCTGGGTCAGTTACATCTCTTTTCATCACTCATCATTTTTACTGAACCTTACAGTTTAATCTATCTGAAAGAGGTTTAAGCACAGATACTTTCAAGCAGCTTTGTCTCTAAATCTATTGTATGTTTACAACTAAATCTTCAATCTGCTGCACAAAGGCAGAGGTGAAAGGAGGACAGGGAGCAGATTACATGCGGAGCTGAACCACACACGGGCCTCAGTTGTCCCGCTCACACGCTCTTCTTTTGACGACACAACTGCGCACTTTTCCGTTTCATGTTTTGTGTATTGTGTCGTACAGAATGGACCACGTAAAGCACTGACTCGCTGCACTAAATGCTAAGTGGATAATAATGTGCCGACTCCCGATATTTCAGCGCTGTAAATGAGCCATTGTGTTATTGTTTAGGGAGCGATGGGAGCTGTGAGGCAAATATACAAATTAATGTAATATGAAATTAGCGATCAAAACTCACTGTGTCGTGACTTTAAACACGCAGTTGTTTATGTCCTTAATAGAGACCAAAGAGTACGTGTTCACCCCAGCATAAAAACATGAACCCGAGTGACTCTAGTCTTGTACGTCATTGTGTATGTATCATAGTGGAACACAGAAAGCACCTGTGCCTACTGTGAAACAGCTGTGTGTGTGGTTGATTTCCTGTTTTCATCTACTTGCATGTTCTTTATAAAGCTCATTCTTAAATTTCAAGCACAGTTATGCAATAGTTATCAAATATTGTCTCATTCCAAACATGAATTTGCATATTTTAATCCACTTACATGTTAATCCACTGACTGTTGATTTGGTTTAATAATTTAGTGTGAGATGAACATTATACAGATGAATGATGATGTGCGGCTAATGGCTACTCCTTCTCTCTCTTTCACTGTCATTTCCACTCTCATACTACACATCTCCTTCTCTTCTTCTCTCTCTTTCTGCATTCATCTTTGTCTTTATATTTCCAGCTGATATCATCTCCACTGTTGAGTTTAACCACACTGGAGAGCTCCTGGCCACGGGAGACAAAGGGGGCCGTGTGGTCATCTTTCAGAGGGAACCTGAGGTACTTACACATGCGCACCACACCAACACTGACACACTTGCACTCATGCAGTATGTTCAGATATAACATTTTTCATTTGAGCTGTAAGGGCAGCAATGAATGCACTTGGTTCCCCTCCAGCTACACTCTATATTGGTTGATAAATACTTGATGTCCCTGCTGTGTCAGAGAGTGTGTCATTATAGCTGTGCAGAGTCCATGCCAAGCAGTTTCTGATTAACATCGAGGTGATGGAACGTGCACATTTTTCAATTTCACCTACCTTTTTTTTCTCTTTCATTTCCTTTTCTTTTCATAGAGCCAGACTGAGCCCTTCTCCCAGGGAGAGTACAATGTCTACAGCACCTTTCAGAGCCATGAGCCCGAATTCGACTATCTTAAGAGTCTGGAGATTGAGGAGAAGATCAATAAGATTCGATGGCTGCCTCAGCAGAACGCTGCACACTTCCTGCTTTCCACCAATGGTGAGAGCCTCCTGCATACACACCCTGGAGAAAACTGGAAGCTGATGTGATTGATTGATATTTTCTACATTTGCTGTGAACCACTTTAAATGATTGCTTTTTCTGAAGGCATTATCTAAGAGCATGTTTCTGAGATACTGTTGCTTCTCCCTTACCCTTTTCCACCTGATCACTGCCAGACCGTATCTTATTAAAATAGTACCTGCCTTCTTAAAAAAATTAATGAGTGACCCACTTTAAAGCTCCAAACAGCTTTAATGGCAAGGCCTCCTAAAACTACTATATGTTGCGTGTCACTTCTTTTTAATTTGCCATTGGAGGTGTTCCACTTCCCACAGTCTCCTGTATTGTTGTAAAATTACTATGCTCTCTCAAATTCAAAATTTTGACCACTTGAAGATAAATCTGAATTTGCCCCAGTGTTCCTTACCCAATGAAGTTTTTAGGATTGTGGCTGTTACTAATTGAACTGAAAAAAAAAATTGCCTTTGGCTCAAGGAGTTAACATGCTTGTGTGGGTGAGGAACGTCTCGTAATTAAGGTCTTAAGTCAGAAGCAGATTTTCCCTTGCCTAATCGCAGATGAGTTTCTGTTTGTGTTGCAACCCTTCTCTGTACTACATTAGGATGTGAGGTTACGTTCTGATTTTATGGCTGTATTGGAATACTTATTTTAGTTTATATTTACCCTGAGAACCTGAGTATTGATTTTTTTTTAAAGTACTTTATTATTTATAATTGAAGGCATGAAATATGTAGGACCTGCCTCAGCAGCTGAGTAGCAAACATGCTGACATGTTTGCTGTTGCTGTTTTCTCAGTATAATATAAAGAGACCAAGCTTCCTTACCAACCTCACTGTGTGATGAATTAGTTTTAGTGATTGTAGCTTTGATTGTAATGAAATCCCATATTGGGCTACTGTGATATTTTTAATCACATCTAGATAGAGTCTCTTAACATCAAAACATTTCAGCAAGCACCTTTATCTGATTATTTAATGGCCCTGTTATCTGTTTTCCAGATAAGACCATTAAATTGTGGAAGGTGAGTGAAAGAGACAAACGACCAGAAGGATACAACCTGAAGGATGAAGAGGGTCGAATCAAGGATATCTCCACAGTCACCTCTCTACAGGTATCTATCTATCTATCTATCTATCTATCTATCTATCTATCTATCTATCTATCTATCTATCTATCTATCTATCTATCTATCTATCTATCTATCTATCTATCTATCTATCTATCTATCTATCTATCTATCTATCTATCTATCTATCTATCTATCTATCTATCTATCTATCTATCTATCTATCTATCTATCTGTCTTGTAAAGGTTAGGAAATAAAACTGGGTCAGTGAGTACAGATGTGTTTGCATGTGTAAAAATGGGTCACTGGCACAAGGAACATGCGAGTATGTGTGAGCCTGTGGGGGTGGTGAAATCCTTTTTCTATCCTTCACTACAGCGCAGGAAGAAAATGTCTACACTGGATCTTAATTAGTTAAAAGCTTCAGTGTTTCTATCAGCCGTAAACTCTTAATACGAGTAACTCACCGTGCCTCCATATGTCTGGTTATAATGCACCTCTGTCCTTTTGGAGGAGAACCAATGTCATTGGTTCTAACACTGTGCAGTATGCAGAAAAAGAAGCCATAAGTTTAAGACTACCCATGCAATATTGTGCAGTCCCCCTTTGTGTGGGTGAATTTGTTAAATGTAAGCATGTGTCGACAAACAGTTTTTTAAAATGAACCCAAATGAGTGAAGCAGCGAATGAGCTCTTGGACTTGCTAAAGTTTCGCTCCTGAGAGTTGCTCCTTTATTATTGATGTCAAAGGAAGTAATGCATTAAATATTAACTATGATACAATTAAATTATTTCAGTTTATTCCTTTCCTTTCATTCAGAATAAATGTTAAACTGTTCTTTCTTTGGGGCTTTCCAGGTGCCGGTGTTGAAGCCCATGGACCTGATGGTGGAGGTAACTCCTCGGCGAGTCTTTGCCAATGCCCACACCTACCACATCAACTCCATCTCTGTCAACTCTGACTATGAGACCTACATGTCAGCGGATGACCTTAGAATCAACCTTTGGCATCTGGACATCACTGACCGTAGCTTCAGTATCCTTCATGGTTCGAAGCACTCGTGCACAAGGACCGGAGGAGATGAAGACAAACACTTATGTGTGTACGCACATAAAGCAGGCATATATTTGCCAAAGCCCAGGGACTGCGATAATGAATGCATACATTAATGCATACATACTCAATAATCAGTTCCTGCCCACACAAAGCAACAAGCTCTGCAAATCCCACTTTGTTGTATGAAGATATGCACAAAGACACACACAGTGCTGGGGGAGGGGAGTATTATTCTTGAGGAGTGAAAATGTATCTTAATGAATAATTCAGTGGCTGCATAAATATTTCAGCCCTTTTCTGAGTTCTAATCCAGCTCAATAGGACACAGTACAGTCGCATCCCTGACCCAGACAGGATTTATAATATTACAATTTATGTGAATATGGAATTAGTTTTCTCCCAACTATCCCCTCTAGATATATTTATATTGGTTTGCTTTATTCCTGCTGTGAATTATTGATATAGTGTTGGCTATGTATACATTTATATAAACTTTTGTTTATATTTCGTTATAGATTATTGGCCTGTGTGTGTTTCCATATTATTTTAATCAGTTTAATTATTTTCTCATTGAGTCAGTTAGGGAGTTAAATTAATAAAAGGATGAATGAATGCATAAATAAATGAATTAATTATGTGCAGTCTATGAAGCGCAGACCCGAAGAAGCTGGCTCTTTGAAAGTTTTCCTCAGCTGTGGCGCTCTCTATCAGACATTGTGGACATCAAGCCAGCCAACATGGAGGACCTGACAGAGGTGATCACAGCGGCTGAGTTTCATCCCCACCACTGTAACTTGTTTGTCTATAGCAGCAGTAAAGGCACCCTGCGCCTCTGTGACATGAGAGAAGCAGCACTATGTGACAAGCACTCTAAATGTGAGTAAAACGTGGTGAGAGACATGATGGACACGTGCATGTTGCATGTTTATAGTTTTTACAGCAAAGATTAGAAAAGATCTAAGATTTTACATAAGTATGCTAACCCTTCAAGACAGCCTAAAATTCAACAACATCAGTATTTGTTTCTTAAATGGAATGGATTGGTACTCAGAGCTTGTGTACTCTATTTGAGCACTCAAAGCTCATTTATGGATTCACACACATTCAAGCACAAACACTTCTTTCTCTGTGCCTAGCGTTCACATGCTCGCACTGATGGATCAGGGGCAACTTGGGCAAGTATATTGCCCAAGGATGCCTCGACAAGCAGACTAGAGTAAACCACCATTTCTCTGCTCTACCTCCTGAGCCACAGGTGCTCCAAACTAGCAGCAAGGAATGGCAGTGCTTTTTTCTGTTAGCTGGGTTTATCTCTATCCTCTGATTTTTCTTCTAAATACCTAAATTGAGGTTTGCATTTGTGTTATTGAGTGGAATCCCTTGATAACTCTTGTGTGCCCCCTCAGGGCAATTTTTTCTTCCTTTGGTATTCCCAGACATTTAATTTAGCACAAATTGTTAAAGTTTTTAGGCATATTGAGCATGTTAGTTCAAAGTGCTGTTGTGCCGAATTTTAAGCTTTATTCATCTCCAGCCTGCAAAACTTAAGGTAAAATAATACTAAACGAATGGCCTAAAAGATAAACTGTAAGAATTATGATTTCCCCACAGTGTAGAAGCATGATTTATCTCTTCTGGACCTTTTCTACTCTGTGTAATAATTTTTAGTTCTACCTCAGAACAGGGCTAGTTGCTCCATAAATCTGCCGTCCTTAAGGGGCAACAATTCAAGTCATGGCACTATATTTCTTGTATTTACGTTTTTTCTCAGTCACTTTGGTTCATTTCTCAGAACATCGAGTCATTTGTGCATTATAAAAGCAATGTCATTCTTTTAAATAATTCTTTGACGCGTTAATCGTATAAATGATTATGTACAACTATTCCTTTCTGTGCTTGCTTCCCAAAACATCCCGGCAGTAGTTCACTGTGCAAGTCATCACAGGGAAGACGGTTGCAGCATTTGTCACCATATGTCATGTGGATGAGAATTTTTCAGGCCACAAATTCTTCACATCACAGCAGATGTCATGCAAACGACTGTACACAGCCTCTGCAGGCGTCTGCTCTGATGTTTTATTGTTTTTTTGGCTTTGTGCTATAAAACAGTCTCATCTTTCTCTTTTCTGTTGGTAACATCGACAAAACAATTTTATTTCATACACCAAAAATGTAAATGTTAATCCCGACTAGTCTCATACATGCAGTATTGTGTCAGCTTGTTGTTTAGAAACTGATGTATGCCTTACAAAAATCATTGTCACTGAATCTTAGCCATGCTTTCCTCGACTGCTTGCAGTACTTTAGTGCACTCATATATTGACAACATGGCTGCAAAATTTGACTAAAAGAGTGAAATGTTCATTGACATTTTGGTCATAAATAATACTTATAGGACTGTGAGCCAAGCTTTCCTGCCTGTCTTTTCTTTGTTTCCCACTTTTTGTTCTTGTTGTAATGCTTCATCCATTCAGTTTACAGCTTTGATCATGAGTCACTGCTGCAGTGTTCCTGCACAAGCTGTGCTCAGCAAGCAGCTAGATCTTTCATTTTATTTTTTATATTCAGTGTTTAGAGCAACTTTAATAGAGCTCTTTGACATTTGCTAATGTTTATACACTGATGTATTCAGACAGCAACACCTCTACAGAAAGATACAGAAGTCGTGTCCATGGTCTCTCTGTCTCATAAATGACACTTAACATAATGACTCATCTGAGAGATTTATCTCTGTACACGAGATAAAAGCACAAATATCCAACTGTGTTTCTGCCTTTCATCTTGCTTAATGGCACTCGCTGACCTCTCCTTCTCTCGCCTTTTTGTCTCCCTCCCACTCGCCAGTGTTTGAGGAGCCCGAGGACCCCAGCGCCCGCTCTTTCTTCTCCGAGATTATCTCCTCTGTGTCGGACGTCAAGTTCAGCCACAGCGGTCGATACCTGCTAACCAGAGACTACCTGACTGCCAAAGTCTGGGATCTCAACATGGAGAGCAAGCCCCTAGAGACATACCAGGTGTGTGACTGGCGATGTGTGGAAAAACATGAGGCAGTGTCACAATAAATGACAAGAAACACCGGGATGAATATTATATACTGTATTCTGTCTTACCCAGCTACTATAATGAGAAATGGATAGATCAAGGTTAAGGAGCTCCCAGAGGTCAGGGATCCTTGCAAGTCACAATTAATACAATTGACAGTTGGGTTTCTATAACTTTAACCTCCTAAGACCCAAACTCGTTCATGGCATACATTTTTAATTTCTCTTTGCTATTTGGGCTGATTGGGACCTGATGAATGTAAAAACAAAGAATTATGTGTTTTGTTTTTTTTACCTGATTTTTGTTTCTGACAAAAATGAGATCCACATATCAGGACATTCCCTTTAAATTTCAATAGCATAGTGGCAGTATAATGGCCTCGTAAGCGGATATCAGGCCCTTGAAGAGCAAAATTTAGTGTTTTGGTTTAGACAACGCAAAATGTGATGTCCATATATATGGAGGTTGGTAAATGGTAAATGGCCTGTATTTGTATAGCGCTTTACTAGTCCCTAAGGACCCCAAAGCACTTTACACAACCAGTCATCCACCCATTCATACACTGGTGATGGTGAGCTACATTGTAGCCACAGCCACCCTGGGGCGCACTGACAGAGGCGAGGCTGCTGGACACTGGCGCCACCGAGCCCTCTGACCACCACCAGTAGGCAACGGGTGAAGCGTCTTGCCCAAGGACACAACGACCGAGACTGTCCAAGCCAGGGCTCGAACCGGCAACCTTCCGATTACAAGGCAAACTCCCAACTCTTGAGCCACGACCGCCAGTTTAACCGCCACGACAGGTTAAACTGTTTTATTTATATTTATATTTGTAGTAGATTTAAAGAAAGCACTGAATGAAGGAAAAACTTTACATATGCACAGCAGGTTCCTTGATTAGCTTTAAGACTATGAAAATGACCTTCTATGGACTTTGCACAGTTGCAAGAGAGAGGAGGGGGATGACATGCAGCAAATGCTCTGGGATGGATTCAGCCTGGTGAGCTTTACTGGCACCCCATTTTTTGCACATCTTAACCTTACTCTGGACTGATATGTACAAAGCTCTGCATCATCAAAGCATCAAATGGGGAAAATTCTTTTCTTTTTTTTTCTTTTTTTAATTACTGAGTTGATATTTTAAAAAAAGGAAAAAAAAGGTCTGAACCTGTTACTGTAGTGGGTGGTGTTACTAAGAAACTCAGCACCAAACTATCAACTGTCATCATTACCACTGACCAAAAACCCCAGTTGTGTTGTCCAAATGGCGAGGTGACTAACGGTTTACTGAAAGAAGGCAATTGTCATTATGGAAGAAATACAAGATCGGAGAACCAAATGAGTCATGAGTGTAAGATTGTCTCTTACAATCACAGTACTTACAGATGATTCGATTTTTTCCCAAACCTTTTAAGGATAATTGAGTTGATTTTCAAGCCAGAGAATGCACTTCTCCTCACTGATGCAGAATCCTCAGGAAGTTTTTTAATTTAAGATCGTAATCTCTTTGTATGTCAAAGAAATGAATAAAGACAAATTAAACCCATAAATTATCAGTTGTGTATGCGGAAGTTAATTTACAGGGGCTTAAAAATGCTTTGTTGATATACACACGAAATAATAAGCTAAGAAAATAAGCTTTTTAATATTTACGCCTGCTATTATTTACACATACATGCTCAATTTGTCTCCTGTGTCACTTCTAAGTGTTTACAATAGGCCACGCTAGCTTCTGGTTATGCATTTATAGGCACTAAAACTATTTATCAGCTCCTTTTTTTCCAGTATGTGTTTAGTATTCCTGCCTCAGGCCTGTGGGTGAACATGCGTGTTTGTGTATGTGTTCCTGCCTGACGTGTGAGGGCCTGTGAGGCGGCCAGGAGTGGGAGGCTGAGACGCACTGGAGCTATTTATAGGATCCCGAGCCTCCACTCATAAAGTAAAGCGTGAAGGAGGGATACCTTCCACAGTGGCTGACACCTAGATCTGCAATGCAGCACAGAAAGGGGGGAAGGAGGGACAACAGGGGTGAGGAATTGGGAGGGAGTATGAGAATGGTGTGATGTGAGGAGGAGAGATGAATAAAAGAGAGTAAATGGTAGGATTAGAGAGAAGGATTGCAGAGGTTGCAGCATACGGTGGCCTCTGAAAATATCTGCATTCAGGTATAAATGTGAATAAAAACATGGTCAGGTCTTCATCTAAGTCACAGATATGGACTCTATTTTAACTATAATAATAATCCTGCTCTTGTTTTTGTTCAATACTTTATTTAAACACTCAGTGTTGTTTGGAAAAAGTATTCCAACTGCTATGCTAACAGCAGAGTTGATTGGAATCAGGAGTTAACAGCAGCATCAGCTGATGGAAATCATGCCTTTTAGAAAAGACATGTTAGAATTTATTGAGGTGAATTTAGTTCCATAGAAAGCTGGGCAGACCCAGACAGCTCAAGGCTAAAAGGAATCGGTGAAGCTGGTCTGTTTTATGACGCTATGGAGAACTGACCCCACAGCAGGAAATCAAAGGAAAACCTCCAGAAAGACACCTCTTTCTTTGTATTTGAAATTTAATAAAGGACAACTTGAAACTGTATGGCACTGCTGGGAAAGTGGTTTTTGGATTGATCACACCATTTGGGAAGAACACACAGCACAAAGGGGCATTGTATAACAATCACAAAAACATGAGCCCAAACTGTGTAGAGTAGAAAAAGCATTGTGATTTGAACCTGCTTCAACATCTTCCAGTCGAAATCTGTCAGGAGGACTATTGTCAGAGTGTGGTGTCTGTGCTTTGAGCCTATCACTCCACACAAATAATGATACACATGAAAAGTGAGTACATATTCCTCTGGAGCCTACAGGTGGATGCAGGGATAGTGGAGGGGTTGAAATGGCAGGCATCGATGCAGGCCAATAGCGGGATTGACCTGTCAAGGGAGAAATTTATAACTTAAATAGACCATCAAACCCGGAGGGTATCTTTGGTTTGTTATGTGAGGAGAGTGACGCATGTTAGGTGTGTGTGACGAGGCACGCCTGGAATTGTCTGCCTGAGCTTGCAGGCTTCACTCCATTTTATCTTTCAGTTTTCCTTTTGTTTGAGGTTCTATTATTTTATTGCTCCAGCACTAGCATTAGCATTAGCAATTTCATCTTTGTGTATATTTTGTCATATAGAAAAAGATCAGATTGTATTTCATGACAAATTAATGCAAGAAACGGAGTAATTCTAAATCCATTGTGTGTGGGCAGAAAGTGGGTGCTGGGTTGGGGTGGGGGTTTAAAGGCTAAGCTGCCCTATTATTTATTTATCTATGGATTTATTTTGTAAATTTACACCTGTACCCCCCCCCCCCCCCGATCATGAAAAATATGCACCAATTCATGAGGAATGAGGCGCCATGCTATAAATCAGAAATCATGTGGACTGGGGGGGGTGACAAAGAGGACTGTATATTCAGCTCAAGCTGACATGGTATCATTTTCCCCTGTGCAGAAAGACCCAAAGGGAAAAACAAAATTGTCACTGGTTTTGATGTACAACCGTGAGACGACCTCAGTTTGACTGTTTATTGATTGCAAGGTGGCTGTTGGCTGCTGACTTTATGCAAAATGTGGAAAGCAGGGGTGGGGGGGTGGGGGGGGCTCAATGGAGAGAACAGGACCTGGAGGAAGAGGAGGTGTAGATTTCATCCCCTTGCATCACTGGGCAGACACAGTGCTGACACAGGCAGGTCGAATAAAAGCACAAGGAAAAGCAGTTATAAGTCAGTGTATGTGTGCGTGTAAGAATACATGTGTGTCTCTATTATCGCACCCGTGGTAGGTGCGATTGTAGAGAGCTGGATGTTAATGGATTTAGTGATATGGAAAGGAGGTTAGATTAAAATGTACTCCTGGCCCTTGTATTGCTGAAGGTTGGTGTTGTGTCTTATTAGCGTTTCCTTCAGGGAGGATTGTGTTACAGCATGCCCATATTTAATGTGTTTTGGTTGTGCTGAGCTTGGTATGTGTGTTCATGTGTCTTCTGCTCACTCTTCTATTTATAGTTTACGCCGAGAGTCGATACCTGGGAGTAATGCAGCTGTGAGATGGGCTCGATTGTAATCATATCCGTGTGTGTGTTCTTTCAGGTTCATGATTATCTCCGCAGCAAGTTGTGCTCTCTCTACGAGAACGACTGCATCTTTGACAAGTTTGAGTGTGCCTGGAACGGCTCCGACAGGTACCCGATGTTTGATGATGGATGTGTGTTTCCAGCTTACAGGCCATCCGTTCGCCATACCTGCTTACCTTAGAAATGATGTGATGAAAGCGTGAAAACTGTCTTTAGAGTAACTGGATCTCTCCTATCCTCGTGCTCTGTACAGCGTTATCATGACCGGAGCCTATAACAACTTCTTCCGCATGTTCGACCGCAACACCAAACGCGACGTCACCCTGGAGGCGTCACGGGAGAGCAGCAAACCCAGGGCCGTGCTGAAGCCGCGGAGGGTCTGTGCCGCTGGAGGAAAACGCCGGAAGGATGATATCAGTGTGGACAGCCTGGACTTCACCAAGAAGATCCTCCATACGGCTTGGCACCCAAACGAGAACATCATTGCCATCGCTGCCACTAACAATCTCTACATCTTCCAGGACAAACTCAACTCCGAGATGCATTAGTGAATGGATGTCAGCGGCAAATACAAATGAGTTTACACCCAAAAACACAACTATGCCAGAATGTACACACTATCAGACATGCACACACACACACACTTTCACACAGCCAAGAGATGCCTAAAACGCATACCTACACACACAATCAGAACTCATACACAGCGTTTCACGTCCCTCCTTCACCTCCTCCTCAGCCTTCCAGAACTGAAAGGCCCTCGGCAGGGCTAGGAAGGGAACAGGCTGGATTACACAACGGATTATGGATTGCAAAATTGTCTGAACAGTGGATTTCCTGATTGTTAGCCTCTGGATTGATGGTGTGTTGGTTGCTGCAGCTCGGCTTCCTGAGGGGAGGGATCACACCCTCGGCCCCAGAGTGGAGAGACGTTTACATGTTCGTCTTCTTCTTCTTTTTAATTCTTCATGCTCTTTTGCTTTTTTTCCACCTCCTCCTCCACCTCCTCTGCTCTCTGTATTTGTGTGCTCAAGCAAATCCTATTCTTATCCCTTGCCCACTGTTTTGTGTAACAAAAACCCTTTGTGGTTGTCTACCAGCCGCACTGATGAGAAATGGGGCATTTATATAACTGGCTGTTTGTTTTCAGATCAGATCATCATTTCAGATCAGCTTTCCCTCTTCTGTTTTTTGTAACTTCTTCTTAAATGATGATGATGGTAATTAATGAGGATGAGGTAAAGTGATTTGCGTGATGTACGAGGATGAACTTGGGACCCCACCCCCTTCTTCCTAAGCCCACCAGACGCCTCTGAGCTCTCCCTGAATCAGGAGAGACGACCAAAAACTGGGCTGCGTTCAGCAACGTGAAACAGTTACAGTCCTGCAGATAGAAGCAGAAGTTACCAGATGATACTATACCACCATGGCCTAACATGAGGACACGCGCTCATATATGGTCCACAGTGCATTTCAGTAATTCTTGTTTTCCCTGCTGAAACGTGTCCGAACGTCTCTGATTTCTGCTTCTGGTCTGGGGCTGCTTTGTGTGCTACTCTGACATTAAATATGTTAAACTCAGATCAAGCAAAAATATTACTAAAAAGAAAAAAAATCTATAAAATAAATAATTTCAGCAATCAAATGATAAATGCTGCATGTCAAACAGATTTAGCCTAGGTGTTTATAAATTGACTCACTGACTGGCTTGGCTGCCTTCGTAACCATTTTAGATCCAGCTTGTACAAAGGCTTCAGGGGCCCACTGGGGGGCCCTTTGCAGCACGAGTAACCATAGATGACCGAGCTCCCTTACCTTTATTTATGTCTTCGGACGCTGAAGCATGTTTACCGGTGTTCGGTTCATACACTTAACACGTACTTTTCGAATGAAGCCGTCCACAAAATCAGTTTCTGCTCAGTGAAACTGCAAACCGAGAAGAATGGGGAATGTTTGTGGTTACCATTAAAAGAAAAAAGACAAAAAAATCTAAGGGCCTAAATGGTGTCTGTGTATATCAGCTCGGTTTTTGACATGTATGAGGTTTTGTTGTTTTTAAACAACCATAAACGGACTGCAGACTTGATCATCGGTACTGATGACTGCCTCCAAAGCTACAGCAAAGAGATGGTACTTTAATCTCTTCGGCCTTCCTCACTGATAACTTTGCTGATGTGTTTATTTTTTAGAAAACAGCAAATTCTTTTATCTGTCCTTTTTTGTTCCTTTTGCTTTTTTCTGTCGGTTGTAGCCTACTCCACGTCCTTACCACACTAAGCCACATATTTTTGTGTTAATGTATGTTGATGACAAAATTGTCAAACGAACAGTTATAAATAATGTTAATATGTTTTTTTTCTGAATAAAGATTTCAACGAAATTGCATCCAATGGGTGTATCATTGTGATTTTTATTACTGTTTAGTTATGAAGCTGTTAACATTGCTTAACTGTTAATATGCATCCTTTGGCTTATCATGTAGTTTAAGGCGCCACCTTGTGTTATTATGCACTTATTACATGTGGATTTTAAATGTCTTGCCATATGGAGGCTGTTAAAATTTAACTGTATTGCTAAGGGATTTAATAATGAATGAATTTAATTGAAATAATTACCAAGTTTCATGATTCTGCACAATTTTTCTGTCTGGTTATCTTTGTTCTTCTCTCTGCCTAAACTTGAGTTTAAAACCCCACAATCATCTATTTTATGCTTTAATGACAGTTAATCTGAGCAAAATACATTTCTTCATAATTTAAAAATAACTCATGTTAACGCTTCATAAATATCAGAAGTTTTTCTTTCAGTCTCTGCTGAAAATCTACTCATTTTGTGTGTTGTTCACCGTCTTCATTGTTCCAGTGTGAATCAAACTCTTCTTAAATTGGACACATTAACTTGTAGCAGGAAAAGCGCAGGCGTTAAATAATAATTTAAAATGGTTCTGCTCCTATCACAACAGTGTTTTACATAGAAAGCATAGGCTCACCAAAACTGGACACCAGCACTGGAAATCGTTAACTGACCTGTAGAGTCTTGATTTCATTCAGATGGTTGTGTCAGAATTTGGCATAATTAAGATGAAAACATGGATCATGAACACTTCTGCCTGGTCATGGGAGTGTAATATGTGGGGGATATTTTCTTGGAATACTTTGGGCCCTTTACTACAAAATTAATAGCACTTTATTTACAGAGTATTGTTGCTGACCACGTCCATCCCTTTATGCTCACCGTGTACCCGTCTTCTGTTGGCTTCTTCCAGCAGGATATCACACCATGTTCACCACCATGAACATCACAAAGTTCAAATCATCTCTAACTGGTTTGTTGAGCATGACAATGCGTTCACTGTACTTAAATAGCCTCCACAGTCACCAGATTTCAATCCATCTTAGCATCTTTGGGATGTGGCGGAACAGGAGATTCACATTATGGAGGTGCAGCCGGCAAATCTGCAACATCTGTATGATACTGTCATGTCAACATGAACCAAAATCTCTGAGGAATGTTCCCAGAATCTTGCTGAATTTGTGCCATGAAAAATTAAAGCAGTGCTGAAGGCAAAAGGGAGGTCCAGGGTACTAGCAAGATATGATTAATAAATTGGCCAGTGAGTGTTTAATGCAAGAAAAATCCAATAAATTACATAAGAAGGGCTAAGATTTTGTGTCTAAAGATCAGTAAAATATAAATGATTTTTTAATAAAACTGCAACACACACTTGATTTCTTAAAATATTTATAGGACACAGTACAGAAAAAAGTAGTGACAACCTAACTTAAACCACATCATCACTCTGGGATCATAAATGTTCAATATATTAAGTCCCTGCACAGCAGAGATGACAACAAATACAGGGAAGAAAGACATGAAGGTAAAGAAAGCCGAACCTGGTTAACTGTTCTGTAATAAATAAAAGCTCTGATGCAGCAGAGCTCTTAGAGACTTAATTTAGTCTAATCGCTCCCAAATAATATACTTCAGAAGGCACTTGAAATCTGTATGGACAAACTGTACGTTACATAATTATAGGCAAAACATATCTATATGACAACCTTGCCTTCAACAGCGGTAGCTACACAACGATGCGAGTGCACTTTAACAAGGCAAGTGCAGAAGATCAACGCTGATGATTTTGGCCACAAAAAGTCACGACATACAGAAAGATTTGCAGATGTAGTGTTTGCATAGCATCCAGTAACAAATCAAAATTATGTAATTACTATACTTACGATGATTAGCTTAAACCGGGTGAAATGTTTATAAGAAGCTGAACACAGCGAGGTTTACACGACGTTTTTCCTCATGTGGTGTTTGGCAGTAAAGTACTTAAAAACCACATTATTGTGTGCTTCTTGTTTTTTAGCATTAACTGTTTCTTCGTTATATGTAGTCACGCATTTTGGCTCAAAAGCTATAAGAATTCACTCACTCACTCACTCACTCACTCACTCACTCACTCACTCACTCACTCACTCACTCACTCACTCACTCACTCACTCACTCACTCACTCACTCACTCACTCGATAGATCACATATCTGAAGGTCCGTCTACTTTTCTACAGTAAGACACTCAAAAATATTGCAGTCCGATTCTTTTAAGATCAGTGGGTAAAAATCATTAGTGTTCTTCACTGATGACAGTATTATCCCCAACCATCTCGTCTATCCTCCCTGCTGTGTCACAACCTCTGTTTCGGTCTCCGTCTCTGTGTGTTGTCCGAGCTGTGCAGTCAGGAAGGGGTTGAAGAAGAAGTCAAAACCGAACTGGAGGGCATTCTGAGCCGTACGCCTCCAGTCATGTTCAATCTTGTACTGTCTGCGGCTGGGAAGGCGGGCGTCGCCGCACGACATGCAGTGAATGGCTTTCAGTTCAAACACAGGCCATTTGGAGCCTAAACGCCCCTCCAGTATGGTACTGAACTCCACCAGGCTGCCAGTGTTTAAGTGTAAAAGCACAGACTTGAACTCATTACTAGCCCGCAGTACTATGTCCTTAGTGGCGTCTTCATCCTCGATGATCGTCCCGTTCCTGGTCTTCCTCTCGAGCGGCATGCCCATTGTAACTTCAAACTTGTATCGGTCAAACCGTTTGACGTGGCATTCGTGCTTTGCCAGTTTTTTAAGTTTACACAGGGGATCTTCGGGAGGAGGAGCTGGGGCGGGCAGAGGCTGGGGCTCAGCGGTCGCATTCTTCAAGTCGTCACACAGAGGATATGGCTCACCGTACAGGCACCGCATCCAGTTCCCTACAAATAAAGGCAGCAGGTTGATAACCGACTGCGGCCCGTTCTCAATGTCGGTCACACGGACATATTTGAATCGTCCCGTCCATGTGACACGATGTCCTTCCAGATGAGAGCAGAGAATCTGGGTTTGGGCCATGTTGGACTCCTTCCAGGCCAGAGGGCCGCAGAGGTTGCTGTACTCCGGCCACGTCAGGGTGGAGTTGTACACCTTCATGCCCTCAGACCTGTAGACGTACATCCAGCAGAAGAGCACCACGGCACTGAGCCAAACCAGGATGAGCTTGACAACACTGCTCCGCGACAAAGACCGAAACACCTTGATGGGGTTGAGGCTGAAGCGAGTCCAAAGCCTCAGCACTACCGGCACAAAGCAAACAGTCAGTGTGACCACCATCTTGGTGACCTCCAGGGTGAGAAACCACTGCACTAACTGGATGATGAGCATCGCAGCCATACCCAGTGAAAGTATAGGAAGGGCAAACAGGAAGAGGAAGTAGCCCACACATGTGCGGATAAGTCCTATTGCCGAGGCATTATTAAGGAACACCAAGCAAAGCTCGCACCAGGTGAAGCAAACCAAGTAGGGCACCAAGCACAGATAGGTGCCCTTAAAGCCTCTCAGCTGGGCCATACGGAAGAGGAGATAGACAAGGTGTCCATACAGCAGACATGGCATCCCCAGGTTTAATGCCACAATATCTCCAAGAGGCACAGTGATGAAAGTCTTCCCGAACATTCGGAGGAACCACAGGGACTCCGGGAAGAAATGAGTGAGGGAGCATGCTCCAGAGAGGACCTCTGTGACGAGGGCTTTACGAGCGAAGAGCTGAGCTGAGGCATGAAGGCTCAGGAAGGCAGTAATGGTGAAGAAAAGAGCGACCGCAGCCAGTTCTGAGCAGGGGATCCAGGATTTATCAGCTACAGGGAAGGAGAAAACCACAAAGACCACCGAGAGCAGGAAGTACCTGAGAAAACAAAAAAAAGTAATTGTTCCGCTGCAGAAGCAGTTCAATTCTTCTTTATGGTAATATTAAAGGAAGAAAAGATCAAATTGAAGCTAATCTTTACATTATTAAACTGTAAAACTGGCAACTGAGTGATGTAGACTTACAGATAAGGCTCCAAGTGCGTCCATCCAAAGTTTGTCTCAGCCTGCTCCAGGTCGAGACCAGGTTCAAACTGAGCAAGCAGGTCCGTCAGAGCCCGGAAATTTTCCCACGCTTTGGAATTCTGTAGAAAGAAATGTTTTGTTTTAATAAAACAAAGGTACTACATTATCAGAAATCACTAAATACATCTAGTACATCGTGACAAACCTGAAATACACGCAGTGTGCAGATGATCATGGAGAAGAACGAGAGGTAGAAAACCAGCAGGGGGATGATGAAGATGAAGAACTCGATTGTGAGGTTGGAGATGATAAAGAAGAATATAAGTGCGTTAACGTGGTGGGTGGGGATCAGGGCGCTGAGCCACTGCATGCCTGCTCGTGATGCCCAGTCGATAAGATGTTCTTTTATCTCGAGAAGGGCGTACAGAGGAAACTTCAGCAGCTGGGAAAACAACAAGGAAGACAGAATCAGTACGTCGCAGAGATGGAATCAGACAAACAAAAAATTTTTTTAAATTGAATGACTAAAAAAGTTTTTCTGGTGATGTTGTGGGACTTGAAGGCGATTTAATGTGTTTCTTTGGGAATTTTTTTTTTTTTTTTTTTTTTTTTTTTTTTTTAGAAAGACGGTGGAAAGGCCCAGATCTAGTTAATCAGATGATCCTGAGAAAATCAGTTTAGTTTAGACCTGAACACTTAAAACTAGCTATAAAACTGATGCTTTTTTCCCCCTTTTTGATGAAGCTATTAATTATTATTCATTATCTGGTCCAAAAGAAGCTAAGAATACACCCCCCAAGAAAAAGGAAGAAAAAAAAGAAAAAGAAGTTCACCGGAAGTCTGAAGTCCGAAAAAACATTATCATTTGTGACCGGTTAAAATTTTCACTGCAACTTTTAATGTTAATTTAGTGAGTGTATTTGAATCATTTCTGGCTGTTAAATGAAGGATCATATCAACTGACAACTACACAGGTGAAGCTTTGGCTGCACAGCTGGTCGTGCTTCAGGTGAATTTATGTCAGGTGAACATTCACGTCCTGACTGATGAAGCTTCGCTTGAGCTGTTATTATGTCTAATAAACCAGCTTCCAACTGAATATTAACACATAAAGGAATGGAAAATGATTTAGAAATATAATCAGATGATTGATTTTCTTCCACAAAGGCTAATATTGAAAGAATGAAAACCGAGCAGGACCGAAGCTGATTAAGTTGCAGAATTTGTTTCACTTTTTCACAGATTTGCTAAACTCAAGACAAGCAGAGCGTGAAAAGAAGATGACAAAGGCAGACCACTACCCCCCCAAACCACCTTTTGATGCAGGGGCAGTTCATCTGGATTTTTCACTACTATTTCATCATCGTCATCATCATCATCCCCTCCTGCAGCAGCCATAACTGGTGAGGGTGCAACACCCTGGGCGTACTTCTTGGTCATCTCAACAAAGTCATCAAGACCCACATGGGAACTGGCTGCAAAGAAGTACAGAAGAAACATTATTACTTTTATTTTACTCTGACAGGTCTGTAGGACACTTTGGGCTTGGGGAAATGACAAATTGTGCATGTTTAATCCCATTAGAAGACACATTTCAGACCACACATACCCTCACTGGTGACCATAGTCTCCAGGACTCTCCTCTGTTTCTTAGCAGACCTGTTTAGTGGACCAGGGGATACTGGTGTGTCTGCAGATGGAGGGTAGAAAGTATAATTTAAAAAACGAATGCCTTCAAAATGTAAATGATTTGAAATACAGTATTATTCCTCTCGTACCCGGCTCTGTGTTAACATGTTCAACGTTCTCTAGCATCTCAGAAACGGGCACCGACTTCTTCCTCTCTGGGTTTAACTTCCAATACATGAGCAGAGCTGCCTTCCTCACTCCTCTCTCAAAACGAGTCTCTGTACACAACTTCTTCACCTCCTCAAAGTTTTCCAGTGTGATGCCTGAAGAACAAATGAGGATGAATGCACAGACGAACATTAGCTTAATCAGGCTCCAGTTTCACACTGGTTCCATTCTTCTAAAAGATGTGCATTAAGAGTAGCAGTCATACCTTTCCTGGAGGCCAAACACTGCTGCAGCAGTCTGACCGCATCCTTGCGGCCCTGTTTAGCAGCCTGGACGAGCCAAGTGACCGCTGTGCAGTTGTTCAGTTCTTCATCGCTTTCTTCTGCCAATGCCAGGAAGTAGCGGCCCATCTGTGCAGACACACACAGACTTTTAGACTTGCAACACAAGCATTACTGTGACTTAGTGACCTGTCCGTCCTATCAGCATGTCACTCTAAAATAAAATGTATAATTACTTAGCTCATATGCTCTGTCATCACCATATGGCGACTAAAGTCCACAGTGTCTGCAGTATGATCATTGTCACTAACCTTAGTCTGTGCTTTGGCATCACCTGACTTTGCTCTCTCCTCCAAATCCTCAAAACTGACCTCCTCCTCTGGCTCCTCTGAAACAGAAAATACATTTTCAAAATCCATCCAGTAGATTTTAGGGCTCTTTAACTTTTTCCCCCTTGGATACCTACTAAGGTAACCCTTGTTTTTCTCTTTTTATAAATCATTGGTTTCTGTGGTATTTCAGGCCCGCTTCCAGAGCACTGGGTGTGCATCAGAGGTCAGTTAGGGTGACATGTGCTTATACAGCTTACTGGGGCTAGCCTTGGAAAAACCAAGAACCTATTCAGTTTTAAATATCTTTATTAGCAAGCATATACAATACAAGTTAGAACTGTTACGCTGAAATTAATGCTTCAGTTTTTAACCAGATAGTTAGTTTTGTAATTCCAAATAGAAAGCTCTGGAAGCTGGCCTGATAATGACAGAAACTAAGGGTTACCCCCTACTAGGTGTCCAAGGGGCAAAGAGTTAATTGAGACCTTTGGTACCATTGTTTCAGAGTCAATGGGTGATTTGAATAAGGTTTTACTTAGATGATTTAAATAAGACCTATGACAGCTGGGATAGGCTCCAGCGCCCCCCGCGACCCTGGAAAGGATAAGCGGAAGCGAATGGATGGATGGATGGATTTAAATAAGATGTGTATTTAACACGAGCTTTAAACATTTTCAGATGTGTTGTTTTACCATATAATATACATACAAATATCTCATTTGTGAATTTTGAAGGTCTTACATGTCAGATTTAATGACATTTCAATGGAGCCTATCCCAACTGTAACAGAGTGCTAGTCCATTTACAGGGCTAACACAGAGAGACAGAAAGCTAACCAGTCATGCTCACCTTCACGCCAACTGAAGCCTAATACTAGCCCTTTACTTTTGGCAGCAGCAGTTATGATTGAACCACCACTGAAGTTCTGTTAGTTGTGTTAATAATGCTGAGCAAAACATGCCAGTGTCTTTAACACGACTTCAGTGGTTTTATTTTCATAAAGCTTTTTTTTTTCTTAACTCAAAATCCTATAGAAAAATGCCATTTGTCCAGGGAACCGAAGTGACACCAACTTCCAGCTTGTCTTACAAAAGCCTCCCTGCTGCACTCTATGTGATCATTTCAGGGACACAGCTTTCAAAGTGAGCAGCTGCCCCACACAGGGTGCTGTTTAAACCTTCTGTTAGAGAGCAACAGCCAATCAGAGGATGGTGGCCTTAAAGGTAAGAGAGATAAAATAATTTGGTTCAGACAGTGGATGAACGACGTTGTATAAGAAAAATATGAATTACATTGAACTCTAATTCATGCAGAGCTAACCAAGAAAAGTCCAAGAATAAACATATGGAGCTTGATATTATGTCCACTAAAAAAAAAAAAAAAAAAAAAAAAAAAAAAAAAAGCAGCTCTTTAATATATTAGGTTTGCTTCAGGTTTTTCGAAGGAGTAACTACTCCTTATTACTCTACATTTGTTTTTAAATACTCTGCAGATGTTCCCAACAAACAAAAATAGAAACAAGAGACCAGCTCAGTGTGGCAATCTGTGACATCAGTGATCCCAGAGCATGAACATGAGTCAGATCCTTCCAGAAACAGCTTTGGCCTTGACAAGACCTGACAATACCACAGAGCCCTCTTGGTTTAATTATCATCTTCCTTTGGCTAATGATTTCTGCTACTCTTAAATCCCAGTTCTCCAAAGGAACAGGATCTCACACTGAAAATGTGTTTGCTTCCCGTAAAGTAAGAGGTCATGTTTGTTCTGTTTAAAACAAACAGCAGGAAAAACAGATGTGGAAACACTTTTCCGAGATTCACAATGCTCATGCGGGCTGTAAGTGATACTGGTGAGTGAAGGTGTGGTCTGCCTGTGCCTGCGGGTCTCAAGAAGCAGAAGAAAATGTAAAGCATCCAGTAACTTACGCTGGTAAAGCCACGTACACTTTAACCATCTGCCTGAGCCCTAAAATAACTGTTTATCTAGCACAGCAAACAGCTGCTGCTCGTTCTCCTGGTGTGCAAACACTTCCATAGTGGTGCAGTCCATCTCCCTGTTTTACTTTCAGTACATTCAGAACTTTAAGATACTTAATTATATTATTTTAGACAGCTAAAGAAACTGGAAAGTGTTTACTTAATGAAATGACTGAGCAGGTAAATTTGACAATACACCAGTTAGGCTAAATATATAAATCACTGCAAAGGCCTTAAAAAGATAAAAAGTGCTATTCCCCTTCAACCAAAAGATGTCCTACTTGCATACTGTATTTGTTTAGTTTGAAAAACACATGTGAAACCATTTCTTCTCTTCAGGTCAGCAAAAAGGGAGAGGCTGCTTTACATGCTGAGGTAAATGTCTGTGGTCATGGAAACACTGCACTGCGCGCACACACAGTAACCTGGGAGTGTTGGCAGCACTGATTCCTGAAGAAGTGCAAAGTGAAGGTCGAAGGTCAGTTTTGATTCTCACCTTGCTCTGGTGTGGGAGGAGTCTGTGGAACTGTGGCAGCACCTCCAGCAGCTGATGATCCGGTCATGGGATTCCCCGTAGACGCGGCGTTTAGCTGAGATCTGCCCCCCTGGGAGAGGCTCCTGATTGGTTGCCGAAGAGGCGACGTTGTCGGTGTGGAAAGGGAGGAAGAGCGGTAAAGAAGATTTGGAGAAGTCCGAGGGGAGGCAGTGGAGGGAGAAGATGAGGGTGTGGCTGGAGGTGTTGGCATTGTGAGTTTTGGATTTGGCCAGTTTGAATTTGTCGTAGTTGAGTTAACAGATGAGCTGAGAGAGGAAGGTCCGGGTCTCAGGGTGGTAGGAGACGAAGGGTCCAGTTTGGAAGCGGATGAACTGGCAGTTAGCGAAGGATCCATGGCTGAAATTAAACCAAAATTTTAAATCAATTAGGAATGTTTTCGGGAACAAACACAATCCCAGTGATTTCTGAAAGATTACAAACAAAACATTACTGTGGTGATACTAGTAATGCTGCAGTGTGTGAAAAACAGCAATACATATACAGTATGAAGCACGTTCAAGGACAAGCAGCTAACAGAGTGCACCTGTCGCAAAGTAACAGATGTTTTGAAAGGTTGTGTTCCCTCATCATCACATGAGTTTTCTCCAAAGTGAGATTGTACTGGGGGGAAAAAAACAATCAAACAACCAGTCACAGCGGATGGCTGTCTTCCTTGAGCCTGGTTTTTGCCACTGTCACCAAGTGCTTACTCATAGGGGGTCATGTGATTGTTGTGGTTTCTTCCTATTTTCAATATTCTAGTGTCTTTACAATATAATATAAAGTGTCTTGGTGTGACTGTTGTTGTGAATTAGTGCTATATAAATAAAAATGAATTGAATGCAGTACGTGCCAAATATTCATGAGGAATTTTTAATTAGATTTTTAGTGTGTGTTTAGTTTTTCAAGTGTGGAGGGGTGTGCTTGATCTCCCAAAGTGTTTAGGAAGGTGGTATGTCAACCACATGAATACCACAACCAAAACTTCTCAGCAAGTTATAACAATACTTTCAATTTTCTTCAGTTAACCTCTCATAGGTTTTAACATTGTGCACTGGTGTAAAATATGTCATTTGATTACTACAAAAGAAAAGCTGCTTTCATACTACAGATGAAACCAACAGATCTCAGCCACATAGCTCAGACTCAGGCGGATTTCCAAAACAAATGTAATTTTTTTTTTTTTTTTAAATCTGTGTTATCTTAGAAAGTTCCTTTCCTTTTACTAATTAAGGCCAAATAATCCCAGACACAACTTTGTTCAGATGTGTGCTACGAGGTCTATAGTCTATTTTAGATATTAT
Organism: Oreochromis aureus; assembly: GCF_013358895.1. Taxonomy (NCBI): domain Eukaryota; kingdom Metazoa; phylum Chordata; class Actinopteri; order Cichliformes; family Cichlidae; genus Oreochromis; species Oreochromis aureus. The sequence continues at coordinate 13,419,525 of NC_052943.1, read as the reverse complement.
TAACCGAGCCCTTGGTAGCTATATTGAGAAGATGACATCCTTAAAGTGCAATGACTGCAAATCAAGTGTCCTGGTGCCCCTCTTGGATAAGCAGGACAGGGCTCCGGTGACAATAACTTTGCCGATAAAGGGGACTTCCAAACTAAATTTAGCACTCTTAATAAAAGTTAGGGGCAAAAAGGAACGCTATATACACACACAATGGCATTTCTATATATAGGGCTACTGCATTTGATATTAAAAAGACAGCAGCAATTGGATGTGGCAGGAGGCGTTAGCTGAAATAACCGGTGCTTTAGGAGCTAACGCTAACGAGCGCTGACATTCAACACTTCTAATATCGGCTTACCTTTCCCGTGACAACACCAGTTTAATGAAACCCTCCAGATTAAATTGTTTCTGGGAATATCTCGGTTTGTTCACTATTTAGAGCCCCAACTCATTCTTCCATCTCCCCTGAAATCCCCACGTCCTCTGGTTTTTGTGGTCAAACTCCAAACACACACGACGCGCCGGAAAGTCTGTCAGCTGCTCCACTCCACGTCCACGCCCACTTTTCATTCTGCGCACTGTGATTGGAAAGCGCCGAAAGCTCGTTTTTATTGATTAGGATTTGATTGGCTGCAGTGGCAGGAAGTTCAAATAACCCTAAAGTCAAGAGAAATCAACTGTCGAACGACTAATAAATCGAGAACATTTGTTAGAATTCATTTAGCATGAGGACAGACAAAAATGAGTTCAACGGAGTACGTCTAACAACGAGTTACTATTTTGGAGCTCGAGGATCCTTTAAATTCTCCTATTTGTTTTTATGAGTCGTTCATCGATGTATATTTTTTATGCTCGCAAAAACGTAATATTGATTTTGTACCAGCAGATGGCAGCACAGAACTAAACTAAAGTTAGCTATGGTCATAATTAAATGTATAGGTTTTGATAACTGAAGTGGATTTGTTTTGTAGAAAAATTATTAGAAAAGAAATGTGCTTTTCTTTAGTATTTATTTAAATACTTTTACTCTAACTAGAAGCATAATTCTTCCCCTGCTCTTTCTCCATATAGCAAAGATTAAATCCTTTGTTTATTATGTATCACTATTATGATATGATAAAGAATGATGCTGTAATGAGGGAAAGATGCAATACTAGGAATGCCAAATAGATTGTGAAATTTACAAAAATAGTGTAATTTACTGTAAGTCAAATTTAAGAAATACCAGTGTAAGGTGTTACGCCAAACAATTAAGCAATCAGGTTTTGTCCCACAAGCATGTGTAATCATTTGATCCAGACTCCACAGATTAAGATCCACACATAGAGTGCAGACAAGCTATTTACAAGGTAACAAAATAGATTTTTTAAAAAGTGTGACAGCATGCCACTAAATATATGAATGGAATGGAATAAACATCTTGCAGGTTTCATTCTGTGAAAATAACGTGTTGATTGAGATCAGACTATAAGATCTGCAAGAGTCTCAGTAACAGACAAGAAAAGGAAAACATTCAGTTCAGACTATGCTCGGAGGAAGGGCACTTAGTGAAAAAAAAGGAAGGAAGGAGTGCAGACAATTAAAGGAGTTTAAAGACATTGGGACTCGGGGGGGAAAGAATGAGATTAAAGTTCAAGTGTAGAAAGTTCAAGAGTAGATAGCACACTGTGGGAAAAGATGGAAATGAGGGCAGTAATTGCTTAACTGCAGTTGCACTAAAGCAGTTATGTAAATGGTTCTCGATTAGTAGATTAACACAATCCAGTTGAGAGGATAAGCAGGACCCTTACAGTGCTTTTGGTCTCTCACATGCACACCTGCAATCTGCATACATCAGGAAATCTGTCTTTTAAATGGGCTTAGACACACATGCACTCAGAGATGTGTCTCTCCTAAACTAAGCAAATCAGCTCTGGATAGTTATTTGTATTATTTAGCTTGTTATGAGTCCAGATCTTTTGATCTCTTATGCAAATCCCCTTTGCAGATTTGTCAGGACTGCACTGCCCGTGCCTGAGACGGTCACAGTCAACAGTTGTGGGTTTTTAAAATGTGGTAATTACTGAGGTAATTGAACACTGAAACAGGCTGTTCTTAATAACTCCAGTCTGCTTGCTTTCTCTCTCACTCTCAGTGTATACCCTCCAGGAAGTAATGACTCAAAAACTCAAGCAATGGAGACTCCCCATTATGTTTTCTGTCTGGTAAACTTTCTCATGCAGCTGCTGTGATTGGAAACGGTTACATGACACAACATGGCACTTAGAGATTTTGTCCAGGATGCACTTGAATCGCCTCCTCTGTGTCTAGGTAACAGGTCTCTGTATGTAAAATAGAGGCTTCGCCCACGGACTCCCCCTGTAAACCCAATGACTCTCACAGGAAGAGAGATCTGAGGAGAAGGAGGAGTAGGAGTAGGAGATGAGGTATGGTCAGTAACCATAGCAACCAGAAGGGTTATATGAGAACGGACACTGACTGGAGTGAAGGTGAGTATTTCTAACTCAAATGCAGCCCAGTCACTGTTTTGACCTTTGAAGTTGCTCTCTGTGGAGAAATGGGCCGCTGTACTTGGTGCACTGCATCCAGCTGATACTTTGGTCAAATACAAGACCCAAGGTACATTTTTGTAAAGCACATAGTCTTCACGTAGCATTTGTTGATAAGGAATATATAAACAACATCACAGGCAAGCAACATGTTGTCCTGCAATCCGCTTCACGTTGAGGATTAAAAGTAAGTAATCCAACTCTCATACAGGGCCACTGTCTAAATATCTTGAAACACGAACCAGTTGGATTAATATAACTCCAAAAAGTCTCAACGTGCTTAAATCACTGGAAATTCCAACAGGCTTTTTAAATACGGAAAACTCAACTCCTTCCCATGGGTTAATTTTCAGCTTCAGGCAGAACTCACATATTGATCTGCCAATTTTGAGCCTTGAGAGAAACAAGGGTGGAGGAAAACACAGCACTTACACAATGACAGCAGAAATAATTGCATGGAAACAAGTTTTAGTTGTAACTGTTTAGATCTTGGCTGTTGATCTTGATATTATGTGCTTTGTCTCAATAGATAAAAACGCCACCATACTGGTGTAGAATTTAGTGTAATTTTAGATGCAGTAATTCACAGTGCATAGCATAAATACAAGCTCTAAAGTAAGATTTCTATCTTAATGTCAGAGGTTCAATTTACAAACTGAAAAGTTGTGCAACACATTGTTTAAACTTTTTTCCACCCCAAAAACAATAACAACACAATAACTGCTGTGGCTGACTCACACTCCCCGTAATGTGGCTATAATGGCGCACTGTATTTGTTGAGCTTTTAAATACTAGGGCTTTCTAGTGGAACATCTGAGTGCTTTTGAAAGCAGTTTTTCCATTAAACATATCGTATTTTGGCTAGATGGTCAACGAGAAAAATCTCCTTTACTTTCTTTGAAAGTGCTTTAGCAGGTCAAACGCCTTAAAGACCGATGAAGTCATTCATTCATATTCTGAATGAAGGTTTTGGAAATAGACATGGAACATCAGGCTCTGATTTTTAGTGACTAACAGCAGTGAGTCATGCCTGGGACTCCTAATTACCTTCATATGAAAGTGTTACGTCAGCACGAGCACTGGAGACTCGAGTTTACATTGTGTTAAATAGGTCAGTTTAGTGGATGGCTGCAGACATGGACTAAAAGGTGAATGTTTCACCAGTCATGTGACTGCGTGTGTGTTTCCATTAAATCCTGCATAACCAACTAAGTAGTTTGATATATTCCTCATCAGATTCTTAGGGCTCCCCTGAATACTAAGAGCCATCTCTAAAAGTTTAATCTGCACACAGTCATGAATATGTTAAGCTTATTATGGACAGCTCTCAGGGATATGCCGAGAACCTAAAATGATTATGTTAAGTTAATAAAAGCAGTGACTCCCCACTTTACAATGTTTCTCATAACCAGACAAAAGAAATGTAAATAAGCTGATTTAACATTTAGTTAGTTAAGAGGAAACCTTTACATTTGTGGCAGTACAGTTTTTCTTCTAGTCAAGGCACAAGACCAGCTTACAGTGTGTTTTTAACCTTAATCTACCATCACTTTAACACTTTAATTATCACCAATTATATCACCCGAATATAATAACACCTCAAATCGGGCCTTTATCTGAGGATGAGAACTCACAAGACCTAATCACAAGGTTAGAGTGACGTCAAAAGGAAAAGTTTCCTTTATCCTGTTTCTTTGAACTCTACTCCTGTTGTTTTTTCAGAGTGGGCACTGTACAAAAACAGACTAAAAAAATATAATGCTGGCTAAAAAAAAAAAAATAAGTACCTCAGGCAAATCAATTCACAGAAACAATCATTACAGATCTCTCACATGCATTTGCACCGTCAGACAATGCTTCACCGAAATAAAACCAAACACACAATTATTTTAATATTTTTCGTTGCTGTTTTTTTTATTTTAATCACTCCATCTGCGTGTCTGCTGGCCTGAGCAGGAGCATGACAGGAGTGCACCCTAATACCCCAAACTCACCCTATCTGCTTTGCCTGCATTATCTCACTCTAAAATGTCCTGTACATGCAAATATGATCCGTGACAGCTCTGAATAGGTCACGACACAGGCAAAGACTAATGTACACAATTAAAACTCCTTATGGACTGTGTGTTTTGCCTCTTCCACTTCCTGTGCCTTGAAATAATGGGCCGCATATGTTGCTGCCACAGAAAACTGTGAGCATGCATGTATGTGGCCCCGCTGGTGAATGGCAGACAGGCAGGCACAGTGTGGAGAGGCAGAGACAGGCAGCTGTGCGTAAGTAATGCAGTCTCTAGAAACTGGGTCACACTCACGCCACTGTCATAATATCAGAGTATTTCACCTACTTTTGTGATCTGACAAGTCATATTGTCCTAGAATTAAAAAAAAATATACCCACACACACATGTATTTACTTCATTTAGAGCATCACAGTAACACTATTGAACACACTGAGGTTGTATGATAAGGTTATTTAGTTCATACAATGAAGCACGGTAAGAAGCACAGTAGGTTTTAAATGAAATATACTGAAAATTATCAACACCATCAAATTTATAATTAAAAATTAACACATAATACAAAACAAGCACAAAGGATGATTCAGAAGCATCAATAAAACGCTTAAATTGATTGTAAAAGGATTTTTGGGCTCATAAGGTGAAATGATGAAAGGATATTAATCAGAAACAGTGTGTTAAAAAGTAAGAAAATAAACTTGGAAACACATAAGAAGACAGTGATACTCAACTTTGGCCTTATAAAGATGTAAAGGATAATGAGTCTGAAAATAATATTCATTTTTCTATTTTTTAAGTGTATTCCTTATTATCTGGCGTAATGTCCCAATAAGCAAATATTTGAAATGAATTCATTCTGATAACTAATGAAGGGAAAATATCACACACACTCCTGTTGAAAGCTCTTGATAATCCTGTCGTTCACAATACAAAACAAAAACACAGGCTCCAAGTAAAAACTTTGATATTTGTCTTTGCAGAACTTCAATTTACAAATTAAAAAGTAGAAATTAAATTAAGCCTCTGGCTCAACCATTAATGCGATACTATAACTTTGCTAACATGATGAAATGTTAAAGAAATGCACGTTGAGTCTGTGTGTGGTATTAAGCTCAGATGTTTGGGCTGTGCAATGGAAACTTTGAATAGAGTCACGTCAGTAAGTCAAGATGTGACTGAAGAGTGGACTGTTTTCTTTTTATAAATCCACAACTCATGAGGCCGTCATCCACTTTAGATGGATTTTTGGGTTTTCGTTGAGCTTAACAAAGCATTCTTTCTTTAAAAAAAAATTTAAAAACCTCAAATAGATCTTTTTTCCCCTCCCACTGCATTCACACAGTCCCCATTTACCAGCAACCACTTTAATATTTAACACTTGGAACCAACTCTTGAGCTCTATCTCCCTAATTTGTCATGAAATACCAAAGAAACAGGCAACCCATTGTTGTAAAAATGTCTGTTGGTCAATGGTTCTCATCAATTGTGCTTTTGAGCCGGTGAAATGGGAAAAAATGTCAGTACTGGCAGCTTAAGTATTTGTTTTTGTTAAGGCTCTAATTAAAGGTTAAAAAACATCTTGATTACTTGATTTCAAACACTAGTGCTATGAAAATTATCCATGTTTGTATTTTCATTAAACACCTGGTCAAATCATAAGAAATAGTGAAAAAATAATCTTTATCTGAAAAGCTTTAATAACTCAATCAAGTGCAAATTTTATTTATATATATTTATATATATCAGTAAAATAATAGGGGACTCTACAAAGAGGTCAGATAAAGACTAAATTCAAGTTGTAATGACAACACAGGGTAATTATGTAACAGACTAACTGCTCAAACTGACCAAAATCTTACCAAACAGAGAGCAAAGGGGAACTTTGGTGCAGGCTGATCAGACCAACTTTGAAACAGAGGAGAAACAAACATTAATAATCTATCGCGCTTCAATGAAACAAAACAAAACCGAGAAATATTTCAATAGTTACCTTAACTGAACGGTAATACAATAAAGGAAATCAATTCGCTAACTCAACAATCAAATATAAATAATAATATTTTTTAAGTAATTAATTCAGGTCACCCCCCCACCCCACCCCCAAAGATGCATCACTTAGCACATTCCAATTAAACCTTCCTGTATTTAGAAGTGCTGGTTGCGCATGTGGCTGGATCTCACGTGCTACGTGGACCGGCCCACAAGTGATTTAGCAGAGCGAGATGTTTTAAACGTGGTTAATGTGCTTTAGATAAATGTGAAATGAACATGAGTACATAAAATCAAAGGTTAGGCGTTGCCATTAATGTGTTGAGTGTGGTAATTGCGGTTGTTATAAGATCACAGACCTTATAGCTGAACCACATCTTGTTCAAAAAGTGCAGGAGTCATCTTATTATTTCTTGGAGCATACAGGCACGTAAATTATCGTGATTCCGGGGGGAGTAGCATTAAAAAAATCACAGAGTATTATTTGGAAGTGATAGGGAACAGATATCTTTCTTGAGAAGGACCTTTTCAAAACCAGTTATGCAAAGATAGGGGCTTGTTTCAGCACGATGCATTGCTATGGTAAATAGAGAATATGTTTGGTAAATACTTGTGTTTGTAAATCAGTTCCCAGGATTAAAGCGCACGAGTCACATCCGTCTTATAAAGACAAAGTAGAGCCAGTTTGTACAGGACATTGCACGTTCCCGCACACCACCCTGCGGTCGTACGTCTGGCCCCTGAACACCGGCTGCGCATGGACGTACAAGTCCACGCAATTACCGCGCGCGGTGTCATTCTTGAACACGCAGTCAGGTGTCGCGCTACTATCACGCTACCGGCGGCGACCCCCCGCCCCCCCACACATACGTTCACGGCATTGGAATCGTTTCATTTATTTAATAATTTAGTCATGTGGATGAAATGCACAGGAGCGGATGACGTAGCGCGCGCGTTCTAACGTGTGTGTATGTGTGTGTGGGCGTGGAGGAAAATGTCAACGTGCAGCGCAAGAGGAGGAGAAGGCTGGAGCTGATGAGGGTCATGTTATTACGAAGCTTCAGCCTTCGCGTTAGCCGCTCTAAAATATCTGATATCCGGGGAGGAAAGTTGTAAAGGGGTCGGCTGTCGGCAGTTAGCGGAGCCCGGGGTGTTGAGGAGGCGGGAGAGGTGAGTTCAGTGAGCCCTCCACAGCGAAGCGAAGCCCAGCCTCCCTTCCTGCATGTGAAGCAGATTGGGCAGAGACGTTCACAAGCCTCAGGCCACTTGTGACCGCCGTTGACCTCCTATTTCAGGTGAGTTTGTTCTCTTTGCAAAGCCGGGGAACTTCTAGCGTGTGGTTTGTTAACTGACAGACGGCTAGCTGCTGTGACACATCCGCTAACGGTGTAGCAGTAACGGATAGAGAGGCACCGTCTGGACCTCATCATTTCTGGCTTTCGATGTGAGTTCAGCCTGCCGACAGTAACTGCCAAGCTTCTTGTGGAGATGTGAATATTGTGTTTGTGGTTGAATGCTGAACCGATATGACACAGCTGTCCCACTCTACCAGCTAGCCAAAGAGGAAACGTGAACCTCGATGATAACGGGCGATTAACATTCAACTGTTTTTGCTGCCCCCCCTTCATATCATCAGAGCTGTTACATTATCTTCCCGGAACAAGAGAGGCCTCTGGGGAAATATTTAGACCAGATTAGTTTGTGGTCACACCAGCACAAGAGCACCGTGGCCGTGTTTGCTGAAAAAACATCAACACATGACACGGTGCAGCTCTGAGTGCAAGGACAGCCGTCCTGGCCGGAGGAGGATGATGCTGCTGCTGCTGCAGCAGCAGCCTCTCGCCGTGGGGTGTGGTTGGCTAGCCGGACAAACAGGTTTTCAGCAGTGTAAAAACCCTCCCACCGGGCGGTAGTCTACCCTTTAATCTCCTATTTGACAGCTCATTAGAGGGCCGGCGACATCGCATTAGACCATCATCTCCGGCATATTCCTCTGCCCAGGCAGCCCACTACCATGCATGTTGTGTTTCTAAGGCTCTGTCTGTCATAACAGTTTTGCTGCTGCTGCTGTAGCAGGCGGCTCCAGGGGCTCGTAAATTTGCCAGTGGACACCCAGCATGTGTTGCACACTCACTTGTGTTTGATCAAAAGCAGGGATCCACATTGTGATGCCTCCCTTATGAGCTGGTTAACTGAGCCCAAAAAAGTGGAATTAAGTATCATCATATTGCAAAATACAGATCTGTCTACTGATATTTTGGTCTGCTCTGTTAAATATAGCAATTACATTTCCTGGGACCCCAATGTACGTCACTGTTTCCCCCTCTCTTTCCTTCCCTTTCCATAACTTAATTTGTACACTAATACTTCATTCATAATCCTATTGCTTTCTCCATATCTCTGCCTTCCTCAGTGTAATGTGCTGAGTGACAGCCTGCTACCAGAATAATCCCAGTGCTCTGTTATTCTCATGTGTATAACGCTCTCTTTCCTTATCTGCTGCACTTTCCTCATTCTTATTGTGTTGCAATGCCGGTCTGGAGTGGGATGAGGGTATCACTGGTAAAGCGCAACCATGCATGCAAAAGCATACATACTCATAGAGGTACACAGAGAGGCTGAAAGCTTTCAGCAATGAATAATTACGACTATTTTAACACATTAATAGACACCAAAGACCAGAGCCTGTGCAATAAACCAGCAGTGCAATGTATGTGTATGTGACACAGTGAGAGAGAGACTATTGTTTGTGTGTTTGGGTTGACTAGTCATTGGGGTCAGTAACTTGTAGTCATTCTCCTGGCATAGTAGTTTTTAGGTCATATGCTCCACTAGTGTTGCTCTTGGCTGGGTTACTCGGCCTCTCGATGGGATCTTTACAGTGTATCTTAAGTGAATCTCTAGACAGCAGAGGGTGTGTGTGTGTGTGCAGACTGTGGAGGGGTGTCTGGATCATGGCCAGCCTTGTTCTGACAGTCTACACTCTGCTGATGACTGCAGTGAGGAGGCTTGTTTCTGTGTGTGTGTCTGTGTATAGGCCTAGGTGTTGTAACCAATATGCAGTGTAAATAAGATCCAGTGTATTAGCCTGTCCACACCCTCAATGTTGATTTTGTTTTAAACTTGGAAAGAGGAACAAGGAGTCAGTGTTTGAGCTCCTATTTGCTTATGTATTTATTGGGCCTTTATGTTGCTGTAAAGTGTAGTTAATGTTTAAGCCTCGGTAAGCATGTGTGATCTGTCTGGCTTTGAGAAGATTCATCTGTTAGTGTGTAATAAGCTTGTGTCCACTCAGAATGTCTGTTCAAGTAAAAAAGTGAACTATTAAAGTGCATTACTGTTACACATTCATGCATACAGCACTTCACTATAAGTGCTTTTTATCTGCCAAATGCACACTGACACTAGAAAGGATGAATTGGGAGCAAATTGGGGTTTCGTATCTTGGCGAAGGACACTTTGACACCTGGGGTTGAGATTGAACCACTGATATTATGATTGGCTCCCGAGCTGTAATTGCAGCAAATTCAAAGATTAATACAAAACTTTTGTTAGAGCGACAGTTGTGAAGTCATTAGTATGTTAAAACAATTGTATAAGTCTGCAACCTTAGTTTTTCATATGGCAGTTGAGAACAGCTTTATTGCACTAAGTACTTTCCGCTCCTCTCTTATTTCCCCTGGGGTCGCCACAGCGGATGGAGCCACATGTTTGATTTGGCACAGATTTTACACCTGACACAACCTGGCTGAGTTTATGTCTCGCCTAGATCTCAGACCAAAGCAGTCTTACATGTGTTAACCACTGCACCATGGAATCAAAACACTTCTTTTAAACCTTTGGTTCTCAAACTTTTTTACCTCAGAAGTTGAAAAGAGTTAAGGCCATGGATGGTATAAAACATGGGCGTAGCTTCCGGCTGGAAAAAAAAATGATGCTATTGCGGAAGTGCTTCAAACCTGCATTCTACCTGAAGGCCACCAGATGGCGTTAGCTGGGGTTGCAAAAAGAACTTCTTGTTGTATACAAGTCTATGGGAAAGCTAAAGAATCAGTTACTCATTTGGGGTCATTTTTAATTAAAAATTATGTCTGTTTGTAAATCTTGCTCATACTGTTTGAAAAAAGAGCATTAACCATGGTTCATTGGCTGATGACGTGCTGACCAGTCAACGAGTGAGCAGGTTTCAGTCAGAACTGCTCCCTCTCATCCATTTTTTTTTAAAAAGCCAAGATGGCAACAATGAAAACTCTGCCACTCTGAATTCAACAGTTCATTCCATATTTTTTTCCTGTAATCATCCTCACCTTACCTGGAGTGGCTCCATATCCCACCAGGGGGGCCCACCCCACAGTTTGAGAACCACTGCTTTAAATGGATGGGTTAATTCAAATGTACCTCTAACGAAGTCACAAAGAGCTATAAAGCACATAATTAGAGAGAAAACCGCAAAGTTTTGGCATGTCACTATGAGTCCCTATTTGAACTTTTCACCTGAAGGATGAGCATTTGAGCTTATTCCCACATAAACAGAATGATCTGTAGATATTTATGTGTATGTGACCAGCTTGAGTTTAGGACCTCCAAATGGACCATATCTTTTTCTTCATATGAGGTTTTGCTGTCCTACAGTATAATATAGTAAAAAAAAAGGTTTTCAGGAGTTGAGCTTTTGACTTTGGAATAGGGTTACTAGGATTTCTCACTATTTTCTGGTGTTTCTTATTTTCTGATTGAAGCAAAACAACTAATCAGTTTTGATGAAACTAATTATAGCCCTAACAGCAACAGTGTATAACTATGTGATGATATAAAGTGGAAAAACACTGCGCTTTAATTATTCTGTGTTATTAAGGTGTGCTTTAAGATCATCATGTTTATTGCCAAGTTTTTTTTTAGATGACTTTTATTTTTTAAGCAAGGATTTAATTTTTCAATCAAAAACATTATCCACTCCCTATGACTGCATTTATATAGAAGTTTTCACTGACTCACTACGGATACTGAGACAGAGTTTTAATTTTATTAGTTTTTATTTTATTATCTTTCAATCGAAAACATTTCCTCATTTGGAATTTTTTTCTTTTTTCAGTTACAGTATAGTGATTTAGCCCAGGATGATGATCTCAGAGCTACATTCACTGCACTTAAAAAGGCCTTGAAGTTTTTCGTTGATTTATTGTTCAGTTTATATAACTTGTTGCAAAATATGACTTATGATTGAAGTCATGAGTCATAGTGACATTTTTATTCAGAATGAATGTGGGTTTATATCAGCTAAATATAGATGTTGAAGACAAATCTGTTAATTTTGTCTGGTGAATTCTCTTGTTGAAGGGTTTTGCTTCCTTTTCCATCACAGTGTAAGCTACACTAACAGTTTACACTTAGAGTGGACGAGGTAATTTAAGGTCTAGGATCTTTGCTGGTTTTTGTTTGCTCCTGTGAACATTAAAGGTGGTTCTTAGCTTCTCGTGCCCCTATAAAATGTTCCAGTTTCCCATATAACATTCCTGGCTTTCAATGATCTATAAAACTTTGAGATTTAGCGCCTGGCTGCCAGCTTGGGAACATGATGTGGCTCCAGAAGGCTTTGTGGGAACTGTGGGTGGCAGATGTCTTGTAGTTGCTGCACACATATTTTAGACTCAGGTGAAATCTTGGCTTAGTATTTGTAAGATACATACTCAACTTATTAGGTACACTTTATGGTTTATTATTCCATCAACCATGTTCATTAGACCTTTGGAAATTTTGAGCAGAGATGCCTGTTCTTTTTTCCTGCATTTCCTGAGTCATTTGAGTCACAGAAATAATATAAAACACCATATCTGTGGTCACAGACTTTTAGTTATTCCATGTGTGGGTAATTCTTTACTATTTAAAAGTACACTCAGTGTCCCCACTCTACACTCACAGACACTTTTTTAAGGAACACCTGTTCAATGCAAACATCAAATACCATGATTGTTGGTGTCAGACAGGCTGGTCTGAGTATTTCAGAAACTGCTAATCTACTGGGATTTTCCCAGACAGCGTTTACAAAGAATGGCCCAGAAAATATCCAGTGAGCAGTAGTTCTCTGGGCGAAAATGGGTTGTTATTGTCAAATGTCAGAGGAGAATAGTCAGACTGCTTTAAAGCTGATAGCTGATAGAAGTCAATTAACTCCTTGTTAAAACCAAGGTATGATAAAGAACATCTCTGAACGCAGAACACATTGAATTTTGAAGCATATGTACTACAAAAGAAGAAGACCAAACCATGTAGCCTTTACGTAATTTCCTCTGGGATTGGCTGGTGTTCCTTAAGATCAAGAGGTTACAGTTTTCACTGGTTCACCAAAGGTGGACATTAGAAGATTAGAAAAACATTGCCTGTTCTCATGAACTTGATTTCTGCTGCAACATTCAGGTTACTGTAAACAACATGAAAGCATGACTCTGTCGTCCCTTGTATGAAAGATTCAACGATGGTTGTATAATGGTGTGAGGGATATTTTCTTGGCACACTTTGGGCCCCTTACTACCAGCTGAGTAGTGTTTTAATCCAACAGGCTACCTGAATATTGTTGTTGACCATGTCGATCGCTTTATGACCACAGTGTACCCATCTTCTGATGGCTTCCTCCAGCATAACAACATGACGGCACACTAAAAACACGCCATGTCACAAACCTCTAATCAAACATTATCATGTTTCTAGAACAGTGAGTTCACTGTACTCATATGGCCTCTGCAGTCACCAGATTTCAATCTAATACGGCACCTTTGGGATGTCCTGGAATGTGAGATTCACATCATGGATGTTTAGCTACCAAATCTACAGCAACTGTGTGATCTATCATGCCAATATGGACCAGATTCTCTGAGGAATGTTTCTGTTGAATGCTTGTTGAATCTATACCACAAAAAATTAATGCATTTCTGAAGCCAAAAGGGGTACAGTGCAGTACTAGAAAAATTTACCTAATAAAGCGGCACATAAGTAGATCTGTGTTTTCTGCTGCTATGACGTTACGCAATCTCATCCCATCATTGATCGAGGCAAAGAAATCTCTGATCTCACTTTATGTCGTGTGCTTCTTCCTCTGTAGTATTTTTGACAAGCAACAAACCCTAGGCTTCCTGTTTGCACTAACTCAGTGTACACGAACAATCAAGTGTTATATGTGCTTATGGGTCTATCTGTGCTTCCTTAGAATAAGAAGAAAAAAACAGTGAAACCGTATGTCATGCCTCTCAGCCATTTCAGCTGTGGCACACCTGGTTTTTGATAACAACACTGACATGCATAAACATGCTGAAAACAGTAGAAAGTGTGCTGAAGCCATTTATTGTTGTTTGCACATAAACTGCACATAAATTATATGTGCATGTTTCCACCTCACTTGCCTGTGTGTCAGTTGTCTGTTGCGCTACTGCAAATAAATACACGTTTGTTACTATTGTGAATGGGGTGGAGGACTTTTGGTGGCTGTGTGAATATGTGTCAGTTGTATCTGTCCCTAATTGTTCAGTTTAAGACTCTGTCTGTGAATGACCTCTCTCTATTGCTTTCTCTGTCTGTGTGAATCAGTGTGAGATCAGTAACATCGCTATGCCTTTATGTAAGGCTGGATAGATGAAGAGGGGGTGGGGAGTATAAGGGGACAGAGGGGAGTTGGGTAAGAGCTAGTTTTCTTTTGTAGAAGTATGCAATTTCCTTCCTGTTTTACAGTTTTACTGCTTTACCTCTACTGTAGGTTTAATCTTCCACCTTTTCTCTGTTATTCCGTTTCCCTTCCCTGCCCCCACTGGTTCCCAGCATTCAACTGTGCACACTGTGTAAAAATTCATGTGGAAGAAAGCTTCCTCGCCCTCCAGCATCAACGCATTTCTGTCTCTCAGTCAACCTCGTCTCAAAGATGCAACCAGATAACAAAACCATGTATGCACTTAAGTATTCTTTTTTTTCTTTCTTTCTTTTTTTAAAATCTGAAGCTTCTATACAAATAATCAACTGTATGCTTTTCACATCCACCGTGAGGCTCCTTCTTCCCATCATCCTTTGCTACGAGAGGCGTTTTTGAGAGCAAGTGTTGCCTTGGTAACTATTTCTGCCATCTGTGTATGTTGTATGAATGTGTGGCAATGTGTATGTAGAGAAAGATGGAGGCACCTGCGGTCTTAATGCTCCAGCTTCCTCATTGTTGCATTATTTATTTAATAGTTAGCAGAATGACTGGAAGGTTACTGGGTTACAATCCACTCTGAGAAGAGATTAGAGGAGACCGTTTTCAGCTCAGAGGATGTGTGCCACTGTAACACATCTGTAACAAAATATGCAAATAAAATAGCTGCTATCATAACCTGGCCTTGGTTAGTGAGTAGGAGTATAAGAGATATTTAGTCGTTAATTAAAATTCTTTGGTGTTTATTTCTGTATGCCTTGCTTTTTTACAGTTTAGCCAAAGGTGATATTTGATTTGAAAAGCTAATTTGATTATTTATTAATCACATTTTCAATCAAGATGTGACATTGTGGCTCCTGTAATCAGAAAATAATGTTAGTGACTGCCCTATTCTAATATATCCTGTATGTTTATGGAGTGAAAGGAGACTTTGAGGCAAATGTTGCTCTTATATTGCGCTATGAATATAGCGGAGGAATCAAATGACAGTAATGCAAGCAGCTTCTGCCTATATTTGGCAAGACAACATGAAGAAGATATCTGCTTAAAACAATAATCTATTCAATAATGGGAAGACAAGAAGAAAGCAATAGAAAGGCAGACATGGACGAGGTGAAATTAGTGAACTGTAACTCCATTAGAGCACTGTGTTAGTGTTTGGCTAATTGTCATCTTAGTGATAAAAGAGTAGTAATATGTCATTAGTTTAGAACAGGTAGGAAAAATTTATGGGATCTGCAGCCTGAAGACTCATGAAAGCAAAGAAGAGATTTCTTAATCTACAGAAAGGAAGAAGGCTACTGTGAGATGCTAAAACTTTGATAGCCAGACACTTTTTCATGCACTGTGGAGCTGCTAAGTACAGCCGAGGGACTGCAGCCCAGGATGGTGATAAATGGCCCATGTGTATTTGTTGGAGAGAAAAGGGTGGCAGAGGAGAGTGTAAATGTTAGTCCCCAAAATAGTCTGTGTTCCCCAGGCTATATTGCGTCATTATTTGGTTGCTTGGCCCCAGAGTATTGTACTGAGTAGTTCTGTGTAACCCAGATTTTAACCCTGACTCAACCTTTTTTTTTCTTCCACTTTTTCTTTTTTTCCTCTCTGCTTGTCTGTCTGTCTCTCTCTCTCAGGTAGAAACTCTCTGCAACATTTAGCAACAATGTAGACTTTTCAACATCCTGATGATGATGATGATGATGATGCAGGGCCTTGTAGGGAGGAGGAGCAGCGACTGACTTTCTCCTCAATTTTATCACACCCTGCACTCTATGTCCGTCCCGACTGGGCGGCTAGAGTGCTATGTCATCAACCACACCCCCATCGGCTCAGCCCTCTAAGAAGGGACGGAAGCCGGAGAAATCGGAGGTGATGGCTGATTCGGTGCCGGCCACCAACGAGGAACTGAGGAACAAGATCATGGACCTTCAGACAGAGCTACAGCAGGAGCGCGGGAAGGTGAGGGTGAGGAAGAAGAGGAGGTGGAAGAAGCTGAGAACTTGCGTTTAAAGTTAATAAATGTGGTTGAGAAGTCGTCCCCTATTTCATCAACTCAGCAGAAACTGAGGATAGAAATGGTTGCCAGTTTTATTTATGAATTATTTGCAACCAATGTTTAAAAGCATGTAAGCACACTTATAAAGAAGCAATATCTCTAATAGGACAGTAGGGTTACCTAGCATGCAGTTTGGCTATTCTGTTGCTGTGAGGCCTTCCCCTCACAGCAACAGAATACATATATATATTTATTCATTTTTTTTTAACAAGGTCTCCGGGCAGTTTATTACTCCAGTCTGCTCACTGACACACAAACCTCCTCTCTGTGCTCATCTCTCCATCCCTCATGGCTAGTTTGTTTTAGTCTGCCAGGACTTAGAGTAAAAATATGGAAATATGCACAATAGAGTCAGGACAAACTTTATGTAAATACTGATGGCTGCTTGTCAGGGGTACTCTAATCTATATTCTGCATTATGTCCTTCTCTCAGGTATGCAAACTCCGCGAGCGGCTCCAGGAGCAGCGGCAGGCTCGCGAACTTGAGCAACACAAGCATGCCGTAGCACTCACTGACCTGCGTGCCAAACTCCATGAAGAAAAGCTACGTGAGATCGCTGCCATACGGGAGACTCTGGCACGGCAGCATGAAGCTGAGCTGGCCAGAACAATCAAGATCCGGGATACTGAGGTTCAGAGGCTGCAGGGTCTTGTGAATGCACTGAGAGATGGAGCTGCTGACAAGCTCAAAAATGCCCTTCTTGCAGAGGCTAGGGAGGAAGCAAGGAGAGCCTTTGATGGGGAGAGAATAAAGCTCCAGCAGGAGGTAGGTTTTAGGAGGTAAAGGGGTGACAAGTATAACATTTTTCACATGTCAGATTGTGGAAAGTAGAACATGTATAGGGTATATGATGATCTAACAAAGTTGTAAAATGAGTATTGCAGACTTGATTTTCGAGTGCACTTTGTGTTTACATACCCTTTTTGTGTATGTATGTGGGTGTGTGTGTGTCTGTGTTTTTGTGGGACTATGCACACTTTTGTAATTTGGTCCTGAAAAACAGGAAGCAGGGTGGAAAAGCCTGTTGCCAACCTATTGTTTCACTGTAGCCTACCTAGATGCCTAGATCTGTCATTAAACTTATTAATAGGACAAGGGCAAGTATTTACAAATGCACAGCTGATGTTCTTTTTGTTGTTTTTGTTTTTGTGTATATAAATATTAAAATGTGTGCATTGGGCCATTTCAGATTCAGGAGCAGAAAATGGCTCGGAAGCAAGCTGAAGAGGCTCTTGCAAATGCTCTTCAGGCTGATAAAGCCAAAGCAGCTGATCTCCGCACAGCCTACCAACAGCACCAGGACGAGGTGCACCGCATTAAACGCGACTGTGAGAAAGACATCCGCCGGCTGGTGAGAGCACATAAAGCTGGAAGCCACAACACTGTGTACCCTTATTTTTAGATGATTGATAATCAATAAGCCTGGTGAAGGGATATTTGAGGGTGACAAAAAGTATTTTCTAAAAGACATTTATCAGAATCCACTGAACTGTCAAGCCAAGATGAATTAAGTTTAACTTTAAATTGAATTTCAGTTGGCAATATCATAATCACAAAGCCCAATATTAATCAAATAACTCCATTATTCCTGATTAAATAAGCAATAAATAATCACCGTTAAGTATTAAATACTAAAAAAACAGAGCAGATCGGCCTCACCAGGCCAATCTCACAACTTTCCTCACTGTTTTTAAATTCGTGTTGGTTTAAAGACACACAGGCACAAAAATCTACCTCTACTTCAGCTTCAACTTTTTTTCAGGTATGTTGTGCTCTGTTGCTAAGAAGCTGATTAAGAAAGTGTTATTGGGGCATTAAAAGTGTAATAGTCCTCCCTGTTATCACTGATTTTATAGTTGGAGATTAAACGTGCCTCTTTATGTGCATCACAAGGAGCTATTAGTGAAGTGCAAAAACAGGGAGGTGTACTGTGTGCAGTAAGCAGACACTTCTTACACTGCATCATAAACTAAGCATGTTATGCCTGTGATAGATTAGCTTCACGAACCCAGCAGCTGTTAACTCTATAGTTCCTGTCTGTCCAGATCATATTTGAATGACACACACACACACACACCCACACACACAGACACAGATTACACAGATTGGTTTCCTTCTACTGAAGTTCACTTCCAGCTCGGGGCTTATCTCACTGATGTAGCATGAAGGTTAGGAGCTAATTGCCGCAATGTCTGTCTTGACCATGTGGTGCTATCTGCAAGTATAAATGTCTGTGTACCTGGTGCAGTTGCTGATTTACCCCATTACATACAGGAGGGCTACAGTAACAGGCATTGTTGTTAGTAAAGGAATGCTTGAGTGAGGAAACTCAAAGAGTAAAGCACGGCTTATTGATGGAGAGCAGGCGGTGCAGGAAATACCGGCGTTAAAGAACAAAATACGGAGGGAAGTAGAGGTGGTAACAGCTGTCAGGAGGGGTTGCATGAATGCAGAGCAAGAACAGAGGCTTATAAATTAATCAGACCTAAAGCAGAGTGTTATAAAAGCTAAAACACTGTTAGTCTCCTGTTCAGCTTTCAGCAAACGCCATCTTACACTGAAGCTGTGCACAATGTAGAACATTTTTGTACAAACATAAATTATACAGAAGAACATTGTACATGTGAACTAATATTCACATATTGGAGGTGAAATGAGTGAAATGATTAGATTTAATTGAATCTGAGTTTTCTGCTGCTTCTCAGAAATCTCTGCACTTTTGTAGACAATAAGAGCAATATTTTCAGTGCTTTATTTTGAAAAATAAGACCAGACAGAATAAGACAAGAGACGGACTCCAGCTGCTTAGAGAAAGATTGATAAATGAGAGTTGAGAGGTGGTTTACATGTGAGTTTGTGATGTGTGGTGAGTGAGAAGGTTCCCCTTTTGATTCATTCTGGTATAACTGCAGTGGAGGGACAAAAAAGTGTAAATAGAAAAAAAACTATTAATAAACTAGTAAAATAAAAATAAATAACATGAGTAATAGAAAAGAAAAGACTGGAAAAGGTCTTAAAAATAAAATATTAAGGACTTCAGTTAGATGTAAAACCTATTTACTAACTCCTTATAATGACTATAATCTAGTTCTGTTTCACTCCTTTAGATGGATGAGTTGAAGGCAAAGGACCGGGTGGTGTGTGCTCTGGAGAAGGAGCTGGGGTTACAGGCTGGCTATGCTCAGAAGCTTCAGCTCCAAAAGGAAGCCCTGGATGAGCAGCTGGGTCAGGTACGAGAGGCCGAGAGACACAACCATGGCAGCCCAAAGAGAGAAGTGGTGCCTGGACTAGGAGAAAACTCAGACTTGCTCAACAACCAGGTATACAAGTGTCATTTTTTAATGCTTAAGATATTTTTATATGTTCGGAAAGTTTCCCATATTTACAAATATTTTATATATTTTTCAAATTTTATACAAATTAAGCACAATGTGAGGTATTTCTGGTGTGGAGCTTTTAAAGAAAAATAAATGATAATAAAAAAAAATCACAGT
Source organism: Oreochromis aureus (assembly GCF_013358895.1). Classification (NCBI taxonomy): domain Eukaryota; kingdom Metazoa; phylum Chordata; class Actinopteri; order Cichliformes; family Cichlidae; genus Oreochromis; species Oreochromis aureus. The sequence continues at coordinate 13,399,758 of NC_052943.1, read as the reverse complement.
GGAATTGTGATTTTGTAGTGGAATTGATAATGTTGATATTGATAACAGATGCCATAGAGTTAAAAAGTGAAACTGGCACATCTGTGAATCTGTGAGCCGTACATGGAGAATTGAATATACCTTGTTGTTTATGCAGCTTTTTCCTGATTCCAGCCAATGCCACAAAATCAGTTTTGAAGGAATACTTAAGTTGCCTTTACAGACAAACATTATATATAAATAGCGCTGTATAAATGTGTGACTGGGTGCATGAGAGATGCAGTAGATAGTGCTTTGAGTGCTCATCTGACTAGAAAGGCATTATTTAAGTACCAGTCAATTTACCAGTTCATAAATCACATGGTTACTATACTTCACATACACATTCACTCTGTGAACAGCCAAATCATCTTTCTTGCCATCACCTCCTTTTTACTGTCCGTCTCCATTACCTGCATGCCTGCCTGCATGTACTCCCTTTTTCAGTTGTTGTCTTCCTCCTCCTCTTCTCCTCTCCCCACGACTTCACAGGAGGTGGAGGAGCGTGACATGAGAAGGTTCCAGTTGAAGATTGCAGAGCTCCACTCAGTCATCAGGAAACTGGAGGACAGAAATGCACTACTGGCCGATGAGAGGAATGAACTAGTGAGAAACACACATGTGTGCAGTCATTATAAACATACAATTATACATGCAGACATTTTTTAAAATAATAATTCGCATAAGTTTAGACACCATGAAGAGTATGGATGTCTAAGAAACCTGAATCCGAATATTTCCTAACTTCCTCACCCTTCATGTTGACTGTCCTAGTTAAGCTGGAAATTCTGTGGCAACACTTAAGATCACAATGTCCCCCTCCCTGTTTCCTTCCTCTGTTCAGTTGAAACGGGTGCGAGAGGCAGAGAGCCAAATGAAGCCAATGTTTGAGAAGAATAAGCGGCTGTCCAAGAAAAATGATGACCTCCTGCAAACACTGCAGCGCATGGAGGAGAAACTCAAGAACCTGAGCCGTGAGAATGCTGAGATGGTAAGTGCAACCAGCATGTCTTCCTAAACATCTTCTGTTGACTCTTAACTCCCTCTTTGTTAATACCCGGAGATAAAATCAAAAAGTAGTAATAGGATGTAGTAGATATTATAGTTTTATCCAGTCTATTCAAAACGTTTTATGGTTTTTAGGGCTCTCTGAAGGAAACAGGACCTCTGCTGGTCATTTGATGAATAGCATGAAAAATAATTAGTCTTGTCTCCGTCTGTTTCCCTTCTGCAGAAGGAAAAGGCGTCCTCCTCTCGGCCACCATCGCAGCAGCAGTCCGTTCAGGCCCAGATGAAGCGACCAAGCTCCCTGACCGACCTGACCCATGCCCATGAGGAACAGGAAGTAGAGTTCCTCAAGCTGCAGGTTGCTGAGCAACGCGGCATCATTGATGAGCTCACGCAGGTCAGGACAGGTTCACATGCCTGTTAACACATAAGGTCATATAACAGTATATACTCAGATAACATTACCCTGTCAGCTGGTCTGTTAGATCAGCAGTCCCCAACCTTTTTTGCGCCACGGACTGGTTTATGCCCGACAATATTTTCACGGACCGGCCTTTAAGGTGTCGTGGATAAATACAACAAAATAAAACTAGTACCGGTACCGAAAAAAAGAAGATTTATTCATAACACACGTGAAAAGACCCAGGAAAGCCGAGTTAACCATAAAAACGATAACAAAATAACGCTGAAAACCGATAAAAACCCTGAAATCATGCATTTCACACCTGAGCCTCAACTCTCGCGGCCCGGTACCAAACGACTCACGGACCGGTACCGGTCCGAGGCCCGGGGGTTGGGGACCACTGTGTTAGATGTTTTTCAGATAGTTCTGCCTATAACATCTCTTAATGTATCGGCAATACATTATGGCACAAGATTATTATTGTAGCTATAATATTAGACCCCGACAAATGTAGGAGTATTAAGAGAAGTAACGATATTGATATTCGGTGATTTAAAATCATATATTCCAATATATCATCTGAAGATCTTTTATTTTCTTTTTCTTTCAGACACATGAAACATGAAAAGATTTACATAATATTTCTCATGTGCAGTTATTTATTTACTAATTTAAACTCTGCTTGCTCGGTTTGGATCAGCTGGTTTGTATGTTTGCCCTGTTTCAAGCATTTTTATTTCCCACAGTCAACTTGCCCTCTGGTGTACAAACTGTGCAACATCAGCACTCCTAACATTGCTCCTCTATTCCATCTTTACTTTTTCAATTAATCTGCCATTATTGAGTGCCGATGCCAACAAATCAGCAAACAGTTCTGGCTCTGCAAATGATGATGTGATTTTTTTCGTGTGTGTACTTCACTGGAAGCATATAGAGGCTTCTGTCTTCATATTTAATCTCTAATATGTCAGTGGATTTTTTAAAAAGTGTTCAAATAACAATATACAAATACATAATAAAATCATCTGCATTGCCATGGCTAGAAGGGGGAAGTTTATTGTGACAGTACTAACCCCCAAGTCCTGCTTCTCTCTGTGTTTTTGACCCCTCTGGATCAGGGGAGCAACTTATAGAAGGATCAGTGGTTATATGTTTTTTTTAAAAAAAAAACCTTGAGAAGAATGGCCTAGTTTTTAGTTTTTGCCTATGTTTCCCCTCTTATACTATCTTCTTTACATTCACTGACAGCTTGAGTTATTAGAAGCTGCTAAATTCATGAATTTACAGTTTAATGCTGTGACTTTATTTAATTTGAAATTTAGAAAGAAATTTAACTAAATTAGACTCTACTGAACAAAACATTTTATGCTGATGGCAGGTAACGTTTTGATTGATCAATGCGAATCCCGTGCCCCCATAGATGCCTTCGATTGCTCTCTTAAGGGTCAGAATTTAAAGATGTTCATCTGTTGTGTCTTTAGGAACGTGATCGATTGGTGATGAGCAAAAAGAACAGGAAGAAACCTTTCAAGCTGCCGAAAGTGAGTTTTCAACAGTGTTTTTACACATCTGTTAATCCAGTGGTGTGTAACTAAGCAACTTCCCTATCTGTGGTTGACTGATCCTTGAGCATTGTTTTCACTTGTGTGTTTGTGTTTAATTGGGCTCAGGGGACAATTATGACACCATCCCTCACTGCTGGGACCATCACAGTGAGCACACACGGCTCCCGCATAAAGCAGCTAGTTGAGAATTATTTGTTTTGTTTTGTTTTTTTTCATTATAGATATTTTTTTTTTATGTGAGTGTATTTTTGGCCTTTATTCTATAGTGTTACTAGAGACTGGACATGCATCACAGAAACTGCAAGCTGTGTGCAGCATTTCATGCTTTTATCTGTGCAAAAGGGCTTAAAGGGGTGATGATATCTAATTGGCTGAGGTGACAGAGTTTGAAAGAAATAATTGCTAAGTACTTGTGTGTGCATGTTTGGGCTAATACATCGGGGGACATTTTAGAGTCTGCTATGTTGCTAGGAGGAGGAGTTTGTAGATGCATGACATTTATTTTCTTCCTCCTCTCCTCCTGGAACCAGTTTGTTAGCTTGGCAGGTTCAGCACTGAATTGGGGCACAGCAGCTTGGCTTTTGGACTTGCACCTGGAAATTTGGCTTTCCTTTTTAGGACAAACCCAGACGCTGACCCTTTTTTTTTTTCGTAGGAGTTTGATTGTAACCAGAGGCTTTATTGTCGGCTTTTTAGATTTTGTTTAGGAGTGACAAAGAAAGCTGTTGTACTTTATGGTCTGCACTTCAGTTTTTAGATCTACTGGTATTTTTGAAGATATGATAGATGGATATTTAAGATATTATTTGTAGTTTACTTTTTGGTCTGGCAGAAACATGACAGAGTACATCCTCTTTATCCTCTATTTCTCTTCTTTCATTTGCCTGTGTGCCCTGGTCTGCCTTTATTTCTCTGGTTGCCAGGAAATGACTTATAAACATGATGGTAAGCACTTTGGATTCTGGAAAAGTTGAAAGCAAAAAAAAAAAAAGTAAACAGTCAGTGCAGTCATTTGGTCTAAGTTGTTTAAAATGAGATTACTGACTGAATGACAGTGTGTAGATTAAACAAGTTTGAACTTTTAGTCATTTTTCTCTTACTTTGCAAAAGTAATTGGATTTCTTTTGGGTTTGATGACATCAATATTCGGTTTAAAAGTTTTCTAAGCTGAAATCAGAAGCAGTATAGTTCTGGATAATAATTGTTTTTGTTTCCAACTGCTGATATGCAGAATAACATGTGTAGAGCTGGGGTTGATTTAACCCTTTTTCCCTTGCACTGCTCTTTGCAGAGGCATGTTGTGGAGACATATTTTGGATTTGATGAGGAGTCGATAGACTCTGAAACCTCCTCACTGACCTCTTATAACACTGACCTCACTGACCGCACGCCTGCAACTCCAGAGGAGGACTTGGAAGAGGTAGGAAAGTCCTTTTGTATCCACTGAAAGAAATATCCTAATATCTTAAACAGCTGCAAGATGTGGGAGTTAATAAATCAGAAGAAAGTAAGATGGAAAGTTAACAGTAATTTACAGATTAAAATATCTGATTATGAAAAAGTAAAGGGTGAAGCTTCATGTGTTAATATGACCCATTGGCTCTTTGATATCACAGAGCGTTTCCCGTGAGGAGTCAGAACTTCGTTTTCGTCAGCTCACTAGAGAGTACCAGGCTCTTCAGCGGGCCTACGCTCTCCTGCAGGAGCAGACGGGGGGGTCTCTGGATGCAGAAAGGGAGGCCAGGGTTCGTATCTCCTGCCACCTTCCAAATGTGCTATATACAAATCTAACTTCCAATTCAAGAAAATATTTAGAGCATAGATCCCCATTATGGTTTTCTCATTCTGCTCTGTTCATGCCTTTTGTATTTGGATTTAAGTCTCTGCTGGCTCATCTTTCCACCCACAGACCCGTGAGCAGCTGCAGGTGGAGCTCAGCAGCTGCCAGGCAAAGATCGTGGATCTGGAGAAGGCCCTGGCTGAGCGGGGGCAGGTAATAAAGACAGTGGATGGAGACAGAAGCTCACTGGTCCTGCTCTCACTGGGCCTCCTGCATGTCTGTCTGGCTGCTCTGCTCCTTGGCTGGCGCTTTGCTGACCAGGTCTGCCGCAGAATCCTGTGATGTCACTTCCTGCATGTGTGATGTCAGTGCTGTGCCTGTATGCTCTCCTTCACCCTCTGCCTACCCTTACCGATGATGGCGTTTCATTTTAAATACTTGTGTCTGAGTTAGTCATCACAGATTAAACACTTCAACCACCTTGATTCATTTTAGCTTTGTACAGATTAACACATAAGATCTTCATGTGATAGTATATAACTTTCTGTTAAAATATGAAAATACTCACTTAATACAACTTGATTTTGGTTATTTGATATGTACAAAAGGCATCTTGGTCTGAGAAGTAAGCCAAACCACTGGATGTGTAGTGGAAAAGCCTCTGGCTTTTTTTGCTTAAAGAAAATAGTGAGAGGATCACTGAATTTATCATGCTGAGTTCATATCAGGACACTTTGTTTACTTTGTTGTGAAGCATTTCATTGAGTTACTGCATGTTGCCTGTTCCACTGTGGCTTGATCCAGCTGGTATTCTGATTCGCTTTGCTGCTGTTTTTCATCTCAGATTGCCATTTGGTCCTCTTGTTGCTGTGAACTCTTGTTGCCTGTGATTGCAGCTCTTTTGCTTTGGTTATCTGAATGGGCTTCATTTGTCTGCATCAATAAACTTGTGCTCCTGCCACCCTGTGCTATCTTTTTTGTGTCTGTGTTGCATTTGCTTGTGTCTTTTAAGCTGCAAGTTTGAGGGATGGGACTTTTGTTCATCACACTATGTCATTGCAGATCCTTTAAATCCTCTCCTGTTCCTGCCAGTGTCATTTCTCGCTCATGTTGTGTTTGGTTGTTATGGCAGGATTCAAAGTGGGTAGAGGAGAAGCAGTACTTGCTCAGGACCAACCAGGAACTGCGTGAGAAGGTACATTAGATTAGCCTTCTATATCAAGGTATTCACTAGTATTTGTAATACCTGATTTTCATGATCAGAAGTGTTCTTTAAAAAATTGATAACATTTATAAGATAACTAAAAGTTAATGCACAATTTAAAATTTTTGCATGAGAATAACAGCTGTAAAGATGTAAAAAGATGTGCTGTAAAGGTCGTAGTTATAGACACAGAAAGCAAAGTCGATGCAGTGCCTTAAGTCTGCATTCTGTCCAATGGCCAGGAGGGGGTAGATCCTTTGGTTTAAAAAAACAAGTCAGGTTTAATAGAAGTTGATTGGAAATGACCCTCAGCTCCCTTGATCAGTGATGTAAGTTAACAATGTCCAGATGATGTTATGGATTTAATCACTAGTTAATTATTTTGATATAAAATTATGTTCATTTGCAAAACTTTGGCCCACATTAAAATAAAAAAGACGCCTCAAACATATTATTCGTAAGAGTAAGCCTATTTGATTGACACATCAGTACAAGTGTGCAGTGCCTCTCAGTTTCACAGTCAGATTTACTCATAATTATTATTAATTGTTTCAAAATTGCAAGAAACTGACAAAGCATTACAGCTAGAGTGGCTTTGTCCATCTTCTTTATACAGTCTATTACATATTGTGCAGGGTGAACAGACTTTTGGGATCCTGGACACTGATCTCAATATTTACTTACAAGACTTTGAAACATTTCATAGTGTTTAGTATGTGTAACCAATCTGTTGTGTCTGCAGATGAGTGCGCTGCAGCAGGCGGAGTCCCGGCTGCAGGCTGAGGTTCAGGATGCTCGGGACCAAAATGAGCTGCTGGAATTCAGAGTCCTTGAACTGGAAGTAAGAGACTGTGCCAACATCATACTGTCACCAGGAGGCGACAACAACAATCTCAGCTCCAGACGCAAGACCTACATACAGTGACTCATCAGACAGACATACATAGCCTTAAACACACTGCTCAGTTCTTCACTGTATGCATCTGTGTTTCCTTGTTTTGCATGGCAGCTGTGTACCTTACCCTTTACTGAAATTGAATATTTTTGTCAATGAAGAAATGTTTTGTCAAGAATATAATTTTTAAGTAAATAAAAATATATTTAAGTTCATCATCCACTCCCATTTTTCTTCATTTTGTCTCATTTTTGCATGCATATCCCAATTTTCTGTTGTTGTGTTTTTCACAATTTAAAAGTTGCTGTATATGAACAAAATGAGGACAGATCCCATGGAATTATGCTTTTTTTCCCCTTTTTTTTTTAAAAAAAAAATAAGAATTTGCATACCATACTATTAAGATGATATTTTTTATTTCTAAAGGTCCATCACCCTGATGGAGTCCACTCTCCATCAGTTGTATCTCGGTGTTGGGAAATGACACATCACAGGCTTAGTTTAGAGTTTTAGCATGTTATTCTGTTGCCTTGGTTTCTTTGATCCCTTTTCCATCGGTTTTCACCGCCCTCATTTGGCAGATCCTGATCATGTTGTCATTGTCATGTAAGTAAATCCCTCATTCCCTGCCATTTTGCATAGTGTCATTAACTTACACCACCATTTATTTTTCTTTTTGTTGCTCAGAACTGCCCGTGGTGTGATGAATAATTGCATAGCTGACATTATGTGTGAATATTAAAACATTGTTTGCATACATAGGAAAGGGAGCGCAGATCACCTGCCCTCAATCTCCACATGTCTGCATTCCCTGAGAACAGTAGCAGTGCCCTGCAAGTCTACTGCCACCAGGAGGGAGTCAAGGTGAATACACTCGTAAAATAAACAAAAGAAAACTAGACCACTTCTTCTAAATGCTTTCTTGAATGCCTGCACAGTTAATATAACATCCTTGATGATTTGTTTTTGGGGTCTGCGCAGGATGTAATCATTCCTGAACTGATGAAGAAGTTGGATATTCTGGGAGATAATGGGGTGAGTTCGAACCCACTATTAGTTTAACTTTAGGTCCAAAAGCCACTGTAAAAAAAATCACTTTAATCTTATAATTTCTAAGGAGTCTTTGTGGATTTTGTATTTTCTAAAGAATCTCAGAAATGAAGAGCAGGTGGCTGTGATCCAAGCAGGGACTGTGATCTCACTCTGTGAAAAGGTGAGTGCTACATTTTGCTTTTACTGACACACAGTGGACAAACATTGCTATAACACCCTTTTCCCAGCACAGCCATTTCATTCAAGCCTGCATATTTGATATAGCAAATATTTTATGCTAGATGCCCTCACTGATGTAACTCTCCCCATTTATCCAGGCATGGGGCTGGCACTAAGAGTACATTGGTTTGTGCCACACCCCGTGGCTGAGTTAAACATCCCGAGCAATGGACAGTGCACAAGGTGAAGGAGAGAGTGCAGATAGGGTGTTGTGGGTGGAGATGAGTGTCAGGGGTGATTTGTGAGAGAAGAATAGCAGCAAGAGTAAAACAGATTGTTGTGAGCTCTGCTATGATGTACGATTGGAAGACGATGACGCTAACAAAAAGATTGGAGGAGGAGTTGAAGATGCTGACCAGGATGGACAGGATTAGAAATGATTATGTCAGAGAGACACCGTAAGCGTGGCAAACTTGAGATGGTTTCGAAATGTGCAGATTGATATATTGGACAAAAGGATGATAAAGATCGAGCCGCCAGCCAGGAATTAAATGAGAATGACCAGATAGAAATTCATGGAGGTGGTGAAGGAGGATATGCAGAAGGTTAGTGCAACAGAAGAAGATGCTAAAGAAGGGGTGAGATAGAGGCAAAAGAAGAAGATAAAGACAGGCATTTCATTTAACTCATTTTTTAAAATGTAGATTAATCTTATAAAAGCAAAATGTGAATCCTACACCTTTCTGTGTCTTCATCTGCAGTGGTTGAAGCAGATAGACAGCACTGAGGCTGCCCTCACGCAGAAGATGATTGACTTGGAAAATGACAAGGTGACAAAGTTATCGAAAATTCATGCAATTAATTCAGCTTTCTACAACATATTCAAAGCAGCGTGTTAATATTATAGTCTCCTGTTGTTCTGATGTCAAGGAACTTATCAAGACTAATACGTAATTATAACTATACTACTATATACAGCATGCTGCTTTCTACCAAGCCCTATATTATAGATTCTAACATCTTATTGCAGGAGCTGTTTAGTAAGCAGAAAGGATTCCTTGAGGAGGAGTTGGACTACAGGAAGCAGGCCTTGGACCAAGCCTACATGGTACGAAGCTTGGAGCAATATTACACAGCGTGCTTTTACATGCATATTTACCTGCATATAAACCTGCGTATTTTTTAACTTATAATGGCTGATGATAAAGTAATTCAAGAATGCAGGGGTGCAGCATTATCATTTCAGCATGACATAAACATTTAGGACCCCGTTAAACATCACAAACGCAACATGCTCCATCAAGGTAAAATATGCCACATTGTGTTGGGATACTGCATCTTTTACCACTGAAGTCTAAATTATTTTAATAATCTTAGCCACTCAGTTGGCCGGGATATGTGGCTACTTGTTTATGACCTAAACCTCGATCAGATTTACTCTCTCTTGATTTGAGAAAATATGATATGATTCATTTATGAATATCCTATTTAAAGTTGCTCAGGAGAAAGTTAAAAGAGTGGGTTTAATAATAAGGTTTTAATTATATATTTTTTAAGCATGACTCTTAAAGCATTCTCCCCTTCCACTGACTTAACTAGACTGTAGCCAGATAACAGAAGTTAACACTTAGATCATTCGCCATATAATTCTAACCGTTTTATTTGGTCAGTTTTGGTGTTGGTTTGTGTTTATAGTCCCACTTGATATTGTGTTGGGCTGATCTTGGTTATTACTTGGTATTTATATGTTTAAGGAAAAGCACAGTTTGTGTTGTTAGTCAAATCATGTGACCATGTAAAAGCCAAGGTTGAATAGCCCTCAATGTAAAGTGGAAAAGTGTTCCCCATATCTGCCATGGTCACAGTGTTGTGTGTATGTGTCTGTGTGTTTGTGTGCATATGTGTATTCCCTTGTTTGTGCTTGTGCATGCTTGTGTGTGTTCCCTGCATGTGCATGTGCACGTCCGTGTGTATGTGCGTGTGTGTGTGTGTGTGTGTGTGTGTGGGTGGGTGTATACATGTATGTGTGTATATGTGGCTGGCTGTGCAGAGGATCGAGGAGCTGGAGGCCACGCTGTATAGCGCTCTGCAGCAGGAGCAGCCGGCATGCCAGGCGGTGGCTGAGTCGCTGACAGACAGGCAGAGGGAGGAGCTGAGGCTAGCCGTGGACAAGCTGCGGCGTCAGATTCTCCGGCAGAGCCGGCAGTATGACAGTCAGATCTTACAGGAGCGCATGGAGCTCCTACAGCAGGCCCAGCAGGTAAGGCTCAAAACAAACCCAGTCAGGTTGTTGAGTCCTGCCCGCCCTGAATCTGACCCCTGGTACCTGTCTGGAACTTCTAACCCCACCAGATCTCTGGTGCTTTGAAAAAGATGCAGTATCCCTGTGCGTGCTACCTGTAACTCTATCTGTAAGTGCATATGTAAAAGTGGAAGAGTGGAAAGATGAGACAGAATGACTTTGGATTTGTGTGAGTGTGTGTGAGTGTTTGTGTGTTTCATTGTGATCTGAATACCCTGACTCCTTCAGTATCCCTCCACTCAGCAGCCCTTTCGATACTTTTACACCCATGGCTTTTTGCATTGTGTTATCCATTGACTACATGACACTACATGTACTCTAACTTACTAACAAAATATCCTCTAACCGTACTTACTGCACATTTTTAATGTATTTACTAATTAATATGCTCAAACTACTGAACCGATTAGAAATCAACATGTTTGCAGGTCCGAGAAATGTATCTGATTTATTTTAATAATGATATTTAATAATAATAAATATCTCTGAAATTATGCTCACTGAAAAGTCCCCACGGTGTGGCTTTTATTAACACTCATTCCAATTTCTCTGTATTTAAGAAGTGATATTTAACTGGAGCATTCACCTCAACCTCAGATTGATTTGTTGCACAGGATATTAACTTCAAAATGTCATGTTTTTGTTTTAAAATATGCCTGCCTGCCTCAGTTGTATTTATGTACTGTATGGTGAGCACTCAGAGTGGAGAGCTGTTTAAACTAATATGTTAGGAACAAAGAACCGAGTCACTGATGAAAACGCTCAGCTTTTAAGTCTCAAACAGTGTCACTGTTAAATCTGCTCTTCAGTTGCCATGGCAGCTCATTCCAACAGCTGCCATGGAGACAGTATGGCGTGATGGGAAAGTCAGAAGACTATTTGGAGTGTCTGCAGGAATAGATGGATAGCAGTCTAACTTAACTGTTGATGTTTTTGCACCTGAAGAAACGATTGTGTCAGAATCAATCAGATGTGTTTTGCGTGGCCACGAGCTAACCACTTCTGTCTTTTTGTTGCAGAGAATAAGAGAGCTGGAGGACAGGATTGACTTGCAAAAGAGACAAATAAAGGAAATAGAGGAAAAGGTACACACTCCAATTTGACTTGTTTTTTTTCTAAGTTTTTTATTAGTGCAAGGTATCAATGACATCTTCTGTGCGGTGGTGTTTTCTAAACTTTTTGTCACTTTTTTCTTCTCTCTCTTTCCTCACCTGTTGATTAAACCTCTTGTGTTCCTTTAGTTTTTGTTCCTCTTTTTATTTTTCTCTTTAGCATTTATTCTTTGGCCTTAATGAAAATGCCTGTGGACCCACATCAGGTAGAAGTAACTGTATAATACTAGAATTTGGCACAGTTTTGATGCCTGCCAATAACTCTTAGGAAAGAGTTCAATTTTTCTTTTCTTTTTCTTAGGTGTTAAGGTGCTGTGGTGGCAAGCGAAGATGACAAAACCTAATTGTTTTTTATGCATTTGTAGACAGTTCAACAAAACCTTATGGCCTTTTTGATAAATGTGCACTTTTGCAGAAGACTGGAATGCAAACATATTTGAAAATGTAATAAATAACCAGATATACATGAGAAGAAAGTGAGATTTATTTATAAGTAACATCTGCTATAGTGATCCTTGGACCTGGAACATAAAACCCCAACTCCTCTGTAAAGCAAACACTTTGATTTAACGAGGGAAAAATCTGAATCAGACGATTTACAAACGCAAGAAGAGCCTCAGCTGAAGGAATGCCAAGCAGGACAATGGAAGGGGACAAATGGAGGGAGGAGAAGAAGAATGAAAGCACAAGGCTGACTGACGGGGTGAACAAGCTGAGTGCCAACTGGATATGGAGGATTTTGGCAAAGTCCAACGTCTGTGCCGTTTCTAAGGAAACAGCAGTGCGTCTAAGTTCGCTGAGCAGAAGCTTAACTATTTGGAGGTTTCTTGATGCAATGAAAAGGAACGAACAGTGAAAACGCAAAAACAGGTTTGTTGTTTCACTTCAGTTTTCAGAAATACTCCTTTGCAAATTTGTCGCCAAGGATGGCTTCCATTAAGGTTTTGTGACTTTGTCTATTTTTAGATTACAAGAAGTTTGTAAATGATTGAATTTCTAATAACACTACCACTGATTTATGTAATTGCACTGTTACACATTTGCCACACTTGGTTGCCAGTTCTTTGCTAAGCTTAAAAAAGCAGTTTGCTTCAAAATCACATGTTTGCTTTTTATCTTAGTTCTGTTTATTCCTCCACATCTAATTATCCATGACACTTACAGTTTGATCCTCAAAGCTCTGATATGAATAAATGTTTGAAAAACTCAGCAGCAATGTCAGTTTCTAGACTCAGTAATCTCAAAAACCTTTTCGTGAACAGTTTCAAGTAGGAACTATTTTTTCAGCTAAACTAGTACACTGCCAGGTGGAAGTGGCATGCAAATAGCTACCATAACGGTTCAGCTGAGTGGGACACTGTTAATGTTTACGTCCTGTCACGGTGCTATAAGCAGAAGCCTTGTGTCACGGGTAGTTGCATGCTTCTTTCTGCACCTCCTTTTTGGTATTAAGGAAACAGTCTTTCAATATGAATCTGTTTTGTAGATGTCTTTTTAGCATTGCAATCATGATTTCTGCAAAAGAGATATTTATCAAATGTATTTTTTTTTACCACTAAACCTCTGTTTCCATCATATTTAAGAGGTACCAGGTATCTCCATAGCTGATACTTCCAAGTCAGGGTAACTCAGAACAAAACAATAGATAAATAAAAAGCAATACAGGCAAAAGGGAAAACTAGTGTTTGTTTAATTTTTGGAGTGGACCGTCCCTCGAAATATTAAGGTTCACGTTTTTTCATATATACCTTCAACCAATATTCAATCAACTATATTACTCAACACACACTATGTCCAGGAGCAATCATCAGTGCAGACACAAAAGGTTGAACTGAACTGATTACATGACATAAAACTTTTGTATGTTCGTCCAGTGTGGTACAGTAGGAGGTGCAGGATGGGAGTGGATGATTAGAAGGAGGCGTAACCTGATAGATTATCGTGTGTCCAACAACTTGCTTCCAGGCTGTTGACAGTGTGAATAATACATGACTGTATTTTAAGTGCATGTATCTTTATTGTGTGCGTCTGTGTCTGTCTTAGTTATAGTCTGTACAAATGTGACAGAGTTGTTAACTTGAAACATACAAGCTGCCCAAATGAATGTATGAAAACATGTATGAGTTTTAGTTTTTTTAAGAATTGAGTTTGACACCGGCAGTTCTTGTGCTGCAGGTGAAATTAACTTAGTGGGAATAAGCTGACCCAATGGAGGATCACATGACCTCGTCAGACTCACCAGGTACCGGATGCACTTCAGTTGCCATGGTAAAGGACTCTGTAGGAGCTGATGTGGACCTGCGTGTGCTGTGTGATCGAGTGGAGGTCCTGGAGCAGAGAGCGGTTTCAGCCATCCAGCCTGAGAGCTACCTGAGGAACAGGTGAGAGGGGATCCAGTGACACACACATCTGCTACTGTACGCTCACTTTTGGCTGACATAATATCACGTATCACACACACCTGACTGCCCTGCATGCAAGCATGAGAGTGCACCTTTGAAAACTACTCACTGCATCTACTGCCATGTTAGGAGGTAAAACTAAATAAATTTTTTTTAAAATCAGAGACAGTTTAACGTCTCTGTGCTAATTTATATGATGTTACATGGTGTTAAGATGATGTAATGCGATCTTGTTTTGGTATTTGATAAGGATCAGAGAGTTGGAGACGTCAGAGAGGAGCCTCCTGCAGCAGCTATATCAGCTAGCGTCTGCCTCTCAGTTCCCCAACATGCAACACTCCCAGAGGCTGGACCAGAGACTCCACATGCTCAGGGAGGAGGTCAGAACCATGGTGAGTGCTGTCTGAGAGATTCAGTGGGTCACTGATGTAGAAAATATGAAATACATTTACAGCTTTGAATATGCAAGTTTTAGAAGATGGGAGTAATATGTACTTCAGATATGAATGAGAGGCTTGTGCAGTTTACTGGGGATAGACAAAATAATATCAGACTTTACCTATGAAAATAATGAATTCCCATTAAATGCAAAGTTTTAAAGGCTGGGTTGTTAATAGTTTAACACTTTTACTGCTATAGAATATATTTTGCAAGTAGCACACCTTATATATTTTATACATACCTTGAGTAGTCACATAAAATCACTTATAGGCCATTTTTATGCATTTATTTGGTCAAAACAGATACATAAGACACGACTCAGCCACTGTTATATACTTTTTATTTTTACCTACAGACTTCCATTTGTCAAAAAAGTGTGGGAAGTTATCGTCTTAGGTCCCAAGATTCATTCCTTTTGTCTATACCAAACATTTGCACTGAATTTGGAAAAAGAGCATTCAAATTTGCAGCTCCTATTAGACGGTTACTATCACTAAGGTATTAATTTTTATTGACACTGAAGTTTATAATTTTTGGTTGCTTCTGTGTTTTATTTTTATTGCCAGTCTGGTGTATGAAGTGTATGATTGTACTGCTCTCTTTTGTGGCCAGGACACTCTTATAAACAAGATTTTATTCTTAGTCTTATTTTTTCCTGGTCAAATAAAGGTTAAATTAAAAAAGCAACAACAACAACATGCTAGTGTGATAGTGAGCATAGAGTTTTTTATCATCTTTGTTGAGATTACATCACTTTTTCATTTATCTTTTAGGTATCTTTAAGAAGTTTGAGTGATGGAAACTTCTTTAAAGTAGTTACTTTGCCAGTGCACAGTAAAACAAATACAGCTGATGATATATGTCTTATAGATATCATATACAGCTACGACTGTTACTACTACTAGTACTAACACACAAAATAGTTCAGCTCAGGCACGTAGAACATGTTATCAAGCAAGATTCTGTTCTCTGTCTCTCTCAGACTCAGGAGAAGGAGCGAGAGGAGCGAGTGTGGAGGGAGCGACTGCAGCGCTGTCAGAGGCAACTGAAGGCCAAAGAGGAGGAGATGAGTCGACAGGCCCAGTATTTTGAAAACTTTAAAACCCAACTCCAACACAAGCTCAGCCTGGCCTGGGAGAGAGAGCAGAGCCTGCAGAATCGCATCTACACTTTAGAAAAGCAGCTACTTGACATGACTGTGAGTGCCGCCACTGGTATGACAACTATCAGAGCAGTCCGAATCACTGGCGGTACTGCGCAGTGCTTGGAACAAGACAGGCTATCTTCCATGAGGGGAGAGGGCGAAGGAGAAGAGGAGACCAAGGAAGAAAGGCGAAAGAAATGGCAGCCAAGTGTTGGAACTGAGAGAGAAGAAAGGCAAAAGGGCGATGAGGGAAAAGCAGAGAACAGCTTAGGAGGAGGAAGAAACAGTGACACAAAACAGTCCTCAAATGAGGAAAGGTTACAAGGATTCATTGTAAGCCTGCAGGAGGATCTTCGAGTGCTGCTGGAGAGAGAGGAGGAGAGGATGACTGAGAGGAAGAGACTAATGGAGCAGCTCCAGGAGGCCCAGGAGAGCAACCACTTCCTCAGCTGCAGCGTGGATGAGATGAAGGCAGAGATCCATCAGCTGAAACTATCTGAGAACTCGCTATTGGAGGAGCTTGAACAACTGAGAGAGGAGAACCTAAGACTGCAGAAGGTCCTCAGGGATTCGGCTAACCACATACCGAGCCAATCATCCACATGCCTGAGTCCTGAGACCAGCACACCCAACTCCAGTCTAGCTGTTAATTCTGGGACTGCCAGCATTTTCTCATATTCCACTGCCACGGGACAGCCATCAGTGGCTTGCTCGGGAGAGGTGCGTAGGATCCAATTAATATAAATATTTAATATTATTAATATTATATTAATGTCTGTCTGTCTGTCTGTCTGTCTGTCTGTCTGTCTGTCTGTCTGTCTGTCTGTCTGTCTATCTATCTATCTATCTATCTATCTATCTATCTATCTATCTATCTATCTATCTATCTATCTATCTATCTATCTATCTATCTATCTATCTATCTATCTATCTATCTATCTATCTATCTATCTATCTATCTATCTATCTATCTATAATATACTACTATAACAATAACTTCATTAGGAAGTCTGACTGTGGTCTCTGAAAATAAAGCTTGATTACAGCAGGAAAAGTTCTATATTTCAAATTCCTTTAAAGTTTTAAGTACGAAGTACACAAAGAGAGTCCTCCCGAGTATTTACTTCTGGGACATCAGGAGTTCAGGACACTACTGAGATCTAAATATCAGAACATATGCAACTTACTGATGCCAGTTTGGAGACAAACTGCTGTTTTTAATGTATTCACTTATTATCACCTATTTGTGAACTTAGGCTACCATTGTTAATTGTTAATTAAATAAAATGTTTTGCAGTGTGAAAATGATCAGTATTTCCCATAGTTGAATGAAGCATGGGAACTACTAGCTTTACAATTCTTTGTTATAAGAACTGTTGTTATTCTATCGACTTTGTCTCGTCAAATATCTTAAAATTGTGATTTTTGTGCAGGTGCAGCCTTATTCATCAGAAGTTCCACTTGTTCACCACCAGGGGACAGCAGAGAGCACACAGAGCAACACAGAGCATTATTCCTCAGCAGTTAAATCAAAAATGCCAACTAAAAGTCATCCTGTAAACCTGTTTCACTACGGGTCTGAATCCAGTGCCAACTTCAAGTCACTTTCCTTGACTACAGAATCAATAGATGAGTTTAAACTTGGAAGCTGGTACTCTGAGGGAATCTTAAACTTAGAAGAGAGCCCCAGTGAGGAATCTGATGCCCTGAGGGAAGCTTACAGGAGCTTGGGGTTAGATAGAGATCTTAAAGCTCTTCAGGAGCAATGTGACAACCTGAAGGTTGCTCTGCAGCGCACACAGAGTCAGCTAAAGGAGATGGCTGAGGAAAATGCTCAGCTGAAGTTACAACTCAGGAAGCAAGCAGAGGAACTAGAGGCAGAGACTGAGCAGAGGTCTTCAGCAGAAAAGGTATTTTACACGTGGTTTAGTATTCTTAACATTTTTATTTTCCACCGAAGACATCCAGTATATCACTGATCAAACTCTGCATCTCTGTACAGATTAACACACTCTCTACTTATGGTGGGAATGATCAACCCAGGTCATCTCCTACCCAAGATGGCAACATTCTTGCTCTTGCCCAGGATGATCTTATCCAAAGCCTGAATCAGGAAAACAGGGCATTGGCAGAGAGGATCCAGGAGCTTTTGGCTCACATTGAGCGCAAAGAAGATGACATCACAAAGCAGCAAACCCAACTGATGGAGCGTATCTCCCAGCTAGAAGAGGATCAGGTCAGGCTGGAGCAGGAGAACCGGGAACAGGGGTGTTTGATCTCAGAACTCACCAAGAAGACTGAGGATGATCTGAACACCATCATGGATCTGCAGCAGAAGTTAGTCCAGGGAGAAGAAGCTGCACACTTAATGTTCAATCAAGAAACTGACTCTATGAAAACAGGATCAGTATCTGGTAGTCAGCATAATAATCACTGTGACTTACTAAAGAGGAGCTCACAAAAAAATCATCTTCATCTTGATTCACAAAAAGATGAAGCAGCCCAGCTGACCAATTCAATCCAGAACCTCAAAACAGAACAAGAAGAATTGACTAAATCCATAAATTCACTCAGAGAACAGCAAAGCGAAGTAGCTCTGTCAGTCCAAGTACAGACAGAAGAGAAACAGCAATTAACTCGGACAGTATGGGGACTGAAGGAGGAAAAAGACCACATCTCTAAAGCTCTGGCTGACCTTAAACAAGAGAAAGAGCAGCTGAGCAGGGCAGTCTGTGGACTGAGAGATGAAAGAGAACACTTTAAAAGGTCCATGAATGGCCTAAAAGAGGAGAAAGAGCAGCTAACCAAGTCTTTATCTGCTCTTGAAAGAGATAAAGGGGCAATATTTGAATCTCTCTCAAGTGGAAAAGAAGAGCGAGATGAAACAATGAAGTCACTGCAGAGTTTACAGACAGAAAGCGACCAGTTAAGCCAGACAGTGCTGTATCTGAAACAAGAGAGAGACAAACTAACCGATTCTCTTAAGTGTCTGAAGGAAAAGAGAGACCAGGAACAAATATCTCACAGTTTAAAAGAAGAACACGACAGGTTGATGAAGTCAGTAAGCAGCTTGGAAGAAGAAAAAAGAAGAACTGAACATTCAGTCAGTTGTTTGAAACAAGCAGAAGAGCAGATAATGCAGGTAATTCAAGACCTTAGAGAAGAAAGAGACAGCCTACAAGGTCTCAGCATCCAAAAACAAACAGAGGAGAGGAATCAGAAGCAGCAGATGCTGAATTCAAGCAGCGCTGGTTTGACGAAGAAGAGTGAGATTCCTGCTGAGACTGCAGATTGTGCTACACAAAGATGCCAGACTAATAACCATGGCGGAAACTTAATACAGGTATCAAGAATGGAGTGCATTTGTGCATGATGTCAGGGCCTGTTGTGTCAGTTTACAGAATATCCTTTCAGCATCATGGCTTTTCAACTTGATTTTTGAGGCATCGAATCTTTTGATTTATAGCAGGAAGAAAATGATCTGATGAGAGAGATTGAAACTTTGGGAGCAGAGCTAAAGAGGTCACGGGAGGAAATGAACAAGAGCCGTGCAGAGGTGGGTTTAAGCGAGTTTGTTATTAGTTTAGAAAAATGGTATTATGCAGATTTTTTCATCCTTCTTGTCATCATATTATTTTCTTAGACATAATATATGTTTCAAAAACACACTTTCCTCATTTTGTATATATCTTCAGATCAAGAGGCTTCAGGGTGAACTGCGTCATTCAGAAACGAGGAGGGAGGAGGTGGAGAAAAAGGCGAGCCAAGCAGCTGAAAACGCGATGAAGCTTACAGATGTTGAAAATCAGATGGAAGAAATCAAGAAGGAAAATTACAACCTCACAACCCAGGTATTCAACTAGATTTACAGATACAGTCAAAATGATACCAGCCCCTAAATCTGCAACATGTTCTACATGTTAAAAAGTGCAAAACTTATATAATTAGTGTAAGAAGATTTGATTTTCGAACATAATTGGTTGACTCTCCAAGGACATTTCAAGATTGGTTGACTGGATTGTTGGAAAACTCATTGATCACAGGGCTTTAATTTTATGCACTTCAATATAAAAAAAAATGCCAGTAACAGTGAAGTTTACCAGTTCCTGGAGCCACAAAGCACCTCCACAACAGGAGCGACTTAGTTTATACTTCTTAAAACAGGCACACTGGACTTAATTTTTAAGAAATAGAGTTTAATCGCGCCATAAAGAAAACCCCCAGAGCTTTAAAGTCCTATTCACATTTTGTCTTGCACATTCGAGTCGACTTTTATGTTCTTTTTGGTTTAGATTGGAGTGTGCTGAAGTTTCCAAAGTTTACACCTTTGCCTTTCAAGTCTACTCATTTATAGTCTTTGATGATACTTTTATTCTTGCCTCCTTCTAGCCCTTCTTCTAAATCCTTCACAGAAATAGTCGTTTTTCTCGCCTGCTGTTTTCAAACATCCCTTCAAAGAAAAGCTGTTCTTTCTTTTGCACCTTTTTCCAGCTGTGTCTCTTTGCCTCGAACTCCTCCCTCCTTTGTTACTCATCTTAAACACACACATGCAACAATTATATTTGCTTCACAGTTGAATCAAATATAGTTGTATTAGAGTTCCCAGAAGCTTAATTGGGTTTCACCACCAATTGGTGAAATGATTAAAAAGCAGAGTTCAGGTACTGCAGGTGTTGAATAATTTAGACGTGGCTGTACTACATGAAAATCCATCAAGAAGTTTAATCATTTAGTGTGTTTTTTTTGTCTCTGAGGCCTTTCATCTAATTTTATACACAAAGTTTAAGCGTTAGACCTAAAGAGCAGCTGTCTCTGCTGCAGGTGAAGGAGCTGCAGAACAAACTGACAGGCCTGCTCAGGGAGAAGACTGACATGCTGTCACTCAAGGCTCAAACAGAGGAGCGATATAACATCCTCACAGCTCAGCTCAAAGCCAAGGTAAGAATGCCAAAATGCCTTTGTTATTTGGATTCTTATACATCATAAAATACTTCTAAGTGGCCACATGTATTGAACAAATTAGCTTTAAACTTAAATCATTATCATGATGCTCATATGTTGTACTAGACTGTAATACACTGACACATTCTAATTTTTGGCTGGAGACAGTTTTACTCATAAGTCGTCTGTGTGTGTGTTGATGTGACGTGTGTGTGTAAAACCCCACAGACTGTTGCTCTAGAGGAGCTGAACTCGGAGTATATAGCTCTGAAAAGAGGACAAGGCAGCAGGGATGACATCAGTACTGTTCTTGTCTCACTCAGGGCACGTTACAATGACATCAGAGCTAAGGTGGGTCAGCTGTGGTTTTGCAGCTAGGTTTAAGTAATAAACTGTTCTGTCTTTATACTTATTGTACAATTGTCATGTTTATAATTTTACTTGTTTGTAGTATGATGCGCTGCTGAAAAGGAAAAGCCAGACAGACCTGGATATACCGCCTTTAAAGGTGAGGAAATAAAGACTAGATCTGTGTTCAGGTTCTGCTCAACAGATTTTAGTGGTTCGTTCTGACTGTCAGGTATTTTGTCCAATAACAGGCCAAGCTGTCTTGCCTAGTGGTGAAGTGTCAGGAGAGGAACAGCTTATTAGATCAGATGATGAAGATCTTGCAGAGACAAGGCTGTATGAACCCCTACCTCACACAGCAGGTCGAACATCTGCTCAGCGATGCCGCTCTGCAGGAGTACACTGCAGCATTCACTTTGGAAAATAACACAGAGACCCGGGATTACGCTAGTGGGTTTACTCCTGAATTTAGTTCAAAATGTAAAAGCTGCACCAGTGAATTCATACCTGAGTGGACCTGCCCAGTTGTATCCACCTCTGTAAAAAAGCACCAACAAACTGGAGTCACACCTGAAGCTGGAGTAGAGGGCAGAGGGAAAGAAATGTCCATAGTTTCCACTGAATCTTCAGCAAATCATCAAGACTACGGTAGTGAATTCACACCTGTACTCACAGGATCGCTAAAGAAAGACGCCAACTCATCTGTGCCATCCTCACCAGTGCAAGAGCAAGCCACCATCCAGGCGTCAGCGTCACCTGTTCTTCCACCAAATGAGCGAGAAATCCCTGATACAGTGCCGGTGAGACAATGCAAATAAATATAATTTCAAACATGTATACAGCTATTTCAAAAGCTTTATTTAAAACCTTAATTTGCAATATTTTTTATAAAAAAATAACATAACCTCAGTTCCAGATTTCTGTGTTATTTTATTTATTGTATTTTTTCTGCCAGGCCTGCATTTAGTCTCACCGTCTTTCACTCCTTTACAGAAAAGTATGTCTGTCTGATGTTTTCACAATGAAAGATAATTTTTATAGAGCAAAAATGCTCCGAAAAATTCTTTGTTGGGGAACGCTAACCTGACCTCAGCGTGCCAGTGCTTAAATTATCAAACAAAACTGTACTTTACATTAGAAATTTTAGACTTGATGAAAGTCTAAGACAGTCTATTCTTGATCCCACCACAGCTGTCTCCTTCTGCCGGTGGACCACCCCAAGCAGCCAGTCAACCAGAGAAATTTGTGTTTCATCATCCGGAGATAAAGAAAGAGAAGTCCTCCCTCTGTGCCACCAATGTGACTGGATACTTGTTGAGTCCTACCATTCCCTCCTCTGTCTCCTTTGCCAGTCCAAAGAGGAGGCTGAGTAGTCCTGAGAAGATCCTTAACCTCCATGAACAGCTACAGAAGACCCTGAGGAGCAGCTTTGAGGTACACTTAGGAATTTTCTAACATAGAGTAACAAAAATATAGGTTAGTGCTGAATTATACAGAAAGGTTGATATAGATTTTTGCTTTATTCTGATATGAAATAAAAGCCACTCTAATCTACAATTTGTCCTTTGAAGTTTCACTGACTTTGAAGTTATTTCCATGTAAAGTAAGGTAGATCAAATCCAATCAGATCTTATATATCTAATGAATTCTAATATCTGTCTCCATCCCAAGGCTCCAAAGAGCAGAGGAAGAGGACAGGACCCCAGGAGGAGTCCATCACTGTCAGCTCCTGCAGACCTGAACAAAGCCTCTCAGACTAAGAAGCTGAGCTTGAGTTTCAATAATGCACAGATCAACTCTCTCACAGTCACCACTGCTATGAGCCAAGCTCCACACACTCCAGTAGTAACAACTAAACCAGTTGCCGCTAACAAGTCACCAACACTTTTTGAAGCAGTTGCATCTAGATCAGTTAATGCAACCTTCAGTCCCAGCATCTTTACTAACCGTCACCTTAAAGCAGACACATCTGCTCTTTCTAGCTCTTCTAACTTTACTTTTTCCACCTCGGCTGCAAACAACGTCAAATCCATTTTAAGTAATGGCGCTAATGAAACATTATCCTCAAAAATTACAAAGAAAATCACTGCAATCCCTGATGTATCCTATGCCGCACGTAAAGCTTCTCTACAGAGGGTTGCTACTTTTGACTCTGCTGTTACTAATCCAAAAGCCACTTCCTCAGATGCAACTGCCCCTCAAATATCAACTGCCCCTGAAGTTACAACTTTCCACATGACTTCTAAAATGGATGGTGCTATCCCTGAAGTTTCTCAGTCCAGTCAGCTGTCTCACTGCTCTCCTGAGAGATCGAACAAGTTTGCCACAACATTCACCGCTCGTTTAGGAAAAAGACCCAAGCCAGGTACTGTTCATACCACTTGGTTTAGTAAACTAATAGTAAATTCTGGATATATTATGTCATGCTATCTTTGTTTGTTTTGGTGTGGTTTAGTAATAACTAGTGAATAATAAAAGCAGCAGAGAGCATAACTGTACTTGACTTTTCTGTGTCCAATCCCCTCCAGAAGCTCCAGCCGAGGTTCGTTCTGTTGAGGTCATCAAAACAGTGGGTCAGAGCAACCTTATGATTGGCTGGGAGAGACCACCACTCGATGAGCTGGGATGCAGTAATGGCACGTTTGTGTATGGCTACAGGGTAGGTAAACAATACATAAGATTATCTTCGCTTGTATGTGTTTTTCTTGTACTCATTATGTCTTGTTATCTCTCAGGTGTATGTTGATGGGGACTTTCACAAATCTGTCATGAGCTCAGCGTGCACCAAGGTATCCACAGCTGTACAAAATCCATCCTGTCATGATAAATAAGTAAATCAAAGAATTTATTAAAGCAGGGCACACAAAGTAAGTCTTGTTTCTGTCTGTGCAGTGTATTCTTGAAAATATCGACCTGAGTGTCCCTGTCCAGATCAGTGTGCAGACACTGGGATCTAATGGACTTAGTTCAGATAGTGTACACGCCGTGTTTCGGACCTCAGTTGGAACTGAGCCACAGTGAAGCCACAGAGACGCTCAGATCAGCAGGTTGGTCCAAAGATTATTATACCAGTTTTCACCAGGTTTACATATTAATATGTTTAGTGTTTTTTTTAAATTTATTTTTTTTGAATCTCTGTAGAAATACTGCAGATTCTCAATGAAAACTGTGAGTTTGTGCCATTAGTGATTGTGATTGTTTTATGCACTATAGCTGCATTTGTAACATAATTATGTACACTGCTTAAAAAAATGAAAGCAAATCCCTTTGAAAACACATCAGATCTTAATGATCTGGCCCACGTCCAGTGTTCTACTGGATGTTGGTCAGGTGAGCATGGGAAAGTCAGTGGTATCAGTTCCTTCATCCTCTAGGAACTGCTCGTATACTTCCACCACGTGAGGCATGATTGTGCACCAGGGGAACCCAGGGCCAGCTGCACAAGCGTAGGATATGACAATAGGTCCAAAGATTTCATCCTGATATGTAATCGCAGTCAGGATGCTGTTGCTTAGCCTTTAGATGTGTGTGCGTCCCTCCATAGATATGGCTCCCCAGATCATCACTGACCACAGCTTAATGCAATGCTCAAAAACAGTCAGAAAAGATGAGGAGGGAAAAACATCAGTGACCTCCACCTATAAAACCATTCCCGTTTTGGATGCTGTCTCATTGCTGTGCCTCTAGTGCACCAGCTGAAACTGATTAAAGGCCCCTCTGCTACTTAAGTGACCAGAAGTTTAATTTGACTTGATGATACACTCTAATAAAAAAGTGTTCCTTTAATTTTTTTGAGCAGTATATATAATTTTTACCATGCATGTTTTCATTTTATTGCGTTACAGTGTTCACATCTGAAGAACAACAAAATTCAATTAAAAGTATTTTCTCCTGTGTCCTGCGTATTTCCGCAATATACCATTAAAAAGTTTCAGACTGTACTGTGATAATCTAATTTCTTTCTGTCCTGCGTGTCCTGTGTGTGTGTGTGTCCGTCCTTCAGCGCAGAAACATCTATATCTGCAGGCCTCCGAGGGAGCGCCCTCACCTCTGCCTCGACTGAGACACAGTCACACTGCTGGATAACCGCTCCACGTCAGGCTCAGGTCAACCAATCAGAAAAAACTCCTCTCACACGGTTATTGCCAGCCTATGATCATGCGGTGACCTGTGGTCGGCCACTAAACCTCGAAATGATGAACTAAAGATGTCATACAAAATACTGTGTAAGATCCTTGCCTCGGCTCTCAGAGTTAATGTGCATGTAAAAGCAGGTCGATCCTCGTTGGAGGACCTTTCTGTTTCACAGTCTCATCTGCTGGACTTCTTAAATGAGCGAGACGTTGTGCTTGCCGGTCCACACGATTGCCAGTTTTCTCATGAAAAACTGCTAAGTGCAAATGTTTATGAAGCCAAGCTGAATCACTGTAAAACGCTGCCTGTGACACCAACATTTACTTACACTTGTCAAACAAGACATAAGAATGACAGAGGGATGTCTGCTTCTGCTGCACTTTTACACTGTGTTAAACACAGGGAGATAATGTGTCACGCTGCTTGTCATATTACTGTCTCTGTGGACTGTGGACCTGAGCAGCTGCCTAAAGGGACATGAAGTATTTGAAAAGCCTTTTCGACAGCAACACACACTGTAAAATGTGCTGACACAACCTTGTACACAAAGTTCACAGTACTTGATTTTTACGCACGAAGCCAAATATTTGAAAAGATGTTTCACTCCAAAGACTTCTCTGTTTCCTTCTCCTCATAGGTCTACAGGATTTCTTTAATCACAGACGGCAGATGTTGTTTAAGTTTGAAAAATTTGCACACAATCAGTATTGAAATCTAGAAGAAGAAATTTTAAAGAAGAGATTATCACTGATATTTTTTTGTAGAGATTATAAAAAATATGCCAATATACCACACACTGTATGTCTTTTTGTATGAGTGACACTTTCATACCTAATAGATGTCATATTTGCACGCTTGCATTATTTTTTTTTAAATTATAACACACATACTATGTTCTTTTTACTATTAACTGTATGTACGGGTGCAGAGTGATCATGGTGCAGCAAAGGTATTTTTCTATCAGTAATTGATAATATTGTTTTCCCATTGATTCCTTACAGCTGTGCGGAGAATAAATGTTTATATACAGTCTATTTTTACTCTCTGTCTGTCTGTGCATGTGCAGTTTTGGTTTTAGAATTCCAAACGTAAGACACATCTCTGAATGAAGTGATTTCCAGTTTCTCTGTGGTAAATTGAAGTCTTTAACGCTCCCTTAGTGGCTGGGAGTTAAATGAAATAAGCCATTAAAAACCTACTGGATTATTACAAGAGATATTTTGGAGGCATGTGATTATTCCAGAACGGCAAGCTTCACTGATCGGGTGTGTAGTAATCTTTCCCTGCAGTGAACACTAGATGGCAGGCACTGAAACCATCATTATGTTGGCTAAGGTGCTCTTACTCTGTGTTTGTGTGTATAAATCTGACAGCTTTCACCAGAGATTTAATGGAGTGGATGATGCTGATGTGCACACAGAGAAAGGCTGAAGTGTCCTGACACATCTCACCGCTTTCCTTGTTCATTACAATCCAGGCACAACACCAAAAAGCGAAGAAGCATTTAGGGGCAGCAAGGTGCCAAATATTCACCTGCTGTAGTCGGCAGATTTGGAAGCTCCTCTGAGAATGTCATCGCTCATGCTCAGCAGAAATAGTGCTAGGTGAAGGGAGGTGGGGGGGGGGGACTGTGTCTTTGTTTGCACTGAGTGAATGGAGCAGTGACTTAAAAAAACATTTCTACCTAGGGTAAGTTTAAAACTCGTGTTTTTATATTTATTTCACCTTTTAGGTCATACTTTTTTTTATTAATTTCCCTGTTATCAGGGGTTTTGGAAATGGGTCTATCCTTGCTTTGAGGTAAATCACATAATTTGAGGCTCAGTAGAGTTTTTTTGGGCAGACTATGATCAGCTGACTTTCATTGTTGATTAAGCCAACTGCATTTTACATCATCCTCATCCAGTGTAATACTAGAAACCAAAGAGCATATTTAACTTATAGTCTTTAAGTTACAGTCTTTAACCTAACATTACAGCAAGCATGGACAACACAGTCTGCTCCGTACCAGTCTAAATTAGTGCAACACTGAAATACTTTACCATAATACTGCAAGCTATTCCTGCACTAATAAAGCCTTTGAATAACTCAGTATCATTCACTTGGTTGAAGAAGGCATTTCTAGACATTGTTAAAGGTTCTTCTCCGTGTACTCCAGCTTCCTCCCAAAGACATGCTTGTTAGATTAACTGGTGCTTCTGAATTGGCTGTAGGTGTGAATGGTTGTCTGTTTCTCGCCGTTAGCCCTGTACTTGAATGTTGACCTGTCCAGAGAGTCTTTCCACCCACCCTGAATTAAATAAGCAGTTAGGAAAACAAATGGAAAGCACATTTTAGGAATTTCTTGAAATTTGATGACCTTGTTGAGGCAGTTTTCAGTTTCCTTTAAGAAGTAGGAAAGTTAGTTACAGACCTAAATGTTTTAGATATTGATATGTTTCGTATGAAACCTAATTTAACTGCTTATCAAACTTGGGAGGGTGTGGATGGTTTTGGGGGGGGGTTGCTTCCTGCCCAAGTTATCACAGAGTGCAGGGCCAGGTACACAGGTGTGGTGTATGAACAATATAACAATAATGATTAATTATAGCACAATAAAACTTAGGTAATTTGAAAGTGGTGAGTGGAAATGTAGTTGGGGCTTGTGTACAGTTTAAGTTTGCAGAATGCATGAAGGTTTTGTTTCCATGCATCAAAACAGAATTCATATCATTCAGCTGATATCATTTTTCTTCAGAGAATACTAGGGGGCATATTTTCTGTATTGCATGTTAGGCCCATTGCAGTTGCCTCCTAGATGGCTGGTTTTGACTCAACTCCTAGACAAACGTGGTCTCCTGAAGTCCTGCAGTGCACCAACTAAAGACGCTTAAATGGAAACTGCATTGCAGATACTTTTACACAACTTGCCTTTGAATTAAAGAAGCTGGGCTGGATCCACAGGGCTGCCCATACCCTCTCCAGGGAGACTCACCTTCATTATTAATACACTCTCCAACATACATGATGCAAAGGCTCAGAGTAGTGGCGTGGGCCTGTGGTTGTATTTACATGAGATCTCTCTGTTGATCCATTCTTAACGAAGCCCACCTCAGCACTGACTCTTCCCATGGAGGCCAACATGGGGTTTACAGAGATGGAATGGTGGAGAGAGATGGATGGAGAAAGAGGAACTACAGATTAAAAAGTGTGAATGCACAACTTGTCTCAGGGGTGTCAATATCAGAGACAGCTGGGCTCAAGCTTTCTGCAAGAATATTCTGTAGTGATGCTTAAAGACACATCTGGAGCTTTCTCTCTCTCTCTGTGTATTTGTGTGTGTGTGTCAGAGTGAGAGAGAGAGAGCTCTGCAGGGGATATTTCCTTTTTGCAGGACTGTGTGTGTACATAAGTGTGTCCTAAGCTGTGCATGTGTACGTGCAGTGATGCTGACAAGCAGTTGTCATCAGCAGAATGTCTTGAGGGGGGTTTCTTGGAAAAGGAGCCAAAGAAAAGAAAGAGGAGAGGAGGGATGGTGTGTTGAGGTTGTAATTTCACCCAGAGGGGACGTTGTCACTCCATAACTGCCACTGACACCCTGAGTGTCCGGGGCAAACTGTGGGGTGGTGGTTTGGAGTCGACTTCCAGACCTCCAGGGCAGCATTTGCTGCTCACACCCAAAGACGAGCTCTAAAAGCAGGGTTCCTTCTGTTGCTGTGTCAGGGCAGATGGGTCTTGACGCTTAAGGTTGTTTAGTCGAGTTGCCGTGCGGCAGCAAACGTGGATGCGATATCAACCCTGTTAAATGGGTATGCCAATGCAGGCATGTGGGTTGGCAACACTGGAACTTGCATGGATATTGTCATATTATGCAAACACACTTACGTATTCTAAAACTGTCATCACACAAAATCGCACGCTGCTAAGAGGTAATTCTTTGCGGACACACGTACGTGGCGTTTTGCATCCCATTTCTCTTCAGTCATGGGCTGAAAAACCTGCTTTATTTTCTGTTGTGTCTGTTGTTGTGGCCCTATCAGTCCATCTCACAGCCCAGTATATTTAGAGGCAAAGCACTATCAGAGCTTACAGCTGGCCGCCTCTGATTCAATTCTGACAGATCTACAGCGTTCAAAGCAATCTCCTCTCTTTTTGTCTCACTCATTTTTCGGCCCATCTCCACCTCCTCTTGCTGTCTCATCTCCCTCATAGTCCCCTCTTTTTCCTCTTTTCTTTTCACTTCACTGCTTCCATCTCTTATATTTCTTCTCTTTCTTTTAGCTTTTTCCACTGTGTCATTTGCATACCTGTGGCCACTCAGATCTGTTTACTGACTTTCTTTATGCATCTCTATTTCTTCCCAGCTGCTTGCAAACCATTTTCATTTTCTAGTCACATCTTTACCATTTTCTCAAATAAGCAGTATATTACTACCCTGGTGTCTTTTCTTCAGCATTTTGGTCCCTTTCTGAGTTCATTTTGAGGTGCTTTATTGCCGCCGTGGATCATGAAACTCTGTCTTCAAGCCAGATTTTTCTCTTCTCTCCTCCACTCTACTTCCCTTTCAATTTTCCCCATTTCTTTATCATCCACAGTGCCTATCAGGTACGTTTTCTCTCCTAGGCAAAGAAACGAGAGCTCCATCACTTTGAGTGAATTCATGTTGAAACAAACATCAAACAAGGCAACTTCTAATTTGGGAAGAGACAAGCAATTAGCTGCTATTACATCCTTGAATCTGTGCGCAAAGGCAACCCTAATCTCATTAATCATGAACAATGGGGGCGGTAATAGAGAAGCATGTTTATGCAAATTCTCCAACACAGTAATCTCCTTCATGCTTAATAGCCGAAACAGTGGTGGTGCCTGAGAAAACAATCCCCCCACCTCCTCCCCCCCCTTCTTCTCTGCTTAGCCTTTTTACCTGCTTTTATTCCTTCCACCCCTCCTCTTTCTTCCTTCTTTTTCTTTCTCTCTGCTCTCATGTCAGTTTTTCCATCCCAACCTCCACTGCTTTCAGAAAGTGTGAACCAGAACATTTCGAACCTGAAGATAAGTATCGATCCCAGTCCTCTCAGACCCTTTCAGTTTGATAGCAAATAACCCTGAGATTGTACGGGACATTGAGTTTTACATCCCGCCTCCTGCTAACACCTCCCCTCTTCCATCGCTTGGCAAAGTCCCCAGCTCATTCCACGTCGCCTTCATCAATTCTCCCTATTTCTTCTGTTTTTATTCCTTTCATTAGCATTTTTATTGTTTCATTGCTTGCCTTCTCCCCCCATACGTGTCTGTTTGTATCTATTTCTTCATTTCTCCTCCCTTCACCCCCCCATCCCTTTGCTGTTATTGTTGTTTGTTCAGTATTTTACATTCCAGTCATTGATCCAGTAGCCATACATGATTTGGAGCCAAATATAGCCCAGAAAGACATTACAAGATTATCTCCCTGCCTCCTCTGTCTCTCCCATGTGCTCCTCTTTTTTCCATCTTTTCCTCTCTGTTTTAGTCTTGTCATCTCTCTTGAGTTATGTGCCAGATTCAGATAATGATGATGACAATGATAGCACGATGCAAAGTGTAGTAAGGATGAATCAGGGGCCATGGTAACGGTCAAAAGCATGTGATCCGTAACAATTATTGTTAAGTACAAATGGATCAATTGATTAGCATGCTTGCTGTCTGGCTGGAAACCTATTGATGAGTTGTGATTGAGGTCAAAGGAATCAATAGAGTAAAAGCTTGTGTAAAGGCTGAGACATAAAACATCAAGATTAAACTTGCTTACATTTTAAACTTGAAGTGGATTTTTTCACCTTAGTCATATATATATGAGGTTTGTTTGTTGTTGTTGTTGTTTTTTTTAGCAATAATACAGTTTTAAATTCAGGAATTTTATTTGCAGTTATTTTAGTTACTGACTTTACTACTTTTTAGGCAGGTCAGAGTAGGACATCATTTTTTGCATGACAGATACTTCTGTTTCCTCCTACACTCTGGAGACATTCACAGAAGTTAATTTTGATTCTAAATGGGCTGAAGGTGTAGATGTGAATGGTTTACTGTCTCTCTGCGTCTACTGTGCATCATTTCTCTCAGCCCATTTCAGCTGGGATGGGCTTCTAGAAAAGGCATAGACTGGACTGGATGAATGTTGACTTGTGACAGCTCCATGGCAGCCGACAGGCAGAGATTCACTCTATTTTATGTTGTTTATTTGGTTTTTAAATGTGAAATCCACTTAAATTTACATGTAATGAGTAAAAGCAAAAATAATATTAGTTATAAATTATAAAAGATAGCTCAAAAAAATAATAAATGTTAAACACAGTCAAGTTAAATACCTTTTAAAATCAAAGAGTATTTCTATTTCTAATTTTGGTGATAACATTTATAAATGCTGAATCTGGTGTTTGCAGAGAAGCAGTCATAATAGACAAAGCTCATTTCATCAGCGGACGAAGACCAAGTGCCTTCATGTGTTATGAGGGTTGTGGGAGGGGTTGAAGGAGGAGTGTGTGTGCATGTTAGCATGTGTGTGTGTGTACGCGTGTTTGCCTACAGAAAGAAGCGGAACAAGCTTAGTGTGTTTGGTCTGCGTGGTGGGGAGCTGTCCATTGTCACTGGTGCTGAAAGTGGATTGCTGCTTCCCCACTTAAAGGGGAACGCATTTGATAAAGAGGAGGAAAGGAAAGAGGAAGAAGAAGGACAGAAAAAGCAACGAAGAGTTCATGAGACTGCTTCATTACTGCAACGCCACAGGCTGTCCGCAGAAGGAAGTTTCATGGAAACTTGGAATGTAAGAGAATCTCTAATAAGCCGTAGTCGTCTTACTCGGACATCAAATTTTACTTCTTCAACACACCTTCTTTCTCTCTCTCTCTTCCTCTCTTCCCTCTCTTTCTCACTCTCACTAAATGCACATCTCACTAATTTGGACACGCACAGAGGTGAGCTGGAGAAGGCAAAGAAAGAGCGGGGGAGGCAAAGCAGGGAAAAACAGAGGGAGATCACCATTTCTCCTTTCTCCTCCAGCTTAGGAAGACGAAAGGTGACGTAGTAAGCCTCTATCTTCTGCTCCTTTTGCCGGTGTTGGATACATATACTACGCCAGAAGAAGTTGTATTGATCTGAGAGTGCTGCTACTGGTGGTGCTGACTTGGACCTGGAAACCCCTGTCCTGCTCTGGCCCTGCTCAACCTGCTGCATCCCGGGTCACTGTCAGGATGACAGGGTGTGCAAAACGCTGCAAACAAGGACTTGTCAAGTTTGCTGTGACCCTTCACAAACTGGTCACTGGGACTCTCATCAAAGGTACGTATGTGCTTGAGCCATGACTATATTCCTAAGTTCTTGAATTTGCACAAGTTGCTTGCTCAGAAAGTGGACGCTGCAGTTCATCGTTCATCTTCAGCTTGTGCAACTCTTTTCTTCACTCTCCGCGGCGTCTACTCTTGTCTGCTATTGACCTCGTTCTGTTCAGTATGTTCTCCACAGGGGGGGGACTGAAAGAGACAGAGATGAAGGGAGTAAGCGACTAATAGAGAGGAGAGATAAAGTTGATACAGAACAGAGAGTGTGTGCGAGTGTGCTCCTGTGATAAATGTGAGTAATAAAACGCGTCGGTGTGGCAGCGGCGGGGAAAGGAGTTGCACACACATGTCGAGAGGAAACGAAGGGCTTTACTATTGTGATTTATTAGTGGTTAATATGTGTGTATGTGCTTGCATGTTTCTTGTGCCTTCATGTTACTGGCCTGATGTTTTTGTGTGTGCGCGTGTGCAGCATTAAAGTGATCCATTTTAAACCTTACTCTGCTCATTTTACTGCTGAAGCAGGAAAGCAGTGCAGGCAAAAAGCACACAGAGCCGTGCTTCAGAAACTGTTTGCAGCATAGCAGCTGCTTGAAGGCACACGCACAAGCCTCCTCAAGTGCACACATACACACAAACATACACACACTTACTGTATAATACTCTTTGAGCCAGCTGAAATTGTTTCTGGTGGGATGGGAAATTTCTAAGAATTCAGTCACACGCATACAGTAGATGCACAAAGGCATACTCAAATGCATGCACGCACACACTCACAAACATGTCTGTGGATGGCTCAAGCTTTCAGCCACAGTGGGTAGAATTGCCCTCGAGGTCTCACACACTCATAACGTCATGAAGGAGCTTCTGCTGAGGTTTGGTTGCATAACAAATCAGTCTTTAGAAGACAAACCAAAAGAGCAACCAGCAGCAAACATAAAGTGCTCCCCTGTCATGCTCACAGGAAATAAAATGCACACTGAGCAGAAAGTAATCACAAACATACACAAATGAGCACATATATGTAAAAAAAAAAATACACATAGCACAAATACACAGCCAGTACAACACCCACACAGACAAAAAGGAAATGAGCTGCAGGAACCAGAGATCTGGCTCTGCAAAATATCAGACACAGACACACTGAGGTTCAGGCTCATACACACACATTGTGTTAAACTGAATATGAAAAGAAGATGTGATATGAAGTGGCAGATGAACACTAAGGACTGCAATACTAATTACACCTAGTCGTCGTGCTTGAGCTTTTTTTTTCTGAAATATTTTTCCTTGAGTGCTGGGATCCATTTCAGATCACTTTCACCGTCTGCATCAGAAACTGGATAGTTGTAAACTGGATGGTTATGAAGCCATTTGGAGAAAAAGGAAAGAGAGTCTAATGTAATGCAGTCTCATTTGGCTCACTGTTTTCCTAATGGTGCTTAATTGTGTCTAAAATTCTAATATTTGTTTTCTTTTTAAAGACCAGAATTTTAAATAACTATATATGCTGGTGATTTTAGGGAAAACTCCAGAAAACTAATCCACTGCCAGAATTGGGGGGCTTTTACTGTGTAGTAATGTCTCCCACACTTTCCCAACTTATAAGCATCCACAGCTTGTTAGCTCCATGTGCTTATTTTCTCTTTCCTTCTTTAAGTGCAACTTATATTACCAAGAATTACAGCTGCTACCTCTGCACAAGAATGCTCCAGTGATCAAAACTCATACATTCAATGATCAGATCAGTATCTTACGCTCCCTTAAGAATTATTCATGATCTGTAAAGTAAAACATATCATCTACTGAGATATTGATCCAGTCATCCATCCATGCAACCATCTGTCCATCCATAGCAGCAAAGTCCTTTTCTGTTTTTT
Source organism: Oreochromis aureus (assembly GCF_013358895.1). Lineage (NCBI taxonomy): Eukaryota > Metazoa > Chordata > Actinopteri > Cichliformes > Cichlidae > Oreochromis > Oreochromis aureus. Next base: position 13,365,677 of record NC_052943.1, on the reverse strand, counting down.
TTCTGAGATGCTGATAGTAGAAAGGGAGTAGGGTTATTACTCTCTGCAGCCAGGAGGCCTGACAGCATTTTCAACACTTCACTGTAAGGTACAGGCTCTTTTTAGATGACTTTTAAGAGTCAGCATTTTAGGACACTTTAAGAAGACAGTAATAAGCTGCGGGGGACAGAATAGTTTGCTCCTCTCACTGGTAACATGATTTTTATACCTGTTTTCATACCAGTAGCAGCATGGCTTTGGAAAGAGAAAATACTCCAAGTGTTTAAATGTATTGAAATGAATTGTAAACACAGGTTTGATAAGGATTTAGCTCTGCAAAGGCATTCAGAGCAGCACTGACATCTGCTGGTACCTGTGGGAAAATACAAGTTTACGGTGGGGAGAAAATAACATTACATTAAACCGCTAAATTCATGAGTGGTTGTCTTAAGCCATCATCAAATCAGTGGCAGCAAAGCTCACTAAAGGATGTATGCTTCTGATGTTGCTAATCCCATTTCCCTTTTTGAAATTCATGGCACAAATGTGTTTTGTTATTCTGCAGGAAGACAGGAAAGGGACATTAAGGACTGGGATAAAATAAAATATATATGCAAATCTGTCCTTTACATCTGAGTAGGACTTTTATGACAGGCAGTGGAGCAGAATTACTTAAAAATTCTTTCTTTTACCATAAAGCTCTCTGACTAAATCAGACTCTGAGCTACACAGCAGCTGAAGTCAGGTTTCTTACTAACTAAATTATAATACCTAAAGCTTTAAGACCTGTAAACATGCTTCTGAAGAACTAAGTTTATCAAAGTCACTTAAGCTCTTTGACACGGCTGACCTCAAAATGGCAAAAAATTATGCATGACGTTAAAGACATGAGATACTGCTTGTTACATTTTAGATAAATGTAAACAAAAGTCAGTACATGCTAAGGATGAATTTATACAGTTCAAACAATTAGCAGCTCATTGTGTAACTAATTTGTTGAACATGTTTAAAGATTTATAATAATTCACATACAATGGGGAAAATAGACACTTTTTTATTTCCATAAAACTGATACAAAAAATAAAAATGTGAACATAAAATAGGAACAAAATAAAAACAGAGATCATAAAAAGCAAACAGATCATAAAACAAAATAGACACAAGACAATGATAATAAAGCCTCGCCACATTTCAAGCATTCATAAAACCTTTACAATAAGGTAATGTTTTAAAATGAGATTTATAGGACATTAAAGAGCTGCCAGTGCCATCTCGCAAGAAAAGGTTCAGTTTGGACAGTTTGTGGGCTCTAACAGCAAAACTGTAGATACCCTATGATAGTTAGCAGAGCCCCATTTATGTAATTTGGAGTGAAGGTATTTAATGCTTTAGAAAGGCTACCTAGAATACATTAAATATTGGGCAGTAATTGCAGTTTGGCGAGTAGTGGGGAAATATGTTCGTGTCCCTTATCAGCTTTTGTAAATAAGTGCTATCTCTTGTGTTTTGCAGCTAAGTTTGTGTCTATGCACCGAATGACAGTTCAGTGTGCTCAGTTTTCTTAATGGCCCTACTGGTGACTCCATTGTCCTTAAGTGGACGATGACAGTGTGACCTGGAGGGGTGTGATTGGGAAGAATAGACCACCCGGTTTGAACCCGAGTCATGTTTTTTTGGTAAACCTCTGTGCTAACAACAGTTTGTCCTGCTCAAACACAAACTGTTAAGCAGAAATGTGCACTCGGCACAACGCCCAGCATCCAGTAGGCCTTTTGCAGCCAAGTGTGAAGCAGCAGGGATGAAAATCAGCACCTCTAAGTTTGGGAACATCTGTACACTGGGTCGGGGGTGAGCTGCTGCCCCAAGTGAAGGAATTTGAGTATCTTGGGGTCTTGCTCATGACTAAGGGGAGAGTGGACCAGGAGACTGAAAGGGGCATCTGCAGTGATGGGGACACTCTGCTGGTCTGTTTTGGTATAAAGAGAGCTCGGGGTGAAAGCAAAGCTGTCATTTAAATAGTTGATCTACGCTCCTACCCCCAGCCATGGCCACAATCTCTGGATAGTGACAGAAAGAATGAAATCAAAGCTGAGGATGCCTCCTAGGTCAGGTGTTTCACAAATGTCCTACAGGGACAAAGCCCTGGGGCAATCACATACCATGCTGAACCCAGACAAGTGGCAGAAAATGAATGGATGAATGGACGGACAGTGTATACACTGAATATGATGATTGTAGACTGTTGGTTGTGGGTGTGGAGCTACTGCTGATGGGGAGTGGACAGCTAGGTGAAAAATATGAAGTGCGATAAAATTGATTTTTAATTTTTTTTAAGGTACAGATATTTTTTTTTAAAATTCAATACTGTCATCCTTTATTTAAATTTAATTCAACTATTTTGTTAGTAAGTCATAACAACTGTGTTGTGTCTTGATAAGTCTCCAGAGAAATAACAAGAACAGGAAATCAATTCTCTAAAATAACGGAAACAAAACCTTATTTTTGCCTCATTGAACTATTTGCAGACCAAATTATTTAAAAAGTTTCTATTTCTCAAATTCTACTAAAAACGTGCTAACTGGGTTGCTCTAGTGAGTTTAGAGACTTTAATATATTTCTGATGCTGCCAGAGTCCTTTATCCTCCGTGTTTCCTGTCAGTTAAAAACAAGAGTGTAAATAACATTAAAAAAAATTTAAAATTTAAAAAAAAAACATACTAGTTGAATTTTCTGCTTCCCAGAAATCTCAGCCTCTCTCAAGTTCTGCTTTCTTCTTCTAGCTGCAGGCTGTAAAGACTAAATCCCTTTCATCACTTTGGTTTCCCTCTCAGTTCATCTCTGGCTGTCAGTCACTTTCTGCATTGCCTTAGCAGTAAACTTCTCTTCTGCTTCCTGTCATCTCTGAAAACCCTGTAAACATCCTGCCAAGCAGCTCCAGGCTGTAAACAGCCTGCTTGATTTCACTTTTCCTTTTCATGCAGCCTGCCCTCTGGTGCTTCCTCCTGGCATACAAAAGCAACCTGCCTGGATGTAGAAATGTGCGCTCTGCTGTGGTCTGTGCAAATGCGATGGCACCTGATGGGAGTCATCAGCAAACAAAACCCTGTTTGGCTGAAAATCCCCAGCCACGCAGAGAAAATACTACTAAAAAATCCCTTCTTATCTGCAGGCTGAATAAGGCAAGAAACCCTGAAACTACTTGCTTCTCACAATAAATCGAGCCCAATTCGTGACCTGAATTCAGTCTTTCTTTATGCGCTTTAGAAACAGGAGGGGAAAAAGATGTTGGTGTTCACTAATGAGAACCACCCAGCATGATTTTTAGTACCCCGATTATAAATGGCTAATAATATCAGGTCACGAAATCCAGAAATTACCTTTTAAAGAGGCCTATGTATTCATGTTTATGAGTAATATCCATATGTTGTATTTGTGTTTATCAGACTGGACAGCAGAGGGCATCAGGTTACTTTTTCTCTTTTTCGTTTCCAGATTACTGTAGCCACACATTCCCACATTGTCAGAGCAGATTAGAGAAAATGTAGTGTTTAAAGCTTTAAATATTCACTATCTCGAAGTACTGGCACACGAGGCAGCTTTTCCTTTGATGGCTGATGCATGATGGACAGCAAGGCGGATTTTCAGACTCAGGGTTCACAGTTGTCAGCCACAGTGACCCAGCTGTGCATTCCTCATAAGTACTTAATGAAATATTCACTAACTCCTCTTTTTTCCATCAGATATTTGCTCCAGGTCTCCCTCTTGCTTTGAGTCGGGGGTGGTGGTGGTGGGGGTTGGCGACTTGGCTCGTATTTGTATTCAGAAAAGAGGAGGAAAGAGTAAATAAGAACAAAGAGCGAGGAGGAAAGAAAAATGAGAAGATGGATGAGGGTGTGTACATGATTGCACTTTTTTCCACATGCGAGTAAGCCCCTGTGCATGTTCGTGCACATATGCTCTGAGTTGGACATTGATGTGTGTGTGCTCTTATCTCATTGAGTGTGCTCTACAACTGCGTGTGTGTGTGTGTGTGCGCGTGCTGCTTAGCTCCAAAATGCTGTCATATCACTTTTAATGCGCCATAGGGGACACGGTGAATATTTAATACAAAATATAATGCATAATAATTCTTATGAAAAAGGCTCTCTGAGGTGGGGACGCCACTCTCCCCCTCCAAACGCTGTAATCAATCCCCAAGCTGCATACAATTAACACCTCCATCACTTTCATCTGCTGTGGAGGGAGGGTAAGAGACACAGAAGGGGAGAGTCAATAGAATTGTTTGCATTCAGTTCACATAAACCACTGGGGCACTGATGAAGTAAAGAAATAAGACCTGATTCCCTTCAACAAAAATGTCAATTTTATAATTATTTGCACATTTGAATACACTCGTCTGCTAACTGTCTGCTTCCAGGAATAGCAGGCCTGCTAGTGAAGGCTGAGTGTGTCTGAGAACAGTAACACCCACAGGCAAGGTGACGCTGTCTGCAAAACATTTATGGCAAATGAAGCAGAAAATATTTCAGCCAAGCTTAAGAGTAAATGGATAAACAGCTTTTGTGTTAGTGCGTCTCTCAGTGTTAATGTCCTGTGCAACTTCACGTCAAGGTGCACAGAGTTTAAAGAGCCCTCGGAAATGTGTCATCTGTGTATCGACCCGGGGGGAAGAAGGTTAGATGGTGTTTTTCACGTTCTGACAGGCGACATAAAGTTTGTGGGTGGCGTACGGCGGTGAATTGTTTTGAGAGATGCACTGTGGGACAGAAAAACAGCAGCCATGGCCTTGAGGAGAGACTGTTGTCATGGAGAGAGTCTTAAGGCAGCAAAGATTCACCAACACGAGCTCTTGTTGTTTTCAAACAGTACAACGCTGTTACAGCTGTTTTTAGGCTTGAAAAATATACATTGTTTTTGTTACACATACATGTTTAAGATCATCAAATACATTTTAATATTAGATAAAGATAACCTGAGTAAATAGAAAATCGTTATTTTGATTTTAGAGCCATTCAAAGGTGATGGTTTGATATTGATTTTGATGAGCTGGGGTGCTAGTAAGCATGATTACTGAGATTAACAGCACGGTTTATATAACTTATGGTTCAGTCAGATAAAAAAGTATTTGGACAGTGATGCATTTTTGTAATTTTGCCTCTGGACACCACTACAGAGGATTTCAACTCACATAATCAAGATGGGATTTAATTGCAGACTTTCAGCTTTAAGTCCAGGGGATTAACAAAAGTATTTCATTCATTATTTAGGAAGGCAGTCATTTTTATACATAGCTTTCCATTTTCAAAAGTTTAAAAGTAACTGGACATTTGACTGAAAAACAGTTTCATGCCCAGGTGAGGTCATGACGAATTACACAGATAAAGCTTCTGGAGTTGAGTTTAATTGTTGAACTGGCAGCTATTTACTGAATCGCTCAATATGAGCTCTTAAGACATGTTAATGTAAGTGAAGGAGGCCTTCGATGTGTTGAAAAACCAAAACAGTTTGGTAAATTCTTAAACGATAAATGTACTGGCTAGCTCAACAGCACTTGTGGAAAAACCATGGGAAAAAAAGATAATAAAAGAAATAAGAAGATGTAGTCAATTCAAGAACACTCTTGAGGAGGTAGGCGTGTGATTGCCAAGGTCTGCTACGAAGAGATCTGTTCATGAATGGAAATATGGAGAGTTTACAAGCAGATGTAAACCATCCATTGTAAAAACAGAAAGGCCAGATTAGAGTGCTGGAAAACATCAGAAAGATCCTGCATAGTATTAACAAAATCTTTGGACTGATGAAACCGAGATTGAACCTAAATGATGTGAAGTGATGAGTGTTTAGTAGGAACTGCTCATGATCATGTGTGAAACATTGCTGCCAGCAGATATGGGCCATTAGTGTTTATTAATGATGTCACTGCTGATAGTAAATATCAGTCTCTGTAACTGCTAAATGCTCTAACATTAACACCTTCAGTTGCAACACCTCCCAAAACAGTTTAAAAACAGCTCCTAATAACCAGCTACAACACAATGCGGCTTTTACCTACATGAGCAATGCCCATCTAAAAATACTGTATAGTATATTTATATGTAATAGTGGTAGACAACATTTTTTTAGAGTCACTAAGAGTATCCTACCATGCTTTTTGAATTCTCAAGTCAACTGAGAGAAGCTTTTGATGATTCTTGTTGCGTTCACCGCTACAATCGACCCCTTTCTCGCACGTGTGTGATCGATTTAAAGTCTAAGATTGATTATGGTGACTTAAAGACTTTCAGAGGTCCTGCTTTGTGTGGCCAGCAGCCTAAATCAGCAGATACTTATGTTGCATTTTTATTTGAACACAGAGCACACCAGCAAATATTAGCTAGAATGATGTTTTTAAATGAATAATAATAAAATTAAAGTCATGAATTTTCTCCAGTTAACAGGACAAATGATAAATCCTTCTATTTTTTTTTATATTTGTGAAGTTATAAACACAATTTCTTTCACTCCTAGTGTGCTGGTTTTGTAGCAGACATTTTAAAAAGGGACATCTTAAAGCCTGAACAAACACAACTGCATGTCTTAATAGGGGTTATTTGTGTTTTTATGATTTTGGTGAAATGATCCTTTACGTGATGATTATGCGGTATGATATAGTCATAGCAACCAAATGACTCCACTGGGCCTTTTATGCACTTTGCTTTGTGGTCTGTGTTGGTGCAACTAACACATGCTTGGCTTTGTTAGAGGAAAACCAACATGCGATTGTCTCTTTGCAGCAGAAATAGTCTGCTCTCCGCGGCGCTACACGTCATTCCCGTGTCTGGCAGGATCGTTGAGCTCGTCTCCTTTGCTTCTCACTTCAGTAAATCAATCTGTTTGTCCTGATGACTCAGATGTCACTGAGCCTGTTAGGAGCCAGTCTTCAATCTTGCCTCCTAATACTGCACCTAACTGTTCTGTCTGTAGCTCTCCCTCTTTTCCTCCTCACCTACACCCCTTCGGCCCTCCCTCCTAGAATTACTCCCATCTGGTCTTCAGAATATCTGCTCCTGTTTGTCTTGCTGTCTTCTTGCCACTTCCTATACTCTTTCCTTCCCTCTGCATTTCCCTTCTCTCTCTGCCCTGATCTCTTCTCCTCTGTGCGGTTATTACTATGACAGATTCCATTCAGCCTTCATCTAATAAGACCGGACAGCAGCTAACCAGCCAATTTATTATTCACTGCCTGTTCACCACTTTCTGTGCTTGTCAACACCGTCTGTATGCTGTCAAATGCTTTCTACCTTTCAACTCCACAGTCTAACCCCATGTACTTTTCCTTTGCCTCCATTCATTCACCCAGGCTGCTGTCTCAATCCCGTAAAAGGTCTGTTGTGTAATGGTTAATAAATGATGAGAGAAGGGTTGGCTGGCACTCAGAACGATCCAACGAAGGCTGGACAGGACTGAGTAGCAGCACAGACGATGTCAAGCTTAATGTCTTGGAAGGGTTTGGCACTCGGCCTAATGTGGTGAACCTGTTGCTGTTAGTGTTACTGGACTGCAACTAAACAGTCTAGAGTGCTATTTTAGTATCACTGTGTTAAAATGACTAGAAAGCTAATGGCTCAGTTAATCCGTGATTGTTATTGTTTAAAGTATTTAAGCAAAGGTGATGATTTACAGTAGCTCTATCCATTTCTTAAAGAATATCAGCAGGTCAACTGATCATTAAAGGATAATTGCATGAATTATTCATGTCATCTTTCAATAAGCTTATGCATTGTCACAACATTTTTTGTTTTTGCCGAGATCTCATATTGATGGTCAGAGAGTCATCAAAGTCCAGCACATCCCAAAGATTCTCAGTGGGGTTGAGATCTGGACTCTGCGGTGGTGAACCCATGTGTGAAAATGATGTCTCATGCTCCGTGAACCACTCTTTCATAATTTGATCGCTATGAAATCTGGCACTGTCATCTTGGAATATGCCTGCACCATCAGGGAAAAAAAAATATCCACTCATGGAAAAAACTGACCATCAGTTTATCCAGAAACTACACCTGCAGTCCAGGGGAACGTTCTTACCCATTTCCCTTAGCTGATTTTTTTATTGGCCTTGCAGTGTTTTTTTTTGTGTGTGTTTTTTTTCTGAGTTGAAATGAAATAGTTGCAGAAATTCCTACAGAAATAAATAATTTAGTCAAAACCAAAAATGTATTATTAAAGAATTAGGTAAAATAAGCCTTTATTTGAAAGTTTTCTTTCTTTTTTTGTAATTTACATGAATGACAGCAGCATCATTACCTTAACACAGAAAGCTTTGTGTAACCAGTTTAATCACAGTGATAATTGTTCCCTACCTGAACAGACTAATTATTCCTATTTCACATGACTACAAAGGGTCCCCAAGAACAAAGCAATGTTAACCCAGTCTGTGTGCCTTCCTAAACAAGAAATGTTTTGTGCCTAACATAACCAGACTTTAATTCTACCTATGTAAAATCAGAGAGCTGTTTTTGTATTTTCTGGAGGCAGTCATATATAATTGATGGATCTGAAACTCTTTCCTCATTCTCCAAAACAAACATTGCATTTTTTTTGGTTTCATTTTCCACGATGCTACTGTCATATTGAGAAATGGTAGATGTACAAGTGTCATCGCATTGCCTCAGGAATAACTGTCAAGTGGTTACAATAACTGTGACAGCGACCACTCTGACTGTGAAAGTAAATGTCATTGTTTTTCTGCCACCATTTACCGTGCTGACGCCTGGTTGATGACTTTAACCCCTGTCCAATCGATGTCATGACCTCTTTTGGGCAGCTGTTCACAATCGGCTGACGCTGTCTGAGCCCAGTGCTTCTTCACTTTCTTCATTTAAAGTGCTGCAGGATGGTGACGTGACTGCAAAATGACATAGGTGCTTAGCAACCTTGCTTATACATAGGAATATCAACAAAACACAGCCAGTTAGTTACTTGAGATGAGTAGTTGAACAATCTTATTGAGTCAGGTCCCTACAAAGTCGCATCACATCAAATCAGGCTTCAGTTATATGCAGATCTTTGCTAATCTGTGTGAGAGTGCTCATAGTCGGTCCAAGCTGGACCACAATTGTTTGGAGACAGGTTGGCTTTCACCAGGCGACCTCTGCCGTCACTTTGCAATCGCCAGTTGTTACCCACGAATTGAGACTGCTGCATGCTAAGTTTCTGGCTTCCAAGTTTAGTCACCTCAACTACTTCCAATCAGTCTCCAAATGCAAAAAAACTCAATGCAATCACTGGGAAACCACTAATTTTTCTTGGCTGCATGGAGATGTCTGTCCTAGTTTTACTCTAGTGTGACTGAATGAAGGCAACACTTAGTGTAGAAATAATATTACCAAAAGGCGTTCTGAGGTTTAAAAATCAAACCTCCACACTCGAAACAGTTAAAATTTCCCATCACTTTGCTGGTGTTTCAAATAAGTTCACAGGTTTTGGTTCATCTGCTTTTTAATCTTGCAACATACACTTAAGATAAAGAATCATTCATTTCTTCTCGGAGAGATTTCTGTATTTTGGGATGTGTGGATCTCAATAGTCTAACAAGCCAACCTGAAAATAAACACAAGATTTGCCCATACCCTCTGATACATATGCATTTTCATTGGAGCTTTCCAATCTGGTTACAAAGAATGTAGAAAAAAATATACTATTTTATAATAGCACTGAACATATTGCTGGGTACAGATGACTTAAAGTTGCTGCTGGTTGCTACAAAAAAGGAAGCCAGCGGCAGGCAAGTCCAGCAGTTCGATGATCCATCTCCCGTCTGTGGACTGCTCCGAAACAGTGTAATATTGTCTTTCTTTCCAACAGACAGGAGTCATAACTCTTAAAGTTCTAACAGAGCTGAGCTGAACATGTACATGGAGGGGTTTGCGTCATTGGAGAAGTGATTGATGCTGCAGCTTTTCTCATGCAGATGTTCTCACTGTTTCTGGGTTTTGGAATTCAAAGATTTCGAGAAACTTTAGTTCAGGCTTTCTTTTCCAGAATAGAATAGAATAGAATAGAATAGAATGGTCCTTTATTGTGATTATACGTGTCTTGTGGGTGTTCCACACCAACTGTGCTGGAATAAAATACGAAAAGTAAGACAGCAGGAATAAATAACAAACAGGAGAAACATATACAATGAAAATAAATATATACAAAAACAAGTAAAAGACACACAACAGAGAGCACGACAAGATCCACTGAGTAACTGCTTTGGAGACTTTTACAGACTAAAAAATATCATATTTTTTAGGCTTGAGGGGCTTTTGCCCAAGGTTTGCCAACTATTTTCAAGGTTAAGAATTAACTTTGAATTCTATTCTATTCTATTCTATTCTATTCTATTCTATTCTATTCTATTCTATTCTGTAATTGCAGCTTGTTTTCTTCAGCCTGTGTTGTTTGAAAACTTGGTATTTGGAAAATGTCAGCTTCGCCAAGACTGATCAAAACAACGCGTTTTTCAGCTTTTCCCCTGCGAGCTTTTTCAGTTTATCCACTGGGTTTTCAAAGTGTTTGATCAACCGAAGGCTTTTCTCTCCACTGATGGATGTGTATGTAACCCCTTCACTGAAGTTAAACATCATCACTACAGCAAATCACGCTCCCTTATCTCGCCTATTCAGGCGGGCTTTCAGAATTTAATCAGCATGTCTTTGTGTCATTGCTGTAGTGTGTACTCAAAGACCTGCTTCTCTGTGTTGATTTATTGCCACTCTTACTTGCTGTAAGCACTGAGTGTTTGTCAGCGTTTGTGCGTATGAGTGCACGCATGTGCGAAATGTTTTTTTCTCTTTAGTGTTTGATTTTGATAAGAGAATCATGTATGATCTCCTCCTTTCTGCAGAGATAGAAAAGGGATAGGGGAGGTGTGAGCTCTTGCATACTCAAAAAATGTCTCTCACCATTGAACGCACACACTCGCGCACACACATACTCCTGCCCTGCAGTGCTCATTTTTCTCACTTTCTTTGTCTATCCACCTTTCACTACCCTGTTCTTAATTTTCTTTTTCTCAGTCTCTCGCACTGCCTTCTTCCCTCTCTTGTTTTACTCTGCATTGATCCTGAGCATGCAGGCTACTGCAGCTAGCCTTTAATGAATGCCATGCCCTAATGACTTTATCATTGGCCTTGATGGCCTCAGCTCAACCACAGCGATGGCTCGGCTGTAAATTGTTTTCTTAACTAAAGCCATGTGAGGAATTTCAATAAGGGCTGCCATCAGTGGCATCAGCGCAGCCTGCCAATCTGAACAACCGGTGTTACACAGAGGGCAGCAAGGGGTTAAGCGTGACTGATGGGAGTGAGGAGTGCATGTATGAGTTGGACTGTGTTGCAGACTGGCATTGCTCTCCAGGGTGTATTGTTGTAGAGGGTGTGTGGCCTCTGTGTGTGCGTGCGTGTGTGTAGTTGACGGGTTCATCAGGAGACTTGAGCACAAAAACATGTCTGATACAGCATGTCGATGCAGTCGCTGACAAATGCGAGGCAGCGTTTCTGAGGATGTAGCTGTGCCACACGTAGAGGGTTTTGTCCATGACCCACCCGCGAGCAGAATAATTACACGCACACAATCGCATACACACACACACACCACCTGCCACACTTGTGCATGTAGAGATAAAGCAGCGAATGCACTCTCCACACTCAGACTGTTTGCCTGCTGAATAGCAAAGGGGGGGACGGATCAGTCTATTCCTCCCTTATCTCCCCTCACCTCTTGCACTCCTCATCTCGCTCCATCTCTTTCTTTCACGGTCTTCCCCTCCCACCCTCTCGCCTCCTCACTTTGCCTCCCCTGCTGTTTGTGAATCCTCCTGATTTGTCTCTGTCTCCCCTTTCTCTTCTCCTCACCCCCTCCTCTTTCTTCTCCTAATTTCCTCATCGCTTCTTCCTCCTCTTTCTTGCCCTCTCTTGAGTTCTGTCCTCCTCTCTTGCCCCATCTCTCCCGTCTCGGTCTCTGCCTTTTCCCGTGCAACAGTGTGCAATTCCCCGTTCCCCACCAGACAGACAAAGAGACAGAGCGACTCAGACGAATGGAAGAGAAAACGGGAGCAGGGAGAAGCAGAGACATAGAGGCAGATACATAAAGAGGCACAGAGGAATTGATGGGATGACAGTCTGGTGACTGGGGACTGGTGGACAAAGAGATAGAAGGGATGTAAAATAGACAGCTTCAGTGGCAGGGTAGACAAAGGTAGCCTGAGAGTGGATGTGTGCCGCTTATTTCATTTACACACGCATACATAGAAACAGACACACACACACACATACTCTCTCTCTGTCTCTCCCACTCTCTCTCCTCTCACTCACACTCTCTCTCACACACACACCCTCGAGCAGAAGCGGCAGAGCTGTGTGGGTGTGAGGCAGCATGAGAAGTGATATCTGTACTTCCACACATACAGCTGGCTGATGGACTAACTTAATCACAAATTTAAGCTCACCTACTGTACGCATACTTACTAGCACACCTTGATCATAGGCAGGCAGACCAGCGCGCGCTCATAAACACACTCACTTACGCCAGCACGCGCAACCTTCCAGCAGCCAGAAGCCAGAAGTCAACATGGGTCTTGTGATGGGAACCTTTTCCATGCAATCCAAGCAAGTGTCCTACCACAAAGGTAAGAATTTGTATTTGAAATGCACACACTGAGCATGTTTGAATCCTGAATGTGAGGATTTGCATGTTGCTGTGAGCAGCATCCATCATGCGTCTTTGTCCTTTAGTGATGGAGTCATATATGTTTGCTCAGAGTGGTGAATATGGCACAAGAAGTGCATTATGGTATAAAGATGAATGTGCTGTAAGCTGCAATGAGAAGTTGTATAAAAAAGAGAAATTGTTATTCACTGTTGCTTTAGAGTGCTCCAGGCCACCTGTCCTCTGTTTGAACTGTGGATTTAACAATATACATGTGTCCGTGTGTGTGCATGTGTGCGCGCAACTGTGCCATTGGGCATGTCTATAATAGGTGATGGTATTTACCCCTGTCTGCTTTCCAAACCAGCCCACTTTCTTTCCTGCCACGCTGCTGTTTGACAGGTGCTGACACTTGACACATGCATGCTGTACCCAGTATGTATGTGTATTCTTTGTCCGCTGAAAATATTTATGCACCTAATTGACTGCTGAAAATGTAGGCGTGTGTGAAGAATCGTGCATTTTGTGTGTGTGGTGGCTGTGGTATTGTGCCGTAAATCAAAGCGTTGTAATCCATCAGCTTTTGGCCATGGTCTGTCCTGCATCTGTTGACCTTAAACCTTGATGGCTATCGCTGTCAGACGCAGCGCTGCATCTCAAATACACACAGCAGAGGCTGGAAAATCGGGAGCCAAATCACATCTCGACGAGGAAAACAGAGGGATAAAATTCTGAAATCTCTAATTGGACCATTAACTGGAGTGAGATCATGCAAAACTGTCTGCATGTTGCATATGCTGTGACAAAAAAAAAAAAAAACAGTGGAGGTGATGTAAATTATGTGCTGTGAATGTCCCTCAGGAAAATGCCTTCCAGCTCTATATTCTCAGTGTTTTACCTGTCAAACAGTGCAGTCAGACAAAGAAGAGCTGAGAAAACTCTTTAGAGACCCCATAAATGGGCTCCTGAAATACAAACATATATAGCAAGCTGCGTGGGTTGTTTATTTCAGTGCCTGACCTGCACCTCATTTTCCTGTGTGGAAACAGCTTTCAGTCGATATGTGCTAAAGAGATACTCAAGGCACATTTTCAAGTTGGTTGTTTTCTGCAGTCTACAATATGAACATGCGTGTCAGATACTTTGTGTTCGTGGTAGCTACTTCCATTTCAAGCGCAGCCCATTTACTCGTTAGGGAAGGCAACAATGCTTACAAAGCAACCAGGATGTAGGGTAACCTCTAAATAGCAGCCACTTTGAAGTTTCCACTGTTAGGGTGTTAGGTGGAAGTGATAGATGAGTAAAAGTGGGAGAGAAAAAATTGAGAAAAGTTGAGAGAGGAGGCGAGGTTGCTTCTCAGGGGGCTGCAGTGTGTGTGTCACTGAACGTGTGTGTTTCGCCATCTGCTGCAGTGATAAAAAAAAAAAAGTGCCCTACTGAAAGCAGGGCAGGATTCATTTTGCATGGAAAGTTGACCCATCCTTGATCACAACTCAACATGAGGCAATGACCAGCTGAGAAGGACTTAAAGTTAACTAGCTGAGGATTCAAACTTTAGATGAAAATTATAGTTGTGGATTTAAGGAAGCTGTTAAATTAACAGGACGAAATCTGAAACAATACTTTTCAGCAACTCATTTCTCTTAGTATTAACCATTGCTGACTGAGGGGAATAATGTTATGAACTAGTAATTTTATCTTTATTTTTTATTATTTTGGAGGGCCAGGAAGTCTGTATTAGCCCCTTGAACCATAGACTAAAAAGCTCCAAAGTCTGGCCCACTGACTGGGAACAGAACCTCGATTGTTTTCACCGAATCTTACATCCTTATTTTGAGCACTCAAACACCAACAACAAGCCAAAGATAAAGATGCAGTTATGTTAAGAAGAAAGGGCACCCTCTTTCAGTTCTAAGGTTTTCATATCAGGAAAATCTGACCTTCATCTGGTCTTATTATATGTTTAACAACAACAAAGTCAAAATTCAGCTGTTCGGCAATCCTAACCAAATGTTCTTGATTAACTGATCATTAGCAAGTTTGAGCACCTCTATAAAAGCAGTGCACAGGTCTGGAGCATTCAGGTGTGTGTTAACACAATACCAAGAAGGAAAGATATCAGTGAAAATCCGAGAGAAGCAATTGCTGCTGCCCATCAATCTGGGAAAGGTTATAAGGCCATTTCCAAACAAAGTTAAAGTCCATCTTTCTACACTGAGGAAAGACTACTTACAAGTGGAAAACATTTAAGCCAGATGCCAGTAGGGATGGGAATTGAGAACTGGTTCCCAGTAGTCTAGTTCTATTGGAATTGTTAGTCTGCCTTCCTATCAGTCTCACTTATCAGTTCTTGCACTACAAGATTTCAGTTTGTGTGTGGAGGAGAAAAACAGTGGCACAGTCTACAGTGTCGATATGGACATTACTATTATTTTTATTTTATTTATTTATTTATTTTGCCCATAAAAACGAGTTTAATGGTAAAGTGCTAACTCCATCAAGGACAGAAACAGCTTCATTATGCTGCTAACGCAACTTTGCTCTTTGCAAGCATCTGCACAGATAACATGCTAATGCTAAGCTAGCCAAGAACCCAGAGTGAAAGCTGAGTGAATGCCGACCCCAGCCCAGCAGCCAGACCCTGAACTTCAACAGGTAACAAACTGATGAGCAGTCAGACTCCAGCCTGTTTCTACCTTTCTTTAATAGAATCACTATGGCGATCACTGAAAAAGTTGAAATTGTTTGGCAGTCTCTCAAATGATGTGAGAGACTGTTAAAGTTGTACAAGAAACAATTGCAAAAAGTTATTGTTCCTGAAGGTTGTTCAAAAGCTCTGGTTCAATCAGTCATAGGTATACTTAGTTTTTCCCACACACTGCTTTGGATTATTTTTTCTTAAATAAATAATAGTATGGTAATATGGCATTTAGTTTTCATCTGAATTAAAACAAATCTTATCCTAGTAGGTGTTTACATATAAGTAAAAATAAATAAATAGATAAAGATGTTTTTTTCAGTGCAAACTCCACAAATGTTATCTCATGGATTTTTGGTTTGTAAGGTCCATTCATACTGTTTTAATTTGTCTGTTTCAGACTATGTTTTTCTACTTTTGCTTCTGTATGATGTCAGTGAGAGCAGATATCTTTAGTATGGTCATCACAGACGCACAGCTCTAACTAAGAGAAATGCCACTCACTTGCGGTTCAAACATCCTGTTTGGGAAGGCACATCCAATCAGAAGACCTCTGGCTTAAAAGAGGAGGTGCTTATTTCAGACAGAAGTGAACAGAAGTGAGCTGAAACGTAATGGTCCCATTACTTTGGAGTTCAATGACCTTGTATGACCATATGTGGCAAAGAGGGTAAAAAACTATGATATTTATCTATCTACCACCACACAGAAACTGAGGGCATGTCACTTCCTGTTTGGCAGCCTTGATTTGTGGACGCCAAATGTGGCATATAGACGTGGGACTTAATGTTATCGGCACTCCCATTACCCTTTTATCATAATTCCTTTGCGATGGCGACTGCACCCTGCTTAACTTCTCGGCTCCCTCATTGCTGCTTGTAGCTAAATTTTTCTGCCAGTTTTGATGGATCCAGTTCATGCCAGCAAGTGACAACAGATGTTAACTCCAGTGATCACATTTCGATAATGCTGTGGACAAAACCCCACAAAACTCACATCATTTCCTGCACATACTCACCATTACATTTTTAAAAATTCAACATGACATTTGTAATATTACATTTTTTTAGGACTCAAAGCACAAGAGACTCGAACTCCTTTGACTTAGAAAACCGGTCGCAAAACTGTGTTTATTTTCAGGAGGACACGGGTTACTAATGTTGGCATTTATCTTAGAGATGCGCAGTGAAAGCCTCATTCGATAATGTAGCCTATAATTAATTCATTGCTCTTCGGCAGTCATGTATCCAGAAGAAGAACTGGTTAGATATTAATTGCAGGGTTGGTGGTTTGATCCCAAGCCCCTCCTGTTTGTTTTGAAGTACCCTTGAGAAAGAAATTAAGCTTGCTTGCTCCCCATGGCCAGGACTATGTTGTGCATGGGGAATGAAAGTCACTCTGTAAAGCACTTTGGTTTTTAAAAGCTAGATAAATGCAGTCCATTTACAGTCCTATCCAGCACATATTGGGGTGATGAATTGACTGAACTGAATTCAAACGAGTTGCTAAACTACACAGCTAAAGTGGGTGTTTTTGCTTTCAGTGTGGGTTTCTAAATGAAGCCAAACTAATGCTGTGGCCTACATAAAGTCATAGCTGTTCCACAAGGGAAGCTTGAAGGCTGAGTTATTAGCCATTGCCCTCACTGGCTCATATGGCCATAGGCTGGGGTTAAGGCATTTATCTGTATGTGTCTTTTTTCACCTGGGGGAAAAACAAAATATCCATTGCCTGTACACAAACTACTCTTTTCCTATGAAATATTTCCCAGCGGTTATAAACTACAAAAGCTGCGCCTTGCAAACAGATTCATCTCCCGTTCCTGTTTGCTCCATTTGTTTCTGCCTTTGCTTTCACTTCTCTATGCCAGCTCACTTTGTCAAGTGAATTTTCTTTCTCTTCCTGTCTCTCTCTTTGTCTTGCACACTTTCACCTCATTTCACCTTCTCATTTTGTCTTTCATGTGTTGGTCCCTTCAAGTCTTCCCCTTGTATTCGCAACACAGTTCCCTTCTTGATCTATGGCTTTTCGTCCGGCTTTTCTGTTTATCTCTTGGTTCCCTTCTCTTTCGCTCTCTCGAACCCTCACATCTCTTTGTGTTCTGAGTTTTGCACGGTACAGTCTTGTCCTACTCTAAGATCACTCCAGCTGTTTGAAGTTTTGCTAATCATGTTGGCTTTTAGTTTCGGGGCGGTAGAGTACATGCAAATATAATGCGTTTGTGCATGTGGGTCTTCTGGAGAACAAGTGCGTTTGGCTCAAAGTTTCCATCTGCTGCAGGGCTAAAGGGTTGAGAAGAGAGGATCTCTGTTTCTTTAATGGGCTTTATAGTTTCCACCTCTCTCTCTCATCCCCAGACATCAAAAGAAGTAGACCAAAAGGGCCAATTAGGACAGCAAAATAGCTTTATTAGGCGCATGGCATCATGAAAACAGCTTTCTGCTTAATCTCATGCCCAAAGCACATGTGTGTCTGTGTGTTGTTTATAGGCGCAATGATGCGATTGCGATACTGCCGCAGAACCTCAGCTCCCATATTTCTTTACATTCAAGTTTGTGCCGTGCAGATATTCGCAGCAAACATGCTTTCCACTTTTTTTTTAAAAAGTGACCGTAATTGACGATTCTTTGTCGGTGTTCCAAATTAAACCCACATTCAGGCATTATATTATATAAGAAAAAATCAGCACACTGTATATATAAGGATAATTCATTTGCATAATATTTGCAGGCAAATGCTTTGCATAGTTCTTCGAAGATAAACAATATTTTCCATGCAATTTATCTCTGTAGACCGTTCAGCCTTGTGCTTGCCTCCAGGCCTTTGTAATACCGGCGCCAATGAGAGAAATGGAGATGATGAATATAGATAGCTACTTAGTCCTGACTATATGGTTCAGTCTGTATGCACAGATATGACAGCAGTGATGCACATCACTTGAGCTAAATTAATATGACAGCTGAAATGGCACTCGTATAGTGAGAGTAGCAAATGTTGCCAACGTCGCATTTAATGCCAAAAGAACGTGAATTTATATTCAGATCAAAGTTGCTCTGGTTTCAGTGGATAACAGACATCACTTGGTAGCAATACAGGGACTTAATCTGTCCACTGAGCCTAGTTTGTAAAGAGTAAAGAGCAAAGAAGCAGCGCCTTGTGTTCCGTCTTTTTTGCAAATGAATCCAAAATTAGATTTAGCACATATGCTTTCAGACCAAGCGCTACAGAAAGTGTTTTTGTACATTTTAAGTGGAACAGCAGAGAATCGAGAAAAAACAGACTACAAACAGACCACCTGTCACCAAGTGAACCCATGTCTCAGAGTTTGTTTTGTGACCCCTGAGAAATAAAGAGCTGCACTGCAGTGACAATCGAAGACTAAGATAAGATGAACAGAATCAATTACCTATTAGATGAAATAAACTCTGCAAGGAAAACAAGATATGGTGGACATCGTTACAATCACTGACATTCTCATCCGTGCCTGTATCTACCGTTTCTGTCATGCTGCTCCTGTTTTTGCCTAAACATAACCAAATGCAAGTAAAGTAAAATGAAAGAAAAGGAGGGTTTTCTTTAAAATCCTTTCTGACAGGATGCCCTGACTGCAAGTACCTCAGAGTGACCTTATACTAATCAGGTTAGTGAGTCACAGCTGTCATGCATTTGATACATATTCTTCATATATACTCAGGATGGCAAGAAATAAACATGAGATACCATGTTTAAAATTGAGTACTTTCCCTATTAACTATCAATCACTTAATGGATCGTCATCTATTTTAGTCAGTGAAACGCTGTCAGCTTTAGCTGCACATCCAGACTGACTGCTAGCCTCAAATCTTGTTTTTTTTCACTGAAGGTTAAAAAATCTCCTCTAACATCTCAATGTCAAATACGAATATCTTCTTATTCCTGCTTCCTTTGCCATGTTTACAAAGACCTCACATCCCACGTCAGTCCAGTTAGCTGTAAGAATAACAACTTAGCCCAACTAAGCTACTTCCTCTGCTCACTTTTCTCTCTCTCTCTCTCTCTCTCTTCATTGAATCTTCTTTAAACATCTGCCACATTCACACTTTATCTTCTGCTTTGTCTCACTCTTTTGTGCTTTACTTCTCTTTTATATCTATCCTTCCTCCTTGCTTTCCATTTGTTTGCATACCATCCTCCATCCCTCTTGTTTTTCTTGCTTTTACCCCTCTCCCTCGATAAAAACAGATCAATCGCAGAGCCTCCTTTAATTATTCCCCTTTTTCATTCTTTGATGGGCGCCTGTAAGAGGCTCAGGATGCATTTGCTAATAAAGACACAGGGAAGCATCTGTGTGAGAAGTCATTTCAACAGCGATAGATATTAGTATTGATTTTCCTAATAGACATGTCCCCTGTTCAAAGCCGCGATGCCCCTGATGAGTAATTGCCAAAGCTTTGTTTGCCATGATTGATTCATAATCTATAACTCTTGGGATGAATCCTTCATGTGGAGAAGCAGGAGTTTTTATGGGGGGTTTTTCTCACTGCAAGTTAGCACTCAGGTGGGTCTGAATGTGCAGATTTGACTTTATTCGCTTGATTTTCTAAAGCTTCCACTCAGCATTTGAATCTTAATCAAAATCTTCAGAGTTTTATTTTCCCTCCCCCGGTTTTTCCCTAATTCTCTTTGTTCCACAGTCCTCATCTCTGGAAATGTGATGTTTGCATGTCCCACTTGCTCTCCTCTGCCTTTTCTTTCTTGCAATACCACTCGCCCACTCTCCTGGCTCTTGTTACCCACTTCTTACTCTTTCATTCTCTCTCTGCATCGCACTCTAATCTCCCGCTGGAAGCTCTTCTGGTATGCTTCTTCCTCCTGATTTTTTTTCCTTCTTCATCCTTTATTGCCAAATATGTTTCCATCTGTAATTCTACTGCTTTTTCCTTCCTCCTTACATGCAGTTTTGAAAGAGTCACATATATATATATCTTATACACCTCTTCCTGCTCTTGCTGTTTTCTCCTCGCTTCTGTCTCATATCATCTTTCCTTTAAAGTCTGACAGGGGTCTTGTAAAACAGTCTGCAGCCATTCACTCACATGCCTGCAGGGAAACACCAGTTCTGTACCAATATTATACACACAAGCATAAAAACAAGCACACACACTCCAACCTTTCACTCCTTCTCTCTGCTCTACAGACAGACTTTGAAATGATTACTAGATGGAGAAACATTTCTGTCAACGTGTGGAAACAGGCCTGTCAGAGACCGCGGGGAGATAGGGAGGGACGGAGATTTGAGATTGGAACAAGCTGGGAACACTGTTTGAAACGACAGAAACACTAGGCTGATACAAGCGCAGAGATTTATGGGGAGAGATGGCAAGATATAGGTGTATTGGCGAGGGCTGTGCGCCGGAAGACAAATTCATAGAAAAGGAGGTGTCGAGAGATGGATAGACATAGTTTAAGGCTAAAGAAGAAGTAGGCTGCAGTGAAGATAGAAGGGAATAACTCTGATAGCCTGCAAAATCCTATAGGCACAATACAGGCAGTCAGTTAATATAGCAGGGCAAGCAAAGAGGAAGAGCAGTTTGTGTGTGTGTGTGCGTATGTGTGTGTGTGTGGCAGGAAATGATTATGCTCTACTGTGCCGACTGCATGTCATTTGGATGCCACTAGCATCCACAGAGACCTCACCCTATGATCAGACAGTCTTTCTGCCCATGCTTGATGCATGTGCAAAATGTATGTGTGTGTATATGTGTGCCTCTGTGTGAGTAACCATATGTGTGTTTCCATGTGCGTGTAGGCAGGGTGAAAGCATTACACCCCACTGCTGTCCATTCTGTCTTTCTAGCTGTTGTGAGAAAAAAAAAAATGCATCAGCGCATTCATGAGCACATTTTTACAAAAGCAGATTGCAGTTTCCTTTGCTCACCAAACTAAATCTTTTCTGCTAAATCTGCCCATATGGCTTCCTAACAATCTCGCTTTGTTCATTATTCACCATCGGTTGGCAAAAAAGTGCCCCATTTTCGAAGCTGTTGCCACATTTGCGGAGGCATTACTACTACGGACTGCTGGCTTGATATAAAAGGACACTGTGACTATTTTCCAAATCGTTTACTAAAAAAACATTTGTGGAAACAACTGCATCTCTACTAAACAGTATTTTTTCCCCCATGTAGTGAGAGAGGAAAAAAAGATTTTTATCGACAAAGAAAACCATAACCAGCTAAAAGTGCAATTTTTACATGTCGTGCCCTAGTGGAAGCTTTCATTTCTGTATTTTTTGCCATCAACAAGCACAGGGACGATTACGCGAGAGCTGTATGAGCTGTATGTAGGATTCGCAGCCTCTGCTCTCTACAGTCAATTGACAGGTATGATAACTGGCTATTTTATTGATTGATGTCACCAGTTTAATATCCATTTTAATTATCATTATTTAATGTGGTTGCATGACAAAACTTCTGTCTCACTTGCCAGATGGTCTGTAGGGTGAACAGGCTGGGATGGGGTGGGTGTGATGTTTCTAGTGAGGATGCTTTCTATAGCTGTTCTACAAAAAAGTTCTGCAAAAGACTTCAGAAGTTTCCTTAAGAAGCACATCTGTTTGTGAGGGATCTTCATCACAGCGAAGCTGGGTGATAACAGTGACAGATTATTGATATTATTGATATTATTATTGATTGATAAAACTGTTCACCTCCTCCTCTGCAGTTCTACAGAGGAGTTGCTGAATGAGCTGGGACAAAAATTTACAATTACTCTTTCTAATGATGCTTAATAACCATCCATTCAAGTATTTTCTGAACTGTTTATCTAATTTGATTCAATCTGATTACAGTGGAGTTAGACCCTATCCAACCTTACACTGGGCGAGAGGTGGATTACACTTTGACCAGTCTATCAACTGATATTGTGTAATTTAATATACCAGAGTTCAAATTATATGTTTTAAGAATATTTTTGTGGTGAGATTTTGGTGATTTTGTTGGAAATGTTTAAACTCAAGTTAAATAATGTTTATTGTAGAGCCCATAATAGAAGGTGGTGTTCTGTTTGATCTTAGTCTAATGGGAAACAGTTCTAATTTTTGTCCCCTGTGACTCTTTTTTAAGTTACTTAAGCATCTTACTTATTTACGTAAAGTGACAGTTAATTAAATGAATGATAATAATAAAATATCCCTCGTGTAGGGTAAATTGTGTAGGGTGAAACAAAAGATATGCACATTAAGGACACAAGTTTAAGAGAAAAAAAAATGTCTTCACATTAATGAATGCATTGCAGTCCAGTACAGCACCACCTGGCAGAAAGTTGTAGACTTCAGGTTTAAAGTAGCCATGGAGTGACCATGGCATTTTGGATGGGACTCTGTCGCTGGATCCAAATGCAGGACTCGCAAGACAAGAAACTTAAAAAACAGCTTTAACGCTGAAGCCTTTCAAACGAAATACAAAAACAAGGCAGGGCTCGCGCCAGGAAAGTAAAACCTCTGAGTCACAGGGAAGCACAGACCAAGGGAGCACACAGCATGATGGAGGATACTACAAAGAACACAAACAAACTGAGGGTTCAAATACGCAAGAGGAGATGAGGTTAGAGTGGAGACACCTGAGGAGAAACATACAGCTGAACTAAATCTGATGAGGAGACACTGGGAGGTAAAACTTAACACTAGACACAGAAAACACAGGGAATATAAAATAAACTAAAACAAGGAATAGAATAGAAAAACCTCTAACCACTCACCTGAGAAAGTAAAAAAAGAAACACCAAGGAACTATACTACAAAACGCCAAAATACCACAAACTAACAGTCAAACATCAAAGAACAAAAGTGAAACTTCTAAACTCAAAATGCTGGGTCACAGATCGAGGACCATAAAAAAGTGCAAATAAGATTTCACTTCAAAACTATACGTAATTATATTCACTCTTTGGAATTTTACTTATAACTGAGGATTTTCATGAAGTGGCGTTTCTGCTTACAGTCTTCAGTCTTTCATGTGCAGCACATTTGGTTTGTCATCTGTGACTGTCTTCCTGTTCTTCTCACACTTCCCTCACTTAGAGTGGTCTACTTTGTTTGTATCGATTAGTCTGTAATTAAAATGTGATTTCATCTTTGTGTGTGCAGCTCTTAAAGGGAATAGCACACACTCCTGCAATATTATCTGACACTTGTCTTGATCCCTCTATTAGAGCCATATTAAATATCTCACTCTTCTCATCCTTTGCCTCCCCTCGCTTTAATCTCTCTCTTTTCTCACATCCTTGACTTTCAGCTGTTTCTCCTGACCCGTGAAGCCAATCTGCCACCACACACACACTCCCTCACTCATTCACTCACTCTCCATCCCTTTATCCATCCTGCTCGTGGGTAAGGATGGATTAACAAGAGCGATGGATGAAGTCAGCGGAGGTGCTGATGGACTAAAGTGGCCTTTTCCTGAACAAATCGCAATGCTGAGGAAGCAAAGCTCAGGGCTCTTCGTAATTCCCATCACATTCACGTGTTTCCCCTTCGCTCCGTGATTCATATTTACCTCTCCAGTCAGTGTTTGAGCAAGTATCTATTTGCATATTTGTTCTCCTTTAGAGGGAAACAGATGCTTTTAGGTGTGCGGATGTAACAGGGCACGTTTGTTGTTTTTGTTCAGAGTGATTCATGTGGCGTTATCATCGACAAATCAATGGGTACACTAATATTAATTTATAATTTAGTGAATCAACATCCTGGCGATTTCATACTGAATCACTGATGCTCCTCTCGGGCTCTTGCCTCGCTGTGAGGGTGGGAGGGTGATGGATGGAGAGAGAGGGAGGGAGAGAAATGGAAAGAGGGAGGGCAACTACAGCCCCTAATGAAAAACAAGGAGCAGGGAGGGAAGGAGGGAGGGGAAGGAGGGAGTGAAGGAGTTTGGGGAGAAAGGGGCGAGAGTGAGAGAGAGAAAGAGAGAAGGAGCACCATGAGATGGAGTGTGAAAGGATGAAAGAGGGGATGATGGAAGGAGGGTTTCTGCCTAGAGCAGCCATTGAGAGAGGAGGTGGAGAGAGAGGAGGAGAGGATGAGAGGAGGAAAGAGGGCGAGGGAGTGCGTGCGTGTGCGTTCTAGCCGCTGAAACACGTGACGAAGAGACACAGACTTCAACACACAGACGCACTTGTTTCCACAACGACGGCGGCAAACATGGGGGCTGTGGTGGGCACGTTGACCATGCAGACCAAACAGAGGAGGCCATCCAGGGGTGAGGGAATACACACACAAACATGAACGCACGCATAGACATACTCACACACACAAAACACACAAACATAATGGGGTTTTTTTTCTCTCTCTCTTTCTAATCGGCACACGCGCATGGATGCACGCATACGGGCGGTGAAACTTTTAACAGTGTGTTGTCGTTGTGGCTTTCACACACACGCTCACTCCGGCACAATGTATACAGCGCAGGTACGAAAGCTGCAGAGCGAAGATTAATAACTGCCGGTATTTCAGTTAAGATGCAGTGAAAGAAGGGGAGCAGATGGTTTGTGGAGAGAGAGAAAGGAAGAAATGTAGAGACCAACAGGTGTTCCCAGAGGAAACAAAAAAGTGGATCTGTTTATTCTACAACAAACTTTCAGCCAGGCAGTGTCTGTGCACCCAGGTGATTGTTGTTGAGTTTATCTTTTTTGACACAGCAAACCGAGGGAGGAATCTAAGAGCTGGCTCTTTTTTTTTCTTTCTCTTTTTTTTGGTCTGTGCGTGCGCACGCGTGCTGCTCTGTCTGTCTGTCTGGCTGCATGCTCAGACGCGAGCCTCGACGCTGGTAAACACACACATGTCGAAGGTATTTGTCACTCTGCTCACACACTGCTTTTCTGTCTTGCTGTTACCTTGGAAGCACCGTAACCATGGCAACAAAAGATGTGGGTTTTGGGGTGGGTGGGGTGGGGTTCGGGGTTTTTTTTTTTGATGAGATTGGGGTTTTCCTAAGTAAGTCAAGGCCATGTGAAAGAGACTCAGATAGTGAGAGATGCAAATTTGCAGATGAAGCGAGAAGCGGGATGTATGAAAACCTGTTGCCTGTAAGAAATGTTTTACTCCCTCGTTACTCATTCTAAAAACGAAAAAGAAATCCTGTAAACCTCATTTATGTAAGTCTTACAAATCTAATGTGGCTACTACAATGAATGGGCACAGTGAGCAGGAGATCAGTGCCAGACAGAAAAAAAAATCCTACCCTACCCCCTATTAATAGTCATTTAAACTTATCTGTCGAGGCAGAGTGTTATCAGTTTTCTATCCAAGCAGGACCTTTTCCAAATCAGTGCATATGGCTGGCTTCATCTTTTGAATAAGCTCTTCCACTCCACCACTAGCTCAAACAAACACTTTTCCCTAAGGGTGTTCAAAACAAAAAAAAAAGCTAGGCGTAAATTTGTTGCTATTTTGAAAAATGAGGTGGTTGTGGATGCACTTAAGTTGTGGAAACGCATGAAATCTGACTCTTGCTGCAAATGAAAACAAGTCTTTTTACCTCAACAAATACCCAGCGAAGAGATAAAAAAGAATGGGATGTGGAGCCGTGAAGCTATTTGGGTTTGGAGGGGGGGAGAATTGTTTGTAATTCAGCTGTTGGTACTTCAGCATCTTTCTCCTGCTCTGACATGTTAGCTTTATGCGGGATTAGTGCGGCGGGGCTTGTATGTATGCAGGCGCCCGTTTCTTGCTGTGGTGTTGCAGATAACTTATCCTCACAACACTGACAGCAACATTGAAACTGGGGGACAGTGCATGGCTATAATGTTGTGAGATTAAATTTCTACATGATTGATCTTCTGGGCATGAGCTCATCACTCCTGTGTCATGACAGAAAATACCCTCGCCGCGTTCGTGTCCTGCACCTGCTTGAATATTTACATGCCCGTCTGGACTGTCTGTTTTCATCAGGGCTGCGTGTTGTTCTCTCAACTTCCTTTATTTTCTGCCAAGTTGTTTTTTCTTCTTTTTGTCTGACAGGCTGTTTCTGGTGGGAGTTTTCTCCTACTGTCTTGTCTGCATGGTTTTGTCTGGCAGGCTCGCTCCTGTTTTCCTCCTCATCTGTTGCGGTGGCCTCTGACAACTCATCTCTCCAGAAGAATTTTCACCTGGCATTTTTTTTCCACTCCCTGGCGAATTTTCCATTTTTCACCGCCTCCCTTACTTACTCCCTGCAGCAATGTTGTCTCAATCTCCCTCTATCCTTTTATTTTCTGTCAATCTCTCTCTTCCTCTTATCTTTCTTTTGTTTTGCTAGTTGCTTCATCCCTACCAGCCCCTGAACCTCTTCCTCTTATTGTATTTTTTTTTAGTTTCACATCTACCCCCCCCCCCACTGCTTTTTCTACTCCCAGTTGTTTCCCCCCTTTCTCCCTCCCACATTTGTCCCTCTTCATCTTACTTTCTTCTAATTTTTCCCCACCACACTCTCACATGCCGCCACCACCATCATAATCTGCTCCATACCGCTCCTTTCCTCCCCTCTCACTTTTATGCTGCTGTTCTTTCTCTCATTTGCTCCCTTTCTGCATCACCCACACTCCCATTAGCTGGTGTGAGTGCTTATTAAGTCATCTCATCATCCTCATCCTCTTGGCATCCAGCAGTGTGTCTCTGCCTGTGTGTGTGTATCTGTGTGTGTGTGCGTGTATGTGTTTGTGTGTTCTGCAGATTCGGAGTCTAGACATATGTTTACTCAAAAATCAATATTGGCGTGCTGCTATGTGTGTCTAAATGAGCCGTATTTATAACTCCCTCTCCCTAAACATAATCAACAGGAGCCCCCAAAAAAGTGACACACTTTCCTGTGTTTGTTTGGACATACTTTAGCAATCCAAACAGTCCTCCCTCAGCGGGCTGAAGGTCAGTATCCAAGCAGTGATGTGTGTGAGTGTTTGTTGTTTTACACACACGGGTGCTTAAATGCTTTGTTCGTCAATAACTCTGTATTTCTGCCTTGTTTTTAGCCCATGTGACTGGATAAATTTATTTTTCTGTGTTTATGTGTGTGTCCAACCATAACAAGTCACTGGACCTTCAGTGAAGCACTGAAAAGCCAGTAAAGGATTGGCCTTGTGTCCCATGACTTGAATATTGACTGTGGAAAACAATATGTCTCAGAATGAGGGCTCAAATTCACTGCGTGAAACATGATTATATATTCAGCTTTTTGTACTGTTGCTTGCAGCTATTTAAGTTGCCTCTTTCTTGGAAAGCACGCTCCACCATGCAGAGGCCGGTAAGAAGAACTCCTCTCTAGCCGGCCAGGATGACAGATTAGGCTAATTCAGATTATGCAAATGACATACTTTTTGGCAAGGATTACAGGACACGGTACTAGAGAGAAAGAGAGAGCATGGCGTAGATAGAGTGGCGGACTGAGAGAAGAGTTTGGCAGAGGGAGGGAGATAAGAAATGGAGGAGAAAGAAGGAATCAGTGGGAAACAGAAGAAAGGAAGAGATGCAGAAGAAATTAGCGCAGCATTAAATACCAGAGGCAGGAGTGGTCAGGAGAAAGTTAGGAATTAAATCCTCTTCATGGGCTTTAGGAAGAGGGTGTGTACAGATGTAAGAGGGGCTTTTTTGTGATAGAGTGCTTGTTGGGGAGAGTGACAGGTAGTCTTTCTTTGCTGGCAGCTCAGGCCACCGCTTAACACTCTGAACAAGCTCTGAAAGAAAAGGGCTCAGGCTGTTGGTCACTGTCAGACACCACAGCTTATAATAGGTTATGCAGCAGATGGAAGTGAAGTTCTCGAGGTTGCTTTCTAGGTTGGGTTTATTTAGGCTTTCTTTATCTGCTAAGTTTGCAGATTTTGTTGTGGAACATGGATGATATAGGTTTCTGGACCTCACCTGTTCAATGAAAACTTTACAGAAATTATATGACCAGATATATTTCACCACTCCGCACTTCCATGTGTTTAAAAAGAGGTTTCCTGAATCAGAAACCTCTTCTACACTTGATAATAATCCCCCAAAGGCTCACGATGAGGTTTTGAACTCTATGTAGAGTAAAGACAATGAGTTGGGATTAGATATGTAGAACTGGGTGATATCTCCAAAATTCAATGTTAGTTTACATCTGTAGACATGTTATAATGACTTACATTGCAAAATGAACTTAAAAGTAACCTTGGATATCTTAACTGCTAACAAAGGAAGAAGATCACACAGACTCGTGTACACAGTCTATTTCTAGTAATTCATTTTCTGTTTTACTGGAGCAGCATAATGTTCAAGCTCAGTGTTTTCCTTTGATCGGGAACCAAACAAGAACACTGTAGCATTGCCTTCAAATATTCAGATCCTGTGCTCAACACAGTGTAGCACTATCTCGTGGTCAAGCCAAAGTACAAAGAAATATTTTATTGTTTTGTAATGTTGCAAAACTAATCAATAATAGCTTTGTAATTCAGTATATGTTGTGACTGTGTATTGATGTGTCCAAAATGATTTAGATTGTGAAATTCTCACTGAGCACGTTTATTGTCTCTGTACCTTATAAATCACTGCTTGGATGAAGAGGATTAGCTACAGTGGAGTAGAATTAGTATTAAATTAGTAAGTCTGTGTGTGTTCCTGTGTTTTTGAAGCGTGTTCCTCTTTGCTTCAAAATCTATTAGTCCTCTGCTTCTTTAAATGTATTAAACTGTTTTTCTCTTTGAGAAACATTTACTGATTCAGGCAGATTTTTATGAAAATGACAGGATTGTTAAAGATCTTTCATTAATTTAGAAAATGAGTGCTGTATTGTTTTGTATTCCCAAACAGAAATGCCTGCCAAATCGAACAGTTGTAGTTAGTAGAATTAGAAAATACCTTTGTATAAGGCTGCTCTGTCTTTGTTTTTTCCACACTGTCTCCATCCTCTCGTACATCAGTAAAAACTCCTAACAGCCTGCGCGGAGCTTGCCAACTGTGTGTGGGTGTGTGCACGTGAGCATAAACAAAGATGGTGAGCATATGCCAAATGGAAACTGTTAGCTGTTTGTTAGTAAACTCAGTTATTGTTGAAGTTATAGGCTTCAAAGGATTAATGGTAGGTTGTCCATGAAAAAGTATTATTTCACTGAATATATCATATGAAGCCCTGTGATGGATTGATACCTGTCCTATGACAGCTTCACTCAGTGAAGTGTTAGACGATAGCGTGTTAAAGGTATCTACCAATCTCATCTAGCAATAAATTGATATATTTTAATAGACTTAGGTGTAGAATTAAGCCATCAAACATACGTAGGAGAGGACACTAGTTTGTGAAAGCTCATAAATAACTCATAAATAGCTCTTTCAAACTATCTATGGCCATTTAATATTTGTAAAAGCATATTTTCATCAGCCCTTTTTCACTATGTCATTCTCTTCCTCTACCACTGCTGTTTCCTCCCTCATTTCCACTTCATCATCTTCCTCCTCTCCTCAAGCGTCATTTCCTAAACTGAATTCAAGGCGGTAACACCTAAAAACATTCATAAACATGCTTATTTATTCCCAGTATTGATGCAATTACTTATTGTCAGCAGATTAGACATTTCAACCTCCCTGATAACAAGCAGGCTAAACATCAAAAACAGCTGCTTATAAGCTAAACTAATGCAAGCTATTGTTGGGCTCAAGTATCCTAAAAATCACACTTTCCTTCTGATAAACAGTTTGATTACATCCTCACATTATATGAGAGTTTATTCACTGTCCAAGTCCAACACTGTTAAAGCCACTTCAAAGAAAGTTTCACTAATGCCAGCAAACAGCAGCTAACAGGGGCTAATATGGGCTAACAGCAGCTAACACCAAATACAACGGTGCTTACTGACAGAAAAGTTCACAATATCCTCAAAAACTCACCTCAGCATCGCTGTCATTGAGAAGAACTGAGTTTTACTGACTCGTCGACCCCTTTCAAAGTTTTTATAGCCTCCTACAGATTAAATAGATGTATTGACAGCTGAGGTAAACAGTGGGATAAAAGCCTACACTCACTACAAACGAGTGTAGGCAGAGATCTTTGTCTTATAGTGCCCACTATATCTAGGATTAGACAACGAATTGGGAGGGGTAAGAAAACAGATTTCAGTTTTCTGCAATCTACTGACATCTAGTGGTGATATTTTACACACTATACCTTTAAAGCAGACCTTTTATGCATTTCCTTATCCTCTGTCATATTTATGCTGTTGTAATTATGGCAAAAATTTAGAATAATGAGGTCAGTGTACTATAAGTAGTCCCTGTGAGTCAAGCTATAGACTGCTCTGTTTGCTTTTGTTCTGAGTTTTTTTTTTTTCTATGCTCTTACATCTGCGTGATGCCATAGAGAGGAGATATTCTAAATCTGGTCACTGTTCAAAACCTTCTGCTCTCAAAGAAACTTGGCTTAAAGGGCGGGGGAAATGACCTGCAGCAGATTAAAATCTGTTTAGTATTCTGTCTGCTATAAAATAAACGCCTTCTCAACTTTCCACTAATAATCTGGTGTCAGCTTGTTATTCTGTCCGAGTGTACCTGTGAATTGGTGTGTAACATCTGTTGCAGGGTCTTTGTTCTTTCGCTGTACCTCTGTATAATATCCCAACAGAAAATCCCAGTGAAGACAGCTAATGAACACAACTTAGACTACACTTAATCATTTATACTAATGAGCAAATGTCTGACAAATTGGATTAAATTCTACTCTTGCCGCTAAATTAAATTTTCCCCAGCACTGCTACTGTAATTTCACAACAGTAAATAAAGCAAACCTGCAATCGACAACTCTGTGGGAAACCTCTTGATACGGCAGAGCCCCCTGCAGTCTGCAAGTCAACGGCTGTACTTCAGCTCAGTTGGCTAGTGCAGCTCCTCTTTGCATACACATAAAGACTTTAAATGAGTGCCATCTCATTAAGTGCACAGAATTTACAATTTAGTCTTTATTTCACTGTGATTTTGACTGTGTGGATGCATTAAAATAAATCGCATTTGAGCAAAAATCTTCGTTCAGCTTATCAAATTGATCACTGCACTGATATTCTATGAGAAAGCTAAACATTAAACTATGCATCACATTTTTAGCAATCATGGTACTGTTCTCTGTGTTAGGTTTTGCTACCCCCTGCTGATCCACAAAGGTTATAGCAGTTCTTATAGTTCCCAATACTCTTGTTATTCAGGCTTGCTGCAATTTTTATAAAGCCCACAGGGCAAATTAGAATAGATGTTCTCTCACTGCTTGTATTCATAGGTACTGATTTATACAAAGTGCTGTTTATATTATAGAGTACGGTATATGAAAGGTATGTTTAGAAAAGTCACTTTGTGGTGAATTAGGCCGTCTGTTGTTTGAAGCTGACTGTGTGTCTTAATGGGAGCCATTAATCAAGTCCTGATCTGTTCATGAACTTGTACACAGTCACAAAACAAACACATATGGTGGTACAGTGTAAGGTGAGTTTATCATTGTTACAGTGTGCTCACTGTAAAGCCCCGAAGAGTGAAGGACACCTACTGTAATACAGGGGGGAGTGGGGCTCTGTGGGGAGAGAGAGGGTGTGTGGGATAGAGCGAAGGTCAGGATAAGAGAGGAAGATGCCCCAGGGAGGAGAGAGAAGGGGGGATAAAAAGACAGAGACAGAGAGAAGCAGGTGAGTGCTGATTTCACTGTGGGAGAAAGCAAGATAGATGGAAAGTTTATAATCACGAGAGAGAGAGCAGGAAAGAGAGGTAAAAGCCAACTTTGTTTAGGATTGTAGTGAAAAACCACAGTGTTTGAAAGTTTGGAGTTCAATTTTTCTTTATTGTGCAAAGTTAAGCATCTTAAGGAATAAAAACCAGAAGGGGCTAAGGAAGTACGGGAAAAGTTGAAGACAGAAAGCTTCAGGATAAACAGCGAGTCCAAAGAGAAGAAGAAAATAATCAGAATGGATAGAGAGGAGCAGAGTGAGAACAGTTTACATACTATAGCTATCATTCTGCTGTGCTGTGGGGCCGTCAAAATGCTGCACCTGCTGGGAGTCATCACTGTGGAGGGTGAGTCATTATACTACTATCATCCACCTTTAAGTCAGAGTGTTTCCACTGCTGTTGGGCTGTCAACCAGCAAAGAAGATCCGTGTTATTAATGTGCGAATGTTATAGTTTTTCTCAAGACGCAAAAAGAAAACAGGGATAAATGAAATAAATAAAAAAAATAAGCAGTGAATAAATGCAAACTGCTGCTGGCTGTTCTGTTGTCAGATTTGCACTCTTACCCACATGAATTCTGAACTTCTGTCATTAACTACTCATAGCAGGGAACTGCTGTAGAGGACTTGTGTGTGCATATATATATATATATATATATTTCTCCTGCTCATTTTAATGATGCGAATCTGCAGTTGACTCATACACATGCATTGCTTTTCCCACTTATAATAATTCTGCTGCAGTACAGAAACATTATCTGTCATGTACTATAAAGAAAACGGAGCCTCACACAGCCAGCTCAATGAAAACCAAGATTTAAGAAAATCTCTATATGTTAACAGTGACACTGGTGTTGGGATTAATTCCAGAACTTTGTAGTCTGAGTTGTTAATTGACGTTTGCATTTTTTAAAATGGATATTAATGCCACAGTGTTGGATATATTACAAAATGTCCCTACATTTGGTTTTACTTTGTTTCATAATGAAATGAAATGAAGAAACTGGGATGATTTTAGTCAATGAAGACCACAAGGGAGCATTTCTCTCTGATGATCAGTGTAACTTTTAGTCTCTGGGGAAATTTCACTGTTTAAAGGTGTATGAATGTTAACTAATGCTTCCCCATCTCATCTGTGAGGTATTTGTTCTTTAAATTTACTTACCTTAGATGTATTGATATTAAGGTCCATGAATCACAGATTTTGCCTAAGGGCTTTTCCAGCTCTGCACAGAATCAGACCTTTGTAATTATATATGATACTACTATAATATGGATGTCGTGTCTGGTCGTTATTTTGCTTGGAGTATAACGGTGACTGAGCTGGTATGATTAGGCATTAGAGGCCTATCAGATGAATTCACATGATTGTGTGTGTGTGTGTGTGGTTGTGTGTCTGTGTATGAGCCTGAACCTCAGAACCTACACCTCAGTACCCCAGTGTGACGCTGACAATGTCTGATCTGCTGGGATGAAAATGACCTTCAAGTGATGTGTGACCGTGTGTGCATGTGTGTGTTTGCAGGTAGCTGTGTTTGTGTGTGTTGAACACGAAGAGGGAGGAGGGGTAAGGAGCTATATAAAGAGACTACAACTCAACATTATAAGTTATACAAAGTCATAAAGTCATACTGCTCCCGTAAAGTACAAAATGTGAGACCACAATTCAGCAAGCCCTTACTGAATCGCAAAATAAATTATTGTTATTTTTTTATAGTGACTTTTATACTTTAAATTGACATGTGCGCCGTTAGATAACATCATTGCACATGACACTATTCTCACCTTTTCAAAGCATCTCTACGGCCACATTTGACAAACGTGTGGGTCAGCAGGCCAAAGAGTCGTTATATCATATCTGATTGTAGAATTCAAACCTGCTGATTTAAGCTACGATGGCAAACTTTTGTTATTTTGTTGTGTGAAGTTCTGGATACTGAATCTGAAATCTGTCAAGTTAGACTGATGGCTCAGGCTTAATTTAGCAGTGAGATAAAGCAGTCTTTGCCTTGCTCAGTGAAACGCCATCTCAGTACCCATCATTCACTGGGAGAATAGAACTGAAGAGGGACTGGTGTAATGAAGCTTTACAAACCACTAATGGTTTTGTCACACAGATAAAAATGTCTCATTTCAAAACTGTTAATGTTTCAAAATGTGAACTGCCAAGGACAGAGTGAACCTTGCACCCCGTGACACCAATTAAAGCTAAATGGGAGCCATTCAAAAGATTTAGCTTCGTACCTGTGCTGGACACTGTCACTGTGCCTGCTGCCGTTCAAAACACATTCAGCTAAACTTTCGTCTGGGCAGCAATCGGTACAATAGTGACTTTGATAGTGATAGTGACTAGTGTGATAAAAGGGGAAATGGTCCATCATTTTCTATGAAAAACAAACTGGGTAATTACAATCTCTCATAGATCTTAACTGATGCAAACACACGGAAGTGCATAGCGGCTTCTACTAATAGGACCATTTACCTTTTTTTTCAGCCTAAATTTCACGAGGATAAATTAAAAGAACAAACATTTCTGAGGATTTTATCAGCTTTTAATGGGATCTTTTTCTTATGCTGCTTAGTCAGACAGACATTAAGACATCAGCCTTCATTAAACTCGGCAACTCATTATTTCAACAAAAGCAACATCTTTATTTATTTATTTAGCTTCTGCCATTTGCTAATTTTAATATTGTCTACTGCTGGAATCTTATCACGCCACACCATGGCCCTTTTCAGCTTTAATTAGAGCCTGGCTGGATTCTTGTGGCTGATGTCGATACAGATTGTTAGGGATACACTTCATTAGGTACACCTTGGTAGTACTTGGTTGGACTCCCTTTTGCTTTCAGCACTGCCTTAATTCTTCTAGCCGCAGATTCAGAAGGGTGCTGGAAACATTCCTCAGAGATTTTTTTATTAATATTGAGGTGATGGCATCACACAGTTTCTTTCTGCAGGTTTATCGGCTGCAGATGTGAATCTCCCGTTCCACCACATCCCAAAGGCGCTCTGTTAAATTGAGATCCAGTGAATATGAATCCCATTTGATTACAGTGAACTCATTTTCATATCAGCTAACCAATTTGAGATGATTTGAGCTCTGAGACAGTATGTGTTATCCTGGTCATAAAGGTCAGATAAACAGATGGACATGGTTAGCAGAAATACTCAGGTGGAGTTTAAACAATGCTCTGTTGATAATAAGGAGCCCAATTAGTGCAAAGAAAGTATCCCCTACGACATTACACCACCAACAGTGGTATAATGCCAGGGTGTTGTGAGTTCAGAGATGCTGTTCTATATATTTTGGTTGGAATGTAAATGCACTGACACCTGTTTAAATGGCTGATACTTGCGTTACCAAGCAGATGAATAACTGTACCTAACAGTGTGGCTGGTGAGTGTATATTGGCTGATATTCCTCATATATGCATATTTTTAAAAAATGGTATGGAATAATGTGAACACAGCATGACTCACCATCTGGTAAGCTTTGAATTTTAATGCTAGTTGTACTGCAGAAAGTGGAAACAGTGAAGTATGGGCCATTTTACAAACTTAACCCAAGCATTTTTTTTCTGTATTATGTTTTTGCATTAAAAAAAAAATAATAATGATAATAATAAATAAAAAAAACTCCACACCTGTTATTTTCTGTTCAGCAAGTCGGCACGATCGCCATTAAATGTGGTGATAACTTCCTACTGAGCCTGGAAGTTTGTGGAGGAGGCCGCCTACTGATAACAGTCATTCAGTGGGCTGATAACATAACGGGGGCACCATGACCATTTTATCATATTCAGAATTTTTATTACTACTTCTATTAAATTATGCACAGTTATAACACTATGCATAATTATTACATTGTAGATTGCTTTGGGGGAAATTGTTCACTGGTTTAAATGTGTAAATGAGTGTCTCTAAAAGAGGGCGAGAGAAAATGTCTTAATTTTATATTGTTGTGTTCACCTATAACCACCTTGTGTGTGTGTGTGTGTGTGTGTGTGTGTGTGTGTGTGTGTGTGTGTGTGTGTGTGTGTGTGTGTGTGTGTGTGTGTGTGTGTGTGTGTGTGTGTGAGTGTGTGTTATGTCAGAGTCAGTGGTGTGTCCTCTTTCAACCTCCCCTCCAGCGAGGACAGTAATGAGTTGTTAATGATAGGGCCGGTAAGAGGAGCAGCGTAGAGCTGCGAAACTGACCTTTACCTCTCTGCACCTCCATCTTTCATCCTCTCCTCTCCCTCTCCTTTGCCTTTTTGGTCACAGTGTGTATCATTCTGCTTTTCAGAAAGACAACAACATTGTTCAGACCTGGTGCATACATATGACTTCACTGAGCCAATGTTGTCCTTTTCTTTTCATCTGAACAGTCACTCCCTTCCTGCCTACATCTATCCTTTTACTCTTTAATACTGATTTTTTTTCCCTGTGTATATATATATATATTATTTTTACCCTTTAGACAAAGCTGATGATGACTTGGAGATGACAATGGTTTGCCATCGACCGGAGGGCCTCGACCAGCTAGAAGCTCAAACCAACTTCAGTAAAAGAGAGCTCCAAGTGCTCTACAGGGGCTTCAAGAATGTAAGTGACTGTTAAAGTGCACTGCAACACTTCACCTCCAGTTTTTTCATCACGACTTTCCTCCTGCTTAACTGTCTGTAACTTGAGTATGAGAGCATAAACAATAAAAACATCTGTTTGAATCAAAGAAAAACACCCAGTACCAAAAGACATTTGAATTATTTGTATTTATGTAGTTTTTAATTATTTTTTTTTACTTTGCATTGGCTCATATACACGGTCGATAGCAGAGGTGGTGCTTTTAACCTATACTGCAAGCAGCAAGTAGAGGGAGACAGGTATATCATAACATCTACCTTTAAATACACTCTATGGGTTTTACCATCTGACCTATCTAAATAGCTACAAATTGGTGTGGAGATCACTATGAGCATCCGTCATCATAGTGGACATGCAGACCTTTTTTTTTTTCTTTCTCTGATTTACAAAAAATTCCTCTGCAGTGCTGCGTGCACGCCTGTGCAATAACCCAGTTTACCTAAATCTTGGAGAATATATAATCTCTTCTTTAATACTGAGCCAATGTTTGCCAAAGCCTGGATTCAAAGTACACAACACTGTTACATTTCTTTTAGTGAAACAAAGTGGTTTTATTAGCCTCCTGTTTTTCTTTGTGTAAGTCTGTACATTTAATTTCAGTAACAATGACTCTGTTTCATGAGAGAGTGAATAATTTTCACAGGCAAATAAATGGGCCAGAGTACAGTCTGCATTTGTGGTCACGCAGTAACATGCAGTAAGTTGTGAAATTAAACATTCCAGGTTCCTTTTTGCGTTTTGGGAGAGTTTATTCATTTGTCACTTAATTGTAACACTACCATTTTAATGCAGATATATTCTGTTTTGTGGTTTTTTTGTTCTTTACTACTTTCACAGATTTTTGTCGTAAAGTATATTTTATATGGAGGTTGCATTCTTTAGCTTAAAGCTCTTTATCAAAAATAGTCTCATAAGAGACACCCTGCTGTGATAGTCAGAAACTGTAATTAGATGTACCTTTGGTGATTGTCAGGAATTAGACTGTAATCATTTTAAGCAACCTTAATATGGCTTTTTGATGACCAAACATCATCAAGTCTGGATTTATCCAATTTCCTTCTTCTTCACTGTTACATCCTTCTGTGTGCTCTGTTTGCTTTTTTGTGCTTGTTCAATTTTCACATTGCCCTTAAACTTTGTCCTTTTGTCCCTCTTTCATTCCAGGAGTGTCCAAGTGGTGTCGTAAATGAAGACACCTTCAAGCAAATATACTCCCAGTTCTTCCCACATGGAGGTGAAGTGTGTGTGTGTGTGTGTGTGTGTGTGTGTGTGTGTGTGTGTGTGTGTGTGTGTGTGTGTGTGTGTGTGTGTGTGTGCGTGCTGTGATGTTTGCATTTATGTTCGTCGTTGTCTCTGCACATTTTCCTGCCAGTGTATTAGCAACTTTTTTCTTCTTCTCCTGCAGATGCCAGCACCTATGCGCACTACCTGTTCAATGCATTTGACACAGGACACACAGGATCCATAAAGTTTGAGGTTTGCTTTATACTCACTCATTTCCACTCAATACATCTCAGCTCTTTGATACTCACCTACCCTACACCTCCCTTATTCAGTTTGTCATTCTGTATCTGCTTCTTTCTCCATCAGGACTTTGTAACAGCTCTGTCCATCCTGCTGAGAGGCTCTGTCACCGAGAAGCTCCAGTGGACCTTTAACCTCTATGATATCAACAGAGATGGATACATAAACAAAGAGGTTTGTCTTATTTTCTTCTTTTTTCCACGTCAGGTTTTATTCATCATAACTCGTGGTGTCTATGTTCTGTTTCACAGGAGATGACAGACATCGTCAGAGCAATCTATGACATGATGGGGAAGTACACTTACCCTGTTTTGAAAAATGACGCACCCAAACAGCATGTGGATGCCTTCTTTCAGGTACCATTATCTGCTTCCTTTATTTATAAAGTAAAAGTTAAGTAAAATTTTATTTATATAGCGCCTTTCAAGACAAAAGTCACAAAGTGCTTCACAGAAGCTAAAACATAAAAATAAAAATCAACCAAAAGCAAGTTTAAAAAGATGAGTTTTCAGCTGTATATTCAATGAAACTGACAACATCAGCTTAGCACTACCTACTTTACTTATCCAAAAGTCGCTACAGTAGAAAATAAATGACCAGTTACTGTGGGCTGCAATATCCACCCAAAATATACAATGACCGAATCTCAACCCAAACTCATTGAATATGCATCCATCAAGCCATCCATCCAGTTTCTGCAGTGTATCCCTGTCTAATCTGCTTAGACTGTGGGGGAAGCACTATAA
Source organism: Oreochromis aureus (assembly GCF_013358895.1). Taxonomy (NCBI): domain Eukaryota; kingdom Metazoa; phylum Chordata; class Actinopteri; order Cichliformes; family Cichlidae; genus Oreochromis; species Oreochromis aureus. The sequence goes on along the minus strand of NC_052943.1, from coordinate 13,326,758 downwards.
GCAGAGATGTTCATACATCCATCTCCACCTGTCCTAGCTCTTCTGGTAGAACATGAAGGTGTTCCCAAGTCCAGTGGTAATTTTATAGTATGTTGGGGCAAAAATTCTAATTTGCTGGACACACTGAGCAGCTCAGCTAGCTGAGTTAACTAATTTTAAATGTCAAAGTAAATAAATTAAATAATGTGACATTTATAAAATTAATGTTTCATCAACTGTCTCCTCCCTGTAGACAAGGCTAAACAAGCAGCATTTATTTTATGAAAACCAGCTGCAGCTGGAGTGAGTGGATACAGGCGGGGGTCACTTAGGGAGGTCAAGTCTCTCCAACTGTCACTGCAAACTGTAGTATGTCAGTCCTTTGGGGCTCACACTGACCTGGGGCCTGCCTTGTGTGGTGGTGACCAGCTTCTGTCTAAGCCAGCTAAATCGTCTGTAACTTGCAGCTCGGTGATTCAACTATTGATTTAAATAGGCCGATTTACTAAATGTGTTTGTAGCTTTAAATATCACGTATTCTTCCATCTGCAGAAAATGGACAAAAACCGAGACGGTGTGGTGACTCTTGATGAATTCATCTTTTCTTGTCAAGAGGTACTCGTTTGCTTTTTTTCTTCAACTCACTCTAAAGGCTTCTTCCACTGAGAATAGTTTAACTAATGCAGGATTTGCATATAATGGAAAACATGATGGCTGACTACAGCGCTGTTGCTAATGTTATTAGTGCATTTGCTCTCCGAAATGTCAGCATGTCTGCACAAAAGACCACCACAGTCACAACAGTTTTGCTAACTATTTATTATTATTTACCGAAGGCCTCTTAGATTTTGCAAGTCTCACCGTACACGCTATTAATTATGGCTGTTAGTACAGTTTTCCATCAGTATTTATCTGCAGAGATCATTAAAATTTTATGGACCTTTACTGCCCCCTAGTGGCCGGTAAAACGAATTAAATGGTGATTGTTGGCCGACTTTCTTTTCTCACAGTCACCACTTCTTAATTCTCCTTCATCTTTGCACAGGATGAAAACATTATGAGGTCCCTCCAGCTCTTTGAAAATGTCATCTAGACACGAGGGAGATGGTGCAGCAGACGAAGCACAGAGTGTGAGAAGAGAAACGAACAACAGGAAAAAGAAGGAGGAGAAGGAGTGATGAATAAGAATCTGCAAGCAAAAGGAACAACCTAACTTATGAGAGAAGGCAGACAAGAAGCTTGTCAATTTGGGTGTGACTGTTTTCCACAAAACCTTCTGGAAGGCATCCTATTGTAAGAAATCTAAGGCGACAAACCTTCACTGGTTTTGGAAAGCCTCCTTTAGACAAATTTGACCTTTCTGTGACCACTTCTCTCATCTCCACCTCCCTCCCTCGTTTGTTGCTGTTGTCAGTGTCATCTTGGATGGTGTGCACTTAGTGCCACTATGTAAATACTGCCCCTCTCACATTTGGTTGAAGGCCTTTCTGAGTTATGTAAAATTGTTACCATGCAAGGACTTAAATTTCTGAATGCAGCTTAGCAGAGAGAGCATCCAAACGCACACTTTGCTCATTAGAGGCTTAAATAAGAGCATTATAAATTTCTGTGTCAATACAATGAACTTGAGCAATATTGTGAAGCATGCACAAGAGATTCCTACAGTGTAATAAATGAATATGTGTCATAAAACTCGGTGGCAATATACACAACATCTTGCTAAACGGTTACGTTTGGGATGCCCGGTCTGTGTGCAGCATCTCACCGAGCCAGCTCGGCCGTTTTTAGACATAAATTCAAACATAGGTCTGTAAAGGTTTGCAGAGCTGAATGTGTGAATATGTCCCAGCTTGTGACATTCTTAGGTCTTGTGACAGCTTGCAACAGTCCTCAGAGGCCTCCTTAACTCCTAATGTGTGTTCCAGTGTCGTCGGTCGGTGTTTGAATGTTGTAATGACTCGACTGTAGATATTTAACTGTTGTGTCTGTGGCTTCTTCTCAGTGTCTTGAATCACTGGTGTCTGTCTGTGTGTCTCTGACTACCTGTCTGTCCTTCTGTCAGATTGGATATAACCCTGTAATTATTCTACCTGCCACTCGGTGTTAAATAAAGAGCCCATTTAGAGGTTTCCCGGCATGCAGATGGAGAGCAATACGAGGATGTGCACGTGTTTGTGTGTGTGGTGTCCCGGTGTGAAGGTCCCATTTCCCTGAATATTAAAGTCTCATTTATTCTAGCATGTAGCTTCATCTTCAAATGAGCTGACTGTGTTTTTGCATGAGAGGCGAGGTTTGTCTTTAACTCTGTCTGTTGAAAACGTCAACTCAGAGCGACCAAAACTTCACTGTGAGGGAGAGATGTTGAAGGGAAGATTACAGAGGAGGACAAAGCTCAGAGAATAAGACAGAAGATGAAAGTAAAGACCTATTCACTGATTATGAAGGAATGGAAGCCATGTTTCAAATAAGAGCCATCGTTTTTGAAGACTGAGTAGTGCAAAAATACATTTATAAATGGTTTACTGTCATGCCTACTCACTGTGCTACCATTATAGTGATTAAAAAAAAGCAAAAACCAACTGACCCCAGACATACTTTCACATAGACAGACGGATAGACAGGCATACAGACAGACACACTTAAAACAGTCAGAATGAAATAATGTGTGTATTGAAATACTGTAAAAAATCATTATATTTATCAATAAACTTTTCAAGAAATAAAATCAAGTAACGTCTGCTTTTTCCCCCCCACCATGTTGCTCCATACGGTTTTTCTGTTTTACACCTTATTATATGGTAAAACCTTTAAATAAGCACATGAGCAAAAGGGTCACAACAACATTTTATACTGTACACATATACAACGTAAGTACAAAAAGACTTGTACATTTTTGCCTCCGTTTCAAAGAACACGGCCCACAAATAAAGCATAATGTGCGTTAGGAAAAAAAAAAAAACTTCACCATCACTGAACATGCATCACTCCTTTTATTCCCCAACTTACAGCTTGTTTCATATTTTCCTCACTTCGCACCACCAAATCCAAGCATCTATTTTCTATTTATTACTCCTTAAAATAGCTTTTCTTTTCTCTCCATAATGTAACACTGCTGTCATAATTTTGTTGGGGCGCCTTACAGGTGACTGTGATGGTGCACTGTAGTCTCGTCAGAGTGAGTACATCTATAAATGGAGGTTTAAACACCAGAACAATTAAGAATTAAAGAGGAAACTCTGAAGTAGCTTTTATCTTCGTTGTTTTGAGCAGACATTCTTGTTTTGTACTTTGATAAAAACACAAAGAGATTTGGCCTTTCTCATAAACACATTCCAACCCGTGCACTTTGTTGTGTAGCTGCTGGAGTGTAGGCCTAGATGATTATCCTCCCACTAAAATTAAAAAAAAAAAAGATAATAACAGAGCCAGCTGTAATCAAGTCCACTATGTAGGGTAGACTAAGGCGATGGTCGCACTGAGAAACCACACCCTTACAAAACACTGATTCTTGCATCTCAATGTGGAGAATTAATTACCTCCATCAGGTCTCCTCTTATAAGTACGAGCGCAAGAGGACAATCACATGGTGGCGAGAATTTTTTATGGTGGCAAGTCTTTTTTCGTATCCTTTGAATTTGTGTAGTCCTGGTGTTTCCAAGTACAGAGCTGCAACATTTTGTCCAATAAAGTTTCTGTTTCAGGACTCACCATGACTTCAGGTCCACTTTCACGACCACTCAATCGGGTTCTTCAGTTTTTGTTTTTTTTCTGGTCACACTTTTTTCCCCCCTCCACAGTAAGGATCACAGTAAGTCCTACTGTCCTCATGTAGGTCTAATTTAATTAAAGTATCCTCGCAGGGCTGTTAGAGGATGCTCAGTGATTACCGCTTGGTGTCTGGTCTCTACTCCCTGTCCTCGGCCCAGGGTTGAAGGTTCTGCAGCGCATACAGGGAGGAGTTATGGGCGCACAGTGGATCTGATACCGCTGATTCGCTGAGGGACTTCTGGAGGGCGGACTGCTGCAGCTGCAGGATGAGGCGATTGGCCTGCTGACGCTCCGCCTCCCTCTCCTCGGCTGTCTGTCTCCTTAAAAAAAAGAAAAAAGAGAGAAATGAAACATTATTTTGGTTCAATAATTTTAAAAAGGCTGTGTACGATTAAAGGAGAGCGACAGAAAGTCTTGAAGTCTGAAGATTGCTATTTGCAAGATGAAAACAGCAGCTGTGCCTTGTTAGGAAAAAGGATGGCGATGCAATAGATCTGTTCGAAGCATAAAAATGAACTCAGTAAAAATATTTTTGGGAATCTGAAAGGTGAATTAAGGGCTGATTAATCAAACAATACAAAACCCGTCTTTGTTATTATTTAATTTAATAAGTTTCATTTATTTGTTTATTTGTTTATTTTTAGAAGTTTTTCCATTTAATTTGGTCGGAATTTATAGTATTTAAACTTTAAAATTATTTCCACATACTAAACATACTACACTAAGCTAAAATTTGAATATTTTCTGTAAATGTATAGTCACATTTATGTATTTGTTTTCTTTTGCGACTGAGTCCGTTAACAGGAAGATGTCACTTGGAAAGTGGAAAGTTTGTGTTTTCAGCGTCTAATAAAGAAGTCAACTATTTTTCCTGGAATTAAAAAAAAAAAAAATGTTCCTATACGGGCATCACCTTTGACACATGTTATCATGACATTTCATACCAACCTCCACTTGGTCCTGCGGTTCTGAAACCAGGTTTTGACTTGCGCGTCTGTCATCTTGAGACTCTTTGCCAGAGCTGCCCGCTCGGCGCTGGCCAGGTACTTCTGTCGATGGAAACGCTTTTCTAACTCACATATCTGAACTCTTGAAAAGGAGGTGCGGGGCTTTTTCCGTTTAGGAGGCGTCCGGTTCTGGTACGGGTGCCCTATTCTCCGCGTAACGGCGAATGGCACCAGAGCCGCTGCAGGAAGGAGAGACGGGGAGACAGCGATAAATACGAGGTGAGATTTTATACAGCAGCAGACAGACGATTTCTGTGTGGAGATCCAAGGCCACATATCACAGAAATCTGCCCTGTGCGACAACAATGCCCTGTTTATGCGGTGCATATGTGAAATATGGTGACTTATATTATATTTATTAAGCAAGTTAAATCTGAGCAAGTCTTGAAACAAAGCAATAATAAATAACGAGTAAATATTTCTTCTTGAAGTTGTGTGAACTTTAGATATTCGTGGCACTGGTAATTAGAACAACAACAACAACAAGCATTTTGGTCTATCACCGTGGAATTGTCTGTATATTTACAACTATATAAAATATATGTATTATATCAGGCCTGTGGTCATAAAAACCTTCCATTAATCTTCAATAAAATAGGCTAAAGGACTATTTGTGTAATAAAAACGTTTCAAATCCTCTTCACACACCCTTATAAATACAGAGAACTGGTTATAGCTTTTATTATTTTACATAATTGTGCTTCAGTTTCTTTGAAATTTATTAGATAAATCACTCCATAGTCCAATAATCAGCTTATTTATAGTTATCTTTAATTCCATAAATAAATGCATTTATTTGAGTTGCTTTCATATTTATTAGAAAACTGCAACAATGCCAGGTTGTTTGGTTTAACTGTGTGAATGCACTGGGCTTGTTTTTTGCAAAAACGTGACGCAGAAATTAAACATTCAACTTCTACAACAGAAGCCAATTGAACAAAGCGGATGATGATGTTTAATGACAGTCTGTAAATGTAGTGTATTCTAATATATTTTTAAAACAACAACTTGCACAATGTTCTATATATTTAAGCCTTTTTAGATAAATAACGGGCAAATAAATTAAATAGGCTTTAGAGTTCTACAGATATTTGGCAGAGGTGCTGGTTTTTGTAATGGCTGATCAGCACTTACTACCGTTTTAAACATTATAAAATATTAACGAGGGGAAGTCATTAGTTCTAACAGCTGGCCTACCTGATATTCTGTCCTTGGCAAACCTGTTCCCTATCCAAGGGAAGCACAGACCTCCAAAGCCAGGAACAGCGCTTTGCACGGGGGCCGGGGGTCCCGGGGCTGTCACTGGTCTGTGGGCTGGGACGCGAATGACTCCTCGGCTGCCCAGACTCCTGCTCTCTCCGTATGAACCTGAAGCCTCCACCGGAGGCATTACACCGGAGAGGGAGATCGAGAGCGCGGTATATGAGGGCGCGTTGGCCCCAGTCGGACTTCCCAAACTGTAATAACCGTCCCCGTTGCTTAAATCTGATCCACTCTGTCTTCCTGCCGTGCGCGCACTTTCCGGCTCAGTACCGGCTCCCAGAATCTGGTCGATGCCGAAGCTTATGGGCTCGTGATGGGCCGGTTTTGGAGGAGGGCTCGGCGCGCTTGGTGCTTGCTCCATTCCTCGCTCGGTCGCAAAAAGGGCAAGAAAACTGAAGCAGATGGGTTTTTTTTAGGTGTGTTCGCTGTGAGGTCAAACTGTACCAAAAGTCATCATCAGAAGTGTCGCCATCGCTGTCCAGCCGTAAACCCAGAGTCCAGCGCGTCCCGGTTGTCTCTAACAGGCCTCTTTCAGAGGACTGGGTCCTCTCTACAGGCTGTGGTGAAAGTTTGATGGGCGTTTGGAGAGATGTGACGTTCTGTCCTCCTCTCAGCGCGTCAAAACGCTCCGTCTAGCAGCTCCGTCCTCCTCCATCCCTCTCCACCTTTCATTGGCTGGCACTGGAATGACTGATTGAATGTCAGTGGGGGTAGGCCAACGATTTGGCACAATAATCAAGATTTCACATAACCACGGGCGTCAGCGTGTTATATATATGGTAAGATATGGCATCTTGATGTTGTCTGAGTGAGTCAGTATTTCATTTGGCGTTTCTTGTAATTCTAATAGAGAGCAGGGAGCAAGCAATAACTCCATGAAAATGTAAATGGAATATCGAAAAAATCGGACCCGGGGGGAAGGACCAATGTTCTCTGCTGTTTGGCGATGGATTTCAGCATTTCAACCAAATAACGTTTTGTCATTTACCTGTCAATGTTCTGCTCGTATCCAGAAATACATCCTGAAAAATCACCTTTTTCAAGTTTTGTAGTAAATAAAGGAAAACTTTTTGCATACCCTGAAGTCTGACGAACTGAAAATTCTGCCCATTTCCACTTTTCAGGCTAGACGCAAAGTGCGAATCATTTGTCCTCATACTGCTGCTGTCATTTCTTGACACATGTGGAATGTGCAAGAATAATAAGTTCACACGAAAACTGGCTGAAAGCTATTAGAAAAAAAAACTTGGTGATATAATCCCCTACAAATATTCTTCACCTTATAAAGAACTCACCAAAAAGGAAGAAGATACATTCCCAGTTTATATTTAAATCCCTCACTTCGTCCGCACCATATAATCAAATACAAAGAGTTAGTTATTACGATTTGCATTTTTTAATATTCCTTTGTACTCTGTCAGGTGGGTAAAATGTCGGACTTTTAAATTTAAACCAGTAAAACGAAATTCGGTGTCCGTGAAGTGTCACACTTAAAATTTTAATCTTACCACATTATTGTCGAGTACAGAGAGACTGTGATCACATTTTCTGGATGTTTAGGTGTGATGTTACTTACAAATAATTTCCAAACATTTACTTCATGCTCTGGTTGAACGTTTCTATTAAATGTGGGAAGTAATATCAGCTTACGAGAGGCAAATAAACACCCTAAATCCATGTTAATAGCACTCCAGTGCGTAATTACGCACATCCAATTCATGACACCCATCATGTAGCTCTTTAAAACAAAAAAACGACAGCAGCCTTATTGAACGTTGGCAGAATCACCAGCACCTATTGAGCTTGGCAAAGCAATACACGGCCTTATTTGTTCCTGGTAGCCAGTGCCACATTAAATGACCTGACAAGGGAAAGCCACGGGCTACTTCAGATAAAGTGTCCGGACTCTGGAAGCTGCTAACCGCTCAGATTCAATGTAACAGGCGCCCAAAGTGACCGGGTAATCACATTTTCACTAACTTGTCTCACGGACAGACAAATGTGCGTGGGGTTGGGATGCGGCAGGTGGCTTTTTAGGCTATCACATTACAGGACTTTAACAAACTAGTAGCTACCCAACATACTCATTTATTGACAAGGTGGTTTATATTCGTTGGCGTTTGTTCAGGTATTTAATCCGTGATTGGTTTGGAACTGCTGCGCTTTAATTGCCGAATTAAATTATTTAAACACTTTATTTAACATTATATGGATTCTGTTGTTTTCTTGTGTTTTCGTGCGCAGTTTTTGCTACTATCGTCAGTCTATTGCTGTTTTTAAATCATCAATAATTATTTAAGAAACGACTCATTATTTGTTTTATAGTCCACTTTAAGACCTGCGAAAATCTTCGAATTAAATACAGTTAAATAGTTAAATTCCAGTTTGTGATACAAAATCAAATGCAAAAGAAGTAGCATATATCTATATATATCTATATATATCTATATATATCTATATATATATATTTATTTATATATATATGTACGTGTGTGTGTGTGTTTTTTTTTTTAAAGGAACCCATATCTCGCCCTTTACAATAAAGTCTTATGAAGCAATATGAGATGGGACAAGGCCCGGGGTGATTGTTTGGCAATATGGACAGAGTGTTGGCTGGTTCGCCCTGCCATATGTGAGCTCACCGGTGGCTTTTGATGGGGGAGAATTGGTCTGTTATAGCTGTCATCATTTCAGACATTTTTATGTTTCTTCTCTTGATGACATTTGCAAAGATTATTCCCTTATGACGGAGTTGTGAACAGAACACAACACACATTCAGCTTCTTTTAATTGCACGGACACTTTTTTAATAGGATGAGTCACACCTAGATGGCAGTAACTGCTGAATAGCTGTTTCAAGAAAATGAACAATTATTGTTTTTATCCTGACTCCACCACAGAGTGAATGTAGTCCCACCAGTCCGCACATGGCAGAAGGCGCTCTCACTCGTTGCAGATGCTGGGTGTTAGTAATCTGGTGTAATCCAGTGATTATGATTGATTATGACACGTTATCCCTGACCTTCCGGGATTCCACGATGACACGGGTTGTCCAAAAACACACCAGGAGAAACCCCAGCTCGCATTCTGCCAGGTTTATAAATTCATTGATCGCGTGAATGCTGGATTTAAAAAAAAGTGCCGGACCTTTTCATTGGGTCGTGGATACAGCAAGAAAAAAATATATGTTTAAAAAAAGATGCTGAGGGTCCATTTAAAAAGCAGCCTTAAGGTGATCTCGTTTAGACCAAAATATTTAGGCACTGTTTCGGAAAAACCTACCGCCGGTACAATTAAGATGCACATCAATCCTCGTTTTTTTTCCACAGGCAATATAAAGCTGACACCCTGATTCCAAAAGTCCAAAAAGAAACGACAACAAAAGAGTGAAAGAGTGCGATTTGTTTGAGAAATTACCACTTGATCTGCATAATCGGGGGTCTGGGCTGCAGCTCGGTACCCGGGGGCTGCGTTTTTATTGCGCGTCTCTTCGCCGTTATCAATTTCAGCAGCGCGCCTGACTTTTTAAAAGGGGGACGAGGCCGGCTGCTTCTGAATAATGAATGACACGCTTTTATATTGTCGCTAAAGTGCCCGTGATGTTACAATATGAAAAGGCAGCGGTAAGTAATAGTGCATTTAAAGGGGATGTAGTGTATTATTATGATGTAAAAGAGAAGGAGAGAGGCGAGAGGGAGAGAGAGAGGGAGATGAGTGGAGAGCAGAACCCAGAGAAAGAGAGAGATTGTTTTATTACAATAAGAGGAGATGAGTTTGCCTCGCAGCGAAATGGGGACCAGTTAATGAAACTTTACCGCAGCTAACGATTTCCCCTCCCTCGCTCTAAAAACCGCCCTTATGAAATATTTAAACTATTTAATATAGGTGGTATTAAGCTGAAAGACACTGGCATTGGCCATCTGACAACATTTACAAGGCTGTGGATTTTTCTAAAGTTGGGTAAACAAAGCTTTACGGCCCGCTTTTTTTTCTCCTTGGCGCACATACACCAGAAGTCGTGTAGTAAATCACGCTTACATTGAGCGCAATATAGTGAAAATGTGTTTTACTGTTGGGAGACTTGATTTAGTCTAATTTACACTTTTCTCCATACCCACGCCATGCGTCTTTTTCCCCCCCTCACAGATGCAGCATAAGCCCGTCTTGTCTGTAACGGGGGTGGGGGGGAATTGCATGGCCCCAGTGTGGGGGGAGATAGTGTTTCATATTGACATGCTCAGTGGGATTGTTGGATGAGAAGAGAGCAATGGGATCCCCCATCAGGGACACAGACAGGACCATCCTCATCCCTGGGCTGTCACAGGAACACTGCTCTGTGCTCCTGTGTGGACACTCTTATCTGCAAGACACTTAAAAAGCAGATAAACCATGTAAAATGTCACCGTAAATGTCAGTTATATGGCCTGGTAGATATTAAGGGGTTTTAATGACCAAATATGAAGGTTGTAATCCCAAAAGGTTCTTTTTATTGGAGGAAATCTATTTTACATTTCCCTAAAAGACAGATGACAGCACACCTTTTGCCTTTTAAATGTTGTAGGGGCTGATTATAAAAACGTAGTGGTAGATCTTCCTGTGTGTAGATAAGACACAAGTTTATTATTTATTTATTTATAGGGATGGTATTTGTTTCAGTGAACGTTGCATCTTTTGCTTAACTCAAAAAACAATGTGCTTTGGCTTTGTGTGTGTGTGTGTAGACCATGTTAGCCTGTCTGATGGTTGAATGCATGGCTGCCTCTTCACGCTGGTTAAAAGTCAGGGAGGGAGAGTCGGAGGGAGGGGGAGGAAAAGAGTGAGAAAGGGAAGTAAGTAACCGCACAGACATGGATTATAGGGATGGACAAGAGCAAAAAAAACAGGATGGATGGGTGGATGGCTAAGACTTAGATGTGAGAGAAAGAGTTAAGGCATTAGTCGGGGGGGTCATTTAGGGCTGATGATAATTGAACACATGGCTTGAGTTTGAACAAGAGGATTCTCAAAGCATACTCTTGTCTTTGTGTGCGCGTGTGTGTGTCGGTGTGTAGCTGTACATTTGGAAGTTGACCTGTTAGATGTGAGCTGAAGGCTAAGTAAAAGTTTCCCTGCTTTTAAGTCTCTCATCACACTCAATAGCTTTCAAAGGGATCTGCCATTGACAAAATGACTGATGCAATTAATAAGTGTGTGTGTGTGCTGTGTGTTTTTTTATCTTTAATGACTGATTTATGTGTGCATGTCTGAGAGAGAGCGTGTCAGGGTGGGCTTGTGCTTAAGAGCAGCTGAGTGCTCCTGAACGCCCCTGGTCGTGGCACTAATGTGTTAATTCATTACTGCTTGTAGTCAGCTGCATTGTGTCAGTGCAGTGCTTCCCGTCTCCCTCTGTCTGTGTTCTCTCCACTTCATAAAAGCCGATTATGCTGCATGTCGCCGCTGTTCCACCCGTTCTCTCATGCCTCTTGACCTCCTCACCCCTCCTGTTGCCTGCCCGCGGGGCGCTCATGCAGGGGAGCAGAGGAGGGAGGGACGGAGGACCAGCTGCCACCAGCCATAGAGCTCTGGTACCTGGCAGAGGCAGCTACTCCAGCACCCTGCTTTGCTGGGCCTTCTGGCCCCTCAGGGTGGGGGCTGGGGGTGGGGTGGGGGGGACACCAGCCTCATGCCACCAGCCCCACCTGTCTTGCCCCAGGCGTAGTGTGACCGATTAGACACACACACTCAGATATATACAGCGTTTCCCTGCTGAATGAGTCTAAAAATTTGAGCTTTGATCCAACGTGAAATGAGAATATTGCAGAGGCCGCAGAAGTTGTGCGGTCCAGGGAATCTTTCATTTGAATTAAAAACGCGGCACTAGTACAAAATCTTTTATATACTCTGTACATGTGTCTGTTTTAGGAAATAGGTCTACATTTAAATACATAACACACATCCTCAACACACATGCACATATAGACACACACACACTACTGCAGTCCTCTGCACACTCTCACACACACACACACACAAGGATACACAGAGGCACTTTGCTGTGAGGCGTGAAAGAGCGAGAGCTAAGTGAGGCCACTCCGGAGCACTATTCTCTATATTGATTTCCCATTATCAGACCCCAGTCCCTGTGGAGTCATTAGTACTGGGATCAAACAGACAGACAGAGAAGGAGACTAATACCAGTCACTTACACCAGCACAGGGAGATCACCTTACCTCCCCGAGGGTAGGAAGGCCAGAGAGGAGCATAGGAGGAGAGGAAACGAATGAGAGGGGGGTAGTGGACGGATGAGTGCAATGGGCTAACAGATGGAGATGGCAATGTGTAGAGTGAGAGGAAGAGGAAAGAGGTGGGGTTTCGAAGTGGAACGTTCATGGGCAAATGGTAGACACCTTTGATCACTTTATTTGCCCACTCTGTTTCGTCTGTTGTGGTGGAAAAAGCTTTCGCTCGACTTTTTAGCTATAGACATCTGCAGCAACCCACAAACATTTGCCTTTTGTTTTTTGCTTCGTAGATCTCATTATGTTTTCACAGGTGACTTTTCTCTTTGTCCAACCTTGTAAAAGCTGGCCAATATAGCTCCTCAGCCTCCTCTCTGTCAATAATTTTATAGTAAAGATGCAATGATGAATGGTTTTCATGTAGCCAGCAGCTGTCCCCACACCGGAGAGAGAGACAAAGAGGGGAAGAGAGAGGGGGACAAACAAAGAGAAAGAGTGAAAGAGGAATATGAAATGTGAGATGCTCATTTTGGTCCCTTGCTTCATAATTTCTGTGGATGTATTTATCCTCCATGGATTCAGCGGGAGCAATGAATTCGTCGTATGAATCAACACCATCAATCTTATTCACTTCTGCCTGCCAGTGAGCCCTGGAAGTGGTGGTCAGGCTTCAGTCCGCACACTCAGATCGGGCCACACTGACACACACGCGCGCGCTCGCACACACACTGCTCAGATGGGGGTGACCCTGGCCTGACCCCCCTGCTGACCCCCAATCTGTTCCCCAACCTCACACCATGAGAGACCGGAGCACACTGGGATAGGGACACGCACGCTCAAAGACACACACGCACTGGCACATAGTGCGGCGTGTGATCTGATGGATATTTCCTCAGACAGTACCATGTGTGTGGGCAGAGTGCGTGCGGACACCATGCGTACGTGTGTGTATCTAAGTGTGCGTGGTGCCATAGCCTCTGCCCCCTCCCACTGGTGTTAATTGATTCTTGGTGCGCTGTGCTGATTGGTGTGAGGACCCCTAGAGGCGGGCTCAGTTCACCCCCCAACACACAAACACCATGCCCCCACCCCATTTTATCTAGCACCTGACTCACACACACACACACACACACACAGTACACACCAAACAGACATACAGTATCTCTATGTAATGTATGTCCACAAACTGTTAAGAGCGCATGTGTTGACTGTACTGGTGAGAAAATACACATGCACACACACACACACACACACACACACACACACACACACACACACACACACACACACACACACACACACACACACACACACACACTCGTGTCTTTCAGGGGGTTTTCACACCCTGGTAAAGAGGAAGCTGGCTAGCTGACATGAGCAGATTGTGGATCATATGAGACAATCCACATAGAAAAAATCAGTGTCTTAGAGGTGATTCATGAACAATATAGGTGGGCGTAGGTGTGTGTGCATGTGTGTGTGTGTGTGAGAGAGAGAGAGAGGCAGAGAGAGCCAAAAGAGACAGTAAGAGAGATGAATCTCCGGTTATTAATTTCCAGCCGCGGCCCCTGGGTGAGATGTTAATATAGGGCTGATTGTGACTAATTTCTTATTAATTGCCATCAGCGATTACACAGTGGCCAGTAATGTGGCTAATTTGTTGAAATGAATTTGGTTTTTGGAGGCATTTTAATTGCTGCAGGTGGGCAGCGTCTTCTGCACACTGTCACTTTTGTTTTTCAGCAGGAAACTTTTGACGTCGCGCCGCTGCTGTGTGTGACTAGTAACAGCAATAATGTGTGAATTATGTCGCATTATCCTAACAGCACAGAATGTGTACATGTCTGTGTATGTGTAATCTTCGCATGCGTTTCTCCCTCTTTGTCTGAGGACATGCACAGAAACAAATCTTTGCAGCATCACTGTAAATGTCCTTGATATCTTATTCATCAGCCTTATGCATCCTCCTCCTTCCATATATCTTCGCACGTTCACGATCATTACAGCGGGGATGGAGGAACATTTAAGTTGTTGCCTTTGTTTGTTGAATGTTTATAGCTTCCGTTTGCACAGTCTCAACGACCACTGAGGAACCAGTAGATACAAAATCCAAATCCTCCTATAAAAGAGGAGATGCCCTCTGGGCAGCCATAGCTCATAGTTGGCCTGATTTAGTGGCAGCCAGGAATCTGGGCTTGAATAAAGACAGAGAGAGCGAGGGCAGAGTGGGAGAGAGAGAGGAAAAGATAGCTCCCTGTGTGATAAATAGCCCAGGCTCCCTCTATTGCATTAGCCGTCCGGGCCGATAGATTGCGAGCCCAATAGACCCAGACGTATGCGATTGGTTTCTCATATAAAAGTTGCATATTAAATTCCTTCACAGGACTGTGCCCCCCAAGCATGAAGGAGGGAAGGAAGAAATGGGAGTTAAAAAGCAGAAAGTGGAGAAAGCAATGGAAGAGCAAGAAAAAGGCTTTTTATGAGAGATGAAACGAAGGCAGAGTTGGGGAAGCCTGAGAAGAAGCGGGAAAGATAATGGCAGGAGAAAAGTAGCTTGATGGTAGAAAAGACAAATGGTGATGTCATGTATTTAATAAGTCCGTGGATATTGGGCGATGAGTGCGACCGTACGTCCATTTAATCAGTATTGCTTCCCAATGAAGATTTCTCTCCTGTTTGTGCACGCCCGCCCTTCTTCTGTTCTCAGCCGTTCTCCACACACTAACGACCTCTCTAATTGTTTCCAAGCTCATTAAGATGCTGATGTTTTAATAGTAATTAATCCGTCATTTGCCTACATGCAAACGCGGGCCACTGAGGTTTGTTCATCGCTCTTTCAATACACTGATAATGCAGTAGCCTAGTCAAAGGAGACAATATCCTGCTAATTTAGCTCATCACTGTTAATTGGTTGTTAAGTGCCTTTAATTACCAAGCAGGCTTTGGGATTTAGGTCTGCAGAATGAGAGGGATCCCCGTGATTGTCCCTGTTCGTCTAATGAATCTTGAGTGAACTTTGAAAAGTGGAATAAATGACCAGAGAGTGAAAAGAGACTCGCACTGACCCCGTTCTCTTTTCCATCTGAGCTCCCTCCTCATTTCCTTTCTTCTTTTCCTTCCTTTTCTCTGTCCTCCTGTCCCTTCCTCCATCTCTCTCTCACTCCCTATCTCTTTCTCCAGATATTATTAACTCATTAAGTTTTTTTCATTATTTTTAATAAAAGATGAGTTATGGCTTTAGCCTCACTGTGGCAGCATCCCCCATACTCTCGTCCTCCCTCCCTCTTCTCTCTCTCTCTCTTTCTCTCTCTCTTCCCCTTCAACCATTTACTCCCTCCCTTCCTTTTCCTCATCCTCCCATTTTCTCCTTCCTTCTCAGCCATATTGCGCCTGCTCTGATACATCTGACCCCTGAACTGCAGCCTCTGACCTCGGTGTTGCCGGTTGCAACCTTCTGTCCGTCTTCTTTCCTTTCGCCACACTCACTCACGTCTATCAATCATCTCTCTTTCTCATAGCGCTGAGCAGTCTTTAGATGGCATTCATAAGATTTATGATTCATGATTCTCTCTCTTCTCCTCTGTCTGTGTGTGTGTGTGTGTGTGTGTGTGTGTGTGTGTGTGTGTGTGTGTGTGTGTGTGTGTGTGTGTGTGTGTGCAAGAGAGGGAGAACAGAGAGAAAGAAAAGGGGAGTGCGAGAAAGACAGACTGAGGGAGAGGGAGAAGGAAAGGGGCTTGTCGATGACAGTCTTGAATAATGACAATATCTATGATTGATAGCTTATATAGGGCTAGTTGAGTGTGTGTACTGTATTTTTGTGTGCGTGTGCGTGTGTGTTAGAGTGACAGAAAGAGAGTTTATGTGTTCCGTTTTCACCACATTAATCTAATGTTAAAGGAGCCATGATGAATGGTTTTCATGTGGTTTGAGCTGTCAGTGGTCACAGCGATGGAGAAGAGCAGCAAGTGACCAGAATTACCAAGGGACACATGATTTTTATGTAGGAATAGAGGGACTCTAGAGGGAGAAGAAAAAAACAGAATCAATTTTCTCTCTGATATTAACCAACTTTAGTGTTTTGAACTGTGGAAGCCCTACGTAATTCTTTTTCTTTCTCACAATGTAAAGTTTCTTTCTCAATTTAAAATTTCTTCTTCTTCTTTATTTAGTTTTGTATTCATTTATTTTGCAGAGCCACGCTGATAATATACATCTGATAGTAATGTGTGTTTAAAGCTGCAAACTGTCAGGTAGAAGATGGCCACAGGTATGGTCACATCTGCTCTGCTTAACAAGCCTCTCTAACCTGCAGCTCTAAAAAAAAAAAAACATTATGCAACAAATACAGTTGTGGTGAAATGAAAGCACAACCTCTTTCTATTCTAAGGTATTACGTATTAGAAAATCATAAACAAAATCTGTTCTTTTCCGGGGCCTAAAATTAGATAAAAAACAGATTCAGATGAACAACAACACATGACATATTACACTGTCATTAGGTATTTTGCAAAAACTAAGCCAAAATGCAACAGCAATCTGTGAAAAACTAATTACACTGTGATTCAATAGTGTTTGCTGTCAGAGAGGTGACCTCATATTTGACTACTTTGATATACAAAGGATTTCATGGTTGACTCGGTGACTGCAAGGTGTTCAGGTCCTGTGGCTGCCAAACAAGTCCAAATCACCACCCCTTCACTGCTGTGCTTGACAGTTAGTACGAGGTGTTTGTGCTGAAGAGATGTTTGGTTTTCACTACATGTGGCATTATAATTATGGCCAAACATCTTCACCTTGGTTTCATGTGTCGGAAGGAAATTGTTCCTGAAGTGTTGTGGTTTGCTCGGACGCAGCTATGCCAACTTATCAGATCCATCTACTTTTAGAGAAAATGAGCTTTCTCTTGGCAACTCTTCCAAAAAAAAACTATATTTTTCTAATGATACTGTCATGAAATTTAACATTTAATATGCCAACTGTGTGGAGTCTGAAATGTAGTTCTTGTGTTTTTTGCATTTTCTCTGAGCATTGCACGGTCTGACATGGGGGTGAATTTGCTGGGACGTCCACGAATGGGAAGACTGGCAGCTGTTTTGAATGATTTTCACTTGTGAATACCTCTCTCATTCTACAGTTATGGACTTTAAATTTTTTGGGAGATTTCTATATAATCCTTTCCAGATTGATAAACAGAATTGTGTTAACACACACCTGAATGCTCGAGAACCAGCAAATTGTTAACATGTCTGCTTTTATAGAGGGTCTCACTTAATCAAATCCATTTGACTATCAGCACCTGGTTGCTGGTTAACCTCCAAATTCCCGTAGAAGCAGTAAAGGTGAACTTCTGCTTCTGCATTTTGGTGTAGTTTTTCTTAAATAAATAATTACACCATGTAATTTGTCATGTGTTGTTCATCTGAAGCTACATTAACTTTAAAAAAAATGTTTGTCCTGATATGTAAAGCCTCATAATTACCTCCTTTTTTTAAACATAACTGTAAATATTGAAGTATATGACCGCTTAAAGTTGGATCTCAATCAAAAGTTACTCACAAAACCTTTTTTCTGTGGGTTTGTTGTTTACTGCATATGTGAAGATGCACAATGTTAGCCTGACAGTTTGAGGCAAAGCACTTAATTGCTCTCAGGTCAGGTGTTTAGCCTGAGCTAGATATGTCATGTTCTGTACCCAGTATCACTTTTTATTGAGACATTGTCTGCACAGCTGCCAGCTGATCAATGATATCCCATCAATTTTATATAAGAACATATCAACACCTAGTAATTTGCACTTTTACTCGACTGACTCCAAATGTCATCTTGCTGTCAGAACTCCCCTTTCAAATTAAACAATTTTAAGTCCGTCTTAAAATCTTGTTGCTCGTCAAAAAGCCCCGTCAAAGAGGGGAGAACCTTTCCTGAAAAACATTCAAGTCTAGTATTTCCGAGCTTACATTTGCTATAAATTCCTTAAGTTATGTTTGGCATAAATGTCTGCAGCTGAACAAAGGCTCTTTTTTATCTTCATATTTTACATAGTCACGCGTGAAAGCAATGCCTTGCTAGAAGACATGAAGAATGAAATACATATGAGATCTGTTCAGCATTGAGTAAGACAGACTTGAAACAATCAAAACTAATCCGTTATTTCTCTAGAGTTGAATTGAAGAAATGACTCTCCTAGCTATAAACCAAATAAGTGTTTCCATGTGGCGAACTGGATTGTAAAATCAGTTGTTTCCAGCTACAACCTAACATGCATGTATATATATTAGTATACACTTCTGAGTCATTCCTCAAAGGAAATAGCTTGAAGAATGGAGAAGGTTAAGTGTTAATGTGGCAACAGTTTGAAGCGATGTTTGCTGACAGCTGTGATGAATTGTTTCCAATGTACTTGTGTTCCTTACCATACACACACGTTTTCTGCATCATCCCACAAGATAAGATCTGTTCATGCTTAACGGCCTGTATTGTCTCCAAAAATGGTGGTATGTATCATATTTTTTATTTGAGCTGCTCTTTATTGGTATGTTTGCTTTTTGAGGAACAGTGCATGCCATTTATTCAGTCCATAGTTACATTTACAGTATGATTCGACGCTTACACTTACCAGCTCTGTACCACAAAATGATAAACGGTAAAACAATATATGGAGGGGGCTCCATTCTTTAAAATCTACACATAACATTATTTTGCATGCTACACATTGAAAGGTCACATATTTATCAACACATAAATAAGTGTAACGAGAGTCTATTTGTCACCTTCTCCCTTCCGTTATCTCATTTTATTGAACATTTTTAATTTAACACCAATTCTTCCTTTTTTTTCCATTACGCAGCTGTGGTATTTTGTATTCCCACTGGAGTGCACTCTTGAGTCAGGATATAAAATATCCAGTCCTTCATGAAATTGATGACCAACAAGTTAATTGGCTGGTCTTCACTGGGTCCTGCTGTGCTTCATTACTATCCACAGTTAGTCTGCTTAAGAGCATTTTAGGGCCATATGTTGCCCTGAGTGACAGTTGGCTGCAGTCAACTAATTGTGTTAAACAAGTTGAGTTTTAGTTCCGTCCAAGTAGAAGCAGCATCATTTGTTTGGTCCTGGGTGGATTGAGCTGGCTGTGCGTGTGCAGTTGATTCTTACTGATGAGCTGTAGAGTTGCAGAGATCCTTATCTTTGTATTCATAAAGACACAAATGAAAAGGAGCAAAGGTTTGCTCGTCTATTCACTCACCGTTGGAAATGTATACATACATACAGGGCTACACATAAAAGTTTCAGGAGGTAGGATGGGTCCCGTGGAGGAAATAGCTGTATGCACAAAAAGAATACTGCAGTATTAATGTACAGATCAGACAGCTTACCCAAAATCACAACAGTAAATTTATGCAATAAACTAAAAGAGAACTTGTAGTATCTGGTTAAAGTAATTACTGGATGGCAAATCTGGAGACCCCAACAATGCAAACATAAAGATGCTTGAATAATTATGTGCTTTAATGTAGATTTGATGGACTGTGTGTCTGCGCACACTCGTGTGTGTGTGTGCTTGTTGCTACAGAGCTCTGTGCTCTTGTCGGCAATATGGGCGCAGATTTTGTTCTTTGTTGTTGTAACTGAGTCAGACTTTGAGCACATGCACATAAAATGAACAATTAAGTCAATGATAGTCACAAAATGCATAGAAAGAAATGATAACAGGATGTGAAACTGGATAATGTAACTCCTTTATTCTGAAAGCAAATTTCTCAGCCTAATAAGCATATGACAGTATGGCCCGATGTGCTGTGGATGACACAGCTAAAATGTGTGTATTACAGTTCGTTTGTTCTCAGCTGGACTGGTTTGTGGGGGCTATAGGGATGTCAGAATGTATTTCTACTTACATGATGTACTATGGATGTTTCTACTGTGATACTGGATGCTTCCAAATAGAGGGGGGTGTACATCTTTGTCTATCTTTTGTCTGTTTGTTGCCCTTTTGTCATCGACCTGATGGATTCCGGTTTTGGGTTGTTTTGTAAGCACACCATCCACCTCACCAGCACAAGCTCAGCACAACCTGGGTTCACTGAAAAGAATGAAGAAAGACATATTTGTGCATTTGTGTGAGTGAGAAGATTTTATTTTTCAGAGTATGACAGAAACACATTTTATGATTTAGTGCAATGACATACTGAAAGCAGGGTATCATATAGAGCCAGTGTCTCTTTTTTCATAGCATCACATTCATCTCATTATGACTGAACATCGGTGCTGCACCATTGTCACTCCAGTCTGGATGCAAAGTATGATTTTTTTTTTTTAAAGTACTCGATTTATATATGATGAGGTTTGAGTCATGACTGTGCAGCCAATAACACCACTGCTGACACAAACTCATCTGCAGCATTCTGTATTCATGTTCATGAAGCATAATGTAACAATAGCCTGAATAATAATTTACCTTCCATCACCACTGACATCTGTGGTAGCAGTGCCATTTGCAAATTGGATAGATGTTGTGGCTGTCCTGCTGTTCATTTCTTGAAGCATGACATTTTGATGTGTTAGACCTGCTCTGCAGGTGGCAGGGGCGTGGCCGCACAGCAGCGTTACCTCTGTAAGCTGGTCTCTGGCTGAGGAAATTCAAAGTAAGATGGAAAGAGACTGAGAATAAGGATATACTGTAAAATGTATTGACACTATAATGTTTGCTGTCTTATACAAAACAGTCAGAAACCAAAAATGGACTGGTATGTATGTGTTTAGTGCATTTGTAGTCTTACTGACTTTAGGCTACAAGCCACATTTAACCATATGTTCATACAAGGTTTTATCGCTTTGAACACATTATCTACCTCACATTTTTTATTTATTCTTTCTGCCATGGCCAATTTAGAATAAAACAAATTAACCAAAAATGCATGTCTTTGGACTGCGGTTAAGTCGAAATACCTGAAGGAAACACACTCAGGTAAAGGGAGAAGATGCAAACTCCACACAGAAACCAGACACCAGAAACCTTCTTACTGTAAGTGCTAACCTTTTCACCAGCATGCCAGCTAACTCAGCTTTATTGATTTTGTACTCTCCAAGAAACTGCATGTTTTATTCCTTATTTAAACCTGGCAGTGTGAGTCAAATATTTGTCCCTCATCAGAGTTTGCCCGGGTGATTACACCCTCATTAGCCAACAGCGGATGAGGAGGAGGTCTCGCTGCAGAGTCTGGAAATGGTTCTAATGTTGTTCAGCAAATGTTGGATATTTTTTGAACTGCAGCTGATTAAAGTCATGAATAAGGGTCCTTTTTATTGTGCTGTGGTGGACCATGCTCCATGAAGTTGTCCAGATTGGTTACAACTGGGTATTTTAACATACTCATCAATGACGACTCTGACTTCTTTGCCAGAGCTTTTATCAGCATCGTGAGTTACCAGCATGCTTATGGCCCTACACATACCAGAGGAGACAGACTGGAGCTTGTTTGTACTTTGAGTTTAAATGTTGTTTGTTCTAGGAACATTTTTATTTCTGATGATCACTGTGTTCTTTTAAAAAAATATATAACCCCACTCAGGTTAGGTCTCAAATTTCTAATTGTTTTTCTGCTGATATTTTTTTTATGCTTTCAATTTATTCTTATCCCCTTATAACAACGTTAATCCTTTAATATATGTTTTTAATAGTCATTATCTTATCAGTTTAGATAAAGTATGTCCTGTTAAAAATGAGATTAGCGCCGTCTTCAAACTCTTCTCCTTGGATAAATTATTTATGGTTTAAGGTGTTCTCGTCAAAAAGTTTAATTTGTTTACCCATTCATTGCTTTTAGTTTCTTTTAAAACTTCAGTAAGAAATACAAAGGCTGCTTGCTTTTCAAACCCAGTTTCAAAGACCAAAGGTAGTCCTGGGGTTTTATTTGACACTGTGATATTGTTACTCCTGCTCCACCTGCTGTCACAAATATTTCAAAAATCAATTGTGAAAATTTTCATACTTTCTTTGCAGGAAAAAAAAAAAAAGAAATGTGAGAAATAATAATCATTCGGCATCTTCACTGTCTGTTCCTACCCCAGCTGAGCCTGTTATTTTAGGAAGATTTTTACCTGTTTCTTTTCTTTGTCTGTTCAAATTAATTGAGTTATTGACATCATCCTCCTGTTCTCTTGATATTTTACCTGCAACTCAAAAATGTTTCATTTACTAGTATTGGTTCCTATGTGCCTACTGTAATCAAACTTCAGTGGCCGATCAAGTCCCTGCTTATTTAGTCACATATTTTAATTTTTTAAAAAAAAAGCTTAATCTTTCTCTTCTTAGCAGTTTTAAAACCAATCTCAGAATTGCTGTTCATTGCTCACCCACTGAGCCTAACCTCTGCCTTTGATACTGCTGAACCTCACATTATGCTCTATAGATGGGGATACTGGGTGGGTGTATCAGGTTCTGCTTTGTAGTGGTTCATTTTCATATCTGTTTGAATGATCCTTTGGTTTTCTTCCAGTTCTCATACCCATGGTGTGCCGCAAGGTTCGATTTTAGGGGCCTTTACCATTTCTGTTATATCAGCTCCCTCTTCAGAACATGGTGAGCATTTTTAAGGATATTTCTTACCACTGCTGCACAGATGTCATTAAGCTGTATATTCTTTTTAAGCCCCATATGTTTCTACGTTACAGATCTTGTACAGGTGTTGGATGGCTGACGGCCAACTTTTTCTCTAACATAATGAGGAGAAAATAGAAATCTTTGTTTGTGCCCCTGATAAATTTATGCATAGGCTAATAGAAACACTAGATTCCCCACTTTTCCAAATGCTTCCAGTATCTTGTAGTAGTTTGTGATATTAATTTGGAAAACAGCTATACAAGTACAAATTTTTCTTTTACTTACTTTGAACAGCTTTACCTGCTGTTACAGAAGGGGATATCTGCTGGCTCCTCCATCTGCTGTACATAGGGCATCGGCATCTCAGTAGATGGGTATAGGCTGACCTGAAGTCCCTGTTGAGGGCTCCGTAGAGGATTGGATTTAGGGCTGAGTTGGCATAGCCTAGCCACAGCACAATGGAATATTCTGGCACTGTGCCAGGGTCTGGATGCTCCTGTAGGCCCAGCACTGTGAATAGGATGAAATAAGGTAACCAGCACACCACAAAAGCCCCAATCACTGCTGCCAGTGTCACTGTGGCTTTGTGCTCCCGCAGCGCCACAACTGTAATGCTGGAAATCACAGTGGTGGTAGTGGAAGAATTGCTCCTGCAGTTGTAGCTGGTGATGCAAGTGGGGCGTGCACTGACAATGCGCTTGGCCTGTGCACGTGCAATGCGAAGTATTCTGAGGTAGGTCCAGCACATAGCCACCAGAGGCAGGTAGAAGGTGAGAAGAGAGTCAGTAAGCGCATACGGTCTGTTCAGTTCAAAACGACATTGCCCCTTCGAAGCCCAAGGCCCGTGGTTCTGCACTGTCCCGTTAACGGTGTTCCATCCCATTTGGATGGGCAAGAAAGACACGGCCAAAGACACTGTCCAGACACTCGCCATGGCTACAGCAACTCTCCATGGCAACACCAGTGATGTATATCTCAGAGGCATGGTCACTGCCAGGTAGCGATCGACACTGATTGCCAGGAGGGTGAGGATGGAGGCAGTGCACAACATAACATCCATGGAGATATAGAAGTTGCAGAAGACTGCGCCAAGTGGCCACTCTTCATTTAGCTGTAGGAGAGCAGAGAAAGGGAGGACTAAGAGGCCGAGCAGCAGGTCTGTCACAGCCAGCGACACAATGAAACAGTTAGTGAGGCAGCGGAGACGTCGAGAGGCACAGACAGCCAGGCACACAAGTACATTACCAGCGACAGTCAGGAGGATGAGAAGGATCAAGATGAAGCCCAGCATTACTTTGGACAACATTATTGCTGTTGCTTCACTGGAGTCAATCAGATGACATCATGACCGCTGCTTTATGTGAACCATTGTCCTGTTTTTGTGTCAGATTTTAATCAGATGAAGGATGGTTGCTTCAAGGGCTCTCATTGATTAAGTGCCACTTAAAATCTTGGCCACCCACATGTAATTCTTTTATCTCCAGCTCTCCCTGTATTTTCAATTTAGGTAGTAACTGATTGTTTCCTGTTGTTGAAAACCTAAAAAGTAACATATGGACTGATAAGAACAGCTTTTCCAGTCATACTAATGACAGTTAAAAAAAAAAAATCCGACAGGCTGTTGGTTGGCTGTTGAACGGCTTTATGTCTGCAAGACTGATTAACAGTGGTTCATGGTTCATCTTCCTGTCTTCAGCACCATTTCATATGGATATAGTGACACCTAGTGGACAAAGACAAAAAGTACAATTAATAAGCCATTATGCCATACAGTCACAGATACACACTTCTACACTCACACGTCAAAAAGATGCGGCTTTGTTATAAATTGGTTGTAACTGTAATTATATGTTATGTAACTGCTATTATACTACTACTGTAATAACCCTTTAATGCCTGCAATATTAAAGCAAAGGTAGCTAGTCAAACAAATGGTAGATGTCATTTTAGGACAAACTGGGTTACACTGATAAGATCCTGTCCTGTTTAAACTGAGGAGGTCATGTGAAGGAGCATTTAATTGCTTGTAAATTCAGATTTTGCCAGAGAGTTTATTGTTTCTTCTTTGACAACTTCAGTAGCGTGTCTTTAAAATGACACATATTAACCTGTTGAAATGTTGTTTAATGTTGAAATTAGTACTACATATGCTACAGCACCAGCAATGGCTTCACTTTTGTGCACCTTTAGAGAGTTGCAAGCATGTCTGACACCTAATGTTTTACATGTATAATGTATGATACTAATTATTTCATTGTGAGCTTGCACATAATTAATTCATTACATGCATCATCATATTTTACATGTATGCCACTCTGTATTATTTCATGCTTCCATTTTACAAACCTGTTTTCAAACAAACTGTCAATCTAAAAAAATCTTTCAGTGATCGGTAAATATTTAAATCAAGGGCATCTCATACGCAGCCTCAATTGTTAGTATGACTGAACCATAGTTCAACAACAAGAGCACTCAGAAAGCACAACTTCCCCATGAAGGGCAAGCTCTATACTAAAGTTTTATGATGTTTTTATTACAATATGTTGACATCAGTCTGTTATGGCATCATTGTGTCGTGATAGGGCATCATAGTGAAAAACAAAAAGTGCGTTGTACAGCTCTCTCTTTGCCCTTTTATATGATATGTTACTCAACATTGTTTTCTCAAATGTTTTCTCAAGGACAACATTGACCTCGGGTGCTAACAATGATGCTTAGGCTGCTTAGCCAGCCTAGGTATTCATTTCCCCTAGTATATTGCTGCGAGGTTTGAAGACAAACCATAAAAAATTGTTGTTAATATCAAGTTTTCACTGGTTTACATTTGCTGTGCCCATGACCTTGAACTTGATCCAAATTGTACCAAAATTAAATCAGCTCGAGATGTAATTTAAATCCACCATCACACAAAATTGGAAAATTATATCTTGAAAACTGTGGTCAATAGACTCCTAACAAACAGACAGACAGACAAGCAAACAGAACCAATAATATGCTCACTTCCTTCGAGGGAGGAATTTTAACAAAAAAAAAGAGAAAATTGAGAAATCTCTGAACGCTAGTGGCAAAGACCACGACTAAATGGCTGTGATGTTCAGGCCTTCAGGTGCCACTTCATCCATAATACACAATATTGAGGTGGAAATCACTGCAAGGGTTTAGGAGCAATTCTGAAAACTGTTATTACTAAATCAAACTAAATTTTCAAGGAGAAAACCATGAAAAAAAATCTGCTTTTTTAATTTAAAATGGATAGAAGTGAAGTCTTTCACTGTCTTCTGAGCAGAACAAGGAACGAGATATATTCAAGAAGGAAAAGGAAAAGTTTGGAAAAGGATTTGCTTTTAGAAATAGCTGTCAGTGAGTTTTAGGATTACCTGAAATGCCAAAGCTTGCCAGCTATGGATATTTTTCCCTGCTAATTTGGGGTCAAACAGCCCTTAGACACCTGTTGGAGGAGTTTGTTAACTTTTGGAGGAAAGATCCACTCACAGGTTAGAACTGTACTCTGAAAGGCACTGTGTCAACCAGATCTAGGGCTCAAACATTTATTGTGTACAGGATACAACACCAGGTAAATGTCTTGGCACTGTGTGACAATGCACAGGCTTTGCTGAGGTCTAGCGTCCTATACCAATTGTATTCTCACCTGGATGATTAGAAGAATCCAAGTTTAAGGCACTTCTGCATTGGCTTTCCCTCTAAGTTCTATCTTTTACATCTTTTACAGTCTATCTCAACCTGAGTCTGAGTCTATAGATGGTGACAAAAGGTGAAAGGCTGTTGCTAAAGATGTGATTTATTTATCTGCAGGACAGGTTGTTCTGCAGGAAGGTTCAGTGTTTCTATCACAGAGGAAGTGGAACTTCTTTTTTGAATGCCTGTGCTTACGCCAGCCTTCTAAAACAAACATGGCAGGGACCTGAATACTTTCTAAAGTGACTTTGTGCCACAATGGTAATATACAGCACAGTGCAAAAGTCTTAAACCACCCATAATTTCTCTATATTTTGCTGGGGAAATGGGTGATGAGTGCACTGATTTATTACGAGATGCAAACCTGAACAAAAATATAGTATAAGTACTGTATAAGGTGACAAGTATAAGTCAAAAAGAGAGTGGTTATTCTTCAATACAGCCTGAACTCTCTTGTAATTTATTTAAGTAGTCTTCAGGAATAGGTCTCCAGGTTTCTTGGTTGACATTCATATTCTCTTCTTTGGATGTTTCCTGCCTTTTGTTCCATTTTCTGTCAAGATGATCCCACACTGCTTTGATTTGAGGTCCAGGTTGGGCAGGTCAGTCCATGACTGGTAGTATTCCATTGTGTGTTTTTCTATCCAGGTATCCTTTTATTGCATTGGTAGCATGGTGGGGATCATTATCATGCTGAAAAATGAAGCTGCTGCTAATTAGACATTTTTCAGATAATAGTCCAAACAATTTCCATTTTGACAACATTCACAACACCACTGCCTGAAATGCAGTCCAAAACCATTAAAGATGGCTAGAGACCATGCATTGAGTATTTCCTTTTCAGTCACCTTTCTTACTGAACATGTATTGATAGACCTCTCTGCTGAATCACACTTGTTATTAATCTCTGTCTCTCTTCCACAGCATGTCCTTCATCCTGTCTTCCTTCTCTCACCCCAACCGGTCACAGCAGATGGCTGCCCCTCCCTGAGCCTGGTTCTGCCGGAGGTTTCTTCATGTTAAAAGGGAGTTTTTCCTTCCCACTGTCGCCAGAGTGCTTGCTCATAGGGGGTCACATGATTGTTGGGTTTTTCTCTGTATGTATTATTGTAGGGTACCTTACAATATAAAGCGCCTTGAGGCGACTGTTGTTGTGATTTGGCGCTGTATAAATACAATTGAATTGAATTGAATTGAATAGACCCTCACTGTTGTATCTCTCTCCTGACCTCCTCTGTATATATTCACAACAATTTGTAAGACCTGCAGCAACTGATTTTTCAGTAATTTTTTTCTGCGGTGTCACACATTTCTACCTGTTTCCTTTCCTGTCTCCTCATGACCACTGGCAGCTCACTGGGCTTACTGGACAGAGCATGTGACCCACATGCTGCAAGTCTAATGCAGTGGCCTGATTTGAATGTGCCCAAAGGTTATTCACTGTGTCCTCTCTTCGTCTTATTCCCAGCTTTCCTGTCTTTGCCCCACTGTCCTATCGCAATAACAATAAAAATAAATAAATTTAAAAAATATATATCAAGAAATAGAATGGCATCTTCACAGTCACCTTTCCACTGAGGCCCATTCTGATGAGGATTCAGCAAACAGTAGATGAATCAACTGAAGGACAAGATGCATCTCACAGATCCTGTGTCAGGCCTTTTGCAGTATTTTCTCCAATTTCTTAAAAAGACATGACTTTCACATACTGTTCATCCGCTTAAGGTAGTTTTTAAGCCATTCTTGTTTTGTTCTCCACTTCTCAAGTTTTCTCAAGTTTTTAAAGGTCACACTGCACATCATGCAGCGATATACCACCAGCTAACACATCTTCGGGAATGACGTAAAAATACAATTTTGGGGGGTAAAACTTGCCTTTTGTCATAGATTAATCTAAAGAACACTGAAAAAATGATGTGCTTTTGTACCAGGCTGGTAATAACAAAGTACCAAAAGATACAATTTAGTTTAAAACTGGTTCTCCTCATTGCTAAGTAGTCTGTTATGAATAGACCCATCATTGGTTCATCCCTTGAGTTAGGTGCCTTTTTTATGCTCGAATAATTCATCGGTCAGTGTTAAGGGTCAAATAAACAAAACAACATAAAAGCTTTCCTCTGAACTAATTGTCAAAGAAGAAATTTCGAATGACCTTCAGAAAGCTTGGAAAACGACTGTTCAAAACCACTTATCAAAAATTACAAGAAAATCTGTCTCCTTGGAAGCAAATTAGAAAGAAATGAAGGGGGGGCGCTTTAGACTTTTGCACAGTACTGTATTTAGAGTTTTCCATTAACAAATAACAACCTTGAATGATAAATTATTCAAAGCTTTACATCCAGACTTTAATGCTTTGTTTTCTACATAGACCTTGTTTACAGATTTACAGAGCGGTATTTGTACTCTGAGAACACTAACGACATGTCGGCTTACGCTTTTAATGTGTGCCTGGTGGAATGTGGAAAACCACTACTAGATAGGTAAGAGAGATTGTGTGTGGGCAATGTGTGTCTATTAAATGTGGTTGCGTCAGTAGGTGGTGGGTAATGTTTGCCTCTCTGTTTTCTAACACTGTAATGGATAATGGGAGATTTGCCAGACTTGGTTCAGTGCCACTTGCTTATCACGTTAGATAAAGATGCTGAGACTCGGGCCCGATGGCTTCAAATCAAGACAGGAAGACAGGAAGAAAGAAAATTACACTTCACAATGAAAAGAGATGTTTTAATTAAATCTGGTTCCACAGACACCAGCACCAAATCTGTAATCTCTGAACTCTTCTAATCTGCACATTTCTATGACTTACTCAGCACTGAGCAAACACCGATAACAGAGCCACTAACGCATGAAGTGCAGTTCTTAAATGCACGTGGCAACAGAGCCTTTATATCTCACAGAACAACAGACTTTTGTTGAGATTTCACCTGTTTTCATCATGAAAAGGTGTTACTCACTTTGTCTCTCATGCACATTTTCTTGCAAAGAGCTAGGAAAAGATTTGGCTCGCTTTCAACACAGGCCTTACAGTCATTTTTTTTAAAACAAGGGCAACTTTATCACAATCTTGGGCATACCATACAGAAAATGTATATATACACTATGTATGCGTGTGCTTTTCTTACTTGCTCTGAGCTCAGTGCTTTAGTCCAACTTCCCATGTCATAGTGCATGTGTGAGAACTTAACTATGTTTGCTTCCTGTGTTTATCTTTGCATAAACATTTGTGTTTTAATTTTAAAAATTATATTATTATACAGCCTTGACCAGTCACTTGTAGTAAACACATAATATATTTAGCACAAGATGCAAATGGCCCACGTACATTTGTCTTTCATCGGTATTATGTCACCATTAGTCTGTGTAGATAGTAAAAAATAAAAGTCAGTCAATGTCATTCACCTTAATGCTGGGAAACAGAATCCTGTGATGTGTAAAAATGAAAAAAAAGAAGAAGTTTTTTTTAAATCCCTCATTTAGACACTTTATTACTGACCATCTGTTTTCTTTCACAAACCACTCATTAGTTGTCCCTAATGGAAAGCAATGGTGAGTGCTACTGCAGCTGTATGCACTATATAATAACACACATTCATGCATGCACATGTAGGTCTGCACTGACACACTAACATGACCCAAAACATATGTCTTGGTAATGGATTTTGAGGACCGTAATGGATTGTAATGACTGCTGAGTATTTTGTTTTCCACGGGATATAAAAGGCTGCACTATCCTCAGAAGTTTCTTGCAAAACAACACTTTTTAAAAAAATGTTTTCAGGTGTTGAGGAAAAGGGTCGCATTGGTTTGTGGATATGAAAACAGCACTTTAAGAGTTCATCCTGCGTGTAATAAGGTGACGCCCAGTATTTCGAGGACTTAAGAGAGATGAAATATAAAGTGATTAACTGTTAATTGCAGCAATATTTTCCTTTCTTTGTCTTCTCAATGTAGGGAGATATAAATGAGCTGAAGAGGCTTCATCCTGTCTCACCCAGACCTTTCTTTACTCAGCAAGCGGTCTTGTGAAAAGAGTCCAATTTGGGTATAAGGATGAAAGGCAGGCAGAAAAGTACTTAGAACAGTGGCTCTTTACCAGACATGGTCTAAGCTCTGGGATGAGTAATGGAGTTATTTATCTCTCAGCTGGGACTCTCTGCCTAAATTGTGATATTCTCCAAATACCAAGTGTTCATCCTCTGACCTCTTTTTTTTTTTTTTGCTCGCCAGATGCGTCTTTTTAGAAATAAACCAATAATAAACGGATGCTCCTCGTCATCCCAATAGGTAATCAAAGTAATCACATCTATTGTGATAAATGCAATGTAATGTCTTTTGAATATGTTTAGATTAATCTACCCTCTCAACTGACTCCAAAAGGTAATTTCACCCCCTGCTGAATTGCAAGGGGTGAAATTGCCTTTTCAGATTGGTTGCTACCGACTAGTCATGGATCCAAGGAATAACTCAGCTATACATTCATTTATGTTTCAGGAAGTATGGCAATGGCCTGAGATTGTGCGCTGAATCAGATCTCTTGTTTTGCTGTGAATTCATGCATTTTTGAGTAACATATTTGTTTGATTATGATTGGACAGGAGCTAAGTGGTTAAATTATTCAACGGCAAAAAGAAGATTAGACTGTACGGCAGCTGGTGCGATTCTGAAAACGTCATTTTTTTCAACTATCATCAGATCAATAAACATTTGTCTAGTGCTAAAGAGGACTACTGATGTTGAAAGTAACTCGTGGTCCATGTGCATACATCGTCCATTAGAGAAACATAATACAATCAGGGATACAAATCTTTAATTCGTCTTAATACAGTTTAATTGGGTATCAAGTACTTGGCTCACTGACTTCCTCTGTTTTTGCAAAGCAATCTATGGCTGTCTGCTTTGTTGTGAACGTGCGTGCGTGTTTGTCTGTGTGTATGTGTTCAAATTTGTCTTCCTGCTTGCCTTTGTTTCTGTCCTTTGGTCTGGGGTGCTTGGTAGGCTAGCTGTTCTGTATTCTAACCAGTGAGGGAAAGCTGTGGAATCCTGATGAAGCGTGGAAATGAAACACACTGCGACAGACACGACCGCAGACAGGGGGATCAGACACATAAAATATGCATAGACACTAACAGCATGCTTTGCTGTGGCACACACACACACACACACACACACACAACCAAACACACAAATGCAAGTTCGGGTCACATGGGGGTGATTGATTGCCCTCAATATGTCATGCTTGACCTTACCACATCACATCTGTCATGTCATCATTGCAGCCATATAGAGTCCTTTACAGAAATAATGGTGTGTAATGTTGGCACACACACAGACTTTTTTGCACACAACTGTTATCAGCTGGTATACAGTTGATACAGTTCATATAGTTACCAGCAGCACATTTGAAAGGGAACTTTTGAACTGCTGAGCAGCAAATAAAATGCAGTGACCATGTCATGACACTAAACCACATCCTCTTGCTATTCTTGTAACCGTTTCTCATTCTTTGCTCACTTAGGTGTTACAGCCAGTTTGAGCTATGTATGTGGCGACCTTTATTTGAATAACTGCACACTTAAATTTTATATAGGCCAGCTCACGTCAGAGTTTGTATATCTTGCTTTAAATGTATGATATCGCGTGTTTCTCCAAGAAACAGCAATGGTGTTTTAAAACAAAGTGGGTATCATTAGACGTGACTGCACAATGGCTGAAAGAGCATAGCTAGTCCTTCCTTAACTCCATAAAAATCAATAAAACCAGTGCAACAGTTAAAAGCCAGATTGTCTCAGTCATCTCTTATATACAAAGTGATTTACAACAAAAATATATTATTAGATATAGCCAATATTAAATGCCTATAAATACCAAATGTAACCTTCTGGAAATCACTAATTTGAGAAATAGAATCAGTAATTTAATTATTTTGATTTTAATTAGATTTTATTTCCCAATACTCCAGCAGTTTGGGGGATAAAACCATTATATTTTGTTTATCAGCAACTCCAGGAAGACTTTATGCACAATAGGATAATGCTCATAGTAATAAACTACTCATACATGCTAATATGTACGCAGACATATTTGTTATGTCTTGTTGTAATTTAAGTAGCCAAAAAAAGTCACAGCTACTCTGCCACCTCTCTGTGCTGATCTACTTGCCTTTATAGCCCACCTTTAAGGTTTTATAATAGAAATTCACACTGTTTTCATATATAAAAGGGAAAGGGTAAAGTTAAAACACAGACCTTCAAAGTGTAAAAGAAAAATTATCACACAAAGAATAATCTCACTTCCTCATATTCAGAACTGATTACATGACCTCTTTGTATATTTGTCTTTGTGCCTAATTCACATGTTCACATCAGGCTCAGAAGTGGCCCAGCTGAATTCTACACAGCTGCAAACCTCTGACATCTGACAGTTTCTATTCATGACCACGTCACTGCCCACATACGTACTGCTTCTATACTTTTTTCTCCTCATCTTTGCATTTAAATGCAATAAACTATAAAGAAAATCTGCCATCAGCACATAAAAAGAGACTTAAATTGAATTTGTACTGACTGTGCTGTTAATTAAATAGGGTTTCATCACCTATTTGACCAATCTTAAATGGATTTAACTTTTTTTAAATTATTTCCCATTCTTGCTTGGCTGCTGAAAAGCACTCAAGTAAGACAGTGCAGATCAAATATTAACTCAAGCTTGATTATGCTGTCGGGCTACAGCACGCGCCGTGTTTTCACGTCTAGCTCATTTAAATTTGAAGACATATTAAACAGCAAGTATAAATTAGGAAACTATCACTCACCTTAGCGCTTCTTCTCCTCGTCTGTGATGACTGCCCTCGTTACACTGCTCTGCTCCCAGAGCGAACCACAGTCTTGCTCATGAAGTGTGTGCATTTGCATTTGTGTGTGTAACGAGTGTGTAAGTGTGTGTGGGAAAGAGAAGAGAGAAAGAGGAAGGGAGTAGCAAGTCCTCGCACAGCTCCATTCCTCTCTCTCTCTCTTTTCCCTTTGCTCTCTGTGCGTCTCCTATTGTTGTCGGCTCATACTCAACTCTTCAGGGTAATTTGCTTTTGAAATTATTTTAATGACACTGCCATTCTCTTGTCACATCTTATAAATTGCATGTGCCATATGCCAGAACAAAGAAGATTCTCCTCAACAGTTTGATACAGACTGGCCGATATTACCTGAATAAATTAGGCAACCTGTTGTATTCAGCCTTAATGGAATGCCCAATAAGTCCAGTATGGGTTGAGAGACACATACAGGAAGGCATGGTATTTACGGTTGTGTCGTTTCTTGCCTTAATATTTCTTACTGATCTAAATTCTTCTGCTTTATAAACTTTATAAACAGTTTAATTATTTAAATAATCTTTAGAGCCTCACATGGGGATAGCTTGTGAGTAAATCTCTGAGAATTGGAACCAGATGGGCTGGAGTGATGTCAGTGACCCATTGGGTCAGAGAGATTTCTAAATCAATCTTCCTATTTCTGGCACAGCCTTTTAGTCAGCCTTTGTGCCCATTTTTCACATGCTTTGGCTTCTAGTGTGGCTTCGATTTCTTTTCCAATGCTAATTTATCTTCCAAACTTCAGTCTGAACAATCAAAAGTCATTGTCACTTCTCTTTTCATACTGTGTTCCTTTTTTTGACTCCCCTTTCTTTATCTATCTCATCTCTCTTGGTCTTTGGCTACGTGGCCTAGCTCGTATCATAGCTGGGACAGAATTCAATCTCCCTTTGTCTCGTTTTGTGCTTTCTCTTCCTGTTGGAGATGCTCCCTCTGCCTGCTGCTTCTTTTTATTCATTCAGCTGTACATCAGTTAATCTCTTTTTTTATTCCATGCTGTACACATTTAAGCCCTACCTCCCCTCCCCCCCTTGAGTTCCAGTTCATTTCCACTACAAAACTATGAGATAACATATCTTTTGTCATCCATTTTCTCTCTCTCCTTCTCACTTTGTATATCCATTTTTCTCTCATTGCCCTTTTTTGTGTACACTAATGTTGTCAGTCATTTCTAGGTGGCAATTCCTAATATTTCACCTTTCTTTCAGTGTTATATCCATAGCATGTCTCAGTCTCACACCATGTTTCCATAACAACAGGATTTCTAGAGGACCTTCTGGTATTTCGTAGATGGTGGGGAGTGCCTGACTGGCATTCCTAACTCGGAGTCAGTTCTGAGTTAGGACTGCCAATGGCTCCGTTTGTGATGCATATTAAAAATGAGGCTGTGGATGGATGCCTCTTATTGGGCCTTTTAGCCCCAGTGCTTTCACAGCAAGTTAGAGAAATAAAATAATAAAATAAACTATTTAAGATGGCAGAAGGTATGCGACAGGTAGTTGGCAGTGAAACCCCATACACTCATTGCGTTAGCTTCATAGCATAATTGCCTAAGTCATGTTTTTGTGTTAGGCACTTAGGCACTTATGCTATGAAGCTAACGATTGGCTACTTTATTTGGTGCACCTGTGCAATTCCTCGCTGTCGCAAATATCTACCGTAAATCCCGGACTACAGAGCGCACCTGATTAAAAGCCGCATGCTCTAATTGTAGAAAGAAAATCAATTTTGTACTTGTACAGACCGCACCGGATTTTAAGCCGTATGCGTTTCACTTGTAATATGAGATATTTACACAGAAATATTACACGTGAGGATTTTTAACGTTTAATTTAATCCGTAAGGTAACATAAACATGGTAACATAAACGTTATGGTAACATACAAAAATACATACTGCAAATGCTTTTTTTCCTCGAACAGCGCCTGTAACACGGCTACCTTTAAGTGGTTATTTTACGGAACAGTGCACAAACAACATTACAATGTCTCTTAACAACCGATAAAAATATATACCGTATATATACTACTTATCATTTTGATTGGTCTACTGTTACCAGGCAAAATGTTTTTGGCCGCATGAAAAAAAACATGCATTAGCCGCACATCAGTATAAGCCGCAGTGTTCACAGTGTGGGAAAAAAGTAGCGGCTCATGACCCGAAAACTACGGTAATCATGTGGCAGCAATTTTAGGAATTTAGACATGGTCAGGATGACCTGCTGAAGTTCAGATCATGACAATGAGAAAGAAAAGTGATTAAAGTGACACTGAACTTCGGATGGCTGCTGGTTTCTGAAATATCAGACTATCCAGATGAGGTGAAACAACAGATCTGCAGATGTACTAAGAATTTACCACACAACCAACACTAGGGTTTATAGATAATGACCCAAAAAGAGAAAATATCCAGTGAGCTGCAGTTTTCTGGATTTAAATGCCATGTTGAGATCAGACAAGAATGGCCGGACTACTCGAGCTGATTTGGTGTAGCAGTGGAACGTGGAGAACATAGTTACTTAATAAGTTACAGTTAGTTTTGTGAAACTGTTATAAGATGACCCCGCAAGTACTGAAGCAGAAGCAAGAAGAGCCTTTATGTCCTCAAAGGCTTTTTTACAGTGATCTGACCACTAGAACTTAACTTTGGGAGTTACATTAGTTAGAGGAACCACAGAAGAGAACTTTTTAAAAACTCATGATAAAACTCCATTCCAAGAAATCACTGACATTGTCTCTTAGTAGTGGTAGGAAGGAATTCAAGAGCCTCCACTTTGGCTCTGAAGGGATGTACGTTCTCCTGTTCAACCACCTTAACCAAATACAGTGGCTTGCAAAAGTATTCGGCCCCCTTGAACTTTTCCACATTTTGTCACATTACAGCCACAAACATGAATCAATTTTATTGGAATTCCACGTGAAAGACCAATACAAAGTGGTGTACACGTGAGAAGTGGAACGAAAATCATACATGATTCCAAACATTTTTTACAAATAAATAACTGAAAAGCGGGGTGTTCGTAATTATTCAGCCCCCTGAGTCAATACTTTGTTCAACCACCTTTTGCTGCAATTACAGCTGCCAGTCTTTTAGGGTATGTCTCTACCAGCTTTGCACATCTACAGACTGAAATTCTTGCCCATTCTTCTTTGCAAAACAGCTCCAGCTCAGTCAGATTAGATGGACAGCGTTTGTGAACAGCAGTTTTCAGATCTTGCCACAGATTCTCGATTGGATTTAGATCTGGACTTTGACTGGGCCATTCTAACACATGGATGTGTTTTGTTTTAAACCATTCCATTGTTGCCCTGGCTTTATGTTTAGGGTCGCTGTCCTGCTGGAAGGTGAACCTCCGCCCCAGTCTCAAGTCTTTTGCAGACTCCAAGAGGTTTTCTTCCAAGATTGCCCTGTATTTGGCTGCATCCATCTTCCCATCAACTCTGACCAGCTTCCCTGTCCCTGCTGAAGAGAAGCACCCCCAGAGCATGATGCTGCCACCACCATATTTGACAGTGGGGATGGTGTGTTCAGAGTGATGTGCAGTGTTAGTTTTCCGCCACACACAGCGTTTTGCATTTTGGCCAAAAAGCTCCATTTTGGTCTCATCTGACCAGAGCACCTTCTTCCACATGTTTGCTGTGTCCCCCACATGGCTTGTGGCAAACTGCAAACGGGACTTCTTATGGTTTGCTGTTAACAATGGTTTTCTTCTTGCCACTCTTCCATAAAGGCCAGCTTTGTGCAGTGCACGACTAATAGTTGTCCTATGGACAGATTCCCCCACCTGAGCTGTAGATCTCTGCAGCTCGTCCAGAGTCACCATGGGCCTCTTGGCTGCATTTCTGATCAGCGCTCTCCTTGTTCGGCCTGTGAGTTTAGGTGGACGGCCTTGTCTTGGTAGGTTTACAGTTGTGCCATACTCCTTCCATTTCTGAATGATCACTTGAACAGTGCTCCGTGGGATGTTCAAGGCTTGGGAAATCTTTTTGTAGCCTAAGCCTGCTTTAAATTTCTCAATAACTTTATCCCTGACCTGTCTGGTGTGTTATTTGGACTTCATGGTGTTGTTGCTCCCAATATTCTCTGAGACAACCTCTGAGGCCATCACAGGGCAGTTGTGGAGCTGTTTTGCAAAGAAGAATGGGCAAGAATTTCAGTCTGTAGATGTGCAAAGCTGGTAGAGACATACCCTAAAAGACTGGCAGCTGTAATTGCAGCAAAAGGTGGTTCTACAAAGTATTGACTCAGGGGGCTGAATAATTACGCACACCCCACTTTTCAGTTATTTATTTGTAAAAAAATGTTTGGAATCATGTATGATTTCCGTTCCACTTCTCACATGTACACCACTTTGTATTGGTCTTTCATGTGGAATTCCAATAAAATTGATTCATGTTTGTGGCTGTAATGTGACAAAATGTGGAAAAGTTCAAGGGGGCCGAATACTTTTGCAAGCCACTGTAGGTGGCCTTAGAAAACTCACACTTGGCAAGACTCATTCTAACATTTGCCTTGACTAGATGATCGAACAAAGCCTGGATGCACCTAAGATGATCTTGACAGGTGTTGCTATATAAAACTACATCATATCAATACAGCACACCCTTCCAAACAAGAAACGATGCAGTTCATCTGGCACTGGAATGTGGCAGGAGCATTTCTCAACCCAAATGGCATAACTAACTGAAAATAATTCAGCTGGTGTAATAAAGGATGCAATTTCTCTACCATGTGGTGTCAAAGTGGGTGGGAACATCGAACAAGAATGAGGTGTAATAATTGAGCATAGCCTTTCCTTTCTAGATTATTATAGAAGGGAGTGGCTATGCTATTCTACATGTCCTAAAAGTAAAATCAAGATTATTCAAAGACACTTAAGACAACCCTGTTTGAAACCTTTCGATGCTTCTAAGACAGGGGTGTCAAACTCCAGGCCTCGAGGGCCGGTGTCCTGCAGGTTTTAGATGTGTCCTTGATCCAACACAGCTGATTTAAATGGCTAAATTACCTCCTCAACATGTCTTGACGTTCTCCAGAGGCCTAGTAATGAACTAATCATTTGATTCAGGTGTGTTGACCCAGGTTGATATCTAAAACTCGCAGGACACCGGCCCTCGAGGCCTGGAGTTCGACACCCCTGCTCTAAGACCTCTGCAACTACTCCCAACTGGAACTGAGCAGTTCCCATCCAGTTCTCATCAGGCAATGGTAAGAAAATGGGGCGATCGTGGCTCAAGAGTTGGCAGTTTGTCTTGTAATCAGAAGGTTGCCAGTTCGAGCCCCGGCACCGACAGTCTCGGTCGTTGTGTCCTTGGGCAAGACACTTCACCCGTTGCCTACTGGTGGTGGTCAGGGGGCCCGGTGGCGCCAGTGTCCGGCAGCCTCGCCTCTGTCAGTGCGCCCCAGGGCAGCTGTGGCTACAATGTAGCTTGCCATCACCTGTGTGCGAATGGGTGGATGACTGAATGTAGTGTAAAGCGCTTTGGGGTCCATAGGGGACTAAGTAAAGCGCTATACAAATACAGACCATTTACCATGACAACTGATAGACTTTATCTGGAGTAGAAATGATGTAGTTCAGTTCTAAGAACTGGTGCAAACAGGAGCCCACAAATTTCCTTGTAAAGGTGAATTAACAAGAGGCAAAGGGTCAACACTTGATCCTCTAGGCCAGGGGTCCCCAATCCCAGTCCACGAGGGCCGGTGTCCCTGCAGGTTTTAGATCTCACCCTGGGTCAACACACCTGAATCACATGATTAGTAGTAGAACTTCAAGACATGCTGGGGAGGTAATTTATCCATTTAAATAAGCTGTGATGGATCAAGGACACATCTAAAACCTGCAGGGACACCGGCCCTCGTGGACTGGGATTGGGGACCCCTGCTCTAGGCTAAAGACACTATTCAGCATGCAGTCCATAAAGGAATTTCATTTTTGTTTCAGAAGCCACTAGTTCTTCTCTTGACCGGATATGTAGACCAGTTTTTAAATCCAGTAGGATCAGGAAGACCACTGTCCTGCTGTAACTCTCCTCGAACATGGTGACCAAAACCCAAGTCATTTGGACTAAAGCCAGTGCTAGATTGAGCTACTTCTCTGTTCAAAAGTTAAGTCACTAAAACTTACTCAGGCCTGCACTGGCGACCCCACCACGCCTTCTTCAACAACCACATCGTCATGCTTTGAAACACTAGACTGTTTCAACTAATAGTTTTGTTACACCAACTCAGCTGTTAAAGCAATAAAGCTTAAAGTCAGTAAAGCATCCTTAAATGCCTGTTTATAAAGATTAAAATGTACAACAATCTTCAACACTGATCTCTTTTACATTTATCCAATATCGCCTCACTTGGATAATCTACAGACTCTGCTACTGTAGCCATCATTTCAACCAGAAAAAAGGCTACTAGCACTGACTATGATACTAGTTATTTGCTACCACAGTACAAAACAGAACACACCACTAAATAATGCCAAACTGAAACATCCCCCCCACCCAGCTAACTGCCTATCAACCCTAGTCCTCATGTATCCCATGACATATACTTAAAACACAAAACCCACTTGCGTCATTTAAGTCCCAATTATGCTGTTGTTCACCTAGACAGGAAAGTGACACAAGGTCTTAATCAGGTTCTACACAAAATAATATAAAACAGCAAGCCAACTAGCCCACAAGTGGACTGAGTTGCTTATCCCTGCAGGGAAAGTTAATCTAAATAAACTCCTCTACTATCGATACCATCCCAAAATAACCCAACAGCAAGCCAACCATGCAGCCCCACCAACAACTGCCTCACACAAGGGCATTCTACAGAACATTTCAAATTTACCATTACTCCACTAACAGACCCAGGCCAAATAGAAACACCTCCAAAAGCAACTACCAACAGGTGTGGATCTCCCTCCAAACCTGCCTGCAACTTAGTCCTTAGTAGTTGGTATTGGCACCCACTTTGTTACAAGGGACTCTAGCTTGCAACAAAAGAGGTATTCTATACAAGTAGGATTTGCAGTACCTATTTTATTTACAGGAGATGGAAACAGAAAAAGAGAAGTAAATTAGTGCTGCAATATATGCTTTGTTGGGCGAGGATAAAATCGGAAGTACATCAGTCAGAGCCTGCTTACCATGTGAGGACAGAGAAAGAAACCCGGTCGGCTCTTCATATACACTGAGTCACAATCAGCCCCTGATGACAGCCAGCTGGCAAGAATTCGTATTTTCCACCCATGTGTCACATGACCCAACAAACCAGACTAAGGGTCATGTGCAGTAAATGGCACTTGCTGAGCACTGCTTACCTTTGAAAATAATCTCTCATCTTCCTCTTCTGTCCTCATTCTTTCTCCATCTCTCAGGCTTGCACATTGTTTGTTTGGGGTTTTTTTTGCTCTCCCTGGGAAATATACTTTTAGCTAGCTGACACAATTTGTGTCAAAGTGCACAGAAATGTTTGTGTGCATTTGATTTGTTGAGCTACTTGGAAAGAATTTGAAATTGTATTTGACACCTCCTACTTAAAAAAATTACTTTTTATGCTCACTGTCTTCTGTAGTGCTGAAACACTGACCACAACTTCTTATGTGCACCTTGAACGCATCACAGGGATGAGAAGAAAATAGGCATGTTTTGAGAGTGAATAACAACCTGTGGGATGTCTTTATTTTCCTACTACTGAGCAAGTATCTGCATGCCATCATATATTAACTAAGAGTAATATTAACAAAGAGTTCACTGTACTCAAATGCCCTCCATAGTCATTAGATCAGTCCAATAGGGCAGCTTTGAGATTTGCATCATGCAGATTTTCCTCATGGAAAAAAGTCTGCAGTAACTGTGCGATGCTATCATGTCAATATGGATCAAAATGTCTCAGGAATGTTTCCAGCACATTGTTGAATCTATAGAGCCACGACGAAGCCAAAACTACTAGCAAGGTATAACTAATAAAGTGACCAGCGTGTGTAGTGCCTAGTCTATGTCAACACTATGTTCAGAAAACAATATATACTGATCAGTCAATCAATCAGCCAAATCTTTATTTCGAACAT
This sequence comes from Oreochromis aureus, assembly GCF_013358895.1. Classification (NCBI taxonomy): domain Eukaryota; kingdom Metazoa; phylum Chordata; class Actinopteri; order Cichliformes; family Cichlidae; genus Oreochromis; species Oreochromis aureus. The sequence continues at coordinate 13,285,303 of NC_052943.1, read as the reverse complement.
GTAAGTAACAAGTGTTAATACATACTAAAACAAATAAACACGAAATCGCTGGAAGCCTTTCTACTCACAAGGAAAACCAAAAACCAAAAAGCTGACCATTTCCCGTTCAGAAAGGAGCAGAAGGAAGCAAATACTTCTTACTGATAAGATATAAGGAAATATTTGAAAAAACCAAACAAACAAACCATTTAAGAGCTCTAGCCCCCTCTTCTGGATTTTCTTTTTGACCCATACATACAGTTTTTTTTAATGTGATTTCTTTCTATCCCTTTTATTCTTATAAATAACAGTTTTTGATATACTGCAAATGTTAACTTAGCTGGCAACTCCAATGCACCCAGTTTATCTATATGTTTAACAGCTGAGAAGCTGTGGTAAATATGCATGAACGCCTTGCTGTGAAACTCTGCCATGTTATTATGATAAACCGCTACCAGGAATTTAGATTTACTTGTGATTGTGTTTTGCAATGATGTCCTGATTTGCAACTTCAAATGATGTTACTTGAGAGTCACAAGGTGTGGTTTCAAATGATCTCACCTACATTATAACACAGACTATATGAAATGTATACTTCAGGTTCTGAGAAGTGAAGCAAATGCAGAAGTGCCTCAAACCCACAATGTTTTCTAAGGTTACCAGCAGGTGACTCTTATGACTTAAGGTTAGGTGCCATGGTCTATAAACCTCTGTGAACACTTTCCTCGTTACAGGGCATTGAACCCTATACGGTGACTTAACTGACCATGATTTGAAACGTAAAAATCAAAAACTAAAAAATGGGTGGCCTATAAAGGGACATGTGTTCACTCTCTATGTTAAAGTCACACTGCATAAAACATTAATTTTGTAAAGCCTGGTCCCCACTAGAGTCAAACAGGATGATATATTGACAAGCAGCCTATGAGCACTGGGTGATTTCTTGGTTAGTTCAATTCTTGCCACATTCAGTTTCATTAAGTTTCAAATCACCAAGTTGGTAAGGGCAAAAACTTTACACTTGCAGCTTCTCAACACAACGTCCCAATGGACAAAGCAAGAGTAGCTCTACCTTTCATTTACAGTCTATGGATTATACACATTGGCTATCACTTGTGAAGTACCCAAAATCCCTTTATGTCCTCACTTTAGTAAAGAATACTATTTCATTTTCAAGGATCATTTCAGACATAGCTAATTTTAAATGTGTGATGTGAGTAAGCCTCTAAAATCACCATCATAACAAAAGTAAAACACATCACCCACAATAACATTGATATGCTGATGATAGATCAGTTTTTGATGTGTCTGTCAGGTTTTGACAGCCTCAACCAATGATGCTGTCAAAACCTGACAGCCATAGCCTTATTGGTTGAGAGCCAACCTGCCAAGAGGCCTTTTATATTCTACATTGGCTGTCCAAAAAGTAATACTCACATAGAGTATTTTGATTGGTCCTTTGTCTTGTGAAGATCTCCAGAAGAAACTAATCCCTGAGTCATCCATATTTCCCCTAATAGGGACTATAACAGAAGACAAGCTGCAAGGACAATCAGCGACCAATTGAAAATGGTTTGAAGAATTGAGTTTATATTCACAGGGTACTTTTTTAAAAAATGGCTTTGATTGCTTTGGACTGTCATACTAATGATGAAGTTCATAAAGACTGGAGGATGATTTTTAGGTTATAAATGGATCGTTTGGATATTAATTACTTCCCACTGGTCTCTGAAAAGTTACTATTTACTATTCTAAGAGTGTAGGTTATAATTAATGTCAAGAGAGTGATTAATAATATTAAAAAAGGTCTCATCAATTATGGATGCTTGTTGCCAATTGCTGTGTGAAGGATGCTGTCAAGAACGGAAAGCTAATGGTTACCAAGGCAACATAATCTGTGGGAGGTACAGGGTAAATATGTGTTTATTTAAGGAGTGTTTTCTTCAAAGTCCACAACTTGAATATTAGTTTTATATAAGATTCTTGAAACCAGGAATTCAGGGCCCAGTTAACATCTGCGTCACTTCACATCTCTCGCTGTTTTTTGAGGTATGAGTGCAGTTTCAGTTTAGAAAGTATATAGAGCTGCAGGAATGTTCCCGATTAAAGAGACAAAATTGCTGCGGTTGCTATACATGCAGTCTTTTATGTGTCTTTCAGCTAACATTGCAAACATTAGAAAGTTTTTTAGTGACTGCCAAAGTCAGATAATTTTTGCTTCATCCTGCTGAAATGTGGTCATTAGCTCCTTTTCACTGTATTCACATGCATATTAAATTAACCATTAATGAGGTATGGAGAGCTGGCCAGGCAGGCAGGGCTTGATGACGTGGCCTCTGGGTTATTACAGGCATTTTTTTTTTTAGTCTTTTTAGATCAATTTTAATGAGCAGCAAAATTCATATAAAAAAACAGAGTGTGATTTGATGTCTCATGCAAGAAAAAACCCAAGCAGCTTTTAACACATCGTCCCTTCCTATTCAACATAAAATTGTTAAAGATTAGCATTGGTATTGTAGTGCTTGCCTAGCCATTCGGATTGTTATAGTGTTTTCTCCACTTTTACCTTTCTGGTTGTAGATCGAGGAGGAGGGGGGGAGTTCAAATTATCTGTAATAGAACACATCATCAAGCCATATCCTCTGATGCTTTGCCTTCTACAACATTTGATTTCACAAGCTCAAATGGTGATGCACAAAGGAAAAGGTCAGGGTATGTTATGTGCACGATGGCTGAATAAGCTGTGAGACTAATGGTTTAAGTCATCAGCGGTTCAACGGCTAGATGCTACTGTGAGAAAGCAGACAACCTGCGTTTTTCAGATATGAAAACATGAAAAAAATAGCAACAAAAAATGTGCACGTATTGGCCCGGTCTGACACTCAGACATCCTCTCAACTCTAACCCTTCTGTAACTGTCATCATGTGTTACTGACGTTTTACTTTGAATAATGAAGGCGAGTCTAAATGAGGAAAGTAGAGACATCGCAGGCTGCAAAAGCCTGCGGGTGCTGTAGGACTCCACCTTGTTGTACTCACCCACTTCCTCTTAACCGCCTGAAGGCAGGAAGAGAGAAGACACAGAAGGGGAAGAGAGGCAAAGGGGGATGGGCTTATTGCTTTCATTTAACGTTAAAAAAATGCAGAAATGAGAAGTTAAGGTGGACGGACAAACTAGGAGATTTATAAAGACAAAAGTATAAAGTAGGTAAAGGATTACACACAATCATGGTTCCTTGGACGAAAACCACAAGAGAGCGGTATGGTGTAGGTAAGTCAACATGTGCTTGTTTGTATGTATCTTTGTGTGAGTATGTGCAAGCACATCCAGTTTTTATGGTGCCTTTCTGTTACGGTATGATGCTAGCCTATACAGCCAATGAATAGAAATGAGAAAAATAGATTCCCATCACTTCCTGCTTGGCGGATGTAGGCAGGTGCCAAAGGCCTCAAAGAGCTTTAGGAGGTAGACATCAGCTTTAATCCCTCCAAAGAACTGAGATCCTGAAATCTTATTCATCATTTAACTTCAGTGCAACTACGCTAATTATAGTTTATTTGCACTGAAGAGGTTCGTGCAGTGGTTTGTGAGGGATAAAATCATAAGCAAAGATGGAGAAATAAGCAGCTGCAAGTAGGCAATCTCTACAAATTGCATAGCATGCAGCACATAAATACAGAAGCTAGAAGATAAACAGTCCTTAAAAATTTTCATTTTTGAAAGTGAAAGCCTGGTTTTGGCTAGGAGCAAATCCTAGAATGGGCAAGTACAGTGTGCAGTTTATCTGTTATGTATGTGGGTTTAATATGGCGGAGCTAATCAGTGTGTGTTGCCATTAGATATGCAGTGCAGGCACACACTTGGAAAAGACACAGATTTCTGCCTCTTAATACAGACTTTATTAACTGAGGTTCACTGGTCTGTTGCAGCCACTGCATTGATTTATCATTTAACCTACTTGCAAAAAGATAGACCATGTAGGGTTTTTTCACCTGAGTAGTTCATCTACTTCTAGCATGAGACTGATGCTGACAGTGGGTGTGTTAAAAAGTCATTTTAAAGCACTTTCTAATATACTTACTCAAAGAAAATATTGTTTATTGTATCTAGTATAAATATCTTCCTGGTCTGTGTAAGACTACAACACAGGAAGTGGGGGAAGAAGGAAGTCTCAAGTTTGAATACAGTAGAAAAGTCTGATGCAAAGAAAAAAAATGTTGACAATTTAGTCTCACGAAGTGCGCACAAATAAGCTTCCTTTTCCTTTTCTATCAGTTTAAGCATCGGTCTAGAAATATTCTGGCTTTTTTTTTTTTTTTTTTTTGCACAGTCACAATTTCATTAGCAGGCATTTTGTAGCTGCAGTTCTTCTTGAGGGCAAACCATCTCTAAGCTCAAATGGAGGAGAGCAAGCCTCTGAACTGTTGCATAAAGAGGAATGATAGACTCTGTAGCTGTCGGTGCTCTGCACACTTTTCCTCTGCCGTGCAACTGGTCTTTGGCTGCAAAGCATGTCGCTACTCATTGCTGCTTTCAGTGTTTCCTAAATCTGATCATTTTGACTGATACAGTCATTAAAGAAAAGACAGAAAGCAGAAAAAAGAGCCACCTAACGTCTTAAAATTGCTCCAGATCTCCGGATTATCAACAGCCCAAAACCTAAACAAATGCTGCTTACTATCGCATAAGCCCAGCCTGAGGCCCAATGAAGAAAGGCGTTGCTCCTCAACCTGTTCCGTTGCCTCCCTACTCGTGTGTGCCACCGTTTGCAGCTGGCCAGCATCTGGATACACTAACTTATTTGGGCTACCTATTTATATTTACCTTAAGCTACTTAGTCACCAACTACTATTGTGTTTCACTGCTACTTGTGTTTTTTTACTGGTTAGCCTTTTTTTTAAGTCTTATAACGTGTGACGTCATTAATCAAGCTAGCTCACCGTGTGTACTAAAATCTTCCTGTAACCGACGCATTGCCACTGCACACTTAGTGTTTGTGTTCAAGTTTATTTTTCCGTTGTAACAATAACCTTAATTATATATTCAACTTATTTATTTATATATTTATTTTATTCACTTATTTTTTTTTCTTCTTCTTTAGTAAAGTGGAACTTTGTTGGCCAAAATGAGAAGCACCTTTCCCTGGAGGTGGGCGAAACTGTCCACATCCAGGAGGTTTGCGAAGGTAAGATAGTGTTAAATAAGACGTTTATCTGGTTTGTCAGTGTGGTTCAGATACTTTATACATAGATGTGTAAACCTTTGAAATTATTTGTTATTGAAAAACTGCATGTTAGTAAGTATATTTTGTTCGTGTATTTGTAAATGTTACATTTTATGGAGCATAAACATGATAAATATATGTAAAATATAATAATATGTACGCTCAACTGCCACTTTTTTAGGTACACCTTTGTACTGGGTTTAAGCCCTGTTTAGCCTTCACCATTGCCTTAATTCTTCCTGGCATAGATGCAACAAGATGCTGGAAACATTCGTCAGAAATTTTGGTCCATGTTCACATGATAGCATAATACAGTTGGTGCAGAGTGAACCTTCCTGATGCAAATCTCAAAGGTTGGATGGAGATTTGGTGTCTATGGAATTAGCCAGATGATTTGGGCTTTGTCACACAGAAACAGCCATTAGAGGCCATCAGAAGATGGGTACACTCTGGCCATAAAAGGATGAGCATGGTCACGAGCAATATTCAAATAAAAAATGCTAAATTGGTACTAAGGAATCCAAACTGTGACAACACAATACCCCCAACACCATTACACCACCACCTGTCTGAAGTGTTTATACAAGGCCGGATGGTTCCATGCTTACATCTTGTTTACACCAAAGTCAGACCCTACTATTTGAATATTGCAACAGAAATCAAGACTCATCAGACCGGGCAATGTTTTTTCCAGTTTTCTACCACCCAATTTTGGTGAGCTCAACCACATTGTAGCCTCAGTTCTTAGCTGGCAGACAAGCGAGCCTCGCTGTAACAACAGTGCATCGTTCAGAGTCCCTTCAGTCACTTTTTCAGTCTGAAACTCTGTTTGAACTTCTTAAGGTTGTCTTGAACATGTAAATGCACTGAGTTGCTGATATGTGATTGGCTGATTAAATATTTGCAGTAACAAGCAATTGAACTGGTGTACTTAACAAAGTGACCAGTGAGTAAAACTATTACATCGCTGTTACTTCCAGAATCAGAATACTTTATTAATCCTTAAGCAAATTATGTGGTTACAGTTGCTCCAAGACAATAACGGTAACAGACTAAATTAAGAACTAAATTAAATAATACAATATATTACAAATTTTACAAAATATAAGAAATAGCTCCAATATGTACAAGTAGCTCAATTATAAATATCCAGAATATTGCAAAGGTGAAATATATATGATTGACATTTTACTCTAAACTGCAAAACTTGTTATTGTTATTTTCACTGCAGAGCATGTGCAAAACGGTGTAATTATTGCACTGTGTACTGTGCATTAGATGGAGGAATTGTACAGGGAGATGGCCATGGGCAGGAATGATTTCCTGTGTCGTTCCGTGGTGCATTTGGGAAATCTCAGTCTCTCACTGAACATCCTCTTGTGACTGGCCAGCACGTCATGGAGTGGGTCAGAGGTATTGTCCTAATGTTGGACAACATCCCCCTCTCTGATACCATTTTAAGGGAGTACAGCTCCATCTCCACAAAATTATGGAGCTGGACTCCTTTAAGGTAGTGATGTTGTTCCAATTAGAGAGTCTACGCTATCCTGATTTCCTGTCTTGATAGTAAGATGCCACTTTGTCTTTCAGGTTGGTACAGAGGCTACTTGTCTAGGAACAAAGCTCAACAGGTAAGAGCCTACACAAGCATAATATCAGTGAAAATTTACATTAACAGAAAGCTTTAAAGCACATTTAAGCGGTCATCCAGATTTATTCATGTGAGAGTTCTACTTTTCTTATTCTTTCTTGTGGAAAAGAATATTCCAAGCTATCACCACTTATCGTTTCCTCACTCACCTCCTATACATGTATTCCAGGGAGTGTTTCCAGTCAGTTTTGTTCAAGTTAAGGAAGTCATAATTGAAAAACGAGGGTATGTAAAATTAAAAAAAATAACAGTACTAAAAATAAGTCGTCTTTAACTGTCTTCAAAAGTTTTTTTTAATTTGTTCCGTTTTTCCATTACTTATGCTATGACAGAGATGAGGAAGTGGTGATGTCTGCAGAGATGCCCTTGGTGAAGGAGGTGACCACTACGTTGAGGGAGTGGGGAAGCATATGGAAGCAGCTATTTGTGGTATGAATTAAACAGTGAGACACTTTTTTGTATTCGTGTGTGTGTGTGTGTTTGTGCGCCTGAATCTAACATCATTTATTTACCTCTCCAGGCCAATAAAGAGGCACGTGTCAAACAGGTCCAGAGGCTGATGTGGGAACTGATGGAGTGGCGTTCTCAGCTCCTGTCTGGCACCCTGCCTAGTGATGAATTCAAGGAGCTAAAGCAGAAAGTTACTTCCAAGATTGACTATGGCAACAAGTATGCCTGCATTAATATTTAAACATGTTTATACTTTCTCATTGTTTAAAGCTTAATCAACCAACCAGATTTTTGTCAGACTGACTGTATAATTCATGTTAGTTTGATCTCCTTTGAACATCTTTCTGTTCTTTTCCTGAGAACTTTGTCTTACAATCTCTATTCCTTTGCCTCCCGGTCCATACCCCTTGCTGTGTTCCTGTGTTGCTCTTCCCTCATCCTTGTTCACCTTGTATCAATCTTCCCTCTATTACTCCCCACACCAGGATCCTCGAGTTGGACCAGGTTGTTCGAGATGACGACGGGAACATCTTGGAGCCAGAGCGAGCCAGCGTCATCAGTCTATTTCGGGCCCATGAGGAGGCCACAGCCAAGATCGGTGAACGCATCAAAGAGGAGCAGGTATATACCAAACTGTAGGAAGGAGAGGGCCATATAGAAAATGTCTTTCCAAGGGTGAATGTGATGTCACACTCACGACAGTGTTGTGGTTTGCAGCTCGACAGCAACAACCAGGGAATTGTTTTCTGGAGTAACTTCTACCCCATTATTGGGGTAGTACAAGTTCATGTAAAAGTTACCCTGAACTACACACGAGTAGAAAAACGACTTTATTACTTTTAAAAAAAAATAATACAGTAGTAAAATAAAACTTAACCCCTATGAAAAAGTCCTTAAATAATACATTTTACTTCCCAGTCATGTGTGCTAGCTTGGACTAATTAAGAATTCACTTCCTTACAAATTGGCTTAACTTCACTTCAACTCCATCCAGCCAATTTTTCATTTCAGCCTTGACTCAGTTCATTGACAGAATGCATTTCTGATGATTTTCTTACTCAGTGATTTCCATTTCCCGCACAAACCCACAATCTGCAGCTGCAGCTGGTACATTTTAGAATAAGTAACCACTAATTATAAAACATTAGAGCAGCCAAACACATTTATCAGACCCTTGCCAAAATGAACACTTTTGGTTGGAATTTTATCCTGTTAAATCCTCATCAGTAGTTATCTCCTAAAATTAATTTCCTCTCACGCAGTCCAACATCCAGACAGACCACAGCGGGATCTCAGCACGGATCCAGTCCTCCCCCACACACAGCCTCTACGTCTTTGTGAGGAACTTTGTCTGTCGCATTGGAGAGGACTCAGAGCTCTTCATGTCCCTCTATGATCCCAATAAGCAAACCATCATCAGGTGTCACTTCTCTTTCCTTACCTTATTCGCTAAAGGTGTTTCAGACATCTGTTCCTGTCAGGTGGATTAGACGCTCAGGAAGATTTGGCTTCACATTGTGAAGTAAAGTTATTGCAGGTCTTATATATTTTCCAGTGTCACTGAAAGGAAATGACTTTTTATTTTGTGTTAAATCACAAACATACAGACTGAAAGATAAGGTGATATTTTCTTATGTAATTGATTCTTTGGAAATTAACATCATAGTTCCAGCTGAAAAATTACATCCCTAGTTTGTTTAGATGTTGTTGTCGTTTTTTTTTTTTTTAACCTTACCTCAATTGTTCTGCTGTATAAAACATATATGCAAAACCTTTTTTCTATTTCTTCTTGTGTCTGTATACCTCTCCATTGTTTCTCTGCTATTGCTAAGCCCTGTTAAATGTGAACAACGGCATGCCAAAAATAAATATACAGAAACTACAAATTATAGGGCCGCACATACTGAGTGGCAGCACTGTGTGGTGCCTGACAGTGCTGACGTTAAGCCCTGTCACTCACTGTCATACTGGCTATATCTATGTCTCAGCCACAGAAGCTGAAAGTATTAAGATAGACCCAAGTCTGTCATCTTATTCTTATAACATATAGTGTCCACAGCTACTCTTTCATATTTTCTTGCCATTGGCTGTGATCTCTGATTCACTTCTGTCTCATCTGTGCTTATGTGCTTAAATAATTTACTATTTTCTTAGATAACCATTTTTTTGTTTTTTTTACCCACATTTCCCTGAAAAAAGTGAAAAATAGTAGGTTTCAATATTTTAGAAAGATACTAGGTTTTCCTATTTTTTAACCTTACTGCATCCACAGGTTTTTCTAGGGGTCTGCTTTTCTATTCTCCTCCCTTAAGGTGTCTCCTACATGTTTATGTAGCTACACAGGGTAGAATTAGTAGTTACAGCAGTTTCCAAGGGGATCAAAGATTTCAGCTTAAGTTTCACTGAAACTGTTTTCATTGTGAATCATGTGTATCAGTCAGGCTGCAGTGCAGTTTCATTTTGGCTAGTAGAGCATGTCTGCAAATTTATTTATGAATGATGACATAATCTTTATGTGGTTGCTTGCTTAAATGTAAAATTACTTTAAAAGTGTTTATTTATTCATAACTCTTTACCCTTCTTTGTACAGTGAGAACTACTTAGTACGCTGGGGCAGCAAAGGTTTTCCTAAAGAGATTGACATGCTCAACAACCTGAAGGTTGTCTTTACAGTAAGTGACCACACGAGGGCAATGTCACACTGTTCTTAGCTGTGGAGAGATGAAATAGGTGACCTATTTCTTTTCAGAAGATTACATTGCATTTTTTTTCGTTTCCTTATTCCTGATTTCTGAATTTATTTCATGCACAATTTCTTTGTCTTTGTTCAACAGGACTTGGGAAACAAAGACCTGAGCAGAGAGAAGATTTATTTGATCTGTCAGATTGTAAGAGTAGGCAGGATGGACCTGAAAGAAGCAAACAACAAGAAGTTTACTCAGGGCCTGAGGAGGCCTTTTGGGGTGGCAGGTAAGTCATGAAGAGACAATGCAGAGTTTTTTTTTTTTTTTCCGACGTGCTACTAAATTTCTAGCCCTAGTGATAAAGGAGTGGAAAAAATACATTGGCAATCTTCATTGTCAGTCTTAACTAGTTCAACGATAAGCAATGTTTATTTTACAGTTTTGTTACATGTACGGGACTCTACATTATTACACACTCTTCCACTAATGAACAGATATATTGAGCACTAATCAACAAATGTAGTGAACATGTTGGGAAACACACTATTGCATAATTTGAAGACAGAGAAGAAGACTGCAAGTCTGTGGATTTAAAAAGTGCAGGGTTAAAACCCTTTTTAAAAAAAGTAGCTTTGTAAATGCTTTGTGAGCATATGGTGACCCCGAGAACAGGTCTTTTTGATTAATGCTGAGGGTCAACAGAAATAGCTTTTGTCCAATTCACAAGAGAAAAGGCTAACACGGTTCATTTCAGTACCAAATTCCACCAGTTTTACTATCAATAATTACTTTTGTTAGATGGTTCAATCATTTTTACTTGTGTTCCCTAAAGGTCAACATTGTTTTGCTTCTGCTTGTGCTGTTTCGGGTATTATTGAGCATATTTACACCTGGGAGCTATCCTTTGTACAAAGCTAAAATGTTGATGGGGACCCTGAAGCGCCTTTTTTCTACACTTTTGGCTTCTAAGAATCTCACTTCTAAGTTGCCTATATCCTCATGTAACCTAACAACAAGCATTAAGGAGGCCAGTCTTTCTAATGTGGTGTTTTGCTAATGTGAATCCTCATTACGGATTACTACCTAGTACCTTTTTGAGTCTGTGATCACAGACACATTTGTTTTGTCTTCTTGGCAGTGATGGACATCAGCGATATCATCAAAGGGAAGATTGAATGCGATGAAGAGAAGCAGTATTTCATCCCCTTTTTCCCGTATGTCCTGTTTCTTGTTTCTTTTTCCCACTCCACCTCTCTCTGACCTTTTCTTAGAATTAAAAACCTGAAAATCTATTACCCATAAAATTAAGAAAACAGTACTGTAATTTTCTGCATATGAATGTTTTCTTTGTGTTTGTATGTTTGGCTCCAGGGTAGTTGCAGAAAATGACTTTCTCCACACCTTACTGAACAAAGTGACAACATCACGAGGAGACAGTGGTGGCCAAGGTACATTTTTGCACTCCCAGGCTTTGTTCTTTGTTCCTAGCCATGTGGCAGTTCTTGCAAAAGTCCTGCACGCACTGAAGGTTCCCACTGGACTGTGTATGCTCCAGTCATTTGTGGTCAGATAAAATGGCAATTCTTCATTGCATCTTCACCTCTTTTCTCTGCACCGGGGTGGAGAATGAAGGACATTATCCTGATGTATGGCACCCACCCTTGAGCCGGTGTTTTCATATTACTTAACCTCCATTTCTCCCTGACCGGACTCCAGTCTTGCTGCTCACTACCTCATGTTTATGGCTGACTTTGACAAGCCCTATGGGTGACACTGTCTTGTTCCACATAGAGTAACCCCACATATCCGACTGCACTGTCATATCGCTCAGCTTTTATCTTCCTCTCGCTCCTGAAGGCCCTGGGCATAACCTGGAAAATGAAAGGAGCACTTGAACAAGCAGATATGGAAGGAACACTTGAGGCCACCAGATGCCTGCTCTTAACATTACTCACCCCTAATCTCTCCTTCCTCTCACTTTTAGGCGCTTTTACTACTGTCCAGACACACACACACACACCACAAAACACATTGAGTGTTTTCCCTGTAGGTCTGTGGTTAGCCTTGAAAATGTGGGTTTGTAACACAGTCTAGATTTCACCACCTATGTATTTCCCTAAAATAGCTCACCTCTTTTTTCCCTTTTGATTCCCAATTCCTTCTCTTTGCTTTTTCACCTAATTTCTCTGAAACCCTCTGAGAGTCCATTTTCTTTAGAAGTAAATTCTGTCGATAATAATAATACCTCCATCTTGTCTTTTCCTCCTTTGCTCCCATTTCCTAAATGGGGCACAGCATTTTTCGAGCATTTATTGCAGTCTTGTCTGCAATGCCAGCACGTCCCCAGATCATTTTATTATTATGTTTCCCATAAATAAACAGTAACATTTTACATAAAATAAAGCATGCATTAAGTTCAGCCCTCAGGCCTCATGTTTCAGGGTTTCTGTTGGTCCTGAAAACATCTTAACGTTTTTTTTAAAATTCAGATTTAATGCTACAGGTCCTTGAAGTTTTTTTTTAATTTACCTGACTTCCATTTGAATTTACATTCCCACAGAAAAATAAATGAACACTCGTTTTGCGATCCCTTTTTTAAAGAAGACTTGAGTGATGCCTGTATTTACATGTAAACACTCCTAAATTTGCTCAGGTGTGGTCCTGCAAAGTTCTTTAAAGTATTCAGTTTATGCTCGTGCCCATTAAAATACCCTGTTTTTACACAGGTTGTTTTATATGATAGAGGCTCCTGCAGGTCAAATCTTATTTGGGCATTTTTCTCTTTCTGGTCTGTTGTATTTTACAGAAATGCATACATGCATGAAGAATAAGCATAAAAAGTAACTGGTATATACCCTTACTCTGACTGTGTGCTCAAACCACTTTTTTACTATGGTGCTCATTCACATACATTCAAAGAAGAACTTTTTTTCTATACAGTTTTCACACAAACTCTCACTCTGACACATCAGAGCCAACTCTGGGTTCAGTGTCTTGCCCAAACATGCTTCAGTACGCAGACTGGAGACGCTGGCGAAGCCGATCTTCTAGCAACAGCTGCCACAAAGCTGGGTTTGGGTTTGAGCCTGGGCCTGGTCTTGCAGTAGAGAATGGAGCCAGTGAAAGAAGTGAGGAACTGAGGATGGGGCTGATCACCTGAGACCTGCTCAGATTTACCGGCATCAAGATTTCCAAAGCCAGGATAGGAAGATTTCATATGTGCTTGAGGGTTCCCAACAAACAGCTCTACAAAAAATATAAATCTCATGGCTCTAACTAGAAATGTGACCAGATATAAGCTTGAAAAGCCTCTTCTAGCTTCTTTTAACCCAACACAACTACAACTCTGTATCACTCTTTCTGTAGTGCAGAAGAATAATATGTATAAGGAAATAACATATAAAAAGTTAGTATCACATCATTGTTTTTAGTAATACATTCTCTTCCTCCATCTCTAATACACAGTCTTCTTCATTCTCTTATCCATAGGTCTGTGGGTCACCATGAAGGCTCTGGTGGGTGACATCGTGCAGATTCGGAAGGAATACCCTCACCTCGTGGACCGTAGCACCGTGGTAGCCCGGAAGCTTGGCTTCCCAGAGATCATTATGCCCGGAGATGTTCGCAATGACATCTACCTCACCTTACAGGGCGGGGACTTCGACAAATACAACAAGACAACCCAGAAAAACGTCGAGGTCATTATGTGGGTCTGTGATGAGGAGGGCAAAGTCATACAGGTGAGGAAATGTGAAGTACAGGGACAGAGCATATCAGTGGATTCAAGAGGGATTTCTGTGAACTGTGATTGGTTTATGTGTGTCTAGGGTATAGATAAAGTGTGCGGGTGCACACACACATGTTGTGTATTAAATGATTGAGGTGGTATAGGTCAGTGAGCAAGCACAGCACTGATGAAACACTTACTCACCCTCTCATAGTCAGGGCAAATGGATACGGATTTATCCCAGAAGGCAAATCCATCTTGGATGCACACACAAACATAAATTCTTTCCAGTCACTGTGAGGCGTATTTTTCTTTACCTCTCTTTTTCCTAGAACTCCATCTGTCTGGGAGCAGGGGATAAGGCAGTCAGTGAGTATAGATCTGTCATCTACTACCAAGTCAAACAGCCCCGCTGGATGGAGACGTTTAAGGTGTGTGTGTTTTATTTCCTTATCTACTAGTCTCTTCGTTCCGTTGTCTTGATATAATGCATTTGCATTTCTCATTTCTAACTTTCAAGGCAAGAAATCACATATTGTCAGTATGTCTTTAGGTTATCTGCTTTATTATATTCTACAATAACGTGAGATATCCTCCAGGTGGCAGTCCCCCTGGAAGAAATGCACAGAATTCATTTACGCTTTATGTTCAGACATCGCTCTTCCCAGGAGTGTAAGTATCACCCTCTGTCTCTCTCTACTTGTCTGCATTCTTCATTAGATCATCACTGTTAACTCCTCCTCTCTGATCCCCTGAGTATAATGTGACACTGAAAGGACAGAATGAGTCTAACCTATTTGGAAAATGAGCCAAGGCATCATTACACATACTTGATTAAACAAATGAGCACTTTTTCTTTCTTCTGCGTGTGAATTCTCAAACTCCTTCCGCCCTTTCTCTATTTCCCTGATGTGTTTTTCCCCTGGCCATTTCTAGTTTTGTTTACTTATCGTTCTCCTTCATTTGCAGCCAAGGATAAGAGTGAGAAGAACTTCGCTATGGCTTTTGTGCGTCTAATGAAGGAGGATGGGACTGTTCTGCAGGATGGACTTCATGAACTTGTGGTCTTCAAGGTCAGAACCAGCGGCAGAGCTTTTGCACAAAGATAGACGAACTAATGAATGGATTCCGTGTCCTCTCGAAGGAAATACCATCATCCTCTTTTTCCAGTTTACAGAATAGCGCATAGACCTACGAACACATAATAACAAACAAAGAATGATCCTTTTATGATGAATTTATATTTACAATATGAAGGTCAAACAAAAGTGGTGAAAATGTCCACAGCTATTTGTTGAAAATACTGTATAGTAGATAATCTACAAATAAGTTTGAAAGATGTTTGCACCGGGAAAAACGTCTAACAATGTATGTTTAAATGCAACAATCATCAAAACTGACCTAAACATGTAGCGAGTATAGATAAGAGATTATGACCACCCAGACAGGTTGAGTGAAGCCAAATAGATTTCCTGCCAAATGAGCCCAAGCTAAGATTGAATCCCCATATTGATTAAATGCCAAACCCAATGAAGATTAATTACTCGTGATTCACTCAAAGACCAAATGGATGGTCCCTCTGTGCCCTCTTTCTCGATTATCTCTCATTATCCCTGCATTCCTCTCGCTCATGGCTTCACTCTCTTACTCTCCAATTTTTCCAGCCACTCACTCATTATTTACTGATGTGGCATTAATGAGGACAGAGTTGAGGGTGCTGAGTTGAAAATATGACATTCACTGATGCCCTCACCTCTGCCGTGCCAGAGCTGTCCCACTGCTCCTGCTACCCACTACCTGCCACCCTGAAGCAATCAGCGTAGAAGAACCGTTGACGTTGATGTGACAAATTAACGGTGTTCTGTTTTTTCAAAGCTTCTATCTTTCTAACTTGTCTGACACCACTGTATCCAAAACTCTGAGTTCACAGAAATTAAGGCATAAGTAAATAAGGCTTAGGCATAACAGAGGATTACTCTTTACAAATCTTACAAATGTATCAAATCGTTCAGTTTTTCATTTACATCAAGACGTCTTGTAAGCGGAGACAATTTCCATACATCTATGCCATCTTTAACAATTTTGGCGCACTAATGGTGTCCACAGCATTTTGTTAAAAATGACTTTGTGCTTTTAGGGTGACAGCAAGCGCATGGAAGACGTGAACTGCTACTTGAATTTGGCCTCAACCCGCAACCATCACAGTGACCCCCACAAGATGTCCACACTGAGCCGCAGCTCAAGCAGCGTGTCTGGGGGAGGAGGAGGCCTGTCTGTGAGCTCTAGAGACAGCTTCACCATCTCCACCCTGGTCTGCTCCACTAAACTCACCCAAAACGGTACGTGCAAGCGTGATATTGTGGCGACGTTAGCATGCTAGAGGCTTGGCAGGGCAAACGATTTTTAAACAGAAACAGCCGTGAAAACACAATAGATGACAAAAGGTCAAAGCAGACCTTTATGTGGAGGAGGGTGCTTGAAATCAAGCCTGACACATCCAAAAAAAACCCCATTAATTAACAACTTCTTTCAACAGACTAATAAGGCCAGGCAAAGACAATGAATCATCGGTTGGCTGTGAAATTAGTAGAGGACAAATCCACTCCTTACAAGTCTGTAAGAAATACTGGTCGGATGTGGCCTCATGTATTGGGCTGGATTCAAATGTTTCCCTAGAAAACAACAAACTGGTGGTGAAATGCAATCAACATTTTGCTAACGCGCTAAGACTGTGTTATTTTTAGGTTTAGGGTTAAAAGTTGAGGTGAGGTCAAATTAGAGGAAAGACAACCTCTAACCAATTAATGGTGAGTCAACAGAATCTTAATTAGACTATATGTTTTGTGGTCATGGAATAATAAGCAAGGGATGGAGGGCAGGCTGTGTATATACATGGATTTTATTAGCAGGGAATGTCATCATTTTGTCCTACACACTCAGGCAGCCCCACAGGCCAGACACACACACACACACACACACACACACACACACACACACACACACACACACACACACACACACACACACACAGAGTGAAATGCACATCTACATCTAATGCAAAAAGCACGTACACCCCAGACAGTAAGGTGCATCAGAGACAGGTGGAGTTCAACAGCTGTTACTGAGGAAGCCAGTCCATCACTATAATGAACATTATCCTGTTGTATTAATCACCTGTACCACGTGCACACAGACACACACATGCACACACTCACACACACAAAGGGCTCTCAAGCATGCATGTGCACAGTGTTGTTCAGGGCCACCCACCAGATGTGCGGCTTGGCCCGGTGAGTCAGAAATTACCGGACAGGGAAAGCAGTGAGCCTTACGTGGGCAGCACTACAGAGACATGGAAATCTGCCCCGTGTCAAACTGAAGCAGAATTAATGACACAGACTGTGGATTTGAAAGTCCCAGAGGGACGGACACTGTCCATATAACAATCATTACATGACATATCTCCACTTTGTTGGCACATGGAGATGAACTTGAGACTCTAGAATTAAATGTACAATATTGCCCAGGAAGCATAAACTTTATATGTATTATTGTATATTTAAAACCCAGTTGATTACATTTACAGTGGTTTAAAACAGGGAAAAGCAGCAAATTTCTGAATGTCAATGCTGTCAGTTAAGTAGCGTAACTAATTAAATTATTTATTGTTTCAACTCCAATTTTAATACAGCACAGAAAAAATCAGCTTACTATATTTCACATGAAATTAAAACTGAATTCTGCGCAATACCAAGGAGAATCTCTCTCTTTTTTAATTATGCTGTTAATTGAAATGACATTTACATTATAAGAAAGTTGAGTAACCTCCACTTCCACCTGAACATCAAAAATACTTTGTTTTCTCGTCTCTGTAGTGGGGCTTTTGGGTCTGCTCAAGTGGAGGACTCGCCCTGAACTCCTCAAAGAAAACTTGGAGAAGCTAAAAATCATTGACGGAGAGGAGGTGGTCAAGGTCAGTGGTGTGAATACAAGTGTGCCATTCAATAAGTGTGTAGGCTAGCGTGTGTGTACTTTGACTGGTTCTCTCTTTTTTTTCCTGTACATGTGTGTGTAGTTTCTGCAGGACACTCTGGATGCCTTGTTCAACATTATGATGGAACACTCTCAGACTGATGACTATGACATCCTTGTGTTTGATGCCTTGGTGAGTGTGTGGTTTTTGTGAGTCTGACTTTGCATGCGTGCGTGTCAACGCATGCAGCAGATATCTTGACAGGCTATCTCTGCGTTCAACGAGTCTTGACATCTTTGTATCTACCTGTCCATCTATTCCCAAATAAAGACTGTCAGATGATCATACAAAAATTCTCATCTGCCTTTTAAATGTTTTACTGCTTTGTAAGCGTTTAACAAACTCTCAAAGTCTCTCTTCTCTTACTTCTGTCTGGCAGATATACATCATCGGGCTCATCGCTGACAGAAAATTCCAGCACTTCAACACAGTGCTGGAGGCCTACATCAAGCAACATTTCAGTGCTACACTGGCTTACAAGTAGGTTATTTCCATTATCAGAAGCCTCTTACTGTCATGTCACTCCTGAAAGAGTAAGATACACTTTTCAATAGCACATCCCATTTACAGGAGCAGCAAAGGAAGTTGCTGAAGGATTTGGTGAATTGAATATAAACCGCATGGTGCGGTGATTAATAACTTCACTCTTGGTTAGTCAGATCCCTGGTATCAACAGCTCACAGTGACACATGACAACAAGAGCTCAGCAGATAGAGACAGGCTTCTCCAGGAAATGTGAGCTTTTGTCTGAACGGTGCTGAGTGACAGGATGCAGCCAGAGGCCGATGGTGTGGGTTTTTGTTTACTTGTATAATGACAATAGAAATAAATATGGTGATGAAAACCCCTTATGTAATCACATTAATCTGAGGTAAATGAGTTTATATTTCACATAATCACTGTAAAATGTCACGCATTTAAGAATAAAATAGGAAATGCCACTCTTATTGAAAAGATGCTGTAAATGAGGCAGCGACACGTAGGACTGATGAGAATATCGCATTCCAGCGTGTCCTGCATGGCCGGCAAAATATCACATTATAATGAAGTGGTCTCATACATGGTGTATTCATTGAATTTACTTTGCAGCACGCAAACACAAAAACTGTACACTCATAATAGATGAAAATAGACTAATTATCAGCATTTCCACTTCAGACAAAGAAAACGTGTTTTATGGTGATTTAATGGAAGCGCCCACACTTTACAGGAGGGGCCATGGGGGTTCCTTCCTTAGTGTTTCTGGGCAGAGGGCCTGGCGATCCCTCTGATCGTCCAATCCCTGCTTGACAAATCTGGCTATAGGGACAATGGAACATCACCTGTATGGAGGGGAAGGAGCCCATATTAGTCTGTGAGATCGAGAAGCAGGGTCCCCTAGCTGAGGCTCTGAAATCAGTTTCCCCTTGATAAGGGATGGAAGGCTGATTTCCACTCTGGATTTCTGAGGCAGTAGACAGGGATGGCTGTACTTGTATTTCCCTGGTGCCTGTACACTGGGTTCACCTTGGTGGACAAGATGGTTATTTCCCTCACCTCTAATTTTACTTTGCTTTCACTTTAAAACACATTTGTTTACAGTGCCAAAGCATCCACTAGAAAATTACCAACATGTCTAAAGATACGCCTGACTTCTATTCATCCTGCATCTTTTCTCACTTCCTCCCACTGCTCCACCTCTCAGCATTCCCTGCCCAATTATCCTCATAACTTTCTTCCTCCTCACTGCTTTGCTTTCTTTTTTCCACTCTATCGTTTCATATGTGCCTCTATCATAACTCCATCCCTCTCCAGTTAGTATGTTAGTATTCACCCTCTTTAAGAGGGTCACTGCAGCTTATCGCCTGTCAGCCCAGAGGCTATTATGTAAAACTGTCTAACTTGCTCTCACCATATTTTAAACTGCTCTCAGAAGGAATAAATCCTCCTGTACTTCCCTTTAAGCTATTGCACCAAAACAAAACTAGGGATCACTTACTAGTAATTACATTGGAAATATTATCAAGTCCACTCTAATGGCAGTGAGGCCAGATTGGAGTCAAGTTTTAAAAGGACTTTTATTGTTTAAGAGGATTGTGTAGTTTTAAAGTGGTCGTTCTTAGCGAGCGATCCGCTGTTGCCACTTCATGGAAATTGAGGTATCACAAAACCAAAAGGCTATAGAGCTACTGTACAAATGTTCTAGTGTTGTATAATATTGCGACACAGGAAGGTTAAACAGGAAGATTCTGGTAGGTTGTAAACTTAGACTGAACTCTGTGCTACCCAAACCTCTCTCCAACTGCGTTGGCACAGCAGAATATTTATGTGTGTGTCTAAAGACGCCTGCAGGGTGTGCATGTGTTGGAGAATGATTTCTTCACCATGCATCTGAGGGCAAATAAAAATGTCTGTGAGCTGTGTGAAAGGTACATCTGTTGAGGTGTGAAATACTATTTTGCTATTTTTCCACAGCCACCACTCTGACAGTTTTTCTCTCTGGTTCTTTTGCTCGCACTCTATTACACTCCGTCTTTCTGCTCTATGGAAGTGAAAAATGGAGTTGGTGATTAACTTTCCAACCTGTGCAACATCAGAAAAGGAATGACAATTCTGTCTGAATGATTTTGATTGTCTCCTTTCTCCCCATCCTGCACCTCCTTCCTGATTTTTTTCCCCCCGTATCTTTCTTCCCCAGAAAGCTGATGTCGGTGTTGAAGAGGTATCTAGATGTGTCCAGTCGAGGAGAACAGTGTGAGCCCATACTCCGAACCCTCAAAGCCCTCGAGTATATCTTCAAGTTTATCGTTCGTTCACGCATGCTCTACTCGCAGTGAGTACTTTTTTTTTTCTGTTTTGTTTTTGGATCCACGACAATGCAAATAGAGATTCTTGAACACACACAGAACGCAGTGACTCTGCATTGCCAAAGTAATTGTTTTTGACAGCTCTGTGAGAAAGGCCTGCTGATTACAGCACTAAAGGTGCTAATAAGCATTGATGATGAAGTGCAGCAACCAAATGATCTAGGTAATGTCAGGGCAGGACTGCTGAATGGGCAGCCAACATGGCCAGAAAAGTTCCAGCAAGAGAGACACCCACTGTGCTGAGCCCAGGGCTGCACCATATGATGAGTGTAAACACCATTTATAACTAGTGAAAAAGTTGTTGCTGAGAGATCAGACAGATGATCCAGAAACATGATGTTCCCTGCCTGTGGGTGACTTGAGTGACTTTGTGTTGATGCCATTGGATGCAGGAACATAGGACACAACCCTGTAGAATTCTGTATGAATGTTTATAGAAATTAGTTTTGAGGGGATGTGTGTGTGTGTGTGTGTGTGTGCGCGCGGCACCTGGTCAGTGACAGTCTGTCTTTTTAATCTTCTAAAGGGCATCAGGGGCTTTTGATTGTTTGTTTATTTGATGAGAAACTGGAAATGGGAAGAGATAAATAAATTTGGGTAATAAATTGATTTTACTGTTTACTCTGCCAGTTAGGGACAAGGGCAAGTCCATCAAACTTTTAAGGTCAGATTTTGTTTGTTCCAGCATTCTCATGAAATTATATTTGTATACCTTGCCCATTTTGATCTGGATGCCCAGGTTTTTAGAAGATGGAAATCTAAGTTTGTGAATGTGAGAGCTTGAGAATGAGGCAACAATAAGACCTTAAAATTAAG
The DNA here is from genome assembly GCF_013358895.1 of Oreochromis aureus. Classification (NCBI taxonomy): domain Eukaryota; kingdom Metazoa; phylum Chordata; class Actinopteri; order Cichliformes; family Cichlidae; genus Oreochromis; species Oreochromis aureus. The sequence goes on along the minus strand of NC_052943.1, from coordinate 13,263,892 downwards.
TGGAGCTAGTAAATCTTGGATAAGTTTGAATCTTAGTGACCACGACCTCAAGGTCAGAGGTCACTGAGAATTACAACAATGTCACAACAATGACACTGACCTCAAAGTCAAGGTCAGAGGTCAAGTTTTCTGAAAATCTTGTTAATGCAATAACTCAAGAAGAAAGTCACCTATGATTTTCAAATTAATACAATAGGTGCATCTACTAAAAATCTCAGATCAGTTTGAATCTCAGTGACCTTGACCTTAAGGTCAAAGATCAAGTTTTCTGAAAGCCTTGTGAACGTGATAACTTGACAACGAGGCGACGTAGGATTTTGGATACCATTGCTGTGTGTACTAGGAAGCTAAGGGTTAGCACTGGTGGTCACGAGTATTTTTAGAACCTGAAACTATGCCCATTTTAATATACAGTCTACAAATAAAAATGGAGATGCATATGCATATTCAGCGAGGTATTACAAAATGCTATTATAAAAAATGGCAAGATCCAGTGTCTCAGAATTAGAAAATGGCAGATTTTTCTGTCAGTGAGTTCAGATTTTTCTGCAGGTTTGTCTTTTTGTGCTTTTCTTTGTGTTTATGTATGTGCATGTGTGTTCACACAGACATTTTAAGCAGACATTTAAGCATTCTTCTAAGTATATGCTTTTGTGTGTGCATGACATTATCTCATCACTGGTCCTAGACTGACTGAGCTTCAGTCACCAGCATCCCCTGGGTGTTTCTAAAGCGATAAGTCTCACTCTCCTTTCTCGGCTTCTCTCTCTCCTTTTCTGTCTCTTTGTCTCCCAACTACCTGCTGCTGACAGTTTCAGCTTCCTCTGCATCTAAAGTTTTCACATCAGATTTCTCCTCTACTCTAAGGCCTTGTCACGCAGAGAGAAAATCACATATTCAGGGGAGCCACCGTGCTGTAGATGCATCTGTAAGGCTTCATCACCATCACCATGAAGACTAGCAGTCATTAATAGTTAAATAGGTGGCATTGAAGATTTATTAGGTTGTCAAACCAGCTTCGTGTTCATGCAAAATCTATTATGAATGTGTAATGTGTACTTCAGAAATATGTAAGGCAAGCAATTCTATATTTTGCTTCTTTTTGTCCTTTAAGCTTCAAGCCTTTAATTTCTCTGGTGTCTAGTTAATCACGATCACAGTCCTTTTTAATATGTTCACCTCAAGTAAACTGCATGTAATAATGTCACATGAAAAAGAATGTTTTCTAATATGAAGACTTATTCTTATTAATGTGACAAAAAAGTATTAGATGATCATTTTATTATGAGCTCAGTGTTTTCTAGTTATCACAATAGATTTGTTTCACAGCAGCTGTTTTTATATTACAAAGAAGGTAAACACAGGTGTTACTAATCACATTAATCCTCTGCATCTAAATTAAATAGAACTTTAATGTCATTAGTAACACCTGTGGTTACTTACCAGTTCACCTGAAAATGGTTGCTGTGAAACAAGTCTGTGTCTAAACTTTTGAATTTTGTTATCTTATTGTTAACACATCTTATTATTTAATATAAAAGCAGGAGAAAAAGGATATTACTTTGACAGTAAAAGACTAATTACAGGAAAAATAGTTCCCAACTAAAATTCAGGGTCACAGTGATGCGTACCTTGGGACTCTGTTCCATCGATCAGATTGAAAAATTCCAAGCGTTACAGACCAAACAATAATCAGAGGATTTTTCACAGTTACACTCATTGGTGATGCATCTTAGAGGTTTTGGTTATTCTCATTTCAGTCAAAATATTGCAGCATTGAGCACTTTGATTCCAGGGAAGCTGATTAAAATTATGAATCAGAACAGGGAGATATTTATGACTAGAAATTCATATGTCATGTTTACTGGTGCCTTGAAGACATTATTTTTACAACTACAGTATCTGCAGCTGAGTTGCTCTTCAGCCCCTCTTTTAATCAGACTTTTTCTCTGCCGCTCACTCCTTTTTTTAATTTACATAATTTTGTGTTAGTGTACGCTTCCTGAGAAAAATAAAATTTAGGTTAAGAGTAAAGTGATCATCTATTGTGTAAAATGCAGGAGAAGTGTATATTTGTGGTATGAGTGCACAATTCAGTCTTAGCATAGCAGCACTAACACATCAACTGTAGATAACACCCACGCAGGTGTGCACAGACACACACATACACACTCCCACACACACACGCGCACACACAGAAACACTTACGCACAGACAGGGCTGGTGGATTAGCAGGACAATGCGTGTGTAATCATAACTGTACTCTGCAAAGAGCCCAGTGATAATACCTCTGTGTGTTACTGCCTAATCCATCCCTCCACATGCTAAATTTGCTGTGTGCCACATGCTAATCCTTCCCCCCAGCACTCATAACTTCCATTGTAATTAAAAACTGCACAGTGCAATTGAATCGCTCAAACACAGTGAGGAGAAGGAGGAAGGAAATGGGTGGAGAGATGGATGGCAGTAAAGTTTGCTAATGCGCGAGCCCGTAGACCTGAGGGGATGTTAGAAGCAACACAGTCAGCCAGCCTTTTCTCGTGACAGGATGCTGTAGTTACAACAGTCAGTGCTTATCAGTGTTCAGTTGCAAAAACTGGCTTCATTTTGTTAGCGTAATGCTGCATTGTTTTTTCTCCATTACTATAATTGAATATGGGACATAAAATCAAAGATATTGCTTTGCTGTGTAATTACCTAGGCAGTTTTTTGTGGGTTTTACAGCTTCGTATGCTAAAGAAAACATTGACTTAGGGTTTAAAGTGCACTCCTGTTACAGAAAGAAGATACAAAGAACTGTAGCCAATTTAGTTGATGCCCCATTTCCAGAAAATCACAACAATTCAGATGCAGTGTCACTATGTGCTAAGTGACTTTGATCTCATATAAAGAATGGCAGCACGGAAATGATGAAGATAACTTAACAAACCTTTCATTACAAGCCTGGAATCAGTTTAAACTGTGAAGAGAAACACCTGGTTGTTTTTAGGAAAGCCAGTAAAACTTATCAGCGGTATAAATTGGCTACTTAAGGACTAAGGTTGTTGTGGAGCTGTAATAACAGTAGATTAAGGATTTTTTAACCCACTAAATTGATTTGGGCTGATTTTTTAGTTTGGCTTTGGCTCAGGAGGTAAAGCGGGTTGTCTGCTATTTAGAAGGTTGGAGGTCTGATTCCCAGTTCCTCGATTTTGCTTCTGGGGATCATACTGACCCCTGACTTTCCCTTATGCATTTACTGAAGAGTGTGTGTGAATGTTGGATAAGGTGATTAGGTTTAGATAGTGTATGTGCGTGTGACTGGGTGAATGAGGCTTTGAGTGCTCATTCAGAGTAGAAAAGTACTCCAGTCCATTTATAGAAAAATCTTTTAAGTACAGCAGGCATTATTTAGTAGAAGACAACATTTCATTGACCTGACCTCTTGTGATCATATTACTTCTAGAAGTGCGTGTCAGCTGCTTATGCAAGGAGATCTATTGGTTTATAAAGAGAAAGAAAATAGAATAACACAAAATATTGTGGATCAAACCTTGAAATAATTATCCATCAGTCTCTGTTTGTTCAGTTGTGTTCAGAACACAATAATCATTTGTAGTTCAAACTGATATATGTATCAACTGTATGTACTTATAAATGAGACTCATTGTGTCCTTTTTTTCCTTTTTTGACCTTTCTCACTCTCATTGATTATTTACTACACTTGTTTATTTTCTGCTGTTTTAATACATATTGTTTCTTTTATAGCCTGTTCACTATTCATATTCCTCTGTAATTTCTGACCCGTCTTCCCTTTTCACGTTTTTCTGTGCTTCTAGGCTGTACGAGGGGAAGGAGCAGGCAGAGTTTGAGGAGTCGCTGAGGAGGCTTTTTGAGTCAATCAACAATCTGATGAGAACAGACTACACCACCACACTGTTGCTCAGGGTAATCACATACACTCACCCTGCATCCACGCTTCACAACCTAGTGCACCTCATTACATTGTTTTTATATACTTTTCATCTTTATCTGAACCCTTTTTCCGCTTCTTCTGTTTTGCTAGATGTCCTGTCTCACTATGTCTCACCTTCGTCTCATGCTCCCACTTCTCAAATGTGATCTCTAAGTCTGTTTCTGACTGCATCAGTATTCTGCTGCTTAGTGTTTTCCTCTTATTCTCTGTGCCTACACGTACACAGACATACAAACAGAAAACATCAGAAAAAGTTAGGTAGAAAGACAAGAGCCCAGTGAAAAATGAAACACCCCCTTTAAACACATGTGGAGAATGCCTGTTTGATGGCAAAGTCACCTTGCACAGGGTTTCAAGACAGTAATTTAACACTATTTACTTGTTGCGTGTTGTGTGTGTGTGTGTGTGTGTTGTTAGGTTGCTGCTCTGAAGTACCTGCCAACAGTCCTGCAAGATGTGGAGAAAGTATTTGATGCCAAGCTTCTCAGGTAAGCTTATCCTTAAACTCACAAACATAGAGACATGCACACACTAGCACTTTATCTTTGGTCTTATTCGGTCACACCAACAGAGAGAATATATGAGAGTTTTCACCTCAAGTTTTCCACTTGGCTTTATTCAGTGACCCTTCTATTTCCTCCCATATTCCATCGTGGTTAAACCTTACCTCCTTTATCAGGTGATAAAAATCCCATCAAACTGACGTAGACACAAGGACAAACACTCCAACACACTCTGCTTCTCCTCTATGTGCCCCTGAGTGAAATGACAATTTTACCAGAACCATCAAACAAAAGTCATTTGAACCCCTTCTCTTTTATTCTCAGAGTCCTGAAGAACAAAATGACTTAGAAAGACTGGCATAACCTTTCCTTGACCCAAATGAAACATACAATCCACTGCTTAGCTCCAGAAACAGCATCAGTGTGCATACTTCACCAGTTAGTATGTTTTCTTGTCTTGCCACATTCAGTTTTTAAACCCTCCCATCCTCATATATTGTCTTATTACCTTTCTGTGACCTGTGGGGTTTCGTGTGTCCGTGTCTGAGTTTGTGGACTGTCTGCATCTGCCAGTTCAGTCCCTCTAGTGGCTCGATGTCAACACAGTGTCACAGAGGTGCTACCTTAAACACCTGCCTCACACACAAAGATGAGTGTTGAGGCAGAGAGTTAAAAGTCAGGGCATATATTATCATATTCTGTCTTTTGTCATTCATTTCCTTCTTTTATCTCTCACTCCCAAACCCCTTCACTCGCCCTTTATATTCTATCTTGTGCACTTCTTTACACACATATCCACAAACATATCGCAGCCATCTGAACTTGAAAGTAAAGTCCCCTTTGCATTCTTGATCAGGATCGCCTCGAGCAGAGTTTCCACAAGCAGGCCATGTGAATTACAATTATGCTGCTCGAGGTGGACATCAAAGCTTTGTCTTGTGTCCTGTATAGTTACATTTCTGCACCTTGTAAACTCACCTGTGCAGTGGTACTAGTGAAGACATTTTCTGCTAAGGATGTGTTTTGTCACTCAGGGTATCTGCGGCATGTCCACAGAGTATATAGTGACATTTTGGATTTTAATTAGATTCAGCCCAGATGATTAGTGGACTAGATAAGTCTTCACTGATCCTCTGTACTCGAGCCTGCTCCTGTGCCAGCTTGGGGGACATCAAAAGTCACACGGACCTTTGTGTTGTGTTTCGTTTGGGAGCAGAAGGTTTGCATTTTCTTCTTTTATGCCATTATTGAAAGTGCTGCAGCAGCCTGTGTGGCATAATTCAAGGAGACAGAGACAAAGTGAGATACAGACAAAAAATTGAGACCGAGGGTTTGGCATGTTCTGAGCGTTCAATCTTTCTAAGTGGCGTCAGGGCTTGCAACCAGCCCATTTAATTATTCCAAAATTGAATTTGGGGCAGAGGATAAGTCAAACCCATGTCTTCATTAAGATGTGTGCAGACTTTAGCTCATTTGTTTTCCATGCAGCATACACTGCTCTTCCCTGTGATACAGCTGCTGCTTCTAGTGGTTGCATATTTTGTATCTTAAAGGTGAGGTGTCTAAACCAGGGATGGTTTCGCTTTTGATCTTTGAAGCACTTACATTGTGTGAATTAGTAATGCTTGGTGAGATGTATAAAATGTGGAAAAATATAATTTCTGAATATTTTGTGTGTCCAGTTGCTGTTCCCCATGTGATAATCTTTTATGATTATTCATTTTCCTCTGTGTCATTTTCTCTCCCCAGTCAGTTGCTGCATGACTTTTACTCCTGCATTCCTCCTGAGAAACTCCAGAAACAGAAGGTGGCCTCTATGACTGAAATTGTCAGCAGCCAGCTCTTCCAGAGACAAGGTGCATCATTTTTTCCAACAGTTTTCAGCACTGAGTTACTAACAAACAGCAGACTTCATGCTGGGTAAAGAGTGAATCACAAGTACACATATCCATTCTGAGTGAAATCCTTCAAAATCCTATAAAGCATTCGTTGCTTCTTACTTAACAGTAGTGATCAAGTTAAAAGGTCTATTATACAGTAAGTAATTCTAGCTCAGCAACTGTACCGGACTGCTTCTACTGTACTTAATGGCCAGTGAGGGTGCTCTTTGCACTAAAGGTTTTATCACGGTAATACAGAAAGGGTAATGTTCCATTTCCTGTGGGACAATCCGGTAAAGCACTTAGATTAAAAGCATTAGCCAAACGATAAAGGACATAATGGGTTTGTGAGCATTTATTTGGTTTACTGCAATAAAGACACATGTTCTTATGAAGCCATTTTTTATTTACATCAAACTGACAGTTTAATGAATTTTTCATAGTTGCACGATTCTCTTGTGAATTTCTTTGTCAATAGATTTCAAAATGAAAGAATAAGCCTAACTTAAAATCATCAGCTGCCTTAGTTAGAATTTATTTTTGTGTTTAGCTTGTCAGGTAGTCTTCTCTGTGTGGCCTGTTTTCTGTTGAGATCAAAGAAACCACGTAGCTGTTTGATGCTGATATTATAACATATGATTTTAGTCCTGCTAAGCTCACCTACACTAACATTGCAATCAGCGCAATGGACACGAGTCAGATACCATCTTATTACAATCAGCACAAGTGGCACCGATTTATGTATTCATACACCGATGGTAAAGGTCACTTCAAGTCAGTCTCACAGAGATTAAAATATCTTGAGACTGGTGTGCGATGTGAGGGGATTTTGGTTTTGACATTCCAATGAACCTCCCATGTCCAAAAGCTATATTGCAAACTGAAATGAGTTGACTGTTCACAGCTCACTAGGTGTTGGTGCTGAATAGAGAGAAAGATGAGTCCTAGACATATTAATGTCACGGGCGATGTCAGCTGTCTGCTAAAGGAAAAGTGATATTGTATGTTTGTAGCTGATAAAACAGGAAGTCCTTGCAGAACTCTGCAGTGTCACCGTCATTAATGTGTCACTTTTTACCCAATGCCTTCTCTATTCGTAAATGATTTTCACCAGATTTTAAATGGCTACCGGGGACACATCATTTTATCTGTATTGTTCCTTTAAAGTGCACCACACATCAGTGATCGCATACTGTGCACCGGCCTCATTCAACCCCCTGCCTCTGCTCAGCCCTATTATGTCTGTCTAATTTGCTTGTAGTGGGCTGATAAGTGGTAAATTCCCCTACAGAGGTCTGCTCGATGATGGATAGAGTGATCCTATGTTGTGCTGCTGTATAATACAGACTCAATAAATGGGTCCATAATCAGACCTCTGCAGTAAAAACTGATTAATTGGAGGCAGACAGTGAGTGAGTGAGTTTGAAACTGATATCAGTCTTAGTGACACTGAGAAAAGCTAGATGACAGGCTGGGAAAGACGAATTTGAATCACGAACGTTGCTCCCTGTATGCTCTGAAGCATTCTCATACACAACCTGTAAATATATTTGTATGCATTGGTTTCCGAGTAGCTGAGACTGTGTCTGAGTGTGAGTGTGTTTGCGAATCTGTGTTTGTGCAGTGGTGTATGCTAAGTGGTTGTGTGGAGTGCTTTGAATGTTGTTTTTGAATAGTCCGTTGCTGTTAGCTGAGTCTGTATTCAGTTGAGGATATGGTTCTTTGGTATTGATCCTGGCTTAGATGATTGATTCTCCAGGGGGTGATGTGACAGGTTTGGCCCTCTGGCTTGCTGTCAACATGCTCAGAGCCACACAAGCGATCAAAGTGAAAGCAAATGCAGTGTTGGGGCATGATGGGGAGGAAAACAGAAAGTGTGATACAGAGAAAAAGAGCTAAGTTTTTGAGGGACAAAATGCTATCACTTGTGCCATACAAAGTTCTCTAACTACTGCCATGTTTTCTAAACTGCACATGTCTGTTTAGCTGGACGTGGTTGAGATGGACCTAGGCAGAGGTAGTGGAGAGACAAGTGAAAAGGAAAGGTCGAGGAAGAGATTTTTCAAGGAGCAGGACAGAAAGAGGAGCATTTAACAAGCTGACTAGAAAGAAAGGATAGAGGGTGACATGATTATTGCTAAAGGATGGTCAGGCAGAGAAGGATAGCTAAAGAATAGTAAAGATGGATGACAGAGGAATAGGGAAGAGATATGGCTTGTTGAAAAAAAGGGTTAAGCGCACAGGTGAATGGTAGTGTCAAGAGGAGAAAAAAATGGGTTTAGGAGAGTATAAAAATGAAAAAAGAGTGTGAGACCAGTAACTTCACTTGCTTTGCTATTAAACAGTCCAGAAATGATTAAAGTTTAAGCCAAGCTCACAATCACAAATATCAGCAAATCTGCAAACTGTTGGTCAGTGATATCTTTTTCCCCTGCTGCTTTCTTTTCCTCCATATTCCTCCAACGCTTTCATTTATTCTGTCATTTACACATTGGCCCTTTCCATCTCGATCCCTGCCTCGCCAAATGAGACCTGACACTCAGTCTAATTGAGATGCATTTTAGCATTGGGATGCTAATAAGGAGGCTTGTATGCTAGTGTGCCATTCATCCAGGACGCTGAAATATGTAGCTGAGCTGAATTATATATTTATAATACCTAATGGCCTGTGGTGTCCTATCACTGCGCTGCAATACATATTTAATAATCCCACCTGTCTGAGCAAACCTACCTACCTCACTCTCCGGGGAAAAATGTCACACCGCTGACACCACTTCAGTGTAAGAGTGGTCAGATGATGGGAAAGGATGTGTGAGTGTGTGAATGTGACAGGAGATCAGTTCTTGTACTTGTTTGACACTTAGTGGAAGTGACCAATCTGATGAGGGTTTTTTTTTTTTTACTATATATTGTATTGTTAGTTCTTATTTGACTATAAAACGTAAAATCTGGAATGCAAGTATGTTTTAAATTTAGCACAAAAAGTAAGGAAATTTGTGGTTGGTCAATGATTTGTTTGCTGTAAAATGTTTCGTGGTAATAAATCTTATACTGTTGTTTATTTTTCCTTAAATGGTCCCACACTTGTAAGAAAAATGCATTTGTGGGCTGAGCAGCAGACCCACCAAACAGGACTCTTGTTTGGTGTTGTTTTTTCTGTCGGATGATTGAAGTCTGAAGAAACACTATTGAAAATTTAACAGTTTATTCATTTAACAAACGGGGGGACCCCAATAGCACTTGGAAGAAGCATAGATGGCAACAACAGCCTGGCACCTCTGGATCATGCTGGTCACCAGCGCACACTGCGGTGGGATGGTATCCCATTTATCACCCAGCATTTGTCGCAAGTCAGCCAATGCACTTGTGTTGGTCACAGAATAAGCTGTTTGGCATTGGCAAGGGAGATTTGGCAAGTTTATCATGGGCACAACCCACATACTCTACTCTGCTGTTCAACCCACAAATGGATTCTTCTTACAAACGTGGGAGCACTTCATGGAAAATACACAAGCTTTCCACAAGTAGAAGATTTATTACGAAGAATCATTGTTATAACAGAGAAACAATTGATCAAACATTTCATTACTTTTTGCTCTAAGTCTAGTTATATTAAGTTTTTAACTACCATTCTGAAATACTTAAAATACTTTTATGCATTGTTTTTGTATTCTGCATTTATTCTGCTAAATGCAGAAATATAGCATCCAGCAGAGTGCATTATTTATGATGAAGACCAGTCAGATGATCACATGTATTATTTTTCTCCAGTCCTGGTTGTAAATGAACACGCATACTTGTGTGTAGATCTAGTTGTGCGACTGTGTTCAACTTGCTGATGTTGTCTGTCCATGTGTGCTTAACTCTTTGAAACTATGGGCAGTGTTTGAAAGGATAGGGATTTTTTTTTTCTCCCACTCAGAAATACTCCTCTGATTTATTCAGCATACGCTCCTGGGATTAAGGGTCTTGGCAAGCACATAGTGTATCCACACACAAACATGCACAATGCGCACATACCCGTGCTGGCAGATGCGCATAGATAGACATGTGCATCCTGTCATATGGGTTAATCTGGTTTTGAGACAAAATTAAATTTACAAGGCGCATTATGGCTCAATTTAGTCAAATTATTATGCCATGAGGCAATCGCTGTGACAGATTGAGAGCATCAGCACTGATAAAGGAAAAAAACCCAATGAGAGATCAGGGAGAGCAAAGAGCAGAGGGACAGAGGGATGAGTCTGTTATTTTGTTTGCCCACTCATTTCCCAAAGCTGGTCAAAGTCCTTTATTCCGTCCACTAACCTTCTATTTTTTTCTCAGCCAAACCTTCATTTCTCCAGCTTTCTCCACCTCCTGTCTGCACAGCTTGAAACAAGTTATGTCATTCATATTGTAGTATATATTAAACAGATTAAATTAAGCCCATATATTTGAGTGTAATGGCCATCTACGAAGAACAGTTACAGCTGGGTGTAAAAATAACCCATAGTGCAAAAAATCAGAAAGCTGTCTGTGCTATGGTGCCTAAAATGATACATTCTTTAATTTTAATGTATCAATCTCTACAAATGGCAGGAATCTCATTACATAAATTGCTCGTATTATACTGCCATGCATTATACAGTATTGTTGGCAATGTTCACACCCGTGTCTATATTTCTCCTGCTGTGATTACTTAACGGATGCATGTCAGAGCTTGATGAATATGGAAGAGTGATGTACTGTACAGTTATTATCGTCAGGGTTTAATCAGTGCTGAGTGATCTCAGTTGTTCCTACACTCTCTGTCAATCAGCATTAAGGACAGGTCACATTAGGCCTCAATTATAACTGAATGTGGTTTCGTATTTCTGGTTTCTAAGAGAGGTTTGAATGACAAAGTTGTCAGGGGACCAAGAAGGATCTGGCTACAACTCTGTCTTATTTAAAAGCAGTAGTGAAAAGATTATATAAGATATACGTAACAGGATTAACCTGCAAGTGAGCCGGTGTTTGAATGCACCAGAAAAAGCTGCCTTTCTTTCATTATCAAAACAGCTGTTTGAGCTTAAATTTTTAAATTTCACAGGCTTACAGCAGCTTAAGGTGTGTGAGTACACTGATTTTTTTTTTTAAACAGTTTGCTTGGTGGTCCAGTAATCCCCAATGATTCCATATGCTTTGTCCGTAGTTACATAGATATATTAAGACATGCCAACATTAAAAAAACATAATAGTCATATTGCCGTCCCCTCAGGCTGTCTCTAAGCACTGTTCTCTGTTCTGCTTCTTATGAAATGAAGTGTTTGTTTGCAGCATTGCTCTTCTCTTCTCTTCTCTTCTCTTCTCTTCTCTTCTCTTCTCTTCTCTTCTCTTCTCTTCTCTTGTATCATGCTCTAATGCATCATTTTATGCTGCGTTACGTTAAATTAGCTTTTGCTACATCACATTAAGTCTTGTGTCACGGCTTACTTTAAATGCAATGCGATAATGCCCGCAACCAACCAGCGAAGACTGACGGTCAAGCCTGTAGAGAATTAGCAATGTAAACTGGATTTATAAACTGGATTTGTAAACTGAAGGAGTGACGTGCGTGTGGATAAATATGTGTGTTGGGCTTTTTGAGAGCAGAGGAGCCATCTGCCAAGCCATTTTTGACTGTTGTTAAACACGCTGACCCAGAATAGCTGTGGTCATCGTAAAGCCTTGGGTTGATGGTTCAAAAGGTTAATGACAGTGAAAGAGGTAGCTGCTGTCGGTTGGTAATTTGTGAATGAGACACATGGAAAAAAGGGATGGATGACATTTAATGGAGCAACATGAAAGGAGTTCAATCATTTTGGGAAATGCCTCTGTCTCAAGGGCTCCCTCTGCCTCATTTATATTCTGATGCTTACGTCTGTGGGATAATCTCAGTGGAAACCGAATGCATACAAGGGCAGGAGAGGGACACGCTCTGTGACCACTAATAATTCATTGTGTGAGCATGCGTTACTGTTAACTACAGATGAGAACCTGACAGAGCAGTATTGTATTGTAAATCATCGGGTTTCCACTTTACTGCTAACCTTCCAAATTTCTAAGGTTTCTGGGAGTATTTAAGACTGAATGATCCCTATTGAAGTTGTGGGCTATTGTATAGTATCAGTGATAACTGCAGAAGTGGATGCCATTGAAGATACTATGACAAAGAATTGCAACGTTAGAGTAAATTGGATAAACTATAATAATATGCTGTAATATGAATATAGATTTACCGCTTGAGCATAAGCGCTTGCCGTGTAAGTCAATCTGAACAAATACAAAGCAGGATTTAAAAACCGAGATCAGATATAGGCTTAGCTCGAGCCAGCAGCTTTGTGATGTATTACTCTCTGATTAGAGGGCACTGGGAATAAATCTGCCCATCAGTCAAAGCAGTGAGGTGGTTGACCACAAGGCATTCATCTACATTGATCTGTTTTGGTTAAATTGATCAAAACGGTGTAGCAACTCATGCTACCAAGAGAGTAATTGGTCAGTCAATTTAATAGTCACATCGCACATGGAACAGAGGAGGAAGGCAGAGTTGAGTGGTGGCAATTAGTCTGTGACTCATAGAGGGTGACTAAGACAGGTGGAAAGAACGAGAAAAATAACAGACTGTGTGAAATAGAGGGATAAATAAATAAAAGCAGCAACCCAAAACAGCACGCAAGGCATTAACTCATGATAATATCTAGTATATGGCATCCTTGTACTTTGTGCAAGTCTTTGTTTTTAAACATGACAAAAATGCCCATTTCTTTGTGGACAAATCAGCAAATACCAACATATACTTGGTGTTATAAGGCTTTTTTGCTATGGTGGGATATCATTATGTGTATATGTACTGTATAATTGGAGAAAACCCTGAAGAATAGTCATTATATTCAAGAAAACACCTTTTACTGAGAGATTGTGCACTTTGGTTTTGCTGACAGCAGTTTTTCTGGGGCGATTTATATCAGCCTCATAGCAGAAATCACAGTAAAAAATTGTAGTTGCAGGCATCTTCACCACTGTGTATCACCATCACTCACTAGTGTGCTTTATCATCTGTAACTTATTGGCCTGTAATTTTGGGAGCGCACTCATCCACACAGTCAAGACAATGTTATGCACCTCTTTTTTTTATTCTGTCCTACTAAACCATTTTGAGATAGATTTTTTTTAAAGCTTTTTAAATCATGCACGTCAAATATATTTTACTAACACAGTGTATTGAGGCAGTAATTAAAAACAGGGAGGTGTGGACAGACAGGCACAGCCTAAATACGCTCAACGAAAATGTACAGCTGTAAATTCAAAGTGGGGTTTAAAGATGGAGCAGAAGAAAAGTGATGAAGGGGGGTGGAATACAAATGAAGGATGGAGGGAGAGTGGATGAGAGGAAACACCCATAGTGACATGAGAGAGACATTTAGTCATCACCAAGCGAGAAGACAGTTGGCCGCGTCCCAGCCCCCTATCAGCTCACAAGATTTACTTGTCGTTGGGCCTCCAAACCTCATTATCTTCTTTTCTATCGCTCTCTTCCTGCAAGCACAGTACAACAACCAGAGGAGGAAAGAAAAAGAGGATCGAGAGTAGGAGAAGGGAAACTCTGATTTACATGCCTCTTGGAAACTTATACGGCATCTCATTATCATGTGCGATAGTTTATTGTGTTTGACTGTCAAATGAGAAAAATGGAAAAGAGAAAGGATGAGCTGGCTGCTGAGCCATCAAAGCTGCTTTCCGAGTGGTGGCCTGCCAGCACGGGTGCTTGTATGCTCTCACAAACTTGGTAATCCAAACACATAACCACCCTTTCACACAGGCACAAAGACATTCAAGCGCTTACACATCAAATAGTGGTGAAGGACCAAACCATACATAGAAAGGACAATTCACACTTGGACACACAGGCATCCATTGGTATTAATAATCAAAGCCTGAGATTACAGCTAGAATAAATAGAAATTTTGAATTGAATATAGATGAGTACTTGAAGCTGTGCTGGTGTGTGCTCAGAATATGTTGCGTGTCGTGCTGCAGCACCTGTGTGTGTGTGGGTTTGTGTGATGGCTAGAAAAAGGTTAAAATTCATCTCAATGTTTGCTGCAAGACCTTGATTTCCATTTGTTTGTCAGTGTCTGTTGGCGAGGCTCTCGTCCACAGCATGGTGGAACTGATTTATTGCATTGTTGCACTGTAGGCTACAACTTACAACATGCAACTAAATCATACAGGAAACAGGAATGAATAAGCTAGAAAAAGGTTAAAATTCATCTCCGTGTTTGCCGCAAGACCCTGATTTCCATTTGTTTGTCACTGCCTGTTGGCAAAGTTCTCTTCCACAGCATGGCTGAATTGATTTATTGCGCTGTTGCACTGTAGGCTACAACATGCGACTAAATCACACAGGACACTTGAATGTAAAAAAACTGTTGCATTTACCAATGTTAGTTTTAGTCATTGTAGTCTTGCTGATTCAGTATGAAATCAACTTTTTTTCTCTCTGTTTCTCTTTTGCCTTTTCCTCCGCATTCCGAATCCCCCCCATCTCTACACCTCTCACCCTTAGTCAAGCCTCTGGGGCACCATCTCTGTTTAGGTTTCCGCGTTCCAAAGCAGCTGCTAGCAGGCCCCTACAAAAATGGCTTAAGGTTATAGGATTAGGTGATGGACTGCCAATCCTAGCAAGGGATGTGAAATAGCCTAAAAGAAAGTTCTGTCTAACAGAGCCCAGCCAAACCAGATCTCGAGCAAAGGGAACATTTAGTACTGTTCAACAATAATGCATGTGAAAGCTTTAGGCATTGAAAATAAAGTCAAATCCTTCTTGAAAATAGTGACCTAAATAGTTTGTAAAGTCTTGCATTTATACTTTTTTTTTTTTATTTACTTCCACCAGTTTCCCCAAGTTGCACACAGTTTTTTAGGTAGCAAGTAGTTTGTTTCAAGAAAACCCACCACTGTTGGTCTGTGGGTTTGAGTTGTCTTATCTGCTTTTGTATTGCGTAATGCAAGACTGACTACATGTTGCTGAGATGAGGCATAGCATCTGTTACAGAACTCATTGTCCTTCTTGTGTGTTTGAGGACAGTTCCCATCAGCTTTGGCAATATGGTTAGAGTTGTTGTCATGCAGCAAAATGGATTTGGGAGCAGTTAAACGCATTGTTATAGCTACAAAGATGTAAAGATGTACTTACAGTCCCTAAAGGCTCAGAATGGCACAGTACTGTATTTCTATTGATTAAATGAAATACAGAGTGGGCAACGAAACCGACCGGATTATTGGTTTATAAATAATTGATTACAAACAGTAGTGACGCAGCTACAGTTTGAAGTGGAATAAACGGAATTAAGACACTTTGCTGGAGAAACTGTATTATGGTAGAAAAGTACTCTAAGACCAATGCTAATGGGAGACAAATGGAAAAAAAAGGAAAAGTCATAGTCATAGACTCTTGAGGCCTTTTTTTGACTCAGCCAAGAAACTTTATCCACTAAAAATATCAGATAGCTTAAAGAAAGACAGGAATGTTCCATTATGTTTGATTGTACCACCAATCTGATCCTCATTAGCGTAAAAGGAAGGTTTTGTAGGTATGAAGACAAACTTTTTCCTTCAGGGTCGGAGTGTAAGGTCAGAAACCTAGAGAAAGTGTTTTTTAACAGTAAATAGCCATTATTTTAAATGCCCTCTTAAAGAGTGGCCTAGACCTGGAGCTGCACCCCATGGTCACTGATGTTCTTACAAGACTGGAAGCCCCGAAGACCAAAATGTAGTTCAAAGAAGTCTCTGAGAGAGCTGCCGTTCAGACAGAGGCAGCAGATATTAACATTCCTGATGTTATTCCAGGCCAAGCAAGGTAAAAAAGAAATACCTGCAAAGTTAAAGGCACTGTTCTGCATCGGTGATTGAAGACTATCAGGCACGCAGTCTGAAGGACCATCACTAAGGCAGCGTGTACTTCATTTATATGCTTGCATTAAAAAGTTCTATACGTGATTTGAAAAGAAAGTAAAATAAAAACAGACAATTGTCATTTACAGATCTGTCAAAGGATGCCACAGAAGAGCAAGCTATTATGGTACTCTTATTTATCAGTTTTATGAATTTTAAGATGGGACATAGCTGCTGACTGAAATGGCTCTACATACACGAGCTCAGCATAGGTTTTGCAGATTTTGTTCAGGGTGTATCAAAAAGAACCATCTTATTTCAAAAGGCTATATTTCTTTTCAGCTTGGGGTAAATTTTAAAATACTTGGCTGAATATAAAGTGTTATATACAGAACTTACGACGTTCACAAGTGCTTAGTAGTAGTAGTAGTTATACACTGAACTGAACTTAAGAATAGTGACTTTCAGTCTAACTTTTTCAAATTTGTGAAGCTTTTCAGCCTGACTCTTACTTTTACTCTTTTTTTCCTTCTCCTTTTTTTCCAGCTTTTGTATTTGCTTTAAAGTACACTGAAAATGGACTGTGCAGTGCTTTTATGTTCTTATTGGCCACTCCAAGCACTCTACACTAAAAACAACACTTACCACTTTGTCTACATCACATCACATCCAAGACTGTTAAGTTGGAATCAACAGTTAACCTAGCATGCATTGCATGTCTTTGGACTTTGAGAGGAAACCAGACCACCCAGACAAACCCCAAGCAACCACAGGGAGAGCATGAAAACTCCAAGATTTGAACCCAGAACCTTTCTCCTGTGTGACAGTATTAATCACTGCACCGTCTTTTTTTTGGCTACAAGTATGAGCTGCAGTTGTTAGTTATTTAAACAGAGATAGACTTTATTAGTTACACACTGCGTAAATTCTGGGTAAATTACTGCAGCACAAGGGCCAGGTTAATTAATTATTTAGAATAGAATAAATTACAGCTATATTAGAAAAATAAAAATAGAAAAATATATAATGTACAAATAAAAAGCCAGTATATTATACAAAACTACTCGGTGTGCACTAAGTCGAGTTAGTCACTTCCTTTGTCCTTCACCGCACTGGGTCAGGGTTGGCTTATGCCTCAAAACTTGCTGTGTTGGTTGTGTTTTCATAATGGGACATGTCAAAGTAAAACAAAAAGCATATGATGTAATGCAACACAGGTTACTCTATGAACGCCTCCCACCTCATCTTCTTGCCATTTCACTTTCTCTCCTGAGAACATGTTTCACCCAAAATATCAACTGGGTTCATTTGTTAGATCAATAAAGCGGCAGGTGGCTTTGGGGTTATTTCACCAGGGAGTAAAGTGCACAGGTCCACTGGTTTAATGTTAGATCCAAGCCAGAAGGCAGATGGATTAATTCCCAAGCCAGATCACACAACCTTTCTGCTATAAAACACACTCATTGTTTTCGCTGTCTGAAAGGACAAAGATGATGAGTTTCTGCTTTGATGGATTAAACAGATTTAGCAGGGTTGCTAAAATGCAATGCTCACAGAATCTAAACCACCATCCTCCACCTTTCTAAAAGCCAACACGAGCCGTTAGGCCATCCTGTTTCATTTTTTGTGACACAAGCTTTTTCTGAACTCTTTTAGCCACAAACAGACTGATTTGTAACTGCAAAACTCCGCATCTCCAAACCTTTATGCAGATTTTCTTAATGCACTCACACACTGGAAATTATTTGTGCAAATGTTATTCATTTATTCATTAAATGCTTTACACAGCTGCAGATCTCCTTTCAGATTCAAAAATTAAATCTATTTGTTCAGATATTTTTACATATTCACTGATTTTAATATTAAATGTTTTGGCACATTCGAATATAGCGATGCACAGCAACAATACTCTTGGCTGGAGTCTCCTCCCTCCATCTTTCAGTCATTGAGGGCATTCAGTGACGCATGCATTTTCCCTTTTTGATTCTCCTTCATGTTTGTGTGATAAAGTGAGTGTTGGGATGAGGATCCACTCAGCAGGCCTATAAGGCTTAGCTCAGTTATTAATGGAACTAACGAGCATCAGCCCAAATGAGCTTTTAATGGGCTCTGTCTACCTGCAGCTACAAAGAGAGGGATGGAGTAGAGGTGGTGGGAGGCAAAAAGATGGATGCAGAAAAGACAAGAAAGGGTGAGGTCAAAGTATTTAAGCAGAAAAATAGATAGGATCAGTTAATGTTAGATTCCAGTTGGGTGGCAGTTTTCTTAAACACCGGCAATTAATGGTTAAACATTTATTTAACTCTGACTACAAGGTGGTTTACCTCACTTTTACTGGCTTCAAAAAGTATTAAAAGTGAATTCTTGAAGGATGTCCTCCTTAGAGGAACCTTTCCAGTCATTTCTGCTGATGACCTGTGTGGGTCCAGCTTCTATTATGGACAGGCATTTCATTATCACCTTAACTATTGCTTTTTGCCCTTTGTCAGCTCAGATAGGATCAGCCCCCCTCGTGACCCTATGCAGAATAAGCAGTTAATAAAATGGATGGATGGATTTCATTATTAATGGAAGTGGTTCTTTTTTCATACCTGTGAGGGGATCATTGGTTTCAGTTCACTTTGGTACACTATCAAATTCAACTTAGGAACTTGAGGCTCATTACTTCCTCCTCATAGCTTTTGCATAATTGTAATTGGTTGTTTGTTTGTTTTTTTGCTTTTTCAAATTACTTCAGGTAAACTTGCCTCATGATCTCTAAATAATTTTAGGTCTGTCATTCATATGGTGAAGTAAAGCTCAGACTACAGAACTTCTTCATTTAGGTACTAAATGTCAAGGTTCAGCAACATTGTCTCACAGTGAGAAAGTCCCAAATTAAGTTCATTTTCCTGCTTCACCCTTGACAATACATAGGCTTAATGCTACAGTTGGTCTCTGTGCACTCCACAAGAGCAGCTCTGAGAGCTTAAAATAAGTTTAATGTAGACAATATATTTCCATACAAGGTTCTTATCTGCATACCTGTGTATAGCAAAAGCAAGTTTTACAAGGCGTAGCAATGAATTTTAAGGTGAATCACCTTACTATTTAATTCAGTAAAATTTTTGCAAATTCATTGAAAAACAGGAATTACATTTTTAAGCCTGTCTTCTATTAGTCTCAAAGAGGCTGTGCAGTCTGTAAAGAACATGGTCCAAATCCACACCAGAATTTCATGTCTTCTCAC
This sequence comes from Oreochromis aureus, assembly GCF_013358895.1. Lineage (NCBI taxonomy): Eukaryota > Metazoa > Chordata > Actinopteri > Cichliformes > Cichlidae > Oreochromis > Oreochromis aureus. The sequence goes on along the minus strand of NC_052943.1, from coordinate 13,244,425 downwards.
TTTGGCCTTTCATCTTTCTTTCCGTCAGGTTTCAAGAAAGTTGGTCTTTTAGTTTCTGTGTAATCCTGATGGAAAAACATGGCTGGTTGCTCATGGAAAAAAACTGGTTTGATCCTTTAACAGTCAGTACTTGTATTTATCTGTTACAGCATTCTTGGTCCTGTCATTGGCCTCTCTATTAAAATATCAAAAGGCAGAAAATTTGTATTTTCTAGCAGGACAAAAACCCACCAAGTTTACTGCAAAATTGTATCCTTGAATAATCTTAGACTAATAGATTTCAGGAAAATGTGTTGTTTACTGCTTTGTTAAGTGTAGTAAAAGCTTGTTTTATTTATTCACATTTCTTTTTGCTTCACTTTCCACTGCAATACATTGCTCCTTTTGTAGTTTCCTATAAATCCCAAAATGACTTTGGACAACTGCCAGAAAATAGCTGCGAGAGATGTATGATTAGGCACAGATGTAAGTGCATACTGTTATAAGACTAGTGACTGTTTTAACGCTCTTGCTGCTCAAATGTTGGTAAATTTAATGTGTTTAATTAATTCCATTGTATTTGTAAACAAAGATTTGGATTCGTCAGAAAAATGGGAAAGAGAAAATAATAGTTTGGTGATTGATGTGTTGACTGTGTATCTAACAAAGCAGTGCATTGAACTGTAAATAGACACTTGATTGATATCACTCCACTGTTCAGTCTGGAGTTAGGTTTGAATTTCTTCTCCACGGTCCAGTGGCATCATTGCTTATTGCTGTGTGGCTGCAGCAGTCTCCACAGGTGCCGCACCGATTGATGTAAAAGGTTTGATTGGTTTTTCAGAGAGGAATAACACTGAAGTAAATTTTTATGGTCTGTCTTTTGATATATATAAATTTAAACAGTTTAAAACCCCAAATCTTCCTGCCATATCCTGCATTATGCTGATTTTCCTTAATGTTTTCTGTTACTTTAAACTATCTGTCTTTGGTCACCGTGTTTAGTGTTGTGCTCTTACTTATAAAACGTATCCTCTTTGCCTTTTGTTCCTACAGAATGCCGTGATGTGTTGTTACCCCTGATGTTGCGGGAGCTGAGCGGGGCACTGGTCACGATGGCTGACGGCCCACACGATGAGAGGAAAAACAGTTTGGAGCTCCTCAACAACATCCTCGAGGTCCTCAGCAGGAACAATGTGGTGAGACACAACGCAACCATTTATATAAAACGCTGATCTCATCTCTCACTTGTGGAGAGGATTAAGGGTACAGTTCATTTAATCTTTATGCAGCTGGTCTTTTTCCACACTTGTTGTTCTGTGTGACTTCGTATACAGCCAAGTCCCACAGCCACAAGCCATTATAGAGCTTTTCCTGCCCAATCTCTCTACGTTGCCACTCGCTTCCCTGTTTTCTTGTCTCTTTCATTTTGATGATTTCTGTGTACTTGTAGCGAATATGCTGTAGCAATAATTACCCTTCATAACAGCAGTCCCAGTTTCCCACAGATACAATCAAATGTCAGTGGGAAACAAAAATCAGATCCTCATTTCACTCAAGTGACTTGACCTAATCTTTGGAACCATCAATAACTCCAGAGTTTATGTAGAGACAATAAACATGTATCAAAAGGTGAAAGGTCAGGTAGAAATGTACAGTCTTCATTTATAGTAAAGATTGTTTTAGGCCAAGCAGACTGTTCAGCAGAAACTGATGAGACACTGAACCCACGGGGTATCATTTTGTCGGAAAATACGTCTATCTTACCTCCATCATCTTTGCAGAAATGTGAGTATAAAAATGATCCAGTCCACAAATTAGACGAAATTTCCTTTGTCTCTTTTTACTGGATCTCCTCCCTAATTGGATGAATTGAAACTAGCCCGGAGCTCTGTTTTATCCCAGTTGAATTTACAGAAAAAACGTAAGCTGTTTTGTCTCCAGTCATCCTCTCGTGCAATGAAGCTAGCCTTGACCAATTAGAATTTATTTGATTTTGGTTCGCACATGTTGCTGCATGTTTGTATGTTGAAACAAAATGCAGTTAGCTCTTTAGTTCAACACCTAATACTGTATAAACACGCAGACGCACACACACATACATAAATGTAAAACAAATAGATCACCAGCATCTAGCTCAAGGCTTTTTAATTGCTTCTGCAAGTTGTTGACAGCATGCTGAGTCTTTGAAGTGAAGGTATGCCTTTTTTTGGCTCTATTTATTTGGATGCGCTAATGAAGCGTGTGCCAGTGGAAGACAGATAGTGAGAGAAGAGAGCGAGTTAATGAATGAAGTGGAGTGGAGTGAATTTGATGAGATGAATTTGCGGTGGTTGAGATATGAAAACAAATGCAGGTGGTGACAGAGTGTTGAAAGGACATGACAAGTTGAAATTCGGTCTTGTCCGGATCACAAAGCCAGTGACGCACAGCCTCATAGCGTTTTTCCATCAAACTACACAAGGACAAAAAAGTTTGCTATAGGGTGACGTAATTGTTTGAGGCTGAGCGCTGTTTATGGGCATGCAGAAAGGCTGAACAAACAATATGAAAACGGAGGATTAACAACTAAACACACTGTGATTTCATAGATAATGTGGCAACCGTGTTTTACAATGAAAAAATAGTCATAGGAGACAGAAAACAGGTGCAAGATCTAAGAAAAACAGCAGAAGTAGAGGAGGAAGAGGTGATAGGAGATGGGTTTTGCCTCCTTCTCTCTACTTTTCTGCACCCTGTCTCCTTTGTTTTTCACCCTTCTGTCTTCCTCGCTCTGGGTGGTACCTGATTAAATTGTCACACAACAGATGTCTTCGAACCAAAGAGAGGGGGAGAAATACAGGTTGAGGAGTGGAGATAGAAGAGAAGATGTCACGATAGACATATGCTCATATCTCTGGAAGAGTTTGCATTGAATGTATTCACAAGTAACTTTTGTATATGATATTGTTGCTTTTTTTCTGTTCTGTAACGGCAAATCAGTGTTTTCAGTTTATATCTAGTTGCTCGGGGAGATGATAAACCAGCTGGCTACAGTTGGAGATAAACAGAAATGAAACTTTAGAAGAAGAAAAGAGCATTTGTGACTCTCATCTTTCAGCTTCCTGTTCTGAGAAACCCTTTCCAGGGGACCAAAATACCTACAGTGAGCTAAAAAGATTTAAGCTTATTTAGGATCCACAGCTGTGTCTTAGCTTTACTATATGAGTGTGTGTAAGGTAGTATGAGATGGAAATAGTATGCAAGATGACATACACACATTTAGACAGTTGTTTATTTTGTCTATGTCCTCTGGCTGTGAGTCAGCGCATTTCATGTGATACAATCATATCTACCTGATTCTCATCAGACCCTGCTGCCATCAGGCCATTGCACATGCACACAGCTGCACTGATAAAACTTTGAACTTGACTTATTTAATTTTTTTTACCTTCCTCTGTTATTTTTGTACCCTCCCTCTTCTTTTCATGCTTTGCTGAATGCCTCATACAGGAATATACACACAAAATAAGCACACACATTTGGACTAACAAGGACTCAAAAACACACACACAGATGCACCCTGCAGTATTAGTACTAAGGTGTGTCTGAATGTAGCAGATGCTTCATTGGTGAGTTACTACCCCCAGGCAAGTCTGAGTCAGCGTCCATTGACCGCCTTTACTATGGCAGAGTGTGCTTGTGTGTGTCCCTGTTTTTCTTTTTTTCCTGTGCACATGCACTGGATCCATAATGAGATTAGATATTTTACATATACACATATGCTTTCAAGAGATGCCTTTTTCCTGTTTGGATTGCATTTCTCTTTACTTGCAGTCTGAAGGTTTTTTTTGTTGTCGACAGTAATAGATGGGCATAGTTTCACTCATTAAAGCAAGCTTATGGGAGAATCTGGAAAGCACAGCAAGCTACACACACACACACACGCACGCTTGAACTAGTGAATGAGACTTAGCAGATGCCATTCGGCTCCAGCTGCTTGTGTCAAGAACATCTGTCAATCAACACAACCGCACCCCTAACTCAATTATTCAGGTGGATGAGTTTTTAAAAAATGACCCCACTCAGAGTTGGTGTGAAGGAGGAAATATCCATAGAGGCCCAAACTGATTTTTTTATGTTTTTTTCAGGCTGTAAATATGTTTTTTAATGCTGGAAAGTTTGACTGGGAGTCTATGGGGATTGACTCCCTTTTGGAGAAAGCCTCGAGTTGCACTGCAGTTTTTGCTACTTCATTTTTTTTTTTTAGCTGTAGAGGTTGCACTCATCATTAAAAATCACTCTCCAGAATGTATTTATTTCATGAAGTGTATATGAAGTAAAATGCACACTGAGAGTTGAATAGTTCGTGCTATCTGAAGTGCTTTTATGATAATATGTATAGATGGAAATTTTTCACTGTAAGGCTGTGTTTAAGTAAAGTAATATTATTTTTCAAGCTTATATTGTAGCTCAGAAATGACCCTGCAAGTCCAGCTGCAGTTAGTCCACCGAATAAAGTAGGAACAAGACCAATTAAAGGAGAGATGACATTACTGTGATACTTTGAATCGAGACAGTTTAATATTTAGGCTTTGAGCTTTTTGTTCTTTAAACCTGCAGACTTTCTCTAAGGTTTAAACAGTCATCTGACCTGAACAGGTCTGGGCACAGAGATCGACTGTTAAAAACATTTCATCCCCTTTGTTTAATTTTGGAAGGATAAAAGAAAAAGAAACATGGCAGGGGAGTGGCTTCAAAGGGAATGGAAATATAGGAATAGGAAAGTAGGTCTGCACTGAAAAAGTCTACATTCACTTGTCAAAAATCCTTTTGCAGTTCATTCATCTACACTGAGGATGATTAAGTAAATGTCCTGGTGAGGCATTTCAGAAAAGTTAAAAGACTTTAAACTTTTATATTCAGAAAACTTTTTTTTCTCTCTCTTAAAGTGTTTGGTCCGCCGTGCATTCAGAACCATGGCCACGATTTGTACTCTGCAATTCTGGCTGTTTTCACGCTGAGCATAGTTAATTCAAGGGCAGAACACCTACACAGATAAAATGCTCAAATAATCTTAAGTTTTGTAGAGGAGTTCTGGGGTATCCCCACAAGTAGTGCTAAAGTTATGCCTGAGTGAATGATGTTTGAAAAGGGCAGGAGCTGCTCTGCATCTGTCTGTGTATTTCTTTTTTTTTTTTCTTTTTTGTTTTGATCTGAGAAAATCTAACAATCTCCTGTGTATCTCTGTGTTTTTCTCCATATCCCTCTCTCTGTGCTTCTCTTTCCCCTCCACCATACACCTATACTCTGACTTTCTATCAGGGGGACACCTTCCAACATATCCAAGACATTGTGGTATCTCTGCTACGGGTCATCAACCAGACAGTCATCACCATGGGTCGAGAGCACACTCTGATTGTAAGTACTTTACAAATAGGACATATGGTGGACTCATCAGAACCTTCTGTCTTGCGTCTTTATCATATTTTCCCCGCTGATACCATGTTTATCAAAAAGCATTTGCAAGAAAGCACATTTTACTCCGCTATGGTATTCAGTTTGCTTTTGAAACACAAATTTGTTGACAGCAGAGTATTTTATTTAAAATACACAATTTTATTGCACATACAAGAGGGATTGTGAGGGCTCACACACTGTCATGGGAAAGCTTAAGAAAATGCAGGGACAGGGCATTTTGCGCATAAACTGGTTAATTACTAAGTGTAGTATTATCCAGGATTGTATTTGGTGGCAACTGTACAGCCATAAGCAGTTGAAGGACGCCCTTGTGAGATCAGTTGTTAAGCTCTAAACTGCTGTGAACAAAGCAGTGTGTGAATGCTCTGTGTGTGTGTGTGTGTCTGTGTGTACAAAATTAATGTCCAGATGAATGCTGTTTGCTAAAATTTCTGTGTTTATCTACCAGTTGTGCTATGCTTTTACAAATATATTGTTTCCCTTTGGGAAAAAAATCTTCAAAAACTCTTCACCCTTAGTGACTCATTTTGTATATTTTGTTGACCTAAAATTAAAGTTTTTAGCACTGATATTTGTTGATTAGGAGGGAAAGTGTGGCCTGAATGTTACAGAACACCTATATAGATATTGAAATGATTGTCTGATATATTTTACATGACCAAGTAGAAGTGTGCTGTTAGTATTAAGAAAGAGATTGAACCTTTTCAGTTTTTTTTATTAATTTTTCTGGTCATCTTCCTGTTCTCACTCTAAAACTTCACATTGTGTGCCAACAAAGCACTCACCTGCACAATTTGTGCAATGGTAAATTTTGAAAAACATTAACAACAATTCATTGGTGCCTACTGTATACATTGTATATTGATACTCAACATTTAAACAGGCCAGTCATTAAAAATGGATTGACAGGTCTGTTCTTAGTTTGCACTGGTTCACAAATGTATTGAGTGTTTACTGTGTGAGAGAGGAATCAGTTGTTTGTATTTCAGTGAGTATGCTGTATGTGTAAACTGATGCCTGCTTGTCAATGCCACTAAGTGCATGCATTCAAATGCACACGTGTGTAAAGATCCTTGAAACACAACTGAGACTGCAGCAAAACACTTCCATTTTGGATGATAATAAAGGAGAGAATCGATTACTCTGTCACTCAGGGTTGACAGAAATTTTAATTATCTGACAAAGACTGTCAGTCTTCAATCAGCTGTGTATCACATTGTCTCTTAATGTATTCTTAATACAATCTGTACTTTCTCTGCGAAATCCTGATGACTCAGTGAGCAAGCTGTGTGTCCAGATAGTTCATCAGCTTGTTTTCCCGTGATATCCTTCAAGTGCTTCAGTTGTTGCTACATTCAAATTTTGTCTGTCCAGCCATCCAAAAACATAGCATTCAAATTAGTTTTTATATTCCTTTGTTTTTCACATTCATTTACATTCCCCTGCTTATTGCTGTAATTTATCCAAAACTGTTATAACAATTCATTCCCAGTTCGTACATCTGTCCATCTGTTGAAATAGCCACTCAGCCAAGTGACAAACTGTATGCTGTCAGATATCCAGAGTGACAATGCTTCATCTGTCTGCAGCAGATTTGTTATTGAAAAACACTGTCCTCACTGTCAGGCGAAACGTAATCTCAAATTAGCCAGCAAATACTGGTTTCTGCAGATTTCACCTTCTTCCTCCCAAGCAGTCAAGAAAGTTTAACAGCCTCTTTTGTCCTCTTCTCCCTCTTTAGCACATTTCCTTTTTTTTTCTACCTGGTCACCGGTGTATTTTGCAGGGCTCAGGATTGGTTACTGTGGAAAATGTGCCATTCACAGGCCATCTTTTCTGCTCAGAAAAGATCACCTTCTGAATTTAAACTTAAGCTCAGTGCACACCCACATGCTTTACTCTGCAACATCTTGGGTCCCCTGAAATATAATCCACTCCTGCACCTGCTGCCCAGAAGGGCAGTTGTGGCTTTTCCAACTCTTAGAGCTTAGAGCCACCAGAAACACTTCTTGCGCAGTTTCTTGACCCGTGCCTTGGTACTGGGGCGACTGGAGGATGTTGGGGCTGGCGTCGGCTTGGTCAGAGTTGGTGCAGGCACATCATATTCCCCCTCTAGGGCCTCTATAACCCCCTGGAAACGTCCCTCCTGCTGTCTAAAATCATGCTCCACACTGGAGGAGAGAGAGAAATAGAGAAGGCAGTTGAAGAGGAAGGAGACAAAGATGAGAGAGAAACATTATAAGCATGATTTAGAGACTGAGTTAATATGAATCAACCCAGAATTTTTTTTTAATACAGTTCATTTTTCACGAAAAGAGAATAAATGTGGGGGTAAAAGGGAGATGGTGAACAGCTGTGTAAAACAAGGGGAAGTCTACTGGGCAGAAAGAGAGATTAGAAAGAGAGGGGTTTAGAGAAAGCTAAGCTAAGGTGTCCTAGTGACATCAAGAAATGCTGACAACACCTTAAATACTGTCCATAATGCAGTTTTTATGGAGGTTTAAACTCATATGTTCTTAATTTTGGTGTACGCACCATCAGCCCACACACTCTTTCACACGGGCCTCAGCTCAGTTCTCTTTTCACATCTATAGTATTCTTTTGCACTCATGCACCAGTAGATCACAGGCTGGTGAGATGAGAGGAGTGGGAGGAGAATGAAAAAGAGAGTAGGAAAGAAGAAGAGCATTTGCACAATGGAGGAGCTAAAAGAAGGAGCAATGGAGGAACTTTTTTACTCTTCTATGTTCAAAGCAGACCCTCGTGGCTTACTTTTTCTATGCTCCCATTCCCCCTCCACCCCTCATCTCGCTTGTGCTCTTTTTCCCTCACCATCTCTCTGAAGTGTCCATCGCTGCAGGTCATAGTGTAGCAGACTCTGAGTTTCTCCCTCCATTTGGTAACTTTGCGTGTGTGCGCGTGTGCGTGTGTGTGTGTGTGTGTGTGCTGAGCTGGATTATATGGGTGGAGCTACATAGGGTCTGGCATCTGGAGTTAATGAGGCACATGATGAGACAGGGAGATCGGAGACAACTAACAGTCCTTCCCTCTTTTTGTATGCCAACAAACACACACACATACACATGCGTGCACACACACACACACACACACACACACTCAAAAACATATAATATACAAACACAGACGTGCTCCCCTGCCATCTCCATACATCTTCCTCAAAAGCCCACGGCTGAGTGAGAGTAAAAGAGAAACATGCAGAGACTTATGAAAGAAAAAAGGAAAGAGACAGAATCTTCGGGGAGATCGAAGGATGGCTAAATGAAAGAAAGGCGACCTTTAATAAAACAGGGCAGAGAGGTCACTGCATAGTAAAAGAGGAAACAAAAAAAAGACAGGGAAGTAAAGAAGGACAAGATGAGTGCCACTAGAGATATGAAGAGGGGAGGGCAGCAAGGTCTTGGCTATCCGAGAAAGTGCGCAGTGAATATAGGAGAAAGTAAAAGCTCGGGTGGGCACAGAGGAATGGAGATGGCCGCATGAATAATTGATAAAGAAGATCTACCGAGACACATATACACAAACAAAGCCACACAGCATACATATAAAGAAAGATAAAGGATGGCACCTGCCCCACATCCACTTACTGTACAGTCTGTCTTGTTTTAGAAACTAAAGCTTTTTCTATGTCAGGTCTCTCTATACCTCCCCTTGTCTCAAAACCTTACTATAGCTCTCTACCTCTCTCTACCCATACCTACTTCACTCCCTCACTATTGTTCATGGGATTACTGCACAGTTGGGAAAGCTGCTATTCTTAATTCGTCGTGTAAGCTGTCACCTTCAGCATCTTCTTACGTGCATGTATGACTGCGTGCTACAACGTCTTTCCTCCCTGCGAGACACAGTTAAACCCAAAACCTTTATTATGTTTTTAAAATGAGGTGTAACATGTGGAGATCAGGGCTAAAGTTTTGGTTTGTTTGCTTAACACATCAGTTTAAATTTCAGACTTGTGTGTATATTAGAATACTTTTAGTTTCTAGGTGCGCATATGTGTTTTGTTCTGCTTGTTTCAGCTGTTTAAGCTTTGGGAGGAAAAACAGAGGAGCTGTCAGAAGTTCCTCTCCCTCTTGTCTCTCATTGTAAAGATTAATTAGAACAGACGATGGCAAAACATCTTCAGGCAGTCAGCCCACGTCAAAAGCTCTTTTTTTCACCACAGATCATTAGGATGAATGTTTTAGTCCCACACGTAATTCATCCTCTGCCTGGGTGTCTCTTATGCCATCTCCACTCCTCTTTACCCAGAGTCCTCTAGGGTTTTGATAAGGCCATTATTGTCCAATCAAACAAACAGAGCTCGTGTAGTTGTGACTTCTGTGTGTGTATGTCACAATAAAGATGCTGATTTTCTTTTTTTCCACCCCTGCTTTTGAAACAAACTCATACTGACACGAGAAGAAAAATGACTAGGCTGGAGAATCTGCCTTTCAGTCCAAGTCATTAACATATTTCAAATAGCATGAAATATATTCTTTTTTTTGTTTGAAATGTGTACTCATATGAATCAAATAAAAGCTGATTTCCTTTTGTGCTGGATTAATTATCATGTTTATATTTGCATGTGTGCAATTAAGACAATAAGAAAGTAGAGCAGGAGAGAAAATCTTAGAAGCTGAGAAGAGAGAAAGGTGGACTATAATGATGTGAGAAGTGCATACACCAGAGACCAGGATTGTTCCAGGTCATGTAAAGTATCTCCCCAAAATATTCGAAAGCCTCACATTTTGAAGGCTTCCATGTCTGGCTAATGTTAGACATTGTATAACTATGTAATGACACGTTTCTTTGTGCAATGTATGCTACTAGACTACTGAGGGGGTCTATTTGTAGTACAAGAAGATAATAGTACGTTTTGTTCTGTAAACACTAATTTTCCCCTAATTTCATAAACCAGTAATATCTAGGTTTAGCGCGCTCAGTTGTTCTGTTTGTCTTCCATCAAGTTTTCACAGTCTGCGTGGAAACGCTTCTGAAAGTGCTTATTTAGTCAAACAGTTCAAATTCATTTTGGGAGTGTTTATGCTTTTCTGCTTAAGTGAATTGTTGCATAATGCAGGTTGTCTTGTCATTAAAGCATTTGCAGTAGTTAATCAGGCTGTTGTATAATTACTGTCAGTGTTTTGCAAGGCTAAAGTCAAATGCCTTGTTTTCTCTTAAAAGCAGTCCCCATTTAAGAAATTCTACAACGTGGAAGAGGATTCTTTACTGTGTGAACAAAGGAGCTTGCATATAAGTGCATTTGTCTCACTATGTAAAGTAGTGGGGGAAATCTATGTGTGTGTATATATGTGTGGATATGGGTGAGCATGTTACCATGTGGCAGCTTTCCCCCTTGGTGCTCATTGCTACTTACTGGGATAAGGATTTTGCTGTGTTAATTAGGATCAAGGGAACAAAAAATGAGATGAGGGGAAACAGAAAACTGGATGCAAAGAAGAGATGAACTGACAGAGAAATGGAAAGTTAAAACAAGAGCGAGATGCAGAGGTGGGGCTGCTTTGAGGCAAGTAGCTTTGAGAGTTAAAGAGAACTGAAGAGGTAAAGACCCCGCAAAACGTGTCTTTATCCCCTCGAGGCCTGCGAGGGAGATTTGTATGTGATTGTAAACAAGCAGAATTGACTTCAAGCCTAGCTTTGGTCTGTAAATACTTCTTTTCTTTTAGTTTTATCCATGAAGCTACATGCAACCTACATTTCCAGCTTATGTGAGCAGTGCAGAGAAAGAGTAGAGGGTGAAAGTGGGGCACACTGAGGTGATTAGAGCTTTGGTGATTGACAGACAGAATGAGGCACGGATGTAGACAGGAGTTTGTTTAAAAAAAGAAGAAATGACAGAGATTTTAGTGGCATGTAATGGAAATGTTTATGTGAACATTTGTGAGAGAGAGAAGGAATATGCGGAGCTAACGGGAAGATTAAAGTACAGTATGTGATAAGAGGCAGTGCAGTTCTGTAAGTTGCTGAGGATCTAAGAATGCAGTTAGTTATTTAGGTCAGTCACACAAGAGATAACTGGACTGATCATTTAGATGTTGAATTAACATCCTTGTTTGCACAGAACATTCTTTTATGTGTAAATATCCTCCCTTGGTAGAGCATCTTTTACTAATCTGCAAAATACAGCAAGTATTAATTTTAATATTTATAAGAGGAATCACTCTTAGTCTCTTTTTCCTTATAATAGTATATTGTATGAGTAGTACAATAATCAGAGTGGAAGAAAAGGGCAGCGACAGCAGGGTGTCAGGAAGAAAGGGTAATGAAACAAAAAAAGCTGAATAAGTGATAAAAACCTGGAAAGGCCGAAGAAATAACAATGGGAAATTGCATCCTACGAGAGGCATGCAGTTTTACAGAAGTTTCATGGCTATTTCTAAAGCTCCAGGTAAGAATTAGAGTCATTGGTGTGTTATATAATACAGTAAGCTCATTATCGTTATTAGGTTACCTGTAGATGATGCAGGCTGTCTTTTGGCAGGTGGGGCAGTTGTTTATGTCCTGACCAGTTCTGTATGAGCTGCGACTGCAGAAACAACAAATGTAAAACATTTACACACATGAAAGCAGTTTGACTGAACAGAGCTGTGAATGCTGATGGCAGTTACACGTCTGGTTTTTAATTTTTGCTGTAGTGTTTTGATTGGTAATGATCTAAACAAAATTCTATGTAGGCATACAGTGCATGCCTTGTTTGTTATAATCCACTTAAGAAAACCACTCTGATATATTTACGATTGCTTTAATCATTAGCATATATGATTTTTAGATAAGCTTCTTCAACAAAAAAAGAAAAAAAAATCCTGCCAAGCTTCAGCAATATTCATTTTTGTAATAGGGAAAGAACATTTTGCAAAAACAGCAGGCTGGGCTTTTGGTGGCGGTGTCACGCTGGTGTCAGAATTGTTATTTCTCTCTCCATGGACACATACCCAGTGCAGCAACAACAGACATGCTGTCTACGTGTTGTCAAAGGGCACAAAATAGTTGTGATGTTTAGTGCATACAATGTGCTCCAGTAACACTATTCAGGACATTACCAGGATTGCCCCAATGGTTGAGTGCCTGCCTGTTTACTATTCTATGCAGGAAAAAAAAAATATTTGCAGCAACTGTCTTGGTACATCAAGTTTTGAGCCACACGTCACACGGCACAGATATTATTAGCTTAAATTAGAGGCATAGTGAAAGTAAGCTTATTGTCTTTCATTTTAGACGGCTAGTTTGAACAGCAGCGTACACATGCCAACTGCATCAAGGCTGAACAAGACCAAAGAGACTACAGAGCCAAGGACAATGTTTACATGTTAGAAAATAAGCTGGAATTTAAAAAAAATCTGTTAGGCTTGTACTGCCTGCCTCCCAATTAAAATACTTTATTTTGCCAAGGTATTTTGGCTGGCCTTCAGTTGAACCGTTTAGAGAAAAGAGTAACTGATTTATGTCGATAAAATTGACATTTTAATTACATGGAGTGAGACTGTGTAACTGGCATCATTTTTCTCCCCCACCAGTCTTTATCAAAGACGACAACAACAGCATGAGAAGACAAGTTTTTGCTTCAGGAGAGAAACGAGACAAGGAGCTGAGCACAGCGACAACCTTTTAGCTCAGCCGACACTTTTATCACAGCAGCCCACTTAGAGTCCTTTCATTTCTGGCACAGCACCAGATTCATGCAGTCCCTCTCTTACTTGCTGCTTTTCTTAATGCTCATTCTTTTAATGTCTTTCTATCTTTCAATAGCTATCTTTCACCCTCTCTCTTCTGTCTGACTTTCAGTCTATCTGTTTTTCTCTCACTCTTAGCATGATACATGGGCATCCTCCCAAAAAAGCCTTTACACACAACAGCAGCATGAATGCATATTATACAGCAACAAAGATGGGGTAAGGCAGCTTGAACACTGATTTTATGTGTCTTATTTTGCAGCTTAAAGATTAATTGCAAGGTAATCTGATAGGGATTAGACTGCAGCCAGAGACATCTGTTAACCCTGGACAAAAAGAAGGAGGGATGGAAGAGAATAAAACCATGTACACAGGGAGTTTAGGTGATGATGGAGAATCGTCAGTTTTAGGATAGTTGAGAGGTAATGGTTATGGGTGGGAAAAAAGATGCAGACTTTAACTTAATGGTGAAATGGAGGATGATGGTGAAGGGGTGAAGAATAGGAAGCAAAACAAAACAGTGTGACAGCAAAGATCTGACAGCAGGGAAGAGTGATGGACAGGTTGTTGGGAGAGGAGAAGGGGGAAGATGAGAAGGCACAGGAGTGATTCACAGTTGTTAGTTGAAGATATGATTCATACTTTACAGTGAAGTGTGTAAAGAAAGATAAGGAGTGGGAAGGTATTAATTAAAAATGCACCAAAGAAAGGTGTGAGGCTGATGGTGAAGAGAGGGATAAATTACTAAAAGCGGGTTAAGAAGCAGTGGAGAAGAGGGGGATTTTTGAAAGACCAGCTGTTATGTGTGGAGGGAAGAGGAAGAACATGTGGCCAGGGAGGAGGAAATTAAGAATCAAAGATTTAGCAGGGGAGAGAAAGAGTAACTGATTGGTTCTGTTTGCTTAGAAGTAGTGTCTGTTTGGGGCTACATGCTCACAAACTCAAAGGAAATGCAAGAAAGCCAACGCTGACCTCCTGCTGGTAGGTATCAACTCTCTCCAAGCATGTGTACACACATTGGACCTCCACACAGGTGGCATTTAAAAATCTAATATACTGTCTTGAAAGCCTGCCAGCTATGAAAACTTAAATATACTCCGTTATTAATCTCTTTCACTCATAGTACACCCTCTCTTCTACCCCTCTTTCTCATCTTTATCACCTCCCTCTTGCTTAAATATTTGCTCATGCGGTGAATACCTCTACCACTCCTTTTACATGTGTTGTCTCTTTTTATCACTCCCTTTTTCATTCCGTCTTGACATCTATGTCTCTTAATTTCACACTTTATTCTCAGATTATCCTCTTCCTTTCCTTCTTACCTTCTTCCTTTACCCTATTTCCCCTTCTCTCTTCAAGTTATTTTCCTCCCTAAGTCCCTTCTCTCACCCTTCACTGAAGGCTTTGCTCTTCTCCAAGTCTTGAATCACGTTGAGAAGCACCTTTATCTTCTCCTGATTGGACAGCAGGTTCTCCTCCACACTCTGCAGCTGCTTCTCCAATCCACGTGGTGCTTGTACTGTATGTCCATCCAGAAGTCCTCCCGGTGCCCCATTGCATTGTGCTTTCATATGAGTCTTACAAGGCAGAGTGTGATCTTCGAATGATTTGCTCTTGTGATTTGTGTAGTCCTTGAGTTTGATCCGTTCTAAGGATCGTTTCGGTACATTTGTGGTCTCCTGGGTTTCGTTTTGCGCTACAGATGTGGCTGGTTTGGACTGAGTGGGTACAGGACAATTTTTTGGTGGAAGAGGTGGGGTGGTGCTAGATTTTGAGTCACTGTGACAGGAAGGAGCTGGAGATTTCAAAGCAATACGGGCTACTGTGTTCTGATGTGACTCTTCATCAATGCGTTGGCCATGAGCCACAACTTGACTGCGTTCGTCATTTGAGTGTGACTTTATCACCTCTAAAGTTGGCATGTGTGTTTGTTGTGTATGCATGTCGGCTGTGGTCCTATCTGTGTTACTTTGTGTATCTGTTGTCTGCGTGGCCGAGTCCTTGTAAGAGGTAAATTCTGCAGAGTGTGGCCTCGTCTGCTGCTGTGAATCTTTGGCTTTGTTCTGAGTGTGTGTTGCGTGGTTTGAGTGTGAACTGTGCGCTTTTGGTATAGTGTGCGACAGCTGTGTTAATTGAGTAGTCTTTACTGATGTGTGTTGCTGTGTGTTGGCTGTGTCTGTTTTTTTGGTGCAAGACTGAGAGTTCATAGCAGCAGAGTCTTTTCTTGACTGATTGGGAGCCACAGGCGGTTTCCGTGGCGGATTAGGTAAAGTCTGGCTAGCTGTTGTTTGATTAACTGCCCTCCTGCGACATGCACCGGTGCACGGTGAAATCTGAGATCGTCTCCTCCCACATGTCCCACAAAGGCGAGGCGGAGAAGTCGTCATTACTCTGCAGGGCCGAGGTGGGGTGGCGTGCACAGTTGTACAAACACTTCCTGTCTTTAATACCGTGCGATGACCCTCCCCTCGTAGAGACTGCACCCTTCTCCTCTCTTGGGCTGGCTCCTTACTTTCTGTGGCTTCACTGCAAACCCCTCCCACCACATCAGAGGCTACCACACTGCCATTTGTGTACCGAGCTGTCCTTTTACCTCTCGTGTCCTTTGGGTTTGTCCGTATGTTTTTGATCTGGCAGTAAACTCCACTGCCTGATCCCTGTGACCCCATGTCGTCCTGTGTCAGGCTGTTGATCTCGTTTTGAGATGTCTCTTTTGACACCGGCAGACTGTTGCTGTCACTTCTGATAACTCCCCCTGCCTCTGCTTTTGTTGTTGTTTTGTCTGTTGCCATGGTGAGGAGCCGAGGCGTGTTGGTTGGTTGGCTGCTGTGGCGTTTGATGGAGGGGAGAGTCCGAAGTCTGGGTGATGTCTGCACCCCGACACTGCACAGTGGGCCCCATCGCCCCCCCGCCAGGGGAACTCCCAGTGCTGGGACTGGATTTGTTGGGTCAGCCACCCTCCTGCCCATACTCCTCTGCAGGCTTGCTCAGCCCCCTGAGGAGCTGAAAGGGATGGAGGCAAGCAGTGACATCAGCCGCCAGCAAGATTAGATCTAAGCGCAATCCAAGCTGTTTCCAGCTCTTGTTTACCCAAATTAATTTATGTGAAAGAGTTTTTAGGGAGCTGGAGACAGGAATTCAATATCCAATAAAGCTGTAGACTCTCAACTTTCTTCCATTAATGATCTTCTTATTACTTGAGCTACTTCCGATTGGATGTCGCTGTCAAAGCTTTTCTTAGTTTCCAACCAGAAGCCCGCAGATGATGAGTTGGACTGCTTTTCTGGGCATTGCTGGTTTGTTCTGGAGAGAGGAAAGAAATAAAGGCAATGAATGATAGAAACAAAAGTAGAAACAAGAGAAACTGGCAAGAAATACTCAGACTGGCAAGAAGACATAGACATTAGGCACGTAAAGCACCGTGTAAAAGCTTCGACCTCGACTGAGAGCACACACTGACCAGATCAATATAGGTCTATCAAGTTCTTATTACCCTAGCAGGTGGGTGAGAGTAACAGTGGCAAAACTTTAAATCCCATCAAGGAGAATGAAAAGACTATAGAATATGTTCAGGGTAGGTAATGGGCAATTGCATCTTTCTCTATAGAGTTGGGAGTTGCATACAACTCACAGTAGCTATAGATCCTGTCAATTTAAAAATGTTGCTTAATTCTTTTATTAAGTCATCAACGTTACAACACATTTAAAATGATGTTTTCTTTACATTCCGTTTGTAGACTTATAACTAATCATTTGTTATAATTTGTCATAAAAGCAGTTTGGAAATGTTTCAAATGAGTTAAGATAATTTAATAATTTTGTGATGAGCTCTATAGCA
This sequence comes from Oreochromis aureus, assembly GCF_013358895.1. Lineage (NCBI taxonomy): Eukaryota > Metazoa > Chordata > Actinopteri > Cichliformes > Cichlidae > Oreochromis > Oreochromis aureus. The sequence goes on along the minus strand of NC_052943.1, from coordinate 13,227,457 downwards.
TTGTTCCATGTTTAATGCTTCTTTTGTGTCTAGTAATCTATACAGACATTGTGCCCTTCGGTCTATTTTAAATGATTTTGTACTTGATTTTTTTAAAGGCAGGAAATTTAATGTTAATCCATGACTAAATTATGTTAAAGTCTTATCTTTGTTTTGTGTTATTTTGCTTAGTCTAAAATTTTTGGATTGATTGGGAGGGAAGCAAAATTAGCCATTTAGTCTTAATCATTTCAGATCACTGACTCAGTATAATTCAGTGGTGCACTGTGTCACTGCGATTAGCTGATGAAACTGGGCCAGAATTCTATTATATTTACTTTTTTTCCATATCAGAATTTTGGGCTATTGCAGGAAATATGGGCAGGGTACATCAAAAAGAAAAAGACAGATAAGGAAGAAAAAAGAGCGTTATTTAAATAACTTACCCAACTGGTACTATATTTAAGAGCATGGAAAAGTGGATGCAGTCACATTTGTCTGGTATATTTCGTTTTAGCTAATGGAGCTATGCTAATTTGAGCTAATGTAATTGCACACAGTTCGGCTCTTAACGATAACTGGCAGTGCAGTGCATTTGCTGTCTGCACAGAACTCAAGCAACAATACATTTTAGACTTGTTGCAGATCCAGCTCATATACTGTAGAAAATTTCTTTCTGTCTGCCTCTGTTTAAAAAGTCAGTCACCTTTGATCCCTCACTGCAGCTGGTGCTAGGTAATTTGCCCATGAAATTAGGCTTGTGTGTATCTAGGCTGAAATCTTTGTGTCGTCGTCAGTATTTTTTTTCTTCTATCTTCTATCTTCACAAACAATGTTGTCACTCTATTCAGCCAGTGTGGGGTGTAAAAGCTGGCTGCATACACACACACACAGACACACACACATAATCAAACACACATAGGGAAGATGAATGGCTTAGTTTACACCAGCTGGTGCAACATGTCACACAGATGCTTGCTGTATACGGTCAAGTGTGGGAAAACTACAAGATATATATAGAGGGAGAGAGAGGGAGAGAGAAATAAATCAGCTATAGCCATGTTCACCTAATAGTGTAAGAACCCATGAGATTACAAACAAAAAAAAATCTTTTATTGTTTCATTATTGTAAAGAATTCATTCTCAGGGTTTTGAGAAGTTTTAAAACAGCCTGTCAGCTCTGGCACTGTAGCAGGTAAAAATATGTGCTCACCAGTGGACAGGTAACACATCCTAACTGCAGTGAGCCTGACTGCTACTCTAATATTTCATATGTATTCAGAATGAGAGGCATGTACCCATTCACTCATACCAATGGCCTGTCATGACCTAAGCCTAATACCCCATGCTGTTTTGACTGCACAAGGAGAATAAAAATTGACATCTTAGCCTTTTTTTCCCCTTTTTCCCTGACAGCAAGTGTAATTAAGGTTGTCAGACTCTTTGGGTTTTCAGTTTTCATTTAAAAAAATTAAATATTAATGCTGATGCTGGTGGGCCTGCCCATGAGCTGAAGTGCAGAACAAGGAACAGTTTAAATTTAGACTGTTCAGCCTGCATCCTGCGTCTGAAACTTTCTAGACATAGTTGAGAAAACAATAAGTGTCACACAGTGCTCTGCATTGCTTGAGAGCTTCAGTGACAGTGGTGCTTTGAAATGTAAGGTTTCTGCATAAAGCATTAAAGATCAAAGGATTTCTGTTTCAGTGACATATTGCTCCTACTTATATAAATATCTTGACAGTGTGTTTGGCTTGTGGAGTGTGACATTTCCAGGGAGGGGGTCTCGCATTATTGACAGCCCAGACTGCTTATTATTGTTTACTGTGCTAACTGTGGTAATCACTGTCCTGGAGTGGACGACAGAAGCTTTAACTTATATTTCATGCATCCCTTTTTATATACAATGCAGGGCACAGCTACTGGGTGAATGAGGAAAGGACTGAGATTCGTTGTTTGCACAAACAAATTGCAGATGACGATGGCATTTCTGTGGTGAGAAACAGATGGAGAGGGAAACCAAGAAGAAGAGAGCTAGCCGGTGTTTGTGTGTGCAAAAAAAAAAAAAGAGAGAGAGAAAGGATCCATATGTGCATGCATATGTCCCTATTTGTGTGGTTGATTGTGTATAAGAGCTGTCAAGCAGCTTGTCTTGGGATTCAGACTGAGTGAACTAAAGGTAATTCCACTGCAGCTGACTTGCCTTTCCATCAGCAGCCTCATCAGACAGCAGAGCACCTGCTGCAAGTTTCTTTCTTTCTTTTCTTTCTTTCTTACTTTCATCATTTTTGTGTGTGTTCCTTTTTGAAGTCTGACTCTTCACCCCTGACCTGCATGATGTCAGGCAGAAAGTGACACCATATCCTCAGAAATCCAGCTCACACTCTGTCTGTCTATCTCAGGCTCTCTACTCCTCTCTTTTTCTCAATCACTTTCCCCTCTTTTAAATCTTAAAGGATAGCACTAACCTCGCATCCCTCTTTCATCACTTGCTGTGTTTGTTGTCACACTTTCCCACTCAGCACCCTCTCTTCCATCTCTGTCATGCAGCCTTTGATTTTCTCTGTGCTTCTCTCGCCTCCTCTTTGTTCTTTATATATAAACGTAGTCTCTCACCAACATTTCACCTCTGGCTGTGCAAAATAAACGGGGAGGAGAAAGGGAGGAAACATTGTCAGCTGGGGGATAAAGGGGAGGCAACTGAAGAGGATAACAGGGTAGACGCCGGCACAGGCAGGGCTGACAGGTGGCCAGGGGATGACAGCGAGAGAACAGATGTATTAGCAGAACTGTGGACAAGATGAAGGACTCGCGTGAGCATTTGTATGTGTGGGTCAGCGGAAGAGATTTGAAGGCCTAATTTTCTATAGTTGCTTTAAATCTCCAATCGGTTTCTCCTTTCATAATCTGAATGACTTTTTTAAAAGATAAAAGTAAAAACAGAAGACTGGAGGAGAAGGAGGAGGATGTGTGAAGAGACAAACATTAAAGGAAAGAAAGAAAAAAAGATCTGGGGTGCCACACACATTGCTTGCCAGTAATCAATGAACACCGCAAGTGTGCTTGAGCATCTGTCATCACGCACACAGACCATCCAAACACACACAGCCTTTCAACACCGCAGGGAGTTTCTTGACAGGGCGCAGCCTTTTATGAAATCTGTTTATACATGCAATGAGTTTAATTTGCCAGTCGGTGGGTTTGAGCTTTTAAAGAATTGTCTACGACACAGGCAGTCTCGGCGATGCCCTGCATGTTTTTTACATGTGTCTGTGAATGAGTGCGCACCCACGCCTTTGCAGTGGTAACAGAGCGCTGAATGCTCCAGCGAATCGAGTCCCCTGTCGTTTCAAGGTGAGTCTCATTTTTCAACTGCCGATTGACGGGCCCTGTGTGTGTGTGTGTGTATGAGTGTGCAAGCGTTTTTAGGGAGACTGAGAGTTGCTTTACTGCTCTGTAATCACACCACCCCTTTCAGTTACTATCTCTCACCCACTCACCACCAGAACAGAACAAACGCAGCACTTTATTGGCCCTTTGAGACGGGGCACACAGTGCATTTTGTGCAGTTCATTAGGCTTGTTTCCCTCCAGCCACCGTTGTCTGGGTTCAAGGCAACAAAAACATTTCTCTTTTATATATTGCCAAACTTCACCTTTCTAATCTTACACCTCTGATTTAACATGTCTTTGAAACTTAAATGGTAGGCAATGTGTTTTTGGTGCCACTGGAAGAAAAATCTATAATAACCTTTCAGCATATTGTAATTCAAAGTGTCTGAGAGGAAACAGACTCCTTCACTTTCTGTTAGCTTTGTTTTCAGGATTTTAACAAATCTACTCCTCAGAGAAAGACTTTGGTTGATCACAGAGCTGTTCAGACAAGAACAGGAGTAGTATAAAGTCAAATAAAGAGCAACATTGTAAGATGTAGCTCTGCAGTGGGTTAAGCACAGGACTTTCAGCTGGAAGAGTGGGTTCTAAATGTCACATGAAGCTTAAAAGTCAGTATTATCCTATTTCTATTCCATGTGAAACACCTGCTATTTAGTGTGGACGCCCTGTGTCTGGTGGGAGGGACTTAGAACAGCGAGGTGAGAGCTGCATCTTCTTTCTTCTTCTTTTTCTGCCTTCTGCAAATTTTATTCAATCCAAGACCTTTTTTCTGTCCATTTCTTACAACTGTATTATTGGACAGGAAGATACTTTCTAGACATTTTATATTTTCACACATATACATCAAATAAGACACTGTGCGGAGGCATTTTTTATGGGATCACTGCAGGAGATAGGATTGCCACACCTGCCATTTAAATATTTGAGCACCTGGTAAGACCATCTATCTGACTCTTTGCTACAATAGCAGACAAGCTATCAAGCGAGATACTAAGCTCCCCTCAAAGAATTGTAATATAAAAATATAAGTTCGTTCAGTATCTTGCATTGCTTTTATTACTTTGCCACAATATTCTTTTTTTTTTCAGTTAACTTTCTTCAAAATGCAGGAGATGGGGAAAAGAAACAATCAATATTTAGTACAAGCGCCCTTGTCTCTAAAACCACACCAGTTCTCATTGGTTCACATTTTTCAAAGCAGTTAGCTTGTTCCAAGCATCCTAGAGAATTTGCCACAGTTCATCTGTGGATTTGGGCTGTCTTACTGTGTTCTGTCTCCTCGTTTTATCCCAGGCTGACTCCATGATGCTGAGATCAGTGCTCTGTGGGGGGTGTCTGTTGCAGGACTCCTCTTTAGCTTTGTGACAATACCGTTTGATGCACAGTACCCTATATATTTTCTGTTTATATCTGCGTGTAATTCCATGTTGTTTGTCTGTAGTTTTCAAAATGTGAAGTCAGCCTCAAATTCAATATGCTGATATACATACTGTGTCTCTTTGTGTTCGTTTTCATTTTTAATCAATGATTTCACCTTTGTTAAGAGTCCCAGTATAACACTTCTTCCGGTAACTCATAGAGAAATGAATCTGGGATTAATCATCAAAATAAAAAAGGACATAGGCTGCAGAACCAGCTGTGTATTTGTCATTCTGCATTTTAATTGAGAGCAGCTGTATTTTTTAGGAACAGTGCCCATAAATTAGCATCTCAACTGAAGAGAGGGAAGTCACAAAAGGCTAATGTTCATACACAAAAAGCCAAACATTTCACTAAGCCAGCAAGTAAGGGTCTAAGTGAAGAATTGTTTTGGGAAGATTGTGCATAATGTTAATGAGAGAGTAACTGAGATACTCAGGTTCCTCTTAAAGGTATGCAGTGCAAACTGTGGTCATTGTTGCTCTCCAAGCAACACAAAAAAGATGCAACTGAGGACTTAATTGGGGGTTTTATAGACACACTCAAATCCCAACCATTTCACAAACAACAGGAAAATGAAAAATGCTCTGCAGCGCCCTGTGTACTGAATGTTCATGAAAAATTTACGTTGGACAAACTCTGTGTATATGTACTTTGTGTTTGTGTGTGTGTGTGTGTGTGTTTTTGTTTCTGCATGTTTGGAATCAGAGATGCATAAATTAAGCAGAAGCAGAAAATAAATTAAACAGAGAACTGAGAGGCAAACTTGCCCGTACGTCTGTCTAAGAAGAAACTCAGATAAGGCAAACAATGTCACTAATTGAAAGTAAATCTGAAGGGTTTTAGTCTGTTCAGTGCATGAACACTGTAAACAGACACTGTAAGTCATTACAGTCTTTTTTTCCTTCTCAGGGACTCCCTCCAGTAGAGGAAAGGAAGAGACAGGATTCTGAATCTAAATTAACTTTCACACTCATTTGCACTTTTACACATGTGAATTCATTGATTGAGGACGTGTTTAAACGTGTCTACCTTCGGTCGTGGTGCAACGCCAATCAAAAGGCACGATGACACAAAGTGGGAAAAACAAAACTGATCTCATAACAATGGATTTTATTAAAAAACTTGTAGCCCTTTCAGCCCCTACTCCTCGTGTATGTGGCAACAAATAGGAAATAATTCAAAGCAATGTTCTTTTCCAGTCAGAAAGACCCCAGAGGAAAAAAAAAGTCAATTCGGTTTTAATGCTGTAAGCTTATTTATAACCTGTTAGGAACCTATAATAAGAAAAGGGCTGCAATACATTATAGACCAAGAGCACATTATTGACAAATCCATCTGGCGATTTAATTCATTTGTTTTGTTGTTTGCTGGAGTAATGTTTGCTGGTTGAGCAGCGGGGCAGAGAAACCAAAGGAAAACGGCATATTTATGAGATATTTAGCACCAAATACTTGATAATAGGAGATAAACACGATAGAGTGGAAAACTAGACCGAGTCAGCTAAGAGGGGAAAACAAAGTGCTTGAGTTAGAGGAGACGCCGCAGATGCACTACTACATAAAAATCTTATCAGTGTAGCTAATAGGGTGTGATATCGTCAGGGGTTTACGTTTTTGCTTTTACTGTGTACTCTTCTCTCTCTGAGCATTTTTTTTCTCCAGTCACCTTTCTTTTCCCCTTGGTCACCTGTCGTCATCCTGATTACTACCTTTTGTCTTTGTACTCTTTTTATCATCTCAGTCTTCACTTCTCTTCGATATCACTCATCCTGCCTGCACGTCCCATCCAATATCTCCATCATTAACCCCTAATCTATTCCTCCTCCTCTCATCTCTTCATCCTGTTGCCCCTGCTGCCCTCGCTCCCTTTCACACATCCATCTTCCCACCATTCTGACTTTCGTGTCCTTTTGTCTTTCACCGCATCTCATCTCTTTCTCATCACTTGTTCACAGTGTGTCTGGTTAGCAGAGCGGCTAAAGTGTCAGTGACATGCACGCGCGGATGCACTGACAGATGCACAGACACACACACACATGACTTCTTGTGTGCATGCCAGTACATACTTCTTTGGATTCCTCTTTCTGTCTTCCTGTCGACTGACTGAACCTTTATTTCTTTCTCTCCATTATCTGTCACCCTGCAGACACTGAATGTGATAAAAGTCAATGTAGTTTAAAGCTATAACCTACTGATTAAGTTTTCCCAGTGCATAATTGTAGATGTACTTCCTGTACTAAAGTTGTTTCCAATATGTGAACCTGTATTTGTGCATTTACTGCTAGACACATAAATGACTTTCTGTATAAGTCTATACAAGTTAGACGTTATTACCAAATAAATAAAGTCCAACTCAGGAGTGTTACAAACAAATCAGGCCTAGACATATGCAAAGAAAACATGTTTATATGTAAATAAAGAATATGAATTAATAAAGCACATTGTTGAAAATATTCAAGAATCTTTGAGAAAGATTTCATTAGTCCTGAATCAAATTCCTGCCTTCACACATCAGCTATTCATTATTATTTTTCCCAGAACGAGAGCAGAGAAAAGCCTTAGCAACATTCTGGTGCATTCCTAATAACCACGACAGGCTCTTTGTAAAGTGGCATGCTAAAATTTGGACACTCCTGAAAATATTGCATATTATGTTAAAGTGAAAAGAACTGAGTGCAACTGCTGCAGAAAACAGAGATAAAAATGGGGTTTTCTTCAAATAGGGATGTGGTTTTCAGGGGGGGGTTTTCTGCTTATGAACTTCTCACAAACTGATAATATGCTTGTTCTTGGTCATCTTTGTGCTTTTAAGGTTTCATAGCATCAGCGGTTCATTAGACTTTAATTGACTCCATAGAAAGAATCATTATTGGGAGTCCAGAGCTTGATTCATTCTTGATTCATTCATCCTCTGTTTCAGATTTCATGGTAACAGTGGGCTTGTTTAAGGAACTGACTGGTGATCTGAAAAATTACATTTTACTTTTAGTTATGAGTTTGAATGTTGTTTAGCAACCCAGTGCACCCCTTTCCTTTAAGCTGTGGCTTTTGGCCCTTCATAAAAGACCCAAAAGAGTTCCAGCTTGTCTTTGACATTTTTATTATTTCACTTTAGTTGAATAGGGCTTTTTTTTTTTAAGATAAGTTTTACTTAAGTTGTTTAACTTAGGTTAAGCAAGTGCATTCCAATGTCATTGAGTAATGATGTTAGAATAGTAATGCTTGTCTGAATATTGACAAAAACTCTTTTCTAAAAACGAAGCACACTGAGAAGAGAAAGGCTATAAATGATACTTTAAAAAAAACACTACCAGCTTGAAAGTTCCACTTTCTGAAATAGCAGTAATGAAAATGCAAAATTTGTAAAAATCAAGAAAATGTTTTTATAAAACTGTACATGCTGGGCAAAAAGGAAAAGCAAAACTAACACATGGCAACAAAAGGCCTACAGGAAGGTGCTGGAGTAGAAATGCACTGTTTCAATGTTCAGCAATGATGCACAAACAATACCTATGTGGAGGAGGCAAAACAGGGAAAACGTCCTTCAATCTCACCACAAATTCAGCATCTTAAGTATGCAAAATAACATCTGAATAAGTCAGTCTCAATTTGGAAGGAAGTACCGAAGACAGATGAAGTTCAAATTGAGCTGTTTGGCTGCAGTTATCGAAGGCATGTGTGGAGAAAGAAAGGAGCACCATTTGATGAAAAGAACACCTTGTTAGCTGGAATTACTCTTGTTTAGGGTTGTGCAGTAGCTGATGGCAGAGGAAACACAGCATACATAGAGGGAGGAAGAGTTCAAATATTGTGCAAGCAGCCAAGAAAGTCAAACTGAAAACAGATTCCCTTCTACAGCAACAATAATGACTCACAACAGAGTACAATTAACTGTTTTTGGCTAAACATCCCACACAGCAGTAAAAGCGAGTAATATAAATTTTATAAATGTATTCAACAAGTGTGGTTATTTTGCTGTAGCTCTGTAGATATGTAGCTGTAGGACTAGAAACAACATTATTTTTCTTTTCATTTTTCAACTTGTTGATGTGTTTGTGCAAGTGAAAGACTGGACTGTGTGTTAGTGTAACACATACACGCACACACACACATATATGCACAGATTGTGATCCTGATTTATGTTCTAACTTATGAGGTTATATAAATTTTGCACACAGGTCACATAAATCCACGCTGTCTCAGTTTGAGATGTCTGTATACACATTTGATCGTTCTAATACAAACGCGCGCATACACACAAACACAGATGCATGAGGTCAGCATTAGTGTATAAAGAGAAGGGTTATTGCTTTATAATCCCACATTAAAGCTACACTAGCTGTCCTGATGATTGGTTCAGAGGCTTTTAATATTAGTCGGGCAGCTAAGACACACACGTATTCCCATAAACACACAGGAATGTTCGGAATCGTTGTTAAAGGAAAACTTGTAATTAATATTGCATTATGAAACACACACACTTAAGCGCACGCAGACGTATTCATGTGAATCAAATCCTAATGTGACAGATGGATGGGATTACTCACCTGCCACACACACACACACACACACACACACAGCGTATCTGCTGTCGATACTGATGCAGTGATCATACTACTTTTTTCTTCCTTTTTGCAAAAATACACTTATAAGGTTTCCATAAAACAGATAGACCGTCTGATATATAAATACACTTTTAGCAGAGGACTGAGTCTGTAAGGAATGAGACATCCACCAAGCCAAAATTTGTGTGTTTTTGGATTGTTTGTGTGTATGTTTATCTATATAGCCCAGAGGTTTAACCTATGGATTATTTTCCTGCACTCCAGTTAGCTCTCTGGTGCCTCCTTCCATAAAACCACAGTTACCTTCATTCAAAACCTTTGCCAGAGTCTTAAATCTTGAATGAGCATCTTTGAAAAATAAAGTATTTGCCTTGGGCTATCAGACCAGAAACATTCCTCAGATGGCCATAACAGCGCGAGAAGAAAACATGTTAGGCTTTTATGCTATCACTCCCCTATACACACACACGCACACACACACTTAACTACATAATACACTCAGTGTTATTTTTTAACAAATGTCTTTGCTCTTGCTTTCTTAGTCACTTACCTTTTCTTATCATCCCCTTTGGTCCGCATGCTTCTGTCTTGCCCTTGTTCTGTGTGTGTATCACTCGTGTGTGGTAGTCCTTTAGTGCTCAGTAGAGCTCTCCTCCGATTCTTTACCACTCTATCTCTCTCTCCGTCTCATTCTGTTGCTGCTGATCCTCGTATGCTCGGAGCCCAGTGATCCTCCCTCCCTCTCTCCCTCTCTCTCTCTCGCTCTCTCTCCCTCTCTTTTTCACACACACACAAATACATACACTCCTCTCTCTCCCTCTTTCCCTGATCAATATTTCTACCTGCTTCTCTTTAGCTCTCATGTGCTTCTCAAATGTTCTCACTCATTCTCTAAGTCGTCCAGTGTCATGACTCGCTTTTTTTTTTCTTTTACATTTTATATATTGGTGACAAATCTGATGCCATGCCCTGAATTTTGTGTCTATGTTTGTCTATGTGCCTACATTGACCCTGGCACAGTAGTAGACCCAGTGAAACTTTGGCAGTGTGCTCCCGGGAGTCGAGCCAGGACACAAACAAACACTCATGCGTGAACACACAGAAGCACACACTTGTGCTTCTACCACTCACTTTATTTATATCTTTGCTTTTCTGTGAGAATAAAGTCTAGCATTGCTTTGCTAACTCGCTTTCTCTTTCTCTCTGTTTTGATTATCTTTCGTTTTCTCCTTGTAGTTTCACCTCACTCTTCTATTTGAGCTACAGTATTTGGTCACTGTCCTCTCTCTTCTTTGCCCCACTTTCTCATCTTCATGCCATTCTTTAGTGTTCTTTCATCCTCATTTTTCATACTCCCCTCATGCTCTGTATTTGGCTGTCCCACCACTCATCCTCCTTTAAGCTTATTGTCTTTCTTCCCCTGCTCCCATTCATATGAGCTGAGAATGACACTGCTTTCTTTCTTGTGGCAAATAAGGCAATTAGATAAAATGAAAAGAAAGTAAGATTAAACACCATATGACATCGGGTTTAAATTATGCTTAATGATGAATGCTTTGTCTTTTGAGCCTTCCAGGAATTGTGTGTGTGCGCGTGTGTGCGTGTGTGTGTGTATAAATTAATTTCTTCTTTTGTCGTGCATCAAGGAAGACAAGAATGTTTTACCATTTTTCACATCTTTTACTGGCAGCTTTCAGATTTAGAATTCAGGTTTAGGGATTGATCTTGTACGGTTTTATTAGGATAAACATTTGTTAGGCTGTTAGCAGTTAAGAAATAAAGCTGCAGGGAATTTACAAATGTAGTGCTTGTACAATAACATAATGCAATGTAGGGCTTGATTCTCCATTCTAAGCAGTGATTGTCAGTGAAATGTTTTGAATATTTCTTTAAAACGCTGCGAGTTCGTGTGTTCCCTGAGCAGCTGTTTGATGCAGTGTCCATATAAATGTCCCTCCTGACCCCTCCCCCATCTGAAAATAACTGGTGATGTATGCACCACTGCAAAGTGGTTGACTCACCTTGTGTTGTGTTTCAATTGACCTCTGGTGTGATGAGGTAAATGGTGTGTGTATGTGAGTGTGACAAATATAAATGTATTTATGCACATTGCATAAGCAGCAGTCGCCGCAGTTCAACACATGAAGGCTTTTAAAAAATATTACACGTGTGCACGGAAACATGCGAGGGCCATAAATCATGAGATAGTTGTGCCAGAGCTTAGAGGTCGTGGTAATTTGATTTGGGAGTGGAAGATGAGAAGGGGTTTGAGAGTGTATGGTGTGTGAGCTTGAGACCAGAGAAAACAAAAACCTGTCCTCTTTTTAAGTCTGTAAATGTTTTATTTCACTGCATTTTTTTCTCTGCTCTTCCTTCATTTTCCCTTGACCTCCCCTCCTCTTCTGTCTATGCGCACTCTTCCCTACTTGCGTTAACTGATTTACACAAGTAGGAAATGGACTGAGGACACATTGATCTGTTTTCTGAACAGTCAACAGGCGTACAGGTTTGCATACGCTGTGTAATGCACACAGATAGACACTCGTGCTACCTCTCTCTGTTGCTCTGAGTCAGACAAACATGCAACCAATCCATCCTTACACACAACGGCTCTAATTACTGCTGCACACAATCCATCTCTTTTTTCACCCCCCCTTCCCCAACCACCTCCAACAGTCTCCCCACCCACCACCTCTCTACATTTCACCTCAGCCCACAGGTGTTGGAAAAAATGTGTCTGCATGTATTTGTGTGTAACAAGGAGGTCAGTGATGAGCATGTCGCTGTGAGGGAGTACAGTAAGGAGTGCTGCAGGCGTCCAGTGAGAATGTGTTTTTTAGATGTTCTATTTAAAAAAAAGGATGATGAAAAATCACACTTGAGAGCAACGTAATGACTTCCCACCTAGGGGGATGTCACAAAAGGAACCACAGAGGAGGGTAAAGGGGGAGATTGGTGAGGAGAGCACAAACGGGATATAGACTGCTGTGAAAGGCATCATTGGACCTGATATGGAGTCATTTGAATGGATTGTTCTTATTGTGTGCCCTGTGTTTTAAATTGAAACTCAAGATGACTTCCAGTGGATAGTCATCCACTAGTCTAGGCTAGTGTCTATATGTATATATCTTGGTTATTTGCACTGTAAAAGGTGAAAACATGGGCGTGGATCAGTGTGTACTTAGTGCACTACTTGATTCCCTGTTCCACACTATTGATTGGCCGTTCTGTCAATGTCAGAAACAGCTACTCGTGTAAAGATTAAACCCTAAAACCTTAAGCATTTAAATTGGGACTGTCACAGTTAATGCTTTAATTCTCTGTCTTAATTTAAAATTAATGATATGTTAATTATATTTAATTGCATCCATCGTCGTTCCACTGTTTATCCTGCTGGGCATCTCATGGGCATAATGAACTTTAAACAAAATTCAAACTCACTGACATAGAGTCTATGCAACATTTATAAGACAGAAAAGCCCAGGCTCAAAAAATATGAGCAATTAAATTGGGATTGCCAACTTACAGCTACCACTATGAGTGAGAATATTGACAGGGGCTGATGGCAGGGGTTACTAATATAATAATATAGTTACTAGATAGTGCTGATCTAATGAAATAGATACAACAGTGTGCACACTAGGGTGGCTGTGATGAAGGCTTAATTGAGTCAGTTTACAATTTCATGGTCATTTCCATACTTTTTTAATTATTGTTCACTGTGTTCCTGTTTTCATTATTGTGTTTGATTCTAAGGCTTTAGGTAAGGTAAAGCAGCCCAACAGAAACTGGAAGAATATTTTAACTTCTTTTTTCAAAATAAAGTTTGTCGTTAAATACATCTCTTCAGTCTATTGAACAATCTGTCTTTCTTTTTGCCAGCTGTCTTCTGAGAGAGGACAGCTGGCCTTAGATTACTGGTTTATGATTTTGTCATCTGTCATCTACCACACGAAACATAACTTTAAGGACATTCAAATGTCATGCTAATGCATTTTGAGATTTCTCAATTATGGTGTTTTGTAAGCGATAACGTTAAATTAGCAACAGCACCAAATGATAACACCTTGGCAGCTGTGTCTTACTCTGTATTCTTGCCTTAATCACAGGGTTGATGCTACAGTCTGAGATGCTAGCTTCTCTGTATGGCAAATTTCCAACACAAGTGCCAGTCTACCAGCTGAAGGGTAGAAAAGTATACTGTGTAATTTTCCTTTCAGTGTAACAGTTCTGTCTCCATGTGAGACATAATTTGTCATTTGTAGTGGTAAAGTTACCAGTGTTGTACTACGGTATGTTCATAAATGTACATATCTCTCCTGCTTTGGGGACACTCATATGGATCTTCCTGATCTGTAAAATGAAAGTAGCAGGAATTTAGGCTCAGAGAAGAGACTTGTACAAATAGACCTAAGATACAAGCCTGGATTACATTTGTAAATGTGAATGTTGTGGTGAAATCCTGATATTCAATTTTTTTTGCTATGTTTAAGAAAAAAATCTTAGAAAAAAAAGTTCCCTCTTTTTTGGTGTATTAGATTAGTTTGGTTAGCAATCATGGACGCGAAACACACATCTCCATACATATCTGCAAGCATAAACTAGTTACAGATAATAATAACATAAAACATATATCCATTAAATCCTACTTGTATTCTGTTTGTATTTTGGCTTTACAATGGACCAACCAGGAACATTTGGTGGCTGGAATTCCACATGAAAATTTCTCGTTTCACACTTTTTTCTGCTAATTATGGCTCAAGAAACAATAAAGTAACTGTAAGCTGTAAGTAGGTATAACATCTGGGTTCAATTACTATTTCAAACTAGTAATTTGAGAGTGTAAATCTTGTCTTCTCGTTTTAGATGGCCTAATATCATCTGTTGTTGAGTGGATGAATGCTGACGGAGATCTATCGCTGCTTTCACTATCAGTAAAAACATTTCGTTTGACGCTGTCACCACAGTAATGACAGCAACACATTATCAGCTAGCAGATGATATGCAGTGAAAGTTATCAGGATACAGACTGCTTTGTCAGGTAACTGTCATTTGGAAGCAACTCGGAAATTACAGCTGTAAATTTGTTACCAACAGCAGTGGCCAGAATGAGAGAATGGATAGACATATTAAAGGAAAGCAAAGGATGGAGGAGGAAAGGAGTGAAATCTCAGACCTTGGCAAAGTCTGTGCCGTGTTTTGCCAGTAACCTTTTAGCTGTTTTGTAAGGCCTTTGCCTCAACAAGCCCTGAGCTCTCTCTCTGTCATACACAGTGTGATTGTCTGCAGTTTTATTATTATACACAACAAAAATATACCTTCCATGCGTCTTTGCGTGCAACAATGTGTTGATGAAACACATTCATGTGTGAGGATGCAGGAGCATTTGATGGCTAGATATTTGGCCCTTTGAGCATTTGTGTCGTGTTTAGATGGCGTTAAAGGAGATTGAGAGCATTGCCCCTCAGAGAACACCAATTAGAGTGAAGTAGGGCAATATGACACGTGACCTACACTTCAAAACAGTAACATCCACATATACACCAGCACAGTGAACACTAAACCAAAAATTTATGAGCTGTTGAGTAGTTTTCCTGACTAAGTGTGTGTGTGTGTGTGTTCCTAATCCTATTACTGATCAGGCAGTGCACTCTAAGGAGGCAAAAAAGGAAGAGCGAGGGGTGAAAAAACATAGAGTTAATTGTGCTTCTTGATCCTGTCTGTTGGTTTTTACCACCATTGGGGAGAGTTTCCTACTAAATTACATATATTAGTGTATATGCATAATTGAAAGACTTGCCACTGCTGTCAATAACAGTGTTTTCTCATACTAAGGTTTACTTTCAATGACAGGAGTTAATTTTAGTGACAGATAAGTTGTTATTTAAGCACAAACTAATCATTGTTCCCTCATTTAAGTGTTTCTTCCAGCACTTACTCTGTACTTAGGTGTCACACTAAACTGATCTCCCAGCACTTTTAAGAGGAAAGAGAAATGTGAAAGAAGGGAAG
Source organism: Oreochromis aureus (assembly GCF_013358895.1). Lineage (NCBI taxonomy): Eukaryota > Metazoa > Chordata > Actinopteri > Cichliformes > Cichlidae > Oreochromis > Oreochromis aureus. The sequence continues at coordinate 13,212,085 of NC_052943.1, read as the reverse complement.
CGAGATTAAAGAAGGAAGTATGGTGATGGGGTCTCTGGTGTCACTATAGTGCAGACGGTTAGGTGGAGGATGGGGGTAGTTATACCCTGAGCACTAACACACAAACACACACACACACATAGACAAACACACACACACATGCGCATTCAAGAACATACATTCTCAGTAAGATATTTATTAGCGACTAAGCTCTGTAGGCACCGATTATATGTATGCTTTTTATTTCATCATTCATTCCTTTCTTCTCCTTCTCCTCCTCCCGCCTTTGGTGTCTGTCGGCAACCCCAAGGACTGCATGTTAAAAGTTTAGAAATGTGGCACAGCGTTCAGGGACAGTCCCTGGATTCTGAGGGTGCTTTTAATTATGCTAACTTATGCATCCTCAAGTCCTCTCCCCTCCCAAGACCCTAAATTGTTTCTCCTTTGTCACAATGAACGATCTTTCAAGTCCTTAATTGCATCTTGAGGAGAGAGAGAGCTTCTAAAAGGGCTGAGAGCAAGGAAACACGTGTAACCCACAGAAGCCTTTTATCAAGTGCTGTGATGAATAAATGCTGCACCTCCTTGTGGGACCACAAACTATGTGTATTGCTTTTTTACTCGCATTTACTTTGTGTCGTCATCTATAGGCATTAACAGGTAATATAAAAGATGATATTGATTTACTGTAATCAAGTTGTGTATAAAAATCAATCCTATATATTCAAGAATAATTCACTTGCAAAGTGTTTTAGGATCACACAAAGTTGCAGATTTTTATTCATTTATTTTTTGTTTCTCTAATTGAAATGTACGTGTTCTAGAACAGCTATGTTGTATTTTACTGTTTAAGGAACAATATTGCAAGTAAATAAAAAGACTATGGCATCATCTCAAATAGCAGAAGATTATCATGTAGTTGGTTTGACAGGTGATCCAGTTTTGCAGCACACAACAGACTAACACAATGGAAGTAAGGTTTGATCATTTGGCAGCTTTGGCGTCTCTGTCCTTGCATTTCTTACACATCTGTCACCAGCATTGCTGCTATCAGGAGCTAAAAAACAACCAGCTTAATAAAAAACACCCCTCGCGTTGTGTTTGAGGCTTGACCACGCCTGCACCGCCACTGGTTTAAAGTTGCAAAGTTTAAAACACGTGGATAACTTTTTAACAAATGAAGTACTGCTGAACTTTGTGGCTTACGCCGAGACGTTTTGATTTTTATGAAAATGTTTTTGACGTTTTCCACAAAGTTGTCACTGATAAGCCCTAAACCCATGATGACCAAAGTTGACGTACAAATTTTTGATTTTTTTTTTAAAGCAATAGTCAGTCACAGTCAAATGAAATCAGCAGCAAGCTTACAAATGTGGTAGTGAGGTCATATCTCAGCAATGCTCAGAGCTATTACATCCAAACGTAATGCACAGACTCGGGACCCCATTGTGAAGACTGTCTCTTTCCTATGAGTGCTTAAAGTCACGTTTCTAACACGATCACATTAAGTTGCCATGGTGACTGTGCCCTGCTGAACCACTTGCCCCCTTCATTGCTGCTCGCAGCTACGTTTTAATGAAGTTTTAATGAAGTTTTAAGTTTTGTTTGCATACATGACTGAAAAAGTATCATTGCTTATTAGAATGCAGGCAAGCACAAACACAAACCCTGCCACTTTTGATCAAATTAAAGCTGTCATCGCATTAGATGCCATTCATCTTTCATCTTCAATTAGTCATCCATCATCCTTAATCTCTGTCTCGTGTCTTCTTCTCTGCCACCAACTCCGAAGGATAATTTCTCACAAACCCCGGTGGCAGAAATACCTGTTCTGAATGTTTACTGAACTCAGTGTAGCAGCAGAAGAATAGAGGATCATAAAAAAATCTATATGTTGTATAACGAAACAAGGGCATGTAAGGTAAAACATGTTAGTGTTTACCAGTGTTTAAAAATGTTCTGGCCCTTTTGAGGCTCAGTGGTGTGATGATTATGTGGAGTGAGGATTTATTTACAGACAACTTGAAGAAGTAAAATTGAACCTGGCAAATGGAGTCAATGAAATCAATAATTTACTGAGTATAAGAACAAAAATGATTGAAAATGCAACAGTAGTCCAGCTGGTGGAGAACATGAAGGAGGAAGAGTGTAGATTGACAAAATTTGACTTAATCAGCAAAGATTTCAATACTTTTAGGAACATATATAATATGCGCAAACTTTAAAATAAATTCACATTTTCTTTCATGCCAGTAATTATTCATGTTTTCTTCAAGTCGATGCAGATCACTTTCTGTATTTTTTTCCTCTGTTTTCTTTACCTTCATTGACCATTACCATTCTCAGTGCCTTCCCCCCTCAGCCTCTGGATGTGGAAAGATCTGCTCTAAATTTTCCATGAATTTTCTGCTCTAATCCAGCGCGAGAGAGTTTTTCCTCAGTATAAGTACTTTTCACACAGATTTAACTCTAACTTGGTTAAAACTTTTTTTCTTTTTCATGCCTAGCCTCATCTTTCATGTTTGTCTCTCTCACAGAAATCGCAGCTCCTTCTTCCACCTGCTCTGTCTCAGGACTCTTTTTTTTTTCTATCTTCTATCGCTGACGCTTGCTAATACTAAACTCAGCATGTATCTATGTGTACTCAGCTTGGGCCATATTTCAAGTTAAGTGCATGAACTGATGAGTTAATCCAAAAAAAACCCAAAAAACTCACAAACATGAAGCATTCAAAATCTGTTTCCTTTTTTCTTAATGGTTTTTTTTATACAACATCACATGTTATCACACTATAAAGCCCCTTTGTGGTGATATTAAGGTTGACCACATCACTGAACTTTTGTCTGAACTGCTTTTTTTTCCTTCTTGTGTTTGTTGATGTTTGAAAGGTTGTCGTCTCTATCTTTTCAACAAGTAAATCAGATGAACTATGTTAAAATAAATTTTTACTGAAGTTCATTGTACCTTTTCTCATTTGTTGTTATCAGAAAGTCTCAGCGGTTTAGTTCTGTATTTATTTGGAGTGATTGAGTAATTCAGAAGGTATTTCTTTTTAATCACACCTTGTGGCAGGGTGCCATGATGTAAACTATAGAATGTAATTTAGAAGCTACAGACACTGCCAGCCTTCCTGGCAGTAGTTGGGTTTGGTTATAGTGATTATGATAATCTGGAAATTCCATGGTAACAATGAGCTGTTGATGCACACAGTTTAATTTCTGTTTCGCTATGCCTCAGACTTGGTGCAGTATGGATAACCTTAAGTGACTCAAAAGTACCCTGCAATAGATTGCTGACCTGTTCTGGGTGTACACTAACACACCCCTCACCTTATGAAACTGGAATAGTCTCCAGCCCCCAAGCAAAAGCTGAAATGGATAAGTGGTTTAGAAAATAGATGAATGTATGGATGGATGATTCAGTCTTCGGCTTAAGATGTGTAGCTCTCAGGCTAAGAGTAATGGGTTATCTCTTTCTTTCTTTCTCTCTTTCCACACTTTACCTCTGTAGTCGAGGGTTGTTGCCTGCATGACAGCTATTCTCAGTCAGATGGATGATCGACACTATTGTACATACATCGAAACCTTCAGTGGAACTACTGATCTTGTGGTAAGTGCCTCACACACATATCCGCAGATGCCAGAAAATGTTTTTTTATAAACTGGTGTGTTTAAAAACACTTATTTTGACAAATAAAAAAGAAATAATTATCAGTTTGAATATATGAGTTTTAATTTGTGTCATTTTTGCTGTATCTGTCATTTTAGTGCAGCAAACTGTCTCATTTTCCTATCAAAGTATAATTGAGGGGTGGCTCAAGACTTTGCATATTGCTGTGTAGCAGAGTTCTATATTCTCATTTGTCTCTTGTTCTTCTTGTCTCCTTTTACTACAGGACTTCCTAATGGAGTCCTTCCTCCTTTTCAAGGACTTGATTGGGAAACATGTGTATCCATCTGACTGGATGGCCATGATCATGGTACAGAACAGGTAACATATTGCAAATATGTACACACACATGCACAGAACCAGTTTGAAAGTCTTCTCTTGCATGGTTCCACATGTGTTTGCCCATGAGCTATGGCTTATGCATTTAAAAAGTCGACATCAACAGTCGACTGGTTCATCCACACAAACCCACACAGGGATAAGTTAGCGATAGGAAAGCTGGGATCAAGGCTGTGATGATGAAAACGGCTGATGTGACAAATATGACTGTGTGTGAGCCGATGGAGTGAAAGCTATCAGTGTTTTTTGTGATGTAAGCTAAAGGCAGGCTAAAGCTGTGTCAGACGAAAAGGCAAATAGGAAAAATTGAAAATGAGGTACAGGAAAAGGCAGTTTGATAAGGAGTCTGCAGACCGGGGTTAGAATGAAGATGTGCAGATATAGAAAGAAAAGCCTACTTAAAAGAAAATGAAAGAAGGAGGGGGAATGAGAAGGAATGGCATTTGGCTCTGTATAATGGTGATAGATAGACAGTGTTGAAGCAGAGGAAGCCTGAGAGTAGTTTTGCTACTTAACTTTAGAAATCCATAAGGCCATATCGCGCCGATACACCTGCACACTTTGTTAACTTGCGATCATGATCTATCACTGTGACAGAAGATTTGAATTGAATGCGATATTGCATTTTTTTGTCTGAAATAACAGTTTAAAGCTGCGGCTTTAAGCTCTAGAGCTGAATTCTTTGATAAACAAAAAATACACTGCATTGTGGTTATTTAAAGAATCCCATCCTTTTATTCTTTTTTTATTCGTATTCCCCTTTTTTAACATTCAGCTTGATCAAACACAGCCACAGCAAAGTTTACTTCATTGACTTGTCTTGTTTATTTATTTATTTATTTTTTTATATCTGTTCATTAGGGTGTTCCTAAGAGCCATCAATACATATGCTGACACTATGAAAGAAAAGTTCCTCAATAACGATGACTTTGAAGTCCAGGTAACTGTATTTTTATGTGCAATATTTCCCAACTTTGTCTCATATTGATGCCATCCTTCTTATTGTGTCTGAATCCCCTTTAACGGTATCTTTCTCTGCATCCCCTCCCTTCCTCACTCTTCCTCACTGTCTAGTTGTGGAATAACTACTTCCACTTGGCAGTTGCGTTTATTACCCAGGAGTCCCTGCAGCTTCAGCATTTCTCACCAACCAAGAGGAACAAGATTCTGGCCAAGTGAGAGAAGAGCTATTTAATTTCCCAATTTACCACACCTACTCTCCCCACTGATTTGTGGTCTATTTTGGATTCTTCGTTTGCTGTATAGACTCCCACTACCTATTAAGAGTGTGTGTTACCTGTAGATAGGCATTTAATTTAGATCAAGTTGAGTAAGAGTAGGTGAGCATTATCTTTTCCACTCAGTAATAACAGTATTGATTAGGACACTGCTTCCAAACTAATATTCTAATGTCTTCTTTTTTCTCTTTTTGTGTATTTTTCCTTCCTTATTGTCCCACACTCTGAATTCCAGATATGGAGATATGAGAAGGCTTATTGGCTTTGCAATCCGTGACATCTGGTATAAACTAGGTAAGAACTGTACTGTAATGTGTAGTTTTTCTTCTTCATAAACTGTGGATAGAAAGGTTCATGAGTCAGCAGTGTTTCACACTGACAGACATCAATCTGAATATATCAGTGCACTAAAAAACATCACAGTTTTCTGTGGCGTGTACAGAAAAGTAGGGTTATATCCTCCACAGAGCTAAAGCTCTTACTGTAGAAGAAAAATACTTCTTGTATTTGCCAGACAGAGACCTGTAGTGTTACCTGAGGGTGAGTGAAAAATGCTGTGTCTGCATATACGAGCAATTACGTGTGTTTATTTCTATCTGTGTTTTTTCAGGCAGTCATAAGATCTGTTTCATCCCCGGCATGGTGGGTCCCATCCTGGAGATGACTTTGATTCCTGAGGAAGAACTGAGAAGGGCCACTATTCCCATCTTCTTTGACATGATCACCTGTGAACATGCACGTTTTGGAAACTTCAGCAAGGTACACACATATAGGAACACAAGCAATTAGTATACATACTAAACTAAAGACAGTCAGGCCATTTAAAAAGTAATCGTGATGCAAAATAAACTTAATCAAATTTTATATATTGCATTAATGGATTGTGAAATTAACAACCTGAAGACAGACTGAATTGCATTTGTATCTGTGAATACATGCTAAAATTAAAAATAAAGACAAGGAAAACAGATCAAATAGAAAATCTATAACTGTGGCACATACACATTGTGCTCCCGCATTGATTTCCTGTAATGCAGCAGATAAAAGTAAAAGAGACACCTTAATTATGCTTGCATGCATAATTGATTTCCACTTCTGTTGCTCCCGTCTTTTGCTTCTTCATCTACCTTTTGTCCCACTCTTTGCTTTCCCCATTTTCAGTGCTGTTCTTTATGCTATTAATCAAGCTCTGAGTGATAAATGTCCTTTTGTTCTGATACAGAAAATATTTTGCCCTGTTACTTGGAGTGTATGCACACAGCACTATTGTGAGGTGTTACCCAAGCAAACACTTATTCTTTGTTTTAAATACAAAAGGACAAACAAAGATCACTCATTAGGTAGGCAGGAAGAGGGAATCTGATGACTCAGTAGATAGTGATGCAAAGTTGTTTGATGTTTACTCTGAAAGAGAAAGCCTGAAAAACAATTGATAAAAAGAATAAAGAATGAGCATATGATGACACTCCAGAGCTTTGTAATTTGTTATCTGTCTGCCTTCTAAAGATGTTTGTATATTAAGAATAGAATACAATAGAATATAATAGTCACTTTAAAAAATAATAATAAAATATTCTGCAGTTTGAGAATGAGATCATTCTGAAGTTGGACCATGAGGTGGAGGGTGGTGGAGGAGATGAACGCTACATGCAGCTACTGGAGACCATGTAAGTATTAGTTATCCGTTTTTTTCACTATACACAATGCATTTCCTGGTAACTCTCATGAGCAGCATTTCACACCTGGCTCTGGTCTTCTACCAATACATTAATAGACAAACTGAATAACCCTGAATAACAAGGTAAAACCCTCTCAGAGGTCTCTGATGATTAACTTGTGGAAGCATGTCTGCCAGATTGCTGGACTGTGCTGCTGAGAAACACACGCTGAGGCCACAGGTGCAGCACTTTGTCTCCTTGGTGAAGGGGCTCCTCATTCGTCTCCTTGACTACCGCACCGTGATGAGCGATGACAGCCGCAACAACCGCATGAGCTGCACAGTCAATCTTCTGGTAAGTCCCACCTTCTCTGAAATCAGCTGGCAAAGTTGCCAGCGCTTGAAAGTCTTGTTAGCATCATCATCATAAGCTTTCTAGTGTCTAAGTGTGATATGTTTGTGTCATCATGGATTAGCATTAATTCCTACTTACCTTGTGATTCTTGTAATATACAGTGCCTTGTTGGTGTAGTGTCTCATAGCAAAGAGTCGCTGATCTTAGATGTATGCACATCAACACCAATAAATCCATTAGTAATTGAAAGACTAATATAATGTGAAACTTTGTTTTATATAGAATCCAAAGCAGCCAATCTAATGAAGATTTTATTATGAAACACTGATTTTATTTCTTGCCTTATGTGCCAAAGCCTTTCTCTTTCTTTTTCCCCATTTAATTTGGGTGCTGATTGATCTAAAGGCGAAGATTCATCTCCTTGTCTGGTCTCCTACTGTTTGCATTGGGTTGCATCAGCTCCTGTCTGTTCCACGTCCTTTCTCTTATGTGATCTCCTAATCAGATTCTCCCCCACGGTATTCTTAGGTTTAGTAATGGATGCCATCTACCCACCATACGATCTTCTCCACAGCAGATTAAATCGTATGATTCCTCAGCAAAACTCTTTCTTTTCCTTTCATTTCCAAGATGCAAACATGTAAAAAAAAATCATAATTTGACAGATAGATGCGTCTGTGTTTGAATAATAATGTATAATAACGCTTTATTTCCCCCCCCCCAAGGTGGAGGCTGCTGGTACATGGCAGGAGTGTTTAGTTTGTAGCCTGTGGCAGCTGCCCATTAGCTATTCTGTTTCATTCGTTTGGCCAGCTGAAAAAAATCCTCTCGGCCCACAAGCCCACTAATGCACTCCCCTATCCGTACCCCCCAGGCTAACTTCACTAAGGAATTATGCACACAGGCACAATCACACACGTATTTATTCTGCTCCTTCATGCAGATGAACTCTCAAAACAAAACAAACTTATTTGAACATATTAAGAAGTACACTCAAAAGGTTTGCAGTATATCATTGTGGTTTCATTTTTCTTTTTCGTTACACATACTGTACACTATATCTACAATATACTAGTCATACATATGTGTAGATTATTTTAAACAGCTATCACTTGCTGTGGTGTTCTCTATAAAAGATCCATAGAAAGCTGTACTTCTACTGTAAGTTGTGTTGCATTTAAAAGACAGGTGTAGTGCTGCAAATCTTTACTTGTCTTCTTGCTGGGTGGCCTATATAAACAAGTTAGCGCCCTAAATTTAAAATTCATTCTCCAATAAATAATAAATCTTACCCTTGACAATATAAAATGGTTAGATGGTCTACTGTGGAAAAATTGACTGTAATTTGTCACATTTGTGATTATGTGTATGTGTCTGCTGGTGCTGTTGTGTGTATTGGCCTGTGCTAGTGATGGGAGGTGAGGTTACATCAGTTCGTTCCACTCCTCTGTTCACTGTAGATATCATTAAACTTAATTAAACTGGGAGTTTGTGCAGTTTATCTAGCACACTTGAAAACACACACGCTCCCACATTAAGGCACAAGCAATCAGTATTATAGTATAGTACTGTAGTATAGTATAAAATAGGATAGTGTAATGTAGCATAATGTGGTATAGTGTTGTGTTATAGTGTAGTGTTGTAGTGTAGTGTAAAGTATAGCATAGAGTAGTATAGCAGATATTATTGGATAGTGTAGTGTGATATAGCATGTTATGGTGTATAATATAGTATAGTATAAATGTAGAATATACAGTATAGAGTTTCAAAACCTGTATCAGTTAAATATGCATATGCATGTGAACACAGGCACACATATACACAAAAACTACACTAACCAACCCCGCCTTCTGTCTTTGCAGAACTTTTACAAGGACATCAATCGTGAAGCGATGTATATCAGGTATTTACTTGCTGGATTTGACTTAAATGGTGCATGTCTGTGTTGTATGCAAGCTGTGCATGTCTGTGCGTGCGTTCGTCTGTGTGTGTGTGTGTGTGTGTGTGTGTGTGTGTGTGGCTCTATAATCTGACAAGGGATTATATGAGTTCCACTGAATTAATGTCAAAATCCACAGGATCAGCTCGGCCTGACTGGAGGGAGAGAGACATGATGAGTGTGAGGGAGGGAGAGGTGGAGAGACAGGGAGAGACAGAACCATTTGTATGAGAGAGAGAGAATGAGCGGGACAGACAGGAAAGGGAGGAGGAGAGGAAGTACAGATCTAGTCAGGTCCCGCAGTGCACTTCTGAGTATGGCTTTTAGACAAATTAGTTATCTGTATGTGTGAATGTGAGTGAAAGTCAGTGGTTGATGAACTGCCTTGTCAGCTCTGTGGATAATACAGTAACATTTAGCTGGCTGGTTTATCGGTGTCAGCCAACAAATATATTTTAATGCAAATAGACATTTTATGTCTGTGTTATATAATTAGTCACAATGTAATGGTGCGCTTACATAACAATAGATAATGAAACCCAAAACTAATTAAAATTCCCTTTGTGCTGCTGCGTACAACCCAAATCAGCCACATTGATGAAGCACATGATCAAGCTTCAGATTTAAACTCTGTCATCGTTTCAGAATCCTATGAAAGAAAATATGAAAACAAACTGCACTGGACTCACCTGGCTGTTTATGTTTGCATCTCTGGTGCATATGAGTAATGTCTTTTTCTCTAAATGCAATAAGTTGAAAACTGCATCTGCTCCCTTCGCCAAGTTTCATTATGCTATACATACACGTAGTACTATTCGCCATATGTGCTACATACTAGTCACTGAAGCTTGTAGCTTTCTGTAATTACTTTTTCTTTGTGTAGCTGTCTCATAAGAATGTGAGACAGCTAAACAATTCTACCATGTAGGAGATGTGAGCAATCCATCCATTCCCTTTGTAATAGGATAGAAATGTCCTACTCATTGATGTCCTATTGATATTTTACAGGGGTTTTTTTTTACAGCATGAAGAAACTACTATACACTCATAACCTTCCATAACCTGTATTATGGAAATAGGACACTTCTTATATTGTTCTATTCCAGGTGCAAACAACAAGATGAAACTTACTTATTTGTATCAGACAACACAGAGTAAAGAAGAATAAAAAAGATGCCTCCTGCTAAATTTGGCTCATCAAAACCCTTTCAGTTTTGAAACGTGCGGGTAAAGTGAAGCAAGAGAAAGTGAAAAACAGGATGCCAGAGAACAAATGAGATGAACAAACGACTCTAAAATAATAGTCAAACAGATTGAGTAATTAATGTAAGTTGCGAATGACTTGGGACTGAAACTTTTCTGTGTTTTTGTTCCCTTTTCTGTTTGATTTGACACCCAATGACTAGGCTGTCATAAACAACTTACAGCCATATAAATTTCCCACCTGAAAATTGTTATATCTGAAAATGCGAGGAAGGAAATAGCAGGTGTGACATAAAAAAAGAATAAAAAACAAGGAAAGTGAGACTGTCAACATTTAGGCAGACAAAATAAGCAGTTGTCCTGTGAGCCAACATCTTACGTTGCAAGCAGATATGGGACTGTTCATTTAAAAGCATCCAGAAAACATTTCTTTTCCTGCTTTGTCATCAATGGTTTAGCAACAAAGTCCAGCCTCTGGCCATGTGGAGAAATTTTCTCTTGACAGATGCAAGATATAGATACAACAAAACAGATCAAAACTAAAAGCAGTAGCAGTAAAAGCCAGTCCTCCAGGTGACAAGAAGTAATCCCATTTTTCTCCTTGTCAGGCCTATAAAACATTATAGGCCTACAACCATCTGTCAGACCATTATAAGACATATGCTAAATTGTGCTCTTTTGTGTGTGTGCGTGTTAAATGACCTTTTGCTTAGTACATATTTCAGGGTATCTATCAGTGTGTTTGTGGGTGAGAGAGTGAGAGAAAAGAGAGAGAGGAAGAGGGGCTAATGCTTCCTTTGCAGGTCTTCAGGTTGCCCAACAGTGGCATCTAGTGGAATAAGGTTTAATTCTCTTGTTTAAAGAGTGCGCCTTCTTTCTTTTCTTTTTTCTTGTACTTGTGTGTGCATAGGTACCTTTACAAGTTGAGGGACCTTCACCTGGAGTGTGAAAACTACACAGAGGCAGCGTACACACTGCTGCTCCACTCTCGTCTGCTCAAGGTGGGGCAAACACACACACACACGCATATGGAGGCACATATCGTTGTTTAATGCTGGCCCCAGTGTCTTGTTCTTCTTAATCACTTGCCACAAATGAGACAGTTTTGCATTAGCTGATAAACGGTTGCTACGTCGCTGGCCTCCAAATGATGAAGCGCCGAGTTTAGTTTATGGCATTGCGTCATCTACTGCAGCTACATCGCTATGGTGATTGATGCCGTGCACTTGCCCGGTGTGTGAGGATGTGCGTGTATGAGTCTGAGTCTGTTTGACCTCTCGTGTCGCTTCAACTCTTTTATGAGACACATGAATTTGAGCATCTCCTGCTCGTCATCTCCTCTGCGTCTCTCATTACATCAAAGCAGTTGAACTCTATTTAACATTTTTTATAATCTCCATTTATCTGCAGGGTCAGTCCTGTCATTCCGGTCACACTACTGGAAACAACAGGCTGGAACACACAGCATGCTATAATCTTTGCTATCCTAAGCAGATTAGACAGTTTTAAAAATCATGATGTACTGTTTTTTTTTTCTAAATTTAATTCTGTGTAATTTATGTAATAGAAGATAAACAGTTGTCTCATTTATATAATAAATGGGCACTGTGCTGCTGTTTTTGCACATGCTCCGCTTAGGACTAATATTGATTTATTACAACAATGAAACTGTAAGCTTTAAGTACTTCTTCTCCCTTTGTTCCTCTGTGATAAATGGCACAGCAGAAATTAGAGTAGTCCTGAAGGCAAAGTTTTTCTTTTGTTTCAGCAATATCAAGTTGGGCCTCCCTTCGGAAATATCTCATTTTGTTTTTATCTTTGTCTTTTCTTCCATATCTCTGTCCTCTCTCTCTGTCTCTGTTGCAGTGGTCAGATGACATGTGCAGTCAGTTTGAGTTCCACGGCTCCCAAACGCAGCGACAGCTCAAAGAAACTCTCTACGACACAATCATTGACTACTTTGACAAGGGCAAGGTCGGTATTGTTTCAGACGATGTCAGATTTTGCTTAGCTGTGATGATATTGAGTGATTAATTGAGTTCTAATTAGCGCTCAGTTACATTAACGAAAATCCTTGTGTTGTTGTTCGCTTTTATCTTCTTTTTCTTATTTGCTTCACTCGAGGATATCAGAGATATCAAAACAGATATCCTTCAACCACACATGATCACTGTGCTGTATGTTAGTGTCACATTCATTTTGTATTCTCCCCGAGTGTCTCATGTTCTCTGAAGCTGAGATAGAGACTTCCTTCCACTCCACAGAGACTTGGACACAGACATTTTCATGATATGAATTCCCACCACGACAGCTGTGCCCGATTTATTAGCAGATGGTGTAATGAAGGACACTTCTGTTTCTTTCCTTTGTGTGCTTAGATGTGGGAAGAGGCCATCACTCTGTGTAAGGAACTTGCAGAGCAGTACGAAAATGAGATCTTTGACTACGAGCTGCTCAGCAAGAGACTGGTAATGCATTACAATCACAGGGGTTCGTGTCTTCTGTGCAGCATTCATGATTGCATGTTTTTCCCCTTTCCCTTTTATAGATGTTTTAGATGTTTTTGGGGTTTAGGGTGGTGTTTGAAAGAAAGAATGAGAATTTATCACGTCTTTGATTAAGGGAGTGCCATCCTATAATATAATAAATATGTACTGTCATCCAGTAATTTACTTTGGTGCTTGGCATATCATATTACAGTTTAAAAATGATTAAAATCTTTGTAAACTTTGTAAACTGTCCAGCATCCCATATCTATATTCTAAATTGCACACAGTAATAAGTTCTTATATAACCTCTGAATATATTGTTACGTCATCCGCACCCTCAAACATTAACAGCTATTTTTAAAGCTTACTCGGCATGTCAAATACTCCTTTAAATCAAGCTTTTTTTTGAGCTTATGGCGTGTCATAAATATATGACCCCAAAATTCTGATTCTTCATTGGCAGTCTTCAACTACTTCAAATTCCTCCCGTCCCTCACTTTGTCGTTTCAATCACACGTCTGCTTTTTTCATCTCTTGCCTCTGCACCACAGAAGAAGTGATTCTCCCATATACTAACTTTTGGTTTAGCACCACCTTCTCCTCTATCTCCCCTTCGCTCAACTAACTCCTTCCACTCCCCGAAGAGAATCACACATTTCCCAACAATGGAAAAATCTCTCCCTCTCTTTATATGACTGCAGCAGAAGCTCTCTCAGCTAATGCTGAATTTATGTGGTTATATAAATGACAGACATTGCCCTTGGATGGGGTGTGCTTTTTTCCCCTTCACATCTATCACCCTCGCAGGCCCGGCATTCTGCTGAGGGTAGCTTTGTCACTGGCATGAGCTGATTAAACTGCCCACAGTGCACATCTGAAAGTCTCCCTTGGACACATCCTCTGTTTCCTTGTGTCTCTCTACAGGAAAAACAAGCCAAGTTCTATGAAAATATTATGAAGATCTTGAGGCCTAAACCAGACTACTTTGCAGTGGGCTACTATGGACAGGGCTACCCTCCATTCCTCAGGGTTTGTATTTTGCTGTGTGTCGCAGTTCAGTTAGAGAATACTTCAAATTATTACCAGAAACACTCATAAAGTAGATATTAAGGAATTCACACCGTTTACAAAATCCTAACTGTCTTCCATTAAAAAAAACAAAAAAAACAAAATGTTATTGGCAGTGAAGCTTAGCTCTTTACAGTTTTTTTTAAAACGCACCAGCAGGTATCTAGCAGAGTGGGACATACGATACCCTCCGGAAACATTTTGGATGTGTTGATTGCAACAGGTTGCAGAAATAAAATTTTGCAATGATTATTGCTTCTGCCTTCATCATGTGTGTTAATCTGCTGTGGTAATGAGTAAGACAAAGTCAGTACTCAGCTTATAAGAGGGCAGTCAAAGGTGGTCAGGTACAACTTTTGAGTCTTTGAGAGAATTTCAGTGTCTCTGCCCTATTTAAGGGAGTTTAAATAGGCAAAGAACTTTCCTGTGAAGATAAGCTGGGTCTTAATCTTTATTATCGGTATTAACACTGGTTTATTTCCCCTGGCTTCAGAACAAGGTGTTTATCCACCGTGGTAAGGAGTATGAGCGCAGAGAGGACTTCCAGAACCAGCTGATGAGCCAGTTCCCCAGCGCTGTGCGTCTCAACACAACCACCATGCCAGGGGACGATATCAAGAACTCTCCACTTCAGTGTATCCTTCAAGCAGCATAACACACTCATTCATTTACAGTCATATGTAGATGCATATTGAACATAGAAAATTTTAATATTCTGCATGGTCTACAGTGTTCACCAGCACACTAGCATAGAAGTCATAAAATATTCACATGCAGCACCTTCGGGATTAAGTATTTGGGTCACTGAACACATTTGAAAGTACTAAATATCCAGGGACCTTTTTACCCAGAACCACAGTAAATCTTAACCAGCCATCAGATCTCTGTGTATCAAACTAACATTTCATTTTAGTTTACTTGTCCTGTTCCTTTTGATGCACTTCTGTATGAACACATCCCTCCACTATCAGTTTGTAAACTCACAGCGATACTGAGAATCTGTCCCTCATGTTTATTTCCGAGCAGTCTGAAACAGATATCCAGTGTTTCACAGTCCAGCCAGTCCTCGAAATCCCTCCTCGCCTGAAGAACAAACCCGTTCCTGACCAGATCATCAAGTTAGTGCCATTCAAGCTAGTGCTTAAAAATGAACTGGAGGTTTTAAATATGTACACCTAATGTATATTGTGCCTCCTTTTGCATGATTTTGTCTGTTGTCTTTGTTTGACTCATTTCTTTCCTCTTCAGCTTCTATAAGTCCAACTATGTGCAGCGCTTTCACTATTCCAGACCTGTGAGGAAAGGACCCGTGGACCCAAACAATGAGTTTGCTGTGAGTTATGTCTTTAAAATGAAATGTGTGACCACAGGGACCATGAAAGCATTTCAGGGGCTTTTGTACTAGAACTGTTATCAGTCTGAAACTGTGAGTTTCTAATATATAAAATAATAGGATTTTATTCAAAGGCAGGATTTTTGATATGCTGAGGCTTGTGTTTAAAGTTTTCAGATGAGCTCTTGAGATGCAGCATCAGATTCAGGTATTACTGTGGTGTATGATTAGATTAGAATAAATGAGATTGTGCAGCAAGCGTCTGTTAAGATTTCAGGCTTCAATGCAAGATATGATATCAGAGTATTCATAAGTGGTACAGATTTATCTGACAGCTTCTCTGTTTTTATACTTTTTTTTTTTTAGTCCATGTGGATTGAGCGCACAACCTTTACCACTGTCTATAAGCTGCCTGGGATCCTGCGCTGGTTTGAGGCAACTGACATGAAGCATGTAAGTCTACAGGGCCATGTTTGTTCTCCATGTTTGACCTGTATGTTTGCTGTAAGTTATTATCTCCAGTGCAATGCGTTTCACACTTCAACACCACTGATTACAGGGTTTTTTTGTGTTTAATTTTTAAAGGTTTTATTATACGTCTCCCACATCCAATCTGAAAACTCTCCATCCATCCATCCACCTTCATTCTTTTTTCTTCTGCTCTTTCTGTGTGTCTGCCTCCCTTTCCAGACTACCTTGTCTCCTTTGGAGAATGCCATAGAGACCATGGAGTCAACAAATGAGAAGATTTTGACGATGATTAACCAATACCAGTCTGACTGGAGCCTTCCCATCAACCCTCTCTCCATGCTGCTCAACGGCATCGTTGACCCAGCTGTCATGGGTGGCTTTGCAAAATATGAAAAGGTAAACTTTCAAAGATCATCACTAATATTACAAACCCAGTTCCAAAAAGGTTGGGACGCTGTATAAAATTAAAAAAAAAAAAAAAAAAAAAAAAGCGGAAAGCCGTGATTCTGAAAACTCAACTAAGACCTTTTGTTATTTAATTTTTAAAAATTAACTCATTTTGAACTTAATGGCAATAACACATCTCAAAAACTTTGGAGCGGTGGGAACAAAGGGCTGGAAGAGTAAACAGAAACAGACCCTGAAACAGATGGAGGATTATTTTGCAACTAATTAGGTTAATTTTCAACAAGCCAGTAACATGACTGAGCTTAAAAAGAGTTTATTAGTGAGTTTCTCAGAAGTAGGAGGGGCAGAGGCTCAACAGCTGGCAAAAAAAAATTGCATCTACAAATTGTGTGTAGTGGTTAACACCTTCACCTTACACACAGAAGATCCAGCCTCAGGAGGTCACAAGCTAGTGTGGCCTTAGACGTGATCCCAACCCTGGCTATATTGGAAGGTTTCATCAGGAAGGACATCCAGCATAAAAATATGTGCCAAACATACAGATCCATCTGCTGTGGTAACCTTTTGGGGAAACAAAGTACTTTAGCTTAAACCAGGATTTCTAAAATGAAAAGCTAGTACCTGCAGGAGACCTTGGAGAACTGGATGAGATGCATGTGTTTTATTAAACACGTGTTTGTTAAGAAAAAAAAAGAATCAGTCCTGCATAATTATTATTATTAGTTTGATACAAAATTTAAGTTCAGTAAATACCTTTTGTGTTCAATACTTTCAAGTCACAATTCGCTATCATCACCTGCCAACTAAAAGTAATAAGCACAGTCACATTTACTGTGAGCATAAAGCCAGATTTTGATATTTTGTGGCAGACAAAAGGAAATGGATATGTGTTCAAAATATAACAAAAGCGATCCACATATTTGTTTGAGTCTTCTTTTTCTTTCATGACTCTGAAACAAAGCAGTCTTTAAAGACATTGCCTGGAAAAGAGTTTGATCTCTACAGATGTTTCTTATTAAATATTAAGTAAACTTTTTTTATTGCTTTTAGTTCTTTTAGAAAACCTCGCTGTAATGGAACTTAAATGCATAGCTTAGGATGCCGACAAAAAAATTGGTTTTCTGTGAATTTTGTGATGTCTTTAAATATTTGAAATGTAGCAATTAAGTGCTTGTAGATACACATTGTTTTTCATTAAATCAGATTGAGAGAGAAGAAGTTTGAGAACCACTGCATAAAGCTGATATATTGAATTTTTATTGCCATTTATTGTAACACATACCATGTACAGCCAAATAGGGGTTGCAAAAAGGACGAAGATTCACCGTAACAAAGTCCTTTAACAGATATCAGAGCTTAAGACAGTGCTCTCATGCAAGACTCGTCTCTCATGATGAACTTAAATCCATTAAGAAGAAACTCTTTATCACCTCCTGAGGCTCTCTGAATATAATCAAAGTCAATTTCTGCAGTCCAAATGACATTAAATGAAATGTACTTATCTGGCTATCATTTAAGTACCTCCACACACACCATTCAGTATTCTAATATCCTGCATACGATGATAGTAAGTTACCATTTTGCTAGCTGGTGAAATAGTAACTGACTTATATCATTTTTTAAACGAGTGTTATATAATATTTCCTCTGTATCAGGCCTTCTTTACTGAAGAGTACACCCAGCAGCACCAGGAGGACAGAGAGAAGCTGCTTCGCCTCAAGGACCTCATCGCATGGCAGGTACTTAATACACATTCTCAAATACATGTACACAATATATATAGTCATTACTTTTATATATGTGTGTGTGTGTGTGTGTGTGTGTGTGTGTGTGTGTGTGTGTGTGTGTGTGTGTGTGTGTGTGTGTGTGTGTGTGTGTGTGTGTTTTTCTGCTGACACCATGACATTTTTATTTCCAGATCCCATTATTAGGTGGAGGAATCTCCCTCCATGGGAAGAGAGTGACAGACGACTTGCGTCCTTTCCATGAGCGCATGGAGGAGTGTTTCAAACAGCTGAAAAAGAAAGTGGAGAAGGAGTACGGAGCGAGAGAGTTGGTAAGCTGAAAGAAAAATGTAGGAAAATCCTAACTTTTCTACTAAAATATGATGCTTCCGTAATCCAGAATATCTATTTTTCTGCAAAGCTGGACATGGAGCTGCTGTGGTAGAGCAGTGTAGGGCTAATTAAGCTGCAAATTAGCTGACCCAAGTGAATTTAAAGATCAAAGTACTCAGAAAACGCTGTGAGAAGAGTGTTGATGTGGGATTTGTACCTTTTAAATTTCTCTACAACCAGAACAGGGTTTGGATGGTTTTAACGGGGGCAAATGTGGTCATTAACTTGAAATTGGCACTGCCTTTCAGGAGAAATTAAACAAAACTGGAGTAGAGTGATGATACACCGTTTTAAGAGTGATTAGGCTCAGTTTGACCTTTTTCTTGTTCTTTTTGTTTGAGATGTTCTTTCTACAATATCTTTTTCGGCTAATCTACATATTGTTCACATTTGTCTCTCTCCAGCCGGACATGGTTGACAGAAAGTCTACTCGTCCACGCTCCATGCTGCGATCATTTCGTCAGTCCGTCATCTCGATTTCCTCACTGCAGGGATCCGAGTGTGGGACGCCAACCAAGACACATGCAGACAGGTAACATGCACATTTTCGAAGCCCTACTGTGTCACAAGAACCCCAAAATAACACTCATTTTAAACTGTATAGATGAAGTCTTCATGAAAAAGCATCACGCAAATATGATAATCAGCTTGGATTTCCTTTAAATGTCTAATCTAAACCTTCCTGCCTCCTCCCAGGGACATTCCTCCTGAGTCTCCAGTCTCCTGGAGCTCTGCCACCCTGCCACGCTCCAGTGGCAGTGTTAGTATAGGTGAGGAGGGGAGTGTGATGACAGTGGGTGATGCAGAGGTCAAAATGAGGAAGAGTAAGAAGAAGAAGAAAAGGAGCAGCATGATCTTCATCACTGAGGAAAGAGAACGGACCAGTACACTGGAATGCAAACGGGTGAGAATTAGTGATGATGGATAGGGATGTGGGGAAAATGTGAGAAAAAGGTACAAAGACAGAAAAGAGGTTAAGGTTGCATGTAAAGACGTGATTAAGTAATAAAACGCTCCGTTTCTGTGAAGTGTAGTCTGAGTTTTCTGTGATCTTTGTCTCCCTCTAGCTGTCCAAGAAACAGGAGTTCCGCAGTGACACCAACTTGTCTGAGCCAAATGAAGTAAATGTGGCGCTGACCAATGCCAACTCAAGATCCCTGCCTGCCATCACAGGTGACACACAAACCCACCTGGTGTAATGGAATTACTGTGACTGAGGTGCACAAAGTCAAAAAATCATGACCTAAGAGGAAGTGCTGCATTTTTCCTGCTCTGGAAAGCTGACTCAAAGAAAAAAGAGCACAAGCAAGGTCATGATAGGAGAAATACCTTGGCATGCTATGGTGTGCAATAGAAAAAGGGAATGCTGGGGAATGCACAGTAACAACTTGCCTTAAGACACACTCTGATATAAGGCAGCAAATCAGTTTGAATGTTGTATTTTCTCAAAAGTATGTAATAGTTGCATCTGGTTTATATCTGATTGTTGTATTTACACACCCTTGCACTGGTGAATCAGGCCACAATTTACTGATGCTTCGCTGGCCTCCTGCCTTCACTGAATCAGCTGAGACAGCACTCACTGCGGTGTTAATACACTACTACAAGCTGCACTGCCTCACTGAAGATACAGGCCCCCAATGTTGCTAGGGCACACAGGTCATCGGCAGAACACCTGCGGGAGCCCAATTAGTCACAAAAAATCGCCTGGCTACAGTGCGAGATCTGCTGTAAAATTGTAATCAGGAGGACACAAACACTACATTCTTTTTTTCCTCTCCCTCTTTCTCTCTAGGCCTGTCCTTGTCAGTGGCAGGAGGGGCTGAGGAGGTGGAGTCCTCCAGAGCCAGGAGGGACAGTAAGAGCATGTCTGTGTGTGACCGAACAGCAGACAGACGCTCAAAGGGTGTCATCAACCTGTTATTCAAGTCCAAGGTAGAGTAATAGCCTGTTTAAGTTAACTGGGTTTAGATTCAAGAATAAGTGCTTCAGTTAAAAAGAACAGAAATACACCTATTTACTTTCTTACTGCTCTTATCTTATCTGTGTTGATATCTGATATCTGTATCAGGTTAGGAAAACACTTAATTCTTTATATGGTTTAAACTATTTCCAATTTTAATGTCAAGGTAGGTTCACTGGCTGCTGTTTGGCTTCATATTTAATGTCCAGGCATGAGTGATGTCAGCTGTATACTACCTCTTAGTAGGAATTCACGAATATATTTTTCAGAAGATCTCAGACCTTTTCTTTAAAAGAAGTAGCACTGAAAATCTATCTCCAGCATGAGTCTCTTTTGAAATTATTCCAAGCAGGAGCTCAAAACCTGCTGATATGTTTTATTTGAGCACATTTCAGGTCATTTTTACCCTTAAGAAAAATCCCTGATTTGACGTTATGTGTGTTTGTTTCGGCAGAGCTCCAGAACAGAGGAAGTGAAGCCCAGTGATACAGTCAAAGAAAGCGACAGCCATTTTTGAAATGTATTATTTTCATTTCTTGTCTTCTTTACTTATTTGTACTATGCTTTTTTTTAAACCAAAGAACTGTAGCTAAATCCACAATTATACACTGACTCACACAGTCTACTTGTCTGTCTCAATGTTGCTGTTGCCTTAATATAATTGATTTTACCTATCAGTAAAGGCTATTTTTGTTGTGTGACCTTTTTCCTGGCAATTTAGATGATTCCCAGTGAAGCTAAATGCCATCTTACAGCTTTTCAATCAATTCTGCTTCTACAAGAATGAGCAAACACAAACCATCCCTCCGACACACTTGATTAAAAGCTTCTCATTATACGGCTTTCAGCATTGTTGACACTGAAGTTAATGAGAAAATAATAATTCTATAAAGCACAAAGGTTACTGTGTCCTCCCAAAGGACTTAAAACTGGAACTTGTTGCCACAAGACTTTGGCACTGATACAACAAATGGGAAAGTCTAATAAACTCAAATAGAGTCAACAAACTGTGAAACTCATTGTACAACATCAAAGCTGTAGGGTTAGGGTTAGGGTTACCCCAATGTTGAGTTTGTGTTTCTGTATGAATTCTGTTGGGAGTTACTTTTTGCATTATTTGGTCACATTTTTTATACCTTTCTTTAAAATATAAAAATAAATGTTTAAGTATATTTCCAGTTTGGAATTTGTTTTGGTTTTTTTGCATCACTGTTTTCACGGAGAGATCTACCTGAGGAATACTTTAGGTGCTGGCTAAATACCAAGTTTTATAAATGTTAGAGCCGCTTCTACTCTTTATGCTAAAATGAGTAAATCTCGTCTTTAGCTTCATGAATTAACAGCTTTTAATTTAAGGTGGGCAGAGATTTGACTGTAAAACAAATGAAGCCAATGCTTGAGTGCCAACAACTGTAGTTGGGGCAAGCTGCAAAAGTCTTTGGGGCCCTATAGGGGCTTTGGAGCCATAGACTCTCATGTTAAAATGATCATATTTCAGATCGGAAATAAACATGATTATAGCGTCTTATGAAAGGCTGTTTTAGACCCTGTCCACACCTGCAAGAGTATTTTGGCAAATGCAGCCTTTTCCATGTGTTTTGGCCTTTTGTAGATATGTAAACAGCATTTTAAGTTGGTCATGGTTAATGTAAATATAGGAAGGTTTGTGGTTTCAGGATTGTTTCCTTGTACCGCTTCCTCAGTTAGGTTACTGTTTGTAGTTTTCTGATTTATGTCTAGTTTACTTGAAGTTCTGTGTATACCAGTATTGATTCTAGTATTATGGGTTTCTTGATATTTTAGATTCTAGTTTCAGTCAGTATATTTACAGTTATTGTTATTGGATTCTTTATACTATGATTTATTAGTCTTGCCTCTGTCATCCTCTTTCTTGTCAAGTCTTATTGATTCCCTGTTTAGTGGCGTCCTGTTTTATTTTGATTGTCATTTATTTCTAGTGTCTTGTTTTTTGCAGTTTTTATTAGATGTCATTAGCCTACAAGTCTACAGTGAAGGAGATCGCTGATTGGTCAAAAGTCTAGCCATCATTGTATCTGTGTGTATATATAGGCCTGCCAACGCCCTTTGTCAGACTATTTGTGTATCCGTTATAATGTGTTCCTCATGTTTCCCTACTACTTCTGCATTTCTGTTTCTTGCTATTCGGAAAATCTTGCGAATACGACAACTCAAGAAGGAAGGCAGCTAGAATTTTTAAAGTTATACCATAAGTGCATGTACTAAAAATCTGAGATGAGTTCAAATTCTGTTGACCTTGACATTAAGGTCAGAGGTCAAGTTTTCTTAAAATTTTGTGAATGCGACAACTAGAGAACGAGGCGACATAGGTTTTTGAAATTCACACCATACGTGTAACAACTAGGAGGCTGGGGGATAGCACTAGTGGCCGCCAGTTTTTTTAGAGTCTGCATTTTGGGTTGTAATTCACAATGCATGACAAGGTCATTGAGAACAGGAGTTTTAGAGAAACTCCTTCCAGGGTAGATGTTTGCAGAGACTCGGTTTCTGTGTTTAGATGTGGACATAGAAAATGGAGAGGTTGTCTTGTATCATCAAAGATTCACTGTATTGCATAAATCAATGCAATGATATCATGTTGGCAACATCCATCTTTTATGTACTATAAGCAGCAGGGGGC
Source organism: Oreochromis aureus (assembly GCF_013358895.1). Lineage (NCBI taxonomy): Eukaryota > Metazoa > Chordata > Actinopteri > Cichliformes > Cichlidae > Oreochromis > Oreochromis aureus. The sequence goes on along the minus strand of NC_052943.1, from coordinate 13,189,198 downwards.
CTAAGAGATGCAAACTTTGCTGGAAGGCACTTTTCAAAGTTAACGTTGAGTAATTTGTAGTCCGTATTGATATTCCAAGACACCAATCCAGGTGTTCCCCAAAGAATTTGTTCTCTGAGCTAGAGAGAGCATGGATAATGAATGAACAACCCCAGATCATCCATTCAGCTGGGGCAGTGCGTGTACAGCATCCAGGTTCTGAAGAACTGTACTGACCCAGAGGAAGAAAACAAAACAACATGCACCTAGGGTGGTGAGCAGATTTCCTCTGTTCTCCTACAGCAGAGAAAAACAAAACACTACAGCCTTCAGGCCTGTTGTAGCTTCGCTTTTTAATTTCTTTAACCCCTGGGATCTGCTTAACGTACTCTGAAACAACACAACTAAACCCTTCAAAATCCTGACAGATTATGAGTAAGTGAAGTCAGGAGGGAGCGCAAGTCTTCCTTTCTTCGTTGACTGTAGTGACATTTTAATGAAAACATTAAGATTAATTGTTAAAGGTGCAGACAGGGCAGCTGCATTTAATGAATAGAAATTAGTTGCAATTGTAGTCCTAAATAAACAAAAGGGCCTTATGTTAGAAAATATCATTTATAATTTGTTTTTTGTTTTTTTCCATTATTGGCAGATGTGGATGAATATCTCATATTGTATTTCCTCTTTGTTCTCTTTGAGCCCTATCTGCGGGAGTGCAGACAGTCAGTAGGTTGTAAAGAACAATGGAGATATTTCTCCTCTTCCTTATTAATACTGCCATTATCTGGTGTCACACCGACCACCAGGTTTCTCCATGGCCAATTTAAAGTTGCAGAATAACCTTTTAAACTCATTCCTGTACTCCTATACTTCAGTCTGGAGTGTGAATTTTCAGACAGAACCATAGCCCCGTGACCACGGAGTGATTTCAAACCGGAGTCATGTATCTCATTTATGCAAAAAAGGATGGATTGGGTTAGTGGTGAGGGTAAATGATATGCTGCGAATTCCCATAGGAACTAATAGGACAGCACTGCTTGACTGATTAACAGACTGCTTCACACTGAAAAATGCTAAGACTTTTCTGGAACGTGTGTAAAGTTACCAAATTACACGTTGGTAAAGTCTGGTGCACAAATGGAGAAGTGTTCCAAACATTGCATTTTGAAATGGAGAAGCCTCAGCAACCTGTTTGGAAATATGACTCATTAGTTATGGCCTGTGACAGCAAGAAGCACGTCAAATTAATGATCCTCCACTGTGGCTCCTTTAGGACTCCTGATGGACAAACCAATCAAAAGCACAAACACACAACTCCTGTTATAATAAGTGTTGCCTGTAAAGACACTTTGCGGATGAAGGTTTTATTAGAGGTATCACTGTGGTTGGTACTATAACTTGGATGTCATATTAACTAGTGCAACTTATGTGCTTGGGAGACATATTTACAGTGGATCTTGAAGACTTGACATCAAAGCTTCAGGGCTGTATTTCCTTAGATGATACTGTGAATAATACACACTAACTATCAGTGTTAAATTGTTTTAAGTATGAAAAAAAATATCCCAAACCTGAAAAAAAAACCCTTATAAATTCAGCGTGACTGCCTTTCTTTTAACTAGATGTGTATCTCTGAGTCACATTCATGGGTGTGCTTGTGTGCCCTCAACAAAGGCACGAAGCATTATTGACACATTACGTTTTTCTCATTCTTTTGTTTTTTTAGCTTGTAATTCTGTCATTCATTCACCGGGGCATTTCCAGGGGACCAAGAATATAACAAGGTGTGCCCACATGAAAAAAAAATACAAATAAATAAAGATTATTAAATCAGGAATTCCAGATATATTTAAATTACTCAAAGTACACATTATGTGGAAAGATGCTTTTCAGAATTATATGCATGGTACAGTATTATTATTCTGTGTTTTTTGTTAATATTGCAGATGTTGATCATTTTAATTACTTAATATAATGATCCAGTTTATCTGCAAAATAGGAAGTACTTATTTGCTCACAAGAGGTCACCACGTGTTGGATTTGGCACAAATTTTTAAGCTGGTTGTCCTTCCTGGCATAACTCCTCGCAGATTTGTGTGTCCTCTTGGTCGTGCACCAGGAAGCTTTCTTTTATTATGCAGGTGTCAGCTACTACACTATGAAACCACTGTAAGTGACTAAAGCTTTAAAATTAATAATATGAATTGCAAAGTGCAATAATTGTATCTAAAATATAGTGGAGTAAAAGCAGAAAGCAACATGTCATAGAAATACTTACAGTACATAAAGTACAAGTACATTAAACCTCAGTTAGCACCTTCCAGTCCTATTCATCCTCTCATATAATTGTGTTGGGGACTTTAAGATTAAGAGTAATTGTGGTTGTTTTTTTTTAAGTCTCCACTAATAAACTGTAGGCACAGAACTTAAGCTTGACTGGAGATGTAGTTCATTTCTAAGCTTTGGAATGATCAAATTACATGGTGTCACGCTGCACATGACATCATTCACTTTACTAAAGGAAGCACCATTAAATCAAATACACAACCACTTATCTGTTGACATCACATTTTTTTAATTCAAGACCTAGATATTACTTATGATATTTGTACAAAATGTAAATGAAATTGTCCTTGTAATGTTAAATTATATTGTCATATGGCTTTTGCATGTGGAATGGCGTTGGAGGAGCATCTGGACACGATCCTGTCATTCACATAAAAGGAAACGTCTAATGAATCAGTAGACCCATACAAATGAAAAGACACAAAGTCTAAACACACATTTTATAAAAGAATTATTTCAGTACATAAACAAACCGTAGCTCTTTAAATATTCCCCACAGAGCTAAATCCATCAAGGATTTCTAAATATGGGTGAATTATTTTAAAGTGATTAGTTTCAGGGACAGCACAGTTGGACATAAAAGGCTCTTTAGTTTATTTAGGATGGCGTAAAATAGGCGGTAAATTACAAATGCACTGTGGGCTTTTCAGTATCTCTCCACACTGACTGCTGGTGTAGACAGTATCACTGGGCCTGAGATCAGGGGGCTGTTCCATGCTGTTGAAGCTTGGCTCTGTATCAGTCTGACTGCAGGATGATAGACATGGCTGAGCAGCTCAACTCTGTCAGAATACATAATGAATGAGCAGTTGATGGCAAAGTAATGAAGGTGATAATTGAAAAACAGTAATTCTGACATCTATTGCGGTCTTGGCAGGCTCATTTGCAACTAATTTCAAGCAAATTAGAGATCAGACAATTCCTTCTTGAGCACTGTCATCGCTGTTGAAATTATGGCAGTGCAAAGATATACTCGCTACTGTGCTGATTGTCACTAGCAGAGGCTGACAGGCTGATGTGAGCGTCAAATGCGATTATAATCCTAACCCACTAGGGGGCAGTAAAACATTGTTTTAAGGTGTAAACGGTTCAAGTCATATTAATCACTAACCACTGGCGTGGTTTTTGTTAATCCTTTGGGGATATAAAGTTTTTAACTCTTAGAATTTTTTTAGTTAAAAAAGACGAAGAAGAAGAAGAAAGTCTTCTTCTGATATGGCGCAAGACTAGTGAGGGAAGTCGTACCTGTGATTTCAGCCTCCACGAAGAGACAGAGACTTTCTTCACATTCCCCACATCTTTTATTTTTTACCCAAGATGGCAGCCGTTCAGCTAAGTTATGACAGGTAAATAAACACTAGATAGAGTGATGGGAGGCACACAATTGTGCACATATTTCTCTATATTAAGCACAATCACGACAAACACCTTTTAAATGACTGATAACAGAATGTAATATAACATTATAAACTTTTCTTTAGTAGAATAGTGTCTATATACAAAATATCTTACTCTCTCAGTCTTGTGTTGAACCTTCAGTTAAATGGTTAAAATGAGGTCTGGACTTTTTCCCACTACAAAATAAAACTTTGGCTCAAGGACAGTTTTTCCATTCCAGCAGTTTACCTTTGGCCAGCAGTGTTGCGAACTACTTTTCGCCTGTTCCAGTCAAGGTGTTTAAATTGAATCCAGAAGTATGTAGTAGTTGGAGTTGAAGTCAGCTTAGGTCAGTGAACACTATGAATATTTGTCACATTAAAGAGTTTGTCCTTGAGAGAGAGCTGTTGTAGAGCTGAATATTACTGCAGTATGCAAAATTCACTCATATTTCCCAGCTTTTCATATATATATGTGTGTGTGTGTGTGTGTATATATATATATATATATATATATACACGCACCTTTCTCAAGATCCAGTAATATCAACTTCAAACTCCAGCCTGTGGAGGGCAGTGTTGAAATGTACCAGCTTTGAGACCGTTACTGTATTTATTTAAGCTTAAGACACAGAGTGCTGAATAACCTACACAACTCTGTAAATCCAGACCGATAACATGCTAGTTATCAGCAATCCTTCCCTCCTTTTCACTCTGCAATCTTTTACTGTTGCTGCACTTTTCTCCTCCTGCCTCTTTGTAATTGCCTTGCTCTAACCCCCCCCTCACTCGTATCAGCCCCTTTTTTTGCCCTCTTTCTGATGCTCTTGGTAGTCTCTCCATCTCTCTGACAGGTTTTGCAAAGAGCTGATAGGGGAGCAGAAAGTGGAACAGTGCTGTGAGTTTTAATGGGGCTCCCTGATAATCCCTAATCTGACAGCTCATCAAAGGCGACCATGCTGTTCACATTCTGTCTTTCAGGGATCATTTGCCAGGTTGCATGTTAATGTAATGTAAAACAGTCATCTGTGCCTACAGCTTTGATAGTGTGTATTGCTTATATAGCACATTTACTGTATGATTCACTGGAGCACAGAGGTTTGACTGAAATTGCAGGAGCTACAGTGGTGGAGTTTGATGCTGAAAAATGGGCAGGTGAAAGGTGTTACAGTGTTCCAGTATTTGCAGAACAAATGACATATTTCAGACACAGTTTGGTCTCAGCATACTTTAATGATAGTTCAGAAGGCATCTCCAGATAAGTAACAGACTAAGGGGAAACCCGAACTAAAGAATGAGGGGATACAGTGGTTATGCTATGCTAAGTGTTTTGTTTTTTTTAAATTTGTTACCACCTGTTTGCATTTATATTTTACCATTTTGCAGACATTTGTAACTGCGTCAGGTTAATGGGATTCAGTTTCTTAACTCATTCACAGTACAGGAACATTAAGTGATAACAAGTAGAAGTAGGAAGTGGAAATATTGATTTTTTTTTTCTGTGCAATAGTTATTTCATCCAGTTCCCTGCTAAGATGAAATTTTGTGTGAGCAAAAGTAACACAAGAAATCAATGCAAACCACAAGTTACATTTAGCAAAGTGTCAGATGATGAAAAAAGTAGAGTATGTGTAACCATGATTCAGGAAATTCATCATTACCAAACTTTTTTGGATCTGGTGAGCAGCGAGGGTTAAAGGGGCGGGAATGATCATGGACTTGATTTAATGAGCAAGTCAAGCTGATGAATACATAATAAAACAAAGTAGGTTAATTTGGATGTGCTGGAGCTGAGTATTGCCTCCACCTGATTATACTATACTACAAATAATACAGTAAAAGCATCTGACTGTCCCGCTTTCTTTTGAATCACTGGCTTGCATTCATGGTGCAGATAACAATAAAGCTTTGGTGTTGGAACTTATTGGCATGGCTCATAGTTTTCTGTTAAATACCTCAAACCACTTTGTAATCTGTAAAGTGATGGATCTTGGAGCGTGAGAAAAATGAGTGATAAAGGACACAAAAACAGATAACATGAATAATTTAATAGAAGAAGCCCAATTAAATGAACTTCATACCCAGACATCATGCAAGTGTTATATTTACAGCACTGGTATCAGAGTTATTATGTAAATACAGGGTGATGATGATGTGTGAATGTTTTAAAGGTACATAAAATGAACAAACTAAAGCCTGTGTAGAAGAAGACTTGCAGTAGATCCTGAGAACTGCTGTGATATGAACATCTCTGTTAGCAGTGAGCTGAAACATAGGTGCCCTTGTGAACAGGCAACAGCAGGGGACCAGACAGGAAGCAACCCCTCACTGAGATGAGCAACTTCTTGCCATCTTAGCTGGTTGCCTGGCAGCTTCACAGTCCCAACAGTGTTTAAAGTGCTAATGAGTGAGCTTTAGTGATAGGTTAGATTTTTAGCTGTGCTAGTAACATGGTTCTACAGGAGGTTCTTCAGCTTAATTGGGTTTGGGGAACAAAAAGTGAGCAGTGTGTAGTTAACAAGTCTTAAGATGTGTAAAATAAAAACAATACCCTTACAATAGAACTTGTCTTTTCAACATATCACAACATATCATTTGGCTGCAAATTGGGCACATTATCTGGCATATGGTGGGCAAGACATTGCCAAGGGCAGCCAGTAAATGGACTGATATTTACAGTATATTGCCCTTTTCCACTCTTACTGACAACCCCACTACAAGCTGCATTCACACACACAATAAATGGACTGCAGGAGTCAGAGATCAAACCACCAACCTTCCACACTACTTCCATCACAACATAAAAGGCAGAAAGGAACAAAAACTTACATTTGACAAAGAGATCATAAAATTAAATAAATAAGAAAAACAAGCTATTTAGGATATTACCTAACTGAAAAGGGAGGGGGGGATTAGGGCCTGGGAGATGGTCATTTGTGTTGGTGTTATGACTAAAAAGCATAACTTTCATGAAGCCTTGATCATAAATAATGTATGAATGCTGAAAAGAGGTTTGGCAAGCATACTGCTGTCCCATTGACGTCTGCACAAGGTCCACAGGTCACTTTTGCTATGGAGTCTACAAACTGCTGGGCAGCGTTTGAGCCTTTGAAAACAAAAACAGTCATTAGGAGAACAAGGACAGCAGCAGAGATAGCTTTTAGATGGCAGTAGCTAAAGAGGGGTGCACTAATGCTGCCGAGGTGCATGTTGGGGCTTGATAACCCTTATATAGGTTGCCTGGGTCTGACACTGTGTTTCCCAAAACAGCAACTGACCTCTAAAACATCACTGGCAGTACATATAATGTATCTTTCATCTTTGCTGAAATGGCTGTACATCTGTGCACACCCTGGGTGCTGCAAGCTACCACAATGAGGAGCACTCCTTCAGAGGGAAGAGTGTAAAAACAAGCACTTCACATACATGCAAACACTTCAGTGTTCATACCAAGTAACTTAAAGTAATTAATTCAGTACCTAAAAATGTGTCGTTTCATTTAGGCTGATTCCCCTTCTGAGCAGAGGAAGCCGACTAGTATTTCCTTCAGCTGAACAGATCGCCATACTCCTATAACTATTTTACTGCCAGGAAAATAACACAAGAGGAGCCCAAAAACAAATGTCCACACACCAGAATTCCTAATTAGGATGGTGTAGGTGGTAGGGGAGTGGATAAATGGTCAGTACTGTTCACATCAAATCTTTGGAGCCGAGTAGGCAACACCGCAGAGTTGCTGAAAGTCACTGCTTTTGGGATAATGATGTCGGCTGATCAACGGTCCAGCTCTCAATGGATTAGCACCAAAAAAAGCAAAGAAAAAAGTAAGAAAAGAAAAAGAAAAAAACTTGTTCCCAGTGGTTTAGCGCTATTCTGATTTTACTCTTGACATTAACGCCAACATTATCTTAGCTTTATGTTTACTGTACACACGCGAGATACTGTGAGATACCCTCATCTGATTGTAGGGAAGAGAGAAAATGAACATTTTTGCAACTGTTGAGCAATTAAGAGCCGGAGTTATAGAAATATATTTAATCTATCCTGTGCAACTGTGACCCCAAGTCTTTACATTTATAGCTCCCTTTGTCTTGTCTTTGGTTGATAGAAATATATATCTGAATTTAATGTCTCCCTGCCATCAATTTGGTTTCCATTTGCAACAAGCATGCTTTAAAACAGCAAGAATAAATGCTTAGCCTTTATACTGCTGTATGTGCAGAGTAACATAGAAGAAATAGTTTCACCTCTATTTGAAAAAATAAAGACAAAATTTTTTGTTATAAATTATGTGGTTAAGAATTTATGGAAGGTATATATCGAGACTAAGGCCATAAATTTTAGCCGATCTCCCCACCCAAACAGTCAGAGCTGTGAGGCTGGCAGTTCCTTCGTAGTTTGATCGCACAGCTCACTGGTGGTTGAAATGAAAGTTTGGTACGCTCAATCCATGTCCTGAAACACGCTTTTTAAAAGTTTGACTAACGAGCATGACATTCACCACTAGCAACAGGGCAGGCAGCAGCAGAGTATAATGAGTGAGCTTGACATCGAGCACCTAATTGGTGATGCTGTGAGCTCATTGGATGTCACATGAGATGCCACATTGGTTGTGTGTGTTGTCTGTAACACTAAATTTGCTATCAGATATCTACTAATGACACACTTTGTGTGCCTGAAAAACAATGTCAGAAAAAGAGGAGACTGGGAAGGAAGTCGATGGCGGGAGACGGACAGGAGAAGATATATTATCAGAAGAAAGACGTAGCTGGTGGAAAGAGTCATGAGCTGCCTGCTGTTCTTCACATGTCTTTCTTATATATACACCTTCCGTATGCAAACATGCTTACATAGTGGTGCAAAACTGCATTTGTTTTTTAGTGATGGATCTTGCATGTGTGTGTTTTGTGCTATCATTCAAGGGTTTGACCTCTGCCTCACCCCATGTCAGGGGAGAATCATTACAATAAGCAACAGCACTAAAGATCAGGACCTCACTTTACAAAATTAAAATCCCCGAAGGGCTAAGTGGTGCTAAAACTGAAAGCATCTGGGCTTAGTCACCCTTCGTGTTGCCACAACTGTTAGAATGGTTTTTTTTTCTTCATTTTAAATAAGCACATCTAAATGTCTCTCTCTATGTAGCTGTGATGTCAGCTTTTATGGCCCTGTCGCAATCAAAAAGTTCTATTGACCTCCGACTTCTGCTTAGGAGATGATAGTGATTTCTAGTGGATGGCTCACTGGGGAATGTGGTGATGGTGGCTTTCACATCACAAAATGACACAGTCATCAGTAACACAAATGACTGTTGCTGCACAATAATGATGCTGCCTGTATGAGTTCACTTTTCAGATTAAAATGTAGCTTTAATGGTTTTCAACTGACCTCTGTTTTATGTACTGCTTTCATTTCCCATCCCATCTCGCATGAATAGCTATTAGTATAATTTATGAAGATCTTTAATTTTGTTATTTTTTTCCATTTTTTGTTTTATTGTGAACACAAGTGATGTAACGATCAAATAGAATTCAAAACTCATTAAAAGTAGTTTAATACTATTTAGTAGTCCATTCAACTAATATAGTTTTTGTTGTTGTCAGAAACAGTAATGCTACATTTTTGTTAGATCATTTTGAAAAATGATTAGTAAAATATGGAAGCAAACAAATAAATAAAAATTCCAATCCAATGTTTATTTGCAACATAAATTCATTTTGAGCTTTATTCTAATACAGAGCACAACCAAATTGTTCCAACTAGGATAACCATCTGCATTTAGTATTCAATTGTAGTTTTGTAGATATATATTGGACATCTGGGATATTTGGATCATTTGCATAAAATTGCATTTTTTGCTTGGTTAATAAATACCCACGCAAGATGCATGGTAAGGTATCTAAAGCAATGCAATGATGTTAACAACTACAATAAACAAACAAACAAATAAATAAATACTTTTAATAATAATAATAATAAAAATCAACGTCATCCCCAACATTGTGATCATCATCTTTTGTGCTTATTTACTTGTCTGCTAATGAGTGTTTTTTATTGTATCTATTGTTGTTACTGTTATTTGACTATAATCCAGTTCCTCCTTTCTCCTGCCTCCTGCACTCCCCTGTGGCTGTCTTCATCTTTAGTTTTAGTCTTCATCACATATAGTCACATATAGATTTTGGATTTTACTTGCTGTTTCTTCCCCTCCTTTGTCAATGCAATCTCAGACCTCATCAGTTTCACCTATGTTCCCTTTCCACCTGTTTGTAATCACGTATACTGCTAGAGAAAGGTACATAACAAGTGGCGATGTTAAGGAACACAAAACTATTGTTGATTACTTCTTAGCTTCTGACTTTCAATAGTTTCTAAAAATGCACTGTGCACATATGTAGACATATGTGTGCCATTTCATTATGAACAAACTGTGTGATGTGGTGGTTGCAATGGTAACGTTTCAGAGGTACAAACAAAATCTGAGCTATGACTCTAAAACACACCAAATGTCCTGTGTGTACTACATATCTACATCTTGCAATTCATTTAACAGCATTTCCTATCTACTAAATTTTCATTTAAACACATTCTTTCCCAGCAGATTAAACAAAATATTATTTACAAAGTTATATATTATTTTAAACTTTCATCCAGTGTCCAGTGTGTGAGTCAAAAGCCTCTGGGGTTCTTAAGGGATTTTGTAAAAAGTTATTATGAAACAGCTGATCCACTGATCCGCTGGTAGAATGAGCATACATCTCAGGAGAATCACCATGTCCACCGACTGATTAGGCAGTTGTCACATGAGGCCCGGTTGCCAAGGTAACTGTCCTCTGACACCTCCCGTTCTGATTCGTTTCCTGCTGCTCTCCGCTCCCTGCTCGCTCCTGCTTTCACTCCATGAACTCATTTTGGATTTTTTTCTTTTCTGAGGGCAAGAGCTTGCAAACTTCTTGTGTGCTGTGTGTTTGTGTGTCTCCGTGCACACAACTATCAGGGAGTGTGTACGATTGTAAAGTTCGGTGTGTCAGTGACAGGGTGTTTGCGTTATCAGTCACGCAGTGTGGCCACTGTCTCCCCTGGTGATGGACTGTGATACCAATCTGTTGCAACAACAAGTCTGTCAGTACTGAGCAGGACACACAAAGGGAAAAAAGAGCTGCTCTCAGATCATCCACCCTACCTCCAAGATCTTTACTTCACTTTCCTCTAGTCTTTTCTTCCAAGATATCACAATCCTTCCTTACATATTATTTTATTTCATATCCTCCTTCATTTCCTTTGCCTCTTTACTCTCCACCTCTGTTTTCTTCTCATATGTTAAAACTAGAAGGTAAAGGGAAAAAGGTCTAGAAATGTAGCTGATATAACAATTAGTTTTTCCCCACCGGAGAAGGATAAAAAAAACTAAATTCTCTAGAATGGGGCATAGACCGATATCTGAACTGTATGTGGACATGAGAGGGAGGGAGACTACTTTTGATAAACTGACACACACTTTTGCGAATGACTGCAACCTGGAGGGAGATAAAGAATAGACAGAGAAAGAGAAGTCTGTGCCTTGGTGTGAGTTCCGAGTCACACCTCCAGGGCATCTAGATCCAGGAGCGGCGGTCCCTCAGCCTCAGAGGGCCCCCCCTCCCCTTCCATCTGTGTGTGCTTGGCTGCCAGATGGATGCTGAGCTCTGTCTGCCCTGTATCAGAGCAATACAGACCTTAACTCACGGCTAATCACCTGGAAGTGTGTGCATTGCACACTATATTTCTGCTCTCCAGCTGTTATTTGTTTAGATGATCACCATCTTAAAATGTTATTTGTAAACCTCACAATAAAATATGCTCGCAATATTACGACATTACAAATGCAACAACATGAATTTGCAAATGCAATGATATGGGGGAAATCATTTTAAATCCAGGATGTTGTGAATGTGCCCATAAAACCTATAATAGCCAGTCTCCCTGCTTTTAACGCGCTTGTTTCCTCTTCTGTTCTTTTCATTTGCATGTACTTCTCTCAAGCAGAATGTTCATAAAAGACTGGCAGATCCAACAGGATGGCCACTCCTCTGTATGAGTCTAATTAAACACAGCTTTCTCATTGGTGCCCCTCCTTCTTCTCCTCCTCTAGCTTCTTTCTATTCTTCTCACTTCCCTGTGATGCACAGTGGGCTTATTAATTACTCAGGAGTTTACAGATCAGCAGGCTCTGTCTTTTTGTCATCCAGTGTATGAACATACGGGTACACATGGTTATCCATTCTGTACAGTGGTGCTGACCCTCTGTTTGTATTTGTATTAATGAAAGGCTGCCAAATGACCTTTTGGTTATGTTTTTATTTTTTTTTTCTAACCTGATGGTTCTCTCCTGTGTTTTCCCGTAAGCGAGAGTGTGGGTACCACTTTGATGTGGAGCGTGGAGCACAAAGGTGCAGTCACTATCCCGGCTCTCTTAGATTGCGAGGCAAGTACACACCCATCTCCTATCTTCCACAACAGTCAGAAAGATAAAAGGAGGAAGGTAGAGAACAAAAAAGAAAGGTGCTAACAAAAGGGTTATTCAGACAAAAGCATGACTAGAAAGCACTAAGTCATGGCTTCATATGTTGCAACATAACATATGAAAGTCAATCGTAATCAATCACATACACTCTTGAATAAAAGGCTAATATCCACTTGATGGATATTAAATTAAAATCACATCAGAAGTGAGAAAAGGGGAACTTCCACAGATTACACTACAGATGTCTCACAGTCCTTTCGGTTTAGATAAGATAAAGTAAGTTTCTGGGGTGCTGTCTGACCTTAGTATGTCTACTGAGATGAGATAATCAACTGCTTCTATTTCTTAAAACACTCCATGATTTCCTCTGAGCCCGTGCTGTGTATTTAAATGATCTTCACAGCAATGATATGGATTATAAACAAAACATCCATCACCAGAAAGTAGAAGAGTTACTTTATTAGTACTTTAGTTAGTTCATATTGTCATGACAGCACACACTTGCTGCAGATTTATTCGCTGCATATAATGTGGATCTCTTGTTCCACCACATCCCAAAGGTGCTCTGTTGCAGTGGTTCTCGAACTTTCACAATGAGTATCACCTCATAAAATATATGGCTCTTAAAGTACCACTATTATGAGTAACATTAAAGTACAGTAATACAGGCCTATTTAACACCATATACAAGACAATCTTATTCCTTTATATGAATGTTATTTATTTTAACTGTCATAAACAGGATGTGACAAGTGATAATAATAACAACTGTACTACATTAAAACATTCACAGCAGGTGGGATATCCGGTCTTTAAGTGATGACATATGTATGCCTCCGGGTCCAAACTAATCTGTGTTTATTAAGGCTGTTGTGTTTTTAACACGTTTTAACCTCCTAGGACCTGGCGTCCACATATGTGGACATCACATTTTGGGTTATTTAGACCAAAATACTCAATTTTGCTCTTCAAGGGCCTGATATCCATTTACAAGGACATTATACTGATACTGTTCATTCAAAATTTTAAATGAATAACCTCATATGTGGCTCTGATTTTCCGTAAAAACAAAAATAAGGTAAAAAAAAAAAAAAAAATCTGGTAATTCTTTGTTTTTACATTCATCGGGCCCCAATATGCCCAAATATCAAAGAGAAATTAAAAATCCATGCCATGGTCTTAGGAGGTTAATGCTTTGTATCTTGTTCCATTTAATCTGAACAAGCCCCTAAAAACAGTCAGTGATTACTGACTCTTTTCAACTTCAGCCTCTCTTGGCTTTTATTACCACTATTCATCAATAGCACGTTTTAAAGCTCAGTTTTTAAAACCTTACGATGTAACTACAGTCCAGCCCATGCAGCAGTATATTAATGACTAACCTCGTATCGTGGATAGATTATCTCAGTTGTTCTCCTGACTGAAGTTTGGTCCACTTACAGGATGCTGCCATGCAACTGCATTTGTCCCTAGCCATCGGGAACCCTCACGTTAACTTTTATCGAGTGGAAAAAAGTTATCGTTCATCTTCCAGCTTCACTGTGTTTATATTATGCTAACCATAGCTGTGTAGCTAGCCACCACGTAGCATATCATTATATACCTGCTAGTCCAACTTCAGTAACCCTACAAACGTCACTGCTGTTTAGTTTTTTGTAAACCCTAGAGATGGTTGTGTCAGAAAATGCCAGTAAATTAACAGTTTTGGAAGTAAGTGAAGAGGCTGAAAGACCAGAAAGACCAGCTGTTTGACACTAATAACCATGTTATGTTTAAAGTTATCACCTTTCTTCTCTATTCTGATGCTTGATTTTAACTTCAGCAGGTTGCCTTGACGATGTCTACATGACCAGATGCATTAAGTTACATTTATCAAAACAAATAAATAAATAAATAAACCTAAACTCAGAAAGAAAAGAAATTGTTTTGCACACATTCCCATTGCATTTTTTTTTTACTTTAGAGTTTGGTTTGGACTTACATTTGCACACTTTAATTTAAATATTATAAATAATATTTGTAAGTAAAAAATTACAGTACCTTGCTATTTTGATTACCTCTTCACGCTATCATAAAAGGAATTATTTTAAATGAGATCTTACTTAGCAAAATTAATTCCTATAAATAAAACACACAGTTAGAGCAGTAATAATTTAGAATAGCAGAATAACTCAGGGAGATTAAAAACATAAAAAGAACTGGTTCATGTTGAGATCAGCAGGGGAGTCCTCACAGACATTGTCTTTTTCTTCTTGTTTCTTACTCGGTGATATTGTCTTGGAGCACTTAAAAAGCCCTGTTGAGTTGAGGTCGTAATAGAGCATAGGGCTCTTTTTACACCAACACAAAGGAAAATATGTGTTTGAGCCTAAATTTAATTTCTTGCACCGTTTTGCTCTTACAACAATGAATACGAAATCTTCAGCAATATTTTTTGTTACAAAAATCCAAATAATTCTGTGTGAATATCAACAGAATCAAAACCAAACTTTTCTGATGTAATATTTGATCATCTTTCAATCTCTTGGTTTGGTTTTTAAAGGAAAAAACTTGTAGTACTGTCACGATCCTGGGTCCTTTTGACCCAGCGTTTTGTGTTTTCTACCAGTGTCATTTTGGTTCTGTTCTTCCTCCGGTTTAGTGTTGTTCTGTTCTGCCGTCTACCCCTGTGTTAAGTCCGCGTTGCTAGTCTGTGTCTTTGTGTGTATGTGTTTCCTGTTTTATTGTGACGGTCTGTGTCTTATCTCAGTGTGTTCAGTTTACTCTTCCCCTGTCTCGTCAGGTCTGATTACTCCCAGCTGTGCCCTCCTTTTGTGTCTCATTCCCTCGTTATCCTTCTGTGTATTTAAACCTCGTGTCTGCCTCTGTTAGTTGCTGTTTCGTCTGTGTTATTCCCTCCATTTTCCTGCGTATTCTGGCCGCATTATTCTCCCTGCATCTCCGTTTCATGTTTCAAGGTTTCAGGTTTGTTTTTGCTTAGCTTTTCCCAGTTTAGTTCATTCTTAGGTTTTGGGTTTTCGCCCACCTCTTCTCCGTTTGTGTCATCCTTTGGTTATTAAAGCTCGCTCACCACTTAAGCAGTCTGCATCTTGGGTCCTTATCTACACTCCACACGTCTGCCACATCGGACGTGACAGCACGAAACAGCCAACACATGGATCCAGCAGACTTACCGGGAGAGCGATCTGATGCGAGTCCAACGCCTGGTTGAGTGGATAACCCACACCTCGAATATGAGAGCTAGGATCGTGGGGATAAATGGCATTGAGGAGATCCTCAAAGGAAATCCCTATCTCCGCCAGGTCAGAGGATGTTCGGACTTATTGGCCAACTTGTATGAAGCCGGGAGGCGGCGCGAGCTTGGGAAATATCGGGCGTCCAGCAGCGACAGCCAACAGCCACCCGAGCAGCCGCGTCAGCCTCACCTGCCGGATGCGAAGTTTACCCGCCTGTCGGTGCCGGCTGCGGGAAGAAGCGTCGATCGCGCCGCCGGCGCGCCACCCCACAGCCGGACATTCGGACTTCTACATCGTCGGCTGTGGTGGGTGAGGACTCTTTTTCCGTTATGGATTGTGGAACTGTTTGTTCTGGGGCAGTGTTTTGTGCTGCAGATAGCAATGTAAACAGCTTATCGCCTGCTCAGCCATTCTTAGCTCAGTTAGCTGCCCAGCTGCCACTCTCAGCTCAGTTAGCTGCTACGCAGCCGCTCTCCACTCAGTCTCCGGTGCCACACTCTGCTCAGTCTCCGGTGCCACACTCTGCTCAGTCTCCGGTGCCACACTCTGCTCAGTCTCCGGTGCCACACTCTGCTCAGTCTCCGGTGCCACACTCTGCTCAGTCTCCGGTGCCACACTCTGCTCAGTCTCCAGAGCTCCCAGCTTCACCCTCAGTGCAGTTTCCAGTGCCCCCAGCTTCACCCTCAGTGCAGTTTCCAGAGCTCCCAGCTTCACCCTCAGTGCAGTTTCCAGAGCTCCCAGCTTCACCCTCAGTGCAGTTTCCAGAGCTCTCAGCTTCACCCTCAGTGCAGTTTCCAGTGCCCCCAGCTTCACCCTCAGTGCAGTCTCCAGTGCCCCTTTCGGCTCAGTTCCCCCCAGTGTCTCCAGTGTCGCCTGTAGTTCAGTCTCCAGTGCCTCCAGTGTCGCCTGTAGTTCAGTCTCCAGTGCCTCCAGTGTCGCCTGTAGTTCAGTCTCCAGTGCCTCCAGTGTCGCCTGTAGTTCAGTCTCCAGTGCCTCCAGTGTCGCCTGTAGTTCAGTCTCCAGTGCCTCCAGTGTCGCCTGTAGTTCAGTCTCCAGTGCCTCCAGTGTCGCCTGTAGTTCAGTCTCCAGTGCCTCCAGTGTCGCCTGTAGTTCAGTCTCCAGTGCCTCCAGTGTCGCCTGTCGTTCAGTCTCCAGTGCCTCCAGTGTCGCCTGTCGTTCAGTCTCCAGTGCCTCCAGTGCCGCCTGTCGTTCAGTCTCCAGTGCCTCCAGTGCCGCCTGTCGTTCAGTCTCCAGTGCCTCCAGTGCCGCCTGTCGTTCAGTCTCCAGTGCCTCCAGTGCCGCCTGTCGTTCAGTCTCCAGTGCCTCCAGTGCCGCCTGTCGTTCAGTCTCCAGTGCCTCCAGTGCCGCCTGTCGTTCAGTCTCCAGTGCCTCCAGTGCCGCCTGTCGTTCAGTCTCCAGTGCCTCCAGTGCCGCCTGTCGTCCAGGCCCCAGTGCCGCCTGTCGTCCAGGCCCCAGTGCCGCCTGTCGTCCAGGCCCCAGTGCCGCCTGTCGTCCAGGCCCCAGTGCCGCCTGTCGCCCAGGCCCCAGTGCCGCCTGTAGTCCAGGCCCCAGTGCCGCCTGTAGTCCAGGCCCCAGTGCCGCCTGTAGTCCAGGCCCCAGTGCCGCCTGTAGTCCAGGCCCCAGTGCCTCCAGTGTCACCGTTACTTGTAGTTCAGGCCCCAGGGCCACCTGGTTCACCCGTTCACTCCACGCAGGGAGGAAGTCTTACGTCTTCTCAGTGTACTTTTCAGGGGTTAGCCGCCCGTTGGTACAGTTTGCCACCCAGGGCTCCCCCAGAGGCTAGGGTGTCAGGCCCCAGCTAATTCTGGACCCCTGCAGTTTAAGCAGCCCCTGAGTACCACCTCATGTCAGCGTTGCCTGGGCAGGGCCAGTGCTCTGGGCAGTGCCAGTTGCTTTCATGTGTGCTAGTGGCCTCCATGGCTGCTGGCTTAGTGATGGCTTCTGCTGGAGGGTCCGTGGGACCGCTCCGCCTTCGTCTCGTGTCTCCGCTGGAGGGTCCGAGGGACCGCTCCGGCCTTCGTCTCGTGTCTCCGCTGGAGGGTCCGAGGGACCGCTCCGCCTTCGCCTCTAGTCTCCGCTGGAGGGTCCGAGGGACCGCCCGGCCGCCGTCTCTAGTCTCCGCTGGAGGGTCCGAGGGACCGCCCGCCGCCGTCTCTAGTCTCCGCTGGAGGGTCCGAGGGACCGCCCGGCCGCCGTCTCAAGTCTCCGCTGGAGGGTCCGAGGGACCGCCCGGCCTGCCGTCTCCTGTCTCCGCTGAGGGTCCGAGGGACCGCCCGGCCTTCGTCTCCTGTCTCCGCTGGAGGGTCCGAGGGACCGCCGGCCTCGTCTCCTGTCTCCGCTGGAGGGTCCGAGGATCCGTCCAGCCTGCTGCAGCGCCCGTCTCTCGGCTTCCACGCCGCCGCTATGCGGCCTCTTCGTCTCTCGGCTTCACGCCGCCGCCAGCTGCAGCGCCTCCGCCTCCGGCTTCACGCCGCCGCCAGCTGCAGCGCCTCCGCCTCCGGCTTCCATGCCGCCGCCAGCTGCAGCGCCTCCGCCTCCGGCTTCCGCCGCCGCCAGCTGCAGCGCCTCCGCCTCCGGCTTCCACGCCGCCGCCAGCTGCAGCGCCTCCGTCTCCGGCTTCCACGCCGCCGCCAGCTGCAGCGCCTCCGTCTCCGGCTTCCACGCCGCCGCCAGCTGCAGCGCCGCCGCCTCCGGCTTCCACGCCGCCGCCTGCAGCGCTTCCGTCTCTAGCTTCCACACCAGCTGCCGCCTCTTCATTCACGCCAGCGGCAGCCTCACCATCTACGCCGCCAGCTGCAGCGCCGCCGCCTCCGGCTTCCACGCCGCCGCCTGCAGCGCCGCCGCCTGCAGCGCTTCCGTCTCTGGCTTCCATGCCAGCTGCCGCCTCTTCATTCACGCCAGCTGCAGCCTCACCATCTACGCCGCCAGCTGCAGTGCCTTCGTCTCCGGCTTCCTCGCCGTCACCTGCGGCCTCTTCGTCTCCGGCTTCCACGCCGTCACCTGCGGCCTCATCGTCTCCGGCTTCCACGCCGTCACCTGCGGCCTCATCGTCTCCCTTCCACGCCGTCACCTGCGGCCTCATCGTCTCCGGCTTCCACGCCGTCACCTGCGGCCTCATCAGCCTCGCCTGGTCCAGCCTCCGAGTCTTCAGCCTCGCCTGGTCCAGCCTCCGAGTCTTCAGCCTCGCCTGGTCCAGCCTCCGAGTCTTCAGCCTCGCCTGGTCCAGCCTCCGAGTCTTCAGCCTCGCCTGGTCCAGCCTCCGAGTCTTCAGCCTCGCCTGGTCCAGCCTCCGAGTCTTCAGCCTCGCCTGGTCCAGCCTCCGAGTCTTCAGCGTCGCCTGGTCCAGCCTCCGAGTCTTCAGCGTCGCCTGGTCCAGCCTCCGAGTCTTCAGCGTCGCCTGGTCCAGCCTCCGAGTCTTCAGCGTCGCCTGGTCCTACCCCGTCGGGGTCCGCAGCTGACTGGCCACCTTTCAGGCCACTGGCCAGGCGACATCGCCGCCGTGGGCGGCCCCGGACCGCCTCCACCTGGGTCGCCGCCGCTGCCGTCCTCACGGCCGACCCCCTGAACTGTGCCCACGTCGGCGCCGCTGCCGTCCTCACGGCCGGCCCCCTGAACTGTCCGGGCTCCTGGGTTGTCGGCCCCCGGGCCGGCCCCCTGACCTGGGTCCACATCGCCACCGTGGCCTTCCGCACGGTCGGCCCCCGGAACTGTTTGGACTCCTGTGCGGTCGGCCCCCTGGCCGGCCCCCTGAACTTTTCTGTTTTGGACTCTGTTTCCTTGGGCTCCAGTGTGTTTTTTTTGTTGTTTTTTTGGTGCTGGCTCGTGTTTTGCTTTTGGTTTTTTGTCCCTCTTGTGCTCCTGTTTTGGTTTTGCCTCGAGCCCTCCGTCCTGGTCCCCCACCGCCCGCCCTGGTCGGGTTGTTTGTTGTTTTGTTTTTTTTTTTTTTCTCTCTGGCTGTTTTGTTTCCTTGTTGGGCTGTCTGGGGCCAGCCTTTGACGGGGGGGTACTGTCACGATCCTGGGTCCTTTTGACCCAGCGTTTTGTGTTTTCTACCAGTGTCATTTTGGTTCTGTTCTTCCTCCGGTTTAGTGTTGTTCTGTTCTGCCGTCTACCCCTGTGTTAAGTCCGCGTTGCTAGTCTGTGTCTTTGTGTGTATGTGTTTCCTGTTTTATTGTGACGGTCTGTGTCTTATCTCAGTGTGTTCAGTTTACTCTTCCCTGTCTCGTCAGGTCTGATTACTCCCAGCTGTGCCCTCCTTTTGTGTCTCATTCCTCGTTATCCTTCTGTGTATTTAAACCTCGTGTCTGCCTCTGTTAGTTGCTGTTTTCGTCTGTGTTATTCCCCTCCATTTTCCTGCGTATTCTGGCCGCATTATTCTCCCTGCATCTCCGTTTCATGTTTCAAGGTTTCAGGTTTGTTTTTTGCTTAGCTTTTCCCAGTTTAGTTCATTCTTAGGTTTTGGGTTTTCGCCCACCTCTTCTCCGTTTGTGTCATCCTTTGGTTATTAAAGCTCGCTCACCACTTAAGCAGTCTGCATCTTGGGTCCTTATCTACACTCCACACGTCTGCCACATCGGACGTGACAAGTACTCTGTTTTTTCTTTACTTCAGCAGGCAGATGTCTTTTTAGAAGTTTCGATAAACCTACTGTACACTATCTGCACCAAGCAGCAAATCCTCTTAACCGTGAAAGTGGAAAAAATGCACTAGTTATATGCACATATTTATTCAGCACTGTGTCTGCATTGACTTTTTTGTTGTTGTTGTTTCTCAAGTGTAAATTAAAAAAAAGTCACTTTTTCATTTTATTTGGTGTATGCACAGCTTCAGATTTTAAAAAACACAGACGAGACTGAGAATGACTGCTGTAATTACGGTCAGTGTCGGTCACTGCGATGTCTCACCTAGACACTTAGACCTGTATTAGTTACACCAGTGTCTTTCTCTCAGTGACAACTTGTTTGCTGGCCAAATTACAGCGACACATACACGTAACGTTAAGGGGACCAAAGCATGGATAAAGGAAGTCATGTGTCAAATTAAGAAAGCTGAAGTAACAAGTTGAAGTTGTGAGGGAGAGGAGATGGGATGAAAATGTAAGTACCAGAAAGAAAGGAGGTAGGCAGAAAGGCATGAACAGGAGCTGAACGAAAACGGGTTCAAAGACAAATGACAGTGAAAAATCAACAAAATGATAGGTGTATGTTTACTTGCTGATCTGGTTGATTGACAAAATCCTGCTGTGACTATAAGACTGAAATTGTAAGTGAGTGTCTATGTGTGTGTGTGTGTGTGCATGTCTGTTTGTGTTTTAGGACGGGACTTTACGTGTAGCAGGACATCGGTGTGTTCGAAAGCAATTACCTATGGAGCAGGTGTCGTCAGATTGGTGACAAGATTTTCAAGCCCTTGATATCACATTTCAGGAACAGGGGATCCAATTTCTGATCTGCAATGCCCTTCAATTTTAGGCCCCAACAAATAAAATAATAACAGTATGTCAAATAACAAAATAAGATCAGCATAGAAGTAATGAGAGCAGGTGGTAGAGTGCCATGTGGTCATTCAAAAGAAATTCAGCAGAGCAGAACGCTTTCTAGCTGGTACTCAAGGTAGAATGAAAGATGAAAAGAAAAAGAAGAACAACCAACAACAAAACTCTGAGGAAACAAAAATTTACTCGAGCAGATAGCATGGACAGATGTCCCAACATCCCATTACTCTGCTGTAAAACATTTATTTTTTTTACTAAATATTTTAAGACATTTTTATGTTGATCAAATTATCCATTTCACTTTCTATTAATCCTGTTTTACAGAAAGCATCTGTTTTTAGATTTATAGTGTAAATATTATTATTAATGGAGTTTGCACCTCTCTCTTACACTTTTACAATGTCAGTCTTACTCTTACTGTTTTTGCTAACTTGATTTTTACTTTTCTTTGCTTTCACACACACACACATATATTTTCTTGATGTAAGAAACTTAGAGAAGCTGGTTGGGTTGGTCAAAAGTGACTCCTATCACAAGACTGCTGAGTGCCTGCTATGAAACTGGAAATCCAAAGAGTCTGACTTCTTGGTTCTCAGATATAGACATACTCCAGAATAGCAAACTGTTAACCTTATATGATTACCCATGTTAACGTTTTCCCCTTTTCTATACTGAATACTTCAAAATAGAAATATTGAGGCCTTAGCATATACTGGTTAGGCTGCTAAATACTGAGTGTTTTTTGTGAAGGGATGGGAATGGAGAGTAGTTCAATTCCTTGGAATTGTTAGGATACTTGCCGATAAGTATTTTCCACTTATCGTTTCCACATGCACTTGTACTGCAATCAGCTGATTTCAGTTTGTGTGCCGGAGTAGGAAAATAGTGACGGAGTCTGTGGAAATATCTTTTATTTTTATTCTACAAAAAAAGTGGAAACTGCCTCCAGGACAGAAAAAACTACATTGTATTTCAAACACAACAACCATCTGAAAAGACGGCATGCTAACGCTAAGCTAGCCAAGAACGCAGAGTGCTGTTAGCAGACCCCAGTGAATGCTAACCACAGCACAGCAGCCAGGCCCTGAACTTCAACAGCTAACAAGCTGATGAGCTGTCAGGCAGTTTATGTTTCTTCAGTAGAATCACTCCGGCGATCACTTTGAAGTCTCCTTGTGCTGGTTTTCACCTTTACTTTGTGCTGTCAGCTTTGTGTTCATAACTAAATACTAAGAGAAAGCACATATGTGTCCTCACTAGGATAGGGATTTGTTTTGGTGTGTGGGACTGCAGACTATAGGTTTATATTGTTAAATGGTAATCATGAAACATGAGACAATGTTTTTCAGGTCATTTTACGGTGAAATGCACTTAATGCATTACTTTAAAGAAAAGTGTTCTATGGAATACATTACTTTTTGAGCAATGACTGCAACACTGATCACAACAAGGAAGGGGAATATCTCTAACATGCACAAACATCTGTTAGATTGTAGACCAGGTCACACGAGTAATTTATGCCTTTCACTGGTAGAAGTGAAGGTATGCCTGACTAACAGGCGAGGCACGTTTCATATTGTCCTGTTTACCGTTTTCTCACGTTGTGCTCAGAGATGTACAGTATTTTTGTAACTAAAACATAACAAAGAATGTGCTCATAAGCTAGCTCTTATTGTACCAGATTGAGGAAAGGTAAATGATGAGTAAAGAAGAAATGATTAATGTTAATCATCAAAATAAGTCAAATAAATGTTACACCTATAAAACTAAGCAAGTAAAAATGTATTTTTAAGATAGATATAACAGAGTGCTTTACAACAAAATTCATAGGACATCAAAAGAAAAAGTTACCCAAGTTTTTTTGGGAAATAGTCTTTTGGTGTTTTTTTTTTTTGTTGTTGTTGTTTTGTTTTTTTTAAAGAAACCACAGTCTACAGATCTCAGACTCAGTGGGAAAAGTAAGGGAGCATTTAAGATTATTTTAAGCCTGAATGTTTCTATATGCTTTACAGTATCTTGCTGTTTGTTTGTACTGTGTCTGCTAGAGCTGGACAAAGCCATAATTGTTCAGCGCTAATTAAATTTATATGGTTCATGTTACTTGTTTTTCAGCTACACTAGAGATAAGTTGATGAGGAGAGGAAAATGTGTCCCAGCTTCTCTTTTTCCTGTCTTAGAAAAAGATGGGATAGAATTGCAAAAAAAATAAGAAATACAGCGTCACAGAAAGTCAAAGTCTCTTTAATATATAGGTTTGGCTAAAAGTCAGGCAACAGTCTGAAGCCATCAAGATCTTGAAGACATAAATGAAAAGCTGCAGTGATGGCTGAACAAATCAGGTTGAAGCTATTCACATGGGTTAAATCTAAAGTACTGATAACAGTGAGGATTGATGTTTTGGTGTGTTTGGTGCACGTATTGTGTAAGCAGTTTCATACAAAAAGTGTTTCTTTGAGATAAATGGCATTAATGCTTGAAAAGTAGCTGAATCTATCAGCATACCACGATCAATAACTAATTTGGTTTGGAAATGCACATCCTTGCCTTTGGATGCAAACAGAGTATCTTGGGCAGACTTGGAGCAATAATAAATTAAGGTAAAATATCACATGGATTTGGATTAGGTGTTACACACCCTGCAGATACAAGGTTAGCTCAAAAAGACCATTCAATAAACATTTAACCTATTAAACCCTTGAAAAAGTTTCACCGGCGACCAAGATTACCATAATCAAACTTTCTCTGTTAGAAATGGTTATGGAAGCAGTGAATGGTTAAGCAAGGGAGTAACATAAGTATGTGTCGATGAAAGACTGCATCCGCTGTAGATCACAGATACCAGCCATGCTGTACTGCACATCAATAGAGACGATGTTCCTATCCACTAGTGGATCTGAACTGCTGTGACAGTGGGAGGAGATGGAGACAGATTGCATCGTTCCCTCTCCCAACTCCTTATCACAACAGCCACACTTATCTAGTCCCAGTGGAACAATGTTATTAGAAGCCTGAGTGAGCAGCAGAAAGAGAGACAAATGAGTGGAGATGCAGAGAAGGAAAACTATGAGAGGTGGATAGATAAAAGTTCATAGTCAAAGTCATGAATCAGGGATTAAGTGCTGGTAGCGAGAGAGAACACAGTGAACGAGTGTTACTATAAAAATCCATTCCCGGATCTTACAGTAGGTTAGCCAAAGAAGTAAACCATGGCGACAAAAGGGTGACATTTGCTACCAGCATTACCGCTTTAAGTGGCCTTGCTGTCACGTGAAAAGCTGGCCAGAATGAAGACGGAGAATCCAAGCTGCACACAAAAAACATCCAAGCAATGCCAGGATCAAAACCAACTGGACTTGATTTCCAGTGTTTGTTATGGTAACTTCATTTTACTATCTGCAAACACCCCTCAAAACAATTTCATGCAATTTCATGCAAAACTATTAGTGCATACAGTAAACTGCAAATAAACAGGATTTTTTTTTTGCCCCAAATTCTTTCCAGCACCTTGAATATGAGGAGACCCCCCCCCCCCAACTCAGCACATTTCTACTCATGAGTTTAACTTTATTGAGTCTATCTTTCTACTTAACTGACACTATTAGTAAAGGCAGAAGCACTCAGACTATTTTTGTATTCAAAAATCCAAAAACTGGGATAGAAGGGGTATAAAAATGACCAGTAAGCATCCAGTAGCTTAAAAGGTATGTGCCTGAAAGCATATGTGCAGTATTTATAAAATACCCCAAAATAAAATGTAATTACAGTAGAAAAAAAGGTAAAATTGTATTTTAATAAATATGTGGTGTGGTCATCAATCTTTAGCCCACATTATTTAAAAGCCTCCTGTTTTAATGAAATATCCAGTCTGGGGAATCTTTGTTTCCTGACCCCTGGTAAGAACGACACATAGACATCAAAAACAAGAAAGAACTATTAGCCATAGTAATGCACACTTCATGGGAAAGCAATTGCGGGTGTAGCCAAAGTCCACATCTAATAGGGTTGTTTTGGGGTGTTTTTGCAGTATTTTTGCTCTTTCAATATATCATGTGATGTCAAGGAAATAATTGTTATAATTTCCAATTTCTTTTGCAATAGTTGCTTTCCCTCCGGGCTTTATTGAATTGTTTTGAAAGCTGCAGCGAGAGTTGTGGTTCTGTATGATTTTTCCAGCTGACTGTTATTCACTAGAGGATTGTTCTCAGCGGTCTGACAAACAAGCAAAACTTCTGCAGCTTTCCATAATTGGAATATAACTACAGCAGTGACAGAGCACATGTATTTTCTGTATTTTTAATGATTTTCCTCTAGTACCAAAAGGAGATTCAAATAATTTGTATTGCAACGCCCTTTGGGTTTCCCTCCCTTTATGTTTGCGTGAGAGAAACTGTATAAATGTGAACCAAAGACCACAATATTTATGTTATTAATGCAAATGAAATTCATCCTCTGTGCATGCCAAAGTGAAGAAAGAATAAAGTGAAACGACTGTATTCAATACACACAAGCATGCATTGCGTATTGAGTGCATGTTTACAGTACATGGAGTACATAGAGTACATTTACTGTAGTTCTGCTGATGCGTAAGGCTTGTCAGCTAAGTCAAGAGCCACACAACAAAGTAGTGCGCTCAATTTGAAAGTTCTGTTTCATTTCTTTTAGGATCAAATCCAGTGCACCCTTCACTACTGGTAGCACAGCCCATATTGTTTATATTATTTTGTGTATTCATAAAATGCATTTTAGTTCTATGAGCTTTGTGCTTCAGTACACTGCAGTTGAAAAAAAAGGCTACTGTAAATAAGGAATACTTGTGCCAGATATTTGTGTGCATACATCAGTATAAAACAAGTATGTGGGGGATGCTCAAAGTTTTGCTCTATGAGTAATTGGCAAGATAGATCTAACCTTAAACACTCATCGTACTGTGGAAAGGCTTTTGCAATCATAAAGTGTTTGAAGTCTGTGACACAGGGACATCACACCACACTTCCAAGCCATCATTGCAGCCACCTTCAGATCTTGCTTGTTTTGGAGTCTGTAGTCTTGTCTTCAGCCAGTGAAATACAACTCAGTTGGTGGGGTGAGGTGATTGGTCGAGACAGAAAAAGACATTTAGTCTGTTATGGCTAGCAAAGCTCCGTGGTAGACTTGTCTGTGTGTTAGTGATTCTTATCCTTGTGACTGAAGAAATTTTGTAAATCAGGAAAATTGCGACAGTCAGCCTGTATTTTCTGCATTTGTAGTGCTGCTGTGAAGAGATGAAATCATCAGTAAATGGATCTGTGGAATTCATATCTGCACAAGCAATAGAGGTATAGTCAGTAGATAAGGTGGTTTGTTTTTGGTCATTATGTCTCCTTTTTTTCTTGACACTTCTCTTTTTTCATCATTTTGGCAGATTCCTTTCCACAGCCCTACATTTAAAAAAAAATCATCTATCTGCAGTGTCTCTGGGGATTGAAAGAGGTTTGCATCTTAGCTTGAATCCTCTGAGGCTATGGTCATGAAGTCTTCTCTTGATTGACAAAGAAAGAGAAGAATACCTACGTCCTGGAAAATATGCCTTACTTTCTGTGAAATAATAGGGTTTTTTCACAGTCTAAATTATTTTCTTTTCATTCACAAAGCTTGAATGAATAAAAGAAGCAGAATACTTCTCTCTTTGGCGTGGTTAGAGTCAAAAGCTGCCACAATATGCGCTTGAACAGAAAATTGAGAAATTACAATCACATGTGATATCTGATCAGACTCGTGCTGCTATAAAACAGGAGATCAGATATGATTCACACGTATATAAGTGACCCTGATCTGATTTGAAAAAGAATCTGATTTGTAGCATGTGACAAATGTGTTGAAAGAGCTATATCTAGCACATAGTTTTTTATAAAATTGTCAGGCTACACAAACGAATAGTGCACTCCTGGCCCTTGAGTGTAAAATCTGTAATTATATTAGAAACTATGTCACTATGCATAGAATTGTGTGAGTTTTCTGAATGATATGATTTATAAATCTTGTTTTAAAGGTGTATTTTTAGACTAACATACGGAAGTATATTTTTGCTTTCGCCATTAAAGCTTTATTTATAACAGGAAGGTCTAGTGAACAATTGTTTGTTTATGTGTACAAGCAGTGTGTGTGTTTGTGTGTCTCTGCATGTGTGTATTGGCTACCTGACTGTGGTAATGGCTGTCATAAATTAGCAGTAGGTCTTCATAGGGCCTGATAGCTGGTTAATCAGCTGTTATATTCCTCCCTGGGGGGGTTATGAGCACTTACAAATGATTACTTCAGCTGAGTGTGTGTGCCTGTGTGTTTGTATACACAGAAATGTGTGACTTGGCTATACTGCATGGTGATAACTATGGTGTGTAAGTTCAAAATACCTGTTAACCTTTAGATCATGCATACAGTAGTAGTGTGTGATGTCTTGCTTTCTTAATTATTGCCCTGGTAATTACTTCCTGTTTATATTTCCCTGTGCTTTGCTGCTTTCTCTGCGTTTTCTTCTAAGTGAATAATGAGGTTGTCAGCTCAGTCATTCTGTCAAGCATGCATGCTTTTTTTCTAAATGTCATTTATTTATGAATAACCATCTGGAGCATGTAAATATACTATAACACGTCAGTATTATAATCTAGTCTTTTGTGTGCATAGAGCCATTGGCAAATCTGAACAGTCCAATGATGTATACTGGTTGTCTGTTCACATCTGTGGATTTTCTTCCTTGCCTTACCCATTGTCAGTGGGTGCCCGTAGGTAAGCTATGTCTTTGAAAATATGTGTTTACAGCTTGCACTTCCCTAAGTTTGTATAGAACATGTGCGTTGGCATTCTTCCCTCTTCCACATCTGCATTTGTTCATAATTAATCTTTTTTGTTTGTTTGCGTGTTTGGGTTTTTGGGTTTGGTTTTGGACTGCGAATCCATCTATGTAACAAGAAATGGAGAAAGAGAAGGCAACGGCTTCAGGTACAGAAACATAAAGTAGCTTGATTTGTATTCTGCGTGTGTGAGTTTACGTTGCTGATTTTCACATATTGGTTTACACTGCGCACCGTGTGAGTCAGAGTGCTGTGCAGGATTTATGCATTAGCAGTAAACTAATGAGCAGTCAACCTTAGAGCTGCTAAGGTTCCTTAACCATGGAGCTGATGTGACATTTACTTTGTTTGTGTTGTCTAATCAGGTGGTTTGCCAATACATTGCTTTAGTAGTCTCTCGCATGGTTAATGAATAACTATGGGAGCATATGAGTGAAAGTGAAGCTCATAATTTACAGTGAATGCTATAACACTTGTTGTGTTATGTCAGTTAGACTGCTATACATGCAGGAGATTATCAAATATTTACTACATACAGTGCACAAAGCCATATATTAGGTACGCTGGTAAACGCGGATAATATGATATTAACTTACAAATGTAGACATGATCGTTTTTTATATAGAGATAATTTATCAGAGTAAGTGCTTGGAAATACTCCTACTCGTTAAACATAAAAGTGCGTGCCTGTACCCACACACATGCTACAGATACATCTTCATTAGAGTTGTTATTAAGAAATGAGGCCTGGGGGTGTTATTGGTATCACTGATGCTGCTCTCTGATGTCTTTCACTTTTAAACCGGGAGATATGCCCCTTTCATCTCTGCTAAACTATATCTGCTCCTTGTGTCTCATGTCTAAGTAATACTAAAATTACATTAACCCTAGCTAACATCAGACCAGATAGAACACATCCCTGACTTTCACTGGGGGAGTTGAATACGGCCTATTCATCTTAGGAAAGTTCCCATTCTGTTTTATGCTGGCTTGCATTTCAGCCAGCTAAAGCAGACAAATGTTACTGGCAGAAGGGTAATCAGGAGGATTGGGAAAACTCTGTAGTGCATCTGTCACATTTTGGCCTGATTACTGTGGGATAACTAACAATATTTCCAAGGCCTGGAGCCAGGAGCTTTATGCTGAGCTGCTGACTCTGGCATAGCTTAAAGACTGGAAACAACGTGCAGCTGGTGTGGTTATGTCCAAACATAAAAAAGCTCACAAATTAAGACATATCATATTAAATGGTTTCTCTTTTCTTTAATCTGTGCAAAATCCAAAGCATAAAAGGAAAAAGTAAATAAATTAATGTTTTATAGAGTGCTAGGTGCTGGAGTTTTTCTTGGCCAGCTTAATACACTGATTTTGAGATGTGTTTACAAATTTCAGTAACTCAATGAATAAAAACTTGCTTGATTTATGATTTATGATTGTGATCTTTTGTCAGCCTTTCACAGCAAGAATCTACCTTGTATGTACAGAGGTTTGTTGTAATCAGTTATTCGTAGCAAATGTCTACCACATATTACAGTGTGCTATATAGCAGTGCAGTTGCCGCAGCCAGAGCAACAATGTATGCATGCATCTTTAATAGAAAACAAATGTGGTCAGAAAAATAAATTCACAAATATATAAATGCAGTAACTTTAAGCCAGGAATACTGACAAATAAATGAAATTAAATAAGTGATAGTTAATCATCTTGTCACTATGACTGCTGCATTATAAACAAATTGGATGATTTGCATAGGAGCAAATAGCTTTAAAATTGCTTGCAGCCAGCAGGGAAAAAACTGACCAGGAGATGAGGTCCCCTTCAGTGAGAACTTGTTCTGGATGCTAAGATAAAAATGTTTAGATTGTTTCTAAACAATATAGCTCCTTCTTATCTGCTTACCCAGAATCACTCTCTGTGGGTGATAGATTATAATGTAGTGTGATTTACTAAAATATTGGAGTGGTGTGAACAAACTGAACTCTAAGAAGTCTCAGAGCCAAAATGTCACTTTTATGAAAGTGATTTAAATTGTGTTTTTTAAATTATATAACTAACTGTGTTTGTGCAGTGCAGTGGATAATTTAACTTCTCATTATATGTCCTTTCTGGCAAGGACAAATTACGCAGCCACAGATGTATCCAAGTTCTAACAAGTACAGAGCTAGAGTTTGTAACGGTATTCTCTTATTGTTCCAAATATTTACATGAATGTATAAGCCAGCAACGGTTCAGTCACAAGCCAGTGTACTCTTAGTGTCAGTCCTAAACCCGGATTAATACAGAGGGCTGTGTCAGGAAGAGCACCTGGGATGAAATCTTTGCCAAATCAAGCAAGCAAACATGCAGATAATCAAGAATGAGTCACAGGGGATGTTCATAGATGTAGTGAAGGAGGACATGGAGAGGGTTGTTGTGAAAGAGGAGGATGCTAGGGATAGGGTGAGGCAGAGGCAGAGATCTGCTGTGGCGACCCCTAAAGGGAGCAGCCAAAGGAATCTGATTTATTTGTGCTGTATATTGTATTGCATCTATTTTTTCTTACAGATTATTTTTTACATTTATAAGATATGTGTGTTCTCATATTGTTCATCAGATATACACAGAGTAGACACCTGCTGTGAAGTGGTCGGAACAAAACTTTCAGGGAAACTCAACACAGCAGGAAGCCATCATATTGGTACAAGCATTAAGTGAGTCAGTGTCCACATGAATGTGCTCTGTGCGATGACGGGTTGTGCCATTTGGGAGAAAGGTTACTTTGTCTTTTTGTTTTATGTAGTTTTATATCATTTTTACATAGTATGTTATGGCTCTTGTGAGTGATTTTTATACTGTTAAGATTGTACATGTTATGTTACAGAAAAAGTTTTCTGTTCTATTCTATTCTATAATTTTGTGACTTGTTGCATGGAGCTTTTTCACAGGTTATGATTGGAAAGATTAGATTAGACATGATTGAAGATGATATGATTAGAATGAGAAAAACAATCTGAAAGTGTCCCAAATGTTGATTCTGTTTATCTGGATGTAGCATTTTCAGAGGGAGAAACGTTTTGTCACTCATCCAAGTGACAGTCTCAGCTCACTGCAGGTTTCCCCAACCTTATAAACAGTACATTTGCATAATGAGCACCACTGATGAACAATGGGCTGGTAGTTTCTTGATAATTAATATGCAAATTGTCATGACCACTGATCACTGATCAAGGGCTATGAGTACCATTGACAGAGAGTTGGGGAATGGGTGAAGTCACAGCATGGATGGTGAAAGATGTACCCTTAGGCTCCCTTCTCAATTCAGAGATGGTCTTTCCCTTGGCAGCGTAGGATTGGGCGATAAATCGAGTTTTTAAAAAATATCAGTACACTTTTATTTGAGATATAAAATGTGACAATATCGTTTATATCGATAAAGTCTATGTTGCGTTATAATTATATTTGTGGAGCTGCAAGTTTGCCTCTCTGTCATCCACTTTTGTCTTTACGCAACATTACTCTGCCCCACCTCTCTCCTTCACTGAACACAACTCCCCCTCCCCCATCGCTTCACCTGCAGGCAGTGACAAGATGGACACGGCAGCTATCAAAGAGGAGCTGGTCGGTAAAAAGAAAACATTTGGAGATTATCGTTATTATTTCTATTATTTGGAGATGGTTTGGATTCAAAGTGTCAGATGAGCAGCAGAATAATGTATTCTGTAGAGAATGTCAGGAAAGCGTTCGACTACAGGTTTGGGCACTACTAGTATTTTCACCATTTACAACAATGCCATAAAATGCAGAATGAAGAGTGTGTGAAACTCTCTCTTCACAGTCTGTATCCCAGCCTCCTTCCCTGAAACAAACCACCTTACAAAACTCATATACCGTATTTTTCAGACCATAAGGCGCACTTGAAATCCTTTAATTTTCTCAAAAATCGACAGTGCGCCTTTTGTATCAATTCTGGTTGTGCTTACTGACCTCGAACCGATTTTATGTGGTACACAGCGCTCAGAAATCTGTCAAAAAATGTTTTAGTACGACTTTGGTAAGCTACGAAGCCGCACCGCTTGGTGGATTGTCGGAGCATCCTGGCTACCGTAGTAAGGACCCTCGTGGAGTAATACATACCGTGCTTCGACATAATATTACTGTATTGTGTGTGTATAAGGAGCCCAAAATGGCACCTGTTAAGAGACATGCTTATGAAGCGGATTTCAAACTCAAAGCTATCAGTCATGCAGTAGAACATGGGAACAGAGCAGCTGTGAAATCTGTCTTTGTTATTATGCTCAGCGTCTTTTTAGTTTACATTTTGACTGCACAATTGAGAGCTTTTTGTTATTCACGAAAACAACATTGTTTTATTTTATTCATGGAGCATTATTATTTAATAAATGCTGATAATTATTTCTGAGTAATTTTTGATGTACATCTACACTGTATGTTAATAAAAGTGCCTGTCTAACATCTGGGACACATCTAGCTTTGACCAAGAACTCTCTTTTTGTTCTTACTTTATGGGTTTAAAAAAATATCGAGATATATATCGTATATTGCCATCCAGCTAAAGAATATCGATGAATTTTGGGCCATATCACCCAGCCCTAGCGCAGCGTGTTTTGGGGTTTGAAAGCCACAGAGACGCAGTGTTTAGACAAAGTGCGTCTCAGCTGTTCTGATACTCCTGACACATAAGGGATTACTAAGGGTTTTTGCTTAGGTAGCAGTTGTCTTTCTTCTCTCCTGGATCACCTGGAGCATGAAAAGAGCATAAAGACAAATCCGAAAGTGTAATTTTAATCATGTTTTGTTATCACTGTCTGTTTCTATGGTGGCAAGGTTACTCAAAGGAAATACAATTTGGGCTTATAATGGTACCCATGGAGATTTGAGAAACAGTGTTTGTTTTTTTTCTTTTCCTAAAAAGATGTGTATTTTAATAAACTGTCAAGCACGCTTGTCTGTTATGAAGTTGAAGAGAATCCACACAGAGAGAAACGCGCTAATAAACAGTGTGAACCAGTGCAACTATGGCCACTGGCTCTCCTGTACAAAGTGATTTCTGACCTCGTTAATCTCCCTCTTTCTCTCCTTTTCGCCAGGCTGCTTTTCCATTTATAAACATGTTTTTAATATGAACACACTCGTGCTTTGTTTGTACAGCTCTGTCCAATTTCCCATTCATATTTGATGACTCTCCTTGCTTAAACGATAAAGGTAATTATGGCTAGCTTTGGCTCTGGTTCAGCAGTACAACTGGAGCTGCCTGCAGCAAACAATCCTCTATGAGAAATGCGAGATAAAAGCCCGTTCAACCCATCATTACAACATAGTCTTTAGTCTGTTCACTTTAGAGTTTGTTTCGTCAAATAATCTTTGACGAAAATGAAATGCCCAGATTGATATGCTTGAACATGATTTTCACCTGCTGTCAACTCACACACAACCAGTGTCCTGTGCAGAGAAGTACAGTTGTTCATGTTGCTGTTAGAACATTGCGTACGCTAATCATATGCATACTGTACCTGGAGAAATATGAACTTTAAATTCATAGACGATGTGGTGATCATATACAGCACAGTGCGCTCAGTCGAAGTCTCAGCTAACCAAAGAGACATGAAAATATTTATATTTAATAGAGTTTTTTTCCTGCACTAAACTGAAAGTGAAGAAATGATAGTTAGATACCCATCTCCAAGTCACCATTCACTATTGATTATTCGTCCTATTGATCCCCTTGTTTTCCAGTGTCTCTGTGTATTTGCCCTTAAACATAAATTTTGTTGCTGCTGCAGGGGACTGACTGAGTGACAGTTAACTTCAGCAAGTGTCATAAATAGAAACATGAGATGAGCTCTTAATGAGAAGGTGCAAGGGTTCAACACTGACAGATTCTGGTGACTTCCAAGCTTGGAGGTGTTGGATAACGCTATTATTGCACTCATGTAGTGCTATTTATCACCGTGGGAGGCTGTGATTGTGGTTATTGGTGTCTTCGCAGCGCCTGTGTTTCCTGTCTATATTGTTTAGATGGTTTCCTAAACTACTTCTCCTTAGCGTGATGATGCTATATATAAAACTGAAGGCCTTGTTTCGTATCCCTTCTCACCTTATGTTCTTTAGTGCAGTGGCTCCCACACAAGCTAGACACTGACACGTCTTTTTCTGAAGAGGCTATTTGTGTTTATTCTCCCATGAGAGAGATTGTACAATCCTTCTCGTTAATTAAGATATAGGAAGCTTATGTGTGCATGTGTTGGAGTAGTTAAAGAAATGTGCGAAAGAGTGGAAATGAGGAAACGACAGGTTGCCAGCGAATCATAAGTCGGTGATGAGGGCTAATGAAAAGTAATTCCAGCTTAAAATAAGATGGGACTATAGACAAGACACAGCAAGCGCTTGTCTTATCCCCTACCTCTTTTGTCATTCCTCCCATGTTCCCTTCTTCCTTCCTTCCTTCCTCCCATTATCATAAAGTCCTTCCGTTTCTGTCTCTAGCTCTCTCTTTGAAGGCCAGAAGCAGATAATGGGGAAAGTAGCGGCAAGCACTGAGGGTTTCCTAATACCCCTGAATGTGTTATTATATTTATCAGGCTGGAGACCAAGCTTGACAAATTTAATTAACAGCAAGGAAAGACCCTTTCAGTACTTAGTATAAATGCTGTTAATGCTATTTTTCTCTGCTTGCATTGAGGAACTGCACTTCACTTCCTCCTTTGATGTGGTTTTAAATCCCCTTTTTGTTTCTCAAAGAAGCATCTACATTATTACATAAGGTAACAATCATAATTCCTGCCTAAATTTCCCACAGGAACAATATAGTGCCTGCCTGCTTGCCTGCCTGCCTGCCTGAATGAAACTGCACACTAATGACTACTATTGAAGGTGAATAAATAAAGGGTGCGCAGCAGTGAATAGTAGCCATGGTGTAAACTACCAGATACATAGATATATGTCTTTGGTCGCTTAGGTACAGTACTGTGAAATATTCTTGAGCTAACCTGTATTTCTTTGTATTGTGCTACAAAATGGGAAATGTGTGTGATTTATTGAAACCTGCAAACATACATGGAAGGACAAAAACAGAATCTGTACAATTTTAACAAGCTTGAAGGTCAGTGTTTAGTATGACCATCTTTGTTCTTCAACACAAACTGAATTCTCAAGCTTTCTTTAAGCAGTCTTCAGAAATTGTTTTCCAGGCCTCTTAAAGGACATTCCAGAGCTCTTCTTTGGATGCTAGGTGCCTTTTGGTCTTTCCTCTGTCAAGATGATCCCACACTGCTTAGTAATGTTGAGGTCCAGAATGTTGGTCCAAACTTTCTCTACACTGGCAATGTCCATCCATCCATCCATCCATCCATCCATCCATCCATTCGCTTCCGCTTATCCTTTTCAGGGTCGCGGGGGGCGCTGGAGCCTATCCCAGCTGTCATAGGGCGAGAGGCAGAGTACACCCTGGACAGGTCGCCAGTCCATCGCAGGGCTAACACACAGAGACAGTCAAACATTCGTGCTCACATTCACTCCCCCATTCACACATATGGGCAATTTAGATTAATCAATTAACCTATCCCCACAAACTGCATGTCTTTGGACGGTGGGAGGAAGCCGGAGTACCCGGAGGGAACCCACACAAACACGGGGAGAACATGCAAGTCCACACAGAAAGACCCCGGCCTGATGGTGGAAGCGAACTCAGGACCTTCTTGCTGTGCAGCGCATTGGCAATGTGTTTGGGATAATTATTGTACCAAAAAATGAAGCCTTTGCCAGTCAGGTACTTTCCAGGTGGTATTTCATGGTGGACCAATCTGTCTGAACTTTTCTGCATTCATATTTTCATCAATTTATGAAGATCTCCAACACCACTAGCTGAAATGAAGCTCCAAACCATGACAGAGGCTGGCTTTACAGGTATACAACTCGCTGTGACACGTTTTTCCTAACCTCTTCTGTGCATACTGACATCAGCTAGTGAATAAAATTTGGATTCACTACACCATAAGACCTGTTCCACTGACTTTCATTCCAGTTCTTCTGGAATTTGACATACTTTAGCCTTTTTCCCCAGTTTGCCTTCTTCAAGAATAACTTCTTGACGGCTACTCTTCCGCTGAGACCAATTCTGATGAGGCTGATGAACAGTAGATGGATCAAGTGAAGAGTCAGATCCACCTCAGGTCCTGTCATCAGGTCTTTTCCCTTATTTCTTAAGGACATGGCTTTCAGATACTGCTCATGTGTTGCAGATGTTTTTTTTGTTTTGTTTTTTCTTTTTAGACGTGGCCTGTCCAGTTTCCCTGCATGTTTAAGTATACACACACAGTGCTTTTTGATGCAATGCAACCAATGTCCAAAGACATTAGTGCTATTGCTCACACTTAAAAAAAAATGGATACTTGAAAGCAAAATATAAAGAAATTAGAGGTGGCTCAAGACTTTTGCACAATACTCTATATATCTCAAAGCAGTCCTCCATAAGACTGATAGCTATATTCTTATGACATTTTGCTCTAAATCAAGCTTTTCTTACTACCTGTCATCATCCAGACATATAAATGGACAATTGCTGTAAGAGAAACACATGACTGATATTGCTGTCATTATTGTCATTAAATGTGCATGCTGACCCCCACAGGAGACAAAGTAGTTTTTTTTTTTACCCTGGTAACATGTCCACATGTTGTTTGTTATATGATAGATGACATGTCATATGGAAAAAAAACAGTACCTCCATGAAAGAATATTTCTGGGGGGGGGGGAGAGATGACAGATGTAGGTAACTGCATCTCACTTAAAAAAAACAGAATTACAATGACCATAATTCAAAGCTCTGATCTTAAGAATGAGAGTACACAAAATAATGGATGATACAGCCAACTTTCATATGTGTCAGTTTAAAATAGTAAAAAAAACAAAACTTTTTTATACAATTTTCCTTACGTGTGATAGAAAACAACCAACATGAGGACAAAAAAAAAAAAGATGTCAACACAAATCATTAAGAACTTGTGCTGGACTCAAACTACGTGTCATGAATTTGAGTTTTGTAATTGTCTTATATCTGTATTTTGTAGTTAATGTCTTTATATTTAGATTCTCAGGTTTTCTTGGCTCATGACTATTGTTTGCATTCCTGTGTATTTCTGCGTGTGTAGCTTCTATCGATGTGATAGGTTACATCCAGTTTTTATGTTGGTAATTATTTGTCTCTCCTGTTTTGTGTTTTAGTTTTACTTCCGTTTGAGTCATTATGTTTGTTGTCCTCAGCTGTTTTCCCACCTGTTCCCCAGTTCACTTGTTATCTGGTGTGTCTATATTGTTTGAATCTCCCTCTGTTCATTGTCACATCATCCCTCATGGTTGTGTGTTTCCTTGCCCTCCATTCCCTGTGAGGTATCTGCATTTTTTTTTTCTGTGAAATATTTCAGCATTAAAGCCACCCTTTGAGAATCTAAGGACACTGTGCTGCCCTATTGACTTGGTAATTACAGCATTAGGTATCCATCTGTTAAAACATACCTTCATTTATCGTCTGTTCTACTATATTTGGGACAATAAGCAAAGTCAATCACTCAGCTCAATCAGTCAGTCTGTTGCAGTGCAGTTGGACCACAGGTATACATGATAAATAATATATAATTTGGGTTTTGGCCTATATATTGTAAATGGAAATATGAGAGGATATTAGACTGAAGATCTAAAGGGTCCTAGTTTGATCCATAAATGTGATACACACTAAATAAAAAAAACTGCGAAAGTGCATAACTGTATCCAGATGGCAGATGAGAGTCCTTGCCCTCCACCTACTAATCATGACTTTTGTGAAACTTTGTTGTACAGTTTCAGTTTTCTAGATAAAATGACTAATATCTGCTCTTCATGGCTAAATGAGCTATTTTGGTTTTATTTTTTGATAGAACATCTCGCATGGAGAGGACCGGTAATATTATCTCTCCAAATTAGATCTGGCTACAGATGACATCACTAGCTTGAGATCGAAGCACTCATCTGCCAGGAGAGTAAATCTAGAAATGCAACAAAATGAAAATCTTTCCTTGCGTAATGGAAAACTAAACATCACCTCATGTCACGAGCCAGAGTGGCAAGTCATTCAGTCTCTCACAAATTGATTGACCTCTCTGAAGGATTTTATTTAGCCACAGGCACCTGGGTCCACCAAGGGCCACCCACAGCCTGGGTAGCATAGATTATAAAGCATCAGACATTAAGTATGAGGGCTCAGGGTTAAAAACAAACAAACAACCAAAAAAACCCGCTGAGGAATTAAACCTCTTTTCCATAGTCCATATTTAGAGAAATTATTCACTTCATAACATTCCTGCCATACAGAGCCACCTCTGTCATTTCACTTGGTGGAGATAGAGATGGGACCAATTTACATATTTATAGCTCCGTGCATACTGAAGAAGGGAGTGTACCGTCTTATTAGAAAACATTACACTGGACTTTTTGTTATTGTAGCAGCACACACTGGATTCTTAGAAATATCAGTTTACAGCAGAGCCTGGAGCAAACACTCTTAAAGCCTAAACAGTGTTTGCAGCAAGGAAATGTTGCTAGATGATATATTACTATGAAGGATATTTACCATTAAAGATAAATTGGGATAGATACCGAGTAAGAAGAATGAAGAGGTGGTTCATTATGCATTACCTACTCTTTATATTCTGGGTTACTTTGTTTAAATCCTAGATGCCAACCATGACAATATCCAATAAGAAAATTGTAATTTTTACATATTGTGTCCTTGAACTCTCTTGCTCTGACACCATAAAGATAAGGTACATTCTGCAAACTTCTGTGCTCTTTATTTGCCTCCTGGCCCTTGGTGTAACTTTAAACTCTATTAAATTCATTTATGTGACAAGAGGCAGAGGATTAGCTGTAGTATTCATCCTCTATCTCATCCCTATGTTAAACAAGAACATTTGGAAATGTAATGTTTGAGCATTACTAAGAGGAGACAAAAGAGGAAGCAATGAAAAAGTTTAATTTCCCAGCTTGGCAGTGGCAAACCAAGTTAATTAAACTTTGCGTCCTGTGTAACATTTTAAATAATTTAGTAAGGCTATTATAAAGTGAGAGACAAATAGAGAGAGGGGCAAGGGGTGCTGCTTCACTTTATTATCCCAACAGTCCTTTTCTGGGGGTGGGGGTGAGGGGATAGGTTTGTTGGCTCCAAAAAAGAGCAATTTCTGCAAATGTAACTGGGAACAAGCAGTCTTTTGAGCTCAGACAATTTTAATCTTGCTTTAAGATAATGACATGCATTATTTTGGGAGGTGTGCAAATAAAGCAGAAGGCCACTCATTTTGTTTGTGACTGTATTTTACAATCAAATGTCATTTTTTGAGCAAAATTACCATTTCAACAGTTCTTAACAGTCTAAAATGAAAGGAGTTGCTTTCAATATTTAATGGATGTGTAATTAAAATACCTTTTGGCATTTAAATATTGATCTCAAAATGAACACTTCATATCAAGGTAAAAAAATCTTTTTTGACTTACTGATTACTAGTACATATTTTTTTCAAACACCTTGGAGGTTTCCATTTGTCTATACTGTTGGCTGGTTTGTTATTTCTGGGAGGCAAGAAGATCGTTTCCCTTTTAAATGCTGCTAAGTAATGCAGAGGATTTAATAAAAGACTGAAAGCCTGAGCGCTTGTATTTTTGACCACACACTCTTTATCTGGGAACTAAGCTTTTCTCTCTTAAAATGTCAGAAGTTTGATGTCCTACGGTGTCAGCCTGTGGAGTCATTACAGGTTGGCAGCTGCCCACTCTGTAAATCAATACATTTGAAAAGATCACATTGTGTGTGTGTGTGTGTGTGTGTGTGTGTGTGTGTGTGTGTGGCTGTCATGCAGTGGATATATGTTTCATAACCCTCAATCATGCATTGCTCTCTCCTTACTGGCTTCTTTCACCTTCGCCATCTCTTTGAGAGGGTGTCACTCTCGCTAACTATCTAAAGCAGTGAAAAATGAAGGTGAGCTGAAGGCCTGCTTGAGGTCAAAATGTGCAATTTGTCATTTCTCCAGGAGAATTATGTCTAATTTGAGAGTAAGTTTTGGTTTTGGTGCCATACATTTTCTTTGTGTCATAAAATAATTTCACATTTTTAACTGCTTTGTTTTGAGCTCTAGCTGTGGATACATGTGCTCCAGGTTGAATGACAGAGCCATGCTAAAAAGCCATGCTGGTGATGGCCAAAATAATTTGCTTTGGTGGTACCTGCTTAGTGCAACATCAAGCACAAAACATATTCCTCCTTTTTTGAAGTGTCACTGAAAGACAGCGATAAGAGACAGTTGGATTTATAAATGAGGAGACACTGTGCGACACTTGCAAAACAAAGACCGGCAGAGAAAGAGAAAATGTGACACGGGCAAGTGAGTGCACTGCACTATGATAGATAAACCATGTAATTCTTTGCCACATCCTCGTATCTCCGCTTATGTCTGATTGTGGGAACAGAATAACCTTTCGGGAGTATCCACTCCGTCTTTCATTTCAGCCTTCAATTTAGACTTGAATACTGAATCTTTTAATAAACTTGAGAGCTATTTGGATTTAATTCCTTGTGCCTTAGTCTAGTTTTTTGATGCTGCTCCCAATCAGCCTTTTTTCTTCTTATTGAATTCCTGACAAATATGTTAAACTAAATCACGAACAATGTGTGAGGCGATCTTATTATCAAGGACCTTGGGGAGAAGCATTGTGGTTGAGGGATCAATGTGTTTGGGCAACTGAGAAAGAGGAGACCGAAATGAGAAGATGATTATTGTAATTCATAGTGAAGTAATCTTCTCCCATTAGTAATTTGCTCTTCTCAAGTTCCTGTAATTGAAAATAAGACTGAGGGAAGAGAATAATGAGAAAACTGTGAAAAATCTCAAGGCTGAAGATGGTTGAGTAACTCAAATGTTTGTCAGTCAGGATGTCATGGTTTGTGTCCTGCTTGGTTATTTGTGCTTTACTTGGGTGAAGAATTCAAGTAAAACTGCTGTTCAGTTTTCACTGTTAAACAGTAGACCATTTATAGCTATAAACATTCAGACCAGAGTTGTCTTTTTTATCTGCATTAAATGAAGTTTTGTTTTCTATTGTCAGGGCTCTGTGTGCGGCAGGTGGAGGTGAGGATCCAAACGCAGG
Organism: Oreochromis aureus; assembly: GCF_013358895.1. Lineage (NCBI taxonomy): Eukaryota > Metazoa > Chordata > Actinopteri > Cichliformes > Cichlidae > Oreochromis > Oreochromis aureus. The sequence continues at coordinate 13,148,246 of NC_052943.1, read as the reverse complement.
ACTCGTGAAGCCAAATGTCAACAGAAAACCACAGCTTTATTCGCTGGCAGAAAACAAAACATTAACTGAGCAATGGTACTGACATGAAACTACTGAAACACTGACACGGAAACACACAGGCATAATCTGATGGTACGACGCGACACCGGGTACGGGAAAACACAGGGCTTAAATACACGGGGTAGTAATGAGGGAATGGGCAACAGAAGGCAGACACAGCTGGGAGAGATCAGGGCTGACGAGACAGGGGGAACAAAGCTGCACACACTAACATGAGGCACACTCCTTCAAAACAAAACAGGAAACCATAAACCACTAATCAAGGACGCAGACTGAGAGGCAGAATATAACACATGGAACTCAAACAATACATGACCACAATTCCTAAAACACGAATAAACAGAAACATGAAACTCTAAATAATCATCATCATCAGCACTACAAGAGAATAAGAAAACAATCCATAATACAAAATTAAACCAAAATATAAGAAACTCAAAAAGCTGGGTCAACACTGACCCAGAACCGTGACATCTATAGATTGCATATTTTAAACTTTAGGACATTGGCAAGTCTGGTTGTCAGATCTTTAGCTTTGTTTGGTTTGTGCAGGCTATTGGTAACTGTGAGCCACCAGTGAATTAAAAAAATGGCTGATGAGATTTGCAAGTGGTTGCTAGCAGTCACTTTGAAATCAGCTGCTAAAGCCCCATTCATGCAGGCCTAGAAACCCCTATAAAAACCTGTTGCTGGGCAAAAACGTGCACTCCTGATGACCGATTGACACAAGGTTCCTTGCTGTCACTAGGTGAAATTGCTGTAGATTAACCACACAATGCTGCAGTGAAAACCTCCTTGTGATTTCTTTGATCACTAGCAAATTCCCAAAGTCTCACATATTTTGTGTGGAACACACTAACTTGACTACAAACACTCACCAATTATTCGCCGTTATTAAACTGAAATGGAAAACTGTGACCTTCAAATTAAAAGGTGGACCTTTCGAAATGTGTTTGCTGTAGTAGTAAGACACAGCACTTACCTTGCAAGTAAACTTTCTCCATTTCCAATTTGTGTCACTATCCTTAAGTTGATAATTAGTGCATGATTGGAAAAAGATAACTTCCATTAAAACTATGGTCGACAGTGGCAATGTGCAGGCAACCAAAGCAATGGCAAGGAGATTTGTTACTGTACCCTCTTTGCAACTGATTTCACTCAATACCAGCCACCAAACACTCACCAACAGGTCAAGTAATCCCTACTTTTACTTAGCAACTGTCACTGATCGATCTCAAAATCTAATTTTGTGCTCTGAAAAGGAAACTTTTCCAGAGACATATGCAAGAAGGTCAACCTCAACCATCTTGCATATATCCAACGATGTCCAGCCTTTTTAGCTGTGACATTTACACTGCGCCTCTTTAGTAAATGGGCAAAGGACCTTTTTAATACCAAAACAGGGTTTTGAGGTTAACACCTAACGTAAATTTGCCTCTAAGCTGCGGACTGGATTTGAGATAGAGAGCTGTGAAAAGTTGATAGTTGACACCTGTCTTTGTTTTGGCCTGGAAATGCAAGTGGGCTGTCCACTACCTATAAATGGTTAATTGCTATATGCATTTGTGTATTTTCAAATGTTCTATATAAATAAACCTGTTAATATCATGACAACGTGTAAGGGGAGATTAACATTTTTGTCATGTAAAAATATGCTTTTCCTTCTTTCCTCTTTCAACACTAAGCATATAAACATTTAGAAAGCTTGTAAATCTCTTTCTTTTTCCTATCCTTGCATCCTTTCTGTGGTTGAGTTTCCACTACCAAACTCTGATTCAGCCAAAAGGCTTCTGTAGATTATAGCATGTATCACCTGGCTTAAGGAGTAAGTCTTACATTGTTATATTCTCAGTCCTTCTCTTCCTTTTAGCCTCCCCTGTGTTATCTTGGAGCTCAGATAGACTCAACCTTCACAGCATGATCTCATCCATATTTTACAAAACACCCTGCCTTTGTCCAGTGCTGTCTCAGTTCAAGGGCTCATTGAGGACAATGAGAATGAGGAGAAAGAACAGCATGGATGCTTTGTGAGTGTGATAGACACACAAGGCTTAAGGGGAACCACAGTAGAACCTGGAGGAAGAGGGAAAGTGAGGTAAAGATAAAAGGGTTGAAAAGCACTGAAGCCAAATAGAAAGCTTGTGTGTGTATGTTTGTATGTTTGTTATTGCTTTGCCCGAAAGTATGTGAGAAAGGTGCTTCCCCCATTCTACTTATGAGCACCTGAGCCCAATTACAGGCACATCCTGTGATTTTCCTGTTTGTTTGTATAGACACACAGACACACACACACAGCACTCTTCTTTAACTCTATGATCAGGTGAAGATTTGCTGGAATAAAAACCCCTCCAAAACAAAACATCAGCGTGTTTAACCCCGTTGACTCCAGGAAGACAAAAAAAACCAACTATTAACTCAGGATATCTTTTGGAGTAACAATCACAGTAACAATACTAATTTTTCCCAGAGGCATTCGAGTAATATTTTGACAATTCCAGGGATTAATGTCACTCTAAAAAGTGATTAAATGAATCAAAACAAAATGAATGTGCATCAGCTGGTCACATCAAATAAGCCATATGATCACTCAAAAAAAGCATTGTATTACACATTAAAATGGTAAATGGCCTGTATTTATATAGCGCTTTTGTAGTCCCTAAGGACCCCAAAGCGCTTTACATATCCAGTCATCCACCCATTCACACACTGGTGATGGCAAGCTACGTTGTAGCCACAGCCACCCTGGGGCGCACTGACAGAGGCGAGGCTGCCGGACACTGGCGCCACCGGGCCCTCTGACCACCACCAGTAGGCAACGGGTGAAGTGTCTTGCCCAAGGACACAACGACCGAGACTGTCCGAGCCGGGGCTCGAACCGGCAACCTTCCATTAGTCATCATGTGTATTAATTATTTATTTTTACTTTATTTCTCCCTGTAGAAAGTCATTTGTTACACTATTCATTACATTTCTTCTGTATTACAACATGACCTGGAATGCCATATTGTAATCACCTTAAATTGTCACCCGACAATGACAGTCAGTCTTTCATTTGTAACCAGAAGAGTCGCCTACTTCTAGCTATTATAAAAAAAATACAGGTTTAAAAACCTTTTCCTATGGCTTCATGTGATAAACTACATAAATTTTTATGCATGCAGTCTGTGTTTTTAAATGAACAACTCAAGTAACACAGTAGAATCCTTTTTTTTTTTCTGTTTCACAAAAAGAAATGAACTTATTTCAGGCAGTCATGCTAAAATGAGAATGAAGGCAAAGTTTAATTACTGCGCTGCTCCAATGGCTACAATACCATGGGGCATGTTTCCATGACTCAAGAAAGTCTGTCTTTCAAATGAGAGGTGAGCATAACTTTCCACCTGAGAGGCATATAGAGTGCTGTGAAAAAGTATTTGCTTCCTCTGCTTTTGCATATTTGTCACACATACATGTTTCAAATAAACAAACTAGATTTTTAGTATGGTTTAATATGGTTGTGCCCTCCTTGACAGCAAGAACTATAATCAAGCATTTGGAATAACTGGCAGCGAGTCTTTTATATTTCTGTGGGGGAATTTTGTCCGACCCTTCTTTGCATAATTTTTTTTAATATAGCGATTTTTGAATGGCCTGTCATGTAATTCTGACTTTAGTCTGGACATTGACTAGACAACTCCAAAACCTTCAGTTTGTTTTTTGTCTTTTTCTTTGGGTTTTTTTGCCATTCACATGTGAACTTGCTGGTGTGTTTTAGGTCATTGTTGTGCTGCATAACCAGAGTTGGTTTGATCTTCAGAATATGACTCAATAGCTGGACATTCTCCCTCAGGATTTTCTGATAGAGCAGAACTCATGGTTCCATCAATTGTTGCAAGTCCCCAGATCCTGAAGCAGCAAAGCAGCCCTGGACCATCACACTACCACCATCATGCTTGACTCTTGGTATGATCTTTTTATGAAATGCTGTGTTTGTTTTATGTTATGTAACAGGATGTAGACGTTCCAAAAAGTTCAATTCTTGTCTCATAGAATTTTTTCACAGTAGTCTTTGGGATAATCAAGATGGGGTTTTTTTTGCAAATGCAATGCAAGCCTTTGTGTTCTTTTTGGTTAGCGGTGTTGTTTTTTTCCTTGAAACTCTCCCATGGATGACATTTTTGCCCAGTCTCCTTCTTATTGTTGAATCATAGACTCTGACCTTAACTGAGCCAAGTGAGGCCTGCAGTTCTTTAGATGCTGGTCTGGGTTCTTCTGTGAGCTCCTGGATGAGTCATTGATGCACTCTTGGAGTAATGACTTTGTTAGCCTTTCCACACTTATAGATTTCACTGACTTGCTTTTTTTAGATCGTAGCATGATGCCTTGCTTTTTGAGATTCTTTAGCTTGTTTTACTTTGTTGGACAAGTTCTGTTCAAGTTATTTCTTGACACAACATACTTGGCAGTTATCAGGCCTGGATGTGACCGGTGGTTAAAGGTGGTTAATTGTATTTTTCACACAGGTCCAGGTAGGTTTGGAAAAGTTTTTTTCCTTAATAAATGAAATCATTGATTAAAAACCGCACTTTGTATTTACTCAGGGCGTCTTTGTCCAATATTAAACTTGAAACGTGATTATATTAAACATGTAGGTGTAAAAATATGCAGAAAACTAAGAAATCAGATACATTTTCACGGCACTGTAATAAGGCATCAATTATAGTGATTGTTTCTTCAAATTAGTTTTAATCCTGACAGAGCCCAACTCAGAAAATCTCACCTAACTTTAAACAAGTCTTCTTTTTAAAGTTTTGTAAGAGTTGCCTTCTGACAGCAGCAGTTGGCTTGTAAGAGTCAGCTGCTGTCTTTTGCTCCACTGATAAACCTGCAGTGCAAACACACACTCACAGTCATGTTTAACAAGCAGAAACCAGGCAGCAAGTTGGCAAGATGAACAATGCTGCTGTTTTATGGGGAGATGTTTACTTTGGTAAAACGCACTGTACACACTGTGTGTGGATATTCGTGCTTTTACTGCCTCAGACAAAGGAGTCTTCATTATGAACTTTTACACTGTGCTCATAATGTAAAATGGGTACACACATTACAAGCTGGCATATACGTTGTCAGGTATACAGGGTGGATTTCCACTCTTTCTGTTCGTTTGTCATGTGTCACTCAAGTGTAGTAGTAAATCCCTAGAGCAGATTCTGAAAGATTTATGCAGCTTTTTATTGATTGATTTATTATTATAATTTTGCTGCCATTATTCCTGCTAGTGCTTCTATCCAGATATATTATATCAGTCTATAACTGTGTTTAAAACATTCTTTGTTTTTCGTCTTGGGTCATTATATAATTTTTTTTTAATCTTTTGTCTGAATATAGCATGTAACTATGCATGGAGTTCATTTGTGAAAAAACTTAAAAACTGTCCAATAAAATGTATGCATCTTCAAACGATCAACACTTTACAAAAAGGAACGTGTGATGGCGGAGATACAATTAAATATTTAACTACAATGTGCGATGAAATCCTGCCTGCATCTGCTGATGGAAATCAGTGTCTGAAAGGAACAAAAGCCCTTTTGTCAAAACTTAGTGTATCAGCATTTTCTATCCTTCAAAGACAGAAGCATGTTACTTCAGTTGCACATTTTTGGACAAGGATGTACTATGTCTGTATTTAAAGATGTATTTTAGTCATATTTACATTACATTACAGAAACATCTCTTCAAAAACTCAAACCTCTGAAGGATCCAGTAGGGATGGTCTTAGAGAGTCTGCTGAAAGTATTAAATCCTTAATGTTTTGGCAAGTAATCAGATAGATCCACATCAGGACATAAAATCATAACATTTGTTTAAAGTGCAGAAATGTTTGAACTAAATCCAATAAAAAGGACCTTATAATTTCAGAGATTCAGACATCTCTCTGCTTTTTAAATAGAATTCAAAGGTTGCTTTTGACAGATTCAATTCATTCAGTTGCAACTTAAAGATATAGTTGTGGTCAGAAGTTTGTATACATTCATTATGAATGTCATGGAATTTTGAGTCTTTTAATGATTTCATTGAGCTCTTCTTTTTTCATACTGAAATGACTGAAGTTCTTTGCCAGCATAATAAGGATTTATTTGACAGCACTCATTGGATTAACCAATACTCAGAACAATGGGAATGTCCTAGGACCTCGGTGAATAACTCAGAAGAACTGAGTTACACAAGTTGCAAAGGTGTCTTGGAGCCATTTCTGCTGATTCCGAGATCCTCGGTTCAAACAATTATATGTAAGTACAAGTTATCAGTCCTCAGCATTCATCTAACTGTCCAACTTTTGATAACACTGATTAACACATCTCATGGAGTATTAAAGTTTTTCACCTCATTTGATTGATAAATTGGTAACGTTTGGTTAGGTGGCGACTCTCCCATTAATTTGCATGGCCCTCAAGCCAGACTGTGACAGTATGTACTATTCAGTTATAAAGTACTGGCCTTCACTCTCTTTCATTAAATGCCTCGGGCTACTGATATTGCCATTAGCTGACGACTTTTCATCTAATTTAAATGCCTGAGAAAAACATGACATCTCATTTGAATTTCAGTCGTCACCACAAAGTGGTTTCTTTCTGCCAGGTAGGCAGTGGAGCAGTGGCTCATGTGTATATGAAATAATTACTCAAGCTTGACATAATAACGGGGTCTTCTGCAGAGAATATTGACTCTGCAGACTTTTGTCACCATATTAATGTACATAAATTTGTGTGACAGTGTGTGTGTGAGAGAATTATAATGATATGGCTTTAATATTTCATCCACTCTTAACATTTTATTAATTTAGATTGAATTGCCTGTGTTGTGATTGACATCCCTGTCAGTTGTGGTAAAAGGAGACCTGCTTTATTTGTAATTAAAGGGCCTTAAATTCCAGATGGTCCATGCGTAGATCATGGAATGATGAAAAATGCAACAATTTTTGCATGCAAAACATAGCATTTGTTTGTCTGTTACTTCTTTACTGATTAAAGAAAAAAATCTGTTATTGTGTCATAGCCAGGTGAGGCAACAATCCCTGCAGGACTATAAAGAAGGAGACTGACAGCTTTTATTGACAAGGAGTCTCAGAAGGCAACAGTCTTTTAAACTGGGGCTTGGAAACAAAACTCAGGAGGTGAGGTCTGTCAAAAAAAAGAGGGAGGTTAACCTGAGAAGTTTGGAAGCAAGAGATCTAAGATGTGTATTGGGTTTGATTTTTACTTGGGCATTCCAGGGAGTGACTGGTCAAGGTTCCTCCATTGGAAAGCAACAGTGGATAATGGACAGGCAGGTGAGTTTGATAGGTGAGTACTGAGCAGTTCCTTCAGAAGGAGAGTGGACCAGCAGGAAGACAGCAGGGGAGTTTTCAACAGGGAATTCAAGCACTTTAGCTAAACCAGAGTTGCTCCTGAAGAACAGACAAATGGAAACACTTGCAGGCAGAAGTTTCTTGAGAGCATGAGAGACATCAAAGAAAAAAAACAAACAAACCTCATGTTACTGCAGTGTGCACATTTTTAATTTATGCATTTGTTTGTATTTATACGACCCTGACTTTCAGTTCTGCACAACACTTCCTATGTACCCAGACCTAGTATATGTGTGCAGATGGCAAATAAAAGGTTTTCGCCCTATCCTATTATAGGCCTAAACGCCACAAAGTGGGGAAGTGAGGGAAGCAGAAGACTCCACCCAGAGCCACATGAGACCTGGGCATCCCCTCCATAAAACAGCAAGTCAGCAAAATCAACTAAACAGAAAAATAAAACCTGACCAGTCCTGGACCATGGTATTTTGTGAAGCAGCAGTTAGTTCAGTCTGTGGATCTTGGTGACTGTGCAGCTGTCTTCTGGTGGAAGGCATGCTACGCCCTAGTCAGGACATCACTCCACACACACATCCATACAAACTGTCAATTTGGAATCTCCAAGCAACCCAGCAGGCATGTCTTTGGTCAGTGGCAGAACACCCACCAAGGGACACACACACACATCCTTCTTTCTGTGAGGTGACAGTGCTAACTACTGAACCACCATAACACCCATTCATATTCAGTTGCAGGATTTTTTCCCCCCGACTGTTGAAATGAAGAGACTATTATAACATCAACATTTATTCGTTTTACAGTATTTTTTATGAATTTTTGCTGAATGATAGATTTTCATAAGCTCGCAGTTAGCTAGAGATATTATCCCCCTCAGCTACTTGGGCAGGTGGAAACTATTACATTAGCTGCTTCCTGAAAGGTATACTGTATTTGCAGTGTGTTTGTAGCTCTCCAGGCAAGCTGGAATGACCATCATTACCTAGCTATACCCCACATGGCAAGTTTAATGTAAAGCAAAAATCCACATGCCTCTTGAAACCTGCACTTAGAAATCATGCATGTGTTTCAGTTTGAGGATAATTCTGTCATCATTTTGTTTAAATATATTAGAAATTCCTTCCATTCGCTCTACTGAGGTATGGATAAAAAGTATGTTTATGTAACCACAGCCTGATGTGGTTTATGCTTCTCATCTGTACCTCAGAACCACATTGTTGTCCAAAACAAATGTAAAAAAACCCGCCAGTCTACTGAGCTTTGAATATTCTTTTTTCTGAACCATCTCTGCAGCTGCATAAAATGTCAGATAGTAGCTCAGTGGCTGGCAGCATCTGTGTCTATCCTCGTTAGCATGTTAAATGCAAAAGAAATTAATTGGTAATGTCAATCAGTTGGGTGGGCCTCATATTTTTTCTTTGTGTGTGCATGTGTTTTCTCTAATCTAATAAATGCATTTAGCATGTGTCTTTTTTTTTCAGTTTAAATTATCATGAAAAAGTCCTCAGTCCTATCACAGTTTTGTGTCAGTTAACTTCTTTGTTTAGAGCGTGAAAAGGGGAAATCTAACCAGCCCCATCATTCCCTCGGGACCTTTTTCAATTTACAGCATGGATTTCCCATGGTTGTCAAAGCTGGGTGAGACTGAGATGAAGGGGTTTGGAAAAGAAACCTGGTGTGTAACAAGGCACTGGTGAGGCTTGTGTGGGTTCACCAGGGGGTTAGAGGTGGATGTACCGTGAAGTCATTTACAGTTCAGGGAGAGAGTGAGAGAACCGGCATGCTGCTGTAGGTGGGATATGTTTTGGGGAAACACAGAATGTTGATGTGGGCAGTTTAAGTAATTCTGCACCAAAATCTATTCCTTGTGGGTCAATAACTCACCCTTCCAGTGGTTAGATTATGTATGTTTGTGTGTTTGTATGCATACATACTGGTCTCCTGTGAGATTTAAAAACTATTACCCAAGTCATTCTTTTTCTTTCCTTTTTTCGATTCAGGGGAAATAGGCAAGTCTTGTAGCCATTTCACCTTGGTATAACTGTACATTTCTTTATATATGTATGGATATAGACAAATGGAAAATAGCCTCACATCAGAATACTGTTGAATACTTCCACATTTGCTATTCTTGTTTAAGAAAAGCAGCATCTGTCGGTCTCACTTTTTATATCCGTTCATCGGTTTATGGATTTATGAAGGGTGTGTTTTAGGTTTTTGTTGGCAGTATCAGCTTTTTTTTAAGTGTTTTATTTATACTTTCGTTTATTTAAAAAAAAGGATGAATTCAGCTTTATTTGCACTATCACAACCATTAAGAATTAAAGAGGAATTATGCTTTCTTCTCAACCTACTGTATTCAAGTGTTCCTCACAGGCTTTTAGCCTTACACTGGCCTTAACTCTTGCTGTGCAGCCGATAAAGATTTGGAAATTAGATTTTTACTCAAGTAGACCTCAGAACATTTTCATTTAAGTTCAGCACAGGTGATTTGTTTACTTAGTAGGGGGCCTCCTCTCACTCAAGATGACACAGTGGGTGCATTCGGCTCTCCAGCTGTTAAGCAAAGGGAGCAGACCCAGTGCCAGCGACTGTGTTGATTGTCCCAGCACAGGCCACTGGTGGGGATAATTAATGGCAAGTTCCATGGATCTTCTCTGTATGAGGTAATGACACTGCAGTCCCCACTTTATATGGATTGCTAGTTAGAGTTTGTTACAACTCACAACTTCAGAGGGCAAAAATCAGTCAGATCAAATGAGAAGATTTCTACTTGTCAGCACGCAGTAATGTCAAGGCACATTTACTTTAAAATGATATTTGTAGATAACCTTCATTATTGATTTTTGAACCAAGAAGACACCTTCAGAGGCTCAAATTACTGTAAAGAGCAAGGAAATTCAACTTCAATTGTGTCGGTTCAAATCATTGACTTTTTAGGTCCTTTGAGTTCGCTTTCTCATTATCTAAGCCAAAAGAGAAATGCCAGACTTTGGAGAACGTAGCAAGTATCTATTGACACCACCAGAGACCCAATGTCAACATCCAGATTGGCCATGAGAAGGCTCCATTTCCCTTGTCGTAGCTTAAATTAAGGCTTTTACTGCTCCCTTTCAGTTCCACCATCTGCTAAATTTGAATCTCCCAAGGCCAGATACTCACAGACACACACGCACACGTACAAATTGTTGAACCACAAAACACTTGCTCACACTATTCCATAATGACTTAGAGATGGGGATCAAGTTGGAAATGTATTAAATGCACTGAAGCATTTAATACATTTCACACAAAGTAACAACCACAAGGTTGTAAATAAATGTATATGTCAGCTAGTTCCATATAGCCAGCATTCTGGCATTACACTCTATGCAGGGAGTTTGGCTTGTTGGGAGCCATGAATATGATTGCTTTTAAATGATAAATAGCCATGAGTAAACACAGTATATAAAACTGAAAATTCAGAATGTCTTGGTTAACAATAAGGGTATAGTCACAGTGTGCAATAACAGAAGAAACAGGGGAGAAGAAATTATTCTTAGAGCATTTATTTGAATTAATTTGCATTGTTTTGCCTGTTTGTGTCCATGCGTGTGGTTTAGACAGCTGCATACAACTACACAGCATCTGATATCTTTAATAAAGGCTAGTTGGAAGAATATCTCATTAAATGCTCTGTCACAAGTCATTAATCAAACTTCGGCAAGCAGACTTTATAAAAGTTTTAAACATTTCAGTGCCTATCCAGCTGCTCTGTGCCAATAAAACATGCATAGAGTATGCATTGACTCCATTATCTGCCAGCTATTAACAAACTCAACTGTGAAAGATCTCGCTGGTCGGAGGAGAGCAAGAGAAGCAAGTATTCAAAGTAAGATAAAGAAAAAAACAGTGTCCTTGTTAGAGTGCTGCTTCCATTGATGGAATGGTGCATGATTGACTCAGTGACCAATAAAACTATCACGAGGTCAATGGAGGGTGTAAGCAGTTGGCTTTTGTGCACTTCCTCCTCTGACACATTAGCAGTGTCAATTTTGCCCAGTGAATTCACAAAGACAGGAAGCCTGGTGGCAGTCTGGCCTTGTTTACCTGTGACAGGCAGCACGATTGTACCACTTTTAGCCCCAATCAATCATATAGACGGCTCGAACAGTGAGGTCTGATTAGGGCTGATGACTTTTATTGGCAATTTCTTCCCTCTTTAACCCATAGATCCAATTTCCTACCACATAGAACAGAATGTTAAAACCAAAAATAAAGGACCTCCAAAAAATGACTTTGAACTTTATGCTTCTTACATTATCTTAAAGTAATTTATTGTGTCTTTCATGTTTTAATCACTTTTCACTCCACTCAACACAAATACTTTCACCAAATCTGAGAAGTCTAGATTCTAACCAAATGTGACCAAATCTTATACCCTCATAGTGGACAAAAAAGTGAACTAAGACAAAGAAACAGCTGAGAGCCAGCGTGTTTGACAGCGAGGGAATGAGCAGATGACAGGGTGTGAAAAAAGAGGTGACTGTTCAGTACACAGGGATGGGAAAAGACACTGGAACCCACTGAACGATTGATGTTTGTCATTGTTTACTCTTCTGTGTGATTTTGATTTTCACTGTCTTATAACAAATACATTTACATGCAGCTAATTTGCATTAGCAGACATGTATAGATTATGTTTGTAATCAACATGACAAGTTTATATTGAATATATCTTCAAACTGCCTTCCAATGCAAAATGCTCAGACTAACTGCCTCTGCAAAACAAATTGATGACATATTTAATTTGTATCATCTCCTGGCAGATTAGCATTTAGCTGGTTATGCTCAGGCATCAAAAAAGCACTGTGCAAATGTTGGGAAAACAGCATGCTTTTGCATAAATATTGAGATATCCAGTGCCAACTTGGAAAATTAATTGAGAAATCTCTAACCTTAAAGTTCCTTTACAGGCTTAGAAACATTTGCAACTGTAGGATGTAAATCATGCTCTCTAGCAGAGATGTCGGTACTTTCAAAAATAAGAAAAATTGCTGCTCTTTGCTGTCAAACATTCTTAATAGCTAGCTCGTTCAGTAAATGCAAGTCTTTCTTTACTCAAAGATGCACTGTGGAGATGTCTACAAAGATAAAGACGCTGTTGGTCCGCAGTCAGTGAAACCAGTGGTTGTATTATGAATTTAACATAAATCTGTGTATTTTATTGATTGTTGTGGATTTTTTTTAATGAATATTTTAATACAGCACTGATAACTGACCTCTTGCAGTGGCCAAAACCTTTTTCCGAGGTGCCAAAAATGCCTCTATGCAATAAAATAAATAAAAGATGATGGATGGGTGGATGTATATTGTTCACCTGAATATATGTATGTGATGTTCTACCATTGTGTATGAACATATATGTAAAATGTGGACATATGACATTTTTTTTTGCTGACTCAGGATCAAATCTTGTGAATGTGCGTGTCTAAACAGTCTGGAATACCTTTCTATAGTTTAGTTTGTGTGCTCTTCTAATTTATATTTATATAATCTATGGTTTTGCTATTTGTAAGTATACCCAAAGCAATACATGCCAATAAATGAGAGCTTATGATTTTAAAATGTACAGACAGAAAACAGAGATCCTTAAAAATATATTCAGACATTATTAGTGGCAGAAATTAATGTGGTCTGCTACCTTCTAATTACCTGAAGAGGGAGGAAATAATGACCTGATGGGGCAGCAGGGTTGCAATTTACCTTCTTCAGCCAATGCTAGAAGCAGCTCAAGGTTTCGGAAACTATCAACTCTTTCCAGTGGACTTTTTCTCCAGATGCCACGGGTTTGTAGAGGTGAAAACCTGTCAGATGTGGAGCCCAGACTGAAAACATTTATTCTATAACTCAAACACAGTAAGTGATGCCTGGCATCATCAAACTGGCACATCTGCCATCCCCTGTCACAAGAGAATGGAAACCTCCTGACAGCTTGTCCAACAAACTGGACTGACTTGGCTGCTAGAAGTAGTATTTGTTAAAAGTGGAGCTTGTTAAAATTAGGCTGTTGTAACATTGCATCTTAGCTAAGGCGTGTTTGGATAGGTTTATTTCCAGTTTGGTCGCTTGCACGATGTAATGGGAAACATTTTTCTGTCAGATTTTATGAAGGAAGGAGTTGTAATTTTGCTACTGTGCAAAATGAAAGAGTGTTTGGGCTTCTGGGAGGAACTGGATTGGTGTTTAATATGATCATACTTGGCCTTTGTTCTGTTGCAAGATGTAATTCAATCAAACTTCTCTATTGCTGTCTGTCTGCCTTTCATCTTTGTCTTTGTCTGTTTATCTTGAACATGTGAGTAGATCATCTTAAATCTACACACTGGAGTTTACATAAGCATTTAATATACTGTTAAACTCACTATTAGCGAGTTGTGTCCTTTACTTTGAAATCGTAGTTTCACTCTGAATCAAATGGAACACCAAATCGCTCTTACACAGTTATGTGGCTTTTCTAAACACTCCCAATCAGTGATTTCACAGCAAGAGTTCTGCCTCTGACAGACAATAGAAACACCTGCAGTGACACAGTGATTGGGCTGAGGCCAGGCAATTTCAAACCCATGCAGAGGCATTACATCATGCAAAACTGATTTCCATTTTTTTAAAAACCAAAAAGATAATCTACTGTTTACGATACGTTAAAAGAGTGTTGCATATTTATGTGTTTGTGAAAAGCTGCAGCAGATTATTTGAATAATCAGCTTTTGTACTTGTTACTTACATTTTTATACTTGCTCTTTCCTTTCTTGAGCATTTTTATCATACAGTGCTTTTTTATGCAATGTGTGTTTTGGTAAATGTCAAAGCAAATGGAAAAAGCTGTTTACAATTGTAGCCTAATTTATCTTAAAATGATATGCACACATATTTCAGTGTCATCCCTGTCTAATTAAGCTTTTATTTAACTGCTGAATCAAAATATATAGATTAGACAGGAGCTTTATCACTGATAATGTATTATGCATAAAATGTTCTTTCATTCAAGGTCACTGTGTTGATCATACAGACTACTTGGTAAAAAAAAATAAAAAATATTTTGGTATTTCCAAGAGAGAGGCTTGTGCTGTAGCAGTTCTACACTTTCATTAAAATCTGAATTTCTATGTGTGTAATATATCCTGCATGGCTGCTTCACTGGCTTTTTTTTTTTTTTTTCATTTTAATCCCTTTACTCTAATGTGAAAAAGATGTGAAATCTGACATTAAAATATTTATGAGTCACTTAGTTTCTTAATTTTGTAGAAAAGGAAGTTATGGGTATGTAACTTTTAATTTTCCCTATATGACTGTCATTAGGTTGATCGATCTCAAACCTCTAAAAGAAGCCAGTTAAACCGTAGCATGTGCAAAAGTGATTGGTTATCAAAGGATAAACACATAAATCTCCAGCGTGTGTCTGCTTATCTTCTTGTAACTCACACTTAAGGAATTCAATCATTAGGCAAATATTTTTATTATTTTTAAGTATATATTTAAATTGGCATTGGTAAGTTACTGATATTTGTATTCTTTAATTTAACAAAACTCAATAACACTTTTATGTAGGATAATTCACACACTGTAGGTTAACTATTGTCCACCCAACAGGAGAAAAGAGGGCTTGTTGTGTGTGGATGTGTTTGTTGCATGAATACAAGAATGATCTAAGATCAAAGTGCTGGGTTAGAACTGGTTAGTGTCTGTGTGGGTTTGCAGGAAGTCTCCATCGTGACTAATGTGTCTCTGCCACTAATTAGAAGACCGAACATGCACGCGCATACACACAGTCACAGCCTGTATATCCCTGCTCTTCATATGTAATTTCAGTGCTGTTCAGGTTTGCCAAACCCTTGAGAAAGTAACGGCTTTTTATATGAAAGTAAAGCTCCCACTGATATTACTTGTAAGCTAAGACTCGCTTGTTTGTTCTCTAAAGCAATAACAAGATGAGATTATGCCAGTGCCAGTAATTGGTCAATAACAGGTGGGCATTCTCATTAACCCCTTCACATCCTAAACAAGCTCTCTCTCCCTCCCTCTCTCTCTCGTCCGTCTACTCCTAAAGTTAGATTTTTTTATTTTAATAAACAGATTTAAAAAAGCAAAATTACAGCTTATTTGTACTTTCTAATTAGCAAACGCAACCTTGAGGTGTAATCGTCTGTCTTTGCCAGTGTTATGTGTAAGTTAAGCTACTTTATGGTGTTGCCTCTTTTCCTTCCATTTTGTAAAGGGTTGGCTTTTCCCTGCGCGCGCACTCGCTGCCTTCTAATTAGCGCGCGCACTCAGAGGCAAAGGTGGAGGCTTGGCTCGTCGCCACGGAGCTGCTCAGAAGAAACTTGTGCGGTGGCAACTTTGACAAACACTGTTAAATGTCTGTCACATAGCTTAAATATTTTAAAGTATATGGTGGACGGGAACTCTCCCAATGTGTGACGAGGGTGAGGAAAGCGACAGCGGCGAGAGGGGGCACCTCTCCGAGTCTCCCTCCTCGCCTCTCTCTCTCAGACTTCCCCGAGGATCTCCCTCCTCTCCGCGGCCCCTAGACCTGTTCTCCTCCGCCTCTCCGCTGCTTGGGGACACCGACCCACCTTACCTCGCCTCTCCGGAATGTCTTCACCCGTCTCCAGAGTACCAGGAAACCGGGGGTTCCACACACTTTACACCGCCAAAGTTCCCCCAGCGCACCGGGGACACCGGCTCGCCGTTTCTCTCGCGGCCGGGTATACACATAGATGCGGTCTACGACCAGTACGATGACCCGTTTCCCAAGTGGAGGGGACGTGGAGCGGCCAACGCTGAGCGCTTTCAGCACCGCGGACAGAGACTGCACCGGGCTCCGGAGCTCTCGGACTATGGGAACCACTACACTGTTGAGCACATAGACACCGAGTTCAACTCCGAAACCCGGCAAACGTGAGTCCTCCCCCTCACCTTATATAATTAACCCAGAAAATTAATTCGCGTGTCCTGTGATCACTGGCCTTGTGCATAGTCCGTGGACTTATTTCTAAACTATAACCACAAACCTTAATCCACCTGGAATGTCAACAAGTAGAGGTCAGTTTTGAGAAACGTGGAGGCAGGCAGGATTTACACTAAACCAGGTGCACCTAGCTTGTGAGGCACAGACTGACACTACATAGACAGAAGACTAGCAGACCTTTCTAATAAATGCTTTGAGTAATGTTAATGGTGACATATCTGAACTTACTGTGCTTTTAACATCACATGCTGAGATGTGCTGTTATCTGAAGTATTAGTTCACTGTAAGTCAGTAAGTGGAATTTGTAAACCATATTCTTTCTCTTCCATCTCCACCTCTATTAAGCTGTGAAGTCATGTATGTGCAAAATACATATGTGAGGAATTGAAGCCCTTACTACCTCCTTGTGTTCAGAGATCGTTAAATAGGAAACAGGGGCAAATTAAGGCATGTGACACAGAGCTGGAGCAGGCTGCAGAGATTGATTTCCACAATACAGTGTACAGAATTATGTTTAGCTGTTTCCTGTATAACTTCATATGTATTGAATTGTTTCAATAAAACAAAGGAACACAATTTTGGTGCATGCAGCCCACTGCATCAATTTAGAAGATGTCCAGAGAGGAAAAAGTGGGACATACGTGACAATACTTAATGGATATTAATGTTACACTGCCAGCTTAGCTATGACTATCAGATATTGAGAATAACAGGCCTCAGAGTTTGGACTTTGATCTTCCCTGGTCTGGCTTTTTGATACCAGTGTTCAGCTTAACAGGCCTAACATGGAAGAAGCTCTCACTGATGGCTCACTAGGTGAAATGTTGGACACCTGTGTGCTCAGGTTTTGTGTGAAAGAGCTGGTTAGAGAGGCTGGACATGTCTGTTTCTCATTACCATTAAATTATGTTGAGTAACTGGACTTTGATCTTTAAAAAAAATGGCAATTTACTGTTTGAACTCTGTGTGTGGTTGACAAAAGCAGAGACAGAGAGCCAAGAGTGTAACTTTTCTCAGATGTGTGTGTGTGTGTGTGTGTGTGTGTGTGTCTATGTCTGTGTGTGTTTGTCCAATGATAAAACACTAACTCATTAGTCATTTCTATAAAATTTGATTTCAAACCTGATTAATCTTTTCTTTCCTTCCTTCTCCCTAGTTCACCGGTAAATGACCTAACCTAATTGATTGCCTGCACAGATTATAAATGACTTAGTGCCTCAACCATGGAAAGTTCAAGTATGACAAAGAGTACACGTAAAAACTAATCATGCAATTTACCTGGCTGAAAAGCTCGTAGTGACAGTTATCTTATTGTATTTTCATTCTGTGCTAAAGTTTCATTGTACATTTCCAAAACATTTTTTGCTGCTTTGTGAGGAAAAAGCATAAAAACGTTTTACATTTGACACCTGTGAGTGGTTTTGCATATTTACTCCAGAAAGCATTTATATTACTACCCGTCCAACCATGTATTTGATTTTTTTTTTTTTTATTTATGTTCTAGCTATTCACTTTGAGCTTGGCTTCTTGGCTTAGTTTTCCAATAATGCTTGTATAATATACATTTTTTAGCCACATATGATCTTTTTCTTTAAAAATCTGGTCTGTCCACCTGTGCATCACCCAGGTTGCACTTTTACAATCCAGTGAGCTAGACTCAAGCCAATTAAGTGTCTGAGACCTCAAAGAACTGTAGTTTGAGAAGTTTTTTTGAACAAGCACCACTGCTGTGTTAGAGATACTTGCGGCAATGGTGCAAGATTGCTTTTTTCTCTTTTTCTGTCAGTTTTGTTGCTAGTACAAGAGGGAGCTGCATGATTGGACAGCCGCTCTCAGGGATCTGCTGGAGGCTCATACTGGGATCCACCAGCAAATTGGGCAGACTCAGTAACAGCTGCAGTTTCAGGATTATAAAAACAGTACTTACATTACTATAATGAATAGTCTGATCACATTAAATTAAAATAAAATAGGTGCCATCACCACTGTTCAAAGCATGAATCAAGATCTGTTTCTACCCACTGAATCTAAACTTCTCGATTTTGAAGCCCCGTCCACTTTACAAAATGCAGTGTATACTTAGTATGAAACTGAGGCGGGTAGATTTAATAAAATAGTTTGAAATGACATTAAAGTACTCCAGTGTAAAGCAAGTCATAGATCTATAAAATGCTTCTTAACCAAAGTTATTGGGTAAATATTGTACTCTCCAAGAGGACAATTGTAGTCAGATGTTGTTTGCTTTAAAAAGTAGTTTTTCTTCCCTTCTTCTTCTTTTGTTAAATGCATTAAGTCCTTTTTGTCTTTCTTTAGAATTACCACTCTATGACATAGGAATTTAGTCTCAGACTCTAGTTATATAAGCCAAAACACACATATATACACATGCCATGTTTTGGTAATTTCTCTTCTTGTTCTGTACCTACCATGTAGACATTGCTTCTCTCTGCCTGTTTATCTCAATTGTGTCTGCCTCTTCTTGTCTGTGTGACTCTCGTTCCGCATTAAAATGATGACGGTAAATTTTATTTCAGATCCAAATCACAAACAGCCAAAGATGGATGGAGAGGGAGCTAGAGAGGGACAGAAAATGGCGATTCATTACCTGACTATAAGGTTATCTAAATGGGCTGGCAGCCAGCCTCTTTCTTCATTTATGAGAAATCCTCCCAATGTTTACAAATATCTCTGTAAGAATATCCCCCTCTTAGGCACATTAGGCACAACTTACAGCGTAAAGCATTGAATCAACAAAACACGCTATGACCAATAGGAAAAGATGCTTTTGTGCTGGAGTTAATAGTACTTTCTTTAGAGCTACTGTATAATGTTAGCTTACATTACATTCTATAGTTAATGTAGGTTTTGTTCATATTGTGGTGCCCTAATGTGTAATGTGTGTCATGTTTCTGTATGGGGGGGATTTTGCTTACTCCCACTGATTGGCAGCCAAGGACATGCACAACTGATTGTGTCAATCGAAAATTTGAAAAAATAAGGACCTTGCCTTTAATCACATTTGACACTCTCTCTCTCCCTCTCTCCCTCGCTCTCTCTCTCTCTCTCCCTCTCTCTCTCTCCCCCCCTGTTAAACCCATACACACACTCACGTGTACACACAAGATTTGTCCTGGTGAGCTCTCTTCATCTTCTCAGTTCCACATCCTTTGACACCCCTGGGGAATATTTCTACCTTGAACAAGTTTCCATTTTCACCATTTCCTTCAATGTCCTGCATTCTGTCCATGCACGAGCACACACACACACACACACACGCACGCACGCACACACACAATTACAAATAACTCAAATTCAAAATAACCTCACATGGTATTTTTATTACTTTTTTTTTCATTTTGCTGGCAGGTCTTAATGTGAATCTGGACCCCTAGTCATTTATAAGGTCACTGTATCATTTACAGCCATTTAACTCATAATAGCAGCATTATATTGAAAATCCTTTGACAGTCTTGTACCTGGATAATACTACCCAATTATGGCTTTAAAAACGGTACCTCACCTCTGCTATCTCTCTCTCTCTCTGGGGAGTTTCAAGGTTTTTTCATTATCTGGGTTTCACCGACTGTCCAATCATACAGCAGACACAGATGCTACGGTGGATTTAATTGCAGTGGGTGGAGTACAATAGTGCTGATTTGGACAATTTGTAACAAAGTAGTTGAAGCACAATAGTCCTGATGAAAACTGTTTTACACTAATAGACATGATTAAAAGCAGTTCTATGCAATCTACTGGCACTGTGTTACTTCGGATGGTTGGACAAAGGCAGAAAAAGACACTGTAAAGAGCAGGACGTGCATTTTTAAATCTGTATCCATGCAAATTTCCAAGTGATGAACTCATATTTACCACTGTTCAAATGGTCACTTTGGATGACACAGTACAAGTTTGTCATTCTAGAGCTAGTTAAGCTGACAGCTTCATCTCTGCTTTGGCAATCACAGCTGTTGACCTGCCCAACAAAGAGATTTGACCCATTATAGTGGTGTATTGATCTGTCTGGGGGCAGATAAATCACTAGCATCTTGGTGGTGCTTTCTGTACAGTCACTGGAGAAGTCTGTGTTAAGCACAGCCGTTTGTGGCAGACTAGCTGTCCATGGAGGACTTGGTATGATACACCGTTGATGCACATTGATGTTAGCTTTTTTTCTGCTTGTCTTCAACATTTCCTTTCTTCCTCTGTATTTTTCAGTCACTTACTCTTCATCACTTTGTTGCTTCTTTCTCTGGCTCTTGAATTCCTTTGTTGTGCTCTACTTACATTGCCATCTTAATAATTCTTGTGTTTTTCAATGATGTAGTGTGTTTAATGGCCTTTACTGTCTCCAGGGTGGAAGCCATGCATCGCCGCCACACGACGTTGAGGGAGAAGGGGCGTCGCCAGGCAGTGCGGGGCCCAGCCTATATGTTCAATGAGCGTGGCTCGCCCCTCACTGCAGAGGAGGAGCGTTTTCTGGATGCTGCTGAATACGGAAACATTCCTGTGGTCCGCAAGATGCTGGAAGAGTCCAAAACCCTTAACTTTAATTGTGTGGACTACATGGGCCAGAATGCTTTGCAGCTCGCAGTGGGTAACGAACACCTAGAAGTGACCGAGCTGCTGCTAAAGAAGGATGGTTTGGCTAGGATTGGTGATGGCCTCCTTTTGGCCATCTCAAAAGGTTATGTTAGAATCGTTGAAGCCATTCTTGCCCATCCTGCTTTTGGTGGAGGTCTGCGACTGGCTTTGAGCACTTTGGAGCAAGAGATGCGGGATGATGACTTTTACGCCTACGACGAAGACGGAACACGCTTCTCGCATGACATCACACCCATCGTCCTGGCTGCTCACTGCCAGGAATACGAGATTGTCCACATCCTCCTGACAAAGGGAGCTCGCATTGAAAGGCCCCATGACTATTTCTGTAAATGTTCAGAATGTGTGGAGAAACAGAAGAAAGACTCCTTCAGCCACTCACGCTCCAGGATGAATGCATATAAGGCCCTGGCCAGCGCAGCTTACCTGTCGCTCAGCAGTGAAGACCCTGTGCTCACCGCCCTCGAGCTCAGCAACGAACTGGCAAGACTGGCCAACATTGAGACAGAATTTAAGGTGAGATGTCCTATTGGCTTTTCTTCATTCTTCTCTTTATTCATATTTTACTAGTTTAAAAATAAAGATTTGTTTTGTAGAGATACAGATGTCATACTGCAAATGTACACTAGTGTCTATAAGTTCAACCCCCAGCTATGAACCTTATTTTACCCGCTGCTTAAATTTGAAAAATGCTAAAAAGCACATAAGTGGGTGGCAGGAAAGGGCTGAGGAGGAGGAACAGATGTGTGAGCCGGGATGTGTTCAGTGATCCTCAGGCCAGAGAAGAAAAGTGACACAGAATCACAAGGGATCTCAAAGGGCTCTTTTGAAATGAGCGACTGCTCCCCTCCAGAATCCAAAAACTGACATTAGTGCAGTGGAGCACCATGGTGATTCCATGCCATATCAGCTTGAGCAGTTGGCACCAGCCCCAGTAATGTTCCTCTCTCACTCTGTCTTTCTCTTGGTATCAAGGGATTGTCCTGCCATCTGCAGCTGTCAAGCCATATAAGGCATTAAAGGGAAAGAATGTAATCCAGTGTTTCTCCTAAAGTGCAACTACAAAAGCAAGAGTCAGAAGCACTGCACCAAAACTCTATTAATTAATTAAAGTAGATGGTGGTTTAAAACTTAACTGCTTTATGGGGCCAAGGGAGAGTGGCCACCATCTAGTCATGAAACTTGGTTTTGCAAGCTTTAGCATACTTTAAATATTAAATAAGTATTTTAGATATTTTCAACTCATTAACTGCCAGTGTTTAAAGATGAGCTAGAAATGTCAACATTAACCTATTCATGTATCTGTTTTATCACAGAACACAGCAGTTATTTCACAGCTCAGGTTTGTTTAAGCATCCACTACCTCTTTAATCACCTCGAATATGCCCTCCAGAAGTCGATTCAGTAGCATTTATCAACTCTAAATCAAGTGTGAGATAAGTTGACAGTTTTAAATAGTTTAGAAAATATACCTATATTTTCATTTCACTGAAGGTTTGTAAGCTCTTCATAATAAAATTTATAAACCCTGTCCTGAATTGTTTTTCTAGTTTTGCTCCAAGGGGAAGCTCCTTGTTGAATGCAGCTGCATCAGTGCAGATGCTTTAGTAAAAACAACACATTGAACATTATTTTCAGGGATCTATCTTTTCCTGAGCCTGGTATTTTGATTGACTAAAGCTAAAGCTATGTAGATCAGGAATATGCTGCTTTAAGAAAATATATGCATCTGACTCTTCCCCGCATTCCTACCAGTGATCACATCTTGAATGTATTTCCCTGGGCGCTGTAGATTTTTATTACCCTTCTGAACTACCTGTTAGTATTTCAATGTGCCCTCAAGTTGTTGGGAAAAAAAGAGTTTAAAATGAAGCATTTTGCATTGTGAGGTAAAAATTCCCATCTGTGCTGCAGTCACCAAAACAGACCTTGCTTCCATGATAATGAAACTAATATAAAAATACTGACATGAATGTACGATAGTATTTGTGTCGCTGTCTTGGTGTGGAATCATTTTAATTTCAAAAGCTTGTAAATATCATATCTTCGAAGGGATATTTGAGGTTTAAAGATTGGAAGTTAGGATCAGGGTTGGAGGTGAGTGACCTCTAAATGGATTATTTTGCTTGTGTAATATTTAATATTATTTCTTAAAAATGTAAAGCCCATATCATTAATGTACTCCAACCCTGAACCTTTCTAAACATTACATGATGGAGATGCATGTGGAAACATCAATGTCTGACGCAGTTGGACTGGACAATAAACACCCTTTAAGTCCCTAGATCAAAGTCCAAACTGAGAATAGAGCAGCTCGTGCTCCTCCTGTGTACACTACACTACACTACACTGGCAGCTCTCTCATCTAAATCAAAAAGAGTATTTCCACAAGTGAGAACATATCTAAAGAGGACTATTATTTTCTGTGTTAAATGAGGGAAAGGAGAACCTCAGACAGTATGCCTAACTGATGTTCCCTTGTTTTCTGTAGCTTGTGTGAAAATGTATTTTTCATCCATTTTTAAACCAAAAAATCGAACCTGAATTTGTTTGCTGGCATCTCTGTCAAGGCAGGCTCATTGGTTTGTGCTCACTTTACACTGTGTGGTCAGGTGGGCATGCTTTGGGCAGCAGCTTGAGGTAGAGAGGAAGCTGATTTCCCCCTACTGCGTCAGCTTGTGTACAAGTCCCAAATCAGTTAGCGTTGGATATAATGGGTGAGGCATTCACTGGAAAACCAGAGACACTCGTCCATTAGACTCGAACATTATATGTATACATTTATACTTGATAATTAAATAAAATTTCGAACGATTTTCTTGTTTTTCCAAGTCAGATTCACTTATAAGTGAAAAATTGTCTTCAAAGAAAAGCTGTGAGAACTGTTTTCGCTGTGATATTGGATCTGTCTTGTCTGTAAGCTTGCTTAGACCTGTGCAAAGGAGCTAGAGGGTATGCAAGTTTCAGTCGCCTGTCTTTCTTCAGAGACTGACTGCACGAGTGGCTTGTGCAAGCTATTAGTAATGGCCTATGGGTACATCTTAAAGAAATTCTAGCAGTACTGTGAATAAGTGCATGTAAAATGTGCACTGGTGTGATTACCATTAGATGGTACTGAAGCATCTGGTGAACTAGAAAATGGGATGCTTTTGTGCACCCATGTAGTGCTTCATTCTCTTACCCTCAACACTCTTTTTAATAACTGTCATTATTTCTCTGGTCCTTCCGCTTTCTACCCCCCATTTGTGTCTGATATTCAGCCTTTCTGCTTGTCAGTCTGTTCTGTCTCCAGACAAGTTAATGAGAAGGGCTCACCTGAGGGACCACAGTTGTGTTGGAGCTCATCTGTCTCATTACCATCTCATTATCACCACTCTGTCTTTTTTCTCTTTATTTGTTTTCTTGTCCCTTCTCGCATCATCTTCTCATTAATTTAAAATATCAAATAATGTTATATGCCAATAGCCCTAAGTCAGCTATGTGTTTTTATGGAGCGTTCAAATGTGGGCGGGAAAAGTTGGGGCATTTTGTTGCTAACACAAAATGTTACATATGAACTTTTCTATGCTATTAAGTGTACTTTTATGACTTCAGAGGTGTATTTATCTATTCATACAAATCTCAGTTAGTATGCCCAGTCCTCACAATCCTGAACAACTCTTTTCTCTGTATTTATATAAGATAACTTGGGCCAATGAATCAAAATGGCATTTCACCATTTCCTTGGCGAATTAATTTAGAATTTATGCCATAAGTTTTTATTTCTTTCATCTCACTCTAAAGCTAGTATCCTGAAAGGAGCTGAATAATCTAATCAGCCATCTTGGAGTGCTGTACAAGTATACATAATGCGTTTTTGAGATCAAGGCAATGACCACGTTAGTGCTTTTGTGAGCCTCTATGACATATGGGAATCTCTAACATCTTTATAAGCATAGGTCTGTGGATTTATCCATGTGTATTCTCAGAGAAGCATAATTGAAAGGTACATGTTTTTCCAAGACTTAGAAATAAGCTGCCAGTCAGCATCCTATTTATTCAAGAAGCCTCTAAATTCACATTATTCAAATCATCAGACCCTATTTTCCTTATTGTTTGTTTCCTCTGTGTGTCTGTTTTCTTTGCACTTGTTTTACTTAAACAATATTCAGCAGCTATTATTAACAGCATTTTCAGTGGCTGGCGTTTTTTTTTTTCGCTCACATAAAAGAATAAAATGCATTCGGTCACCATCACAAACTGAGTTAAAGATAAAGCTGAAGTCAAGTGTCCCCCCCTCTCTGCATTAGGTGTTAGGTTCAGGTATCACTTCTCCTAAAGAATAACAATTGCCTGGCTTTACAGCAACTGTCAGTGCTGTATATTGTCATTATCATTCTATTCGCCCACTACATAAGTGACAAACTGAAATTAAACTGTTTGACAGATTAAAATAAAAGCTTTTTGCTTTTATTTGACATATTGATGGTATGTACTAGCTAGCCCCCTGACTCTACACATACATTTTGAATGTAGTGTAAGACACAAGTTCATTTGTTTAAATCAAACTGGATGTTCAATGTGGGTTAGGTTAAAACTTCTCATCTACTGGAGAAGATGCACAACATGTCTCCATGCAGAAGCAATAGTGGCACCGCATATTGAATTGTTATGTGGGGACCGCTAAGGATCCATCAGAACTGTTTTACAAACCAAATATTTATATTTGAACCTTACTCCACAAGAAACCCATCAGTTTGTCATCTGAGCCTCTGTAGACACACATAGATAAGCTCCAAAGACCTTTTAGAAAGTAAGTGAGGAGTAAGAGAGGATACAATCAGGCAGTGGAAAGTGTCAATTAACTTTTATTTGAAATATAATTTTGCGTGTTTTTTTAAAATAATAAAATATTGAGCAAAACTGAGACAAAAGACACCAAGAAGGAGAGTGCCTCCATCTTACATTACCTCCCCTGTCCTCTCTCTTTCTCTTCACGTACCCCTCAGTTCACTCATCTGTAACCGTTCTCACTCGGTTTCACACCGCTCTGTCTCCAATTTCAATCTCACAACACTGTCCTCAGTCTCAGTTGTCAAGGTAAAAACCCACATAACTGTGATTGGATTTTCATGCATGCATACTATCTGTGTGTGTGCATTTTTGATGTCTGTTTAGCAATAAAAATACCACTGTTTAAGAAAATATTTTTGTACTTCTTATAGCCTGAAGTCCTGTCTTTGAATAGGCTTGAGATCGTAATTGATTTCTTTCATCTAGCAGCCTGAAAGAGGAAAAAAACACCTTTATTTCTTGTTGCCAAAGGGTTGGCTTCTTTTATTTTTTTTAAAATAATAAATGTAAGCAACATGGACCAAATTTGAAAATGTATTGATATTTTGGAGCTGAATGGGGTTTAAGAATGTGAACACACAGATTCTATGGAAGGAAGGTCACAGTTTTATATTCAAGACTGGCACTGTCCAAGTTGTGCTAAAAAGACCAAACTGTGGAGGAATATAAATGATGTTCTTGATAAGTACGTATATTAATATAAGGCACAGACATACACATAAGTACTTTGTGCTACCTGCTTAAAAAGATGCACTAAAAGAAAGTTGAGAAAGTGGAGATGATAATTTCCTGCTGTGTTTAATGCTAATTATTTTACTGAAAAGAACAATGTAAAAGCTTTTGCCTCAACACGGTGTAATAGTTTGCTTGAGCAGAGCACAAACATGGCGGTGAATGCATAATGATAATCATTCCTCAGGGACTCTAAATCTGCCAGAAGCTCCAGCCTGCTGACTGCTTCCTGTTCAACCAACTGTTGCTAAACAGAATCAAGCAAAAGTGGTTGATAGAAAGAAAGCTAAGAATGCACAGTGAGAGCCACGGGGTGAGAGATTGAAACTTGAACTTTTATTGAAAGAATCAATTGTGCTCATTTTAACGAAGCTTTTAATTAATTGTTTCAGTTTGTAATAAACTGCGACTGAAAGTTAAAAAAAAATAAAACTAGCTACTTCAGAGTATTCATTTAGTGTAATTACACAGTTATTAGGGTTTAACAGCTTTAGGAAATTCATGAACGTTTCAGCTTTATCTGAGCTGAGTTCATAATTTTTGAAGTGACTTTTGAAAACACTGAAAAAAGACATCCATCCACAACTGCTATGTAAGAAAGTACAGTAATAACTTTTCTATCATTGTGCCATATCTAGAGCATTCTTTTGCTGCTTCCCAGCTGGGGTAACACAGTATGTTCACTGAAAGAACAGATTAAAGGAGTGGATTGGCCTACTTTATCCTCATTTATGCTCTTCTTCTGTTCTGTTTTTAACTTTTTAGTCTTATCTGAAATAAAATTGAAATATTGTGGATTTATGTAGAAGAATTCTGTTTTTTTGGCAGAATTGTGTGCAAGTAAAATCAGATGCGTGGGAAGATACTGATTGAGCATTTAAAAAAATTATACTGCAAAAGGAAACATCTAGATGCCTTCATTCAGTTGTTTGAGGACCATTTCTGTTAATGTATGTACTGCAATTAAATTCAAAATTTTTATATATATATATATATATATATATATATATATAGAGATATATATATATATATATATATATATATATATATATATATCCAGTAAGGGTCCTAAGGCTAGACCCCTATGCTAAAGTGAGCCTACCGCAGACATGAGCGAGACAGATAAATATGAAGGCATGCCGGCTCGGACGTCGCCCGGATCAACAAGGTCGCGTCAGGTGTTGAGGAACCAGGGCACCCTGACGACAAGTGGGCTACTGGAACAAGAAGGCATCGGTGGGCAAGAGACGAAAACAGGGCGTTGTTGAATGCTACTACGCAAGTAACCCTGGCGGAAGGGGTTACATGAATAGGATGAGGGACCTATGGATTCTTTGATACCCAACATCCACAATGACGGCGAAACAACTAGTAGCTCAGTGTTCCAACATTCGAAAGAAGGGACTGCTCTCACAGCTAGAGATTGACGAGGTACAACATAAATGCTATGGCAAGGAGGAGTCAGGACGCCAGGTCAGGGGAGATATCATCACCCCACCCGAGATTGGGTACATAGCCCCAAGTGCGATAGGAGAAGGATCGTTGAGTGCGAGAGGAACTGACCTGAAAGATAGGATCATGGCCAAGCTTGAAACCTGGACCCCCTAGCCGGTTACCAAGATTACGTGAAGTACCCTCAGAAGGTCTGCTAGATGATGTTAATGCAGCACTACGGATGATACCTACAACCACGATTACCGACACTAACAAGCTGATCTACACTACGGCAGCAGTGATCAGTGAGATGCTTGGCTACAAGTTGAACAGCCACAAGGGCAGTACCCTCCATGGAGAAGGAGGCTAGAGGGCAAGATCAAAGTAGCACGAAGGAGGTTAGCCAACTAACGGAGTTGCAGAAAGGCGCGACAAAGAAGGTACATAAGAAATACAGCAAGCTGTCCATACCTGAGGCCTTGGAAACTGCCAAGCAAAGACTCACAGCCTTGGCCAGCCGCTTGAGGAGGTACACCAGAGAGATAGAAGGCAGGAGAATAAACCAGCTGTTCTCCGCAGAACCAGCAAAGGTGTACTCTCAGTGGCAAGGGAACAATAACAGAACAGCACCACCAAGGCTGGAGACGGAGCAATACTGGAAGAGCATAGGGGAGAAGGACGCAACCCATAACGGCAATGCTCAGTGGCTAGTGGATCTGAGGGCAGACCATAGCGACCTCCCTGAACAGGGTCCAGTAACCATCACAGTGGCAGACATCCAAGAAAGGGTCTCCAGTATGAAGAGTTGGACAGCACCAGGGCCCGACATGGTTCACGCCTACTGGCTGAAGAAGCTGACTGCACTCCACGAGCGTCTGGCAGCACAAATGAACCAGCTGCTAGTTAACGAGAGACACCGGAATGGCTAACCGAAGGTCGGACGGTCCTGATCCCCAAGGACCCCAAGAAGGACCGGTCCCATCCAACTACCGACCAATAACCTGCCTCAGTACTACATGGAAGCTCCTGTCAGGCATCATATCGGCTAAGATGAACAGGCACATGGGTCAATACATGAGCGGGGCACAGAAAGGGATTGGCAAGAATACCAGAGGCGCAAAACACCAGCTACTGGTAGACAGAACAGTCAGCCGAGACTGCAAGACCAGACTGACCAACCTGTGCACAGCCTGGATTGATTACAAGAAGGCCTATGACTCAATGCCCCACAGCTGGATACTGGAATGCCTAGAATTGTACAAGATCAACAGGACCCTAAGAGCCTTCATCAGGAACTCAATGGGAATGTGGCACACAACACTAGAGGCCAACTCCAAGCCCATAGCACAAGTCACCATCAAGTGCGGGATCTACCAAGGAGATGCTCTGTCCCCACTGCTGTTCTGCATAGGCCTGAACCCCTCAGTGAGATCATTAACAAGACTGGCTACGGATACCGACTACGGAACGGAGCGGTTGTCAGCCACCTCCTGTACATGGATGACATCAAGCTGTATGCCAAGAGTGAACGAGACATCGATTCACTGATACACACTACCAGGCTATACAGCAATGACATTGGAATGTCATTCGGGCTGGAGAAGTGTAGTCGGATGGTAACAAAGAGAGGGAAGGTAGTCAGAACTGAGGGATTGAACTACCAGAAGGCAACATTGCAGACATAGAGGACAGTTACAAGTACCTGGGGATCCCACAGGCGAATGGGAACGATGAAGAGGCCGCTAGGAAAGCTGCAACCACCAAGTACCTGCAGAGGGTCAGGCAAGTCCTGAGGAGTCAGCTGAACGGTAAGAACAAGATCCGGGCCATCAACACCACGCCCTGCCCGTGATCAGGTACCCTGCTGGGGTAATAGGCTGGCCAAAGGAGGAGATAGAAGCCACTGACATCAAGACAAGAAAGCTCCTTACCATGCATGGAGGGTTTCACCCCAAGTCCAGCACCCTGAGGTTGTACGCTAAGCGGAAGGAAGGGGGCCGGGGACTGGTGAGTGTCAGCACCACAGTCCAGGATGAGACAAGAAACATCCACGAATACATCACGAAGATGGCCCCAACTGACAGCGTGCTCAGTGAATACCTCAGGCAGCAGAAACCCAAGAAAGAGGAGGAAGGCGAGGAACCATCATGGAAGGACAGGCCCCTGCACGGTATGTACCACCGGCAGATAGAGGAGGTGGCTGATATACAGAAATCCTACCAGTGGCTGGACAAAGCTGGACTGAAAGACAGCACAGAGGCACTAATCATGGCAGCACAAGAACAAGCTCTGAGTACAAGATCCATAGAGGCTGGGGTCTATCACACCAGGCAAGACCCCAGGTGCAGGCTGTGTAAAGATGCCCCAGAGACAATCCAGCACATAACAGCAGGGTGCAAAATGCTAGCAGGCAAGGCATACATGGGCGCCATAACCAAGTGGCCGGCATAGTGTACAGGAACATCTGTGCCGAGTATAACCTGGAAGTCCCGAGGTCAAATGGGAGATGCCCCCAAGGGTGGTGGAGAATGACCGAGCTAAGATCCTGTGGGACTTCCAGATGCAGACGGACAAAATGGTGGTGGCTAACCAACCGGACATAGTGGTGGTAGACAAACAGAAGAAGACGGCTGTAGTGATCGATGTAGCAGTTCGAATGACAGCAATATCAGGAAGAAGGAACACGAAGCTGGAGAAATACCAAGGGCTCAGAGAAGAGCTCGAGAGGATGTGGAGGGTGAAGGTGACGGTGGTCCCGTGGTAATCGGAGCACTAGGTGCGGTGACTCCCAAGCTAGGCGAGTGGCTCCAGCAGATCCCGGGAACAACATCGGAGATCTCTGTCCAGAAGAGCGCAGTCCTGGGAACAGCTAAGATACTGCGCAGGACCCTCAAGCTCCCAGGCCTCTGGTAGAGGACCCGAGCTTGAAGGATAAACCGCCCCGCAGGGGCGCGCTGGGTGTTTTATAGAGATATATATAGATATATAGATATATATATATATATAGAGAGATATATATAGATATATAGATATATATATATATATCTATAAAAATTCCCCTCTCGCCCCTGCGGGCGGTCTATTCTTCAAGCTCGGGTCCTCTACCAGAGGCCTGGGAGCTTGAGTGTCCTGCGCAGTATCTTAGCTGTTCCCAGGACTGTGCTCTTCTGATGTCCGATGTTGTTCCTGGGATCTCCTGGAGCCACTCGTCTAGCTTGGGAGTCACTGCACCTAGTGCTCCGATTACCACTGGGACCACTGTTATCTTCACCCTCCACATGTTCTCGAGCTATTCTCTGAGCCCTTCATATTTCTCGAGCTTCTCGTATTCCTTCTTCCTGATGTTGCTGTCATTCGGAACTGCTACATCTATCACTACGGCCGTTTTCTTCTGTTTGTCTACCACCACTATGTCCGGTTAGTTAGCCACAACCATTTTGTCCGTCTGTATCTGGAAGTCCCACAGGATCTTAGCTTTTTTATTCATACAAAACAAACTGAAGATTTTTCAATCTTTTATAATTGTATCTATTAGTCTATTATAACAGCAAATGTTTTATGTTTTTTTGTTTTTCTGTGTGAAAAGGTAGGAAAAGCCAGTTCAAGCCAAAAGACACAATGCTAACAAGCCATTGTTAAACATCGTAAAAGATTTCTAACTACCTGAGAGAACATAAAAAGAGGCGGTGATTATTATGTAGGGACAGGGATGATTCTCAGGCTTTGAAGAATTGTACATTTTCTGCATCCATTGGTAACACATATGTGAAAATTAAAATAAAATATTTCTTTCTTTCTTCCCTTCTGAAATATATTCACATCATCCACTCTCATGCAGAATGACTACCGTAAGCTGTCCATGCAGTGTAAAGACTTTGTGGTGGGTGTGTTGGACCTTTGTCGGGACACAGAGGAAGTTGAGGCGATTTTGAATGGCGACGTGGATCAGTGCCCGCCGAGTCCCTACAACCGTCCCTGCCTCAGCCGTGTCAAACTGGCTATCAAGTATGAAGTCAAGAAGGTAAGACAAAAACCGATTAGCCAGTAAAAAATTGCATTAATTTGCAACATTAAAACTTAGTGTAAAAATTATTTAAAGAATTAGTAATGTAGTATGTAATGCCTTTTTTGTGGGATTAAATTATTTTTGCAGGAACTATGAAAACATTTTCTGTAAGTAATAACTAAACAAAATGTCAACATAATACAAAAGACTGCGAGAAAAAACAAATTGTAATTGTTTGTCTCAGCAGCTTTATAGGTTTCTAAAGGTGAAAAGGCTTGTCACACAGTGTGTTTGACTTTGACACCTAATACTGGTGTTCATGTACTATGTCAACTTCTTTTTCTTTAACCTTTTCGAAAGGGCAGTACATCTGAGATATCATTGGAGTTCATTTTTGGGTCTTTACAGTTCCAAAAATCCATACCCAATCCCCAAAACACATGGGACCACACAAGAAAACATGACCAATAATCCTCTCGTCATCTCAACTTTAAGGTCCGTTGGTTGTTTGGAAGGAGACCGTTTTGTTGTATAATAACTTTGACTGCTTTGTAACTTTGACCTTTTGGACCTGTACATTTCCATTAAGGTTATTACACACACACAGGAATTCGTGTATTATCAGCCCTGCCCATGTCTTTTCGCATCGACTTGGGTATTGCAGAAGAAAATTTCAAAGCAACCTGGGACCAGAAGTAAAAAAAAATGGAATGAGACTCGCCACATACTTTTTAGGTGTTGTGTTAACATGGACACATTAATATAAGTGCAGATTTGGCAATTCGGCTAAATCGAATTTTATTTATATAGTTCCAAATCACAGCAACAGTCGCCTCAAAGCACTTTATATTTTAAGTTGCAGATTAAAGAAATAGTCAGACAACTATTGTCTGAGCAAGCACTAGGAACTACAAGTAAGCCAGCAGTCTTAGAGCGAAGTGCCCTGTTGGCGTGATATGGTATTATGAGGGGCCTGAACATTTATAACCTTGAATGAGGTGCAGGATTTTAAATTCAATTCTGGATTTAACAGGGAGCCAGTGAATAGAAGCCAATAAGGGAGAAATCTGCTTTCTCTTTCTAGTTCCTGTCGGTACTCTCAAAGCAGGAATTTGGATAAATTGAAATTCAGAGAGGTTTTAGAACAGCCGATAATAATGAATTAGAATAGTCCAGAAATAATAAATGGATGAACTAGCTTTGTACTTCTTCAGTACCACTCTAAGACAGGGTGTTTCCAATTTTAGAAATATTTGTACAAATGCAAGAAAGCAGTCCTGCATATTTGTTTAATATTGACATTTAAGAACAAATCCTGGTGAAAAGATTGATTTCAAGATTCCTCTTTCTGTTACTTGACGCCAAGAGTATCTAGTTATACACCACATTTCTAAGATTTTTAGGGCCAAGTACAATAACCTCAGTTTTGTCTGAATTTAGAAGCAGAAACTTCAGAGGTCATCAAGGTTTTCATGTCTTTAAGACATTGCTAACTAACTGGTGTGTGGCATCATATATAGATAAAGCTGGGTATCATCTGCATAGCATAAAAATGTATACTATGCCTTCTAATGATACTGCCTAAGGGACGTATGAGTAATGTAAACAGAATTAGTCCTAGCAAGGAACTAGCATTGGAAATCCATAATAAACGTTAGTTTGTGTAGTTGTGTAAAGAAGACTCCTTATTTACATGAACAAAGTGGAGTCTATTAGACCGATATGATTCAAACCAATGCAGCACACTAACTTTAATTCCTATGGCATGGATAGAAATACATTATTTATTGCAGTTTAACACGTAACCAGACTTGTTTCTAACTAAGCTAGTGTCTCTGATCTGTTTGTGCAGTATATTTCCAGTACAGTATGCTTGAGTGTTGTTGTGAATGTGGACTCACAGGACCCTTTTGTAAACAACTCACTGGCCTGTGTGTAAAAGTTAATCCCTGCTGTGCAGAGGTGCTCAGGAAAATGTCAAACCAAATCCCTTTTCCCCATTTGGCCCTGCCATTCTCTCTCACTCACACGTGTTCCTGTCTGATCCTAATGTGTCTCATGTTTTCTTTAATCAGGTAATTCCCTGGTGTAGTTGTGCATGCGTACAGGTGTATTTGTATGTGTGTGTGTGGGTGTGTGTGTCTGCAAGCACGTGTGTTTTGGGCATTAAACAGGCTGCTTTTTTTGTATCCTGTACAAGAGAGCATGACCAATACCAGGCAGCTAATTACACCAGGCAAGAGGAGAGGGAGGGAGTGATTGCCATGGAAACCAGGTGGAGCGTGACTGCATGTAGTGCATGTAGATGGACACAGGCAGATTTCATGTCACGGGTCATTGGTTTGATGGACTGATCAGTGGTAAGCTATAGTAACTGGATGGGTGGTGGTGTATGTATTACTGTTTGAGGCTTTTCACCCATATGCAAATTGTATGTGTTTGTTTCGATCGGTGGCGGAAGCAGAAAATGTCAATTGTCAGCTCAGATAAATGCTCCTCGAATGTGACGATCAAGGGTCACTGGTGAAGTGATGGATAGGCATTGATTGACTGGGTGAACCCAATAAAGTGAACAGAAATCGAGGGAGAGCATGCATGACCAAAAGTGAGGTGTTGCTGAAATCTTAGACGTGAATACAAAAAACAATACACAAACACAGCGTTTGATTGTTCCACTAGCTGACTGCTGACTGAACATTGATTGCTTGGTTGTCCACATCCTTCCTCCAGCTGGAAGAAAAACATCCATCCTCTCCTTCGTCGTAAGACCTTTGCTGGCTTTCATTTATCACTTCCTTACTTAGAATAAACTCTGTAATTAATGTGAAAATGCACCACTTCTTATTGCCTTCTTTCTTTTGCACTTTGTATATTAAATTGATTTTCCATCCCGCTTGTTGCCATTTTTCTTTTTAAATGAATTCAAGTGAAAAACCATAAATACAAATGTATTAAAGGTTGCCACTTGAGTTCATTTAGGTAGTAATATATTTAGATTTTTATGAATACAAAATACTCAAGTACTATAAATAGATATTCAGAATGGACACTAAGCTACTTGAGATACTTGGAAAAGTAAATTAGCACCAGATGCCCTTTTGCGAATACATAATATTTAATCATATCAATTTTACCCTCTTGGCATTTGTTAATTCAGTTGCATTGAAGTACCATGTATAGTATGCATACTTTTCATAATTAAAAACAGTAATTCCCCATAAAGGAAGTGCAGACCACTGCACCCGCTGAGGGGATTTTCCTGTTTGCTGTTTATGTTTCCCTGTGGGTTATAACCCAGACGTTT
This sequence comes from Oreochromis aureus, assembly GCF_013358895.1. NCBI lineage: Eukaryota > Metazoa > Chordata > Actinopteri > Cichliformes > Cichlidae > Oreochromis > Oreochromis aureus. The sequence continues at coordinate 13,112,926 of NC_052943.1, read as the reverse complement.
TTGATTAACATAATGGGACACTTGAAAAATGTTCTCCCTGATACCACCAGCATTTAGCCTTCTCTAAAACACTTTTTGGATTTGAGACATTTGATATTTATTGTGTCCTCTTTAATTTTGTAACCTGTCTCTTTACTTTGTTTTTTACTTCTTTGTCTTTCCCACCTTCTCATTGGCTGTCCAGGCTTAAATACTTCCATCTCCCTCTGTGCATATAAAGTCCTGTCTTTCCATCTATCTTTGTTAATTCAATGTGCTAACTACCACCTGTTCCTATTTCTTTGCTGTCTTGTTTTGCATTTTCTTTCATTTACCTGTCAGTTCATGTTATATCCTGTGATATACCTTCTTGTTAAATTAAACTTTGTCTGCATCCATTTTGACCTGCATTTAGATCAATTCTAGAACTTTAATAACAAATTAAAGGCTTAAAAACCATGAAAGCACAAAAGCTGGAATGCTGGGAGAATGAAATGTGTATAGCTTAACTAGAGCATTGACTGCAGCACTGAACAATTTTGCTGATACAGTTCCATCAGATTCTGTGTGGACATTAAATAAGCACTGAACTATTTGAAAGCGCATGATAACAAACTTGAATCTTGGACCTTCAAGCGATACTTAATAACACAATTTCTTTTGGATAATTTGGGATTGGATAATTCACTGGAGTTGTGAAAAGGTCAAAAATATGGCTCTGCTTTCCACAGCTGTGTCCACAGAGAGACACTGATCACAAAGATGACAAGGAGAATTTTAGATGAAGCTTGAGAGGAATACATTTTTGTCGTCCACAGTAGTCATGGCTGTTTAACATATTATCCACGTGAGATAGAAAATGACCACCCTGCACACTGCATACTGAAATCTGCCGGTTTTCATATTTTAAGGTGCTCTATTGATGTTTTAAACCAGGCGAGGAAGTCAGGACATTTATTGTGGACTGTTAGATCAATACTGTGGCTTTAAGTTGCTTTTTGAGTTGACATATTTGGTGACATTTTCAACTATGTAAGGAACTCAAACTGTTCTTCCAAGGAAAAGCAGCGACTATATTTTATGTCCACAGTAAGACGGAAGCCACACTATGGAAGAGACAGTGGGAGGCTTCAGAGCAGCTCTGAGTTCTTTGAAAATAGGTGTGAATTTCTCAGCAAAGAGGAGGGTTAGATCCTGAAGTCCCTGACAGATGTCATCTGAGAAACCTGCAAACCCTGAGGGGCCAACTCCAGGAGGACTTCTCTGTGCTCAGTGTGCAACCTGGCTTCATACAGAATCAATTTCCCCACCGTAATGGGCAGGTTTCCATTGTATGCAGCAGGACAGCCAGGTGGAATTGTCTTGTGGTTCTGCTTTGAAATTGATCTTTGTAACGTAAAACATACTGATCTGTCGTCAAGGCATTAATGTCTCTGTTGCCTTTTACTACCACTGGATTTTCAGCATTTGTCACTTTAAAGACAAAGTATATGAATAATCGAAATGTTGGGCTTGATCTCGCTGATGTCCATTCTGTAATATAACACAAACCCTGTAAGTGTTCAGCGTACTGAGATACACTCTCTGCAGGTGGTCTCTCAGAGACTAGAATAAATCTTGTGTCAAAGGTAATTTTTGGACTTTGGACTTTAATTGCCTTGTTTTATGGTTTTAAACGTTATATATGTGTTATACAGCAATTAGCCCAGCTGTAAATAGTGTATACAAATGCATGTGTCAAAAGTGCTGATTCAAATGATGTTCTCAGTTTGTTTGTTTTTTGTTTTTTTGTGGTTGATATCAGCTTACATGTTGTAAAAATCTATACACACAAACATATTTTATCCTGCCTTTGCCACAATTCAGTTTTTGTGATTATTTCTTGTCTAATTGTTGCTTATCATTCATATGTTAGTGAATGGGTTATTAGTTTGGACTCTGTCATAAAGGAAACTTCTGTCACCAAGGTGTCATATATTTTGAAAAAACAACCAAACATACCATGATTGACTTGGTGACTGAACGTTAAGCACACAGAACACATGGGCTACAGCGACTTCTTTCGACTCTCATTCAGCTTTCTATTTATCATTATATCCTTTCTTTCACTAAGATAATAAGGATTAAAAACTCTTTGAAAGACACATAATTGCCATCAATTCGTGATATTGAGGCAAAAAAAAACATTTCATGTCTTACAATGTTCCCACTTTCTTTTTTTCAAGACCCATTGCTTGAAACCATCTTTTTATTCCATCCATTAAAAATGTAACATACCAAGAACACACACTGGCACAGGAAATTCATTAAAAGCTTGAAAGACGTTCACACAGGAATGCTTTGCTGCTGCTTTCTTGGGACTTTAACAGTCTGCTTTTTCAGATATTTACAAACACTTTGTTCACTCTTAGATATCCCTTTTTCCCAATGCATCTAAATTTCCACTTTAACCAAAGTATCAGCGTTGGCCTCTTGTGTGTGCCTGGGTAGCATATTTGAAATAGCGTTTTTAGTTATACTCATCTTCTTTGTGTGCTAATAAAACAAACAAAACAAAACCCACATTTTATAAAATACATACAACACATCATTGATGTATCCTGCAGTCACTGAATGTTTAACGACTTTCAACATCCGACAACCTGTCCCAGGTGTGGTGAGTCAGGCCTTGGCTGAAATTATGTCCTGCAACTGTATACCTTTGTTATTATTACAGATGCACATTTTGGATGAGAGGATTTTCATGAGTGGGACTTATAACTAGATAACTAGAGCTACTGAGATTACAAGGGGTCTGTCACAGTAGAGTCATGTCTAAAGTTGGAGAAAAACATTCAAGGTTTGTTTCTGGTTTAAATTAAAGACGACCTGCCTTAATGTAAAACTTCTATGTCACTGTATTCAGCCTCTCAGTAACAAAAATACTGTAGTATTTTCTATGCATATTCTTCAATAAAAAAGCGTAACCATGTAAGCAGCTTTTTGTCATGTGAAGCTAGTGTGAGTTGTTCCTTAAAAGTCCTGGCATTACTAGCTGTTTGCTTTTAGCACCACTCGCCCTTTCCTGTTTGTCTTTCTCATCCTTTATCCTTGCCCTGTACCCAAACTGTCTCGTCTTCCTTCGTTCTCCACTGATTTAAGTTTCTTGTTTATTTTCTTCTGTTTCAGTTTGTTGCTCATCCGAACTGCCAGCAGCAACTGCTGACTATCTGGTATGAGAACCTGCCTGGCCTGAGGCAGCAGTCCATTGGTGTGAAGTGCTGGACAGTGCTGGGAGTAACTGTAGGCCTCCCATTCCTGGCTATTGCCTACTGGATAATGCCATGTAGCAAGGTATGAACAGATAACTACATGCGCAAACACAATTGCAAACTACAGTTAAAATAAAACACACACATATAATTTAGGGAACTTATTGCTCTATCTATGCACTATTGCTTCTCAGAAAAATATTATTTTCTATTCTTGTTCCACCTGTTATTTGCAGCCAACTAAAGTATTTCAAACTGCACTTGAAGTCTCATCATGCAGCTTATTGGCTCATTACCCACCAGGAAACACAATTCCCACTATTGTTCTTTCTTGCTCATATGACTTTACCACAAGTTGGGAAGAATGTAAAGTTTGGAACGACAGCAAAGGCCTTGATATTAACTTAGCATTAGTTCATTTCAGGACATCTCAGACTCGCTTCTCAGCTCAACATTTAGGCTCAGCTTTTATTATTCTAATCTTAGCTTCATCATCATCTACTCTCAGACTGAGCTGAACTTGAAGTGTGAATATTAACGTGTCTGTCTGCACTCTTGTTAGAGCCCTATCAGTGCATAGTAACTGCGTACTGTATGATATGCCATTTCAAATGTGCAGTACCTTTTATAAGTCAGTCCATATGGAAAACAAAAATGGAAGCAGATACTGTCACGGCGGGGATTGCCGGTTTGTTTAAGGAACGGACCCAAAAACAGACACAGGAGAAACAAACTGATACAAAAACAGAAAAACGAGGCAAGGTAAAAAAGTGGAACTAAACTAAAACATAAACTGGAAAAACTATGACTGACTCTGAAAATGATGACAAAGACGAGAGCAGGAATTAAACAGGAACATGCAAACATAAACATGAAACAAGCATAAACATGAGCATAAACATGAACCTGAGCAGTAGGGACAAACTCTGTGACCTGACGTGACTTTGACTTGACAATAAACAGATGACCCAACAAAGAACAGGAGACAGAGGACTTAAATACACAGAAGGGCAATGAGGGAAGTGGAAACACCTGGGGAGGCACAGCTGACACAGATGAACATGATGCCATAGGGGGAAGTAAAACAAAACACACTGAACATGGAAACACTAGACTCTTCAAAATAAAACAGGAAACATGGAGAGACATAGATATGACCTACAACATGGACACAACACAGACACGAAACATATGACAGACTGGACAGGAAACAAGACACATAACCAAAGAGACATAGATGAAACAAAAACTAGAATAAAACTCAACTAAATCCTAACTAATAATAACACAAGAACTTACTATCATCAACTTAACATAAGAAACTCAAAAATACAAAATAAACTTAAAATGCTGGGTCACAGACCCAGCCCGTGATAGAGTCACGTGAAAAGATACAGTCATGTTAAAAAGAACGTACCTCTTTTAATTCTAAATGTTTTTAGGTATCAAAACTTTTAAAATCATTCGGTGCCCAGCAAGTCTTAAAATCAAGGAAATTTTGGCAGTTTGTTTCATCTTGAGCATTGTTGTGTTTACACAGTGCCAAGGGGTAAAGACATCACCACTGATCGTAGAGATGCAATTGTTACTATCCATGAAGCTAAGGCCCCAAGCATGTTATAAGACATTTTAAGCTCATTCAGTATAAAAAAGGTTTTCTTAAATTGTGTATAACATTACAGACAGATTTTTTATAGTCCCGAATTATTAACTAATACCCTGTATTCTTATAATACAGGGTATCTTGAGCGATTGTGGCTCAAGAGTTGGGCGTTTGTCTTGTAATCAGAAGGTTGCCGGTTCGAGCCCCGGCTCGGACAGTCTCGGTCGTTGTGTCCTTGGGCAAGACACTTCACCTACCGCCTACTGGTGAGGGCCAGAGGGGCTGATGGCGCGATATGGCAGCCTCGCTTCTGTCAGTCTGCCCCAGGGCAGATGTGGCTACAACTGTAGCTTGCCTACACCAGTGTGTGTGAATGTGAGAGTGAATGAATAGTGGAATTGTAAAGCACTTTGAGTGTCTCAAAAAGCGCCATATAAATGCAATCCATTATTATTAATTAGCCTGAATATAAAAATACAATACAGAATCATCACAAATAAACCATAAGCACTTAATATAGGTTTTTCCAATTTCTTAAGCTGTAGTCTTCTTGATTCCACCTCATCTCTGCAGTTGTAACCTTTTTACAGCCACTGTTGCTACAGACAATAATCCACTTTTTCCCCTAAATACTAAATATGGTTCTTCTGTAAATGACACAAACCTTACAACCTTGTTAGGATGATTACAGGACTATATATGCACTAGACTCTAAAGATATGGCCAAATTAAATGTCAAACCTCACAGATTTACAGTTTCAGAACACAATATAATAACTGTTTGATTATAGGGCATGTGGGACCTTTTCTGACATTTTCTTCATTCTCATCAAGCAGATTGTAATTTCTAAAGTGACACAATATGACATCGGCCACACTCAGACACAGGAGCTGAGCAAGCGGTTATGCAAATCCTCTCATCAGGCTGAATAATCCTGCACCTCATCATCACCAAGTGGTGTGTGTGTGTGTCTGCACTCAGGTTTGAGGACCTTTGAGCAGTTCATGGTAGGCGTGACTGATGAATTAGTCATTTTGTAGACTGAGAGAGAGGGAGAGCGAGAGCGAGAGAGCACCGGATGTTAACTGTGCATGAGAAGATGGAGAACCATAACACTTAGAGGTTATCCACCAATCATGAGGCGCTAGTGGCAAAAAACACTTGTGTTATGTTAATGTGTGTGTTTCTGTGTGCATATTCACATGTGTGCATATGTGTGCATGTATGATTACATCTACTTATTAATCAATCAAATCATGACACTGCATGTGACAGTCTGACGTTTCGTGTCATGTGTGAGACAGCTGAGCAAAAGAAGCAGAGCAGAGAAGCAAATATGGGATGCACAGCTTGTAGTTGTGCTGTTACTGTTTTTGTTGCTGTGCCACGTTTATTTTTTTATGTGCACGTTGATTTAAGAGACCAGGGACATGTGTGATGTTGATAAAGCAGAATTACAGAGGGTAGAATAATAAAAGCAGCCTAATCAAAAAAATGACCGAGAGACAAAACAGATGTTTATGCATGCTTTGTGACAATGTGACCGCAGCTCATCAGAAACAAAAAGTAGAATGGATTTGATAATGAAATAGATAAAGACATTGTAAATCAGAAAAAAAATACAGTTCGACAGACAAACGCACAGAGAAAGCTTTGATGTGTTCTGGTTGATTGTGTTTAGTGTGGCCTCCTGCACCTGCAGCTAATCATCTAGTTCTTCTCTTCTCATCTCATCAATTGCTTGTCTTTTACAGCCCATAATATGCCCCATTTTACAACACTACAACACACAATTATTAAAATCCCACATCATATTACATTTCATATCAGCCTGGGGTGATAAAGACAGTGTTTTTGTTCCTGTAACAGAAGCAGTAAGTCATTGAGAGCAGGCAGAAAAAACATGGATACTGTAATTGCTTTGAAAATGCTCTTTGGGAGAAAAATAGCAGTGATATGCTTCAGAAGTGATGAAAAGCAGATGTGCGATCAGAGATAGAATGCTTCTTATTGATTGAAGAGGTTAAAATATGGTGAATGACGTGACATTTTTCAGCCTTCCGCGAGTAACCGAAAATAGATAAAAAGTCAAAAAAAGAGAAATAACAAGTAATGAAGAGGAAAATTGCCTCAGAGACTTGATGAACCAAGTTTCACATGTTAGTCAAGGATTCATTTAATTCACTAACTTTGCAGATTTATAGTGAAACGGTAGCTTATGATTCTGAAACTATGGTAAACCTTGTCCTTATTTTCACAGAGTACTGCAGGCATGACGAGGCTCTTTATTGATGGTAATTATACCGATGATGACAATCAATTTGGCAATGATACGCTGACATTTCCAAATGCTACATGTTGCGCCGATATTAAGTAATTATTTTTTCATTAATTACTTTTCTGCAGTCCATCATCTATTTAATTGGCTGAAATATATTTTTGCATGCTATCTCTGACACGGCTGCCTGCGGTTTTAAAATTTTGGACACACTTTGAGATTTTTTGTTTCCTTCCTAGCTTTTCTTGGCCTCCTTTCGTCTCATGGGAGATTCAAATCAAAGCCAGTACAAGAAAAAATCCTTATCAGTATACAAAGGACAGGTTCACAGCACATTTATGGAATGGCTGAATATCAGTAAACAATGCTGCTGTGAGTTATTATGTATTGCAAATATGTTAGAAGTGACAGAGAGAAACCATTGTGCCCCCCTTTTTTTTTCTTTTTTCTTTTTTTCTTTTTTTACAGCTAATGTAGGTCAGGGTAAAGCAAGCAACATAGCAGACTTCATTTATTTTACCTCCAAGCACTGAGCATATTCATTTAAATATTTACTTCAGTCCAATATAACATGAGGAAGTTATTTGATTAATATTGTTTGCTAGAACCATGCAGGACTGTTCAATTTAAGGCCCACTAACCAGAATGCATTGTAGTCTGCATTGCTGGAAATATCTCTTTAGTTTGAATTAAAGAGAGAGCTGCAGAGTATAGACGTGAAAATGTACACATTAGTAAAGGTCCTCTATAGGATTATATATATTAATATATATATATATATCTATATATATATATAGATATATATATATATTTGTGTATTTTAGGAAAAAATAAGATCTTTTCATGTGGGTGTGGGTTCACTTCGGGCACTCCAGCTTCCTCCCACAGTCCAAAGACATGCAGTTAGTGAGGTTAGGTTAATTAGAGATTCTGAAGTGCCCATAGGTGTGAATGTGAGTGTGAATGGTTGTCTGTCTCTCTCTGTTAGCTCTGCGACAGGCTGATGACCTGTCCAGGGTGTAACCTTGCCTCTTTTCCTTTGGTAGCTGGGATAGGCTCTAGTCTATCTAGTGACCCTGAATTGATTAGATGGGTGTAAATTTATAAATTATTCAGAGTATTTCTTTACAAGAATTTCAAAAAGTTCCAGGAAATGTCTAGAAAAAAATCAAAAGCATTGCCATTTTTGCACCTCTAAGTCATTTTCAGTGTGGATGCCACGGTGCTGTGAAAAAGGGTGTTTTACAGAAGGTGTTTGCCCCCCCCCCCCTTCCTGGTGTCTTTGTTTTTGTATATTACTGATATATAAATGTTTCAAATCCTCAAATAATGTTGATGTTGGATAAAGATAACCCAAATAAATACAAAATGTAGTTTGTAAATAATCATTTCATTTGTTAAGCAAAAAAATCTGTCCTTTTTAAATTATGAATTAACTGTGATTAACCATATTTTTTTGAAAGCTGAGTTCAATTTCACCAGTCCGTGCCTGATTACTGATTACTTAAGTGCTTTCTATCTAACATTCACACTCCAGTGAGTGCATCCGAGAGCAACTGTATTTTGCCTATGGATACTTTAACACACAGACTGGTGCAGCCAATCCTCTGATCATCTTCTGCTCTACCTCCTGAGCTACTGCGACCCCTGTCTGACAAAGTAAAACCGGAGCAAAAATCTCAAAAAGCAACACATCATGCCACGATCTAAAGAAACTCAAAACCTGATGAGAAGCAAAGTCATTGACATCTAGCAGTCTGGAAAGGGTTACAAAGCCACTTTTTAAGGCTTTGAGACTCCAGTGAATCATCATCTCCACAAATAGAGAGTTCATCTTTGACTCATCCAGGAGGTCAAAAAAGAACCCAGAACAGGACTTAAAGAACTGTTGACAGTGAGTAAAGATTATGTGGCTGTGGTCAAAAATCTTGTTTGCATTTTCAGTGTGTTTTTAGTAGACGTTACAGTAAAGCTCCACATTGACGGCATCTCCCTGAGGGATCAATTCACGGTGCAGAACCATGTGAATGTTTGGGGGGAAAAAAGCATCCTTCAGATCTCTTTCCTCATCTAAAGCACTGACCCTTCAGCTGAAAACTGCTCTCAGCTGCTTGTTTTTAGTAAGAGGTCCAGCTCTTAACACCAGCAGTGGACCTTCATGGGTAATACACATCAGTTTTAAAAAGAACTTCTAGTTTGCTGTCTGTGCAGGTTTGAGATGAAACCACAAGTGATCTTTATTGACATCTTGGGAGCTTCTGCTGCACTGGAAGCTGTCTGGGTACACCCAAAATGATTATCTTGAACAGGAAATTAGCCAAACTTAAATTGGATAATTTTTTTATGGGCAAAATTTTTGAACATTTTGATCACACTTAAGAAACATTATGTATTCTCCCAGGTAAAAAGACCTTATAATAAGAAAACGAAGATCCATCCTGGCTTTGGATGATTTTCACACCAGGCTTCTACTTATTTAATCTGCACATGCCTCCTGCTAGCAGCTGCCATTTTGTTGGAGGAGATGAGCTCTTGTCACCATCACACTAAAGAAACCCTTGGAGTTTGTAGTTGCCACACAGCAGAAGGTCTGATCTGAGATGACCATCTTATTTAACCTGAGGAGTGAAATGGATCGGCCTTATCAGCACAGATGCTGGGAGGGATGAAGGTGTCATGAGGAGGTTTAAAGGAGGTTTTGCAAGGTTAAGAATTACCAGACAACCTCTTCCCCCATGATTTAGCAGTGTGTGTGTGGCATGGGAAGAGCTACTGAATCTGATGTATTATTGTTCATGCAGAGAGTAGAGATATCCTGTGGGTAGTTAATATTGAACACAGCAGGTTCAGAGAGTAGCAAATGTTGGGATCTCAAATGCCCGTATGGGGTTAGAAGTGTGCGCGTGTCTAAGTGTGTAAGTGCATTTGTGTGACTTGGCACACTTTTGTGCAATTACAAAAATGCCCCTCTGTGTGGTGGCTTGTTAAATGCTATTTGTGCTGTACCGTCTTGCATTACTTTCTCTTGATGCAGTGCATTTTCACAGGCTCTGCTAATGGTTTGGCATCTAGTTGCTCTGGCATTATGTGTGTGTGAGAGTGATCGGTGGTTACGCAAATTCATGAATTACAACAGCTGCTGTTTGTCTGCTAAAATGGTGGTGTAGTGGTGCTTTGCAGCATTTTTTTCTCTCTCTGAGGACCAAAATCTCAGGAACTCTGCAGAAAGCATGATTCATCTCGGTAAATAAAAACAGATGTTGCGCTTGGCTGCAATTTTGTCTGTCCAAAAAGCACTCAAACATGTTTCTTTACTGTAAAAGAGAATTTGTTGGCTATTGTAATCACAGATAGATGGGGAAATTTTGCTTAATGTTTCAACACCCCACTGTTTTTGTTTTTTACAATTTGCTGTAATTTCTGATCAGTAAATGCAAGTTTAAATTGATGTTATTAATCTATATCTATATTACCATAATTGATTCTTAATATTTGTAAACACATTGGAACATACATTGCATTATGTCATGAATCTTTTCACTTCCAGCTTGGTCAGATCCTGCGAAGCCCCTTCATGAAGTTTGTGGCTCACGCTGTCTCCTTCACCATCTTCCTGGGTCTCCTGGTCGTCAATGCTTCCGACCGCTTTGAAGGAGTAAAGAACCTTCCCAACGAGACCATCACAGACCATCCTCGACAGGTGTTCAGGGTCAAAACCACCCAGTTTTCCTGGACAGAGATGTTGATCATGAAGTGGGTATTGGGTAAGTCACCCTTTCAATCAAATCATACACACACAGTGTGGCTCTGCACAGTTACAGCCAATTAAAATGCACATCAGTTGATTAGATTAGAATAGATTGTCCCTGTCAAAGCAGATTGTCCAACGTGATAAAAAATAACCTTGATGTGCCAAGTAAGCAAGGCAGAGCTAAGCGTGTTATTTTTTTAGTGCATGCAGTTTATTATGTTGTTAACCATGAATATACTGTGTCCTAGGTTTGCACATTTTTCTATGCTAATCCAAAGTTTCTTTTCAAGTTTTTTTCTACATACACCTGCACCATAAATCAGTAAACAGTCTGGAAATAGTCAGAAAACTTTTTGCCCGCCTTTGATATGAGGTATAATTCAAGTTTAATACAGTACCCTACGAGCCAAGTGAATGAAAGCCAAGGTTACAGCAACACAACAAATCATGCTCTTTTATCCTCCGAAGATCAAAAAGAAATCTTCTGGTTGGAACAGCGCAAACAGTAGCCCCGCTGAGTCCTAACGATAACCTGGAGGGAAATTGGGAGGTTGACCTGGGAGGCTGTGCAGAGGAAATATTAGAGGGAGAAATAGAATGAAAGAAAAATGGAAGGAAAGTTGGGAGTAGTTGAGGGCGACAAAAGAAAGCAGAATAAGGTGTGTGCGTGGAATACAGGAAGGCAGGCGTGAGGCATCGAAGGAGATAGAAGAGGGTGACAGACAGGCAGACAAAGACAAACTTGGTGGATAAATAGCCCACAGCAGTATCTGTCAGAGCTCGGCTGCTTCCCATCTGCTTCCGCTCATGCACACACTTATAACAATATTATGTGTGTGGTCTGTGTATGTTGGTGCACATGTGCCTCTGTTTTTATTTGTTTATATGTAATGGCATCATTTTTTCCCATCTACAGTAAATCTTTAGCAGCCGCTGCACATGTGACTGTTTATCTATATGAATCTGTGAGCGTATGTGTGTGCATTGAGTGGTGGCTTAGTTAGATGTGGTAATTGTAATTCCGGTAGCATGCTTTGAAGGCCCAGTAATTGTTAGAGAGATGATACTGATCAGGGCGCCTTCTCTCTAGGCAATTTTAACTGTGTTTTGGCTCCAAATAGAGAATGGAGTGTGTATGTGTTTGCATCCACCTGATCTGTAAGTGCCACACGTCTGAGTGGTTCATTTTTAATTACAAGCTTTGTTGTCGACATCCGTTTGTACGTGCTTCATTTATGCATCCCTATATAAGTGCCGGCAACGGCCTCCTTATTTTTGTGTTATTTTTGTCTATATGTGTCTTTTATGTTCAGGCATGATTTGGTCAGAGTGCAAGGAGATCTGGAGTGATGGACCCAGGGAGTATGTCATGCATCTTTGGAATGTTCTGGACTTTGGTATGTTATCCATCTTTGTGGCATCCTTCACGGCACGCTTCATGGCATTCCTGAAGGCATCCAAGGCCCAGCAATATGTGGACATGCATGTACCAGATGACGACCTCAGCAACGCCTCACTGCCTGATGAAGTGGCTTATTTCACTTACGGTAAGTAGTCAATAAGAAGAATCATATCAGTTAAATATAAGCTACATTTTTTTAAAGATTGCTTGATCAGACTAAGATGTCATGTTTGCAAAAAAAGGCCAATATTATATAGAGGTACTTGAATCAGTGTTTTGCTACATCAGTCACTGATAAGGAATAGCGAATTAGATGAGTGCAAAAACACCATTAATTACAAAAACCCGGACTGCTCATGATATTTGAAACTGAAAATGTATTTCTTTAGATCTGCAACCATTTTCCAATACATATTGGCTCATTTTGAATTTGATGGCATCATCAAAAGAAGATTTGACAGGGGGTAACAAAAAGGCTGAAAAGGGAAGTGGTTGTAAAAAGAAACAGCTTGAGGAGCATTTTGCATCTAATTAGGGTAACTGGCGACAGGTCAGCAACATGAGTGGGTATAAACAGAGCATCGTAGAAAGGCAGAGTTTCTCAGAAGATGAGCAGAGGTTCACCAATCTGCAAAAAAACTGCATCTACAAATTGTAGAACAATTTCAGAATAATGCTCCTCTGTGGAAAATTGTGAAGATTTCGAATATCTAATCAAAGGAGTCAGAGAGTCTAGAAAAATGGGACACGGCTGAAAATCAATATTGGAATGCCTGTGATCTTCAGCCCCTCAGGCAGCACTGCATTCAAACAAGGTGTTGTTCTGCCATGGAAATCATGACATGCACTAGCTCAATAGCCAACTACAAGACAGGTTAAAGGTCTGTCATGCAAAGAAGAAACCATATGTGAACAAATGTGCCATCTTGTTGATGTTATGAGGTTGCTTTAGTTGTGGTACCGGCAACTTGTACATCTGGAAAGGCACCATCAGTCCTAAAAGCTATATACAGGTTTTAAATCAACATATGCTGCCATCCAGATGACATTTTTTTTCAGGGAAGGCCTTACATATTTATGAGAGAGAATAATAAACTGCATATTAAAGCTATTACAACTTCATAGTAGACGAATCCAGATGCTGAACTCTGTAGTACAGACCTTTCAGACCTTTCAGGAACTGAAAAAACTTGGCACATCGTGGAACAGAAAACTGGTCTTTTCAGTTACCAGATGTTTACTTGTTAAAAGAAGAGTGGATGCTACACAGTGGTAAATATCGCCCTGTCTCGGCTTTTTTGAGCCATGTTTGCTGGCATCAAATTCAAAATGAGCTAATATTTTTTCTAAAACACTGCATTTTCTCCCTCTAAACTTTGATACGTTTTGTTTGTTCTGTTGTGAATAAAATCTGGGTTTACGAGATGCGCAAATTATTGCACTCTGTTTTTAATTACATTTTATGCATCATCACTACTCCTTCAGAACTGGGGTTTTAAATGTCATTGTTTCATCTGTCACCTGGAGATCTTCACGGTAATATACTTAACAATCCCTGCAATGCTTGATTTGCTGCTACACACATGCTACTGCAGTCAGATGACCAGAATGAGTAAAAAAAACAGAATGACAAAAAAATCAACATTATCCTTAATCCCTGAGTGATAAGCATGCATTCAGTTAAACACCAGGACAAAAACATGCCTCCACCATAGCAAACCCTGTCATAGGCTGCAGCCCACTGCACTGTGCACTTAGCAGCCCACTAATAGAACCTTCATCAGTGCTGTCATCTGGTGGTCTGACTCTGTCATGACATATCAATAAATCGATAAAGGTTTCTATTACTGCACTCTCACATATAATCCTCATAAACCTTCCCCTAAATGTCCCAATATCTGTAAAGGCATGAAAATGTTATACTAAGAAACTATGACTTTAATAAAATAGTGAAATAAAAGCTCTTTTTCTTTTATTTGACTCATCTCTCTTGTATCTTATGTTGCCACCTAGCCACATCAGTCTCCTTTGATATCTCAGTTATTTCCTTATCTCCCTCTCTCTATGTGTCCTTACTTCTCCTTGGACACACTATCCCTTTATCCCTTCCCTTTGCCGTCCACACAGCTCAGACTAATTTCTTTCCCTCCCCTTGCTCTACTCGCTCTTCTCTCCAAACTTTTAGTCTGACTTTCGTTTTTCCATTCCTCACTTAATCCATCTTCTTACTGCACCGTCTCCTTCGTCAAAATCCGTGCTTCTTAAAGCTGAGATTATTCTTCATAGAAACATCTCTTACAAACATTTGGATCGCACTACAACCAGAGGTTTACTCAGTGCGCTGTAGCCAGAAAGACTTTGAATAGCAAGCAATGTGACGATGAGTGACAAACTGCATGTGCACAGTAGAGTTTAAGGTAACACCACTTTAACCCCTTCTTATGTAACGTTTAATATGTGGTTTATAAAATGCTAATACATATTTAGCATCAGCAACAGTTTGAAACTGTTATTAGCAGATATTTAAATCTTGAATCCCTCCAAGCTGGCTTATGAATTAAAATGTGAATATAATTTCAGCACTAATTACAGAGTTTGTTTAACATATCAGATTTTATTTAGTGTAGTTAATTAGGTGAAAAAAATGGCCAAAGATCCCTTTTAATGTCTGATTTGCTAATAAAATTATAATATTACAAAGCAACCATTCTGTGGCTTATTCTCCCTCCAGCCAGAAACAAGTGGCGGCCATCAGATCCTCAGATCATCTCAGAAGGCCTGTACGCCATTGCCGTCGTTCTGAGTTTCTCTCGCATCGCCTACATACTGCCAGCCAATGAGAGCTTCGGACCCCTGCAGATTTCACTGGGGCGCACAGTCAAGGACATCTTCAAGTTTATGGTCATTTTCATCATGGTGTTTGTGGCCTTCATGATCGGCATGTTCAACCTGTACTCATATTACCTCGGAGCAAAGTACAACCCTGCCTTCACCACGTGAGTTATACCTGGCTGTCAGAGTGGAGTAGTATGTGCTGGGAGAATGTGTGTGACTATGTGTGGTCTGACCATCTCTCTCCATTTCTGAAATTTTGTCACTTTCACTTCTCCAAAACTTTTCAGAAATATGGTGCAGCATTTTAAAACACAACCCCGCACTGATCATTTTACATAAGACTGCAAAAGGGAAAAAACAAATCTGTCAAAGTATTTGATTTCGACACCATGTTTTTATTACAGCAAGATGAAACCCCAAGGACAGTATAAGACATGTCCTTTTGACTGAGGTTGTTCATTAAATCTGTGGCGTCTTATCAGAAGCAGAGATCGAACTTTAATCTACCCTCAGGCAATCAGGCTATTTGGTTAAATATAATAAGGAGAAAGTGAATTGGATACGCTGTTACTAAAATCTCAAGGCACTGGTGAACTGTGATTTGATTTCATAGCTTTAACAAAATTGTGGATATGACACTAGTCATTTCCCTATCACCATTTTGTGTTTACTGAGCGAACCACTCTGCTACCGTGACCAAAAGAAAAATGAAATGAAACTGACATGACAGTAAGAGATATCAATGCCAGATTCAATCTGAGCTCTGGGAATTGCATCAATATTGATATCATTTCAAGGCCAGTACTGTCCGGAAGAAAAATGATACGGCAACTGGTTAATTATGAGGCCAAGCATTTCGACCCACTATAAGATTTGAGCATATCAAAGCAACAAAAGCAGCAAGGAGACCCTGCTCCATATTTGTACCAGGCAATACGCAGTGGGCTCTATTAACCAGAAAGTAGACAGTGTTCTGTCTGTATCCCCATAATGTTGCATCCTTGTTCTTTACACTATATTCTTTATGCAAAGTGAAATATTTCAAGCTTTTTTTGTTTTAATTTGGATATGATTATGGCTTATAGCTTCCTGCAAATCATAAATCCAGTATCTCAGATTATTAGAGTATTTACTATGATTAATTGGAGGCGATCAGCTTGTGGCCCTGATACTGATGTCCAGGCTGCTTTGATACTGGTTTTCATCTTCTCTGTATTTGTAATTCAGCTGTTTCTCATCTTCCTCTTAATAGTGCCCGACAGATTATTTATGTGATGCGGGTCAGGTGAGATAGCAAGCAAGCATGGTAATAACATGGTCAGGAAACCATGTGGTGATAGGTTTGGCACACTGGGCAGGTGCTAAGTCCTGCTGAAAACTTTAACCTCCATCTCCATACAGCTTGAAGGATGAAATGCTCTAAAATCTCCTGGTAGCTGCATTGACTTTGGACTTAAAACACAGTGGACCAACCACCACTAGCACCAGCAGATGACATGGCATTGCAAATCATCACAGACTGTGGAAAATTCACTCTAAACTTAAAACACATTGGATTCTGTGCCTCTCTGATCACCAGACTTTAGGACCTTGATTTCTGAATGAAATGCAAAACTGACTTTCATCTGAATAGAGGACTTCACCAGCAATTCAGTTCTTTTCATCCTTAGCCGACAGACATTTCTGGCTCAGGCTCTCATTCAGGACTGGCTTGATATGAATGCAACAGTTGTTGCCCCTCTCCTGAAGATGTCTGTGTATGGTGGCTCTTGTTGCACTGACACCAGCCTCAAACCACCCGCATGAAGCTCTCCAGATTATAGGCTTTTTTTTTCAACATTAATATTCTTCGATTGGGCACTCTCTGAACAGCCAGCCTTTTTTCAGCAATTACCCTCATGTGGAGAGGTCGATAATGATCATCATCATCTGGACAGGTATCAAATCAGCAGTCATCCCAATGATTGTGATATGTGGCGTCTACTGAACAAGCCCAAGAGAAGTATATTACTTACACCATCTGAATGATTTATAAATCATCTAAAAATTTTAAAATCCTTGAATATTTCACTTTACATGTAATTCACATGTAATTATTTAGAAATGAACCTTTTTTTAAGTATGTACTGTATGTACATATCCTCTTGCACCCTCTTGCCAGCAGTCCTCATTCTGCACAAGCAAACTAACCAGGATGAACTCTGATGTTCCATAATTAAAAATCATGCAGTTGAAATTGCGCTTTTTGAATGCACTTCACTTCCTTAAGTGCTGCATTCATGGTATTATCAGGGTCATTCATTTTAAATATGGAAGTGCACCGTTTAGCTGAACAACTTGTACTAACCGCCTAGTGCCATAAACCACCCATACAATTTTTTAAATACGTTTTCACTTCACTTTTTAAGTATCAGCCACCCCTGTTAATTCACTTTCATACAAATCATTTGTTTTGCAATATAAATCTGCTTATAAAGCAACTGCATGCTTCAACAAATCAGTCTCAATCTCAGTTATTCTGCCTTTTTTTCTTCATTTTAGCTTCTCCGTGTCTCTGCTCACCCATCCTTTCCTATCAGCTGCGATCAAAGTGGCAGCGGATGTTTCACTGTCATTGTCGGATATTTGGAGGAAAGTTATCTGTCTTAGGTTGCTGACAGAATCATTCTGTTTATCATCACTCATCTGAGAAAGAAAACACTCTCTGAGGTCTCGCTCTGTCACCTATCATTACTCATTTTCTGAGAGAAAGACATCTACAGATTTAAATAGCTCACATTACAATATATCTGCTCAATCCAGTAAAGCAAATCATGTGTTACAAGTTGGTTTGTAATTTCTCTGGTATATACTGTTCTCTTATTTACTGAAAATACAGGAAAATTCTTTCATTGCTTTTTTTTTGTCTTGCTTTATTCAACCTCCTAGTTGAAAGAGAGCCTGGGATATTTGTTGAGTTTTGCTAACGAGCCCAAATCTAATTTGTAGATTTAGTGCAGCATGATTTTTGCCAGCTTGTGCTGTGATCTTATTTGCTGTTGCTGGTACAGCAGTTCATCACCGCAACACAACCACAGATGAAAAATTAGACTGCATATTGTTAGAATAACCTTAGCAGAGTATTATTACCGTTTTCGTTTTGGCCAGCTGTGCAGTGATTATAATTCAGTGTCCCTGGCAGAATCAACCATGTCAGACTGTTTGATATTCATCTGCCTGCCTGCCGTCTAATCTGCTTGTACACCTGTCAGTCCACCACCGTGCTTTTAGGTCTACATGTCCATTTGGTACAAAAGTATCAGTCTACAAAATCCAGAATGAACACTGCCAAGTGCCAAAAGCAGGTAAAATATCTGTTCAGGGAGTAAATCTCAATAGGCTACCCTCCTCCCTGCCAGATAAATGTTTTTACCCAGATTGTAATGTAATAAAAGCTACGCTAAGAGCACAGTTCTGCCTTATTTTGATGTCATTTGCTGACACTGTTTTCGTCCTCATTTTTCATTTTTTCCCTGCTCTTCGTCAGATTGGCTCTGAACCTGGCAAGATTGCATACAAAACCTGGCTTTAGCCACCATAAAACCCTCCACCGTTTTGTAAAGTCCCTTTTGAAGCTCTAAACTAAACATTTGGGTCACCGCCACTGTGTTTTTTAAACTGGACAAGATGAGCTACAGGTGATCTGACTGAGAAGTGTCATCTTATCTTAATGAAGCTCATAAAACAAGTGAAATTTAAGTTGGTTTTTTTGCTTTGTTTTTTTGACATCTTTTAATGGACAGAGAACGGCTGCTAACCACTGGAAAGAAAACTATTAAATTCACACAGTGTAGATTAGTATTCACAGCTTAAAGCAACATACCATACCATTTCATCTTTATTTATAGAGAACTTTAAAACAACCACAGGTGACACAAAGTGCTGTACACTGGAACTAAATAATAAAAATGCATAAGCTATAGATAAAACCAAATAAAAACAGTCAAATATCTCAAAGAAAAACTAAAACTAGCTGGGGTTGAAACATAAAAACAGATGATATCAAATACCAGAAGCAGTGATAGGAATTACCTGTTATTTGTTTACACCCTGTCCTCATATGTCCCTATCAGCCGTGATGTATGTGTACCCTGGGAGTAATTACCAACTTTATGGCCCACTGAGCATTTGCCTTAAATGCCTTACCTTAGATAGAATCCCTGATGATCAAAGGTGTGTGATCAGACTTCTAGTGTGCGGGCTCTGCCTCTCCATGCTGACTCACTTTACACTTCTATGCTGTGCATAAACAGTAAGCCTTCTGCTGAGCCTCAGCATAGGGTCTCATAAGGCTGTGAGTTCTGCTTGGCTGCATGCTTGGAGCCAGAGATTCAGGCAACGTGATGAGCAGGCAGACAGAGCAAAGAGTTAGCTGACAGAAAGGCGATTTCACCTGTAGAAACAGAGTCTAATGGAGTTGAAATGGCGAAAGATGGCCACAACCCAACAGGCTGACATAATGAAGACTTCTCAAAAACCCAGGAACAAGTACAAAAAAAGACCCTAGGACCTGTAGATGAAAGTGCCTTATCATCACCATTACACAGTCATTTCCTTTGCGAGTGTGTGATCCAGCTCTGTCCATTGTCCTCTTATCACTTCACTCCTCTGCTTTAGAGATCAACATCAAGGCTGATTTAAAAAAAAAAAAATCTCTCAACTTCTACTCATTTTATCAACCTCTGGCTGCATTTGGGTGGGTGGGTGGAAGGGAGCAGGGGGGAGGTTGTCCATGAATTCTGGACTCTTGATTGCATACTCCGACTGGGGGAGCTGTATAAAGATGCTTTTCACATGACAAAAATCTTAAATTCTGTTGTTGTCAGTTCAGCCACCAGAGGTCAGTCTCACATTCTCACCTAGTCCAAAGAGCACTTGTCAGAGCAATGCCAAGACTGAACTGTGCAGAGAGACACTATTTGTTTTTGTTATTAATATTATTATTATTATTTATATATATATATATGCCATCTATCTGTGCATTATGTATTTTCTATGCTTTTCTCTCCCTTCAAAAGACACTACCCCATCCATCTCTTTTGTTCCTTACCATCCAGCAGAGAACTTGCTGTTTGCAGCAGCTTGTGGGTAGTTTAACTAAATTCATAACCTTTCTTTGCACTTTTTTGTGTTTTTACCAACCAAAACTACAAACAATTTGGGATCATAAAATGAAAGATTTGTTTTTCCATTTCTTCTTTACCATCCTTGTTCTCTCCCCTTCCTGTCATGTTTCTGACAGCTGTGAAGGCATGCCCAGGCAATGTATTTGTCAGGAAGCCACCATTGCACACTTGTGCAAAAGGGCAGGTGTTGCTTAGTGCTCACACACTAAGCATCGTCATGGATTAACAGTAGCTTGATTCTAGTATGACCACCTAAAAGTAACTCAAAACTTTGCAGGGAATAGCATATGATCAGCATACGACCAATAGGTGTGGGAAACATTTTAAGAACACAAACAAAACGAGTGTCTTGTGTCCTATACTCCCCACATGTTATCTAATATCTATAATGATCATGTCAGTGGTATGGACCCAAATGCAGGAGGTGAAATCGCTTAAACAAAAGCAACCTTCAATCGCTTATAAGCCCTAAATAAACAAAGATCCAAAAAATGCAAGGGTGTAAAAAGGGCGTTAAAAGGAACACCTCTTAGCAGCACACAAGGGAGTGCACGCAGACACTTTGACAAAGACTAAAGGGGAAGATGGGGCTATTTATACAACAAGGGCTGATTTGAAACAAGAAACATGAGTGGGGTGAGGCACGGGTGAAAACAAAGGAGGGACTAAAACTAATGCAAGGCATGAAAGAAAACCGACCTTCAAAGTAAAACAGGAAATAACTAAAAACCCCACTATAAGCATGGTAATAGAGACAGGAAAAAGAGCCACTAACAGAGAGAGAAGACAATGGGAGCCACCAAATTTACTACTAATAAAGATCAAGACGAGAACCAAAACATGAACCAAAACAGCCATCACTAGAATAACCATACAGTAAAATCAGGAATCAAAGACTCAGTTTTATCACAAGAAATAAGCTCACAATCTGACAGAATAAAGGTATCAAAATAGGAATCACAAATAAGACTATATTAATCAAAAATCCAAAACCCAAATGAACAGAACCCAAGACTCGTGACATTTTTAGAAATACAGTCACCGGCCACTTCTTATGTACAGCTTGTTTGTAGGGGTTGAGCCCTGTTTTGCTTCAGAACTGCCTTATTTCTTCATGGCACAGATTCAACAAGGTGCTGGAAACATTCCTCACAGATTTTGTAACATATTGACATGATAGCATTACATAGTTGCTGCAGATTTGGCGACTGTACTTTGAGAACGTGAATCTCTCATTAGACTGAAGTCAGGTGACACTGTCTAAAAGAGCCATTTCAGTATATTGAGCTCATTCAAGGATTCAAGGAGCTTTATTGTCATTCGCATCACATGTTTACATGAGGTAGAACGAAATTATGTACACATGGTCCCGGAGCGAAAAGAAACAGAATAATGAAAAAACAGAATTTTTAAAAAGTAATAATTTTTTTTTTTTTAAATGGATGGCCATGATTAGCAACAATGCTCAGGTGGGATGTGGTATTTAAATTCTTAAACTGTACTAAGGGCCCAAAGTATGCCAAAAAAAAGCCCCCGCATCGTTACCACTGCCAGCCTGAATTGTTCATAAAGCCAGATTCCATGCGTCCAGGATCCTTGCCACCAGGCAACATTTTTCCAATCTTCTGTTGTTGAATTTTATTGAGTCAGTGCAAATTGTAGCCTCAGTTTCCTGTTTTAGCTGGCAGAAGTGGCATCCAATGTGTTCTGCTTATGTAGCCCATCTGCTTCAAGATTCGACATGCTGTGCACTCAATGCTCTTGTGCATATCTTGGTTGCAATAAGTAGTTATTTGAGTTATCATCTTATCAGCTCGAAGCAGTCTTTCCATCCTCCTCTGACCTCTAGCATCAACAAGGCTGCCAAGAGAACTGTCACCCACTGGATATTTCTTTTTCAGACCATTCTGTAAACGATAGAAATGGTTGTGCAGGAAAAATCCCAGTAGATCAGCAGTTTCTGAAATAGTCAGATTAAAAGTCACCTTTCTTCCCCTTTTAGATGCTTGGTTTGAACTTCAGCAGATTGTCCTGATCTTGTCTACATGCCTAAATGGATTGAGTTGCTGCCACGTGGCTGATAGACATTTGCATTAATGAGCAGCTTAGCAGGTGTACCTAAACACAGTGGCTGGTAAATGAATTTCTGAGGGCATCTGAGCATTTAGATAGTAGCAAGGACACACTTAATTTATGTTCATATTATTAAGAGATCTTTGGCAAAAATCTTCTCTCCTGTAACTCTACACTACTAAATGGCGAGTTGACAATGGCAGCATCTTCTCCACCACGTGATGAGTGTCAAGGATCTCAATTGCCCTCAAAGTAACAGCATTAGCTTTCTAAAAGGTAGCTGTTATACTCAATGGGCCTCTCCACTTGTGTTGTGAAGCTGTGCTTAGTTTACTGGTGCTTCTTAAAAATTAGCAATGGTTCTCTTTCAGCTCTCTCAGCTGGCAGATACTTATCACCTCGACATAATTTACATTTCACTGTAAAGTTTCCACTCAGAAACTCTAAAATGAAGCTAATACTTCAACTACATAAATGCTTTTATCTGTCCCATATCACTGGCTGAAGTACACATGTGCGCTGACACAAGAGCAAAATTGGATATCTTCTGCCTGTCTGCTACAAAAGAGACAATGGGGGCAAATATTAACAGTAACAGATTTCTTATTTGAAAAAGTATAAAACTGCTCATTTAAATTGTAAAACTATTGTGTTAGTCATTACAACGAAAATGTAATTTAAGTACTCTGCTAGTCTCTGCGGCAAAAGGTGTACCACTCAAGCTGGGGCGCAGCGGGAGGGATGTGAAAGGAAGAAGCAGCATATGAGAGAGGAGTGAAGCTGAGGATATCGTTTTTCCTCACACATATATACTCAGTGACACTAGAGCAAAAACTGACTCGCATATACACATAAACACACAGCTTGATAAGGCTTAATGGGGACTGAGCTGTAATAGCCACACCCCGACCCGATCTCCTGAGGTGTGAAGACACTTCTGACTCACACGTTTAAAAAAAACAAAAAGCTCTTTGTTAAGTGCCCACACAGTAATTTTTTCACAAGTGCAAATACACTGTAACACATACACACGCATACACACACACATCCTTGCTGTGTTTGTGTTTACATACTAGGTGCTTATACAGACATGCAAACATTTATGTACAAATCAGTTTACACACACACACACACACACACTTTTGATTTGGGCAGTGGTGATGGAGCCCTGGACCTGTCTCTATTTTCCAGTCAGTCATGCATGACAACACCGCACAGAGATGGAGGAAAACAGAGGCGAGAAGGGCAGGGAAGGTAAAAGCTGAATAAAATGAGATGGATGGAGATGGGATTAAATCTTACGGGAAGACTAAAACAGAAAGACATAGCGGTGTGTCAAGGACCTTGAAAATCAAAATCAAAATGTCGATTACAGTATACTGATGGTGAAGTAAAACAGTGGAATAAATGTAGCAGAATCACAGGGACGGCTAACAGCAGTGCAACAAAGTAAGTGAATGCAGAAGAGGACGACAGAGGAAGATGGCAGGGATGAGGGATGAGAAGAGAACCATAGGGAACGATGCAGAGGAGGGTGTTTTTGGTTTGGCTCTTTGTTCAGGCAAAACGCGGGAGACCAGCCAGAATACATAGACAAAGGAGGAAGAAGAAGAAGGGAGAGAGAGAACAGGAGAGAATGAGAGAAGGTCATGCAGACTGAGCAACCACACAGGCTTAGCAGAGACTCAGCATTATCGTTTGACAAGGTGGGAAGAAATCAGAATACAAGTACTGTGAAATAAATCCTGTTACCTGATTTTTTTTCAGCATTTGATCATTATTGCCAATTCACTTAAATTTTATATACCATAATGACCTTTAAAGACATGTCACCATATTGAAGTTGCTTTTATAAGAGTGTGCATTTCATTTGTAATGCCATACATAAATACAAGATGAGAGGCATCTGAGACTAAACGTGTATATAAAGTGATAATGCATAAGGTATAATGCAGTGTGAACAGAGAAGAACCGGCAGTGATGAGAATCAGGCCAAAGAGGAGAGTAAAAAATAGCACTTAGATTTACATGCCCGAAGATGCAGGCAGGAGTTTGAAAACAAAGTGCAGACTGGGGGGGTTTTTGGAGAGGAAGAGGAAAAAACAAAGGAACCATGAAAGAAGGTCTGAGGTGATGTACGGGAGTGGAGGGGTAGAGAGGAGAGAGGGATCTTTGTGGAAGAAAGGGGATGTGTGTATAGAAGATAAGAGGTTGTGTGAGAGAAGTCAGAGTCAAAGTGAGAGCAAAAGGGAGAATTTATTAGCTCTAAAGGCAAGGCAGATGTGTCATGTTCAGCCTTTACCAGTCAAGCACATCTGAATGTCAAAATAAGAAGGGGAGACACAATTATAATTAAGGCGAGCCCGACAGAAAGAAGAGAGGCACAAAAGTAACAGAGAAAGAATTCATTCATGTGCTGTGACCAGTAAGGGATTTGAAATGTCAGTGGCAATGCTTTAGACTTTCTGGCAGTATTCAGTGTTTTTCAGTAACTTCTTCCATTATCATGACAAATTATGTCAAGCATTCAATTTCCCTCTGGTGAGATTTAGTCCATCTGAAATTTTGATGTCTGACAATAATTGTTTGCAATGAAATTCATTTAATTTTAGCTACGCTAAGAAGCTCTGCTCAGGCGGATCACACTGCATATGATGATGGAAACACTACATTTCATTAGGCTAACTCTCCAGTATAATTTCCAGACATTTGCTATTGATTTTTAAAGACGAAGCCCTTTTGAATGATGATGTTTCAGGCTGATTTTTTTAAAGTGTCCAGCTGAAGTTTTTGAACAAATGTGCTGTAAATAGGATCTTAAGTTCACATATGATGGTCGCGTTCAATACATTGTGCTAAACAGCTTGAAAAAAAAGAAACTTTTCAATAAGTTTTTGTTAAGGGTTTGATGTTAACCTTTGCAGTTCTGGTAAACATCTGTAAATCCAGTAAAGAGCAGGGCACATACACAAATGTTATCTAGTCTGTAATTCGCCTGCAGTGCATGTCTGCATATGGGCGATGAGTTAGTTGTGGTTTTGTTTTACATTGCCTGTAAACAAAGGATGTAATGATAGCAGAAATGTAATGGCCTATATCAATACCAGCAAATACTTGATTTTTTGTTATGAATTTTAAACCCCTAATTTAAAACAACACAACCAAAAGGATTATCCCACATACTTGTACTTGTAGGGTCTATACCTTACTATATAAAGTGCTTTTAGGTGACTGATGTTGTGATTTGGTGCATTATAAAAAATATTCAATTGAATTTGAACAGAAAATTGGACATAAACTCCTTGATTTTAAAATAATTTTAAATCAGGTTGTTTAGTTAAAATATTATCATTATATTTTATTTAGAAAACACAGACTAAAATGCTGGAATGGTTGCTGAGTAGCATCCTAATGTTACAATAGGATTTAACATTGGTACTATTATTAGTACAATACAGATTTTTTGATCAGTGAGTTGTGTAGGTGCTATCGCGGCAGTTGTATTGGTCTCCATCTTCATTCTGTAGCTTTTGTTGTGCTGGGGGGTTCTCTTCTTCCTCAACAAGAAACATATATATACAAATGTCCACACTGACTATGCTACTTAAACAAAAACAAAGAAAGTACTGACCAACAAAAATGGCAGGGTGTTTTTTCTTATGAAGGTAATTAATTTGCTAGAGTTGTGATCATAATAAATATAATTCTTTCTCTTAGACCTTTGTCTAATACACACTTCTCTAACATGTGGAGAAACTCAAAGCTTGCCTTGTAAGAATTAACAAACGACCAGTTCACATTTTTACTGGTAAATGAAAAGTGCAAAGAAAGAACGTAACTGATATCACAGATTTTCATAACCAAACAATGCCAATGCTTATGAAATAGTATAAACCACATACTGACACAGAGGCAGAAAAACAGACAGACATTGAGGGAACAGGCAAATTAAAAAAGTTGATGTTGTGCTTGATTCACTAGCAAAAGCCTCTTAATTGCTCATCTTGTGGTTTTGTATTCCCCGCTTAATAAGATTTCTCTCACAGCTTGCCTGAAGATACACACCAGCACATCCCTGTTTTGCGTTGCTCACTTTCTGCCTCATTTTGTATCTCACTGTCTGTCACACCACTGTGAACACACTCATAAACAGACACACAAATTAGTTTTCGTTCACTTCCTCATGCATTTGTTTCCCACTGCTTTTTTGTTTGTGTATCAGAAACAACAATAAACATACGCACACACATGCAGGAATCTCTTGGGAGTGGCATTCATTCAGTCATTAAAACCCAAGGTGGAAAGTGCCCCACCCTTTTGTCACCATGGTGACAGCTCTTTTGGTATAATAGGTAGAAAGTTAAACAGAATTTTCTATTTAAAGATGTTTAATCTGTATTTGTCTGAGTATTTATATGTTTGCAGAACAAGAGAGGAGAAGAGAGGAGAACTAAGGAGAGGAAAGGAGAGGAGAACTGAGGAGAGGAGAGGAGTGGTGATTGGGAAGGAGAATTTAATATCTTACTAATGACTGAAGGGCAGACAGACGGAGAGAGAGAGTCAGAGAGATTCAGAGACACAAAAAGGGGAACAGTTGGCTACATTTACATTTATTCATTTGGACAGTGAAAGTATTGCTGCAGATTAAACAACGAGGAGAAATACATGAGGAGAAAAATATTGAAAAAAGAAACGTATACATCAAAAGAATAGATTGAGTGACAGAAATAGCTAAAAGCTGTAGGGATGAACGATGGAAATAGCGAGTGGGAGGGAGAGAGGGCGATGTGGAGAAAGATATAAAAGCAATGGCAATGGCAATATAATGAGAAAATAGGGGAGAGTGATAGAGCAGCCAAACAAGAGACAAAGATGATAGCAGGAGAGGAGGAGCAAAGACAACGAGAGTTCCAAGCATAAAGCAAGAGAGACAGAGAGAGAGACTGAGAGCATGTCTCTGGGGCGGAGAGGTTGATTTGGGCCTGCTGGTGATTGGGTTTGGGGCTGCTCCTGCAGAGCCGAGGTGACTCACCAGTCTCCCACACACATACCCAGGCACACGCCAGGCTGTATGCAGCATGAGTGTGGTAAGGAGGGAGAGAGAAAGAGAGAGATTCAGCTCTTTTCTGTCAATGTCTTACAGGGTTAACCGTGTGTGTGTGTGTGAGTGTGTGTGTGTGTGTACTTGCACTGCTGATGTTGTGGGGACATAAATCTGATTACACGGACACACTGCGGCGAATGAGTGTCTTTCTGGGGACAAAAACTCCCGATAACAAATTTTTAGATTGAAGACTTAATTTAAGGTTAGAGCACCTCTCCAGGATATGAATGAGGTTAAATGTTAATGTAATGTCTTTTAAAGTGATGGATACAAGTCAGAGAAGAGTGTTGGCGTGATGGAAACACTGGTGTGTGTGAGTGTCTGTACATGTGTGGTGTAGTCGTCATGCTGCATGCAGCCTACAGGGAGCTGCCACTCTTAATAACAGATAATAACACACAATTCATAGCCGTTTCCAGATGCCGACTGTCCCTGCTGATTCACTGCCTATTGTACAACCCTATTGTAAAACACACACGCACACACACACACATACAGGCACACTGGTTTGAAATGAAATAATCTGATTCTTAGGTTGCTAAAAAATGTTCCATTATCCAGAGCACCAAGCATCTCATCCATCTCCGTAACAGGGTATTAAATAATACACACATGACCGGAACCTTAGCTGACATTAGCGAAACACAAATTCAAATTTATCAGTCCCGTTGATCTCCAAGGATACATTAAAATTTTCCATAATTGCACTTTCTCCCTGAGAGGCATCTCACACAGATTTGAGTGAATTAAATAAGCTGAAAACAAAGCAAGCAAAACAAATGAGGATGCACAGCGACACTGGCTGCCCATGCATCAATATAATCCAGTATAAAAGAAGAAATGCCGCTCGCTTAAATACTCTACATGCGACTCCACATTCAATTCACATAAGGGTTGATAGAAGTGAGGGGCATGTATGTAGCCTTATATTTTTACATAGTTGACATGACAAGAAGGGGTTCACTTTCACTGACGCTGCCCACTTGTAAATATCACCCACATTTTTGGATGTTATATTAAACTCACAATCTGCCTAGGCGAACAGATGAACATGGAATATAAATAGTCTGCTGTGTAATGAGTGCTAGATTTTAATTGTGTGTGTTCCTGTGAATGTCTGGTATAATGGGGCCTCAATGTTAGCTGGAACAATGCCCTTCATCATTATCTGTTCTTGAATTTTAGGGACATGAAAATCTAAATCGAGTGAACATTTCACAGAGCCAGAAAGGAGACCTGGAAGAATAATTGGAAGAATAATTTGATTTCAAAGATAATTGGGATACAATATGATTGAGAGAAGATAATTGTCCTCCTTTTTGTTTTGTTTCAAATTTCAAAGACAGGAAAGTTTTTGTGTGTGTGTGTGTGTGTGTGTGTGTTTTTTTATCTTGAAAGAGAGGCTTAAGGTAAGTGACAAGTCATTATTGAAACAGAGAAGGATCAAAATAACAGGTTTTCAAGGGAAGTCTACCAAAATCACCTTCCTCTCTTCTCCTGATTGCACGATTGGCTTCTGGATGTGTGTGACGTGAATAGTGAGTGAGGAGATGATGCTGTTGAAAAGAGCCTTCCCCTCAGAGCAATTGCCTGTCTGATGCCTGGGGCCTCTATCATGACAACACAAAGAAGAAAACCACCTAAGAACTGCTATAAATGCTTTTGAATATGTTTCTCTTTACATACACCTTCAGTCATTGATGGCACTGCAATATGTTGATGCTTATGCCAGTAATTTGTACCCCTCTGTACGGTGCACATTTTTCCAAGTACTTATTAAGTATCCTGATGAGATGGGGGCAAGTATTTGCATGCTTCCACGTTGCTCCTGATGTGTATATTTACATTGAGTGCACAGAGGAAATTACTAACTTGATGCATAGTGATATGCTCCTGAACCTGTTAAAAGTTCCATTTGCTTGAATCATGACAACTCTAAAGTGCCTCATGCAACTTACTGAAAAGGGTATAATGTTAAATAAATGAGCCATAACAATAACACAGAAAATTGTTAGCAAACTGTAGCTTTAGGGTTTGGGATGAATCTCAGTGCTCCATGATAAACAGATGCATACATCACAAGATCGGTACATGGCTATGACATCAGCATGACAGTGAAAATGAGCATTTATAACACTGAGTCAGACTGTTGATATATAAAATAAATAGGAAGGGGTTAGCCCTGGGTACACTCTTGGCCACAATCTTTTGTTCTTAGCTGTCAAGAGTAGCAGGTGGTGTGGTCTGATTCAAGGTTTGACGTGTTGTGGGTTCAGAGACACTCTTCTGCATACCTTGGTATGCAGAGTGGTTATCTGAGTTATTGTTACCTTCCTATCAGGTCGAAGCAGTCTGGTGATTCTCCTCCAACCTCTGACATCAACAAAGCATTTTAACCCAAAGAACTACTCCTCACTGGATATTTACTCTTTTTTGGATCATTTATAGTAAAGCCTAGAGATGGTTTTGTGGAAAAATCACAGTAGATCAGCAGTTTCTGAAATACTCACAGCAGCCATTCAGACACCAATAACCATGCCACATTCAAAGTCACTTAAATCACCTTTTTTCCCATCATTCTCATGCCCAGTTTGAACCTAAAGATGTCATTTTGACCATGTCTACATGTCTAAATGCATTAAGTTGTTGCCATGCGGTTAGCTGCTCATATATACACTATTCAGCTATCATCAGAACAGCACAAAACAATAGTGACTGCATGCCAGTATTTAGAGACCAGCATGATAAAACTATTCATTAAAGAGGAGCATTTCTGATCAGCAGCAACAATGTGCAAGGTTGATCGACGCAAAACATGATGCAACAATGAGACTGTAACAGTTTCTCGTAGTATTTAAGTAATTCCAGAATGGTTTTCAGGTTATTTTTGCGCACTGGTTAAAGTTTTCTGGAAGCTGTGTACTTTCAAGTAAGTATGGAGAGCAATGATAGAAGATATTCTTAGATATCTTATATCTGAGTTTAAGAGAGAGAGCACACAGACAAATTCACTGATCTGGTGTTGAAGGTTAAAGAGTATGTTTGGCTTTCTTCTTGAAAGATTATTCCTGCGGTACCCAAAGGAGTCTGTTTTTTACGTGTGTGATAGAGAGGAGGAAAAAGTCTGTCTGTGTGTGTTTCTGTCTGCTTCTATCTCAGTATGCATGTGAGTGTCTTGTTTGCCACCAGCAGGTGCCATCACCTACCTTTCTGTGTGCCAATGAAACACTGTCTCTTTGAAAGAAGATAATTTGGATGGCACCCATAGCTCTCAACCAGGAACCTACAGATCTTCTATTCCACAGCCTCCTCCCACCACCAACCCCTCCAGCAATCCAACCAGGCGTCTCCCTCCTCCCCACTGAGCCCCCCTCTGCCATCTCAAGCCCATGCATACCACTCGTGGAATATTTAACAGCAGACATGTTCGTGAATGTCAATGTTCAGAGATCTCACAGCTTTGTGCTTTTTTTTCTTTTTACCTTGTTTTCCTTTCTCACCCCTCTGGCCCTCAAACACATATTGGGTCAGTGTGAGAGAATGATCCTCCAGGCAGAACTGAGAGTTTGAGTGTGGATTTCAGTAGAAACAGCAAAGCACTGTACGCTTTAAATGAAACATTAGCCATGCTTCAGTTATCGTACTTAAATGTCAGAGGTAGAGTCAAGTGGAGTTAAGAATTATTCATATACGTCAACCACAAGAGTGAGAAGTATAATTCAGTATGACATTTAATGTGCAAAACTTATTTCACTTCCATTATTCCTAAAAATGTTGAATGCATTTGAGTTTAAATGTTTTCTTTCTAGATATAACCTTGACACCCCCGAAAGGATCACATGCACATTCATCTTAAATCATATTTTTTTTTCTATTAAGTGCAGCAACGTTTCTATTTTGAATAAAGGTCGACGAAGGACTAGGCTGAGAATTTAATGAATAGAGATTTATAAACCGATCTCTCAAACTGTGGAGCTGAACCTTTCCCTGCTTTTTCGATGTGTTGCTTTGTGTGGTACAGTGCCATATGGGTGTATTTATAAGTAAGTGTGTTTGTGTGTGTTTGTGTGTGAGAGAGATCTAAATGGGGTAGCAATGTGTTCAAATTGGACATGACTCACCAGGTATTTCATCAGTGCCACCTCATAAATCCCACAACATTAAAATGCATTTCATGTGTTTGCATGTGTGTGACTGAAACAGCAATTAGCTGGTAACGCATTGGGCTTTTGTGTGTGTAGTCACTGGCATGTGCTGATTTCCTGACTGCTACAACATCTCTCTCTGTTCCTGCAGGGTAGAGGAGAGTTTCAAGACTCTCTTCTGGTCAATCTTCGGGCTGTCTGAAGTGATTTCGGTGGTGCTGAAGTATGACCATAAGTTCATAGAGAACATCGGCTACGTGCTGTACGGAGTCTATAATGTCACTATGGTGGTAGTTCTTCTCAACATGCTCATTGCCATGATCAACAGCTCTTACCAGGAGATAGAGGTACAAAAACAGGATATTTGATCAATAGAAAAAGGGTGTGATATTGTAAACAAGTCAATAAGGTTCATTTGTATGAGTGTCTGATTGTGCCTGCAGGAGAATTGCACCATTACTTAAAAAAACAAAGAGATCAATACAGTGGCAATAAGCAAAAACATCACCCGCATAATAAAATGAGTATCCCAGATAAAACAAAAAGGTTTTAAAATAATTTTTACATTTCTGATTTTTGTCACGCTTGTTCTAAAAATGAACACTTACTTTCTTACCTGAGATATTTAAGCTAAAAAATTATTCTTCACCCTCAATAAACATTAAGCAATAATTTTGAGTGAAATGCAACTGGAATATATGAAATCAAAGCTTTATTTATCAAATAATCATTAACAAAAATGTGCTTGGTATATATTCCCATCTAAAATACTTCATTTGAACACATTACAAAAAAAGCTCTAAGCCATAATGATCAAAGTTAAAGCAAAAATACTTGAAATATTTCATTTTATGCTGAAAAATTCTATTTTTGAATTAAATTACAAAAAACCTTGATAACATTAAAAATTTTCAAGATGTACCTGTTCAGTAAACATCAAGTTTAGTGCGATAACCTGTATTTTCACAGCTTTCAGTGTGTGGACTTCATTGTCCGTATTGATTGTATTTTAAAAAGCTACAGTACAGCAAGTTCATTTATTGATTCTTCATGTAGTCTTCATCTATCACCAGATACACCCTTTGCTTCTTTCTGTCTGCCTTTGCAGGAGGATGCCGATGTGGAGTGGAAGTTTGCTCGTGCTAAGCTTTGGCTCTCCTACTTTGATGAGGGCCGCACCTTACCCGCCCCCTTTAACCTCGTTCCCAGCCCTAAGTCCTTCTACTACTTGGTGCTAAGGATCAAGTCCTGTCTGATTCGCCTCTGCAAGGCCAACGGCCATCACCATAATGAGTTGGAGATGGGCATGCTCAACTCCCAGGCCAAGGTGTTTTTACTATATTTTATTATTTTACACATGTTTGGCGAACTGCTTATGACATTTTGATTCGTGGCTAGTTAATGATTTTCCAAACCTAGCTGCCAAAGCCATTTAATAATAGACTATTTCTTTTAAACTGATTGTTAGTGATACATTTTCTAAGCACCTTGTTTCAGCTTTTTTAACAAAACATTTCATTGCCAGACAACTGTAGTCAAGTTTTGGTTTGGTTTGGTTTCTAGCACTAAATTTACAACAGTGCAAATGCAGTGCTTTCTCCATCCATATTTTTTCTGCTGAGAGGATCCTTCCTGGCTAAAGCGTAATTGTTATTTTCCTACATGGAAGTAGTTAAACTGCTAAAAATCAGTGAAGGGGCAATAAACACTGATTACACCCACCACAATCCTCAGTGGAGTTGCCCATATGGGTCAGTTATTTGTATAATGATCATCAAATACTGAATCTTTAGCAACTGTAATTGGAGAATGCGCACAGGCAACCCAGGAATGGCTGAGGAAATGTAGGATATTCCCACTGCAAGTCTAGAAATTAAATCTAGTTCAGTTTCACACTTTGTCCCTCATACGATTTGTGTTTCTAAATAAAAATCACTGCAATGACAAAAATGCCTCGTGTGACAAAAATATTATAGACCATTTAATGCGCAATCAGTCTTGGTGCTGGTGTTTTCTGCAGGCATTTCTGCTGCCTGATCCCTAAGCTCAAATGGCTCACCTCAGCACCTCAGCTAGGCTATTAGGCAGGCCATTAGCTTTACCCGCGTCTGCTCAAATGCTCAGGCAGGACAAGATGGGTTACGCCCTGGTGCTTCTGTGAGCGCCTAAAGTTTTCTGACAGTTTCACAGCCGAGCCAAGGAAGTGCAGCAAGCGATCGATACAAAAGCTTGCACCAGTCCACAGTACAGTGTTGGAAAATGTCAGCTGAGATTAGGAAAAGGCAGCCTGCTCTTTCTGTGTCTGTATCTTCGTAGTGGATGGTGCGTGTTTCGTCTGCTGTTTAACAAACGTGAAGCTAATCACTTTAGTTTCAAAAAGCATATGCTCATAAATAGTGTGTACTTGCGTTCATTCGGTAAGTGTTTGTTTTGTGGTGGTGTTCATGTTCGTTCTTGTGCTCTTTGGTTAACTGCCTTTCACAGCAGTAGGGATAATTAATTTCAATATGAGGTAGCTGGAGGCAGCAAAAAACCACAAAGCAGGTTACTGCATGGGGACTAGATCACAGAAAACACACCAAAGAGATTTCAGCTTTGTCAGTTGGCCTTTGGAAAACCTCTGCATAAGATATGTGTTTCTCACACTCACGGAGTCTGAAACAATAGTAGCTGTCTGGGTGTATGGTACAATAAAGAAATGATAAAAAATAGATTAAAAATATATTTATTTGCCTCACAATAGCACACAAAAATGCTGTATGTGCTGTTCCTCCAGTTCACAAGTCACTGAGAGCTCAAACTGACAACTGAAATATCAACCTTTTCATCTTGATAAATGCCCTCTCATAATGAACATTAGCTAAGGGGTTCTTCTGGTTTCATTTTAAAGGGAATCAATTTTTATTAAGTTACAGTAGTTATTTGCATGGTCTTATTTTTATTCAGACAATTTAGGTTGTCTTTTTACAGTTAAACATTTCATCTGTTCTTGGAGAAAAAAGATTATTGGAATCCACTGTGATCAGATGCTTCATAACTTGAAACCTTGTCGGAAGTTCTAGGATAGAGGAATATTGTTTATTATTCATCTGTTTATTGCTAAACTTAGTCTCCTTTTGAGCATTTGGTCTTTTTGATGTTTCCTGCTTTTACTGTAGACCAGCTTGTTGCGTGTGTTCACACTTCAGTTTAAACCCTTTATTTTTTTACACTGCAGTGTTGAAGTGACACACATGCTACAAAGCAAGGTCGTAGACATGAAAGGCACGTAGGAGTGAGTTAATAAAGACTCTTTCTGGCAAGGGTATGCAGTCAACTCTCTTTGCCTTCTCTTTTAAAACGTCTCAACCGCAGATATTAATAAACACTAAGCCCTAGCCTTTCTTTTATTGCCGTCTTGCCACTATGATGCCTCCGTTAACACCCTTATCAAATGCTTCCGTCTGGCATGATCCATAGAACCTAAAATATGACATTAACACTCGACTTCTTCTATCTGTTTCTTGCTCTTGTAGGATGAACGCTTCAAGTCTTATCCACGGCCTGGAGAAGAGTTCACCCAAAGAAAAGCTAGAAAACACCCCACCAGATACCAGGTAAGATGGAGACCAAACTGGATACAGAGAGCACAGGATGTGTGGAGTGATGATGAGACAAGACTTAAAAATTTGATGGAGGCAAGAAAGGAATCAAATGGGAGACAAAGAGAGAACATAACGAATATGTAAGAGAATAGTATTAGATGGGTGTAGAACTATAGCGAGAGTGAGGTTCGCTGCAGGGTGATGACAGTGAAGGAGAAAGGAGAGGGAAGCAATGAGGAAATTCTGACACAAAAGAAAGAAGAAAGAAGGTGTGAGGGAGACACAAAGATAAGGTAGAGATGGTGGAGAGGAAGAAATCTCTCAAGTTTCAATGGAAGGGCACTGACTGCTAGGAAGAGGTAAAAAGAGAAGAGAGCAACAGGGTAAGGCTGAAAATTCCTCTAATGAGCTGTTTGAAAGAGATCGAAGGTAGGCACTCAGTAAATGAGCTCAAAGTATAACACTGAGAAGGGAAAAGATGCTTTCCACCTTAGACTGTTCTTCACCTCTCCCCTGAGGGAAATCTAGCTTCCTTGATAGACTGACTCCACTTTTGTCTTAAGCCTCCTATTTTGTGTGTTTTTACTAGACTACACTACACACACCCACACACAAAAGTGAGATGTCAGTTGGTGTGGTGTGCATGTATGTTACATGTGGGGTGACCAGTATTGACCCATGTTCACAGTCCCTACATGCAGAAATTGACTGCTTGAAGCTTGGAAACAGTTGCAGCAGATCCCTGTTGGCCACAGATTTATTCTCAGTGTCTCACTTACTATCTCAAAGGCACAGTACTCACTCACTGTCCTTACAGCTTTGTGCTTATGTTTACACACAAGCATGGATGAGTTTCGAAATATGCAATCAGAGAAGTTTACTGGGTAAATATAGCATCCGTCGTCACATCCCCTTGACACGTCCTCTTTGTCTAATCTTCTTTTTCTTCTCTTTCTCATAGAAGATCATGAAGCGCCTGATTAAGCGGTATGTGCTTAAGGCTCAAGTGGACAGAGAGAGTGATGAAGTTAATGAAGGTAAAAATTCCCTCTTCATTAAAGCCCACTTTCATTGTGTCATTATGTGCTTAAGGAACACTGTGTTTGGAAAGTTTTCAGACACTTTAAACTTTTCTGCATATTGGTATGTATAAAAAATAGATGGGTTCAGTTCATTTAAAAAATATAAATGGAGTTGTAACACTTTAAAAAGACAGAGTAAAAATGCTTGTGTGTGTGTGTGTGTGTGTGTGTGTGTGTGTGTGTGTGTGTGTGTGTGTGTGTGTGTGTGTGTGTGTTTGTAAATTAAAAAATAAAAGGCTGAAATATGCTTTTAACATAAGTATTCGGAGTGTGGAGAGGTTTGCACAAGGTTGGCATACCATTATTTTTGGAAAATTTCCAACAAAGTTGGATGGGGGAGCCACTTTCAGGTATCTCTAAACTCCTAAGTCTTTGTTGAAGTAAAACATCCCCACAGTATGATGCTCCCCCATCATGTTTGGCTGTAGGGATGGTATTAATGAGGTAACACTCAGTGCCTGGTTTTCTATACACACTCCACTGGGAATTTCAGCCAGTAGTTTAATCATCCTGTCATTAGACCAGAGGAGTTTGCTTTGCATGGTCAGAAAGACATCCAAGTGCCTTTTGGCAAACTCCCCGCGGGCTGCTGTGTACCTTTTAGTGAGGAATGGCTTCTGTCTGGCCACTCTACCACAAAAGCCTAATTGGTGGCTACTGCATTGAATATGTCTTGTAAAGTTATCCCATCTTTACAAAGGAGCTCTGGAACTCATTAATAGTGATCACCTGATTTCTGGTTACATGTTGCATCGGCATCCTTTCATCTCTGATTACTCTGTTTGGCTAAGTGGCCGGATCTAAAGAGACTGTTCATACGTTTTAAACTTTTCTCCATTAGAGAACAATGAACACTTTGAATGCTGCAGAAAATTTCTTGGATCCTCCCCCAATTGTTACTTTAGACAGGCTTTTGTGATGATTGTGCAGACAGTTCTGTGAACATAGTGGGTTGGTTTTCACTCTGACTGTGAGACCTTATGTACTAATTATTTCAGGTGAATTAGGTGCGACTGTCTTCGTTTTGGTTGCAGCAACATTTTAAGGTCCTAAAAAATTCAAAATTTAATATTCACCTCTTAGTTTTATTAAATTGAAAAAATGGCTTTGTCACCATGGAGTATTGTGTGTTTACTGAAGTAATAAAAAAAGAGCTGAATAACTTTTTAGATGAAACTGAAGCTTTGAAAAGGTTTTAACATTTTCTAAATGCACTGTACGTGAGGGACAAGAGGTATGCGTTACTGCGTTTTAGACTATACTGTGTGTACTTCAGTGTAAAATGATGTCATTGCTCACATGCATCAACACTTTTTGTGTGATCCCGTAGGTAACTGCCTACCTGCATGCATGTCTTTGTTCATTCATACTAATGTGCCCTAATTGCTGTGCCATACCTCAGCTCTTCTTTTGTACCTGTGTCCGTGTGTGACTATGTTGTAGGCGAGCTGAAGGAGATCAAGCAAGACATTTCCAGCCTCCGCTATGAACTCCTGGAGGAGAAGTCCCAGGCCGCAGGCGAGCTGGCTCTGCTCATCCAGCAACTTGGCGACAAGTTTGGCAAGAACACCATGAGACACTGACAGGACTTGCAAGAAGGGATGGGGAGAATGTGAGAGAGGGTGAAATCAGGAAGAGGTCGGGGGTGGGGGGGTTGGGGGGGCAGAAAGCTGGGTCAGCGCAGGTATTTTTAAGGCCTTGAGAGTACAAGAGGGAGAGAAAAGAGACAGGGGAAGCAGGATGTTTATGAGATAGACAGGATGAATGGAGGACAGTGGAAGAAAAACATGACATAAAGAAACTGGGCAGAGTGAAACAGCTGATTTAGATATGCCGGGACACAATTAGGGAGGAATGTGAAAAGCAGATTGTGAACACAAGTGAACACGAGAGGGTCAGAGGTGAAGTAAAGGGAGTCAGAGGGGCTTTGTGCTGACAGTTCAATTCTAATTAAAAGCAAAGTCTTTCACGAGGCGCGAGAAAGGAGAGGAAGAAAGAGCCTCGCAGGCTGGGTGGGAGGCAGAGGGAGACGAATGAGGAGGAAAACACAACTACCATGAGATATGACGAGGCACCACGGGGCATAAGACTGAGGCAGTAAAAGCCCCCACACCCACTGCCAAGATATATCAATGTATCGCCAACTCGGAGAGGGAAACCCAGAAACGGGATGACACAGAGAGAGGGCTGGAGGGGGAGAGGAACAAGTGAGAAAAATATCTTTAAAAAAAAAAAAACTGCCACTGTTATTTACACCGGAAACGCTGGCATTGCTTCTGAGTCCTCACTTTGTTGGGACAAGCATAGATGCCTGTGAGAATACTGCACACACCTTTATACAGCAGGCTGTCTAATTAATGCATATCCATTCATAGTGCACAACCTATGATCAGGATTCTGTGGATTCAGGAAAAATGCACCTATTTGAAAGTCATTAAAGAAACCACTAAAATATTAAACATTATCGTATTATCTTAATGTCATTTAGAATTCTGTCCTCATAGCACAGACAGTGTTCGGTCCAGCAGATCCAGAAGATCCATGCTAGAACAAAATTACTGTAATTTAAGAAAAAAAACCCTCAAACAGCTTCTTCTTTACCTCATTCATGCTGCCAGAAAAGAAAATGACAATTAAGATAAACAGAAACTAATCTGAGGCTTTCACAATACCTCTCATCCATTCTTTAAAATTGAGGGGGCCTTTCTTGTTTCAACAACTTTAAACCAGCGTGTTGAAGTATGGCCGAGATAATTGCTTTAGATATTCCCCTCTCCACTGTGTTTGGAGCACTAAGTGTCTCATGTTTTCTAAAATGGTAACAAAAAAGTGACAGGTCCTCGAGGAGTATGTTTACAGCTCTAAATCCAGAAGGTCAGCACTGAGGTTAAGCCCGTGAAGGTAGCAAAACTGAGTCTGCTCCAGGGCAGCCAGACATTTGTGAGGAGAGAAAATCTCTGAGATGCAGAGATATATTTATGTATGCAGTGATCTGGCAGTAAAACTGGAATTCAGCTGCAGAAGCTGTGCAGAGTTATTTTATGGTCTTTCTTTTATTTTATTTTGGAGACATATTTGACATACAACAGCATAAACTGAAGTGTTGTGTTAGACATTGGTTATAGCTGAACAATAGTTTAAACAAACAAAACAAAGAAGTATAAAACAGTTTAAGAAGTTATTAAATCTGGACATTATTGTCCAGAGTAATGTAGATATAAATGGGGTGCTAAAATCTATGATGACCTGTGGGATCAGATGCATCATCGTTCCCTTTTGTGACTGAGGCCCAGATTTTGATTTAAAGCAAATATGAACATACTAGGCATCCCAAAGCTGAAAGACACACCAGTAGATCTAGTTAAGAAGCTCCTGTCCTTCATTCTTTTTATTAATTAATCACTAAATTCAAAGTTCTTTTTTGAATCCTTGAAAATATATTTCATTCAAAACATCAACATCCAGTGCTGGCAGTCACACCAATCTGCATATTTTTCCACGTTTAAGTTTATAAACGCCATGTTTCATGAGAAAGTTTCGGTATTGGAAAATTAATCAGTGGATTGGACTGGTTCCTCCAAGGCTTTTTCTATGAATTCAGAAAATTAGAATATAACATTCACTTCCATCAATCCTTCTTGAAATTAATCAGATAAAATTTAAATATATTTAAGCTAAAGCAGAACTATATTACCATTCTTTTATTGTGTGGCTGGTTACAGTAGTTATTTGATCTCAGATGGAAGAGTCAAGATGGGCCTATTGCAGCCATCAGCAACAGTGTCATTAGGTGCTTTTGGACTCCCCAATTTTTTTTTATATGGTCCTAGTAATTGTCCTAGGTAGTATGCACTATTTCTCCTGCAAGTACACATTGCAGGAGTTAGAGGGCTTTTTAAAGATATTTTCTAATCTCCTGCTACAGAGTAAGTGTTTTTTCTGCTTAAGAACTATAATTGGTTCAGCAGTGTTTATTCACTAGTTCAAAACATGAACGCAGCAACTGGCGTTAAGAAAAAGAAAGTAACCACTGGTAAATATTAGCCTAGAAAATGTCTCTAGCCTCTATACGAGAGAGGGAATACAGCATGTTTTTAAATTGTCAAAGAAAATTTGAAAAATCTTTTGTTAGCAGGTCCTCTTAAATTTCTACTTTGCATCCACCACAGAACAAAAGCCACGTAGACAGAAAAGAGGCTGAAACAGGATTGCAGGAAAATAAAAGACCACAGCAAGAGCTGATGATAAATTACTATTGCTATTGCATCACTTTAGAATTCCTAATAGTGGTCCAAGTTAAACAAATGCTTGAACAAACAGCTTTGAAAGTGGGTAGTTCCCAGGCAGAGCCCAGGTAGTTCCCAAAACCATCAAGTCATCTTTGAGAGTAAAACCTAAAACCTGCATATATATGTATAATTAAAATATACAGTAGTGTGTGTGTGTGTGTGTGTGTGTGTGTGTGTGTGTGTGTGTGTGTATATATATATATATATATATATATATATATATATATATATACACACTACTGTTTCTTACAGATAGGGCTTCATTCTTATAGATAGGGCTTAAACTCGCTAGTAGGCAAATACGACCAAGTATATTTCTAATTCAAATAGATAGTATTTAATCAGAAGGCTTTAAACATAATTAAAATGCCGTTTTTATGGATATGATTTTTTAATTTGTTTCAGATACATAAAGGCTTTTCAGACAGATTTTCATTTCAATTAAATGGACTCGACCTTATTTCTTTATTTATTTGTATTAGGTGTTAGGGCTGTTAATTAGTTTCCTTTTTGTAGAACCATGCAAATGATGAAAAGACCCACCACCAGAAAGAGAACATTTCCTCAAATACTGTATTTTTAACTTCTACACAAGAATTAATGATTAAATCAAAATCTTGTATGGTATATTGTCATATTTTTGATCCTTAAATTAAACAGAGTAAGCTCTATATTGACTGTTGTTTTTTTGTTTTTTTTATTTAGCTTGTATGTTTCTGCTTCTGGAATTTAATTATTCAGCATTTGTCTTTACCTTTACCCACTAGTGGATGAGAGGTGCTGGAGCAAGAAAATAAACATGTGGCTGCTGCGTTGTTTTGTGCTCCAACAACACTGTTCACAACACATTTGAACAGCTGGGAGTTCCCCAGACAGAATGTACACTTTCACACAGTGTGACAAATGTATAATACACATAATATTTTTAATAAAACATTATATGTATAATGAAATATATCCATATACTTCGTGTTGTGTTGTACACATATATATAAGCATCTCAACATGATAGTCTGCTTTACATCCATCCATCATCCATTTTGTTGACCACTTATCCAACCAGGATCACAATGAGGCTGGAGCCTTCCCAGCTGACACTGGGTAAAAGGCGGGGACAAGTGATGGACAGGTTGCCACTCTTTCACAGGTATAACATGGAGAGACAGACAACTACTGGCACCTGGACAGTGGCAGGAAGGGGTGACAGTGATGAGCACTAGCAGTGTGCTGCCCTTCTGTTTCCACAATTTTTTGTATTTTATGCAGCTTAGCATGCAAACTCATCTAATACGTATTTAATAGTCTTTGCCCACAATTATAGTTAATGATTATGTGATGTCATGGAAACACTAATGACATAAATCAAAGTCCATCAGTCAGGTATTAGAGCTTAGCTATAGTGCCAGATTGAGGACATCTTAGCCAGATTTCCACCCTCATGGTCCTACTGCCCTCAAACCTCTGTAAACACCCAAGTTGCTGTAATGTTTCTTTTGTGATAATGAGCTGCGCCTCAGGAACAGTTTCTTAAAACCACAGCAAAGTCTTACTACTGTAAAAGCGTTACATGAAGCTAATGCTGCCTTGATATAGAATATTTTAGACTGACTATGAAGAGGGTTTAAAAGCCAAGGAACCCCACTGTGACTGGGAAATTGGCTTTGCTCTAAGCCGCTGTGTGTGTGTGTGTGTGTGTGTGTGTGTGTGTGTGTGTGTGCTTGTGTTCCTGCACCTGAGTGTTGACCTCGCCAGTGCACTTGGCGTGACAGACGCATCCTGAAAGCTGCCCTCTAAAACAGCACAGCAAACACTCGGTTCCTACATAAGTGCAGATGT
The DNA here is from genome assembly GCF_013358895.1 of Oreochromis aureus. Classification (NCBI taxonomy): domain Eukaryota; kingdom Metazoa; phylum Chordata; class Actinopteri; order Cichliformes; family Cichlidae; genus Oreochromis; species Oreochromis aureus. Next base: position 13,070,548 of record NC_052943.1, on the reverse strand, counting down.
TTATTAGGCTCCTGTCTTTCCATGATATTCACTCACCACTTTCTCTGCACTGTTTCAGGCTGTCACTTTTTTTTTTTTAACTTTTACTGCCTCTACTGCGATAATAAAAACGCCAACAAACACCTTTAGTTTTCACTAAAACCTGCCTTAAATGGTCGTCTTTTAGATGACAAACAGCAGATTTTGGTGTCCTTGTTTCCACTGAAATTTATTTTTGTGACTATTGAGACACGACTGGTTTATACAGAAGATGTCATTTCAGGAGAAGAAATATTTTGATTAAAAAGTCTTCCATTCATTTTGCCTTTTTCTGCCTGTCATGATCTTTGTAAAGTTTTCTCCTAGACTTCCTTTGTTTTGGGGGATTTTTTTGTTTAGGTTTTTTTGCTTCCTTTGTGTTTTTGAAGGTTTTGCTCATTTTACGGGACGCCTGTGTTCCCTCTGTGTGTGTGTTTTACTCGGCTTTATTCTGAAGATTAGCTCCTTAAGAGACTTTCTGTGTTTTTACTTCCCTCCTTTTGTTTTTTCCATCCTCATTAGTGTCTGAGTGAGTTTTTGTGTATATGTGTTTCTTCCTCCGCTCCTGGCCGCCGCCCGACACACATTGCACCCGACCCCTATGGCGCCTCCTGCGGGTGGTGGGCCTGCGGGAGGATGGGCCCATGTCTCCTCTTCGGGCTGTGCCCGCCGGGCCCCATGGACTAAGGCCCGCCACCAGACGCCGCCCTCGGGCACCCTCCCCGGCCTGGCTCCAGGGCGGGGCCCCGTAACCCTATCCCGGCAGGGTAAACTGTTCCCTCGATGTTCTTTTCATACGGGTCTTCTGAATCGCTCTTTGTCTGGTCCCTCACCCAGGACCAATTTGCCATGGGAGACCCTACCAGGGGGCAAAAGCCCCCAGACAACATAGCCCCTGGGATCCCTGTGACACACAAACCCCTCCACCACGATAAGGTAGCGATTCACGGAGACCGATTCACGGAGACCTGGCGGACCGATCCCCGGCTGCCAAGACTGGCAATAGGGACATGGAATGTCACCTCTCTGGTGGGGAAGGAGCCTGAGTTAGTGCGTGAGGTTGAGAAGCACCGGCTAGATATAGTCGGGCTCACCCTCACGCATGGCTTGGGCTCTGGAACTAGTCTCCTGGAGAGGGGCTGGACTCTGTCTCAGTCTGGAGTTGCCCCTGGTGAGAGGCGGCGGGCTGGGGTGGGTATTCTAATATCCCCGGCTTGCTGCCGGTACATTGGGGTTTTTCCCGGTGGATGAGAGGGTTTGTTCCCCGCGCCTCAGGGTCGGGAACGGGTCCTGACTGTCATCTGCGCTTATGCGCCGAGTGGCAGTTCAGAGTACCCAGCCTTCTTAGAGTCCCTGGGGGGTGCTGGAAGGTGCCCCACCTGGAGACTCTGTTGTCCTACTGGGAGACTTCAATGCTCACGGGTAACGACACAGCGAGACCTGAGGGGCGTGATTGGGAGGAACGGCCTCCTGATCTGAACCCAGTGGTGTTTTGTTATTGGACTTCTGTGCAAATCACAGTTTGGCCATAACGAACACCTTGTTCGAACATAAGAGTGTCCATAAGTGCACGTGGCACCAGGATGCTCTAGGCCGCAGGTCGATGATCGATTTTGTAATCGTATCACCAGACCTGCGACCATATGTTCTGGACACTCGGGTAAAGAGAGGGGCTGAGCTGTCAACTGATCACCACCTGGTGGTGAGTTGGATCAGGTGGCGGGGAGGACGCTGGACAGACCCGGTGCACCTAAACGCGTGAGTGAGGGTGTGCTGGGAACGCCTAGCAGAGGCCCCAGTCCGCGAGATCTTTCACGCACACCTCCGCAGAGCTTCAACAACATTCCGAGGGAGACTGGGGACATTGAGTCCGAATGGACCATGTTCAGCGCTCCATTGCCGGGCTGCTGCATTGAGCTGCGGCCGCAAGGTGGTTGGTGCCTGCCGTGGTGGTAATCCCCGAACCAAATGGTGGACACCAGGGGTGAAGGGAGCCACCAGGCTGAAGAAGGAGTCCTATCGGGCTTGGTTAGCCTGTGGGACTCCAGAGGCAGCTGACAGGTATCGACAGGCCAAGCGGAATGCGGCTCGGGCAGTGGCTGAAGCAAAAACTCGGGTGTGGGAGGAGTTCGGAGAGGCCATGAAAAAGACTTTCGGACTGCCTCGAAGAGATTCTGGCAAACCGTCAGGCGTCTCAGGAGGGGAAAGCGGTGCTCTACCTGCACTGTGTATAGTGCTAGCGGGCGCTGCTGACGCCGACTGAGAAAATTGTCAGACGGTGGAAGGAATACTGAGGACCTCCTTAATCCCACTGACACGCCTTCCGAGGAGGAAGCAGAGTCTGGGGATGAGGGAATGACCCGCCAATTTCTGGGGTCGAGGTCACTGAGGCAGTTAAACAACTCCTCGGTGGCAGAGCCCCTGGTGTTGATGAGGTCCGCCCCGAGTTCCTGAAGGCTCTGGACGTTGTAGGGCTGTCCTGGTTGACACGCCTCTACAATGTTGCGTGGAGATCAGGGCAGTACCCTTGGACTGGCAGACCGGGTGGTGGTCCCCATCTTTAAGAAGGGAGACCGGAGGGTGTGCTCCAACCACAGGGGATCACACTCCTCAGCCTCCTGGGAAAGTCTATGCCAGGGTGCTGGAAAGGAGAGTTCGTCCGTTAGTCGAACCTCGGATACAGGAGGAACAATGCGGTTTTCGCCCTGGTCGCGGAACACTGGACCAGCTCTTTATCCTCTCGAGGATACTTGAGGGTGCATGGGAGTTTGCCCAACCAGTCTACATGTGTTTTGTGGACTTGGAGAAGGCATTCGACCGTGTCCCTCGGGGTGTCCTGTGGGAGGTGTTATGGGGGAGTATGGGGTGTCTGGCCCACTGCTACGGGCCATTCGATCCCTATACAACCGTTGTAAGAGTTTGGTTCGCATTGCCGGCAATAAGTCGGACTCGTTTCCGTGGGTGATGGGCTCCGCCAGGGCTGCCCTTTATCACCGATTCTGTTCATAATTTTTATGGACAGGATTTCTAGGCGCAGCCAAGTGGCGGAGGGCTTTCACTTCGGTGGCCTCAGAATCTCATCTCTGCTTTTTGCGGATGATGTGGTTCTGATGGCTTCATCGGGTGGGGGCCTCCAGCTCGCGCACTGGAACAGTTCGCAGCCGAGTGTGAAGCAGCGGGAATGAGGATCAGCACCTCCAAATCTGAGGCCATGGTTCTCAGCCGGAAAAGGGTGGAATGCCCACTCCGGGTCGGGATGAGTTCCTGCCCCAAGTGGAGGAGTTTAAGTATCTCGGGTCTTGTTCGCGAGTGATGGGAGAAGGGAGCCGGAGATCGACAGACGGATTGGTGCTGCGGCTGCAGTGATGCGGACGCTGCACCGGTCCGTCGTGGTGAAGAGGGAGCTGAGTGTAAAAGCGAAGCTCTCAATTTACCGGTCGATCTACGTCCCGACCCTCACCTATGGCCACGAGCTGTGGGTAGTGACCGAAAGAACGAGATCGCGGATACAAGCGGCAGAAATGAGCTTCCTCCGAAGGGTGGCTGGCCTCTCCCTTAGAGATAGGGTGAGAAGTTCGGCCATCCGGGAGGGGCTCAGAGTAGAGCCGCTGCTCCTCCACATCGAAAGGAGCCAGTTGAGGTGGTTCGGGCATCTGACAAGGATGCCCCCTGGGCGCCTCCTGGGTGAGGTGTTCCGGGCATGTCCCACCGGGAGGAGGCCCCGGGGCAGACCCAGGACGCGCTGGAGAGATTATATCTCTCGGCTGGCCTGGGAACGCCTTGGTGTTCCCCCGGATGAGCTGGAGGAGGTGGCTGGGGAGAGGGAGGTCTGGGCTTCTCTGCTTAGGCTGCTGCCCCCGCGACCCGACTTCGGATAAAGCGGATGAGGATGGATGGATGGATGGATGTTTCTTCCTTCAGTCTTATGTCAGGCTGTCATTACTAACTTTTGTTGTTAAGCGTTCCCTGTTTTAATTTTCTCCAGCTGGCTCTCTGCATTTAGATGGCTTGTACTGTTTTTACTTTGTGGAAAAAACTTGGTGTGGTAAATCTGATTGCCTGCACACTGGGTCCTTTGCTGTCTTGACTACTCTCATTGATACCTTGGACTTTTCCTCGTCTTTGGGAGTCATGATGGTGTAGGCAGTGAAGGAGGTCTGTTATGTGCTCACGCTGGCTATGCTACAGTTCAAAAGAAATTTTCTGACCCTGACAATACCCACTACTAAAATTCCACCCCATGTAATAGAATTTAATCATTTGGGCAAAATGTTTCTAGGAACAACTTTAAACTTGCAGGAAAAAAAGTAGTTACGGAGGAGAATCCATTACCTTGAATTATAACCTCCGACAACTCCTCACTTTGTTTTCTCTGGTCTTTCTCCCTCTTTCACAGTGTCTGCCTCTTTATATATGCAGACCATTAAAGCCAAAATGCTTAAAAAAAGACTTCATTTAATCCTGCACAGAAATGCTGTAAAGCACACAAAAACACAAACAGCAGCCCAGACCCTTACTGGACTATCTCCATAGCAACAAAGTCAGTTCAGAGGGATATGTGCTTTTGGACATTCACGGGAAATTCTATTATCTGATTTCCTTCAGTGCTCTCCCTGAGACTTTTGATATGTTTTGGGCCTAAAGGGTATTACTCAATAACACACCCTGTCAGGCTAGGTGTGTGTTTGTGTGTATCCATGTTTGTGTTTAAATCTGGAGGTAACATTTTATGGAAGTGTGTATCTTGATACTTGTTTGTGTATGATCTGTAGGCTATCACTGGCCTATCAGCTTGCGTTAATGACAATGAGGACATTTGTGTGTGTGTGTGTGTGTGCACATATGTGTGTCTTAGAGCAACACAGTATAACTGACATCCCCTCTGTGGTGTAATTTGTCCCGGAAGCCCAGGGCCAGGAAGTGTTTGTTGTCTGTTTCCCTTTTAACTCCTTTTCTCCCTCACCCTCCATCCTTCTCACCTCCTTCATCAGTCCTTCTCTCTCTCCCGGCAAAGCAGTGAACAATGTGACCTCCTGCCTCCGAAAGGCAGAGATTCCAGGGATTTTGGAGGAGACTCTACACTCTCTCCCATGTTCCCCATCCTACTGCCTAGAAGCCGTTTTAGAAGACAGACTTAGCAGCATGCACACGCACAGAAAAAATACGTGTATAAACACAAGCTTATGTAGAAGCTTACTCTTCCTCATACGATATAATATTAGAAGCTTGAATACATACGTAGGCGGGCACTCATGCCATCTTTGCCAGAAATCTGCACACATTACACACTGAAGTGTGAATACTCTCACATGCATACACACCAGACTGTCTGTTACAAAGACTCACGTTTAAACAGTAAATGCTAGCTTGCTTGTACACAAACAAAAGCTTGCACGAATATATTAATGGGACACCGAAGCGTTCTTGAACTCAAAAGTAACTCCTGCTTTCAAAAACAAGCATGTGTTGCTCATCGTTTTTGCACGATAACGCCCAAAGACAGCTCCTGTCCAAGGCACCATTCACACCCATAGGCCCTCTCACTTTCCCATCACAATCCTCATTAGAGGAAAGCCCTCTGGAGAGAAGCTCATCAAGAAAAACCTTTTAAACAAACCAAAGTTCAGCTGTACAGCATGTAACCACAGTCTTAGAATTATACTCATTTCTCAGATAAAAGACAGCATAAGAATGTTCTGTGCTTCTTCTCCTGTTTGCTGACACGAGAGTCTGTTAATATCCACAGTTTTGTGTGTGTGTGGGGGGGGGGGGCTTATTACGAATTCTCATCACTGATGAAATCCAAATATGCAATTTCTAGATAAGTCGAGGGGTCTGACGGAGTAGTGAAGTACAGGCCTTTCAGGGGTGGGCGTGGTGCGGGGGGTTTCAAAAGGAAAGATTCGCCAAGTCTTTACCAATTCTCTAAAGCAATGTTGCGCTGGTTCAAGATGGATGAGGGGACTCGTACGACAACTCTGACGAGCTCTCCAGGTGGCTCAACTGGGCCTTAAGGCGCGTGAGCTGCTGCACTGAGGAATGAGAGTGTCTGCAGCCATGAGAGCACTCATAATTGCAAAGTGAGGAGCGTGAAATGCTCTCACACAAGATAAATGTGTCAGGTGTGCATCTCTGTAATAAGAAGATCTTTCCCCCAGAAAGAGCTCTTTCTGTCGACCACATTTAAGGCTCTAGATAGAAATGGGTTGTGAGGGCTTTATTGGCCTGCTATTTAAAATAATCTGAAGGACAATTAAACTAATTTACCGCTCCTGCCCTGACCATCTGACAGAATTTCTCTTTAAGTGCCTACAGACAGATACTTTACTGGGATTTTAATTATTCTGCCTCTTAGTTCAACTAAAGCACTAAATACCATTTAATTGCACCATTTTCAAAGTTTTTGTAGCAGTAAAGCTAGAAATCAGTCAGTTTTCTAGGTTTATCATTAAAAATAAAAAGTCACGCTTGAGAAGAGCCATGGTTTCTGTCCTGAAAAAAGTATTGATCCTGAGAGATTAGCTTAATTCCTGAACACTAGTTACCGCCACCTGCTACCACCACCTTATAACAAATGCTCAACAATATTGTGTAGTTTCAAAATCTACAAGATTTTCCAGCGATCAGAGCATTTGTTAACTTACAGGGTAAATATTCAACTATCAGAGTCAGCAAATGGATGCAAAAATATCACTCCACAGTCCACCTGACTTGTATAAATGCTGAAAATCTGACAGCAGTCATATACAGCACTGAACAGCATGACTCGGTATTTCATTATCAACATCATCAGCATCAACAGCTTAGTAGCAGTCGGCTCTTATCATTTATCCACTTTGGAATCGTGACAGTGAACAACACCTATGGAACGACCACTAAGGAGTCTAGTGGACCCGGTGCTACATTTTCTGCATTGCAAACATTCTCCCATTCACTTTTCTATAAGACTCATTTTCCGTAAGAAAAATGAGTCTTCTGCAAGACTCATTTGTGAGTAAGAAAAGAGACGTAGAGAGGAAGTTATGTTTATAAAAATCCCAGAGCTGCTGCAGCAACATTTCCCCTCAGTTTATTTATGTACCTACAGCATAGTTTCCCTTTTATGGGCTGGTCATAGCTTTTGCTCTATCATTCATCTTCTGACTCACTTTTCCTCTCCTTCCCTTTTGTCATTTTTTGTTTGGATCCTGTTTTTTGTTCTTTTTTTCTTTACTTACTCACCCACCCTCGTGTTTTTACTTGTTTGCATTTTTCGATCTGCTGTTTGTTTCGGTCTGTTTCAGCATCTCTTTCATTCTCTGTCACTTTCTGTTTGTAGCTGTCCACTTACTGTTTGCCTCATTCCCGTCACGTTTCACATGTCTGTTTAAATCTTCTATCGTCCATCTGTAGTTTTTTCTAAACCTTGGGTTGTGAACCCAAAGATGAAGACATAATTACCTTTAGGGGTTTTATCCCCTTTCCTCTCCTCATCCAGAAGCTAAACTTAAAACTTCCATACTTTAAAACTTTATGGTTACAGGAATTTATTTTTTTTCCATACAGAGGCCATATTCCCAGAATGTGACTGTAAACAGAGCAATACAGCATGAGTAATACTCAGCTACACAAACACTCTTACGGTGGGATCAAAGATTATGTCCAGTAAGGAACACTGGTTCTGTTATTTTCCACTTGATCTGTTTGTTTTCTTTCCTGCTCACGGTGCCACTCTTCTCCACACCTTCATCCCTCTCCTCCGTCCAGATTATTTGTGTTTCAAGTGTGAGGAAGGTGAAACTCTGTTCTGTTGCACAGATATCGGACCAGGGAATAGCTTACCTCAGGTGCTCCCGCTCTTCTGTCCTAAAAGGATTTTTCACTGATCCTGAACACAACTTCCTGAGAATTACTCACATTTGAAATGCAGATGAAAAAGAATGAAACAGCGAGGCTATCTCCGAGTCAGCATCTTTGCATTCTTACCTTTCCTAAGATTACACTTTGAAATGACCCGTAAAGGCTGAGTCTGCTTTCTTAGTGCAGCCCACTTGACCTGGACTAGAATGTGAGTCCACATATAAAATGTTATTGTAATTTCACTGTGGACTTTCATTTTATTTCCTTCAGGAGAATACTCCTGAAGGAGTATATATAGTTTAAAATGTTGCAATGTGAGAGCCTCTCCTCATATTGAGTACTTTTGCCCTTTTACTCTAAGACAAGTTAAAACCATCTCTTATAAATTCTCTCTTAAATGAGAAGCAGCATTTGGTGTGCTGGTGAGATAATCAAGTGACTAATTGTGCGGCGTCTGATTTCTGCCAAAGGGGGGGCATTTTATCCGCTGGCAAGGAGAAATCCTATTTTGCCAGATGATTTTTCCCTCAGAGGTTAAAGAGAAGATAGTTGGAAGAAAATGAGCGCAATTACAGCAAATAAAAGTCGGGAGATGTCTGTCTGTCATGTTTTTAGCTTGTTTTAGGTTCTTGTTGGCAATCAGTCCCACTAATAATGGAGGTGCATTGACATAAGAGAATAAAGAACCCTAACTACATGTACACCCATCAGTGATCATCTCGTCTGTGCTGTGCTTTCCTTTCTCTGTCTGTGTTTATGCGAGTGTGTAGCTGGGTGTGTATTTTCCTCCTTGTGGTTTACACATGCCAGATGTCTCCTACACGTGTGTTTCAGTGTTCTTGTAATCCGTCTCGCTCTGTCATTTCTGTCTTGTAGTCTAGAGAATGTGTCTGGGAACATCGCCGCTGTCAGGTGTCATGTGGATCTGCCTGTGCCTGTCGTAACTCACAAACGGATGGGGTTTTATTGTTCAGAAATATTGATCATTGATGATTTGGGGGCTTTGGTAACATTGTTTTTATGTGTTAGTGTAGCAGAGATGGATGGCCTCCGCAGACAGTATGTTTGTGTGGCTGTTGGACTTCTGCCATTGCAGCAAATGACTGCACTGCACATTGGAGCTCATGCTGTGAAAGCAAGAAAACAATATTACTCTTTCATGAAGCAAAAAATAAACAAAACTCAGCGGAGTCTATTTAGCTGTTTAGCCTCAAAGGAATTAGCAGTAACAGCTGAGTAAAGCATTGCCAGGAGTACAGATTACCACCTCATTTGTTGGTGCCCTTTTCTTCACAATCGCTTGACATGGCAATAATTAATGGTGAGTGAGACTTACTGATGTAAAACAGTGGCAGAAAGCTTTGAGGAAGGACTTTATAGAAGTTCATCTTTCCCGCTGAAAATCCAGAAAATAATAACAGCCCGTGAGCAGACCCAATTCTCCAGTTAGCTGACAGCGCAGAGGAGTGTGTATCATTGCGTGTTTTATCTGTGTGTGTTAATGAGAAAGAGAGAGGGTGGTGTGGCTGGACTGTGTAGGCTACACATACATAATCCCTGTTGACTTGCTTGGCTTGCCATTTGCTTTTGGTTAGGTCCCCATCAATAGGAACATTAAGCTTCTTTTTAAGCGCCTTTCTCTCTCTTTTTTTTTCTTCTTCTTGTAAAACAACATTATTAAAGTCAGAAAAATCCCCAAACTTTTAGTTTTCTTGTTTATCTCCATTCTGAGTTCACAGTACTTCATGGATGAGTTGTCTTTCCTCTCTTTTTTGTGGATTAAAAGGATTAAGAAATAGAAAAAGATGGAGAAAGAGGGTGTAGAGAGGAAAGAAGTTGGGGAGAAATGGACCACACAACAGAGAAATGGAAAAGAGACACGGGGGAATTAGTGAGGCAAAGACAACTCAAAGTGTGGGATGTAAAAATATGATGCATAGGGGCAGTGGTGTGTTATTTAGTGTTTGCGTGTGCACATATGGCTTAAAGGGACACGTGGACAAACACAAAGAAAAAGTTTCATATGCAAAGACACTTAATGAAGTTGGTGGAGACTTACAATTCAACATTCCTAATGAAAACTCTTTGTGACTCGGAGACTGATAATTATTGTAGTAGCCACAGAGTGAGACATAATTCAACATATATATTAAAGGACGTCACAACCTTTTTCTCCCCTTGCTTATCCTCCTTTCAATTAAACCACACCACCTGATTAAGTGGTGTTAGTAGGTCACTTGTCAACCTGATGACCACTTGAAGAGACTCACACAAAATGGGTCAAATTTCCTTTGTGCTTGCAGATTCACATGTGCATTTGTGTTTGAATGTGTGATGGAGATGAGGTGGCTCATGGAGAGAAAATACAGCATGGATGCAGACTGTCATATATATTTAAAAAATGAAAAATAAACAGGAGTCTTCTGTCACAATTACTGCTGTCCCTCCACTGTGTAAACAAGACTTTAGGCTGTATTTAGATTTCCCATATGACACTAACATTCCATCAAACTGTGGTTCACTGTAATCCGCTTTATCCATGAATACAAAGTTGATGTGGGACACCAGGACACCTCTGGGTGTTTGTCTTTTATTTGTAGTTTGCCTCAAATGTATGAGTGTGGGTGTGCATGCAAGTTTGTGTCAATGCGGCATCAAAGTCATTTTCTAATTTGCTCTTTGCATACAGTGTGTATGTGCATGTGTGTGTGCCCCTCTGTCCTTGCTCTCGATGCCTGCCAGCCATTCTGTTGTGACGGAACAGGTGCAGATGAATATGAAACAGGTCGGCACAGCTTTTAGGGGACTTTCACTTTGTATGCACACCCATTTCAGAAACATCATGTAGGAGCAAACTGTCCTCTAATCACCATCTTTAGAACACTTTTTTAGTGTCGAGTACTAATGTCAAACATATTTCATAGACACACACAGGTTTCAAAACAAATAAATCAAATTTGAATAAATAGATCTTCTTTTTTTTTTTAAACTGCAATAGACCAGCAGTGTTTTTTAAATGCATTTAATGTTTAACATTTTGGATAACTCAGGTGCTAAGACTGTAAGACAATTATAGAATAGGTGGACCTATCCTACGATTTAATAACCCCGTTAGTTCTTACAGGCACTCTCCAACCTCACACCTTTTCCCTGTTCTCTCATCACTCCAGTGTGAGACATTCCCCACGCCAGGCCAGAAATGGCACTGAGTCAGATTTGTCTCACCACCGACTAAAATTATACGGATGGACACTGACGACAGACAGACAGACAGACAGACAGACAGACAGATAGATAGATAGATAGATAGATAGATAGATTTTTACAACACACGTCCGTGTCCGGTGACGTGTCTCTAGCTTTGTCCCTGCCCTCTCCTAATCTCTCTCTCTCTCACACACGCACGCGTACGCACGTACACACACACTTCCACAAACACACACACTTGCAACCCAGGCAGAAGATGGGAAGCTGTGTGCTGTTGCATTTCGTCTCCCATTAATATCGCCTTTCATCTCATTTTAGTGGCACTGGATCGGAACACCCGTAAGAGCAGACAGTCTGTAGTGTGAATTCAGCAACTATCGATCCTTTACTGGATAAAAGGAGAGTCAAATAGTCCGACAGCGGGCATCCCTTCTGATTCCTCTGCGCGCTGTACAAGCACAGGCTAAGTAGTTCTAGCCGACTGCGCACAGCGACGCACAAGCACACGTGTGCGCACCAGCGATCGTCGTTGAAGTTCAGCACCTCTGACAGAACCCAGAGTCACTTGGATAGTGCTACAGTAGACAGTCTGTGCGCAACCACATGCGTAGCGAGTCGATTTGGATTTAAAAGCCAACAAGTGGAAACTCGCGCTGTGTCGCTTTGCTGTAGATGTCTGATCCGCGCTGATACGGATTTAAACAGTTCGGTTTGATGTGACAGGAGACCCTGCGCTATAATCATACCCGGCGACATATGGTCTGTGGGGGCATATCTGAAACTATCGACCCGCCGCTTTTTCACGGCGCGTCCTCGGTGGCGCTGGAGCAGACAGAGCTGGGGACGCTGAGGAATGCGGAGCCGAGATCTTGTCTTCTTCAGCTCACCTGCGGAACTCTTCGCAGCTCACACCAAAGTAAGTAACGTCGCTGTGGGATTCCGCAAAGAGCGAAATCCCAATGTCACGCAGTATTTCGAGAAATCTAGTGTCACTCCGGTCTACTTTGTATTGCTTTCGTGATGGCATCACCATGTCCTGATCCTGTGTCCTGCGTTTTGTATCCGTGACCTTGTCAGACTAACAGAAGCGCACGTTGATATTCTTATACTAAAACACTATTTTCAAATTGGCCGCAAAGTGACATCTGCTGATTCTTTGTATTGCTTTTTTGTATCATAAATAGAAAACTGGGCAGACTGAATAAAGAAAGGGTTAGTAGACTCCATAACCTTATCCACATGTTTTCATTCACCAGAAGACCAACGCTGTCGGTGAGCTCGCGAGGCGCCATGCTGAGGCAGATCCTCCTCAACTCCACCGACACCCCAGACTTCGACCTGGTGCTCATGGCACAATCCACCACACACGCCCCCTCCTCCCTGAATGCCTCCCACGGTGGCTCTGTAAGCGTGGCCGCACTCCTGAGACCCACCACGGGAAGAGGGGGAGGAGAACTCCGGGAGGGCGAGCTCCACAAACCGGACCTGATCACCTACATAGTCATGTGCCTGCTGCTTTTCCTGTTGGTGCTGCTTATTGTGTTCTTCATCAACTGTCAGCTCCGGAACTCTTTCTTCGCCTCCATGCCATATGACAGATCACTGAGAGAGGCTCGGACCTCCTACAAGTAGGCCAGATCCCAAAGGTCCAATTTCTTGGATTATTTGACTCGTGTCAAGGGGGTTAAGGACGACCCCTGAACTGCTGCTGCTGCACATACAGTATTGGACAAATGAAGTTGTTGCCTTTGTTAGCTGTCTTGGACAACCTAAGGCCTCAGTAACCTGGAATCTGTTCAGTCAACTACTTGTTTATGTTATATGATGCCACGTCTTTAGTTATAAGAATCATGATACCAAATCAAAAAGATGGCAAGGAGGAGTGCAGGTCTACGGCTGGTGGAAGGATAAGTGGCCAATCATTCCTGATCTAATTAGAGACCCACAACCTTGTATTTACTGATAAATAATTGCTGAAACCTTCTTGTACACAAAGCGCAATCAATACGTATTCCTTTACAGCTATGCTCCCAAGCTTGTGTTACCTCATTTAATTGGCTTCACATTTTGGCACTGACTGTGTGGAAGTGAACCTCTCTCTTTCTCTTTCTCTCCCCATCTCTCTCTCTCTTTATTTGATTTGTCTAATTAAAATATGTTTCACTTTGCCAACATAGAAATGATCTATACAGTAGTCTGTATGTGAAATACTTTGTAAGACTGTAACTTAACTGTCTTGTCTTGTGAAACGAAACAGTCACCAGACGATTTCCAACCTTTTGTCCATTGTAAAATTATTAAATGCCAGATCGTTGACCTATATCGTCGCATAAAGATATTCAAATGTATTCTGAAGTGGCAATATTCTCGTCTGTGCGCCTGTAAATGAATAGCAAAGCTGAAAACGATGCTGCAGCGGCCGATGTGAAGGGCCAACTGTTTATCATCCAAAGCGTCCGTAGAGGCGCTTTTACGAGTGCCACAGGGCTGCTATTCTTATCGTGCACCTTCACTTTTAATTAACCTTTCTCTCGCAATTTATAGCCCTAATATTCTGAAGAATGAAGACTCGAGGCTGAAAAGTATGGCGAGTCCTTTGCGATAAACCAAACTGTTGTCTGTTTCAGTGCCACTGGTAATGCGCAAATCCTCACCAATCCTGTTGTTGGAAAACATCTCTCACATACCAGGACAGCTAAAACGAGCCTATCTCTGTAATCCTGTGCCCGCGCGCGTGTGAGTGCGGGACTTGTGCGCGTGTAATGTGCGCACAGGTTTGTGCAAGTCCGAGTGCTGAATTTCAAGTGTTGGGCGTTATATCTCAAAATAACCCAAGCCAGGGAAACTTAAATGTTTATCTTTAGGATATTCAGTCAGTGTTTACTGAATACTTCGTTTGAGATGTGAAACTGCACCGGAGAGCTAAACGTGGTGACTATTTTTGTCTGTGTTGCAGCCCTGAAATCACACCATGTAAGTGGGAGACAGAGGGCCACATTTGCTCAGCGTCGTGCTTATTTGGAAGATGCTGTGCAAAAAAAGAAAAGGGCAATTATTTAGCACACTCAGAAAATGGGTTATATTCCTTATTTATGCGGTGATTCACTGCACTTGCATTGTGTATCCATTTTCTAATCATTGCCCTGTGCCAACTGCATTTGTGTATGAAAAGAAATCAAAAATAAAGAAGAGTACAGAGCAGGAAACACCACAATTGCTTTCTACTAGTCAATTAACTTTGTCTGACAAGCCGTAGCCTATTGGCTCTGGTCACACACTACAGCGCCTGAAGTTGATATGTTTTACCGCTAGGTGGACCCCTAGTCTGGTTATTTGTATGCACAATGTGGTTACGAAGCAAAAAAAAAAAAAGCAACAAGCAGAGGACCAAGAACGACGTCATTACGTCATTAACCAAATTCTGTTTTAGATCCAGCCTGTGGGAATAAGATAACCTGCCTGCGTATTAACAAAGAGTGTGCATCAATAAAAGAGTAACAGTTTTTAGGTCAGTCCTACACCTAGATTTTCAAAGACTTAGAATTATGATATTAATATAAACCCCTAAAAGAACACTTAGCTTGTAGGCTACATGAAATTCAGAAGGTTTTACTGGAGAGAAAAAAAAAAGTTTTTTCATACCTCTCTTGAACCGATGTAATGCTGGACTGTAACGCTACTTACACTTACAGGACACTTCATTCGGAACACCTTGTTAGTGCTGGTTTACGTCCCCTTTTGCTTTTAGAACTGCCTGATCCGTTGATACAAGGCAGGATGAACACATGGTTTCATTTCGTGTGCACCAAACTCGGACCCGACCATCTTCTATTGTCCTGTGAAAACTATAGCCTCAGTTGCCTAAAGCTTTAGTGTGGTACCCAGTGTGGTCTTCTGCGCATGTGCTTAAAGGTCCAATGTGCTGTGCATTCAGACATGTTCTTTTGAATACTTTGTTTGTAACAAGTGATTATTTGAATTACTGTTGCCTTCCTATCAGCTTAAGCAGCATGACCATCCCCTGACCTCTAACATCAACAAAGCATTTTCACCCAGAGAACTACCGCTCTGACCATTCTGTGTAAACCATTGAAATGGTGGTGTTGGAAAGTACCAGTAGACAAGCAGTTTTTCTGAAATATCATGAAATATTCGGATCAGCCCTGTTGGCACCAACAATCATGGCACATTCAAACTTCCTTAAATTACCTTTCTTCCTAATTCTGATGCTCAGTTTGAACTTCAGCAGGTCATCTTCACTATAAATGCATTGAGTTACATTGTGTCACACACGCGCACACACACACACTATATATCATTCCACATGTAATATATATAATAATTCCGTTATATATCTGTTGTTCATATTCTGAGGTAGGCTTGGGTAGCACGGGGGCCTAGTGTTAGTGCTCATACAAGAGGGCCTCAGAGTATTAACTACTCCACCACATTGAAAGGAGCCAGTTGATGTGGTTCAGGCATCAGAGTAGGCCGCCTCTTGGATACCTTCCCCAGATGAAATAGTAACTGAACAAGTGGAGAAAGAAGTTGCAAAAGAAGAAGGAGTCATCAAAATGATCTCAGTGGAAAGGTGTCATTTTTAAGTAAGCAAAACAGGTTTAAAAGGCTGAAGAATGTCAAATGTAGAAGTAGAAGAGTGAGTGTCCACACCCAAGTGAAGGCTGCCATGGTTTGGGGATGCATTTCTGCCAGTGGTATTGAAAATTTTGTCAAAACATTTGTAATTATAAATGCATAAAAGTACCGTCAGAGTTTGACCATGTAATACCATCTGGAAAGAATGTGATTGCTTGATCATTACTTCAGCATTGTTGAAGCAGAGTGGGATCATCTTGACAGACAATTGAACAAAAGGCAGCCAATATCCAAACACAAGCTTTGGATAGCATCCTTTAAGAAGCCTGGACAGAGGCTAAATTTAATTTTAGAGAAACTACATAAAGAAAATAACTGTATAAAAGTTAAAGCTGTGTTGAAATATAAAGGTGGTCATACTAAACATTGATTGTCAAGCTTGTTAGAATTGTACACATGATCTTGATGCCTTATATACTGTACTTCCATCTACATTTGCACATATTTTAATAGATTTCTGCACATATTTTCCATTTTCCTAGCAAAACATTAAGAACTGACGGTTGGCTACAGACTTTTGCACAACACTGTATAGAAAAGCCTGAATTTGCTTGCATTCTACAGTATACATAAAAAAGCTAATTAAAGTAATTGCTCTGTTTTAACCATTATATTGTTTCTGTATCTGTAATGGAACTTCCAGCAAGCTATTGCAACATGTAGTTTGACTACTAGATACGACATTACTTCCCTCAACATTACTACTTACCAAAAACTGTTATTCTTCCGTATTCTTACCTGACGTCTGAAGTGGGTTTTTTTTGGGGGGGGGGGGGTAGGTTCCATTTATGACACAATACACAGCTGTCTCTGTTTCTCCCGTCTTTGTCATGTAAATATTTATTAGTCTCATCTTGTACGGCATGCCTGGAAACTGTCTGGCCCATCAGCTGCATGTGGTGGAGTTAGAGCTGTCAGATAAATCCTCTCAGGTGAAGTGGCAGAACACAGGCTCCTCCCCCTCCAACTACTGCCGAGCGGACTGTCAGAACAGGAAGACGCCTTTATTGCTAAAGACGTACTCGCTTCCCCTCTGTCAACCAGGGGTTAAAAAGTTTCTAAGTTCTAACAGCCATGGAAACAAATTTGGGACACACCGTCGACCTAGGTCATTGATAACACCAACTTACCGCTCGCGCTGTGGTCGTCGAAACAACTCGTGGAAGCGGAAAGTTTTTTTTGTTTTGTGTTTTCCTTTACCTAACCTAACCTTACTGTTACAAGCTAGCCTAGCTGAAGCTAAGGTTAGCTCAGATAGTACCGTATACATTCAGGACCTAAAATCCACATTCCTGAAAACTTCGACCTGTGTTGCATGTGGAAAATAATAGAGTGGCGTCCTCACTTTATATTTTATTAACGCAACAGGTTGTTTTCGTACTTTTCGTCTCGAGGAGTTGTGTTGGGCTGTGCTTTGAATTTCCCTCCTTCAGTGATACCGAGAGGCGGCTTAACCAGGGGCTCGTTTTGTCTGTTGGCTTTCTACCAAATTATTAGCAGCACTGCGCTAATTGTAGCTAGTTAGCCTGCGGACCAGCCTAGGCCCCTGGGAATAAGGAGTTGGCATTTTCCATTGGCGTTTAAAATCTAAAAAAAGGGATTACTGTTCCACGTGTTTATTTTGACATCCAATTCAAGGAAACGGATTAAAAGGTAGAAATATGGATCAACAGACGGGGAGTTCTGCCTCAGCTGCTGGTCCCAAGAAGGACAAGAAATCAAAGAAGAGCTACGATGATGGAGATGGAAAAAAGAAATTTGTGAGTATCCCACTGGTTCAACTTCCTGCACTTTTATCATGTAACCATCAGTGGGGGTGGGCACCAAACTGCTGCACTAAACCACTGATTGTCTTCCTCTAAAGTTTTAAGTAAAGCTACAAAGCGGCGAGCTGCCACCGTACCTGTAATTACTTTCGCCCCCTGGAGCTGGCTTCTCACCAGCTGTCAGTGCAGCTTGAAATGGTGCTCAATAGGATTCACGACTGAGGTCAAAGTACTAGAAAGTCAGCAAATGAGGAAGTAACTGGCACTTTAACTCCGAAGACATAAACTCTCCCATAAACCTTATATTTTGCAATCCCGACGAGCTCCCAGCAGCCCAAGCACCAAACCTTTCATTTGCACATGTGCAGTTAATAATTATTGTGTTTTCTTCTGCAGAATGGGTTTTATATATGGAGTTGCTATTTAAAGCAAAAGTATTTAAATAGAACTGTGTACTCGAATGAAATAACTTTCTGTGATAAGGTGGGGCTTAAATTTTCCCAAGGTGACTTAATCTAAATTACTGTAGGTGGTTTCTACTTGACTTTGTCAGCATGTATGATTCAGCGTGGTGCGTGCCTGCCATAGTTACCAGTAGTGATGTCTGTCATCAGCAAACTGTTTTGTAATAGAACACTTGGTCATGTCTAGCAACAGGTGAAACCTGATACAGTGACAAACGGTAACCATAGAGGATGCAGACCAAGTAAACGGTTAGTTTCAAAGAGTTTTCAGTCCATATTAGAGCCCACTTAATTAAATATTTGGTGCTTTAGAGCCAAGTGAAAGGAAAATGTTTCATAGAGCAGGTGTTTTTTCCCCCCTATGTCTTTTCTTTAAAACGTGTGTGTGTGTGTGTGTGTGTGTGTGTGTGTGTGTGGGTAGAATCAGTTGGACGTGTGACCAAAGGTACATACAGCAAGCATTTGAACTTTGAGGCCCTGTTTTTGTGACAAAGACCAGCATATTAGGGCATTTTACGTTTCCTTGCAAAGTTGCCTGCTCAAATAGGTGGTGTAATGACAAGCTGAATATAATATAGAGCAAATGTTTGGTTTTGTGCTTATGCAGCTTTGGAAAAAATATTTTTGTTTGAAATCAAATTAAGGAAACTGTTGTGGCCATTAACACCTAGTATTATAGCAGTGTTGATGTACACACAGGGTTAGGTAGGCTAGGCCTACCTAAAGTAAATATGAGTCACAGACAGAAACCAATTGTGCAATCACCTGAGATAACAGTACATAACTGAGTCCATTTTTTACTGAGTATGCCTGAAAGTGTAAGTTAGCTTCTGCATGCCTAGAATAATTTATGTCCTTGACTACAATGCACTTCTGTTTCTGAAATAGGAACCCTTTTTTTTGGAGAGGGAGAGAATTTGATTACACCGCTGTGAGAGTTTAGAATTCTTTGGTCTACCTGATCTACAGTGTGACATCAGCTTTCGCAACTCTTCTGTCTTTCGCTTTGTCTTGTCTATGACTTCATCATGTTCCTGTTCTCATTTTAGACATATCAGTGATACATGATGGAGTACGTTAGACTTATGACTAGGAATGAGAATTGAAAACCGGTTGCATTTAAAAACTGGCTTCTGTTAGAATGCCGCCAAACCCATCAACTCTGTTTAGGAATGCTGGCTTGTTTTACTGGTATTTGGACTTTGAAAATTAAAATCTGACCTACAAAATAGTCAGCTGCATTTGTTTAAGTAAAATAATAGATACTTTCTGGCCACTTTGTTAGGTACACCTTGCTAGTACCTGATTGGACCCCTTTCTGGCAACCTGCTGAAGTTCAGGTTCCTCTGACTAGGAAACTGTTTTTAAATCTCCTGTTGTCCAATTTTGGTGAGCCCATGTGAATTGTAGCCTTCGTCTCCTATTCTTAGCTGACAGTCACAGGAGTGGGACCATGGTGTGTTATTCTGCTGCTGTAGCCATCTGCTTCAAGGTTTGATGTCCCATGTATTCATATCAGGTTGAATCGACTGGCCATTTTCCTTTGGCATCCAGAAGGCATTTTCACCCAGAGAACGGACACTCACTAGATGGATTTCTTTTTCCTTTTTTTTTTTTTTTTAAAAACCATTTTCTCTAAGCACTTGCGATGGTTGTGTGTAGTAATCTCAGTAGATCAGCAGTTTCAACAATGTCACTTGCAAAGTCATTAAAAATCACCCTTCATTCCCATTGTGACGCTTGGGTTGAACTTCAGCAGGTCACCTTGACCATGTCCTGTCCTTTGAGCTTGTTTTTGGTATTCTTATAAATACTTATCCGTTTATGAATATTTTTTTTGTGTGTCTTCTGGGATGCGATCTCTCAGTTTAAACATGATATAGTTTGCTAGACTGTGTCATGGTTTTTGGAAGAGTCTATACTCTCCCTTGTCACTTTGCAAACAACAGTGCCTGTCAAAAGTGACATCACAACAACGGACACCCACCACACTTTGGTGTAATTTCTACTTGATGTGCGCCTCTTGATCTTTTTGTAACCCAGTGCAACTGGTTTGGAGACATGTTTGTAAAAGAAGTTATGCCTTTACCATCAAGTCAGTGATATATTATTGCAGGACCGTGCAGATTACAGAGAGGGAGAAACTTTGAAAATAACTTCATTATCATCTTAACAACAACAAGAGTAGTAGTAACATCATTTGGATTACTCGTAATGCAAAGGTTTTCTTCTGAGATTTCAGGAGACTGCAGCGTGTCTATCATGCTTCAGGTCTCAGTATGAATGGTTATGGGGCTGTGGTGATGTCACAGACATCCACAATAACCAGTGCAATGACAATAAATGAGGCATGAGATGTATATTTTTTTTCACGTAGTATGTTATTGGAATAGCTTCAGCTATATTTCACATCTATACAAAATCTGGCTATTCAAGTATACTAAAGTTGTGACAGATGGTTATTTTTTTCATATCCTCAAAATGGAAATCTTTCTATTGTACTCATCACAATAATTTTCATTATTTAGATGTTTACTAACCTAGAGCTCAACTTGTGTAATGTTTACTACGGCTTGGCCCACAGATACATACTGTAGTGATGTAAGGCTGTGTGTGGGCGTGACTGTAAGCTGAAACATGTGTGTGTGATTCAGTGGATTTCACTTCACACAGACTGTGTTAGGCATATGTAGCCTGCAGTTAGGTTTATCATTAGTGTTAAAAATATGAGTCAGTGTGCCTACAGTGAACTTACCCAAGGTGATCCAAGCAGATCATTTTAGCTGTGCTCCCTGAAGAGCTATCTCTGTTCTTTAGGCCCAGCGAGACAGAAAAGAGCAGCATCTTTGCTGTTGACATAAACATGCTTACTCAACCCAGCAGGAAGGCACGGTGTGGATTAGCCAGGGATCACTGCCTTTGGATAGCTGTTTGTAATACAAGGTGAATTCTAGATCAGAGTCTGGCTCTGGCCATTGAGTTTGGCAGTAACTTGCATGTTGTTCTGGGGCTCCAGAGATATCTCTCTGATTTTCTCATAAATCGTTTGTTGATAACTGGATGTTGGCATTTTATGTGATCATTTTAGCTAGTTTAATGTGGGTTTGCAGTTGGTAAAGTGTTAAGACAGAATAATAGGGTTTTAAGTTTCTGAAATTTGAAACTATGTGAGAGGATGTCTTATGCTAGAATTTAAATGATTGTTTCCTATTTTTACTTTAATCATCATTGCAAACTATGTAATGTTTTAGTATGTTTCTTTAGTAATTTATGGCATAAAAGAGATGTAGATTTTATATTTTTCCTGAAAGTGGAAAAAGACAGACCTGTTGAATTTAAAACAAAAACGTACTATACTACCAAAATATACATTTGCACCCAATTATTATGTGTACCTCATTTAAAGTGGTTTGGGCCTTTTTTGCCTTTGGAACTGCCGTAAGTCTTTACGGTATAGCTTTAACAAGGTGCTGGAAACAATCCTTAGATATTTTTGTCCTTATTGGCATGATGCTATAATACCTTCCTGCAGGTTTGCAAGCTACAAGTCTCAAGACCCTTTTTTTTCAGATCAGATAGCTTTGTTCAAGTCTTTTATTATCCAATTTAGATAAGCCCATATGATTTGTAGCCTCAGTTTCCTGCTCTTAGCTGACAGGTTTGACACCAGCTGTGGTGGACAGAGATGTGTTCAGAGATGCTCTTCTGCCTACCTTGGTTTTAACATGTGGTTATTTGAATTACCTTCCTATCAGTTCAAAGCAGTTTTACTATTTTTCCCTGAACTCTGGCATAAACAAGGCCTTTTCACCTACGGCCTGTCACTGGACACTTTCACTTTTTCTGACGATTCTCTGTAAACCCTTGAGGTGGTTATGTGGGATTATCCCACATAACCACCTCAGTAGATCAGCAGTTTCTGAAATCCTTAGACCAGTCCATCTGCTACAATCAACCATGCCATGTTCAAAGTTATTAAAACACCTTTCTTGCCTTAATGAATTGAGTTATTTCCATGCGATTAGACATCTGTGTTTATGAGCAGGTGTACCTAAGAAAGTGGCTAGTTAGATTATATTTCTCTATAGTTGAGGAAGTTGGAGTTTTCCAACCTCAATTTGCCAGCTGATTTACTTGTCATGTAAATATTTATAAATGGATGCGATTTTCTTTAAGTTTTTGATATTATTCGTCATTAAATATTTCACTTATGAGGAGAAATGTATAGCAATAATGCCCTTAGTCTCTTATTACAAAATGTATAGTCTCATACTGATTATTCTGTCCCTTTAACTATATTAACACACTTGTTGCCCATTCTGAGGACAACTGTAATACACTCAACCACTATAACAATAAAGGACTATTCTCCTCTATTCTAGCAATAGAAAAGAATAGAACAATAGAATAGAACAACGAGGTAGTTGTTTGCCCCACTGGACATGGGTTTGAAGAGTTAAATGCAGGTTATTATGTTGTTGTTGTTTTTTTAATCATTAAAAGTCTGATTAATAGCAAAGATAAGTGGATCTTTCTTTTAAGCATAAAATCTCATGCCTGCTGGTGCCTTTGTGCACCAGTGCACCAACATCCTGGGGAAACCACCTCAGCAAATGTGTAATTTACCATAACTGCACAAATTAAGCAAGTCAGGTCATGACTCTTTAGTCACACATAAAGTCTGGCTCAGTGTCAAGTACAGTAGTTAAGACTGCTTTGGTGTACAGTGGGTCTGCTTTGCCCACACTTTCTTTCAGACATGTGTTTTTTTGTTTTTGTTTTTTATTAATCTCTCTGCATTTAAATGTGATGGATTCAGGTCTGAATGAATATCCTGGTCAATTTAATGTAAAAGTCATGACAACAATCTTAATAGGTTTATTTTACATTTGCATTATCCTGTTCACCAGAAAACAGTGTCAACTGTCTGCAGCTGATAAGCTGGCATGCACACGATTACACCTGTGAACGTCTCTTGTAAGCAATTTAGCTTACTAAAACCTTTCTTTTATGGAAGCTGCCCTTAACAGCAATAACATGTCGGGGGGGGGGGAGAAACCAGTTGATTGGAAAATGCTCACATTTATTCAGCACAGCGTAGGATATGTTTGACCTCATGCATGTGTCCCCATGTTCCTATTGTCTAAAATCATACTTATAGCAAATAATTGTGTGTAATATGTAGTGCTCTCATCACTGACCTTGGGCTCTTAATGATTCTCCAATTTTAAAGAATTAATTAAGCCAACAGTGTTGCTTATCCTATGTCTTAAAAGGGCTATAGGTACACCCAGACACATGGGTTCCTGTTCCATGCATCACAGGGGAAGAAGAGCCTACTGTGAGATGAAGAATAGGATGACTGAGTGCCAGCATGAAACTGGAGTGGTTAATGGACTGGTAGTGGCAGGGGCCTCTTGGCTCAGCGTGAACAGCAGTATTTTACAGAGTAAGGCTGAGCAGGGAAAGCAAGTGAGCCATCAGTGAGTGGAGACTGGGGGAGGCAGAAGGGGAGAGAGAGAGAGAGAGAGACAGGAAGAAATGAATGAAGGGAGGAGTGACAAAAACCAAAAGAAAGAAGCCAGAAAGGTGAATATATAGATAAGGAGATTAAGTAGGGCAGAAAATGTGCACTGGGTGTGCAGTCAGCTATAATAAGTTACAGGTGGTGTGAAGCTTAAATGAGTCAGTTGATTCTACAAACACAGTTGCAAGGTAAATGGGTGCTGAAAAACTAGGAGCAGAAAATCTCTGTAGCCCCTCTTTATGTGGTTGTAATGTCTGATCATGTTGCACCTGTGATCACATGCTAAATTGGTGGTTTGTTTATAACTCAACTCAGCTCACCCAGACAGACACCTCGCAATACGATATTATAGAAATAATTCAATCACAGTATGATATTTTTGTGATTTTAAACAATTTTTGTGACATGCTTAGTTTTGGAGTAATATGCTGCAATTTATCGCCTGTTTCAACTGGAAATTAAGTCCTCAAAGTTGTCGATATCTGTTTTATCCAATAAGATAATTAATTTTTTTTAGTGCAGAGTGAGATTGTCAAGCATACTAACACTATCGCGAAAACTTGATATAAATGTTGCCATGAGACAGTCAGTTTGCTGTTAGTGTGATAATCAGTATGCTTTTGAATGTATTCACTTGGTCAGTCAGATGCAATAGGTTTCTGATAATACAGCAGTTTATTGTGATTGAATGATTGAAAATCGCATATCTGTTGCTGTTAAATTCACATCTGGAAGCCAGTTAATTCAAGTCCCCTCGAATTGTGCTAACTCACTAGGATTCATTAAGACTTGTGATAGGAACAGGTAATCTGTATACATTCATAAATTAGACAACAATTATTTGCAAACCTTGGACAATCTCAGAGTGATTGCAGACAGAGTCAGACTGCAACTGCTTGCAGAAAGTTTACCTCCTGTCAGCAGCGATGAGCCATCTTTTTTTTTAGTATTCCCAAAGTACTTTAATTAATTTGATAAAATACAGATATTTGGTGTCCCTGTATCGATACAATATCACCACACAAAATAGTGCGATACCATGCTCTAGCCATTTTTCACCTCACCCCTAGTATTTATTTTAACAAGTAACCCAGTGAAAAGTATAAAATTATGTTAGATTTTAAAAAAAGAACAAAAAAAGAAGAAGAATACAGAAAGGATAGTTTCTTCTAGACCAAGCAACCCCAATAGAGAACTGTATATGTACCAAATACAGACTAAATTGTTAGCACTTTCTCTGATGATTTGGCCAAGTGCAGAATCTTTGTTTTTAGGCCTACAACTGAGAAACGGCAATGACACTGTACCTTTTGTCAAAATGCATAGTTTTTTATGCTTAATTAAGAAGATCAATTTGACCACAGACAGGTGAGAAACTGAAAGTCTCCCTGCTGTTTACACTGTGTTGTTGACATCAGCCTGGCTATAGGAAGCTTGTTAACTAGTTTGAGCCAAACAAAACAGTGAATGAGGTAGAATCTATACAACACACTCTGGATCAACTACAAGAGAGTGAAATTTCTGCTAACTGACAGATATCCACTCTACGCTGATGAAGAATAAATCTTGTACAACCAAAAATTCACAAATCAACTGCACACAGCACTGTTGCAGCCAGGCAAGCACACAACCTCTATCTTCACTAGCAGTAGTTGACATTCACAACTCTAAATAATAATATTAAACAATTATCATAGCTGCTTATCTGATAGCAGTTATCCAATAACCACAAACCCAGCCACAGGTTGTCACAAGATGGTGTACTGCTGGTGTTCCAAGTCTGGATAATTGGGAAGGTTGCGTCTGACATGTCTTTGCCAAATAAAATGTGCTGGTCCATCCCCTGGAGCAAAACCTGTGGAAATAAGGGAGCAGCCGAATGTACCTTTTATCTAGCATCCACATTAGCCACATCACTAGAATGATCCTAAAGGGGTGAGCATATGTACTGTAGTCCCTGTTTGCTCTGTTGCTGTTGCACAGATCAGAAAGCAGCTGCTTTCTCTGAAGCCTGTTCCAACTGGATGTGAGAGCTGAGTTGTGTAATAAAAATTCTGGGAAACACACACTGGAATGCAGAGCAGGTACACCACTGAAATACAAATACTTAGAACATAATCTCATCTGGGTTGTTGGGTGTGTGTGTTTTGGTTTTTTTGTTGTTGTTGTTGTTTTTTTTTTTTTTCTCAGACTTCTGCTATTATCTTTGTGAGGCTTTTTTTGATTAAAGGTCACTTTTGTAAAAGAGACTTTTCCTGTTAATGTGTTTTTTGCCTTAGAAAAAAAATAGAGCATATTAACATAAAACTGCAAAGTAGAAGTGTTACAGATGCATGCATATGGCTGAGTGAGTTTGGTTCAGCATGAAGTGTCTGTCGCGTATGCCCGTATGATAGTTACTGTCAGAATAGCATGTTTATCTGTTTTCTGTTTGCATTTTTCAAACAAAATAATATAAAAATTAAACCAACTGCTAAGATAAGATAATTGTTATATTGCACAAATGTATTCAAGTGTTATAAATCAAAGTGTTTGTGTTGCTACTCTGAAGACAGACAAACATTAGATTACATTATCTTATTTTCAAAGTTTTTGTGGGTATTTGTCTATTTTTATGATTTAACAGAGTTACAATCACTTCAGACAATGAATACATAATGACAGTAATCTTAAGATGCAGCTTTAAAACAACATGTAGTGGGAGACTTGATCTATATTGGCCACTCTGTCTGCAACTAAAGATTATTTTGTTAATCAACTAATCTAAAAAAAAAAATGTAGCTACTCCTGTTTAATGGTTTACTTTCGCATTTTCACTCCATACCCGAAATGGTGTTTGCTTAGCAAGCATCATCAGTAAGAAGTTTTCGACATGTAAGCTAACATTTCTTTTTAAATTTTATTTTATTTTTTTTTATTGGCCACAAAACTGCAAGGAGAGAATTGTGGTTGTCATCAAGTGTTAGTCTTTTGCATTCCATATAGATGTACTAGTTCAATAGATGTACTACGGTCAACTGTCAGTCACGAGAAACAAACTGTCATCACAACTCCATCTTGTTCTTGTCAGATGGAGTAGGTTTCATTTTTGGGTGTCAGTAGTGTGCATTGTCTGTACAGGAACACGCCTTCCGGTCTGCAGTGGCTTAGAGGTGTGTCTGCTGGTGTGCTTGTGTTTTGTAGTATGATCGAAAGAGCCAGTAGGGCAAACTGAGCATTCTGTTTCTGTGTCATTCTTTGTCATGCTCATTTTTCCTCACTTATATCACTTCACCAAATGCCCATGTGCACATGCTGCTTACATCTGTTGAATATTTACAACACTTTAATCCACTGAAACTTGAAGGCTTTTCAGTTGAAACTTATTAAACAGGCGCCACTGTTGCATGCTACTTAAATAGCCTCATCACAGTTGGTGTTCACGCTTATTTTGTCAGTTGTTACTTCTTACTTCTCCTATTTTTTTAATCATTTTTTTTTTTCACATTGTGTGCACACGCATGCATGCTCAGTCATATACACATATGGAAACGTCAGTGTTTCCACCCTGCTGTATTATTTCTCAAATTCTAAGGGCTGTGGCAGGAAGTTGTGCAAAATAGCGAACAGGATGCTTCCTTATTCGTCCCCATTATAACTTAACCTTATCTCTCTCTTTCCTCCCTTTCCATCAATTGTGCCAGGAGCTACCAGTGGGCTAGCAGATATGTTGATGGTCTCTCTCAAAGGCTTTACTAATTTAAAAAAAAAATGCAGGAAAGGAATTTATCTATGGAACCAAATTGACATGTTTTACAGGTTTGAGATGGACGAGTAACTGTATGTCCTGAGAAAATTAGGATTTTCTACTGTTGAGTTTCAAGATCTAGACATTTTTAATATTCTGGACTCTACAAAATATAATCCAGATGAATTTGTTATGATGGTGTTTTGACTGAAGTCTACCCCAAAATGTGCCACATACATAGGAAGTGGCAGTCCCTAACCTTTAACTCTAACAAAATCTTAAATAGATTACTGATAACTACTTAAAAAAGGTGTTACAGTAATACAATAAATTTTCTATTAATTTTTAATGATGAAGTTCCACATTTTGTTTTGCACTTTGTATATGTGGCGTGTCTAATTAGCTGTTTCCTCTAGTGTTAGTGAAAGACAGAAGTGTGAAAATAGCATACTGTAGAGTTCTTAGATGCTACCACTTCTCATAATGCCTTTTTAAAGCTTGACACATGTTGCTTTTGGCTTTCTGATGGTGTGAACTAGAGCCTTTTCCTGACTTTCTCTCTTTTAATAAGCTTTTAAAAACTTGTTACTATATTAATGTTTAGCTGAATTTAAATCTTAAAACATTTCTGGCTGTAGTGTATAATTATAGGCCAGTCAGTCAATGAGCTGTTTAATGATTGTCGTGAATGTGTGTGTCAGTCAAAAGCTTATTGTATGATAGGGCTAGGATTGGGACTGGGAAAGATGTAGCTTCTTAAGCTGTCACTATGCTTCTTCTGAATTGCCTGTTGGATTGTTGAATAGCTTGCCAGAATTTTTAGAAGGTGTCACTAGATGGTCTTTTCTGGCATTTGTGACACTAAGAGTATGTCTCTTAGGATTTTTTTTTCCCCTCTGTACTATAGTAGGATGCTTTTTGAGTTTGTTGAGCTGAGGATATTGGGGTTGAAAACTCAGATCTAATTAATGGGATCACTAGGACAGTTGCTGTTCTAGTGATCCCAGTGAAAATAAAGAAGATCCTCTAGAAATATAAGAAGAAATGCGTTTGCCTCATCACAGTACTATTGTCTCTTAGGCTACGTTCACACTGCAGGACTTAATGCTCAATTCCGATTTTTTGATCAAATACGATTTTTTTTCGTCTGGTTGTTCACACTACAAACAAAATGTGACAGCAAACACACTGTAGTGTGAAGGGTTCACGGCCCTCAAAGCAGCCCGCATGCGCAAAAGAAGACGTCACACACAACGCTCTCTATTTACGGAAGTAAAAATGGCGGCTACAGAGCTAGTAGGTGTTGTTGCAGCAGTCTATCAATTTCTGCACAGTCGTAACTGACAGAATTTTGACAAATTAATTAGAGAAAGAAGGACACTGAGAAAAAAGAGAGCCCGTGCTTTAACAATGGCCACCATGCTTTCTCGTTTGTCTTCTCCAGCGCTGATAATTGGCGTCTGTCTTGTGTCAGTGACGTAAAAGACGGATTTAATGCGACATGACCATTCAAACAGCAGTCGCTTTCTAAAACATCAGATATGTATTGGATTCAGTACCACATACGAAAGTGACCTAGGTTGGATTTGAAAATATCGGATTTGTGCTGTTCAAACTGTCATACCATGAATGGATATGGGTCGCATAGGGTCAAAAAAGTCAGATTTGATGGACTTTCACCTGCAGTGTGAACGTAGCCTTAGTCATACAGTGGTAAACATGATCTATGGGTAATATCATACACAGATATGAATCCTCCCAACTCTTGTGTCATACTTGTTGTATGTACGGGGGGCTTAGTCAGGATTACCATGTTAGTCCTCCTTGACTCTCCCCAGTCTTCACCTAGAGATTATAGCTAATCTCAGACTGCTCTGTGCCATTACCATGACTGTAAACAGCATGGGCCTACATGTTGTTCTGACAAATATTTGTGGAGGACAAACACCTGCCTTACCTTTTTATAAAACCCCAGTGCATATAAAGTTCCCCTCTCTTTGAAACATCAGCAGCATGGGCCAAGGAGTGAGCCACATGGGCTGTTTACTAGGGCTGCAATGATTCGTCGCCATAATCAATGACGCAAAATATTATTGTTGACGCGTCATTTCTAACTGCAGTAGACTACAGGAAGCTATGGCAGCAGTATTGCTGCTTATCGTCTGCAAAGAGTGCTGAAGAATGTTGAATCGTAAAACAGGATGACAGAAGTACATGGAAATGGAGATTTTAAAAAAAAAAAAAAAAGTGAAAGCATTTTCACAAAGTTGAATGCAGACTGTGCAAAGCGGCACTTTCCTTCAATGATAGCGCTACTGCAGTGCACAAGCATTTGAAAAACTGGCACCCTGGAGCTGTGATGTCAACTCTGAAAGGGTCAGTTATAAAGTTATTGCGTTGTGTTGTTTAAGTTATTGTTTGTACAGTAATGTTTATGTTAGGTTACCTGCTGGAAACTTATTATGACTGATGGTTACCAAGTAAACACTATTTGCTTTTTTTAGCTAGTGAGTGAAATGCGATAGTAAACCATTAAACAGGAGTAGGTATGTCTGTGAATGTTCTTAGTCATCCAGGTCATCGTAGTCTAAAGAGCTTGGAAAGAAAAGCATCTGGACTTCTTTAAGTTAACTTAAAGAACTGAACTTAAAGAAGACCAGATGCTTTTCTTTCTAAGATCTTTAGATTAAACAGAAGTAGCTACTCTGTCTCCTAGTTTTTGTTTTTGTTTTCTCACATTAATGTTACCAGTTATTCAGAATAATAAACCTCTTCCACCTAATGTTAGGTAGTTAATCTGTGGGTTGGACCATCTGAAATACAACCACATTTGTACTTAGTAATGGTCTCTTTTAATTATGTTTTGTTCTGTTTTTGTAGTATCAAGTAAAGGCATATAGAGGAGTTTGTCTTGAAAAGGGGTCATGCAACTCTCAAATGTCATGTCATGACAGTGAGCATCTTTAACATGGTTATCAGCAGTTGGAACATCTCAGTGATAAGCTCAGGCAAATTTTCTTGGTCAACATCCTACAGATCTTGAAGATGATGAGGTCTTGGGATCTGTTTTTAGTGGCTAAGTAAGCAAGGGAGCTAATGTATTGGGGACTGCAGTGTGTGGTTGAGAACCCACTGATTCTCACGGTGCTCAGGTTTACCAATAGAGAAGCTGAACTAACAGGAGACGAGCTAAAAATGAAAATGATCTTTTTGTCATACATGAAGAATGAAGTTTAATGAACCACAGTCTTGCAGAAATCAGAGAACGTGAACATTAAAGGAGTGACAAGTAGAATGTTTGGCTATTTAGGTAGTTATTTGTAGAATATGACCCAATTTTAAATTGTGACAATGAGCAACATGGAAGAATGTCTGATAACACAGAACCCTGGGAAGCCAGGGGAACTGGAGTCCGAAGAACTACAGATAAGGTCAACGAGAATTACCTCTTTTTAGCCTCTGTTCTCCTCATCAGAGAGCTTACAGCTACCTGCCAACTGGTGATAACAGACAAGTTAACTTTATTCATTTTGTCTCTGAGGTTAATTATACTAGGGAAGAAAACGTATCACCTGTTGAGAATTCTGAATGTTTATTGGCTGTGTTTACATGTCCTGTAGTGTTGTGGTTGCCAGGTGCCCTACACACATACTTTATTAATGCAATATACAACAATATGTGCTAATTATGCTCCTGGTGACTAATTTCTTAGTGGACAAGATGAGAGGAAAAAAAAAACTACACTAGCCGACAAGTCTAAAACTAAGAAACACTCCCATTAAATTTGAGAATGTGTAATGTCAAAAGCTCATTAAACAAAAGTATTTTAAAGCATTAGTCACATTCTTCAACAATGAATCATGCTACTTAACTGTGTGGCAGCTTGCATCATCGACATGACAATTGGCAACAAAGAAGAAAAACACTTAAAATAAACCGATGTAACATGTTTTTTATACCATATTTAAACTATAAAAAAATGTTAAAGTATTATTAAAATGTGACAAATTAACATCTGAAAAATGAATAAACTGCCACTGAAAAGTGTGGCGCACCATGCCGTGCATTATGAATGATGCATGCTGTTGGAAAATTCATGACAAGCACTTCAATAAAAGTTGAACTCTAAAATAAAACGAATGATAAATCATCCAGGCATTTTCTTCCGCTTATCTGAAGTCAAGTCACAGGGGCAGGAGCAGAAGCAGGGAAGCCCAGACCTCCCTCTCGCCAGCCACCGCCTCCGGCTTATCCGGGGAAACGTTGACGCATTCCCTGGCTGGCTGAATGAAATAATCACCCCACCAGTCTGGGGCCTCCTCCCAGTAGGACATGCCCAGTTGGAACAAGTTACACAGGTGTCTGTCCCAGCTAGCTCCTTTTGATATGGAGAAACGGTATTCTACTTTGAGCCCAACCAGAATGACTGAGCTCCTTACCCTATTGCTAGGGGAAAAGCCCATCCACTTTTTAGACAAAGCTAATTTCTGCCGCTTGTATCTGTAATCTCTCTTTTTTTCTTTTTTTTTTTTTGTCTTTAAGAGAACTAGCAATAATGGTGTTAGCAAAAAGATCAGGCCGAGAATAACAGATTTATGGCTTTTTCTCACCAATGATGCTCCATCTGGTGGCAGATAGCTGCATAACATTAGGACACCACTATTTACCAGCATTGGGTATCAATTAAAAAAAAAATAATTAAAAATGGATTAAACAACTAGTATGCGTGGTACAGAGTAGTGACAGTAGCAATGATTAGTCAGTCGTGCACAACCCTATTTTATACGCTCTCATTTTTCCTAAAAAGTCCTTTATAAAACATTGGTCATAGGAGATCTTGGTTTGTTTCTGCAAGTGCCAGATGGTGGAGTTTATAAGGAACATCAAAAGTTCTAAATCAAAGCGAGGATGTTAATAAGAAGAAAAAATAGAGTTCTTGCGTGGAGCATGATTAACCACCAGTGCGGACAATCCACCACTTAAAGAAAGTGTAAAAGGAAACTCTTAGTTGAAACTGTTGCAAAAGCTAGCTGTCTTGGAAGTTCTGCTCAAGCTGAAATGAACAGCCCTAAGCACAAATATGCCATCTGTCTGGAGAAGTTGGCTAATGCTAACATTGTCAATGTGTCAACAGTGTCTGGTGAGCTAAAGAAGCACTTGGAAATGGACGCATCTGTTCTGGGGAAGAGAAAAACACTCTGGCCTACTTCAAAAAGTGTTTTTTTTTTTTTTTTTTTTTTTTTTGTTGTTGTTGTTGTTGTTGTGTGAATTGGTCTGATAAGGCAACGAAATGAATAATATATTCATTTAGTGATGACATGCTAAATCTAAATGTTGCAAATTGTCTCTGAAATTGCCTTCTGGCAATATAGGCAAATGAAAAACTGCAACATGATGTGAAATTTGAAATATTGTCTTCTCCTTTTGTTTTTTGGGGAACAAAAACTGTAAAAACCACTCCTTGACTGAACCACAACTGCCTTCTTACAGGGACATTGTTATATACAAGCCTTTGCATACAGTGTAGTCAATTATAGGTTTGTCAGTTTGTGCATTTGACATTTGAATATAATTTGGATATCTAACATGACACAGAACATAGAATTTCCAGAATATGCCCAGGCATATAAAAAAGCATTGTATTTAAAATAGGATCTCAAAGATTAAATCAGTTGTTTGGAAATCACATCCTATATCTCCATGTAAGCTAAGGGAGTACAGATAGGTTTTATAGGTTTGATAGTTGTCTCCTTGTCATAAGATGAATATTATAGCTTGAGATTTGTAAACAATATGTGAATTTGGGTTTGTGTGTTAGCGATGCTGTTGTGGGTGCCAATTGACATTCCTTTCTTGTTATGAGTTCAAATGTCCTGTGTGTCAGAGCATTACTTGAGACTTGGTCTGGATATAACTATATCTCACCAGAGGCTTTTTTTTAATTAATTTATTTTTTTTTTAAGTCTGTGTTAAAATGTGGTAAGAAGTGTGCAGTCTGCTAAGGTCTTTGAAGCGTTCAGTCATGAAACAAATCAGCTTGCAAAGGTACTGCTCATTTGGAGGCATTATAGCACCAGGCTAAGTGACTGAATTTCCAGTGAACCAGTGGAAATCTTAATTGGTACTTGAGCAGTTAATGGCTGTTACATATTGCACTTGTTCCATAAATTAAAAATAGGCTTAAAGATTAATAGCAACCAAATAATATCTTGAAAGTTTGAAATTTGGAAATGAGTAGAAGAATATAATTTTTGAAATATAAAATGTTAAACAATGGGAATATATGTATTATATATTAGAAATGGGTTGACACTACAGTTTGGTTCTTTGAATAGTGAGGATAAAAGTGCCTCATTCAAGCTTCTTTGCTATAAGTAAGGACAGTGGGTGGGGAAGTGTGGGTTGCTGCTAATATTGCAGGGTGATCAAGATAAAGGTGGTATTTGGGCGCTGATTGTATTATGTTAGTGCTTTTGGTTTGTTTTTGTTTTGACCCATGTGAATGTAGAGTACCTACCTCCACCCTCCTCCCTCTGAGGTCACAATTGAATTGTGTGCTATTAGTATCTGTGACTCAGAGTTTCTGCCTTTAAATAACTTTTTATGTGAAACACATATCTAAAATCTGTCCTTTCTAAATTATGGGCTTTCTTTTTTGTAAATGTGAGTTGTTTATTCTCCCCTCCTCCCATTATACCCTACATAGAGCTTTGTATGGCTGCTAATGTGTGTTTTTGTCTTTGTATTCCCTCATGTGCACTTGTTTGGCTTAGTTAAACTCTTTTCCAAGAGCACTCAAAGGCCAATGCTACTGCCCAGAAGTAATACTAGGGTTAATTATTGGGAATATTGACTTAAGAAGAATGGGATTATAATTTCAGTTGTAACTGTATGAGTTTTATCACCAGATATAGCCCTAATTATCAATTGATGTATGGAATGTTGCAGTTGTCTGTTGGAAAACTGTTGGTTGAGTGGGTTCCTCTTCAACCATCTGATGCTGTTTCATTGTATAAGGGCCTGAAGGTCATGTCCATATGTTTAATTTTCTTACTGCAAGGCATTTTGTGACCATCAGGCCTTTGAAGTTAATAAAAATACAACAGAAAGAACTTTGATGGGGAAAAAAGATACAACACTGTGTATTAAAATTTATTAGAGAGGTAAACTGTTAGAACCAAGGAATACTGCAACAACAACAAAAACCCTATTCATATTTAAAAGTTGGTTAATTCTGTCTGGTGTCTATGTCAGAGTAATTGCCGTTGAAGCAAGGAATGAGATCATTGTTGGTTTGGCAAATGCATGTCTCGTTAACAGCTCCATCTCACAGGCTATTCTCTGTATTTTTCTGTGTTGCAGTGTTGACTGTATCTCATTTAGTAGATGGAATTGTCCTGGCAGTTTTAAACATTTATTAAAACTATGTTGAATAATACTCACATTCTTGTTACTTGCTTGGTGGAAAGTGGGTTGGGGTGGTTGGGTTTTGTCTCCATTAACACTGGTGCAGGGATGAGGAGCAGTCATGCAGTAAACATGCCCCACTTGAACTGACATACAATCATTATGTCGTCTGCGCATAGCCCATCAGTGCACTTAAATGCATCTTGAGTCTGTTGGTCAGTGAGGCAACTAGGAGCATTAAAAAAAAATGCGGCTTAGAGACATTCAATTTGCTGACATCCAATTTGACAAGGTGCTGTAGACATTTAACTTCACAGGTTTAGTAAAAAGATTTGGGGGCTCCTATTTGCTTTTGCAATTTAAAATGGGTAAAAAAACCCAAAAAACTAATAAAAAACCCCCCCACAAATCCACTGTATCCGTCTTAACATGCAGATTATTTCATTTTTCTCTTTCTATAAAGCCATGAGACAAAAATGATTGCTGTGCTGTTAGTGAGTGCGTTGTGCATTCAAAAGGCAGACGGCAATAAACGGGTGGCGACCATGTATGTTATATTTTGGTAGAATTATGTTTTTGTGATTTATTTGGCGTATTTATGTTATTTTGCAGTTCTTTCCCCACAGTTACTTAAATATATTTATTTTTTGCCTTTTTATTAGATGGAATATAGATACAGGCACATGATAAGCCCCTGGCCTGTCCTGATTTCTTTTTTGCACAGGGCAAGATGCTTTATGCAAAGCTATTTAGTTGGACTACATAGACTCAAAGACAAGCCTGAGACACAATCAGAAAAATCAAAATAGGCAGGGCTTGACAGTGATCCGTAGCTGGTGACCGCTGATAAGTAAATCATGCTGACAAAACAAAAATTATGTAAATCCAGCTTAAGTTTCTGTTTAAGATCCTTAGGCTATTGATTTAAACATATTTAATTGCAAAAGCCTTCCCCCAGTGCTTCAACACTTCCAGAATACTGCACCAACCAGTGGCTATAATTCTAGTTTGATAAGAAAATATAAATGCCCCCAAATGTAACGTGCCTCACAGATTCTAATCAGTTTGCAAGAGTTCAGTTTGATCCATGCTGGCATCACGCCTGCATGTGTAGATGTGAATTAAAAATAACTTGCTGTTCAACTAATTTATTTAAATGAAACTATAACTTGCACAATGTACATATACACAGAGAATTCATACCCTGCATTTTTGCACACTTTGTGTGCTACTGGATGGAAGCCATTCCTGAGTAAAAGTGGAATGATGTTTAATTGGTAAATTGTATGTAAAGTACAATATGAGCATGACACAGTTTCATCTTACCGAGTAGAACTTGTTAGATGGTCAGATGGAAAGTACTGCTGGTCTTTTAAGTGCCACTTGGTTATTGAGCCTATGGAAAATGTCTTGACCTCTGTAAACAACATGCTGAGCTTATAACCTCAGTCACTGAGCCAATGAGCATATGGTTTCACAGTCAGACTGAGACCTCTTGTCACATTAATTTTCAAAAACATTTTTTTTTTTGCAACCGACATGGCGGCAGCAAAAATCTTGTAGCTTCAGGACGGTACTTTAGAAACCAGTAGGTGATGGCATGGTTGTTGCGTCCTTCTCTTATACATGCCTATGTTCAGAATTGATAATTGATTAACCCCAGTAAAGTTCTTGATGCAAATCATCAAAATGATCTGAATGACATTCACCTTTGAGTGCAACTGATTCAAAGTACCTAGCTATGAGAACATTGGTTTTGCTTCAGGACAAGTATCTGTTCTTGAACGGACCTGTCAAAGCTCACACTCAAAGAACTTCTTTTGAGAGACTTGAAAAAGGGCAAGTCCAAGGCCCTAAAATAACTTGATAAGATTACCGTATTTTTTTTCGGTGACACGAGTACAATACATGCCCCATGCCCATAACACATTAGCAAAACCTATCAAAAAATCTTTTTTTTTTTCATATGATCTTGATCTTTCAGTTAACCTACTGTCTTAATTCAAATTGGCCATCTGACAGCACTCTTGTGTTCACTTATCAGTAAAAGTGTCCAGTCTGCTTTCCTTCATTCTGCATTTGCTTGGTTTTTGTTCTTCATCTGATTTACATAATCTTTCTCACCTCTCTCAGGGTCTCCTTAAATGTGTATGTGCAGGTACACACATACACAGAAATGGCAACAGTGTGTGACTGGCTCATTATTTTGCTGTCATAAGCCAAATGCATTTGCTGATTTGATTCTCTCCAGCTGCCTGGTCTCTGAGACACACGCAGAAAAAGCTGTTTGCCTTTATTTTTGCCACTGGCTTTAGGACTCTATAATATGTACCCTTTACTATGTATATACTGTATGTGTAACCAGTTGTGTTGGCATTTTGTAAAGGGCATTTCATTGAGGGATCACAGAGTGTCTGTTCTGGACTTAAAATTGCAAATGAGCAATCAGTGCAGCACTCTTGACGTCTTGCGTTTGTAAATCTCTCCTCACTTATAACTGTTGAGTTTTGGTTTTTGATTGCGCATGTAATCAGAAATGTAGACACCCATACACATTAAGTCTTCAGGTTTTTCCCTCTTTCAGCCTACTCCTTATAATTTATAGTTATTTATGATCACACCAGTCACCACTTAATCAGCTGAATTTGAGAAAACTTGCTGTTTTTGCTGCAGATTCTTGATGGGAGTTAACAACACTGGGGGAATTGGTATGGTCTACAGTTGTCAATATACTGGGAGAAGTATTACTTGACAGAATTTTACAATACAGTTCTAATAAATAATGAACACTCTAGAGATTTTAAAATCATTAAAAAATGGAACACCCCTAAGTGAAAAGTGATCATTAGGAGATCCGCTGTACGGAGTAGTTCGCTGGCAACTGTCATCACTGTTGATTAAACATAACTCACAGGATAGGTTGAATAAAGTGTCTTGAACAAAAGGACTTAATTGCCATGCTTTCTTTTTTCTTTTTTTTGTCAAAGCATGTGTCCATGTTATGACAGTTTACAAAAACTTGCTTAGGGATGTGTTGGCAGCTTAATGCTTTACACAGACTACAAAAAGAGGAAACCGAAAATGTACTACTTTATCTAATGAGCTCACTGTAGATGGTAAGATGCTCATTTAACTAGCAGCCTGTGCTTAGGGGAGGTCTTTAAATTATAATTAAGCAATTTGAGTTGAGTTTGCTGTTTGATTTACATTAGAGGAAAAAACCTTTAGTGCCCTGTGAGAGGGAGTTCTCATTACAGATTTTTCTGCTAATTCTTGACAATCTAATAATTTTTTTTTGTATGTTGCAAATTTGTAGAAAATGTCTGTCAGTTTCCAACCAGATGCCTTGGTTTGGTGGTTTTGTCTGGGCAGCAGGGTAAACCCACAAGTATTACAGTAACAATACAATAAAAATAGTACAAAGTTGGTATATGAATATTTCCGTCATTTGGGTTGTTGATTTAAAATTTTGTTCATCATCACCAAACACTTTAGTCAGTGTTACTATCTTAGTGATTATGCGTTTTGCTTTAATTGAATTGCCTTTTTTCTGTTTTTGTTAGGCTCTGTTTAACAAACAAAAACAAAGTGGATTAATTTGGTGTTATGTTAAGGATTAGTGGGGCGGTGTAAATAATTGAATCGTTTGCTCTATATACGTTATGACTCAGATCCACTGTTACTCGTAGTAGTATGTCTTCATCACTTAACACTTGCCTTGCTTATTAAAAGGCGTCCTATTGCTGTGGCCTAGTGTGTGATGTTACTGTTACTCTTTCATTAAACAGTTTAGTGTTTCTAACTTAGTGATGCTTTTGTTTATTTTGGTCCAGCCCACCTCTTCATGACTCTTCCGGCTCAAAAAAATGTAGTTGGTTGTGTCTGTCATTGCATATTTCCCTAACTGTACGTGTGGTTTGTAAAGCGGAACCTTACAGTTTGTCAAATTCAAGCTTGTTTTTTGTGTCTCTCTCCCACATGTATCTGTGTTGCTTTCTTCCTGACTACTGTTCAGTTTCCCATGCAATTACCCAGAATCCACTGTGCCTCCTGTCAGCTGTATATTTCCGTTTTGTGGGCGGAGTACTGTAGCACCACAACATTTGTTTGTATGTGTACGAGCCTTCTTTTATGGCATCTGCATGGTGTGTGCCTGTGTGCATGAGCTGAGGGTCTGTTATTTAATGGCAGCTGTGAAAACGGAAGCATTTTTTTTCTCAACTGTCTTCCCCATAATCAATGTGCCTTCTTATTCCCCTCCCTGCTCTTTACCTCTTATTCTTCCACTATAGAAGAAAGTCCAAGAAATTTGTCCTGCTTTGCTCTTTGTTTGTGCTTCTTCTTAAACGAATTCATAAAGGTTAAGCTTTTCTGTGTTGGTCATTGTTACTACTTTAGCTCAGAACAAAACTGAAAGTTAAGTAGGATCAGTCAGGCATAAGTAAGTGTTTGTGTTGTAGGTTAGCAACATAACACTTGGAAGTCCATAATACTTTTTGTAATTTGTAAAAGAACAAAAAACGCCCAACATATTAAATCAGAAATTTGATATTAAGAGCTGAATATTGAAATTGTGTTACTTTAATACTGATGACATTCTGGAAAGCATCAATTTTCTATATGCCTTTAGTGTTTGATATTTGGTTTATTATACTGATTTCAATTCAGTTTTACTCATACATAGAGCTTGTCAGGGCTATATAGTCCACTTGTTTTAATTCCCTACAGAAACATTAATGGGTGTAGCCTGACCTCTAGTGGCAGAGACATGATGATGCTTTCCCTTTCTTTCTAAAATACAAATGTGCTACTTTTCCTATGTACAGTTTAATAGGGGTGCAGCTTCACTGTACATAGGAAGCTGCACCCCCCATGCTTCACCTTTGTTGATGATTGACTGCCTATGACCTGCAGGTTTCTAAATGTCCTCCTTACCTCAGCTTAGACTGTCTTTGACAGATGCATTGGTCTTTGAGTAGATGCGAAAAGAGCTAATGATTAAGTTTTTCTTTTTTTTCTGGGTTTTTCTTAATTACTTAATTACTTATGAAGGAAATCATCTACTTCTGTAGATGATTTCCTGGAGCTGCTTCTTCCCATCATTGATTTCTATCTAATGGGTTCTTTATTTTTTTTTTCCTCCCTCCTCTTTTTCATTTCTTTTACCTGCCATCTGGTTGGTTTTTCTTCCCCCTTTTTTGCCATTTTTCTCCCTCTCATTCATTCTTCTACAGACACTCAAACGGCTGATTCCTGATGAGGTAGGTTTGTTACAGCTTGTCACTGTCAAACGTGTGCTTGACTTGTGTGTCAGATAAAACTGTTGTGCATTTAATGTCACCTCACTGTCTGTCACAAGCCTAACCCACCATAACACAATTGTTTGGTATCTGTGTTTTGTCCTGTGCTATACTGAAGTTAAATGTACATGTTCTCAAGATGTGCATTGACAGCATGAAATGCTTGGCACATAAACTAGTGATGCCTTCATGTGCCTGCAGCTAGGATGCCAGATTTTTCTTTGAGTCATTATGTAGGGTCACTGTATTATGTGCCAAGCTTACATGCATGATGAAGCTAATGTTCTTTGCTTTTTTTTAATGTATTAAATACATTAAATAACACTCGATGGTAATACTGAATGTTTACCACTCAAAGTCATTAAAGCCAGAAAGTGAGATCTACCAGACTCTTGGAAAATTTGAGTATGCTCTGTCAGCATGGTGACTTTGTGCGGCAAAACCACTTTTGAGCTCTCTAATCTATAATAATCTCAAGTTTTAAAAAGGTTTCTGCTCTTGTAAACAATTTCCCTTTTCAGACATGAATACGTAAGATAGTTGGCTCCATTGACCTATTAAAGTGGCATTTTTGTGTTATATCAGCCATATGTGACTTAATTCGGCTTAATTCAGAGATGGTGGAGACACATTTAGAGAAAGAACTATGTGCTTGTAGAAAGTGGAGAAGATGAGATAAAAGGGGGAAATGTGGGTTAAAGTTAGCATTAAGATTAAGTAAGATTGCCTTCAAGTTATGTGTCCCTTGCATTCACAATTCTTCTTAGTATTTTTACTTTATTTTTGCATCTTGTGCTGCTGGCTGATATTGTTTAAGCACTGCACAGTGTCAATGTTGTGTGTTTAGATTGAAACAAAGTAAAATTACTGCCTGGTCTTTGGAAAGTGGTACATGTCTGAAAGGGGCAATGTAATATCAAACTAAGGGAGAAATGTCCCTTGAGTTTTTAACACTACATATGGTTTGATATCTAACATTAACATAAGAGCAGTGGTTACTCTCTGTAGTTTTCCTCTTACCACTTTTCTCTCTGTCATGTTCTTCTGTCATGTTGTTTGCTAATCCAGTTGGAGCGTTTCACCAGCATGAGGAAAAAGGACAAGGAGAAGCCTGGACCACCGCCAGGTCACCGACACTCTTCAGCTGCCAGCTATGAGATCAGTGCTCAGAGTGGCATGATGAATGATCATTCTGATGAATATGTCCTGGAACTGTTTGAACAGATGCTGGTGAGAAAGACAGTAAAAGAGTATATGCACACTTTTGTAAAAAAAATTATTTGGCTTTTGAGGTGTCATATAGTATTCATTACTTTGCCTGTACAGCCACAGAAACTTGGCCTATTCCAATCAAAAGTACTGAATTTCTCACAGTTTAAACACCCTTCATGTGGAGTTACCCTTAAGCCTCAAATTTCCTTTGCTGTACTGTCAGTAGAACCGTGAAGTTGCATAAAAGTTTATTCTGTCTTGCTGACAGAATAAACATTTATGCAAAGTTTGTTTTACACACGTGTAAAAAAACAAATAACTGATCTCCTGAGACAAGCAAATGGCACTGATTGAAATCCTGAAAGGAAAAGGTTTTTAAATAGTCACATCCAGTGATTCTTTTAACAAGTAAGAAATTGTGTCTTACAGCTGACTCTTAATAGATGGTTGTCTCCCCTAATGTAATTAATCAGATATATGGATTATATTTCCGCATTTTATTTTTTTATTGCTTGAGTACACAAATGGATTTTTATGCTAAATCTCTCAAAATGTTTATTTCTGTTCCACTTGATTATTTTTCTTTCCTCCTGTCTTTTACTCTAGGTGGATATGAACCTAAATGAGGAAAAGCAGCAGCCTCTGAGACAGAAAGACATTTTGATCAAACGAGAGATGGTCTCCCAGTACCTCCACACATCTAAAGCTGTCAGTACCTCAAATACCTAAAATAAATATAGCCAGTACAGGGTGCTAGAGCGAATGTGCTGGCGGTTTAAAGCAAGTCCTTTTTTTTTTTTTTTTTTTCTTCCCTCTTTGGCTAGAATGAATACATTTTCCAAAGCATTTTGGCCATTATAGTCATTAATAAATAGTAAATTAATAACTAATCTAATATGTATTTACTGTTTACATACATTAAATTGATGGATGGTTATAGTTATGTTGCTGTTGATGTTTATAACATTTGTAAATGTTAGTAAGTTGTAGTGACTGATCTATTTTTTTTTTTTTTTTTTTTTTAAAGAACAAAAGGTAGTTTTAGGAAAAGCTATTTAACTGGGTTTAGAAAAGGATTGACTTGGATTAAATATAACAAATTAGAAGTAAAGTGCAAATTGTGTTATTAATAATGGCATGTAAACACTAATTATACTTTTTACAGTAACTATTTGGTATTAATGATCCATTTACTGTTTATTAACAGTTATTCTCAAGTGTTATCATAAAAAAAACTGAAGCAAAACTAAAGTATAGTCATTGCTGGTCATACAGTTGAAAAGTGAGCCTTAAGAGAATTGCGTTAGTTTATGCAACATAAGTCTGCGTTATTTTCATTGTTGTCATAGGCTTAGATGTAACACAAATGTATTTACTATTTCAATGCTTTTGGTTGAGCCAGTCACATTTGCAAGTGAAGCCTTCTGAAATTTCCAGATTTTCTTTTTCATCAAAATCCTAGTTAAACACAAACACAATTAAAATACTGAAACAACAGCTGTACATTTTATGCCCATCTTAAAACAAACTCAAACTCTGAAAAAATGAGTGAATTCTTCAGTAATAGTAGAACTGTATATAGAAGCAACAACCTCCATTGACCTTTAGCTGCTGATGTCACATTTACAACAAGAGCAAACAACTTCCAGAAAATGTATCAGGAAGTATGTAGTGGACTTATGAGAACCCAGACCTTTAGAAATTATTTAAGTCTTTTCTTCCTTTTAAATCCTGGCAATTCCAAAGGGTTCACAAACTCAAAGTGCTCAAAGGCCCTACATAATCATACACAGATGACTGCTAATACAGTTCATTTAACTGTAAAATAAGCCTATTAGGAGAAAAACCCTACACACAGTACCCTTTAATTCGCATATCAAAATTTCAAATTACTCTTGACTTTTGCCCTTGATGCTCTACTGTTGTGCTTTCGTGTAGAAATAATAGCAATTATATCCTGTAACAAGAAATATGTAAATGCAGAACACTAAGTGATTTTGTGTTTACGTGCCTGCTGTGTTTGTTTGTGTTTGTTGATTAGGGTCAGAGCCAGAAGGAGAGTTCCAAGTCAGCCATGATGTACATCCAGGAGTTAAAAGCAGACTATCGAGAGTCACAGTTGCTGAGCTGTCTTGAATCTCTAAGAGTTTCACTCAATAACAACCCTGTTAGGTAAAATACACATGCGCGCGCGCACACACACACACACACACACACACACACACACACACGCACACACGCACACACACACACACATATTTTAAAAAAGGATTTTGACAAGGACCCAATTTTGTTGCTCTGTGCTTCAGGTTAAAATAAATTATACTAAC
This sequence comes from Oreochromis aureus, assembly GCF_013358895.1. NCBI lineage: Eukaryota > Metazoa > Chordata > Actinopteri > Cichliformes > Cichlidae > Oreochromis > Oreochromis aureus. The sequence goes on along the minus strand of NC_052943.1, from coordinate 13,027,095 downwards.
TACAATAATATAGCAAGGCTCAGTATAGAATCAGTGTAGGTTTACAGTGATATAATAAGAACTTTGTGGGTGGTGTCAGCGCCACTGTCAGCTATGCATACTCAAGCCATAACAAAATTACCACCATGCTTGCAAGGTAGTTGATGCTTGGTTGATTTTTGCTTTAGTAGTCCATAAAACTTTGTTTTGTAACGCTACATTTTTTCATGTTTTTGTGAACTCCAACTTTAGCTTTTAGGATCTGAAGCTCACTAGGGTTTAAATCTTGCAGTAAATCCTCTGGAGTTATCCTTAAGAAGTCTTATTTTGTGTTATTGACAAGCAAACATGTATGCCTACATCCAGGGGAGCATTTTTCACTCGCTGTGCAATCATAAACATTATTTCTTCACCTCACAAGCAATTTTCTGCTATCTAAAACATTTGTGTGTATTTCAATTTCCCAGTCTATCTATCTCTTGCTATTTTGGAAGCCACCCAGCTGTGGCAAAGCAAATACTTGGATTAATTAAATTTTTTTTACCTTGCATGGTCAAGTCTTTAGTCTTTGTACTGATGCATAACTTCACCTGAATCTAAATGTCAACCTTTAGTTAACTCTTAGCTATGCCCAGCACCTTTTTGCATGGCCATTGAAACACATTGTTACTTACGAAACATTTTGTAACGTCTCTCTACAGTTTACCCTTGGCAATTTGGGGATTTGGTGTAAAGTATCAATATCACACTCAAACTCATATGAATTTTGACATAAATCTACTCAAATTACATCTGAGACTTTGTACTCGGTTTATCGATGCCTGTGGGTTAGCAAGGGGTTTTAAAGGTTCTTTACATTCTATTGAAAGTCATTCATCATTGAGGAAAATCATCTATAGTTTAGGTTACAAACAACTACCAATTCATCCAAGACTGGCTGCTCCAGAAAACTTTGCCTGAGAGCACCATCTTTTTTTTTTTTTTTTTTTCTTTTTCTTTTTTTTTCTCCCATTCAAAATTTCATCACATACAGTAAGCTCTTGCAACATATATTTAGAATGAGAGAGTGAGAGAGCGGGGAAAAGCCGTTGCTACCCCGAGAGGGGGGGGGTGTACAGTTTGCTACCGAAAATTTAGACCAGATGTTGGATTTAATTCCGTTCTGGTTTGTGCATTTTGTGAATGGTGTACACCATTTCCCACACAAATTTTAGGATGTATATGAATCTACCTGTGTGACACTCTTGGTGAAGGGGGAAACTGGCAACACTTTGCTGAGAGGGTGAAATGTTGCCAGGTTGTCAAAATGTAATGTAAAGCGAGAGTGGAGTATAATGATGCTTCAACATTCAAACAGCAGTGTTGTTTGTTTGTTTGTTTGTTTGTTTGTTTGTTTGTTTGTTTGTTTGTTTGTTTGTTTGTTTGTTTGTTTGTTTGTTTGTTTGTTTGTTTGTTTGTTTGTTTGTTTGTTTGTTTGTGCTGGGGAGCTTCTATGCGCACACACACACACACACACACACACACACACACACACACACACACACACACACACACACACACACACACACACACACACACTTACTGAAGAACGTATAAAGTTTTAGAAATGAAACCCCAGGCATTTTGTAATATATGCTCTCAATATATGCTCTCAGCTAGGATTTAAAGTGTACTGCACAGTGTACTGTGCTTTTTAGGGGGAAAACCTCATATTCACTATAAATCATGGTGGTAATGTTATGGCTTGGAGTTCCATCACTGTCTTAAGGACGTTAACTTTTTTTTATATCAACTATTAATTCTGCATTATATCTGATGTTTAATGCTAATCAGCCTCATTCACCTATAACTATATAGAAATGTTCCTATCTTGTTACCAAAATAAGTGTGCACATAGATTTACTCTCTGGATTTGTTCTAACCATGAATTCATGCATGCTGTGACAGACAGTTTTTCTTAATGTATGGGAAAATATATCTTTCACTTTCAGTTGGGTACAGAACTTTGGAGATGAAGGGTTGGCTCTGCTTCTGAATCTGCTGAGAAAACTCCAGGAAGAGGAATACACGTAAGTTACTTAAACCCCCCCAAAAAACAACAACTGTATATTCTAGCAGTGTGTTTGAAATGTCTTTCTGGTCTTTCACCAACCAGGCCAATTGGAACGAAATGCCAACATGAAATCATTCGCTGTCTTAAAGCCTTTATGAACAACAAGGTAAGAAAATTTCTAACATCTAAATCCCTAATCCTTTGTTTCGTATCAGAAGTAATATAACTATACAATAATTAATGGCCCATTTTCTTTTATCATTGTAGCAGAGGGCACTCTAAATTCAATACAGTGAAGGTCGAGAATGGTGTATCTATAGAGTTTACTAATGTATGTAATCCTAGGAAAAAAGAAATTTTATAGAAACTTCTCCAGACTCTGGAATATTTTATATTTATCCACCTGCTAATAATACAAAGGTAAAGCCAAAGCCAGTTCTGGAGAAAACATAACATGTCAAATGGATATATATATATATTTTTGAATTTGGCTTAATTTTGGTCAAGCTAATTTGCATTGTCTGGCTGAGGATCGATGAAGATTACTCAATAATAGAAGAAAGCATAATTTAGTTATAAATATGACATTATTGGTCCAAAATAATTTTTGAATGTATTAAAGGGTACTGACATAATAAATGTCATTGCCTGTGTGGTTGCTGTCCCTAATAACAGTCTGTAGTAATAATATCCAGATGGATAGCACTTCGGTAACTTGGGCTATTTTTGCATGGCTTTCAAAGTGCCAGCTTTTGTCAGATTGTTCCACCCCTTTCATCAAAACAAAACGTTGGTATACAATTTCCATAGTTGTTGCAGTGGAGTACATTTCATCTGGACTAAATTCTGATATGAAGACTATAATCTGAAAAATGGAAGTCTTTACCTCAGTCTACTTTCTCTCTTTCCTTTTCTGCTTAGCATGGTCTGAAATCCATGTTGGAGTCACCTGAGGGAATTCCTCTGCTAACCAGAGCCATCAACCCAAAGGTGCCTCATATGATGGTGGATGCTGTCAAGCTTCTTTCTGCCATCTCCATTTTGGAGCATCCTGAAAACCTGTAAGTATTAGTGAAACTGTTACAGTTTGGATATTAGGCTTGTATTAGACCAGCTGACAGTGATGAACTGCTCTGCTGACATCAGTAATTGCTTATCATCATATTTCTCTTCATCTGTTTTAATGAAGTGACATATTCTCAGTCTCCATTCTTTTTTTTTTTTTTTTTTTTTTTTTTTTTAGGGTAAATGTTGTATTCATGTATTGATTTAAAATGTAGCATGTAGTGAAGCTTTAGATAAAGTGTATGATTGTCCTTTTTTGTTTGTTTGTTTGTTTGTTTTTGCAGTCACGAGCGTGTTTTAGAGGCCATTACAGAGGAGGCAGAGAAACAGGACATTGAAAGGTTTCAGCCACTTCTTACTGGAATGAGGAGCACCAGCATTGCACTTAAGGTACATATTCAAATGCGTACCCATATTTCACCACTTATAGGTTCTCACATGTGCTTTTGTTTGGCAAATGACCCAGCCCGGGTGTCTTTGATCGACAGCACTTCTAAGTGGGTTATGTTGTATAAAGACACTATGAAACTGACTTGTGATGTGTTTTTGGCAGGGTGGCTGCATGCAGTTAATCAACGCCTTGATCAGCCGTGCAGAAGAACTGGACTTCAGAATCCATATTCGCTCTGAACTGCTAAGACTGGGTCTTAGAGATCAGCTGAAGGTACAGAAAACCCACTTGATTTCTTTCAAAGGTGACTTTGCAATAACATACATTTTCACAGCTTTAATGTTTGTGTCTCCCTATATTGATGCCTCTGTCTCCCTGATGGGCTAACACACACTCATGCTGTAAAAACTTTTTCTACAAGCATTCAAACTAAAAATGTTTGACTGTCACTTTCCTCCTGCTATTCTCCATCGTGATTTTTCATCTCTCCGCCTGCATCCCATTCCTTTCCCCGCAGGAGGTGCGAAAGATAGAAAATGAAGAGCTGAGGGTGCAACTCACAGTGTTTGATGAGCAGGCTGAAGATGATTCTGAGGACCTCAAAGCACGTCTGGATGACATCCGAATGGAAATGGAATATCCTTCCAATGGGCAAAATTGTTCCTTTGTGCAGCTGTCATGTTTGCTTTTTGTCCTTCAAAACAAAGAGGATCAGCATGATAAAATCTGGGCCTTCTTGTAATTTTCAAGTTTAGTGTTTTATTAGTTTCATTGGAAAGTGAAAACCTTCACCTGCTTCATTTTCTTAATTACATCCGGTCCACCAGTATATGTATAAGCAATTGTATTTTTTAATTTAAAATTTTTTTTTTTACACTTTTCTTTAGTCAAGCAGTTCCTCTAGTTGTCCTCACTAGAGCAGTTTGTTTTACCTATACTCAACCTGGCCATTTTCTTCAAAGACTTAAATGTAATACTGAGTATTTCTGATGTGTATGTGTATCTCGCTTTATCAGGTACATTTAGTGGAACTTTTTAGGCACATCTAATTCTGTAAGAAGGGAGAAAAAAGGCAAACCATCCTACCAACCTTGTTCTGTTGCTACTCTTTCTTTATAAATAACTAAGCACTTAGTTGGCTGCCCAAAAGGTACCTATTCATTTCTATTAATGTATCTGAACTTGATGGTTCATGTTACTGCTCATGCATTAACAATGTGGGAACATTAGACCTGGATTTAGTGCCTGAAAATTGGTATTTTATTTATTCAATTTTGGTATAATCTGAATGAACCACACTATAAAAACACAGGATGTTTATCGTCTACCTCTCACAGTGCTTCCTCTTTTCCTTTCTAAGGAGGGTAGTGTCCAGGGTGGATAGTTTGAAAAGAATTCAACCTCACAAAGTACAATGTACTTCTCCCTGCTGCTCTTGACATGCAGTTCTGAATTTCAACACCAGATGTCTCCCAGGGGTTGCCATCGCAGTGCATACAGAATGTTACAATCAAGGACGTGTGCTGGGGTATGAATTAAACACAGGAATATTGCAGTACAGACATCTGAAAACATGAACAAACATGTCAGAGAACTAAATGGGTGTTAAAATTAAATCCTATCCTATACACTAGTGTTATTAAGATTAGGGTGCTTTAGAAATGTACATTTCTGTTTTTGAAGGGGGAAAAAAATCTTAAATAACATTAAATTGATCAGAAATTTTGGTAATGACAGTTAATGGAATCATTAAATGAATCACGTATGAATTTTAATGGAATGGCTACGTAGGCGTACAGAGACCCATTTTCAGCATCCTTAACTGCTGTGTTCCAATGGCACATTGTGTTCCCTAATGCAAGTTTATTAGAAAATTGCTTCTAATTGTCCATAAGAAAAAAAACCCATTTGCAATTATGTTGGTGCAGCTGAAAACTGTTGTGCTGATTAAAGAATCAAAAAATGTCTAATTGAGTGTCTGCAGCGACAGCCTTTGTAGGTTTGATTATAGTCTCAAAAAGGCCAAAAAATGATTAGTAACACAATGTGCTTTTGGAATACAGCTGAAAATGGTGCTCTGTACGCTGATGTAGATATTCCATTTAAAATGATAAGTGATTAATGATTTGTTTCATTATTCATTGTTATTTACAGCATTTCTGATCAATTTGTTTTTAATTAAAATAACAAATGTGCTTTTCTTTCAAGGACATTTCTGTGTGCCTGAATGTTTTGCTTCAATAGCCTGGTGGAAATAAAATGCAGCTGATGTTGGTGCAGAACAGTGCACAGTTGTTGACTGTCATCTCTTTAGATGTTGTGTATGTGACTCTCATATTTGTGTTAAATTCTTCTATTGATCGTGTCTGTTGGGCCTTAACTGTTTTTGCTTCAATGATGTGAGGGATATATTTGAAATCTTGGTCAACACTGTGAAGGACTCCAAGGCCGAGGGCCACTTCCTGTCCCTGATGCAGCATCTACTACTGATCCGTAATGATTACTTGGCCAGGTAGCACGCACTCACATATACACTCACATATTCTCTTGCCCAAACTTACACAAATTAAGCTGTTGTTTTCTGGCACTTGCCTATTGATGTTATTTTGTTATGAAAAATAAGTTGCCATTATGTTTAATGAAATATAAAAGAAGGCTTTTTTTCCCCTAGAATGACTGAGAAATTGAATTTCTTAGTTTATTTTTCTTAGTTTATTTTCACTCCCAACAAAGTCCATGGATTTTTTCCCCAACATACAGGAAGCTATATAACACGTCTCAAAGTTAATAAATCAGTTTTCCCAGGTGGACAGTGAAAAGCTGCGAGCAAGAGAAACAAAGCTTCCAAAATGCCAGGAAAACAAAGAGCGAGAGGGAGCTTTCATTTCTCCTTCTCTCTCCTTTCACTAACGTCTTCCACCCTTCAGCACCTTCCTCCGTTTCTTGTTTGTTTTCAAGACCCCTCTTCTAAAGCATGAAAATTAATACAAATGCAAAGAAGAAGTCCAATTCCATTTTAATAGAAATGAGCACCATCAACTCTTATCACAAGAAATATGCTAATGCCTCTGTGTGTTTTCCAAAGCCCTTGGAGTTTTAGCTAAAGAAACGGAATGATTAAATGACAAGACTGGAGTAGAATATTGTTAGTCAGGAGTTGTGCTGCATTGTGTATGTGCACCTTAACACTTGGAACAAAAATGTGCAGAGATGCACCTATTTCAGTTGAGGTGGTGGTGGTGTTTGTCTAGTGTTTTCCTTGATGGTATCAGATAGGCAGGAAATTGTGGTTTATTTTTAACACAGTTTGGGGGATACGTTGCAAAGATGGAAAAGGTAGGCCGGTCCAAACAAATAGTCCCAGCTGGAGTCTTTTCAGCTCCCCCACCATCTCTTCCATCCTACGTTTCTCTCCTATTCAGCTTTTTCCGTCCAGGTGATCTAGAGAAACACAATAGAGGTGGTCTCTAATGGACTCCGCAGAGAGACAGGAAGTGAGGGTGGGAGGGAGAGCTGTAGAGTGCCTGAAAATACAACTTGGTAATTATAGAGATGAAAAGAGGAGGAAGGTGGAGGTTGAGACAATAATCAAGAAGAAATTGAGAGTTGAGGTAAAACGCTACATAGAGAACCTGCTGCTTTGAAAAACCACCAAGAATTTAAAATGGGCAGTCTCAAGTGTAGCTGATTACACTGGTAGTACTGAAAATACTGTGTATGCAGACTGTAGGGCTTAATATTTATTTTTAGTTTATGCTCATTTGATTGTAATTTACCCAAATATAGGTTTGGAACAACCAAAACTGCCTTGTCTGATTAAACCCAATGTCTAAATGTAATAAATTTGACCTCATGAAGAATGACAGAGTTCAGATGCAGCCAAATACAAATTTATTTCTTTTCGCTTAAACAATTTTAAGAAATGACACTAGATGTCTCTCTCGCTCCATGGATAAAGCTGAGCTTTAAAAAAAAAAAAACCTCTTTAAAGTATAGGAGTGGAATAAGTGTTAGACAAAGGCAGAGTGACTAAGAGAGAGACCAGTGAGGGAAGGAGACAGAATAAATAAAGTATTGAGTTTTGACTCTGCCAGCATCTAATGGGGTCAGGGGATAAGACACCTCCAAAATTGAGTGTCTGTGTGAAGTTGGCTTCATCAGACATGGGGCGCTGGGCATAAACCAGCACACTCTCACGAAAACATTTGAACACAATCAATCTTTGTGACAAGAAACTCAAACTGTCATCCTCACACAGACAGCCAATCTCAGTTGCTAAGACAAAGTGACAAAGGATGTGTGTGCACACATTTGTCTGCACAGATGAACTTATTTGTTCTTTGTCAGTCCAGTCCTAAAAAAAATATGTGCTAGATTTCTTATAGAGCAGTTGGTTTGAGACTGGTATCATTAACCACATACATTTGTTGAAACTTATGAAATATGTGTATTCTGTGTGACAGTTTTGTTTTTTCCAAGTATCACACATGAGTTCTGATTTTCCCTGTCCTCTCATCAAATGTTATCCTCATATGGCTCTCTTTATTTCTTTCTCTCTCCTAATCCATTTGTCTGTAAACCCATCTCTCCCTGTTTCCCGCAGGCCTCAATACTACAAGTTGATAGATGAGTGTATTTCTCAGATCGTACTGCACAGGAATGGAACAGACCCTGACTTCAAGTGTCGTAACCTCAGCTTCAACATCGAAGGCTTGATAGGTGGGTTGTTAAACAGAAACATACATGTTCCTGCCCCCAGTGCCACAGTTGCTGTGTTGGTATCAATGGCAGTATACCTCATCCATTCATTTACATCTTAGCACGAGTCTCAGAAACACCACAGGGTGGCGCCAGAGAGTGAGTCTGCATTAGTTTGGGGTAAATTGTGTTAGAGGTTTTAGCACAATTTTTCAAGTGACTTTTTTCACTCAGTTGTTCTAAAGTTTGAATTTGCTTACATGGTAACTTTTAGGTTTGGTAGGCGTGGTTTTAAATGTATTAATACCATACATTTAACAAAAAACATTAAAATGCAGTAAAAAGTAAATTGGTGTTTGAAATGGGTATGAATTTCAGTTTAGTTCTTTTGGAAAGTTAAGTGGTGAGCACTAGTATATGTGCACTTGGATTTGCTGACTTGAGAGGTGGTTGTAAACAATGACTTTAGTAACCTAAACCACAACAAAATAAAGGTGTGGGCCATGTCTCAGGAGTTCAGTGCTCTTTATGGCAGGTTTCCTTTGCTCACCGCAGGAGGCTCTAATTGCACTGCTTCTAAATGTGTCCTGAGACACACACAAGCTGGCTGGCCTCCTTTAAGGCTGCCAGAGTTATTATTGGTGGAAAGCAGCCCAATTCTGCCCTGCATGCATTATTTAGTGTTTTTCTTTGAACTCTGAAATTCAGCACAGTTTTTTCCTACATTCTGTCTCCCTTAGTGCTCTCTATTCGAAGTTTGTCCCATTTAGCCTAGCTACCATTACACACTCACCCCCCCCCACACACACACACAAAAAAAAAATCCATTGCACAATAAACTCGTACACAAATGCACACTGTAATTTTTATGTGGGTAAGTATATTATTGTGAGGTTCTTTCAACTGCGAAAATCGTTCAGTTTCATTTTGCCTGCCTTGCTTGCTTGCTTATATAGATATGCAGTATCTTTCAAAGATTCAGCTGCTTTTTCTGCAGCCCAATTTTCATTGCAGCTGAAGATTCACACTTCACACTTCCAGTCTGTAGGGTTCACGTTTCAGTTCACATAACTTCTTCAATTTCTATTTTAGCTTTTCACAGCCTTCTATCTTTTCTATCTCTCTGCTTGATCCTCTCCCTCCTGGGCATCATGATTAGCTTTCTTTGATCCTGTGACATTGTGGCATTCATCTTCATGTTAATTAGCTCTTTTACTGCACATGCTTGTTAAGCCCTTCAGCACTGAACCACCTGTAGACCCTGCAATTATTCTGTAAAAGTACCCTGTTGGTCAGTCTGTGTCCTTCTCACCCTGTCCCCTGCAAAATAGTCTGGAAGTAAGACATTATCTGTCTTTTATTTTATCAGTCTTGGTAACTGTAAGAATTCTAAGTAAAGCGTTGTGTTTCGCGGAGAGAAATTGATGGGCTCTGACCTTTTGTCAAACAAAGGTGTATGTACTAAAGGCTTAGCAGTTAATGTTGTGTAGAAGCAGCATGCATGCAACACAAAGAATCAGATTGTAATGAGATGCCTCCACAATCGTCTCAGATCTTAACGTGGAGTAGTGTGATAAGAGGAAAAAAATAGGGAGACAGATGGGATGTGTGTGTGCGTGCGCATCTGTTTGTAAATTCATGTGAACACACAGCATGTGCCAGACTGAAAGGTACGATGTCTTCACGGTCAGACACGTGCAGGTGTGCTGTCAAGACCCTTATCTTATCTACCACCTCTCTTCCTCCTTATCTTCTCCTATCCTCTGTCCTTATCTTTTTTTTGTTCCCAGACAATATGGTGGACAAGACCAAGGTGGAAACCAGCGAAGCAAAAGCCTCTGAACTGGAAAAGAAGGTGAAATACAAACAGATTATACACATACATAGATGGGAATACCTGACACACGTGTACACACACACACACACACACACACACACACACACACACACACACACACACACACACACACACACACACACACACGCGCACACTCTAACGGATCAACCCAGAGGCCTGCAAGCGATTACAGTCATATTAGACAGAAAAGAAAATCACACATTGTCAAAGCTAACATTTCCCCTTACACATGCAAACACAATGGGATTGAAATGAAATCCTGTGCAACCACTGTTTGTCTGACATGGGCTGACAAATCTTTAAAGAAAAAAAGAGGGAGGTAGGTGGGGGGGGGGGGATGTTGGTGGAGGGGGGGTGCAGAATGTGACTAAGAAAATAAGCATACATATGTCTAACAGCCACCTGACAGATAAGTATTCTTACAGGCAAGCAGAAAACGTACACAGCACACATGCATTCACACAAGAGGGGTAAATGCCTTGATAGTGGTGTGCTGCTACCCTGATGTTTCTGTCTCAGTGACAGCATAATTGCAAAGAGAGAGCTCAAACTAGCCTTCATTCATGCACATATAAAGACGTGCAGTCTCACACGGGATCATATCAATTGAATGTGCCACATCCACAAAAGCATCCATTACTTCAGCAACATTGGATTCATTTGCATTGACCACACACACACACACACACACACACACACACACACACACACACACACACACACACACACACACACACACACACACACACACACACACACACACACACACACCACAGTTCTAGTTGTGCATGATGGGGTAATTGCAGGCAGTCTCTTTGGCAGGAATTAGGAAAAAGGATGACAGCGGGAGTAACGGATCTGCTGTCTGCAAATTAAACAGCCATGTGTGTCTGTGTGTTCATGTGTTCATCTCTTTAAATACTCTTATCCTGTTTGTCAAGTGTCCTGACTGAAAAATCTGTGCAAATTTATACATGGGAGATTTTTTTTTTTTTCTTAATGTAAGTAGTTTTTGGTTCTCCCCCATGGAGGTGAATGGTTTGAAATAAAAGTGAGAAGTGAGTTCATACAAATGCACTCAAGCATCCTAACTCAGTAATTGATACTAATTTGCAGTGTGAATTATACAATGAAACTGAAGGCTCTAGACTAAGAAATGGATTCAACAGGTCTTTGAAATATGGAGACTGCTGCCTGTTTCATTTGCCACAAAATCCAGGGCATAAAAACTTGTCATGTTGGATGCTTTTTGTAGGTCTGCATAAGTGTTAAGTATTCTCTTCTGTTAAGCACAACAGAGAATACTAAAGAATATTTGCATTAGAGTTTATGCTTAAGTATGCAACTATTAATTTTGTGATGCTATGTTCATGCTTTTTAAAATTAGTAGCATGTGGTTGAATATGTATTGCAAACATATTAGGCCGAGAACTTTCACAGTAATAAGACAATGCAATCCAGAAACGAGTGAGACAAGTGTCTTCAGTGAAAATTGAGAAAAAAGTGAGGATAAAGAACCTTGAAATTGACCACTACGTAAAAATTGTAAAGCCATTTATCCATCGCTTTTTAGGATAACTAAGACAGTCTGTTTCTAACTATGACCCTTTACATATGTATTAGCTGGATGCAGAATTGACGGCACGCCACGAGTTGCAGGTGGAGCTGAAGAAATTGGAGAGCGACTATGAACAGAAGTTGCAGGACCTGAGCCAAGAGAAGGAACAGCTTGCCACATCTAAGCAGGAGCGAGAAAAGGAAAACCAGGGACTACAGGAACAGCTAGGCAACTTGAAAACACAGGTACACACAAACCTATACACACAATCTGTATAGAGGTGATTTTAAGTATAAGATGTTTGCATTTTAGTGTATTAACTCCTCTCACATTTACATATGTAAAATTGATCCCAACTGCACAGTGAAGTCATGTAGAACCCAGTGTCAAACTTCTTTGTGACAAGTTGACTGGCACAAGCACCTCATATAATATTAGCATCACTGTTTCTTGCCAGTTTTTTTTTTCTTTTTTTTTTTTTTTTTTTTTTTTTTCGTAAAAGCAAACAAAACTTAAGGACAGGATAAATAAAGACTGAGTCAGATAATCGAATCAGTGCTGTTTAATGTGCTGGAAGGTCATACACACAAAATGAATGTTAAAGCTGCATGAAGTAAAATATTCAAGGCTTGGAGAAACACAGTATTGTAAGTCTAAGCACCACAAAGTTTTGCAACATCTATGCACACCTACACAAACACAGAAGCCCCTGGCCTTGAATTATTTTGCCAATTGGCATTAAAAAAAAGTGAAAGAACTAACATTATATTGTAAGAGTAAGCCAAATCCTTTACAGATTAGGAATCTCAATGAAAAACATGGAAAGTAGGGGAATGAGACTATAAAGACTAACTTTTAAAAAGAAAGCAGAAGAAAGGGAAATGATGGCGATGGGCAAAACAGAATTTTTAAGTCCAAGATAAACACGCTGTGTGTCTGTGTGCACGTGTACACACACACACACACACACACACACACACACACACACACACACACACACACACACACACACACACACACACACACACACACACACACACACACATACATACAGTAGGGAGGCAAAGATGAGGATTGTTTGGCTGTCAGTGTCCTGCTGCCACACCAGCTGGACTCTGCCTCAGAGTGACACCCAAACTAACAAACACACCAAGTGACCCAGAACAGTCTGCCTCTGTGCATGTGTGCTCGTAACCACATGATGATGTTCCTGTGTTTGTGTGTGTGCCTGTGTTTATCTGTCGGTTAGAGACCAACACAACTTCCAAAATGAGCTTCATCCAGTGCGGCTGGTGCCAGCAGAGTCATCATCTCACTACACAAAAGCCCAAACATGCACACACAAACACACACATACACAGTTGTCCAAAGCATTAACAGCATCACGAGCCAGGCATCAAACAAGCTTCTCATACTAAGATGGCTCACTTTGTCTGTGTTTGAGGTACTGCCCATCGAAGATTTCTTCACATGTAGAGATCTCTCACTGTGCCTTCGTGTGATGCTGTGCCCAATTTTTCATCTGCTGCCTCACTAAGAAATCCTGCCTCAGAACCTCTTTGTCTGTTACTGTCTTCCTTTCAAAGTCCAAGGGAATGACATGGACAATTTGTTACACTGCATACAGACATTCTTTCACACACCCATACACATTATGTACACTTGATACACCTAAGAACCTATAAAGGAAATAAACTCCCCAATACTAAATCCATAGATTTCCATCAGAACCATTATCTGCTCTTATTAGCTGCCAACTTTAATGACTTGGGCAGTTTTCTCAAGAATTGTCACCTCACTGATGTAAATACTGTAGTCAGTATTTTAATGTTGAAATGAAAAATTGATTTCAGCCAACTTATAATTCAGAAGTTTGTCTTCCTTTTTAAAAGTTTTTCTTCTGAATTTTTCTGTGGACTTAATTCCTTCCTGCCTTGGTTTTCTCTATGTGCCTCATTTGTCTCAATCTCTCATGAAACTTTATCAGACCCAGGCTCTGATCATGCTTCCCTATTTTTGTTTCCTTTCTTGTCTTTATATTGGAAGTAAAACTTGCAAATATGAAAATGTTCAATATTAAAATTAATGTAAATTCCAGCAACATAGGACATTTTATTGACTTGTCATCAGGGATACTAATCACATTTTGCAATGGGCTTACTTATGTAAACCGACAGGAGACTACAACACAGTTATTAACAAACAATATTCATTAGGCAAGCAAATAAACATTTCAATGACTCGTTTTATTTTTCAAAAAAACCTATGTATTAATGGCATTACTTTGGTAAAGTGTAATCACAGCATTAAATAGTTGTAAAAACCTGTATCATTATTTGTGTTAAATGTGCTTATTTCCCTTTAGATTGAAAAGCTGTCGAAGGACTTGGAAGAGGCAAAAACTAAGGTGGTCACTGTTACCGTTCCTGTGCCAACACCTGTATTTCCCCCTCCGCCACCTCCCCCTCCGCTGCCAGGCCAAAATGCAGGTATGCCTCCACCTCCACCTCCACCACCTCTACCAGGGCATGCAAACTTAACTGTTCCCCAAGCCCCGCAGGCTCCTCCTTTACCGGGTCATGCTGGTATTCCACCTCCTCCACCTCCACCCCCTTTACCTGGCATGCCAGGACCCCCACCGCCTCCACCTCTCCCTGGCATGCCAGGACCCCCACCACCTCCACCTCTCCCTGGCATGCCAGGACCACCACCGCCTCCACCATTACCTGGGATGGGACCACCACCCCCACCACCTGGAGGTCCTGGTATTCCTCCTCCACTCCCATGTCCAGGGATGGCTTCACCATTTGGCATGGGGGGCTGGGGTGCCCCTGCACCACCAGCACTGCCATTTGGGCTCAAGCCTAAGAAGGAGTACAAGCCTGAGGTTCAGTTGAAGAGAGCCAACTGGAGTAAGGTCAGTCTTACAGCAGTTCACTCTGTTTTTAATTTTCAATTGTCCATCACTTATGTTATACTGCAAATTTTGAGTAAAAGGCAATGCAGGTGGTTTTTCACACTTTTTTTCATTGTAGATTAACCAAGATTACTTAAAATACAAGTTAAAGCGTGGGTAATTCCTTCCACATATGTTTGAATATGGCCCAAAAAATAAAGCATAATAGAAGAAGTTGTCTTTGCTTTTGATCATCATCTTCTGTCTTGATGCCAAAAATCATGCCAATTTTCAAAATGTGTTGCTTGTCAGCTAACATAACATGCTGTTATTCAGCTCCTCATTATCACACAAACTGCTTGAGTAAAAATGGGCAGGCAATCTAAATAATTCAGTTTGTATGTCACAGCGTGCGAAAAATGAAAAGTGGAGCTTAAACAGCGGGATCTTGACCTAAAGTGACTTGCATTCATACGTGTATCTCATGACTATGTGCCTCATGTTCTTCTCCTCCCTCTCATCTGTGATGGTTAAAACATCAAAACGGCCCTCTGTCTTTCTTTAGCCTAAAGCTACTGTTTAATGGCTTCAACAGACTTCATCAGCATTTAGCTTCTCTCTCTCTCCCTCACTTTCTCTCTGGTGAGAGTGTTTGACGAGGATGTCACAGAAATTGCTTTTTAATAAGCCTTCTTCTTTTAACTGCACCACTGAAAGATAATTAAATTGCTGCTAGAAAGGACAGTATTCTTTTGTAATTTAAATTAACTTTTTTTTTTTCCAGGCTTGGTCTCATCCTCCTTTTTGCATGCTCTCTTGCTTTCTTTCTTGCTCCTTAAGCTCATCCCCATATCACATTTCCTTTCCTTACTCTCTTTTCTGTCCTATACCCATCCTTGAGGCTTTGTCCATAATGAAAGGCCTGATATCTGTAAATTTACTACCACTTTTTCTCACTTGCTCTCCATTTCCCTTTTTCTCTTTCTCTTTTTTAATAAGAGCGTTTAGAAAGTGAAGAAAATGTATGCAAAGTTAATTGTGAGAAAGCACCAAATGGGGGGAGGGAAAAAGTAGAAGTCTTTGCATTTTGGTGCACAAGGCTCTGAAGCTATAGATGCTTTTTGGTCAAGACAGTGTGGGACGATTAACGAAAATGAGTACTTATTTGCCCTTTGTGTCTTTCTTCCTTTCTCCTCCTCTCCCTCTATTTTCACACTACTGCCGCTTCCTTTTCTTCTAATGAGCTTCTTTATCTCCTCATTGTTCACAAGGTGCATAGATGACCAATTTTTGTGAAAATTGAGTCAATTTGTTATCATTATCTAACACAACTAATTTGTTACTCATTTAGTGGCCCTCTCTTTCACACCTTAAACATGACCCCTTCCTCTTTTAGATCGGACCTGAGGACCTCTCAGAAAATAGCTTCTGGATCAAGGCGAAAGAAGACCAATTTGAAAATAACGAACTCTTTGCCAAACTTACCTTAACGTTTTCTTCGCAGACAAAAAGTAAGTGTGCAACTTGTCTTTTTAACTGCTCACTTTTATCATATTGTGTTTCATAATAATGAACAATGCCTTACTTTGCTTCTCTCCTCTCCCACGTCTGCCCCCCTCTCTAATGGGCTTCATGTCTATTTCGATCTTCCTGCTCTGCTTCCATCAGCCACTAAAGGTAAGAATAACAGATGCACACTTCCATTTTTCTTTTAGTCCTTTCTTCATACATCTTGTCCAGCGTTTCTCACCTTTTCTTTTTCTCCTTGGAGGAAACACTGCACATATATTATTCATAAATGCCATGTCAAATACAGCATCTCACATTAGTTCATGAATAAACCAATCACACCTTTATCTGTATATGTGTTCATCTCCCCAATGTGCCCGTGACTTGTTTTGTTGAGACTCACTACTGGGTGAGATGCATTGGTACTTGGGGTCATAGAGGGAGAATGAACAAAGGGAGAAATAAGGAGAAGGTCACTGATGTCCTTTGACTTGCCACCTGCTGTCCTGGCACAAAGCGCTGACACATGGGTGTACACACACCTGTCCACTCCTATCACCTTGTCCCAGTGTCACAGAGCCTTCTGGTCCAACTCCTCCATATTCAAATCATAACCAGGACACCCGGAACTCCCGGACAGTATGTGCTGTGCGTTTAAGGCCATCTGACCTTCACATTCAGTCTGAACACATGTCAAATACGCACACACGCACACATGCACGAGCGCTTGCTCATATCATATACATAAACAGGAGGGTCCTTGCACGCTTGGCTGATGCTAGCTCATGATGTGGCTTAAATGTCAGGGTTGGCAGCTGTCCCATCTGCATTCACCTGTATGGCAAGTTCTAACGCCTGCCTGTCACTCCATAATTTGACCCCTCCCCAACTCACTTTGGCCCATGCGCCCATGCCTCCTCTTTTTATTGGCCAAGACAGCCGCCTGTTCTGGATGATGTCTAATAACCTTTCCTGAGTGCTGGGTATAAAGACACCGTGGCCTTTTCATAGCCACACACCTGTCTGTATGTCTGCCTGTGTGGGTGAGGGGTGGGGAGTTGTTGATTTCCTGGGCGTGTTTTGAATCTATTTTGATAGTTACGAATAAAACATTCATTGGGACTAAATTGGGAATTTGTGCCCTTTTAATCAATTTATTCTATGCTGTCTCTTTTCCATATATGTTGGTGTATTTGTCATAGCACATGCCTATCAGTATCAAACAACCAACTTAGTGGGCACGTAAATAATAAATAAATAATTGCTTAAATACACCCCTCAAGATCGACATTCCTTTTGACCTCACCCTTCTTACCCTTTACCTCTGAGACCGCAGATTCACTCTTCCTCATCTGCCTCTTCTTCCTCCTCCTGTGCCGTCCATTCCTCGTTAGCCACTAAAAACAGACCGACACTACACTGAGCCACCGCTGACCCTCTCTGACCCTTTTCTCCATCAGCTGCCCAGCAGCTGGATTTTGCAAGCACACAGACACCCACACAGAAAAACAACACAGGGGGGCGGGTAGTGCGCTCAGGGCAGGGTCAGAGGTGTTGACCTCTGCTGCATGCTCGAAGAGCAGAGAGCTGATGGTGGGAGACACGCCCTCTGGCTGCACACAGCTCTCATGGACAAAATTCAACACTTTCACACACTCGTGCTCTTTAACACAGTTGTGTATCCATGACTTGACTATGCTTAAGCATTAGTGCTACTTGTCTAACCTTATCCAAAATCCTATCATACACCTAACCTCAACACGACTTCACCCTAAGATTTAATGCTTTAAAATATGGCAACTAGCTTTTTTTTTTTTTTTTTTTTTTTTTTTTTTTTTTTTTGCATCCATAAGACATGAGAACAGATTTAGCTCACCTATAAATTGTTTTGTCTGGACAGAGATATGAAAATGTATGGAAATGTAATTTAACTTTTGATGTTTTCCCTTTTTGTTCTCTATATATATCTGTTTACTCGCATTGAAAACAGGGTGAAGTTCAGGAAATCGGCTTAGGCCTGTTATCAGTCTTCTTTCTCTTTAGATAGTGAATGTCAGAATTTAACTAAATATATGCCACAATGCTGCACAAATTTCAGAGATAAGCGAAAACTTTGTGGTTTAGATCAGGTGACGTGATCTTAATTGTCCACTTTAAGCTGGATTTTGCTGCAGCAATATCAGTTATGTTAAAATTTGTCTGCAGCTAAAGGTAGTTTAAGTGTTTGAGATTCTGCAGTGCCTGATATTATGATTTGAGGTACATTTAAAGTAACTGGTGTCTTTGTTTCACTAAGAATGCATTCTGTACTTTATCATGTAACTGTGGAGTTTGGCTGATCTTGGTACGAGACACTTCACTGTTACATTGTACAGCTTTACAGCTTGACATTGATTTTTGTAAGCTTTATTTAGAATCATCACCAAAATGTACTAATAAGTAACTACCCACATTCTACTGATGTATTAGTGGAGAACTAGTGCTATTATACTGCCAGAAAGTTATATTTTTTTCCCTTATTGTTGTATGCAAGTGTAAAGGCTTGTACAAAGATCAGACTGTGACCTATGTTTGGCTTTAAAGTTGTTAGTGTAGTATAAAGGAGTTTTGGCAGGAGACTTTTTGGCACATTCTCCCTTAAGCATTTCAAAGTGAGAAACAATGCTTATCTTGGTTTTCTACTTATTTTTATTTCTTTTCTTAATTCATTTTTTAAACTAATACTATTGGAGGATCAAAAAAAAAGTTTCCTTTTTTTTAATGAATACTTTTTTGGAAAAGTGCAGGTGGACAGTGACAATACCAGAGTTCAGACACTGTTCATCTAGTATTAGTATATATAACCTGAACTGTCCTTTTTTTTTTTTTTTTTTTCACTTTTGCAGTCAGCGTGTTTGATAGCAGGTGCCTTTTGAAGTCGGCACCTCAGATAGCCCAATTAGCGAAAGAATGAGAGAGAGAGAGAGTGGGAGACAGAAAGGAGGTGGTGGGTGAAATAAAAGAAGCTTGAGCAGAGGGAAAGGCTGGACTAGGGGGAGCGGTGGTGATTAATTTGATTCGGGAGAGAAAAGGGCCAGGAGCATATATAGTTATTAATCCTCATAATGGGAGGATCATTTTCATATCCCAATTCTCCAGCCTTTACACCCTTACCTCTTCTGTCTCAGTCTCGACTGCTGTGTTTCTGTGCTCTGTTGTGGTATGTCGTCCTCATTTGTCATTATGGTGGAGATTCTCCCACCCTAAGGAGGCCCATTGTCATGCTATCCACTGTGTATCGCTGCATAACACACCTACACATATAACTGCACCTTTATGTATCGCATTCACTTTCTATAAATTACAAAAACGTTTATCGCGGATGAATGCATGTTTGTCAGCACAAGGGTCCCTGTATGCTGGTGTGCTCGAGAGAGTGGGTGGGTGAGCTCAGCCACATTTACAGACCAATTATAATAAGCCTTTTGATCTCCCTGTGTTCTGACGAAATCAATTTCCTTCTCTGTAGGTGTGTGTATGTGTTCTCTGTAGGTGTTTGTGTGTCAATGCATGCACGTATTAGCTGAGTTTTAACTTGGGGTCTACTCTGTTCACTTTTCACTTTAATGAGCCAGAAATCAGCAAGAAAGTGCCTGCTGTGTGTGTGTCTGTGTGTGTGTGTGTGTGTGTCCACGTGTCTGTTTGCATGCATGCCTGGGGCCCTCACCAGGGTTGTAGACCAATCAGTTAAAGGGATGAGAGATGTAATATATCAGCAATAAAAGACCAAGAGCCATGGAGAATGATGATGCCGTGTTGATTAGATCATTACATCTTCTGCTAGACAGAGTTCACAACATTTGTTACTTGTTTGTGTTACAGTATACGGGCTCAAGGTCATTGCAAGTTGAAGAAATATTTCCATACTAATGAAATGACTTAAGCAGACTCCTGCCCCTACAGCACAGTTGTTTACAACAGTCTGATTGCTTGACTGGTAGAAAAAATGGCAGCTGTGTGATTACATGATTGTCAGTCTAAATTTGCCTTTTTGAACCTTTTTGAGAACACAGGCCAAAGACAGTTTGTCGGGGGGGGGGGGGCAGTTTAGTGTGTCTTCTAATTTTAAATCTAATTGGCAAGTAGTCACTCCTTCAGATTTGACAGGCCTCATGACATGAAAATCATTTCAGATGAGAAGATGGGAAAACTGAATGGATACCTTCACTATGATCTCCCTATAATAGAGTATTATAATAGAACGTAGTTATGGAAGATGATTTACTTTTGCACCGCTGCCTGTTCTCTAGGTCAAGGGCAAGAAATGTTCGAGCTGTTCAGTGTATGTGTTTAATTGTATGTATGATTATTTATAATTAGGCAGAGTTTTAGATGGTGGTTTATGGGTTATTGAGCGTCAGAGCTGCAGTCTCCTGAGACTGTTTAAAAGATGTACTAACAAGCCAGTTAGATGAGTAAATGAGGGATGGGCATACTGAATGAAGACAAAAGTGTTTGTGCATGCCTGTGTACGCCGGTGCAGTTGTGCTAAATTAGTATTGGCTTTGAAAAGCTTGTGTGCAATATGTTTTAACTTCTCATTGAGTATGGGTATATCTCTGTGTGTATGTTTTTACTTGTGTAGCCTACTACAGGTCTTGTTAATTGTGCAGTGCTCAGGTTGGGGTTACATAAAGAGAAGCGGGTTAATGCAAGGGTCACTAATGCTGTGTATGGAGCACAGAAAAAATATCACACCACACTTTCCTTCTATTCTTCCTTATCCATTTCATTTCTGGATGTAGCCATTTCTCTAATTATATCTCCTGTCTCAACCTTTTTGCTACAAATAGTTAAATGATTGAATAACTGTGGCTCTTCATACAGTGGTACCTGTGAAGTGCACTAATCTAAACAGCTCCAATCTGTCCATTTTCTAGTAATTCACTAGAGTCCCACTGGATCTTCAAATTAGACAAATATTTTTTCCCGAACAGCGTTTCCAGTCAGTGTAAGGATAACCCGGTCTCCTTTTAATGTGAAAGGGTATGATGGGTTTGTTTGCCCATCTCCAAGGGTGAGCCCATCCATCCTGCAGAGCATTTGGGGACCAACCACTTTAGTAGGTGAAGGTCTCTGTATATTGTTGCTGCTTGTTGATCTTATGCTCCAAACTTAAGATTTGGTACTCTCATCCCAAGTGCTTCACATTCTGTTGCAAACCTTCAAGTCCATGCTGAGGACACATTTTGATATCAGACCACATCATTTGCAGTGACTTGAATATGGTCATGCTAATCATAGACAGAATTGTCTAAACGGCGCCCATATCCCATATTTAGACCAAAATATTTTCTAGCTTTTCAATGAGCAGGTGTGATCTTCAAATGATGGATTTGATGTTTATAGGTTATGTTTGGTTTTTTTGTGTTTGTCTACCAGTGCTTAAGTTTAAATCCAAACTATACCTCTTAAGCCCTCAACAGCAGCGGTGCATCAGGTTGGCTTTGCTTGTCTCTAAGCCTCGATGTGTATTCTCAGTTCGTCAATAGCAATCGTTCCCTTATTCATACTCTTTATGGTTACGGAACAGCCGCAAAATGCGGCTTATTCATCAGGCCTTATCAGGTTCAAACACATCTGTGCATGCTCACGTTGGTTCTCACTGCCAACTGCAACAGCTCACTTGTATGCGCAAACAGAAGCATACGCTTATGCATACACATGTAAGCATGCTCACACAAACACACACACTCTCTCACAGTTTTGTCCCACTCATTCTCTTCATTTCATTCCTCCCTCCATCCCTCCCTCGTTACAGCTCTCTCCCCACTGTTTTACATGCAAATGAGCTAAGTGTACTTATGCCCTAGCATTACTGCTGTGTGTGCCTAATCTCCTTGCTGCCTTTTCTCTTTCCTGGAGATTATCCTGTTTTTAGACAGAATAGGCCTTCTACGCTTCACTCGGCTCCTCTCCCAAGCAGCCAGCCAGTTGGTCAGTTAGCCAGAAGCCAACCTGCCAGCATCCCAGTCTCGCATCCCACTACCATTAGCATTTTAAATGTTCCCAGTGATATGACAACTGTGCAGCAGTTGAAAAAAATCTGTGTATGTGTGTTTCCAGCACATTTGGTGTGTGTGTGTGTGTGTGTGTGTGTGTGTGTGTGTGTGTGTGTGTGTGTGTGTGTGTGTGTGTGTGTGTGTGTGTGTGTGTGTGTGTGTGTGTGTGTGTGTGTGTGTGTGTGTGTGTGTGTGTGTGTGTGTGTGTGTGTGTGTGTGTGTGTGTGTTTAATTGAAGGATTGGTGATAAGCTCTAAAGCTTGTTACAGATGCTAAGTGTCCTCAGTTGTGCGATTTTTGTCTTTTTTTCTTCTTCTTTTTTTTTTTTTTTTTTTTTTACTTAGGCCAAGAGGGAAATAAACATGAACAGAAATGGAAGGATGAAGGCATATATGTATGCACACCTACAATCCTTCCACCCACTCTTCCCTGATGTTTTTCCTTCTCTTGGTCACAACAGCATACTCTTGCTCTTTCCTCCCCCTCCACTTCTCTTACATGTGTGTGTGCCTGTGCATTTGCGATTTCTAAAGCGTCAACTTGAAGTGCTTTAACTTTGGTGCTGAGGAGGGAGGAAAGTCAAAGTGAGGCTGTATCTATGATTAGAAAGCATGTTAATGAGAAATAAGACTGATAAAGAGAGGAGAAGAAAGAGGCAAAGAGCCGATTATAGTTGACTGTGGCAGCTGCTCCCTCTGTTTACTTTTTTGCGATATAAGCTACCTATTCCTAAGGGCCATGGTGCACACGTGCGCACACACACACACACACACACACACACACACACACACACACACACACACACACACACACACACACACACACACACACACACACACACACACACACACACACACACACACACACAGGAGAGCTAGCCCACTTTGATGTCACTGATAGCATTCATAAAAAAAATGAAGCTGTATAGAGCAGCAACTTCAAAGATAGAGTTGACAAGATAGGAGCATTAACCCCCATCTGCCTTCTACTTCTCTTTTCTCTTCTGATTTCCTCATCGCTCTTCTCTTATCTCTGCTTGGTAAAAGGGTTCTTATGAAATGAGACAATGAATGAGCGATGGAACAAGAAAAATGATGGAAGACTGGTTGGGGTGAAGATAAACCAAGCTGTAAAATGAGAAAAGGAAAGATAGATTGCAGCAACAGAGGCATTTGAAGGTATCCTTTATAGTCCAAATCTCCTAAGTCAAAATTGGTTAACAGTAGCCTTAAGCAGCTGCTGCTGCTGAAAATTCTGTGTTAGCTAGCTAGTGAGTTATTAGGGTCCTACCAGGCTATTAGACTGTTGTGCTAATAGCTCACACCATGTCCTTGGGTTTCTTATACAACCACGCATATTAAGACTATCAATTTCACCCAAACTTTGCACACTTTCTTAAAGTGCATAGTACTTGTTTTTTTTCCAGATGTAGGCGTAACTGTGTGTGTGCTTTTGCTTTGTTCCTCGGCACAGTGAATGTAAGCTCCGAGTGTGTTGCAAGCTTTTATTTCTACATTTGCTGGTGTAACATGGTGCTCTGGTCTTGAGCTCTGAAGGCTGTGTGTAATATAGATAACCCAGTGGCATTTACACCAGACAACAGTGGTATTTAGAAGACTTGGTGGGCTAGGCCATGCTCCACTTTCTGACCTTAATCTGCTTTTGTGTGTGTGTGTGTGTGTGTGTGTGTGTGGGTGTCAGTGTCAAAATGTATGTTTATATGTCATGGATGTTGAGGCCAAGAAGTGCGAAACTGTATGCACAGTTTGTGTGTGTGTATGTGCTTTTTGGTCATTTCCAGTTGGTTAGGGCTTCTGTCATATTTGCCTGTTTATGTGTATTCGCATGTTGAAACCTTTACTCTATTAATCAGTGTCTGCATGTGTCATGTTCTGTGCAATGTGGGTTCTGCATCGCTTAGCCAGCATCTTAATTTTTCACTATCCCATGCACTGCATGAAAGTTTAGTTCTACACCCTCACCATCTCGATCTTCCTCTCCCTTGATCTGCCTCTCCCATCTTCCCGACTCCCTGTACCACAACCAACATGCCACCCTCTCCCCCTCTTGTCACGCACACATGCACGTCTAATCAAAGCTAGAAGCACTCTAGATTAGCACTTGAGAAAACTCCCTAACGACATTCCTTCATTTTGGTCGTTTTCAGGTGCTCTCTTTCCTTCTCCCCCATCACCTCCTCCTTAGCTTTGAATTTTTAACCTCCCCACTGAATAAGAGATGTGGCCATCCTCATGGGGAAAGGAATGTTGAAGGCAGGGCAAAGATTGAAGGAAGGGAGGGTGCGGGGGAGGCAGAAGGGAAAACGTTGTCCCTAAACACGCTTTCACATTTATCCCCTAAAAACCCTGTACTGTGTGCTCAATAATGCATGGCAATCTCTCACACCCTGTGCCCTCCCCCTGTTCTTATTCCCTATTTCCTTCATCTCCTTCATCTTCTCTTGTTGGTTCCCCCAGCAGATTAACTCCAGGGTGAAACTGAGACTGACAAATCGGGGTGATGGTAGCAGGACGCTGGGGACTAACAGTAAAAAAAAAAAAAAAAAAAAAAAAAAAAAAAAAAAAAAGTGGGAAAAAAAAGATCGAGAGAGAGAAGGAGAGCAGATGAGTCATTTGTCATTTTGTGAATAGAGTTACTAGTTAAAGTATTGATCTGAGCGAGTGGGCTTTGAAGTTGTACTATTTCAGAGAGACTGTAGAGCTTGACTGGGCCTCAAAATTGAAGTCAGGCTCCAACTGAAACCCCCCAAAATTCCCTCTTTGCTTGAACAAAGCTTGTGGAGTGTCTAAAACACGATTGAATTCTCTAATCATTTTTCAGCTTGTTTTCATTTTGATAGACAAATCCATCCCTGACTAACCCCGAAACTGTCTGTTCCCATTCCTTTAAAACATGAAAATATCAGTGTGGACACAGCACAGCCTTGAAAAGCAGTCAAAGTGTTCTAGTTATACAAAAAAAAAAATTAAACAAAAAACCCCCATTTCAGTTAAGATTAATGAAAGGTATGTTAAATTTCATAATAAGCTAGCAGTATGTGGTGCATACAGCTCCTATAACTAAAGCAAGTCAAATATTTTTGCATGTGTACAGCCTTTGTCTTTTATTTTGTGTGCATTGTTCTCAGAAATGCTTTGTCTGCCTGAACTGTTATGTTCTAGATCAGTAGTGAGCAGAGTGAACCATTCAGAACTTGTTGTGCTTTCACATGGCTTCAGCAGCAACTCCTATCTGTTTAGGTGAATGGAGTGGTACGGGAGAGACTTCTAAAGATCTCTCCAAGGAGATTTCTTTTTTTACTTTTTTTTTTTTTTTTTTTTAAAGCCTAGTTGTGAAAGTTTTTGAACAACCCACAAAGTGCACGCTTTCAAACTTTCATGTTGATTTTTTCCATCTTACTTTTTTCTTTGTTTTTAGCCTAAAAAAAAGAGAAGGGTTTAGCACTGTGAAAGCAATGGACCATAAGAGCAAAAATCAGTCAAACTGCTACCAGTAATGACTTACAAATATAAAGCCACATTTGTTTCCCTTAAAAAGGATTCTGAAAAGAAAATACACATAAAGATGGATTTTATTTATCAGTTAAATTTCCTTTAACTGATAAATAAAAAATAAATATTCTGTGCTGCACAACATTGTGTGGAGCTTCGGAAATGCAGCTTTGCCTTTTTTCCAGACTCTGAGAACCATTGGTAGGGCTCGATGTAACAGTAGGGCTTTTAAGACAGAAAGTCGGTTAAAAAACATAGCTGTTTGTTGTCTTATAAGGTAGTTGGTTCACCCATGAAAGATAAACACTTATCGTCAGTATGGAACAGTGCATATTTTGGGAGCTGGAGTAATGGAACAATGATGCTTGATTGAAGCCAGCTGAAGGAAACAACAATGTAGACGACTGCATTGTTTTTCCCAGAAAATGACATCAACACTCGGTTGAGGTTGATGGTGGAGGGTTTACACCTGCATTCTGAAAATTTGCTACTATTAAGTAGATCAATATTTGTTGTTGTAAGGTTTAGTTTTAATGCCCTATTTAAGGCCACAATTTGTTAAATTGTGTATAATGTACATGGTATTCATTTTATATTTGAAACCTGCATGTACTAATTGGGGGGGGGAGTAGCAGAGATTATTTTCAAAGGTATAGGTGGATGGAGACTTATTAGTTCAGTAGATGAGAAGATGGATGGCAGTATTTGGGCGAAGAGGAGAGAGGTGCAGAATGAATGAGGCTCAGAGAAGGACGAATGGAGGCAGGAGGGATCTGTATACGATTGAAGAGAGAACTGAGGAAGGGAATGAAAGAATGACAAATGATCAAAAGGTGCAGAGACATGAAGCGACTACAGTGATTGAGGAGATGGGTATTGGGGTAAGGTAAAATGAGGAAACTTGAGTCAAGTTAGCTGCGAGAGTGTGAGAGTGAAAAAAGGTGAAATAAGAGCACTGGACGGAGGGTGTAGGTGTTCAGGTTGGTCATAATGACATATTGCTTGTTGGCTGCTGTAATAGTTGATTGTAGCTCTGACTTTTCAGCTAGGAAAGATGACACCAATGCTCCTAACAAAAGGTGACTTCATAAATGTGTGTATGTGTCCTAAATGCCCTTTTCTTTGTCAGCATACAGTATGTGAGAAAACAGATGTGATGGGCAGAGACCTTTTTCTGCCTTTTAATCTTATACTGTGTCTTTCTTTGTCTGTGCTTTTTGTCTCTGTGGGGTGGAATACATCATAGCAAGCATTTTAATGCTGCACTCCACTCCCTCTAACAGTGTTTGGCTCTCCACTGAATCTCTCCACTTTCCTTTCCTCTTTCTGTTCTCCAAATAGGTTATTTGGGGCTCTGTACTTAACTGTACACAGTTAGCGGTCAGTCAGCACACCGCACACAAACACACACACACACACACACACACACACACACACACACACACACACACTATGCTACTGGGCCTCCTTAGAGATCGTCTGCTTAATACTGCATAGCACTTAGAGGCATCAACAAGCCCCGTGGTGCTCCACTGAGGCGTAGAAGGCATGAAAGCATGCTAATTCCCCGCAACGCACTCCATCTATCCCTCTGTGACCCCCCCCCTCCCGCCCCCTTACCCCCCCAGCACCACCATCCATCCATCCATCACACTACTTCTACGTTCTGCCCCTCCAAATCTTCTCTGTAGCCAGCATGGTTTAATGAGCACAGAGAACTCAACACTGTGCGCACACAGTGACACACAATGAAGTAAGTTTCACTGTACTAATTTATTCTCTGATCTACATGTAGCTAGTTTTTCTTTAGACTAGTAGCTAAAATCACGTTATTATATTTATGTACCGTGAGTATACTTAATGTCATATATGCACGAAGATAAAAGGAAATGTTATTGAACCATTTGGTATGGTGTGCACTTTACATTTGCCACTCTGGTCTCATCATAATTACCTCTGGTACTGTGAAAAACCTTATATAACTACTTTACTGTACACCTGGCTCTTAAAATATGAATAACAGATTAATGAGAAATTGTTAGAGCACTACAATAGCTTGTCTACAACAGGCTAATGGTTATAAAGTGGGTCATTGTGTTATAAAAAACAATGTTGATACTTTTGCAAAAGTTAGTTCATGTTCATGACGCTAAGCACAGTACACCATAACAGAGACTTAATAGCTAAATTTAAATGCGTTTGGGGGCATTTTCTGTATTTTCTGTCATAAAAGGTTCGGGTACAGATTATATATTTTAGGATTTGTTGGAAGAAGAGAGGGGTGGCCAAAAGTTTTGCTTTATTTCATCATGCTGCAAGCAGTATTACTGACTGTTTTCTAGGAATTTCTCTTGAAAGTAATCGCAGTCTACTATGATGGCATATAATACGTCTTTCTTGAACAAAAGGAATCAGTGGTACTATTTTACTTCTCAGCACATCTACAAAGCAGATTTTATTTTATTTTAGAATAGAGCATAAAATTAATTCACTAGCTTTAGTGTCTGTAGAGCGCTCTGGTTTTATTTCAGACTGCAGTGAAATGCAGAACACATCACATGGGGACAGTTTGTGTGGCAGCTTTCAAACCAAGCGTGTGTGTCAGGGGACCTGATTCTGTTATGTAGTAAGCACAAAGGCCCTTGTGAGTCCTCACTTAAAGTGTGTAAAGTAATGCTAAGAGTTCTTGCCACTCAAGCATTTCAAGACCTGTGGTCTAGGGACTCCTTGCACATTTGCGCATGTGTGTTTCCTTGTGTGTCTACAAGACTCATTGTATATGTGTGAGAGATGATGTAAGTGAATGTGTATGTGCGTTTGTGTCATAGGGGACCGCAGACACTGTCAGCTTCATTTCCCAACATCATGTAACCGAGGACAGGTCAGCCTTATGAGACCTCAAGCTGAAAAACGGCTAAAATCTCCCTCTCTCTCTCTCACACACACGCGCACACATCCTCACACACGCCCCCGCTCATCAGGGTGAAGGGTGGAATCCTGGCCTTGTCATGCTCTGTGCCATAATCCAGTTTAGAAGGATTAATTAGGAATTAAGGAGTGTAATGTTATCAGTGCATGATCCATTCACATGCATGCACATACACATATTTCACTCTGTTTGAGAGTGTATATGTAGGGCACAGATTATTCAGAACTAAGAAGGAAAAGTAAAGTTTTTTTTTTTTTTTACTTTATTACTTTCTCATTCGGTTTTTCACTTTTCACTTTCTCTCTGCCCTCTCCCTCCTTCTCTGACTGCCTTACTTATTATCCTCCTTGTTACTTATTACCCTCTCTAGCTCTTCATCCATCCTTGCACTCTTTTTTTCCTTCAACTTCCTTCATTTCATATGTTCTAGGAACATCCATAAAATAACTTTTTTTTTTTTTCCCTCTTGCCCTTGTTTTCAGCTACTCCTTTCTGCGTTCTGTGCCACCATTATGTGTAGGCTTTCATTCAGTGCTTTCATCCTTCCTGCCTAGCTTTGTCAAAGAGAGAAAGATGAGAGAGATTTCTATTGCTCTGCTACTCTTTCAAGAAGGCTACAGCATTCAGGTGTGCCACTCCGGATGTCCATTTTGTGTCTGCCTTCCCATTTTTCATAGTTTTTCTTTATTTCTGTAGTGAAGAGTGCGACTGGGGAACCGAGCTACTTACAATTGCTTGACTCAAGTCTCAGCCTCTTTGCTGTATGAAGTAGCTCTGTTTTCAGAGAAGAGTTGAGTGGCTTACCTTTGTCCTTGAGACGATGCTTTCACTCGCTCTTTTTTTTTTTTTTTTCCCTTCTCCTGCCATCTAGGTACCAATTTATGAATGTATGTGCAGTACTATGCCCCATCCTCTGTTTGTGCTTTAGCTTGAACACTGATTTTAAAGAGAGAGTGGTAGATTAAAGGAACTAAAGTAAGCCTGAGGATGAGAAGGAGGGAAATGGATATAAACTAAAAACAGGAAAAACTGTGATGAGGCTGTTTATGTCTGCATTAGTGTTTCGGTGACTGTAATTTTCTGTGTATGCCTGCCTGCCTAAATCTGTGAGGTGTGTGTTGATGCTTCCTTAAGCAGACGGTAATGATATTGTTTTTATTAATGCCTGATTAAATTTTTAGTGTGTCACTGCTGGAACTTTTAGTGGTTTTATAATGCTGTGGCTCTGTCTTTAGGCGTCCCAGTGTACAAATACAAAAATAAAGCCTCTCTAATTCGCCCCTCTGTTTGTCCCATAACAGACAATCATTTGAATCACTCAAGCAATAGTAGACATGGTATTCGTCATCCTGTAACCACTGTGCTCACCATTATCCATTATACCCATATTTTCATGCTGGTGATTTATGCTACCTCTCTTTGTCTCCTTTCTCTGGCTGTCTTCTATTCCCTCTATCCCCTTTTCTTTCTCACTGCCTGCCACCTTCCATCTCACTTGTTCCCTCTGGCACTATTGGCAGCACTCTGTCTCTGTCAGGTGTGTGTGAGATAGCCTTCACGCCATTGACTTGGAGGAGATAAGCTTTTGGATGTCTCAGCTTCCATTCAACTGGTTCCTTAACTCTTCCTTTTCCGAGCAATAAGCAGATATTCTTGTTCTAGTTTTTTTAAGCTGATTTGATTGGAGTTGAAGACTTATAGACAGTCGTTCCTATTATGTGTAAGCTTGGCTCACTGCCATAACATCAGTTACCATCATCTGTTTTTCATTTTTTTTGTTTTTTTCCTATTCTAGTTGTAATAAAATAATAATAATAAAAAAACTTGATTATAGTGTCTACTGCACATCCATTTATCCATGGCATATAAAAGGCTGTCAGCAAACTTTGAAGACAAACAATAGGATGAGTGTAATGTACAGGAAATGTAAAGTAATGGGTTGGAAGCTTATTTCAGTTCAAAAAACCCTTCACACTTGTAGTTTCATGACAGTGTCACTGATAGCCATAGTGTAACTTCCTCAGAGGGGAAAAAGCATCCGTAATGATGGCTGTGATGAAATATGTATCTCAAGCAAGATTCCAGTCTTAACAAGTTTCCTTTCATCCTGTACTGAATCAAAAAGTTTCAAAACCAACCCAGAACACCAAACCTTGCTATACTCTCTACTTCAAACTCTTTTTACTACAGTTGCTTCACACACACATAGTATATAAAGTAACATGGGTGGCTAGAACAGGACCACCTGATGCACGTATGTTAAACGTACTAACCTTAAACAGTATAAGACCATTTATTTTAGGAAAAAAGTGTT
Source organism: Oreochromis aureus (assembly GCF_013358895.1). Lineage (NCBI taxonomy): Eukaryota > Metazoa > Chordata > Actinopteri > Cichliformes > Cichlidae > Oreochromis > Oreochromis aureus. The sequence continues at coordinate 12,996,292 of NC_052943.1, read as the reverse complement.
CCAGCTTGTCAGATGTTTGACTGATAATGTTTAGCCACTCGTTTACTTTGTCTCCACCGATACGTTGTGCTGACAAGATAACACATAGTTGCCTTGTCAGAGTTTGTAAGATAGCAGAGCTGCCCACAGTTTTAAGCAGACAGCTGAAAGGATATAGTGACAAAGCGGTGTACTAAAATGAACTGAAAGCAGTACATAACTGTTGAATAACCGTTTAATATCCTTAGGATACCTATTTAGTAAAATTCTTCATACACTGAACACATTATTCTATATTTATTAAAAAAATACAACAGTCGATATTTACCCTCTAAAACATGCAAATCCACAAATTATTGGCGAGGTTAATAAAATATTCTCTCAAAATCCTTTTTTTCCTTTTTTTCTTTTTTAACAGAAAAAATAATAAAGCATGTGGATACACTTGAAATATTTTAACTCAACTGTTTCCATGTGTTAGTCATAGCATTATGATCTGAGGTTTGGTGTTTCAAATACTTAGCTTGTTACTGTGGCTGTACCTCTGTTTGGGTAAAATTTGAGATTGTGTCTGTTTTTGTGTGTTTGTGAGAAGGAGGGGGGGTGAAGAGAGTAACAAGGCCAGCTTTGCCTCCAGGCTGTTTGGCCCCAAACTCTCATCAGCCTGCTGGTGCTGAAACAGAGAACCTTCTGCCCCTTGCCACTATATAACCACAAACACACACACAAACAGGCACGAGCACATAGCCACACAGAGAGCACTGCAAATACATATGCGCACATAAAAATAAAAAATACAAACCAACCCACATGCATTCATAACACACACAATCAAAGTTTGTGCCTAAATCATCTCCCCCATCTCTCTCTGTCATCCTCACTTGTTTTATCAGTGCATCCCATCTTCCTTTATCCACCTCCCTAATCTGTCTGTGCCTCTATCAGACACTTTCTATTCCCATATCTTGCCTCTGAGATGAGCACTCTTTTCTTGCACCCCCACTCCCTTCATGCGTATCTTGTTTCCTCACACACCCATACATCCACCAGCTTTAGATTACTTTGAGAATGTTTCTTGTCCCCCTTCTTTTCCATTTCTCTCTGTGTCTCCCTCTACCCCCCTCCTCATCTTTTTCCTCTCCTGTCTTCTCAGCTGTGGTTTTAATGCATTATGAAAATGGACTGGGGCTATGAAAGCGAAACAGGACAAGTTTGGCTGTTTAATGTGACTCCTTTCACTCCTCATCTGCCTCATTGGCGGCATGCATTTGTGTGTGTGCCTTCTTACTGCCGTGTGAAGTTGTGCGTTTTGTGTGCATATTGGTATGTGTGCGAGCACACGTGAACATTCTTTGCTTGCTTTTTTTGCTTTTAACATGCACACTCAATGTGACCAACGCATCATGTAGTGGTACGTTCATGCCCTTTAACATGAACTTCCAACACTAATGCATACATGCACACTCTGCACAAGCATTAAACTGCATGAATAATAAAACAGACAGGCAGACGGCATGGAACACATGTTTTTCTGAGACATGTGTTAATGGAAAGGTGTGTTAGGATGATGATGGAAGCTAGGAAGGCGTGTTCATGAGACGGTGGATAAGTTCTACCCTACTGGGGGGGGGGGCTTGACCTGGATATGTGTCTCCACATTTCCATCTCTCTCTTTCTCACATTTATCTCAATATCTCCTCCATTTTCCCCACTTTGTTAATTTGTGTGAAGTTAAACCACCTCATCTCTGAGGAGAGAACGATCATCCTGTGGAGAGATGAAGCCAGATGAGCTGATTAGATGGATAAAGATGAATTTACGTTCAATGCCGAGTGGGAGGAATACAACCGAAAGAGAGGGGTTGATATTTGATGTTTGACTATTAGATTAAGTTGGTGAGTGTTGGGGTGTGATGAGGTCACTGAGCCAGCCTGTGCCGTAATGTCATCTTAGTTTTTAAATAGATTTGATAAGGCTGATTGTATTTGAACTAGAACTTTAATGAACTTTCACTGTGCTACTTGAGAGAACAGTAGCATTGATTTAAAATAGCCTCAGTCTTTTCTTGTCATTTCTTTTTTACCCTTCCCAGCCTCCCCATTTCTGCCTCTCTGCCACCTCTTCTCTTGCTTGCACTTTCTCTCTGATGTTGTAGAGCAAGTGTATGTGTGGCTGTGTGTGTGTCTGGCGGTGGATATTCTGAGCATTGATGGTGTATGTGTGTGCATCAGGGTTTAATTGCGGTGTGCATAGAAACGAGTGTAATTAGCCAGCGCTCGCTTCCCTGCCGCCCGGCTAACAACCAGCATCCCCTCTGTGCTTGCTCTTTCTCTCTCTGCCTTTCTTCTTTGTCTCCCTCCCTCTCTCTCTCTTGTCTCATGCCTGTTGCCACAACGACAAGCCCCACTCCGCCATTGTTCCCCGCTGTTCTCCAAGAACAAAGGAGGAGGCTATTAGCTCCCTGAGAGAGGAGTGGTGGAAATGGAGGATAGGGATAGAGAAAAACAGAAAGGATTGCTGTAAGGGTGGGATGATGAGTGTGGGAGAGAATTGTTGAACAAGTAAGGGATGGAAAGAGATGGGCATGGAAAAAAGGGAGGAGAAGGAAGGGAAAGAAAAGCTAGAGAAAAAGTGAAAAAGACTTTCAGAGAATTAGAGGGGAAACAGATTAGAGGAGTAGAAAGGCTTGTAGGGTAGCTTGGTTGGCTTTTTTTCAGGAACGGGACTAAATAATGAAATTATTTAGTGAACCATACTTTTCCCAGCTATGCAGAGATTCATCCCATCTACCATTCTCTTCCCCTTTTCCTCTTTGCCCTTTATCAGTCCATTACAGCCAGAATTTAAGCATTTATGTGTTTGCTTGTACATGACACACATACACTTTTCACTTAAAAAAAAAAAAGACACTCATAGCTTTTGTGTCCTTGCTCCCTGTGTGTGTGTGTGTGTGTGTGTGTGTGTGTGTGTGTGTGTGTGTGTGTGTGTGTGTGTGTGTGTGTGTGTGTGTGTGTGTGTGTGTGTGTGTGTGTGTGTGTGTGTGTGTGTGTGTGTGTGTGTGTGTGTGTGTGTGTGTGTGTGTGTGTGTGTGTGTGTGTGTGTGTGTGTGTGTGTGTGTGTGTTCCGTGTGAGGGTTATTAGTAGCAAGTGTAGGCGGGTAATACGCTGTCTGTAATGCCGGCCATCTGAATGTTAACAGATTGTAACGCAGGACAGAAAGTGAATTTGGTTTCCCGAGGAAAATGGAGCAAATTACACTTTTATAGCTCTCTGCCACTATCCTTTGCTCTCGCCATTACTCACTGGGTGTAGCGAGAAAGAGAGAATGAGGAGAGGGAGAAAATGGGAGAACAAGTGATTGGGAAGATGTCCTTACTGTAGAAGACAGTTGAGGTGTTATGGTGAAACGCTATGGTTTATGGGGAAATGCAGGGGCAGCTTTTCACATAGTTGATAGCCTACCTCGTTGATAGGATCTGTTTTGTCCTTCTTATAGACAGTGCAACTCAGGGGAAAAAAAAAATTCTATTACCCCAGGAAAAGCTTAGATAATTGTCAACATATCTAATCCTAGTTGAAATTTACAATACCAGTCCCTTAATCCAAATCTACATGTACTAGGCTGTCATTTTGATTAGGATATCTACATGCGCTTCATATTCACAGCCTTTTCTTTCAAATCTAGTAAAATGTCGTCACAGTTACAAGGGAAATGTGAGTGCTATGGTTAGTCAGACATTTCATTTTGTAATAGTGATGTAATGGCATGCAATCCCCACATGAATAGCTGTCATTTGAATTTATTACATGTACTATAATAGTTGACAGTGATTGACTGAGCGATGACAGCCACTAATTCTGTAGCAGTTTGAGCCTACACTCAGCAGCCACTTTTTTTTTTTTTTTTAAGGTATACCTTGCTAGTACTGAGTTGGACCCACTTTAGCCTTCAGAGCTGTCCTCCTTTGTGGGCATACATTGGTGACCGTGGAGGTCATCAGAGTACAGCGATTTGAGCTTTGTGACATAGCTGCTTCTAGCAGGATAGCACACCATCAAGAGATGGGTATAAACTGGTTCTAAAAGGATGCTGATGATCATCAACAACACCACACATGTTCCAAAAACATGGCCCCCACACCACCACTATATTCTTTCCCTGTTATCTGAATGTTTCAGCAGAAACCAAGACTCAACAGGCAGAGCAATTTCTTCCAGTCTTCTGTTGTTTAATTTTGGTGAGCCTGTGCAAATTGTAGTCTGTTTCCTGTTCTTAGTGGCACCTGGTGTGGTTTCAGCTGCTGTAGCCCATCTGCTTCAAGGTTTCATGTGCTGTGCATTCAGATAAACTTTTCTACATACCTTGGTTATAAAGAATGGTTATTAGTCTTACTATTGCTTTCTCCAGGCAAAACCGTCTGGCCACTCTCCTCTGCCTTTTGGCTTCAACAAAGCATTTTCACCCAGAGAACTGCCCCTCACTGCATATATTTTATCTTTTTTGGGTCATTCTCTGTAAATCCTATACATGTTCCCAGTAGATCAGTAATTTTGGAAATATTCAAACCAGTTCGTCTGGCATCAAATATCATGCCACATCCCAAGTCACATAATTCTTCCAGTTTCGTATGCTTGATTTGAACTTGAAACAGGTTGTCTTGACCATGTCTATATGGCTAAATGCACTGAATTGCGCCATGTAATTGGCTGCTTAGATATTTGCGTTAACAAGGAGTTGAACAACTTTACCTAATGAGATGTTAGATGAATGTATGCATATAAATATTCAAAGTTATGCTTTCTGTTTGTAGTTCATATGCAGACAAAGTTCTGTTAAGCAGTCCTATTTGAGCAAGCCTTCTCTGCATGCGAGGCTGCACGGAGAGCAGTCAAGGTGCTGAATTAATGTAACCTCAAAACTGTCAGCCATCAATTTCTTTTTTTAAATTTTTCTATCCGAAAATTAAGTCTGAAAATAGATATCAGTTTTCACTATCAAGATATCTTGGCTTTACTGGAAAAATTGACCACTGGCAACAGAGGCGAAGTCAGCAGAGTAGCTTAGTGGTTCCCAGACTGATTATTATATTCAATAAGTTTTAGTCATTTGTGATCATTTTTTAACCTGACCTAGCATAACACAACAATGTAGGTGCATACAGCTACAAATTTCACAGTTAAATGCTGCACATATGTGTGAGAATATTTTTAAATGGGTTCAGCAGATATAGCCCTGCTGTATGGTGTGGCTAGCTGTGCAATATTAGGATTATAGCAACAAATGCTGAACATCTTTAAACAGTCAGACTGCTGGGGTGAATTTCACTTCTTTATAACATCTGACTGCAATGAAATCTGGAGGTTTTATTTTTCAGTAACCCTGGCTCTCCTCTATTGACCCTAGGTTGACTCAAAAGAACAGTTTAACTCATTAAATTTTGATTTCCTTTTAAGATTCACATCACTCAGTCGCCCTGACAGAATGCATATATTATCTTAATTCACTATTGGCTTTGGCCTGGCTTCTTGACACTGTTGAGTGTTTTTAAATTTTAAAGTTCATAGTAAAAGTTGAGCCACTTTGAAGTATGTATTTCCATGTTTATTGTACTGAAACACTTAATTTATTAGCTGATGGTTATTTTTAACATCAGTCAGGTCCAGCATGTTTAGAACCTTTTAAATTACATTGACATAATTTTACCTATATGGTCTAGGATGATTTCTGTTTTGATAGTGAGATTGGTTACATTGATGAGTTTCCTTCCTTTTTTTTTTTTTTTTTTTTTTTGCTCTGCATCTGTGGAAGTAAGATATAAAAGTACTGAAGAGCTTAAGTGAAAAGCTACAAGATCATTCTTAAAGGCTCAGTGTTCTTATCAAGTCATGAAGTAACACTGAAGAGAGAAAGAAATTGCTTTTGATTTGAATTAAAGCAGAGCTTAGCTGAAACCCAATGAAACTGCAGTCAAGGTTGGCTCAAGGGCGGCGTTTTTACAGCCAGGCAATGAAAGTGTTAGTGTAGAAGCACACAAATATACGCACACATGTATACACTCTCATATGAGGATTCACCCGCCTGACCTGGCAGATCTGTTTCCCTCCAGTGGGAGAAGGGGAATATCTTTCCTGGAGATGTTAATTCTTAGCATCAAAAAAGATTGTGTTCCTTCCTTGTGGAAAGGAGAAATGATGGTGAAGTGTCTCCATCATTCACACCCCACCTGTCTTATTGTGCATATTTCTTTCCTACCTTGTTCCTACTCCCTCTTCCCTTCCTCCCGTATCTTTCTCTCTACCTCTTTCTTATTCTCCTATGCTCCTGCCATCTGCTTCCCTCCCTGAGCTGACATTTGCTGTCAGGCAGCCTTATTATTTTGTTCTTCACATTTCTGATTAGAATTCTATCGTTCTCTCTCTTTCTCTCCATCATGGTCCCTCTCCCTGTCTTTGTCTCTGTCCTCCTCTGTCCCTCCCTCTGGCCCTCCCCCACAAACATCTCACTCCAATAATGTTTCCATTCCTCCTCTTTCTCACTTTTTTCATTCCTTTGCTGCATTCAATTCAGCATAATCTAATTCAGTCTATCTCCCACCATCCCATCTTCCATTACACCTCTCATTTCTCACAGTTTCTCTCGTGTCTCACTCTGTTTTTAAAGGTCAGTTTCCCCCCCCTCCCTCTCTCCTTTCTCCCCATAAAGTTCTTGCTGCAGTTGCTCCCAAGGACTCTGTCTCTAGCTTTTAATTATACTCTGTGGGCCCTCTACCCTCTCCCTGTAGAAACCTGCACACAAGCGAGTTTGTGCACCCACTGATACGCACAGAGGCAGAACGTGCTCACGCAGAGTAAACAAAAAAAAAAAAAACCTTCACCATAATTTTTCCTGGTTTTAAGTCAAGAACCTTGTATATTCTCCCTTTAAAAAATACTTTTAATTTGATATTAGTTATTAAAAGCATGTTAGAAAATGTTATTTGAGAGGAGATTTATTATTGGGTTGTGAAAGTAAGCAGATATTTCGTCCATGCTGAGGTCCACTAAAGTAGCAGGAGTTCATCATACAACTGGACAGCAAAGGAGAAAGGAAAGGGTTGTCATGGTGATATGAATCCCTCGAGGGTATATTTTCCCCCCTCATTTACTCGCTCCACAAGTCTGCATCTTGTCCACTAGCTATATAATACTCTTTCCATCGTCCTTTTTCATTTAATCTTACCATCTTTGTCTGACTACACCATTTCGTTACCTGCTTGTCATACTTTGCTCTATTTGTTTGTTGTCTTCACATCTCTCTCAGGCTTTTCCGTCTTGTTTTCTTAACGTCGTCTTTTGTTCTCATCTTTCTTCTTGTTTCTTTTTGTCTCTCCTTTCTTCCGTCCCTGTGGTCCTCACCTCTTGTCCAGGCGTCAAGGGAGGGAGAAGCAGAGGAAGGAAAGGAATGCTAATTTTATCACCACAGTGACGGAGTGCAAAGGAGAGACAGAAAAAGAGAGAGAAAGAAAATGTCACTCGTCTGAGGAAATGAGATGGCCATTGCACTGTGTGTGTGTGTGTGTGTGTGTGTGTGTGTGTGTCGGTGCGTGTTTCAACAGGAAAGATCAGGCTGACAGTCTGAGTGACATTTTGTGTATTTTTCCTCTGCTTTGTCTCACTCCCCTGCTGAGGAAATGATATATACGTATATTTGGATATATATGTGTGTATCTAAGTGTTCGTTTGTGTTTATGAGCGGGGGGCAAATGTAATGTAGGCATGTTATGCGTCTTATTTTTCAAACCAGCGCAAGACCTGTTTTCTACCCTTTTTGTTTTTCAACTCCATCATCTGTCTCTCTCACTTCTACTTCATTCTAGCGCTCCATCTTCACTCCTCACTCATGTCAGAAATGTAATCACGTTCAGGGGCTGCACTAAGGGAAGGAGTAGGAGCCGGGTGGGAGGGGAAAGAGGGGGCCAAAAGAGAGAGTTTGAGGAGAATGTAGGGAAGAGGAAGAAAAAGCCATTGGTATGTGTACCCAATTACCACTCCAGCCAGCCCAAAGTCACCTTCGCAGACAACGGACTCACGCACCCTCAAAATAGCTACTTCCATCCCGCCTCCTCTATGTGTATGTATGTGTGTTTGTTACAGTCGTGATGAGGTAGACTGAATAATATCATGGCCTTCCTCTCATCCGTCAGCACAAGGTTTATTACGAGTGTGTCATCCCTGTGCGTAATTGTAGGTGTGTGTGTTTGTGTGCGTGTGCGTGTGTGTAAGAATGTGGGTGAATGTGTGGGTGTGCCCTGTGTCTGATTGCACTAGCTGATTGAGTCCTAGCCCTGCAGATTTCAACCCAGGTCCTCATCGTCTGATTAGGGGTGTGTGTGTGTGTGTGTGTGTGTGTGTGTGTGTGTGTGTGTGTGTGTGTGTGTGTGTGTGTGTGTGTGTGTGTGTGTGTGTGTGTGTGTGTGTGTGTGTGTGTGTGTGTGTGTGTGTGTGTGTGTGTGTGTGTGTGAGAAACTTTAGCACAGCACTCTTTTACAGTGCCTATTGCTTTTTCTTTGAGTTTTGTAAGCTTATTCAGTTCACTTGTTTATATGTACGTGTGAATTGCTGTGCCTCGGTCTTTGTGAGGCACAAGTTGAGTTCTTGACACTTTTTGCAAAGTGCAAAGTAAAGGTTAGGATTTGGATTTATTGTTAATATCTGAACCTGGTCAAGATAAGTGTTAGAGGGTACAGGTTCAAGACATGGTTAACTTTCTCACTGAGGCCTGTAGGCAATGTGGGTTCTTACAAGCAAAGCAATGCAAAGGTCTGTGTGTGTGCCCTTGTTAACTGTGTCCTCGTTCCGCCTTGCCTCCTAATTAAGAGACCGTAGGCCTCCCAGCACTGCCTGCTATCCCACACTCCGCTGGGGCAGAAAAGGACAGGAACAGCACAAGAGAAGGAGAGCGGTAGAAAGGCTAGATGGAGAGAGAGGACAGAAAAATGAAAAAGCTATGTGTCAAAAATATTAAACTGAAAAAGAGTGATACATTTAGAAAGGAGGTGGAGGGAAACAAAAGAAGGATTTCTTGTGAGGGATTGAAAAGCCAGAGCTGATGAGGGAGCAAGTAATAGAAAGTGTAGAAATGTGGATTTGGTGAGAAGGGATAGTGTGGACTGATAGGGCGTTAGGCCTATACACATTCTCCATTTCCCTCGCTAAATTGATGCCAATCATTTCCATAACTGTCTGTGCATCACGTGTGTATGTGTGCAGTTTTCAAGTGGTAATCTATTCAATCTTATTCTTTACTTTCCATCTGTATAGGATCTTTCGCTCCATCGCTCCCCATCTTTTGCAATCACATCTGACTGACTCCTTGGAAATTAGTGTGCGTGCATTGATGTGCGCGTGTGTGTGCGCCCATATCTGTGGTTAGATACATTTTTGTATATCCTTGTATGCCTGCATGACTATCTGCCATTCTCTCTCCTCTCTCTTGTCAATATGTGGTGAGTGGTGAGATAGTGGGTTAAATTTTAATGGTGCTGCCATCTCTCAGTAGCTTCTGAAAGAGGGCCAATGCAGACTGACACACTCACTGAGCCGTGAGAAGAGACAAGATGGAGAGAGAGCGATAGCTTGCTAGACATAAACACACATGCTAGGTCACAAGTCCACTGTATAAACAACAGGTAGAAGAAAAAAGCACTACATTTTCTTTTTTCTTTTTTTTTTCTTTTCTTTTCAATAATTTGCAGAGAAGTCTGCTGACTTCCTCTCCTTGGGTACTATTTTTTAAAGCACAACATTGCCCTTACTACTGGCATTGTAGAGACTGTGAACTCTAGAGCTCTAAATAATAAAACAAATCACCTCCAGGTGACCCTGGAGGTTGAAGCTCCCCAGTGCAGAAGATAATCTTTACATACGTTCACTTTAGAGAAGCTTTGATTCAGATTCAAAAGATGCATGATGAGTGTTAAGATTAATTCTTTTCCTGAATATGTCATCCTTGCCGTCAGTCTTTTTTTTTTTTTTTTTTTTTTTTAGTTACAGAAGATCTAGAAAATTTCTCCACATGCAGTCACTCTAGGAATGTGTTGGCCGAGTAGAGAGTCCGGTCTCTGGTTATGTGTATGAATCTGTGAATTCAGTCCAGCAAACACTCATGCACATAAATACTCATAAACACTCTCTGAGCCATATTGTGTGTTATTTCTTGATTGTTTTCATTCACCCAGCCTCACATAGCTGTCTGATTGGCAACACGTCCCCTGATGGCTCACTAAGCACATAGAGGGATTAGGTGTGTACTTCTGTGAAATTTGTTTTTTGTTTGTGTCGTTGTGTGCATGCATGTGTGTCTTGCATTTCACCAGCCTCAGCTACAGCCAATTCCTGTGAGAGGCCAGCAGACAGATGTTCTAGGAGAGGATTTGCATGTCTATTTCTCTGTTTAAATATCTATTTCTCTTGTTTTGTTTATTTTGGGGGGTTGGGGATTTTTTTTTCCTCTCTTTTGGGGAGGGGTTAAAATGGATTTCACAAACTAAAAACCCTGCAGCACTCCAGTGGATCTTTGGTGAGATAGACTTTTCCCCAGGTTCCCACGCAGAAGTGGAGGTTGCCAGATCATAGTTGTCATCCCCCTCCAGCTACTTAGTTTGACTCTGATCCAGTGTTTTGATGTATTTCAAACACCTGCAGTAGTTTTCCTAAAGTGTGCGCAACAAAGAAAAAGGTTCACATACACAAATGCTAATAAGTGTTCGTTGCGTTCTTCACAGTATGAACTGCAATATATTTACCGTTATTTAAAAGGATTGAATAAAATGCACTAAATTCCAGGTCACTGCTGTTTGGGTTGTGTATTCAGAAAATATTCAGACCCCTTCACCTTTTACACACTTTGTTCTTTACAAATAATTTGCATTGGATTTTATGCAGCTTCTTCAATGGATATCACTCTACACTCAGTAATCCTTAATAGAAAAATAAAAACATGCTGCAGATGATTTAAAAATCAAACTGAAGGAAAAGAATTCAGACCCTGTTCTGCAGCAGGTAGAATAGTATTCAAGTGCACCATGCTAGTTAGGTCTCTGTTTGAGATGTTTAGACTTCTCAAACAGAGACAAACTAAACTTGTAAGACACAAGTTTAAATGTGTACGTAGGTAGGTGTGTGTGTGTGTGTGTGTGTGTGTGTGTGTGTGTGTGTGTGTGTGTGTGTGTGTGTGTGTGTGTGTGTGTGTGTGTGTGTGTGTGTGTGTGTGTGTGTGTGTGTGTGTGTGTGTGTGTGTGTGTGTGTGTGTGTGTGTGTGTGTGTGTGTGTGTGTGTGTGTGTGTGTGTGTGTGTGTGTGTGTGTGTGTGTGTCTTCACAGACTTGGCTTTCCAGACAAAGTGAGTAACAAGGAGCTGACCAAGAATATTGCAGTCTCTCTATGTAAGAAGTCTCTTACATAGAGTGGAGAACCTGCTAAAAGGACTTCCATATCTACAGTGCTAGGTCATTCAGGCCTAAAGTGGCTAGGTGAAAACCACTTGTTACTAGAAAGCTTAAAGTTAGCAAGTCCATATGCTGAGGAAAAAGGTTGTCTAATGTAAATAAAACAAAGAAAAATGACCTCTCTGAAATTGGGCAGTGCTCATCATCTGGGTTATAGTATTCCTCCAATGAAGAATTGTGGTGACATTTATATACTGTTTGGTTGCTTGTTAGTGGCATGGACAGGGAAAATAATCAGAACTGAAGGATGAATTCAGGCAAATACAAAGAGGCCTTTAATTTAAAAAACAAATCAGCTAAGATTGAAATTACATTTCACCGTAACCTGTGATACTGGCCCAAAGCAAACATCCAAGATGAATGTGGAGTGGCTTCTTGAGAAGTCTCTGACTGTACTTTAGTTTGCCATTCAAACCCTAAACCAGTCCAAAATATTTATGGAGGAACCTGAAAATCTTATTTCACAGTTGCTTCTTATTTTTGCAGACTTATCTCTGAGAAGTTTTTGTTGAGGCTAAAATACTGAAGGTTTGAATGCTTTGTACATGAATGTGAGATTTAAGTTTTGAGTTTACTATAAATAAGACAAAAAATATTTTTATTTTATTTTTATTGAATGTAGATTGATGTGCTAAAAAGGGGTCTGGTTATTTTCTCAATCATGCATATGGAGATGACTATTTTTCCACTGTGTTAATCATGAGAATTGTGACAGTCTTTCTCGAACTGGGATCTTTATTCGTATTCTATTGACAATATCGCTTTCTTTCTCCCCATTCTTCAATCTCATGTTTTTCCCCACACTCTTCCCCCACAGTACTGTTTCCTTTCGCAATTGCTTGACTTTGTTACTCATCTCCTTCATCTCTCCTCAAGTACTGCTCTTCACATCTTTTCCACTTTTCATTTTCTTTACTTTTTCTCTCCTTGCCTCTCCTCTGTCATTGTTTCCTCGGCTTGATCATGTTAATATGTTGGCTGGGAAAGAAAAAATCATGACAGACACCAAAAAATAACCCAATTTTTTTTGCCTCGAGACAGACACTCAAGTGTGTATGTGCATATGTCCTGCAAGCGGTGGCTGACATTAGAAAAGGCAAAATTCCTTACTCCTTTTCAGCCCCCTCATTGTGCCTTGCTCGAGGGATAATTAGATCTAGCAGAACTGGCGCTCGTCCTCCTCTTTGCCACATTTGTGTGCCTTTTATATACATATTTGTGTGAACATGCTCCTATGTGCGTGTGCATGTGTGTGCTAGTCTTTTCACCATGTGGTCTAGTCACAATTACTAATCAGGCCTCTAGGCCTTGCCTGCAGAGACCAAGAGAAGGCGACAAGGGAGGAAGGGTGGGCCAGTGATTGAGTGCTTTCCTTTGTCCTCATCACTGAAGCAGAGATAAAGATGAGTAAAGGGATGGATGGTTGGAGACGAGAGGACAGAACTTGGGGATTAACAGGATGAGTGTGTGCACCAGCACAGTTATGCGCTTTTAACTGTCCTCCATGGCATGACACCGTGTAGACCTCCATTTTTCTCTGTCCTCCTTTCATCTGTTTTGCTTTGCATAAGTCTGAACCGCTTGTATTCATAAAGTGCCTCTCTATCACGTACTCATGCTCCTTTTTTTTCCCTCCTTTTTCTTGCTCCTTCTTGCTCCCACTCACTCTCTGTCTGCTATCTTTCCATAAGGTAATAATGAATATTTGAGTTCTGACAGGAGTGCAGTACCTAATCCTTTTTGCCCGGGGCAGAATACGCCTCATGGGGTGCATGTGTGTTAGAGTTCATCTAACTTTTTAATTGAGATAGAAACCCAATTTTTAAGTTTCCATTTCTACCGCTATGCTCATATAAATGAGACTTGCACTGCATGGCCGTGCATATATGATAGTAGCGGTCTAGATGGGCAGAAATGCCAGTACATTAGGAAGGCCACTGGCACTGTACAGAGAGTAACATAAAGCTCCAAGACTTCTGTCTAAGCTTCAGTATCTACGAGCAAGAGCTTGTGAATCCTTTGTTCAGAACAGCTTAGATTTGGGCGTAAATTATTTCTGTACTGGAAATGATGTAGTATTAAATTATTAGCTCTTCTTAATTTCTGCTCCTCGACTATATTGCGAATGAGAGGCTGTCCAACCTCCACAGATAGCTGTCTCTAGAGTCACTAATCTTGCCTGTCAGCCCTATACACATGGATATGAACAGTGACTGCAAATGTCACTGCATGCCATCCACAACACTAGGAACAAGGTTGAGAGTTGATTGATACCCAGCATAGAAGCGAGCCTGCTTAATGATGTAATTCACTTTGCTCTCCGTAGAGGGAGCACTGTGCTGTGAAGGCCAGTGTAGCATCAAGGACATTCACACTGTGAATAACAAACACCAAAGCACCACACAGGCTGCCAGAGTAACACAAAAAACTACTTGCATACCCAGTGAGTTACTCAGTTAGTCAGACACACACAGGTGGTTTGTGACTTTAAACAATGAAGCTTTTGTGTTCTCCAGTTGTGTATTTGTACAACATTTGAGGCTCAGGTGTGATGGGTGGCTCAAGGTCGCATTGTCATCATCTTTGTCTTTTAAACTTCTTTCCTTCTCGCTCTCTCTCCTTCATTTGCTCTCTCATCGTCTCAGTTTTCACACCTTTATTTGCTCTCGCTCTTTTCTGATTTGATTTTCTTCTCCCCTTTACACTCTGTAGCTCCCCTACACTCCCTCTATCTCTCCTCCTTGTAATTAGCTGGTGTAATTGCAGTAGTAAATCTTTTCTGATGTCCCAAGGAGACTGGCTGATATAGGACTGATTTAATAAGCACACCATAGCAGCTCACCTCTCTCTGTGCGTGAGTGTGTGTTTGTTGGGTGGGGGGGAGCTCTGTCTGTGTCCTCTGTTATTTGCTATGGGGATTTATTGGCTCTTTGTGTGGTTTCAGCAAGTGTGAATTCGAGTTCAAGGTAGTGCTGTGTCGGTGTGTCGAATGTAGTGCACCTTATCAGCAATGCAGGCAGCGTACTGTGTGTGTGTGTGTGTGTGTGTGTGTGTGTGTGTGTGTGTGTGTGTGTGTGTGTGTGACAGAGAGAGAGAAAGAGTGTGTCTCATTACGTGCCATGTGTGCGTCATCACCAAAGACCTTCATGGCCAGAAGAGCACAGAGAGGTCAGATTGGCCCTAAGAGAACAACATTACCACGCAAATCCACACGTACAGATCCAATGACCACACTCACAGACACGTGTTTTGTACGCTTTCCATCGTCACATACACATAAAACAAAGCAGTATGTTCTTTCTTTCAGCATTTCCTCCTTCTTTGTCCACAAACACATTCATTAACATGCACAAATACACAACTTGGACAGAGTGCGAAGGTAATAAACAGTGTAGCCAGCTGGATGCAGAGGTTTGCCAGCCTTTTGTCATCAAGCTGCAGTTCACCAAGTACACCAATGGAGGGCACTGTGACTCCATGAATAAATCCTGGCCTCACTGAAGGAATCAGACTTTTAGCCTCCATACTCTACATTGTAATTTAAAAAAATTACTTTTAATTAATCCAAGAATTAAAATGAAAAAAATACAGATGCGATTATGGTGCTTCCTGCTTCGTGCAGATATTCAAAATTAACTGTTCCAGCTGTGAACTCACCAAGGTATTCTAGTTTAAAACCTATTGAGGTATATGAAAATGTCATTTTGTCCCTCTTGTCCAATTTAAAAACAGAAAATATTTAGAATTTGTGGAGAATTTAAAAAAAAAAAAAAAAAACAACTGTTTTCCTGCTGTTATTCTGACAAAGACCCCTTGTTTTAAAATTGATGTCATAAATGTTTAAAAAGTTAAAGGTGTTGTAAAAAATTATCATTTGTTAAAAGCAACTAGTTAAAAGCAATAAATGAGAAAATT
Organism: Oreochromis aureus; assembly: GCF_013358895.1. NCBI lineage: Eukaryota > Metazoa > Chordata > Actinopteri > Cichliformes > Cichlidae > Oreochromis > Oreochromis aureus. The sequence goes on along the minus strand of NC_052943.1, from coordinate 12,980,913 downwards.
GTTTGAACTTAAATATACAATGTTCTTCAGCTAACAGGAAGTAAGAGGATGTTGTGAAGTGAAACGGACATTATTAAAATTGAGGCCATGCAAGTTGTCTGTTTTTGTTTAAATGTTTGTAAAGTTTGAGCCAGTGGGTCATTTCTAATGACCAAACATTAAATGGATAGTTTGGGGATTTTTATGAATTTTTTAGTCATAAAAACAGTGTTTTGTAGTGTTTCTAAAGCAAATATTGAATGATAGGAATTATTTCAAAAATCTCAGTTGTAGTTGCAGCATTCATGCACCAGGGGAGCGCAAGGGAGCACAGTCTTGGCCCCTCCCACATGCCCTCCCTCTGGATTCTGGCCCTGCCCACATCCTGCCTTGCTCCCCCCTCCTCACTGCCCCACCCTGCCATCTGGTCCTTTTCACACAATTGTGCAAGCACACACACACATACACACAGTCAGGAATTTTTTTCTCCTCATTTCCTTTCACAGTGAAAAACAGGATGAAGGGGCTCTTTCAGACCCAAGGTTACCGTGGAAACCCCCTTATTCTTCTTCTGTCAAACACTCTTACATTGTAACACACACTCTTATGTAGAAAGTGACAGAATGTGGGACATTTAAAGTTTAAAGGGACCATGGCTACAGCTGTCCATCTGTCTGCCATAGTTTTGGCTTTGTTTACTTTAGACAAAGAACTTTATGCTCCCTCCTCATGTTTTTCTTCTTTGTCTCATTTTTATTTTGACTAGTTTAGCGTTATGTAAGTAAACTTCTTAAGCTAAAAACATAATGTTCTCATTACGTTTGCCTGTAATACATTCAGTCTTTGTTGATGTTAGAGGTTGGCAGAAGATCTGTTTTTAGTTCTTTCTCTGGAGCATTTTCAGCAACTTTTTCCAGCAGAACCACTCAACTCAGATGTTGATGTTGAAACTATACTCCCTCTCTTCTGTTCCACTTTATTTGATCTCCAGCAGCCCTGGAATGCTAAATGGAAAAAAAAAACAAAAAAAACACTTTTGTTTGAAGCTATATAAAGTTAATGTTTTCTATCTCACCACCAGAGGGACTATGAAAAATAGTCTTGATGTCACAAATATACAATGGAGCACATCATCTGAAAGCTTTTAGTGGGTTAAAAATAAACGCCAGCACTCCACAAACAGGGAGTGGTGATGATAGGATGAATAGACCACATGAAAAGACTGAAAAGGCGATAGTAAAGAGAAGAGGCTATGCTTTCTGAGAGCGGGCTAAAGCTATTCTTTGAGTTGAAGCTAAAGGGATCAAAGTGTACTTGATTCTTTTTCCTTTCTTTGATTCTCTCTATTCCTACTAAGCTTGATCTTTTTCCTTCATTTGATCTTTTTTTGCTTTTTAAAAAAAAAATATATATATATTTATTTATTTATATTTTCTCCCTATCCTACTCTGGCTACTCGACACCATCTCCACTACAAATTTTCTCCTTTTAAGGAGTGAGGGATGAAGTAGAAGGGAATAGGAAGGGGTGGTGAAGTAGACACTCAGGTCTGCTGACTGATAACAGACTTCCCTTTGTGTAGCTCCGGTCAGACAGACACATACACAGACACTTAGTTACATATTGACAAAGACCGCAGCATGACTTGGATTCTCATGATCCTCAGTACTCTTTCTTTAGTTTCTCTCATCCCCCACCTTTCTGCTTTTTCCCCCTTCCCACTTAATTAGAAACAGAAGTCAGAAATGGAAGAATGTCTTTTCATTGCACATGTGTGTTTGTGCACGCACATGCACACACACACCACAGCTTTTCCTGGAACTCTCCCCCCTTGTCTCCCCAACAGCTGCTTGGCACTGACAGATGATGAGAAAAAAGCGCGTGTGTGTGTGTGTGTGTGTGTGTGTGTGCGTGTGCGCAATTGGTGGTAGTGTTTTGTTTCCAGAAAAGAGTCCTTCTGTGTATCATGGTTTTAACAAAAAGGCAGCTGGGACAATAAAACATGTGGATGTTAAGATGTCAGTATTCCACAACTGCGTACATGTGGCTTGTGTATGTTTGTGTGCCTAGTCACACATGTGTGTTCTGCCCCAGTCATCTCCTTTCCTCCCCCACAATGACTAAGAGTAGCACGATGCAGTGCTCCATAGCAACCACTAGAGGTGCCATCTGCTCATAAATGAAAAGAGTGGGCTGTGTCTGTGGAAACCACTGAGCAGCCATTTTACAATGTGAACACCAGACCCCATTTTATGAATCAGCCATGATGTCAACATAGCCAGGACCGATTCTATTGGCTAGAGCGCAGCTGGCACTGAAGCACTGTAGATTTCCACATGCACAAAGACACATGCTCCCTCACCGGGTCTCTGTTGCTCCCAAAGACAGACACACACACACACACACACTGACCTCGTGACATGATGCTGCTACCAGGTCACTCATCAAACCGAGCTGTTTAGGTTACTATCCAGATTAATCTTCTTTGTAGTGTGTATATATATACCTCAGGGATTTGATGTTGGGCTTTAAGCATTATCTTAATTTCTTCCATTTTTAGATGGCATATCTTGAATACGTGAATTATTTCCTGTCACTGTCAGTTTCCTTGTTTGTCACTCTGATGATGTTTATTTGTATAAGCTTGCAACTTCCTTTCTTTATAACATGTCAGCTGTGACTTGCTCTTTGTGTTTGTGCAAGACAGTCATTTCCGCTCAGATGTCCTGATGGATTTTCCTATCCTGTGTGTATCTGTGATTCCTGGCTTCCTGCTTTGGTTTCCTGGCCTCAGCAGGGACTAGTAATGAAACACTGAACATGCAGTAGTACTGCTGGTGGCAGTGAAACACACAACTGAATATACTGATATAATGCAAACTATATGAAAACACACACAAACAAACTTACAAAGTCGAAGCCTAAGATACAAATGGTGGTTGACCATCAGTAGGGAGTTTCATAAAGCTGAAGCTAATACTGAAAGAAACAATGGGCCCTTTTAAGGCCACAGTCAACTGAACTGACTGTTCTGTGTATATCTGTGCGTCCTGAATGAGTGGCTAAACTGAGAGATGAGGAGCTCATTAGGAGCCTGGCTCATTAACAGCCTGCTTGGCTGATAGGTGTCTCACATCGAGACAAAGCACTGTTTGACTGGACATATGGATGAGTGGACAGATGAAGGAAAGAACTGTGAAGCTGTTGTTGTTGTCGCCGTTGTCTGTGTGGAGAATAGATTACAGTGCTGCTGTTTAACCAAAGTCATCTTTTGCTTTTCTAATAAACTGCACTTGAAGGTAAACACTCTTGTATGATACGGTGGAATCACTGAGGAAATTAAGAAATTAGACTGCATATACAGTAGGGGTAGGGTAGGTAACGGAATGGAACTGAAAATAGATTTTACTAACACACTGCATCAGGTCATCTTTAGGCAGTTGAAGCGGGTAGTCTGCTGATGATGAAAGGTTTTTTGTATTGTTTGCCGTAAAAGGAAGTACTCACCCTGTACGTCATGCCAGCACCATTGTTGACTTTTTGCAGTAGCTTCTTTTTGTATATGTGTGGAGTTCTTGTATCTCAGCTTTACAAAGATGAGGCAAAGATGCAGCTATAGACGGGCTGATAAGTCTCAAATTGTGATTTAATTGGAAAAGATAAACTCAGGGTTATTTAAACAATATAATGAGATACAAGTTGCTTATAAATATAAGTATTTAGCTTGGATCGTGACGTGCAGTAAATCAAGTACAAGTGGTTAGATATTGATGGAAACAACAGTTGTGACATCCGAATCTCTGCTGACCCTAATGTGCCTGGCTATGTGTACAGTGGGCTGCTATGTGGTCAAACCCGTGTTCATCACTCACTCTTCATTCTAATCTAGTTCACATCCTCCCCCACACTCTGACACATCCTTACAGTCACAATCCTGACCTTGTCAAAATAAGTTAATGAAAAATGCCTCTGCTGAGTGTGAGAGTGTGCAATAGATGGGTGTGTCTATGTGCAGCGTGGTGAATCCAAACTTCAAATGCCTTACAGCGAACAACTGTCTGACCATATTTAAAAGGCCCACACACTCCAGGGACATGTGTCCCCTGGTGCTACAACCATTTCATGTTAGTTCATGTGTACCCCAAACCACTGATGTGATATTCCTGACACCTCCATGACACCATACAGTTTGGAGAAAATGAAAAAAGTAAAAGCTGTGCCAAGTCTGTCAGTTTTTATAGCCATCACATGTGCCCTCTTGTCTGTCAATCTAATCCACTTCTTTCTGTCTTTTAACCCACTAATTTCACTACTCTTTTTTTCCGCAGTGTTATTTCTGTATAAGTGTACAAGTCATTTAAAATTATGAAAGATAACAAGAAGTTAATTTTGTTACAAAGGCTCTCTTTTTGCTTTCTGTAAGTGAATATAAAGTTTCCCTCATCTCTGTCCACCTCTACAGCTAAAAAGGAGCAGGATGGTGGGGATGAAAAGAAACAGGCGCAGAAGAAGAAGGTGAAAGAGCTGAAGGTTCTTGACACAAAGTCTTCACAGAATCTCTGTAAGTCCACTATCCTGATACGACTATATTAATGACCTTGCTTTTTATGCATAAAAATGGGCCATAATTAAGTAAGTCATGCTTCTTGTGTTTTCTCATGAAGCTATTTTCCTGGGATCGTTCCGTATCCCTTATGAGGAGATCAAGAATGCCATCCTGCAGGTTAATGAGAAGGTCCTCACAGAGTCCATGGTTCAGGTATTGACTGAGTGTTGTGTTGCATCTGTTCATTTGTATTATGAAATAAAATATAGTTATTTGATAAAAAGTATTTTCTCTTTCCTTTATTCCTGTGTGTTACCTCTCGTACTAGATTTATAGGTTTAATGTGTTTGACTGTCTGTAGAATAAGTGAAAAAATGAACTGGATGATAGTGTGTGCTTCATCTAGACTTTTATTTCATAGTGCCTGTTTTGTTGATGATTTTCAGCAAAATGACATTTTTATTTAACTTTATAAAACTTTCAGTTACCCTGAAGTCATGTTGAGATCCTTATGACATAGTAAATAAAAATCCAACATTTTCAAGCTTCTTCATGTAAGTGTCTTCCGGTATAAATTTCTCTCATTGTCACTTAGAACCTGATCAAGCAACTGCCAGGACCAGACCAGCTGGGTGTCCTGGCAGAAATGAAGGATGAATACGATGACTTGGCTGAGTCTGAACAGTTTGGAGTAGTGGTAAGGAAACTTGCATATACATGTGCAAAGGAAAGCGCAGGAAAAAAAATAGACACTTCTCTTTCATAAGATGGTTATTGTTGAATTGTCAGCTGACTTGAAGCTAACCAACCACAAACTTGTTGTGGTGTCAGTATGAGTTGTAGAAAGTGTTGAGATGGTTCGTTTTCTAAGATGGTTTGTCAGTAAATTAGACACACAGAATGTCCTCATGCTGTTAAACAAAGGAGCTTTGTTCAACTGTAGATTTCGGTAATGGATGAACTCACTGCACTTACCCACAACTGCGTGCTCTCAGACACGTGCACGCACACACACACTGTCACACACTCACTGTAGCAACAAACAGGGAATGGTCTCGTATGCCCCTCTCTTCTTTTTCCAGATGTCCGGTGTGAAGCGGTTGATGCCACGGCTTCAGGCCATCTTGTTCAAGCTGCAGTTTGAGGAACAGCTGAACAACATCAAGCCAGATGTGGTGTCTGTGACAGCAGCTTGCGAAGAGCTTAGGAAAAGTGAGACATTCGCCAGGTTGCTGCAGATCATCCTCCTTGTTGGGAATTATATGAATTCTGGCTCTCGCAATGGAGCAGCATTCGGCTTCTCCATATCATACCTGTGCAAGGTGAAGTGAAGGGGGATCATATGACACACACACCCACAATAAAAACTGAATTAATCTACTGAAAATCCTGTATGTAACTGGAGAAATACTGACATTTTTGTTTTTTTTTGTTTTGTTTTTTTTTTTTTTTTTTTTTTTTTTTTTTTTTTTTTTAATATTGGTGTCAAATACAGGATATATACCGCTATTACTAGCATAAAGACTTGACATAGTAAATTCTTCATCTTTAAATATTGCTACACTAAGTGTATAAACACTATACTGTACTTATAGTAGTACTTTTATCACATTTTTAATAATAGGAACTGGGCAATAAAAGCCCAGTCAAAATGTACATTCAGGATTGGAAACTACTCACACTTATGTTGACATTGTACCCTTTTTAAATAAATCTTTCTTCTAATTAGCTTCGTGACACCAAATCAGCTGATCTGAAACAGACACTGCTCCATTTCCTTGCTGACGTGTGCCAGGAGCAGTATCCTGATGTCATGAGCTTTACAGATGAGCTCATTCATGTCGAAAAGGCCAGCAGAGGTGCGTGGGACATGTAACCCATATTATACATATTATTTTAATCTTGTAATGCAGATCTTCTTTAAATAAAGAGTGCTTATATTGTTTCAGCAAATAGCACACCGTACCCGAGATCTATTTATTGCTCTTATTCACTGTGTCAGTCACTTCAAGTCAATACCAATATGACAAGCTTCATCTGTGGGTGCTTACCAATGACAACATTTTTCTTGTCCATGGCAGTTTCTGCAGAGACAATTCAGAAGAACCTAGAAATGATGGGCCGTCAGATCAAGAGCCTGGAGAAAGATCTGGAAACCTTTCCTCCTCCACAAAATGATAAGGACCTGTTCGCGGAGAAGATGTCGATATCCTTTCTATTCAGCTATTAAATATAATTGCTCAGTTGGCCTCATTTAGTTACTGAGTTTTTGTTTTGTTTTTTTTGTTTTGTTTTTTTAAGAAATCAATGGAAATGTCATGTCATGATGACAGTGCTTTTTGTGTTTTCTTGTGTTTGAATGACACTCCTGTGTGCCTTAACACAATGTATTTACAGCTTTGTGAGCCATGCCCAAGAACAGTATGAGAAACTGGATCTGATGCACAAGAATATGGAAAAGCAATACAGTGATCTGGGAGACTATTTTGTCTTTGACCCGAAAAAGATCTCTGTCGAGGAATTATTTGGGGATCTCAACAACTTCAAAAACATGTTCCAGGTGTGTATGTGTAAGTCTAAATGAGTAAGTAAGTAAAAACAAGATTGTTATGGTTTTCAGTCTTTTCTTACCAACCTACAAAATGAATGTATGTATTACAAACAAAATTAAACACAAGTTCAGTTGCAAATAATGTAATGCATCAAAGGCAAATATCAAAAGGATTGACTGTACATCTGACTGTGTTGACAAAATAATGAGTCACTCCATTATATTATCTGTTTAAACATTAACTGTAATTTTACCATTTGGGAGGGCTCCACCTTAGATAACTTGTTTTGCCAGTTATAAAGAATAACGGCCAGTACTGGTTTTGAAGTTTTGTGTACAAAACTTCATCCATCATATCCATCATACATGGGTTGCTTTATTCACTTTCACTCTTTCAATATATGTAAGATATTCTTAAATGATTTCTGTGTTGAATTTATGTAGCTAGACCTTGTCATATTTTCTAATTCTTTACCCAACAGCAAGCAGTGAAGGAGAATCAGAAAAGGAAGGAGGCTGAAGAGAAGATCAAGAGGGCCAAGCTGGCAAGAGAGAAAGCAGAAAAGGAAAAAGAGGAGAAACTTAAGAAGAACCAGTTCCCTGACATCAACGCAGGTCACCTTTGCTGCATCCTATATATTTATGTGCATGTCAATGAACTGGAGAGACACTTGCCACGTCTCTTCCTTTGCATTCCCCTCAGATTCCTGTTGGGGGCAGTCAGAGTCCACACATCTGTGGTGGGTGTGTGTGTGTGTGTGTGTGTGTGTGTGTGTGTGTGTGTGTGTGTGTGTGAGAAAGAGCAGCCCAGCCCATTTATTGACCGAAGTTAATCTAATGTTGATGACCTGTTTTAAAGTAAGCAAGAAACAATGATGCTCCACATAAACTGAGGACAGCATGGAAGTGCCTGACCTCTTTTCACTCCTCCAGTAATCATGAAATTTTCCACCCTCAAAAGAAAACAGAAATAGCTCACAACTCTCCTTATCAGGAAAAAAACATGTTTCCACTCTTCTGATAATGCTATTACACATTAAAAAATTGCTAGTAGCATTGTTGTTCCCTTTAACAAACACATGCATTCTGACTCTCTCATCCCTGTCTACACAGTAAGCACTCAAATCCTGCCTTGGAGACGCATATTTATACACAGAGACTTTTTCCCCCTTCTCTCAGTCTGTGACCTACTTTCAGTGCATTCCTCCTCTCTCTGGCTCCACTTTGGTTCTGCAGAGCCCCTGCTTTTTCACTGTAGAAATGTGCTATAGCCTTGGTGCTCTCAAGTGTGTGTGTGTGTGTGTGTGTGTGTGTGTGTGTGTGTGTGTGTGTGTGTGTGTGTGTGTGTGTGTGTGTGTGTGTTACAAATTACTGTGTCATTTTGTTGTGAATGTTTTTGTTTTGCTTTGCCATGTGTTGAAGAAACATTGTACTGGCCAAAATATATGTGTGTGTGATGGCTTTTCAAACTCTTACAAAAAGTCTTTCTAGGCTTTCTTCTAGTAGTGCATGTTCCAGCTGGCTTCTTTTCTCTTCTCCCTTTCTTGCTTTTATTTTACCACTGCCAGGTTTTCCCCTTTAGCTCCCCTTTTGTATGCAGTTCATTTAAAGGGCAGTTCAAGGCACCAAAACTCCATTTAGAAAATTCTGCCTCAGTGTTTAAAGTATGGAAGATATATAACAGAAAATAAAGTTTCATATTCAGCCTCTCGGGACGTGCACACATGGAACATAATAGTGCTTCAAAGATTAGTGTCTGTGTGCACACATTTAGTGGACAGTGATCATTTACATACAGGTGGCATATTTGACTGTCCTATAGCCTGGAGTCGTTCTACACCCCCTATTTGAATTTAACCACACACAAATTTGGCACACACACCCACCTGGTCTTTGTTCTGTATTTGTTTATAACCCTCATACTGGCTGCTATACAATGGCTGTTTTCAGCAGCTGTGCTTTCACACGCTGACATGTTCCTGGTTCCCTTTTTTCTGTCTCTCACGAATCTGCTTGCATACCCTTACTATCTCATGAATTCTCTGAATGTTCCTTTGACTTTCTGTCTCTGTAAACATATAATACCAGTTGTTGGTTAAACCCTGGAAGGTCAGTGTGTGTTTGCAGTTTGTGGCCTTGCCATTCCCATGTGAGTGAGACTTAGTGGAGTCTCAGTTTGCACATATTCTAAGCATGTGATGCTAGTTACTGTGTATAAATCATTTTGAGATTCTTTGTAAATCACTACATGTCGTTTTTTTTAAAATAATTGACTCATTAAGTGCTTGACTTGCCTTTTCTGACTCTCATAGAAAATATAAATACAGCAGTCAGTATACTAAACTGGCAGAGTATTTTGTTGCCACACCCAGTACTTGACATTCCAAGCTTTTTAGATTTTTGCTCTAATTTTATCTGTTAAATACAGTCTACTACTATCCCTGGGCCATCTTTGGCTATACGCCAAAGCTTGCTGCTACTATTCCTTATTTCTACAGCTAGGTGTCAGTACAGTCTGTAAAAGAATACCTGAGACTGTTTTTATCTATGTGGCAAAGGGTGTTTGCATGTCTGGTTTATCCTCACATAGATGCTTGTATGGGAACTACCACTGGGAGTGCCCGTGCTCCACACAGAGAGCAAGTGAGGAAACAGTAGTGTGGGGGAGGGTAGAGGAAGGAGGATAGTAGGGCAGCAGATGCTCTGGTGGGGATTAGACTGCTGTTGTCTCTTAGAAAAGGGGGTTAGAGGAGAAAGGTGCAAGCCACAAGAGCGGATGAGACGGGATAAGCCTGAGTTGCCTGATGTCTTCACTGCAGGTGACTGTGAAAAATGGAGAGAATCATGGCACATTAGAAAAACATTAGAAAAAAGATCTCTCCACTCACTGATTTTCTTTAACATGCTGTCATCTGCGCGTTTGTCATCATCAACAGATAAATGTTTCCAATTCTATTTTCATTTGTTGTTGTGTGAACATCCATTAGGGGTGCTATTGATCTACACAAGATTATATGCTGTGGTGACGGAGCTGTATTTGTGTGTGCGTGTGAGAGAGACGTGAGACGTGTCAGAGCGTGTGCGCATTTATTGCAAATCGGATCCAAAGAGACATCTTTAAGAGCTCACGGTCTAATGCCATTGCCCTAATTAATCCATCTTATGTTCTTACATGCTTTAGTCAGTAACTTACTGTTAGTGTCAAGCACTAAATATGTGTGTATTCCTTCTGCTTCATATGATCAGTAGCATTATTGAATCTTATATTCTTTTTAGGCCCATTTCATTGTATAATAATTAGTTAATTGACTTTTCAGTACCATTTAGTACCAATGACAACCAGTGTCTTGCGTTTCCCCTTTATGTCCTGTCCCTGTCCCTTATTGCTAACAAAGTAAACTTGTAAAACTGCGTTTTGATTTGATAGTGTTGCTCAATACTATTGAGACCACAGGCCCCTAGGCCTGTAAGCTGAATGTTCATTAATTCAGTAATATGTTTTATACACAGCTAGGTCATTGTTTGGTCCTTCAGTGCCTTCAATGCAATGCATTTGTGTGTTTGTGTGCTTGCAAGCATGTTTTAAGCCAGCCATGTGATTGACGCAAGCGGAAATTTGCCAGATGTGTTTCCCTTGAAGAAGAAAACTCGGATTTTGATCCCAGTGTGCAGTTCTAAGACATGGATATTAAAGGGTGTATATGAGCCATGGTAGTCTTGGGATGTGTGTAAGAGAGACTTTCTCTGACGTGACAGGCGAGACCATAGGCCATCTGCTTCATGGCTTACTGCAGGATTAAATATTGTGCGTGTGAGCAGAGCTGTGTTTGGGTGTGGGGGTTGGGGAACAAACAGGGAGACAGCATAAACCTTTAACCCCCAACCCCGCTTGCCCTTCCCCAGACCCCTCTGTCTCCATTCAGGTTCAAACAAAAATAATTAAAGCCATCTGCGTGAGTGCTGAGCCATGCCACTGAATGCTGCCCACAAAATGGTCAAAGTAGTACTCTCACATGCTGCTTTGAGATTGGGTATCCTGCTTGGTTTAGCCCACCTTCTTTTATTTATTACCACCTGACACTGAAGCTCTGTTGAAAATGTAGCTGTAAACAAAAAGAGACCACCCATGTAACCTGTACCTGTAAACTTACACAGATAAAAGGTTAATTCCAGTTGGTACCAGTTTAACTGGAAGCCACAATTATGCATTCATTCTGTTTATCTGGATTTGGTTTCAGTGGCTGTTTTTTCCAATAAGTGTGGGCTTGTGTAAATCTGAAGCTGTCTCCCTGAAATACATAGTGTAGCCCCTAGCTGTGGAAGTAGCTGATGTAGGTCACTGCTTATCTGGGTTAATGTAGCTAATTTACCAAAATAGCCACGTGGCTGGTGAAGATCCACACTGCCCATGTGTGTAGTGCTATATTAGAAAAACACAGAAAATTGTGTAAAAGCACCAGTCTCTCTCTCCTGTTGTTAGAAGGCTAGTATTGATTAAAAATAATAAGGCTGTTATAATGGAACTGTATGTGTGTGCCATGCATAGAAGTTAAAGTGCTTCATTACGTATTAATACTGATCTATCGTTTCTTGATTTATTACTGATTATGCTTTTTGATGGTGTTTACAGAGGGTGATGAAACTGGTATCATGGATGGCCTGTTGGAGGCGCTGCAGTCCGGTGCTGCTTTCAGGAGAAAGAGAGGACCACGTCAAGCAGGTACTCACATACAAGCAAAACAGTAAATCTTCACAAAACATGCATATGTTTCCATGTTTCATGCGTTACTTGCTTTACAGATTTCAGTTTTCTTCCACAGGTATATAAGACTCATTTATTCTATCTCACTTTCCATTCTGTCTCCAATCTTCTCTCAACACAACAACAGATTTGTTTATGTTCCTTTGCCTTTGTTCCATCTGTTGCTCTGCTCACAGGCTGAGTTGTGGTAATATTCTTTCACCATGGTTATAGGGGCAAAGCCAATGCAATCAGAGGCTGGCACAACAACAAAAGAAGAGGGAGAGTGCCAAGGGTGGGTGTGGACAGTAGGATACTTTAGGGAGAAACAACTGCTGAGGGTGTGGTGGTGGTGGAGTAGGAAAATATGATAAATAATGAATGTAGGAGGGGAATGAAACCAGCCCGTAGGCAGAAAGTTTGTTGACGTGAGTGGGCAATACAAAAGTTGTGGTAGGTTATTGTAAGTATGAGGACATGGGTGCCTTTAGCAACTTCAAGTCAAGATATGTTTTGCTCTTCTAAAGGAGAAAATGCAAAAGTCCCCCCCATGCTGTTACAAATACAGTGGAGTATTGCTTTTGTTGCTCCCTTATTACCAGGGCATCCAGAAGTACAACAACAACCTGCACAGATTTTCAATTCAGGCTATGTTGTTCAGTAAGCTTAAAGTGACAGACCAGTAGTGTGCTAGCTCCTCACTCATCTGTCCCAGTGCCAGATGAAATTTCATTGACTTATTAGACACTAAAGTACTTTCTCCCACCTTTCTATGTTGTTTGCCATTCTGTGGCTTGTGTGAGGCAGCAGGAACTGTTAGTATAGTAACTTTGTAACATGATTCCTGGTGTTGGGCAACTCGTGTGTAACAATGTGAGTGGGAAAGTGTCCAGCTGCCCATTAGCTAAGAAAGAGAAAACTCTAGAGAGACCCTGTGTGTGTGTGTGTGTGTGTGTGTGTGTGTGTGTGTGTGTGTGTGTGTGTGTGTGTGTGTGTGTGTGTGTGTGTGTGTGTGTGTGTGTGTGTGTGTGTGTGTGTGTGTGTGTGTGTGTGTGTGTGTGTGTGTGTGTGTGTGTGTGTGTGTGTGTGTGTGTGTGTGTGTGTTTTTTTGGTTCACACGCACTCTTGTGTGGGTTCAGTTTTCGCACATAAGCCGGGTTGTGGAAGAGTTTGTGCAACTCGATCCCTTTCACAATAGAAGCCAGATGTGAAGCACTGGTCCCGAATGTGACTCAGACCCAGAAGGTAGACTCTGCTCTTTTCTCTTTCTACTAATCTGTTGGGTTTTTTTTGTTTTTTGTTTTTATACAACTCTTTCAATTCTTTATTTTCGACTCAGAATTGATAATCATTGAGAACTTTTGGGTTCTTTTTGGACCCCACTTCCATCTATAAAAACTACTTGACCATCAGTGTATGTTAAACCAAAACATTCTTTAATTTCCTCCAGACACTTTGTTTGTGAAAAGTAGAACAAATAAACATCCCTGGGGCTGAGCTGTTCCTTGTATAAATCCTCCTAAATTTTGTGACTGTTCCGTGTCACCACAGTACTAAATTGGACTGCCAGGGAAAAAGATCTGAAGTCAGGCAGGTCCAACCTCCCTGACTTTAAAGGAGTATCTCAAGTTTTACTTACAATGAGAATAGCTTTTTCAAATAAATACGGTTATAGATATTTGTCCCTTATTTTTTTAAGCTGTTGTTATTCTCTCTTTTTTTCCACATTTCAGTTACCTCTCAGATGTAATTTTCAGACTAAAAAGGGAAAAAAAGCAGAAAAAAAACAAATAAAGTAACAAATAGCTCAGGCTCATCACCACTAAACTGGCTGAGACAGCAGTGAAAATTAAAATGAAGGGAGAAGCAGGAGCAGAGAAGAAAGAATGGGGCCCACTTGAGGGCTCAGTCAGTCATCCATAATGCTGTTGGGCCACCTCACACTCCCAACAGGAAATACCTGAACATGTGTATGTGAAAGAAAGGGGGGGAAAGAGCTTTCCTCCCTGCACATACTTCTGTGGTAGGAGATTGTCGGAAAATATAAGTGGCTGGATGTATCACATCTCTGCTTAGTCCCTCCTCCCTGTCTCCTCTCTTACCCTGTGGTGTCATTTCTGTTTTTGTTTTGCCAAAGTTCAGGCTTTTCCATGGAGAATGTGGAGGGTGTGAAGCAGTGCTTTTTTTTTTCTTTTTTTTAAATTTTTTTTTGTGGCATTCTTATCCTTGTTAGGAGTTTTTCCTGACTGATATTCAAAGGTTTCTCCTTTCCACTATGCCCACTTTGCTTCTTAATGCCAGGAAGAGCCTTGAGTCTTTCACCTACACAGCAGGAAGTGTATCTGTATGTGTATATGTGTGTGCACACATGTTTGACTAGCCAATTGAGTCATAAGTCTTAATTTAGTAAGGCTGAAGTAGGAGGCACATCCTGACTCTGGCTCGACTGATTCATATCTGGCACCAGTGGAGCCACAGGCAGCCTTACAGAGCAGGGAAAAATATTGTATGCATGTATAACCCCTTCACAGATGTTATGTATAATGTGTTTAAAAAATGTTGCACACAGGGTAAATTGAAAAAACATAAATACAAATCAGAGTACAAGTACATTTTTTTCTGTCTCTGTTATGTAGTAACACATCACTAAGGAAACGCAGTTCTGGGAAAAGGTCATTCATAATCTTTTTAAAAATGTGACAGTGACATTATTGCTTTGTCACAGGGAGATAATGTGAGGTAGATGCATCTAAGACTGTAAAGACTCATAAAAGTGGCATCATTGAGTTTCTCAAATCCCCCATCCTCTCTTGTTTTGACATTCATTAACAAATACCAGTAGGTGGGGCACTTGGTTGCAGGTTTTGCCTCCAAGTATTTTCTTTTCCTTGCAGTTAAAGCACAAATAGTGTTATTACAGATCGGATGTTATGAAATGGGTCCAATCATTAATGTCCTTATAAGTATTTTCTCTTAGGTTATAAAATGTAGTCACAATGAAGCCCAACATTTAAACCCTAAAAAGGAGTTCCTGCTGCAACACACCCTGATTTCATAATTTTTTTTTGAATGGGAAACAGGGACTGAGGCAAAGAAAACTTGATTAGCTTAACACTGAAAAGTGATAATCAAAGCCACAATAAATAAGACAGAATACATGTATGTGTCTACTCACTTTCAGTCTAAATATGCTACTAATACTGAAGTTTTTACTGTTTGTTCAAATGTAAAGCACAGTGAATTACATTATATTCTTCTTGCCAGATGTAACCCTCATCCGCAGATAGACTTAAGATGGTGCATTGATTGCCCTTCATTAAACAAAATAAAATATGTAATGGGGCTGTAAGTCATTCAGGCTTGTTCACTGTCGTAACACAAGCCACTGTAGTCTAATGATATTTACTTTATCTATACTCATGTCTAGATTTCCATCTTTACTCTTTACTCTTGAATAAAAGTAACTGCTACCAGTCTAACATTATTGGTTCAGTTTCAGTCATTACTGTTGCAGGTACAGAAAGAATTTCGACATGGCTGTAGGGTTTCTACACTGCTAACTTACTGAAGTTATTTATCCGTTTTGCAGTTATTGGCAGGTAATAGAGAAAAAAGTTTGGGTTTTGTGAAAAGTACATGAAAGACTGTCTCATTACAACAGAGTTGGTGTTTATAGATCATATTTGAAAATGTGGCAACAACAACACATACTCTTTCCAATGCATAACAAAGATTTATACTTATATAAAAATATTTAGTTGAAATACAACAGTGCTCAAAAATGTTATTTTTTGTTTACTGTTTTTGTCTATGGAGCTATTGATTGATTGCTATTGTGGAGACCTTCCTCCCTCCTCTTCTCTTTGTTTCCTACCCTTACAGCTGCTGCAACTGTAGACCTCACAAACTCAGTTTTAAAAGATTACTAAGGGGACGTATTGAGTGTGTTGTCACGCTCATTTTTTCACAGCGTGACTGAATGGGTAGCCACGAGGCTGTGGAAGCTATAAAACTCATCACCTTTGACCTGTACCTCAGCTCACTTTGTCCATGTGGGAGTGTTGGCTGCGTAGAATGAGCAGACTGTATGGGGGATCCTCAGCTGTCTGCCCTCCGTCTGTCTATCCCCTTCTTAAACAAACACACACACACCAGATGCTCGCATGCCAACACAAAGGCACACATGGATGTTTGCATACCAATACATGCACTCAAACTGGCAAATTTGATTCCAGAAGACAGACAGACTTGCATGTAGCACTATCAGTGTTTTGGTTTGAGCTTTAGGTTGTTAGCTCAGCGTCTGTCTGTTACTTTGCAGAAACGTAGACAGCTTGGATACATCGGGCTAATTTCGTTGTGTTCAGAGCCATTTAAGTAGAGGAATGACGTGTCTGTGGACACACAAGAAACCCATCTGCTGGGTCATGACCCCTCCTAGAGCAACCAATCACAGTAGCAACTAGCTGACAAAGCACCAATCACAACAGAGAGACAGGCATAAAGGGCTTAGCAACAATAGAGGCACACGCCAGCTCTACAGACGGTCCACTCCTACAAAAACAGAAAAATACCCCTTCACAGATGTTCACAAACACACACGCAGTCATTGTAGTGAGACAATTTAGAACAATAGGAGGGTGCTCATCAATATCAATGTCAAGCCATAACTAGAAAACTGGTGAGGTCACATGCTTGATTAATACCCACTGAGGCAATAAAGGTCGACCACACCAGTATGCACCAGTTGACAGTGACCTAAAAATCAAGCTTGTGCATCAATACTTAACCCACAGCCACTAGTGGTGCCAGATGACGTCACTTTTCCCACAGTACTTTATTGCAGAGCAGCGCTGTGTTACATAGTGCAACCTGAGGAGGGCGATACAAGTCCCTGCTAAGTTTGAGAAACTGATGGAGGTCTAGTCTGCATCTGCAAACACACCATCATCCTACATGTGGCACCATGTTGTATTGTGACTGTGGTTTTTCTGAAGATTCTGTACAGTCAACAAAGGGTGTGAAGATGGCTGCTTCCTTGTAATACCGCCATATGGATTTCATACTCTTTATAGTCGGGTAGTTAAATCTGTGATGAGAGATAAGGGTGATATTTTTACCTTACCAAAAGAGCTAAGCTAGTTCTTGTTACAGTCTCCTCTCCATCTGTCCTACACTTGCCCGTCTGCAAATCCTCTCATCACTTTCCTTCCTGTTTCTCTATTTTCCCCTCATAAAGGCAGCAGTATGCACTGTACAACAAAGCATTCTTATGTTAATCGGGTAGTCATTATTAAGACTCCTGCGGTGTAATTTGTTACAGATGATCTTTCACTATGCTTTTTGTGCCACTGACCAACCTCCTGTGTCCAAACACACAAATTCAATCTTACACCCATCAGTAAATAAACCCCAAAACAGTCTTTGTGCAAGTCCTGATATCTCATTTCCTGTTGTAACAACCAGCCCTCATAACAGTTGCATGGATCATTTAGTCAATATCAGATCTAGTATGTTTATGCAACACACATGCTGAAAACTTCCTGTTCGTTTATAATGGCATTTGGTGAAGGACTGTTGCATTTCTGAAAAGTATGAAGGCTTGTGAGAGATTTTAACTCTTTGATATGCTTCAGTATCAAAAAAATGCTGCATGTTTTCTCTCACGCTTGAAACAGCTCCTTCCAGAGATCTATGAGATATCGAACAGCTGTTTTCACAGTATTAATCTTGACACGTGAAATCAGTTGTTTGCTTTTTATTTGTTGATCTGATTGGTCATGGAGAATTGAATATCTCTTTGTGTAGTTTGGATCTGAAAGCTTTAAACAGTAAGATCTTTTCACTTACATCTTGACACAGATTTGCATATTTATCTGTTTTTACTTTATACATCTTTATAACTTTATGTGGCAGAAATCTTTGCATGTTATGCCATGTTGGACCATTTCGTGAACAAAAACATCCATCATGGAAATTTGGTTGAGAAAAAAACTATATATAATTGTGTTGATTTTCTTTTGGCTCTGGGTAAAACCAGAGTGGCATCAGAAGTTCTTCTAAGCAGTGTTCAGTGGGAAGAAAGGGATGCCCACTAAACTCATTAGGTTTGGGTTATAATTGAAAACATTTCAATATATCATGTAGATTTCCAGCCTTTATTACTTGTGTTTATGTTATATTTAAAAATACTTTGATGTTCTTTTTAAAACTTCAGTCTGTTCATGTATTCACTCCTTACACATATTAGTTCACACATGTTAACTATGTTTAAATGTAGTTAGCTTCAGAGTTTCTTCTCCATATTTCAATCAGTAGGTTTCTGTCTACATTCACATTTTCTCATCCTGCTTCCAATATAACAACGTTCTCATCCTGTCTCGTATCGCCTCTTCTCTCCTCCTCTTCTCTGTCTTCTCTCTCAGGAGGGAAGTGGAGGAGGATGAGAGAAGCAAGGAGCTAGGTCTGACAGCCTTTGAAGAGCTTTTCTCTGTAGGCTAGAATTTTTAGGACAAGCTCAGCATAGGGGACACACACACACACACACACACACACACACACACACACACACACACACACACACACACACACACACACACACACACACACACACACACACACACACACACACACACACACACGCTTGGTTTCTGGATCATTTGCATAATTTCTAATTAGTAAGTTTATAAGTGAGGAACAAAAATAGAGACGGAGGAAGTATGAAAGTACACTGAGGAGGAGATAAAGTGCACCCGGTGTTTATGACAGGGGAGAAATCTCATAGGAAAGGGTGTAAGGTGATAATTTGACACACTAGCTGTCTGTGTGCTGCTCAGACCAGCTGAGACTCACAAAGAAGACAAGTCAAGCCTAAATCTACAAATACTCCTTCTCCTCTTTCTCCCCAGACTCAATTGTGTCTTTGTCACAACTAGTTCTGGAGACCTGCTTGGTAACTCTGTGTGTGTGTGTGTGTGTGTGTGTGTGTGTGTGTGTGTGTGTGTGTGTGTGTGTGTGTGTGTGTGTGTGTGTGTGTGTGTGTGTGTGTGTGTGTGTGTGTGTGTGTGTGTGTGTGTGTGTGTGTGTGTGTGTGTGTGTGTGTGTGTGTGTGTGTGTGTGTTTTTGTGGTGCTTTTTGTTCTTCTCGTGTGAGAACCATGCAACAAGTCTCGATATGTTGTATGTGCTGCCATGATTAATTTGCATGTGTGTGCCTGTTGGTGTGCTGGATTAATCTGCGTTTTTTTTTTTGTCTCGTCAACATTACATTCACGTGTGGATTTATGGATGTTTTTTGAGGATTGGAGTTTCTGAATAAACATCAAGCATAAAATAACAGCAAACACAATCTCCCACTGACCTATATAATTCAAAATGGCTGCTGCTGCACAGCTGTCCTCCCACACTTGAGAGTGAGGAGTGCTAAAGGATAGAGTGAGGGAATGAGAGATAAAGCCAGGCTGCTGCTGGTGCCTGTGTGGGAGGAAAGGGAAAAAACGGTAAGCAGGTAGAAGAATAAAAACGCAAGCATCCTCAGGGCACAATCTGTCACGCTTGTTCTGTTTCTCTGTCTGTCCCTGTGTATCTAAGCTCTTCTCTTTGCTTCCAGTATTCCTCATGTATATAAATAATTTATGCATAACTTCCTATTTGTGTCACTTCAAGTCATCCCCTTGCAGCTTTTCCTCATCTGACTCAGTTCCTTCTTCTCAGTCTCATTTTCATTCATCCCTGCTCTTTAATCTTCCCACAGTATGAATCATCCCGCTTTTCATGGTGTCTTACCCCTTTTTACTCTCCCTTCCTCACATTTACACACACATTCTCCATTTCTGCATTTCATCATCCTGCTTTTCCTTCCTCCATACATTTCTACACTTCTTTCTCCAGTTTTTTCACTGCTTAAGACCATGTTGTGAGTAATCTGACATTAGAAGTGAGTTGCTCCAAATATGACGCTAATCCACATACATACACAGCCACACTACTCGTGTGTGTGTGTGTGCGTGTGTGCGTGCGTGCGTGCGTTATTATAGGTACATACTTGTGATTGCATTTGCAGAATGGTTGCTGATTTCATCATGGTATTTATCTGATATGTCACCTCATGGCATGCGCTGATATTCCTTATGGGTTTGGTATGATTAAAATGATGTCTGACTTTGTTGTGTTGTCTTTGTTTCTTTGTTCTTGTCAGCCAACCACCGACGAGCTGGAAATGCGGTGACCAACATTCTGGCCAAAGAGCTGATGCAGGAAGATAAGCCTTCATCGAGTAAACCTTCTGCAAAAAAGTTAAAGTCAGATGATAAAGTGGAGCCAAAACTAGAAGGAGCAGAGTCATTAGAGGACTTGCTTGAGGCTGCGGCTTCTCGGTCTAGTTAGGTACCCAGGTAGAAGTTTGTTTTTGTTTTCTTTATGTTTAGTTTTGATTTTTTTTTTTTTTTTTTTTTTTTTTTAAACACATACAGCCAGTCTATCTAAAGTCAGATTTATCTTTCTTAGGCATTCCAGGGGCCAATAATCATCTGCTATTAGTTTACTGAATAAAGATCTGCTTTCTTTTCCACAAATGTCTTAAAAGGACCGTCTTTTAGAATAGCATTGTCTTTTGAGACGACAGAGAGATGCAGAACTTAAGGGCGCTGCTCTCACCTCAGTTTCAACCTCCGCATGGTCATCACCAGCCTTGAGAACTCTGACACTGTCATAAAGATTGAATTGCTTTTTCCATCACATGCACATAAGGTGTTCATGTTTATTTTTTTTCTGTTTATTTCTACATCACTCGGTTCACCTGTCACTCAAAGGGCATCTTTAGCCATTCCAAAGACTTACTCAGGAGGATCCACTTTGTTTCTTTTATCTTTTTTCCCCTTCCTTTTTTGGTTATTCCCAGATTTAGACTGAGAATGTGTGGATTTTGGCACATCCTGCATCATCTTGTCAGGATGTTCCAGCCAAGACCACTTTGCGCTGTTTCTGTTTTTTGTTGATGTTTTCTGTTTTTAAAGAGATGAAACAATTTTCTTTGTAATTATTTGATATTCCATATGTTACTGCTTGTAATCATTTTACTGTATTATTCAAAGTGCCAACTGATAGAAATCCAGTCTTATCATTTCACTTCTGGGTTTAATCCGGTCACAGTTTGCACTGGTCCTGTCTGACACCTCATCAACAGCAGTTATCACCTGGGTTTATATTTCAGCATGTTCTTTAGCGAGAAAGGGCATAGCGCACGGGTGTCCATGTGATTAAAGGGAGAGATTAATTATATAAACTTGTCTGTTACCATATGTGCCCATATCATTTATATGAAACATGAACATGATTATTCACACAAAATCTAAAGGCGAGATAATCGAGAGCAAAATTGTTCTTCCACAGAGTCCAACCAAAACAAATATTGCTTTTTCAGAGGGTGTTTCCATACACACCCAGCCTGAGCAGTTTACATGCCTGTGTGTTTGTATATGAAAAAGTCTGTGTGAAGTCGCTGCCTATATTTAGTCAGCTTCCTACATGTGTGTGTTTGTGCTTGTAGGTTTGTGTGTACTGCCATCCATAATTACTGTACGGTACCGACCATGCTGTCATAAATGCTAGGTTTCATGAGCAGCGTTTTGGTCTTTCTGCTGAAGATAAAGCGCACTGGAAAACTGCCCAAAAACTGCTGAGAAGTAAGTGTGTGTGTGTGTGTGTGTGTGTGTGTGTGTGTGTGTGTGTGTGTGTGTGTGTGTGTGTGTGTGTGTGTGTGTGTGTGTGTGTGTGTGTGTGTGTGTGTGTGTGTGTGTGTGTGTGTGTGTGTGTGTGTGTGTGTGTGTGTTTCTCCCTCCCACTGAACTGCAGCAGTAGTTTTTGAATGTCTGGCCCCGTTTCTATTTGTATTCAGCCATCAGCATACATGTTGCCATGATGTTGTGGTGTACTATTTGACAGGAATCTGGTGAGACGATGTAAGCTGCTCCATGCAATATTTATTACTATGCAAGCACATTATTGTAGCACGCTCCCCAGACTTGATACCTAGCCAGTCTCAGGATGTACAAACCGCTGGCACACCTCGCACGCTCTTGAATAAACCTGCTGGTTCAAGGTCAGTGCTTCATGGCAGTGATGACTGAGAAAAATCCTTTTTGCTCCAAAACTTCAGCATTTCATGACATCACTAGCATTGTTAATTCCATCTTCCTATAAGAAAGTGCTGTCTTTGGACTAAATGGTAATTAAACACAATAAAAAGAAATAAGATGAAGCACTGGAGCACCTCCACTGATGGTGCTTCATTTTTAATCAAGTAACACTGAGAATAACAAATAGTTTGTTGCGCCTCATCTCAAGCACAAATATGTCGTAGTTGTATTTAAGTGGTCGACACGGTTGCCGTTTTATGTCTGCAATATTCTGCCCATGACTTCAAGTGCATACCTGTAGGTTGATTGTGTGTAATGCACCCTGAAAAACGAATGTTTTTGAAGTGAGGAGCAAGGGAAAACTAGGAGGTAAACGATGTCACTGGAATATTTTTGCAAATTTGAGTTCTTCCTTTTCTCAACAACTTTTTTTTTTCTTTTTTTTAAGATGTTGTTTTCTATATGAATTTTAAACGATTGATTATTTTAATGTAATTTTTTTTTCCAGAGATTTCTGTATGGATATATAACAATGCACCCAGTTGTCCTGTTTGTTACGCTGAACTATTATTAAAAATGTCTTAAGTAATTTATCGGTGTGTCTTTTTTTTTTCTTCATTATGTCACTCTTTTATGTAACAGTCTGTTGGTGTAATTTCCAGCTTGGTTCTATTCCTGTATGTTTGCCAAAGTAAACTCTCTTCGGTGCACTTTGGCCGATGCTACTTTATCTCCTCCGCTGCTCCCCTCTCCTCCTGATGTAAACACACACATTGTGCAGTAAAGCATCAGACAGGCACTGCACTCTGATACTGCAATTTTATTGCCAAAAAGCAGCAAAAGAATGAATAAACAGTGGAGTTAGTTATTTTTACAGATACGTCCCAGGATTTTCCATGGCTTCAGGGTTTCCACAGAAACTTTCCAACAGTATACTGCTAAAATTGCCAGTACACAGCAAGATCTGTGTGTCTTAAAGATGCAGAGGACAGTTGATGTCATGTTTTGTTTTTGTTTTTTTGGAGGGGGGGTCCCTTTTTGCACCCTGTTTTTATTTGTGTTTTAAACCAGCACCATGCTGTCAGTAATAGAAGTGACGCCGCAGGAACAGAGTATTTTTTTTTTCTGTTCATTCACATGTTAAAGTTTTATTCCACCACAATGCAGCTTAAATTGAATCATTTAGTCCTAATAAAACTCCAACCAGAGAGAGATCTGTCAAGTTTACTTCTTCTTCTTCCCGTCCCTCTATCAGTTTTTATATTATTATTAAACTGGGGGATTTTTTTTTATTAAATATAATGACAGAATAAACATCTCCAACTATTTCTGTTAATCCAAACATAACCTCCTCCATACCACACTTACACAGGGGTTTGCCTATAAACAGGAACCCAAATGGGAGAGAACTGTTTTGCCATTGATAGTGTCGTGTCATTAGATGTTCCATGGCCTCAGCAAGACAAGGACATGTGAAGACCTCTAAGCAGACTTTCATGTACGACATCAGTTGAGTTTCCCTCTAAGATGGCGACTCTAAAGCCTTGGGAGGAAGAACACCAGCTTGTATCTCAATCTCATTTTCTGTTGGACACCAGTACTGACTTACGGAGGTAAACTATAAGTTATGACTTCTACTGATCTTCCCCTATGAGTGGCCTGGTGTGGGGGAATGCCTTAAAAATTCATCTGTATCATACAAGCTATTCAGATGTAGGCCTGCTAAAACAGCTGAAGTAGTTTCCCGTTTGTTCTGTAACACGACTGATTGATTCCCCTTTTCTTTCTGTCCATTTCTCCTTCATATTTCACTGACAGGATATCCTCGTTGGTTACAGCCTGTTCAGGACGAATCCTGAGCATCTGCGTTTTATTTAAAACAAAGAAAAAGGCATCAATCTTATACTATAGTCTTGGGGTTTAAATCCATCTGAAAAGTGAGTTCTGTTTTATCGCTTTGTTTGTGTACAAGTCAACCTTCCAAAAAAGATGATGAACTTTATTAGTCCATAAATCTTCTAGTAAAAAGCTGAATGGAACCTTAGTTAGTCTGTAGTATACCTCAATGTGGAGACTGGAGGAGTTTAGTTCCAAACTCTGAGGGCTTATCGTTAAATACCTGGGACCACTGTACTAATATTGTGTAGATCTTCATTTTAATGCTACCAGATGTGAAAAATAACATTCATCATCTGGACAAAATTAGCTTGCTTTTCACTTTAATTGGAGCATCTGCTGAATGCTGTGTCACAGAGACTTTGAGAATATAATGAGTTCTGTTTTTGGAATTAATTTCACATTGAAATACCTGGAGAATTCAACTCTCCTGTGCTCTGTGAATGAGAGTCTCAGCAGTTTAACAAACCAGAGCTGACACTGCCATCCTGTAGTCTCATTAACTGGCTCTGATAATGTAACCAGAAGGCCTCAACTTCCGTTCATCAGTGATAGCAGCGTTATTGATTATGTAATTATGTCATCCTCATTTCTCCCTTATGTGGTAGATTTTGAAATTGATATTTTTGGATATATTGTCATCTGATAAGCGTTGTCCTATCTGTGTTGAGCTTACAAATGAAGTACCAGTAAGGAAAAAATAAATTTAAAGAATAATGAGGGCCAGACCAGACAAAAGATTTTCTTGATAGTCTAGATCAGAGTTTAATTAGCAGTACATTAAATTAATTGGATGCAATTGAGGATATGATTGTTAATCGAGAAAAAATGGATTCACTAGTAACAAACCTTGACGATGTATATAAAATTGCAGAGGTTTGATTTGGTATGTTGAAAAATGCTAGTGTAACTATTATGAAGAGAAGACGAAGTAAGAATTGGTTTAACATTGAGTGTAAGAAGGAAAGAAGGAATTGCGTTAAGGCAACGACTTAGGGAAGTGTTAGAAACCTAATAAGTTCCAGACCCTGCTTTAAGACCATTATTAGAAAGTGTAAACGTAAGTATAGTAAAGAAATTAATATGCAGCTGACTACACTCAAAATTAAGGATACTAAAGGGTATTGGAGGATAATAAATAGGAACCGTTTTACTACAGATACCTGTGATGGAATAACCGTAGAGGGGTTCTGTGAACATATTAAACATCTAAATGAGTGTGATATTAATTTGTCTGATTTTATAGACAATATATGTTCACCTAATGAGTTTATTAATTACTTTTTCTCTAAAGAAGAGGTCAAAGTTCAGATAAAACATTTAAAGTATAATAAGGCAGGTGGTTGTGATTTGATTTTCAATTAATATATAAATACTAGTCCTGAAGACTTGATTTTATTGGTCACCAAATTGTTTAACTTGGTGTTGAGGACAGGCATTATACCAACAACTTAGACAATGGAAATAATTAAACCTTTGTATATGAATAAAGGTTTTAGGACCTGTACAGAAAGTTACAGAAGGATTAAGCTACTTAGTTGTTTTGGAAATCTGTTTACCTAAGTAATGAGTGTTTGACTACTTATCAAAATGTGCAGTGGACTTACTGGGAGGTCATTAAGGTGGTTTTAGGGTGGGTTACTCAACAATTGGTCATATATTTGTTTTACATATTGTAATTGATTTATGTGGCATCTATAAGAACCGACTATATTGCACTTTTATTGATTACAACAAAGCATGTGATTTGGTTGAAAGAAGCCTATTATGCCAAAAGTTAATTTGCATCAGATATAAATGGGAGAATTTATACAGTTTTGTATAATTTATACCAAAATGCTAAGTCATGCGTGATATTATAATGGGCTATCATTTCTGGCTGTGAAATTTATTATGGAAATAGGTGATGAGGATGTTGAGGTCTGTCTAAGACTTTTTGTCCGTCTGTATGCAGATGACACTGTAGTATTGTCAGAATCAGAAACACAGCTTCAGAAGACTTAAGATGCAGTAGAAAAATATTGTGTTGACTGGTAATAAAGTTAAAAAAGTTCCTTGACTTTAAATGTGAAAATTCTGTATTACATGAATTGGATGATTATGTTTATCTTGGTGTCAATTACAATAATCACTTGAAACAGGCTTTTAAAAAAACAAGTGGGGCAGGCTTGGAAAGCTCACTGTAGTTTGTTAACTAAAACTGGAGATCTGGGATTATCTGTTGAAATTTACTGGCGGTTGTTTGATGAGTTGGTCTTAGCTGTATTGTTGTATGGGTCAGAGTGTGGGCCCATGAAGACATTTCATTTATTGAAACTTTCCATGTTAAATTTTTAAAGAAGTTGTTGTTGTTTAATTGAATTCATTTGAACATTTTAAGTTGCAAAGATAACTGATGGAGAAGTTACTTAATGCTAAGGTACTGTTATACTGCGTAAACTTGCAAAATTATGTGAATTTTGCAAGTTTTTGGACATGGGTGATTTGTTGACAGATATTTATTTATATTTCCTTTTGATAATGATGATGTGTATTGAATAACCCTCTTTGTTTGTTTGTTATATAATATAATGTTGTATGGTTTAATGAGATGAAAGGAAGTCTCATATCTAATTTAGGATTATTCTTTGTGCACGCACACATATGTAGACCAGAGATCAGTAACAATTCTGACTCAAGACAACAGAAGAAAATGAATTGAAAAAACCTGTGCATCCATTCTTTGTTTCCGCATGTGTGTGTGTGTGTGTGTGTGTGTGTGTGTGTGTGTGTGTGTGTGTGTGTGTGTGTGTGTGTGTGTTGGTCACACTTCCTGTCTCTTTGAACACAGAGTTAGGCTCAGCTATTCTAACACATCTGATCCTAATCAAATCGGACCAGGCCTGTAGCTCTGTTTTTCAGCAGTATTTATCTTCATGTGTTTATAACGTTTTGGTAGTTTGTCTGTGGGGATAACTGCACTGTGAATGTTTAATCTTAACTTTAAAACAGACTTCTTTCAATGAGTTCATAAGTTCATACATCCCCACCACCACCACCACCACCTTTAAGCTCTTTACTATTTGTGGTTTATGCAATTTCTTTCATTTGCTCCCCTTTTCTCCACTGTACATTTCCCTGCATACAAGCATGAACCTACTTTAAATTCTGTCCTCATATGAACTGAACCTTTTCTCTTGATGTCCATTTTTAAAAAAAAATGAAAGCATTCAAGTCTTTTGGAATAAGATGATGGGGATAATAAGGCTTTTAAAAGCAATGAGGGGGAAAAGCTCTGTACAAACAGATGCTTTATGTAGCAAGTAGGACACAGCAGCATACCGTTTGGAAGACATGGAGAGTGCATGGGGGAGTTGGACAAGGAATAAGATGAAGAATGTATAGAAGACCATATGAAAGAAGTTGGGGAAACTGAAATAAACAGTGATTAGGAGTCGAACAAAAGCAAAAGGTGGCCCGATTAAAAAGCTGCGTAAAATGACAGCATTGTGGGAGCGTCTAAGAATAGACAACCTGGCTGTGTGTTAGTGTGTGTTGTGGACTTTGGCCCCACTGTGTGCGCATGTTTGTTGACTCTAGTCTGACATATTTGCATCCTAGATAAGAGTGGATGTAGACTTTAACTGCCATCTTCTGTGGGTGTGTCTGAATGTGTGTTATGCTCTGTTGCACTCATGCTTGTGACTGTGTTTATGCATCGCACATAGTTGCATAAACATGCTACCATATTCTGTTCATTTTTAGCCATGAGGATCTGGAAGAACGTCAGCAGTGACGTAGGTTTGGCTGTAGCTTAAAGTTTCACTGCAATAGGGCAGAACATTTGTGACGCTACAGCAGCAAGTCTGCATAGTTTGGTAACTGTTTCATATTTGTCTGTTACAGGTCCACCTGTTCTGGCTGATTAGGCCCCTTTATTTTTTGTTTTAATTGTGAAACTATGTTATCTTCTGTTATTAGATCATAACTTAATCAATAAAGCTTCAATTTTTCTCCAGTGTGAGTCATGATCAGTTTTCACAAACAAGGTGCAGCAGGATAAAAGCTCAAATATACACTCACAGGGCACTTCTTTAGGCACACCTTGCAAGTATCAGATTGGACCCTCTTTTTTGCCTTCAGAACTGTGTTAATTCTACATGGTACAGATCCAAAAAGTTGTTGTAAACTAGCATCACACAGTTGCTGCACATTTGTTAGCTCCACAACCACGATGTTGCTTTGCTGCTGGAAGCAGTCATCACTAGACTGATCCACCGTGGTAACAAGGGGATGGACATTGTCAGCAGCAATACTCAGGTGGTGTTTAAATGTGTTCAGTTGATATTAAGGGACCCAAAGTGTGCCAAGAAAATATCACCCACGTCATCACACCACCACCACCAGTCTGAACTGTTTATAAAAGGCAGTTTGGAGCCATGCTTTCATGTTGTTTACACTAAATTCCGACCCTACCATCCAAATGTCACAGCAGAAGTTGTGGCTCAAACTAGCAAACATTTTTCAAATCTTAGCTGACAGGAGAGACGCCCAGTGTAGTTATTTGCTTCAAGGTTAAAGGTATTCTGCATTTACAGATGCTTTTCTGCATACCTTGGTTGTAAGAAGTGGTCATTTTAGTTACTGTAGGCTTCCCATCAGCTCAAGGCAGGCTGTGCACTTGCTTCTGACCTCTGGCATCAACAAGACATTTTCACCCACAAAGCTGCTGCTCAATTATTTCTGCTGAACATTTTTACATAACTGAAATCAAATCAACAATTAAAACTGCTGCTACTGGACACCTATGTGTTTATAAGCTGGCTGTTGTGTTATTTTTCCATTACGAAAACAACATATTCATTTACCTCACTTTAAGTGAAAATATTTGTATTATTTATTAGGTTAAGAACGTATTTTTAAAGAGTTAACTTATTCTAGTTAAGGCCAGTGTATTGATATAAGCTTATTTGTGATTTGATCTGTAGTGATGTCTAATTGTTATGAGATTCAAGTCCCCCTGATTCCCAGACTCCCTCAGGCTCTTGTTGTGACATTTTGGGGAGTCGGGGGAGATTTGCGTGTGTGTGTGTGTGCCTGTCTGTCTATGCCCTTATATGCGTGAAGAGGTTATGCTGGAGAAAAGAGGTCTGAACAAAGAAAGGGGGCAGTATAATTGGCTTCAGCACTGCCAGACGACACAATGACACAGCCATTGATAGTGGAATGGTTTCCCGGGAGCAGTGGACCAATTGAGGAGCGGGAGGCTGTTTTTCACAGCCTCTGATTGGCTGGACGACAGAGACTGTCGGTCTCCAGGTAGCAAAGTGAACCTCTGAGCGTATCTGCCACCCCTCTGCCTCCTGTAGGAGGAGGGAGGGAGGGAGTGTTACATAGAAGAGTAGATGTGACCTCGGCTGTGGAGAAAACAAAACAATTAATTTACATTCAGAGAGCATATTAGCTTTTATTTTCTGTATCGTCTCCCCCATTGCTTCCTCATTCCTTCTCTTCTCCTGACCTAGAAGTTTCTGCCTGTGTGTGTGTGTGTTTGCATATCTCTGACTGCTACTAACATCACCATGCCAGGACTCTGAAATAAGTGTTTCATTTGTCTTTAACTTGGCTGTACACTCCACAGCTCCCTCTTTCTGTCTCCAGTTCTGAGAATTGTTATTTAGACTGGCCATTTCTCAATTTTCCTGCTGCTTCAGGAGAGAAATGCACACTACTGTGGCATTTAAACTCCACAGAAACAGTTTGAGTGACTGGTGAAACGCAAAAAAACAAAAAGGGCTTCTCTGGTGCTTTTGAATGATGGCATGTGAATGCGTGAGGTTATAGTACATATTTGAATATGGAGTAAAAAGTGCCTATTTGCATTATTTTGCATTTGCCTACAACCCAGTGCATAAATACACATCTGCGCATTTAGCTGCTGTCTGCTTCATTCGGCCTCCCTGCTTCGGCTATCATGTCTTAATGATATCCCCTTGATCAAATTTCTCGGCTACTTGTATAACACTCTCCATGTGACACATAATTAGCAGACAATTAACATGGGCAAAGGAGTGTCAACCGATTGGCTGTGCCATCACACCGCTGAGTGACATCGCCATCATCACACCTCCTGTAGTCACCCTGAAGCAAATGAAATCTGTGTCAAAATTGGAGTCCATTTTTTTTCTGTTGTGTCTGTTGTTTCTCTTTCCTTCAATGTCCATGCCTTTCAAACAATGTGAATATTGAGTTGCCCCCACCCATTTAGCTTTCCACATCCCATCCTTCGTTTCTCTCTGTCCATCTCTCTGTCTATCCTCTGAGGATATACCTGCCAAGTGATTTTGCTCGGGTTTTTTTTCATGTTCATCTGAAAGTGAAGTATGCTTTGTGCGAAAACAATGTGATGTTTCTGCTAGAAGAACTGTCAGCAAGTCCTCCATATCAGCATGACTGTGTTTGACTTTGGCGTTTGTGTGTGCCGCTCTGTTTCAGAGCTTAAGACATTGTCCAAATGGAGACAACCTAAGCATTAAATCCCATTATGAAGCAGATGGGGCTTCTGTAAAGAATGCTTTGTCTGAAACTGGCTTCTTTGTTGTTGTTTAGAGAAAAGTTTTGATATGTGCTCATATTTTAGGCCTCTGTCACACAGGCCTAGAGACCATTTGGGAACCACTGGTAGTGAGAGGAAAGATGTGTATGCCTCGACTGTGAGTGATTGCTGGAGCCACATTCACGCAGGCCTAGACACTGATCAGTGACCCTCTGACAACCACTGGATGCTGGTGTGCCTGCAAACATTAGCAAACTATCTACGAAGTGGTAGAGAATATTCTCTACCGCGCCCACTTTTCCCAGTTTCAACAGCTCGGAGAGTAAAATGGTGAGTATTTTCAGAGTAGTTGGCATCACAAGAAGGGTTTTGGTGTAGAACCCTCACCAACTGGTTGGAAAATACACATTTTCCTCAAAACTGGTGGTGTCCAGATGGTTACTAAGCAGTCCCTAGCCTGAGGCGTTACCCAGAGAGAAGAACTGTTCTTATTATCAGCTTTGACCTTCTTATCGTTCTTCACTTTTCTTGCTTACCATCCATTGCGTCTTTCCTCTCATTATCTTTAGTAATAGCACAGAAGCAAACTGTTTCTGCTACTGCCATGATAACTAGCAGTAACATCACATGCAATCCACAATTTTCATTTCATTTTGTGCTCGAAATCCAACGCATGGTTCATCCCACCAGATCATAATGTCTTTGTGGATGTCTTTCCACCCCAGATTTAAGGGGGACACACACAGAGAGAGAGAGAGAGAGGGTAGTCTGCTTTGCAGGCAGTGTGAAAAGGTGATGCAAACAGAATATTAATAAGCACCAGAGGTTATACAGCCACATGCACTGGCCATAGTGTTCACTCTACTGCCTCATTTTTTTTAATTTTTCCCTCTCACATGCACATAGGCAGTGGGTATACTTTCACAAATTCCTTTTATATATTTAGTAAAAACTACTGATGGTAGGGACATTTGTTTTATTGCTGAAACTCCTTCAGCAGCACTGTTAACACCTGCTTCAAAATTATGGGGGTCAGGCAGAGATTTGTGTTCTCTCTGGGAAAATTAGGTGATAAAGAAGGCAAGAAACATTATTAATCATTGAGGCCATGTTCTTGTGTTCAGGAAGTTGCTCTCAGCTTGCTGTTACCGTGTGCCCCAGTGTAGAACAAACAGGTACTTAAACAGGTACTAAAATCCTTGATTTCCTTGACTGGGTTCATTTAAATTAATTTTTCTATGATTGTTTATTTGTAGACACTTCTGATAGTTATTCTATTTATTTTGTTGTTTATTTTTTTCCCTTGACCTCATTGTTTGTTGATTTTTTTTTTCCAACAGTGTTTGTCATTAGTTTTTAATGTAGTCATGTATATTAATAGCACCACCAAATAGAAGATATGCAATGTTGAAATACTGGAGGTGTTCTGTGGATTCTCCTGGATGTTTATGGTGGGTGAGTAGTATTTATTCTGTAGGAGATGCTACTCATGATCTGTAAATCCTAGTCTTTTTTGGTTTTTGTTGGTGTAATTCTTTGGTTGGGTATTGATAACTATCCCAGACCTTCGCATGAGAAGTCGGTTGCAGTAAAAGATGACTGAAGTTGAAAGAATATTCGTGTCCACATGGAACCCCTCAGACTGTCTTGACCAGTAATAACTTTTTTATTCTGTGTGCACACATGCATGCTCACCACTCCCTCCTGCCCCCTATATGTCCATACACATTGGTGTGATGTAGGTAAGCTGTCAGTCAGCTGACCTACATTAGCTGAGCCTGCAGCCCTCTGATTTCCTCTGGGGGCAGTAAGTCTGTGGGTGTGGTACATAAGTGTGTTTGTTGCTCATGCATCTCTTTTATGTTTATATTTGTGTGCCCATGTGTGTGTCCTACAGCTCAGGGGATGACAATCCTACATCTGCAGTGACATTTACAGGTTAAACAGTCTCACACTCGCATTACTGTTCCTAGTCCAGATGATACTGATCTTTATTTACAGATAAATCTCTGGAGTGATGCTTTATATTGTATTTGAAGTTGACTGTATTTTTTGATGTTGATGGTAAAATAATTGTATGTGCTTTTATTTATAAGGTCAAACCAGATCAGACACACAAGTTATTCTTTTACTTTAGTGGTGAAAGGAGCACATTATAGACCAAATAGGTTATTGCAATAAAAGAAAAATCAGCTGTTGAAGAAGATTCATTAGGACAGATGTTTCCAGTCAGCACCTCAGCACCTTTCTTTCTTAATATGTAACAAACTGCTGAGGATGAAGACACAGAAAATCCCACCTCCATGCAAAGCACCTATTAGATACAATGACATCACTTCTTTGAGTGGTTACCGTGGTTACTTTAACCTCCTGCTGGCAAAAATCAGTACCCATACCCGATTTTCCTTAAGCCTTCTTGCGTGCCTTATATGCCATCCTGACCTCTCACTGCTATACCTCAATGTTTTCCCTTTCTTTTGCTTGTTTCAACATCCCCATATATACACTATTTCTCTTTTCTATATCCTTTGCCATGTATTTCCAACAGCTCCCCTTTCTTAAAACATGGGTTTTAAGAAGGTTTATTTTTTCTTTGCGCCTACAAGGGATTGTTCTCATTTTAAAGTGAGAGCTGGAGTAGCATAACAAGAGTAAAGGGAGGGACAAAGAAAACAAAGACAAAAGCAACCATGGCAAACAATGACCCACATAGAGGGAGAGAACACAGATGTGGACAAATGGCTGCAGCTGGAAAGGAATGATATCTTAAACAGAGGGCAGTGAACACTGCGGATGATGCTCAGTCAGGCATAGGATAAAGACCAGAGCAGGGGTGATGAGAAGGAAAGATCAGGCCTGTAAACAGCTAAGCTGAGATTGGTGGACAGTTACAGTGCAGATGATATGAGGCACAGCTTTACTAATAATGAAGAGGATAGGGTGGATCAAGTGCTCCATTCAGCAACTACTCCAAATGTGTTCTGTAGAACAGAAAGGTCCAGACAAGCTTGATTTTGAAGCATAGGGGGCAGTGTGCTGCATTACCTTTCATTTTGCAGACAGGCGGGTAGGCAGGCAGGGTGGGGGGTAAAGGAGAAGTATTGGAAGCCTTTATGGAGCTGTATTATAGTAAGCTGCTTACAGTCTGTGTGCTGTTCTGCATCTTTATGGGTGGGAGTGCAGGGAAAGGACAAAGAGGGAACACATGAAGTGAAGGAGAACATAAAGATTTATCTTGGTCATCAGCAGACAGATGTTTGTTTTTGTCATCCAATCCACACCGGCCAGACCTTTTCTTTTTCTTTCTGGCTTCCACCTTTTAAAAATCTGCTGCTTCCATCCCTCACATCCTAGCAAGCTACTCCCTGTAATGCCCCCCCGCTTTGCTGCATGTTTTCAGAGAGGTAATCATCCCCGCCGCCATCCCGCGCTACCACCCAACTGACTTCAGAGAGGAGGGGGATGCGGAGGGGAGGGGGAAGAGGGGAATGGATGTTGGAGGTTGCCATGGAAACTGGGAGTCTTTCGCACTCCGACATCATCTGTTGTTGCATGGCGCGGAACGGGCGCATGAATATTTGAGCTTTATGGACACCGACAGACGAGTGACACAAACTGAACTCTGTGGACTTCCACTACCCACTCAAATGGAAAGAGAGGAGTGGAGGGAAGCAGTGGATGGATGAATAGATGGATGGACGTCAGGCGGAGTCACAAAGGCAGACTGACAGACCTCCATTTTTATCTAGGGCAGAGAGTCTGGTTATCTGGGTTTAGCAATAAAGAAAGAAGAAAATGGATCTAGTGACAATAATAGAGATAAAAATAATGGTGAAACATTGAAAGAATTTGACCAAATAAATTAGGTTTGTGTGTTGCCAAAAATGTGGAGAATATGATCAGGGGAGAGAACAAAGAGACTGGGGAAGGGAGGGAGAGGGATGGTAGTGACGTATCATGAGAGCAGTAAATTAGGGCACTGGAACTTGCCCCCCCTTCTCTGTCTTCTTCCTCTTCATTTCCCAGAACATCCTGCAGTATTTTCTAATTAATCCTCTCAGAGGTTTGTTTTCTGCCTGCTGTTGATGCACACACGCCTCCATGCAAACAAGCTAGTCACAACTCCTGCAAATTTCCAAATGAGGCAGTGAACCATTTTGGGAAGTTTAATTGTGCACAGTCTGACTGCACTGCATCAGAAAGCAAAGACAAGAGAACAAATATTTTCACTGGCTTTTAGCTCTTATCTCCCTTTATGAGGTTCTCCTGGCACCTTTAATATATCTTTATAACAGATAATGCACTTTTCTTCTGTAGGAATGTGCTTGGCTTTTATTCTACATTTTTATCTGGTACAGTGATCACTTAGAACCTCTGGTATGTCTTGTATTCGAGTTGATTTCCCATGTTTCCAGAGTAAATTCAGAGGTTCCTCCTCTGCTGATGGGTTTAACACCTGTCCCAGAGGTTGTGGCATGCAGCAGAATGTCCCACCAACACTGGTGACATTTAGATGACTGTCAGAATGTGAGATATGGCTCTTAAAACATTCCCATGATCCCAGTTGATGATTTCAAGTGTTGATGCCCAGTTTGCTTTTCCCTGGGGTTTCACAAATATGCTACATTCTCATATTTTCTGTGTGTGTGTGTGTGTGTTGTAGGCTCTCTGTCTAAAGCCTGTGGCTGCATTTCTACTCATTCTGGAGATGCTTGTGGGATTTCCAGAAGGGAAAGCATTCACCCTGATAGCCGGTGCTTGATATTAGTGGGTGAATTTGACACATGGTTTGTGTCCCAGTTAGTTTTAGACAGAAACCATCTGGTTTCACACCTTGTTATTACCAACAGCAATTCAAGAACTGAGCAAGTTAGTTTTTTTTTGGTTTTTGTGCAAGCTATGTCAGCACATGTAATAAATTTGTTGATGTGTATGCTCCCTGAAGACCGTGAGATTCTCTCTTAATTGGACGTATTTTCTAAACAATACTGCATGACTCTACTGGAAAGGGGATCAGTTACAGGGGCAGTTTAGGGGACACAGCGGTGCAGTGGGGAGAGAGGGGAAAAGTAGAGACTTGCTTGATGATGCACGCTTATTAGCCCGAAATATCCATGCAGCAGCTGCACTATTTCCGCGGCAACACCTGTCGCCATGGTGCTGAGTTGTCGACATGCCTCTGTGTCAATGTCTGCATGTCTGGAGGAGCTGCGCATTCACAGCGTGTCCGACCTTTCAGACCCCCCTCTCTCCCAAACACACACTTAACCTCCTCAGTTAATGTTCTGGTATGTCTAAAGTCTAATACATGCTACACAACATCCTTCACATGCAGCTGTGTCAAATGCACACACAGACATACACACACTCCCGCGAAAACAACAAAGAGTAAACTAGCGTTCTTTGTTGAATCCTTGAACATTTTATTTTCTGGTTTCCTCTCTGTTCCAGCCTTCATCATGGAAATCTGGAATTTTCGGTTACCATGACAACCGCAGCTGGTGGAGGCAATGGATTAGATCCTCTGCACTGTGCTGGGGGTGTGGTAGCTGCATAGGGAGCGGGGTAGAGGACTGCTCATGGGGTGTATGGTTGTTAAAAGGGATTGGGGTTATGCTAGAGTGTTGTGTGTGTGTTTTTAGTGTGTGTGTGGGTATTAGAGTGTGTAAAAAACAAGGTGGGGGGAGAGGATGCCCTTAAACCACTTTACACCAGATGGAAGCTTTTGATCTCCTAAAAAAATAACACACACACACATTGTTCCATCCTGTTGGGGAAATTAAAAACAAACTGCACTTTCTTATTTCATGTTGTCTGTGACCTTTGACTTGATGCAGTCCTCATATTCTCCCTCTTCTCTTTCACTGGCTTACAAAGCAATTAACCCTGTGTCTGTATCAGCCTAATGTCAGCCCTCTCTTTCCCTCAGTCTGTCTTTCCCTTCTCAATTCCTGTCTCCCCGCTGTCTCATTTCCATCCTCCCAGCTGAGAAAACAGGAGCGAGAACACTTGGCAAAGAAGATGAGGGGAGAGAGAGATGAGGAGAGAGGGGGCTTTTCAGATGAAGAGAAAAAGGGTTTGTGGCTTTGAAAGGGAGCATTGTATTCTTCCTCCACATTGCTACAGCTCCATCTCTGTGATTTAGTCGAGCCAGCAGCCAGCACATTACTGCGTCTCTTTAAATCAGGATAGTGTTAGCCTTAGCAACGTTCAGGCTCCAGCGCTCCAATGCTCCTTCTCAATGACCTCCCCTTCTTCTTTCTGCCTAAGAGCAGCAGATTCCCTGTTAACACTGCCCTATGAACACATTCCTCTCTGCTGAAATAATAAATGAAAGCAGACTCTTTCAAAATTAGCAGGATATTTGTCTTTAAAATATGATTTTTAAAGAGCAATAAAGTGTATGGATATGTGTGTGTTCAAACGTGACAAATTATGTGGTGTTATCCGACGCTTTTGTTCAGGGGTTATTTTTAGAGCTGGCGGAGAGTGCCATCAGAAAACTAACTTTCCATTCCTTTCTGTCAATTAATCTTTTATAAGGAACGTTCATCCTAAAAACAGCATTCTCTCTCTTTCTCTGGCTCTGCACTGCAAGATTCCTGCTGCTGTTTCTGGGTCTCTGAAACTTTCAGATGAAATTTTCAATAAGTGTGTCATCGGGATTTAGATTCTGCTTATGATGACTGGTTGTTAATTCCCCCTCCCCCCTATCCTTTCAGTCTTCCAGTGTGCATATCCACAAAACAGACCTCTGTCCTCCAACATGTGGTGACCCTACATCTGCAGAGACAGCTGCTGGAGTGAGAAGGGGGGGCAGGGAAGGAAGAAGAGAGGAAGCCAGTGAAGGAGGATGGGGGGACTCCTTCCTTCCTTCCTTTGATTTCACTACTGTGAGGTAAAAAAAAAAAAACAGTAAACGGGCGCGGAAACTCACTTCCTGTCCCGCCACTAGCAACCCATTACGTCACATCCTGCTCTTTCCTCACACTGATTAAGTCTTCCTTGGCCTGAAATGAGATCCTTGTTTCCTTGCGCGGGAAGTTTCTGGCAGCTCCCACACTGAGGAGGAAGAGAGAAACCTCCGTTTTCTTATCTAGACGTGTGATGGGAATTATAGCTCAAATTACAATACATTTTAATTATTGTGGGTGCTTGTGGGTATGTTTTGAATGTCTGGGTGTGTAAGTGTCTCTGTGGGCTGCCACATCTCTGCTTCCATGTGCATGTGTCACACTTGAGGATATGACGAAGCCTGGTATTCTGGTTTGCATCCAGGCTGTGTCACTAATGTTGTTATCGTACACAGGCTGCCCATTGTCAGGTTCTAGTCTGCGACTGCTATACATCACTGATTTGAAGTTTTTTGCCCGTGTGTAACTGTGTGTCACACTATTGTGCATCTCTGTGTGTGTATAATCAGTAGGAATGTGCTCAATTAAGCGAGATGGGGTGGGGGACATAAAGGGGCAACAGAAGAACAATCTCCTCATTCTGTTGGGTCTCCCCTTGGGGAAATTTGTGACACATGGGGACAGTCAGGGCAGCAGGAGTCTGTATGACTCACAGGATGACAAACATCAGCTGACAAAGAGACTATAAAGCTATTTTAAGTCCTACTTGTATATGCATTATATACCCATATGAACAGCACCTCAGTTTCCTTTCATTGTTAGAACCAGAATAGGCTCTAAAATGGAAGCTCATACTTTATTTCTCCAAATGGGGACAAACCCACAGTGCCTTATTACCTCTGACTCATCTCCTTGTGTCTGTGTGTGTGGGATATTCTCCAATCAGCTCTGCCATGTTCTCTACATATGGCTCAGTCGGTTGCCAGGTTTGACTAATTGCTGAATATGTTTATCTTTCCGCAGGTCATTCAGCTCAGCCAGGCCCTGAGCAGAGCCAATAATGGCCACTGGATATATCTGTAATGAAGATGTGTTGAACAGAGCAAAGCATCCAGCGCTAGGGCTGATGGTTACTGTGGCAACCATATAACTCAAGAAGAAAGTGGCAAGAGGAGACGGCCATTTTGGGTATGTGAATCTACAGTGATTGATGGTGGAATGCTGTTGTGTGGAAAAACTGGCTTGTTCTTTGTCATTTCAGGTATGATTAAATAGCTCCACTAGCCGCTGGTCTTGCATAATCTTCAGGCAGTAACCTTGACTCAGAAAACCCACAACAGCAGGCATAACGACCTGATTCATGGACGACACATCCTCTCTATCCCTCCAGTTTCTCAGTCCCTCCTTCCATCCCCCAACATCTGCAGCAGTGGGTTGCTCCTTTTGTTTTGCTTAGTGACGTCCCATGAGCTATTTATAGGGACGTGTTATTGTGTAAGATCTATTGAAAGGCCCAAAGAGCATGTGCAGGCATGTTCCCTATGGTGGCCCCAACTTCTGCAAGAGGAAAGATAGAAGAGCGTGTAGCTCTAATATCAATGAGTTGGAGAAGGAAACAGTTTATAGAATAAGCTCTATGAAACAATGGAATCCATTACCATTACGTTTGAGATCAATGGACTCTATTGAAACTTTTAAAGAGCAGTTTAATACTTATTTGTATAGGCTTGCTAATTGTTTTTGTGAAGCATATCCTTATCTAGAAAGATGCTAAATAAATTAATTTTACTGACTTACTTAATAAGCTGTGCCGTCCTTTTTCTTTTTAAACAAGGAATACTTTTTTTGGCAGCTGTAGTTGTGAGTCCTATTGAAAAAGGATCAGAATTTATATAATCAATTTAACATGTTTTTGATTAAGCCATTCTAGTTCCTGTAAATTATTTGTAGCTTCATAGTTAGCTTTTTAAAGAAACCAGAAATTAAAGAAGAAAAAAGGCTTCCGGGGTTAATTAGTAGTGCTGCAGCCACATCGTTAAAACTCCAAAAAGCATTTAAACTGTTTAGCGAGTGCCATTAATATTGTTAACAGTGTAATGATGCTCAGAGTTACCTCACTCAGTCTCTAGCCTGTGAGAGAAATGAGAAACAGCAGCATTAACACAAACCACACGATAAGTATTTTTAAAATGAATCTTTTTATTTGAAATGTCAGTGTTCAAGAGAAAATAAAACAGCAATATAAATATTAGCATAAAAATAAGAGAGTAACACAGGGGTATAGCGTGGGGTTTAAGCATTTGATAAGAAAGATAATACAGCAGGATAGAGTAGGATTAATTCAGCAGCGGACGGACTTACACATATATAATATTTATAATCATTTGTTCATATGGACAGAAAGAGAATGAGAGGCATTCTTTCACAAATGCACAAGATAAAATCACCGCAAAAGAACATTAAGAGGTTACAGAAGGATAGAAACTTTTCCATATTTTTTTTCTTTTGTTTTGTATCTTTACAGGGTGATAAAAGATAGTAGAGAGAAAATAAACACAAAAATATGCGCAACACATACCACAAGTTAACTAGTCTACGTGTGTCACTTCTTTTACTTATCTAAAGTTATCTTTATCATTTATTTACACTTAAGTGTTAGTTGGCTTCCATGGTGCTTAGTTACTACATTGCAACACAAACTGCTGAAGAACATCTCAAATTTTTTTTATTATTGTTTTTTTTTTTAAACTGTGGTTTTCTTAATTTTTTTTTCTTAAAAACAAAATGCAACACATTCCAGTAGTAAGCCACGCCTTGTGGAGAGGGACTTTTATTTTGAAAATGTTGGACATGGTCCCTACTATACAAACACCTGGCTCATACCATCGACAGGACTCGTGTTTATTTACAGTGGGGAAGAGCCTCACAGGACTAGGGAGTAGAGGGGGAGAGGTGAGTGGTGAAGAGGTTGAGGTTTCCCATTGGTGTCAATGGAAGAGAGAGATTTCAAAGGGCTTGTGAGTGGCATCTCCTCACCAACAGGGACAACTGCGCTTGGCTCTGTTGACCTCTACTACAGTCAGTGCATTTGAGAGAGTTTCTGGGGTGGGCAGGTCAACTGTGGTTCCTCTGTACATTCAGTGGGTAGAGCCAAGGATGTTTCCCACCCCCTGATCGATACAATGGTGCCACCTCAGTCTGTTTACCTCTCACCATATCACTTCCACTCTCCCTAACCCACCCTGCAAGCTGCCTTTTTTTTTCTTCATGCTGTTGTACGTGTCCAGGAGTCTGACAGAAGGATAGACGGCAACGTAAAAACTTCATATCTTATACAAACACTTTCTCTATGCTATCGAATCGTTATCTCCCAAAGAAAAGACATGATACTGTGCCACATCAAGACGTTTCTTCAGCACTTAAGGATGATGAAGGAAAATACTCCATCGAGGCCCTAAAGGCCCGCAAGATGTCTAGAAACTCCTAAGCACTTAAGTTTACCACATCTACATGTTTCCCTAAAGACTGAAGTGATTACAACTCCTACATCATCTTAAGAATACTAACAGTGCATTTCTTTTTGTTTGGCTCTCAATATGGGGGTGGTGAATGAGGGAGGGACACGAGCTGAGTGTGAGGAGGGGAGGGCAGGGGGGTGTGGGGCAGCAAGACATGTCTGTGTCCATCTGGAGGTGTTGCAGAAGAAGCCAGTCCCTGCTGCTGTACCACTGATATGGACAGCATGGCTCGTGACTCCACGACACAGCGCCATGCAACCCCCACCCTTTGCCAGCCCTTCCTCTGGGTGCATGCTCAGGTCATAAAAATATCAGAAGATTAAAATCTTTTTTTTTTAAACTGCGATTACAAAAGTAATTTTCATTTTGTGTCAAGTAAATGCTACATGTGCATTATATTGACCTGCGATTGGAGGGACGATAATAGATTCAAGATGTCCTTCTCCTCTGCTTTTGCAATGCATAGTTTGCAATTCTAAACTAGTATATGTGGTTTGAACCTTAATGAGCATGCAGAAGAGTTTGTAATACTTGTCAAACAACAGCCTTAAAGTCAAAGGACTTAACGCTTTAAGACCCAGCAATGCTGACCCTATTAGCAATCTAATGGATGGCAACTAACGTACTTTACAACAGGTGACTTTCCACCTCATGGAAAGTGCACAAAAAAATCCAACGTGAAACACATTAACATTTCATTTCTGAATACATCGCTGCGTATAGCCTTGTCATCCCAGCAAGGTTGCTTACACTGAATCTCTTTGTCCAAGTTTTTGTTTTGTATTTTTGCCAAAAAAAAAGAAAAAAGAATTATGGGCGGGGGGCAGTAACCCCCCACACCCAGCCAAATATATCTACCAACAACGGTTATGTGAACAATAATAGACCTTAAGCACAGCACAAGTTAGAAACACTAACAGCTTTCAACACATTCAGATTCTTTGAGGCATTCAAGACACTTTCAAAGAACTTTCAAAATCGCCCATGTGGTCACAAGTGATTTGCTGTCAATATTTAAGATATCTAATGGTGGGGTGTGGAGGGTTAATTTCTCATCAGATCAGGCCCAGGTTTATCATTCCTTCACCTATTCACATCTACTTCTTCTCCTTCTTGGTGGACTTCTTCTTGGAGGCTGGAGTCTGGGCGGCCTTGGGGGGCTCTGGTTGAGCC
This sequence comes from Oreochromis aureus, assembly GCF_013358895.1. Taxonomy (NCBI): domain Eukaryota; kingdom Metazoa; phylum Chordata; class Actinopteri; order Cichliformes; family Cichlidae; genus Oreochromis; species Oreochromis aureus. Next base: position 12,938,985 of record NC_052943.1, on the reverse strand, counting down.
GAGGCCTGAGGAGGGGGCAGTGCCTGTTGGGTGGCCTGCTGGGCCGTGGCCTGCTGCTGCTGGGGGTTTGAGGTGAGGGTGGCCGTGCTGCCTGGGATGTAGACGTTCTGACGATAGTCTGGCACGTGCTGCAGGGTGAACTGGGGGCTGTAGCGGGTGCTCAAGCCCATAGTGCCGGGCCCGAGGGTGGCTGTAGCCTCACTCACTTCTAGGGGGAAGAGAGACAAAGTTGGGGGACAAGGGGTGAGGAGGGAAGAGGACAGAGGGATGAAACTTGTTAGAAAAGCATTTGGAAGAATATCTAGTATAAACAGAAGTGGTGAAATTAAATGGGACATAAAAGGAAATTATACTACTTTTTTAAACCTTGTACAGGAGAGTAAAAGGAAATTCAGTCTGAACATCAGGTTTAGTTCAATCAAAAACATAAAGAGACTGTAAGTGAACCTAAAAAGTGAAGATATGAACAAGAAGAAATATGAACAAAAGAGTGAAGAGGATTTTCTTTTTTGTTTAACGTGGTTGCTGAAAATGTCTTATTCCTCTGTTTATCTGCCTTTCCTTTTTCTTAAAATAAAAAAAAATCAGGCATGCCCTGTTTCTGTGAGTGCGCATGACATAGCTGCTCAGCCCATAATTCTCCCACAGCCCCTGCATTGCAGAGCCAGGGACACAAACCCTCCCTCCCCCATTCTCTAGTTCATCTCAGCCTCCATAAATACACACATGCACATGACATTTGCAGTGCTAACTGTGCTGGAGCTAAAGTCATTAGAGAGAACACTTTTTTATTACCTTCTCCTCTGAAGTGGAGCGCTAATTAAATGAATTGTTCCTGCATTGTGTTTATCGGCACAGTGACATTAAGCACAAAGGAGAGATGACCTTCAGTATTTATCACACGCTCAGTTTGTTCCTTCCTCCCTGATGGCTCAAATTGTTCATTCTGTCTAACATGCAGGTTACCACCACATGACCATCTCGCCATTTCCCTGTGATGGAAAAAAATGTCACACACCAGGGCCCAGTTCCCAGTGTCCAAGAAAGGGGGGGGGGGGGGATGGGTTGGTGGTGAAATAACACTGGAAGTGACGACTTGAATCTGTTTGCCAATAAACCTCATCACATTCGTCTCGCCATCATCACCATCTTTGCATAATTTGTGTTTGCCTGACGCTACATTTGGTCTTGGTAATCCTGCTATTTGCTGCGTACTTTTCTATGCGATGACAAAGCCTGAAGATGAGTCACTGCGTGAATTCGCCTCAGTGCTGCCTAAGCAGTCACTGCAGGGACAGAAGGGACAGGACAGGAGGGGGAGGATGTGTGTTGTAACATATGGGAATCATATAGGCTTTAATGTTACATAAATGTAAGAGTAGCCCTTATAGCTCACTGCTTATAGTAAAACATTAAACATGTGATAAGTGTGTACAGTGGAAACGTGTCTCACTGTTGTGTTATTATATTCAACAAATCAGCTTTACTACATCAAGGAAACTGTGGGTAGTAATACTAGGTTCACGTCCACTAAATGGAAACGCCAGCGTGGACAGACAGAGCTTTATCAATGACTGAGTCTGGCTTGTTGCTCTCCAACCAAACAGGAAGCTAAACAAACCACCACTTCCCACGCATCCTGATGAGAAGACGAGCAATAAATAGGCTTGGAAAAGAGATGGTGGAACTCATAGAAGGGAGGAAAGAGGTGACGAGGTATAGGACTCACCGTTGGCTGCAGCCATCAGGGCTTGGAGCTGCTCAGCTTCAGTAGGGGGCTGGGGCCAGGGGCCAGTTCCCATGGCAACCTCAGGTCCTCCAGTTGCCCTGTGGAAAAAAAAAAACATTGGGAAAGAACACATGTAAATAAATTCTCCTCTCCAGTGGATCTATGTGTGTTTAGCTTGACAGGATGATGTAAAGCAGAGCAGCTGATGGTGAAATACACAGCCTGAGGAGAATAATACAGGATGTATAGTACGCAAAACAGGGTGTGTCTCACACACACACACACACACACAGTCACACTTAATAGATTATTGTAAAGGCATGTGCAAATGCTTCTGGACACACACATGGTAGCAAGTGTGTTCACACATTAATTGTACAGCGGTCACACACTCGCCAGTATGACCCTGAGCAATGCGCCGTCTAGTAAATCTGATTAAACGTATTTAATGATCCCACCTTTAAAGGAAATAGCTGTCTGCATAGTGGCACATGCAGCGCTCAGTGAGTGCTGAACATTTCCATCTGGACGGGCTTCATGTTCAAAGGCTGGTTTATTTAAAAGCTGTAATTTGCATGTGGGGGTAACAGCGGAGAAAGCAGACTTGTATGCTTTGAGTATGCTCACCTACGTATTTCTATTCCCACGCATGTAACACGGCAACACAAGCTCTGCAACTGAGAACTAGGTCGCAATGTTTGAGTCTGTTCCCAAAGTGCTAATAAACCCCCAATTTTAGATTTTTAGTGTCAAAAAACAACAGTGTGCTATCTTCATGCTACTGGTAAACGATCATAAAATATAGATAAATGTCATTTCACTTCATTACAAGTCCTGCACGAGACTCAAACATCATTTAAAACCATTATAGCAGTAGTATGGCTAATTCCTCACCAGCACTGCATTAAAAAAAAAAGTAATATTTAACTACTCTCAGCCGTGTAAACAGTGGGTCAGAGTGTTGAAACAAAGCCTTTTTGACTGTATGGGCTAATAAAACCCCTCAGGACACTCAGTGGAGGCCATGGGTAAAAGATTCTGTTGGAATGCGCAGCTGGAAATGACAGTGACATAGTGAAGCTAAGGTCCCAAGTGCTACTTCCCTAATACAAAAATTTTAGTAATAAAGGGGCAAGGCAAGACAGTCCGTACAGTGTTACAGCACACAGAAAACATTTATAGTACTCAAGATGGTTACAGTTTTAAGTTTAACTTTTTATGCTTGAAAGAACAGAGTTGTAGGCTCATCCTACAGCATAACATTAACCTCAAAGCAATAACCAGAGTCATAAAAAACTGTTTACAGTAATGCAAAGGATGCTATAGCCCCCACACAGCCATGAACACCAAATCGGTCTGGCCTATTATGGACGGGCAGAAGAAAATGAGACAGCCAAGATGTTTGTACTTAGCAGGACTGGTGTTATTTTAAAGGGTGATTATGCCAAATGATTTTTCAATGTTTGCATTCCTCTTTATGAAATGTAAATATATTTAAGGATTCGCAGCTTATCTAAAACTTCTGCACAATAGACAGTGTGTTAAATGCATAGGATGTAAACAAGAAAGCTCCTTTCTACTTAAACCCAACTAAAAAAGCCCTCAGACAAATTGGCCTGATCTGGGGAATAAAGAGAAAATAAAGGACACATTAAGAGAAAAAGTGAAAAAGGAGTTTGAACACAAAAGCTCGGCTCTGTTTAAGCGCAGGTTGCCAGACTGCACTGCCAAAGCACTGAAGTGGTTTTCAGCTCAGTGCCAGAGAGAGACCGAGGAAGAGAAACATGTATGTCTTGTGCCAAGCAGCCAATGAGAAACAGACTGGATAGGAGCACCCTTGGTAAGGCCAGAAGCAGCCATTTTGTGCCCCTTCATGCTAAATTAGCATTCATTTTCTTATCATATCCTCTAGTTGTGTTAAGTGTTTCCTGTGGTCAGGATTATCACTTCCTGTGGGCAAAGTTGTACATTGTGGTTCAGAATGATGTCCTCAGCTGGCCAGTCTGGGCTATCATTCTCCTTTGGCTTCCTTACATGACATGTTTCATCTTAATAGATGCCTTTACTTGTCGCTTTTCAGGGAACCTTGAAGAAATTAAAGCCACAGTAGGAAAAAGTTAAAAAAAAAACCCCTCCTGCAGCTCTTTGCTTCTTTTTAATCCCCTCCAACCAACGAAGCACAGAATCAGTGGTTAATGTTTTGATTTCACACAGAATTCAAATGCCACTCTATTTAACCATTTATTCCACTGTGTTACTTTTTTACCTTCTTCCCCATCACAGGCTAGATTTTATAATTTAAACCCATTCCTCTAGTCACATGGTGTACATGCTGACATCTATTATATCTGCATGTTAACCTCTAGTGCTTAAAACAGACTCCCGATTACTCCATCCTGGAACGTCTCAACCTCTAACAGGCGTTTTAAACTATCAGTCATGACACAGATGTCGTCATTGTCCTCTGGTCAATAAGTCACATGAAAAAGCTGCATGTGGTGGTGTTAAGCTACAACCATCACAGACATACATCAAAGGCAACACTGTATGGTAGGCAAATCTCGAAGGAGAGAAAAAGAAGAGTTCTCAGACTATAACGACTATATGTATAGCACACATACAAGGCATAGCAAATCTACAAAACACTGCACACAAACTGAAAAAAAGTGTCACAATCCTTTCTACGCCACAGCAGGCATTGTGGCCTATGCACATCGATCAACAAATCCCATCAAACTTTCAGGGAGACTAACAGAAGCTATGGGTTAGGTACAGCTACACACAGCACAGCACGCGACTGCAGTGCACTAACTAAAAGATTTTAGTCACTCTCTGCCCTTATCAGCTGACCAAGTTCCTCTTTCACTGAACAGTGGCAAGTGTGATCCCTGATCAGCTGCTGAGGACATAAAGTGACCATACAGGGCCTACGTCTAAATCGGTACCTTGTCCCATTCTTCGGCGTCCATCGTATGTGTGTACCGTACGGCATGTGGGGACTAAAAACACAACAAGTTATACACCCTGAAAAGAACTACTGTGTATTTGTATATGCTTGAGATCTTGTTTGGAAAATGCTGAGTCAGCCAGATACTTTTCAAATACAGGATGTGAATGACATAGCTGTTGAGAAGTAAAATGAACTGAGTCTAATGTATCTACAAACCCAGTGGTTTCTAAAAGAGCAGTAGCCTGTGTTTGTGCCTAACATTTTCCTGAAAACAGTGCCTGTGTGTTTCAGGGACAAACCTTGACTCATAAGATCTGTTGCACAATCACAACTGCGTACACTACATGGGCAAATATCAGTGACAAAGCAATCAACACAGAATGTAAACTAAACAACACAAATGACATTTAATAAGGCAAGTAACTGACGTCAAGAAAACGTGTTTTCAAGTGAGCACTCGGTACATCCTGACGTGGCAGGAAAAAATGAAGAGAGCAAGAAAGATAAATGCACTATCCCATCCCCCCTGCTAGCTCTGGTCACCGTCCCTCATCAGTAGTACTGAGCGATGGCGCACAGGCTCAGGGAGCGCAGAGAGGAAAGGAACAGCAGGGGAGGGGAAGGGGGAGGGGGAGTGGAAGCTGCGGCAGCCATTTTATAAAGCAGCCTGGAAACAGGCAGAGATGCTTTTCAGGTTCAGATGCTGTAAATCACAACCTTACTGAGCAGAACCATGCAATCAGATGGAACAAGAAATTCATCACCACTGGAATCAAATTTGAAGTCACAAAACAATGTTCGCTTGTGATGCCATCTGCATTTTAAAATCAGCACACTGCAGGTAGCAAGTTATTATGGTTACAGCGTTCACTACCATCCCCCCTTTTTAAAAAAAAAATTCTCTCACCCCTTGTACTCTTTTTCCCCTTGAAAAGCAATAACATGATCTAGATATTATTGCGTATTTCAGCTGAATCAGTGTGTTACTCTGCTTACTCACCCGCTAGGTCCGGGTCTTTGTCCCTGTGTGAAGCGCCAGTCATTGTTGGGAGGCTTTTGCTGTGAAGAGAACAGAAGATGCAGTATGAAATATATGTTTCATCGCAAAAACAGCAAGAAGTTTCTAAGGTGCAGTTTAGTGTTTTTACGTATTTGGTTTGTAGTTGAGATGTGTGCAATGATGATGTATGTCTGTGTGTACCATTTGGCATGTCTTTACAGTTTTTCACTGAGGCTCATCAAAGCATTACAGATGGCCACGAATAACTGTACCTTCAGGCATCCATGTTGTCCCAAACACTGTGGGGCATAAACTGCTGCAGAGGAGCACGCACACATACACAAAAACTACAGACCTGCTTAAAAAAAGAAAAAAAAGAAAACCCTCAAAACTAAAATCAAAAGACTGGTAATTTAAATGGGCAATCGGCTTTGCACCAAAGCGGCCAGAAGCTGAACTGGACGTCTAAATGACTTGCATCTGGAAGGATTATCTCAGAGGATGACAGTACACATAGAGATTTGTCTAAAATACTGAGCTTGCCAGCTCATGAGTGGAAAAATGAAGGCAAACCAAAACTATGACAGTGACAAGACTTTTGAGAGACACACAGACAGACTGATTAGCTTCCCACACTGCTTCTTATAAAAATCTCCTTTAAAGAGTAGGAGGACAAAAGAAGTTGGATACCAAAACTTAGAAGCAGTGATAAAAGCCTCTCCCATCTCTGCATGCTTCTGCTGTCTATTAATGTCTTCAACCCCATTGCAGTTTTGTCCATCTCTACCTCACGGGCCATGTCACCATGTCTCTCTCTAGCTCTTTCCCTCCCTCACTCTCTCTGACTCTCTTGTTGTGCAGTGATGCGGTGAATAGACCCGTGGCTTGGCTCCAGATTCTGCTGCCTAATCGACACAAGAGCTCCCTGGAGAGAGAGGCCAGCAGAATGATGTGCTGCATTATTAAAAGAGCTGTTCTACCCAAGGGAATGATGGAAAGAAGCAAGAGAGCAGCAGAGAAAAGTGAAAGACAGCTACACGCAAGGAGCAGTATTGACTGAGAATCTGTTAGAATACAGGTAAATAAAGGAATAAAGGTTAGTGACCACACAGGACCAAACAGGGAAATACAGTTTGTTGAAACAGCCTGAAGACAAAACAAGTGAATGTAACCGCAGGACCTCAAGACACTCCTAACAGAGTTAAGTGTGCACGATGAAGAAGTGATGGAAGCAGTAGTACAGTTGCTGAACATGCATGTAGCGTTGAGTGAAAATAGCTGTTGGTGGATTCAGTTTCAGTATTGTTTTCATGTTGCACACAAGTCAGCTCTCCGGAAGAGAAAAACAAGGTCAGTTACAGACAGGGTTGCTTGGTTATTCCTCGTAACTCACAAGCTTTTTATTACAGCGTGAAATGTTTTTAATGGGTGAAGATGAGAGGGAGGGTGAAAAATGAACTCTCATCCTCCTTCACGGCAGAGCTCGGTTGATGGTTAAAGTCTAAAATTGGACACAGAGATGTGTATGTGTGCGTGGGCATGTAAATCTGTCTGAGTTGTAGGGAGAAAAAAAATATCAGCAGTGAGGGGAAGCAAACATCCACAGAGAGAGAGACCCAGCATTCCAGCTGCGTGAGTTGTTCTCACCACACACTTTCACAGACAAACACTGATCATTTTCAAGGTCAAATCCCACTGCAGCCATGTGGAAGGAAGGATAACAGACTGTACTGGAATATCTTCCTGTATGCTTCCTTATGGAAAGCCGGGTATAAGCAGACAGATAAAACTAGGCTATTTTATAAGTCTCCAATGCTTATCTGCTTGAGTTTTTTTTTTTTTTTTTTTTTTAAAAACTGAAGACTTTCAACAAACTGATGTGTGTTGCCAAGGTCTTAAGTTAAGGTGGTTACAACAACAACAGTTTCTAGGGAAAACAAATCCCAACAGTAAAACCTATTACCGGCTTACAGAGACAAAATCTAATTGACTTCATCTACAATTATCTGAGGAGCTTTAGCTGTGCTTGTTTCTTTATGATTTGTTCTCTTTAATCAGTCGGTCACTAAAGAAATATGAATGAGGTTATTAAAAATTCACAAGCTGTTTTTCTTTTTTTGAGAGCAAGTTAAATGTAAGCATGGAGAGAGAGAAGGTCAGACAGACTATCCAGACATGCTGCCAATGAAGAGACAGATTACAGCTCTGTGGGCCCGGCTTCTCATCCCACAGAAAGACGATCATATTAGACCTGGAAGATTTAAAAATGGGTCAATCTACTTCCCCTTACATCTCTGAGTTGAACCAAAGAGCTCTGAAGGATCTCCAGGTGAATTAGAACCTGGCTGGATTCCTTAGCTACCTCACAGTAATGTGCATAAAAGCTCAAAAATATAAAGACAACTAGATTTAGAAACAGGAAGGTCGAAATCATGGTATTTAAACTGCCGACTTCAATACTGTTTTAATTTACTGTAGGCTTTGCACTGTCACAAGAAAGGATCACAATGCGTAGTGTTTGACTTTGATATTCCTCTCCTTTAAACAAACATCATGACTCAACTAATCATAACCTCTGAGGACAGTTTTACTGAACCGCATGAACCAGCATGTCCCATGCACAGCTCTGTCATCCATAAAAAAAGCATATTTACAAAAAACACTTGGCCTAACTTTGTGCCAACCCTTATGAACTCACACAAGCTTAAAGACTGAAATACTAAATGGTAATATTCAGATCTTGATGCAAATGACAAACAAAAAAAAGGGAAAAAGTGGGTTATGACTTTGCAGTAGGTCAAAATGCTTCACATCCTTTAATATACTGTAATTTTAACCCAAGTCTTATGTGAACGCACGTTATTGAAGAGAGTGTGCCAAGAGAGCACACTGCAAATGAATAAAGGATACAAAGAGGGGCAGTGGGAAGGATCTAAGGCCCCAGGGTCCTGCTAAAATTACACACTACTGGAGGCGTCCTCGTGCCTGATGCTTTTTACACACAATCTCATGCATGCAGGCACACAAAGACCTGCAGTGGTACTCTAAAGCTTTATAGCCTGTGCCGTCTGTCACTGTGCCACACATGCATAAAGCCATCCTTCCTTTTCAGTTATCAGTCCTTCTATCTCTTTTGCTCTGCTGTCCTTGTTGCACACGTGTCACTAGAGCAGAGAGACAGATGGTACGCTGCTGACCTCAGAGACAACCTAATTCTGTGCAGAGTCTTTATAAAACAGAGTTGGTAGAAATATGAGGGTTTTTAAAATATATATTAAATAGAGTCAAGGGTAAAAATCATTATCAAAATAACAGAGCAACCTCACATAGATGTGAAATGCTAGATGAGGAATACTGAGGATAAACTGATTAAAGATGAAAAAAAAAACTTTCTATTTTTTCCACTGAATTCCCCACTAATCACTAAGAGCGACCTCATGTGATGCTGAGTCATGGAACCAATCATCAAAGGTTCAGAGGACAACAGGAAGTCAGGGTTCAGGCCACTGACCCCACGAATTCCTGTTTTTCAACTACTGCTTTATTCTTTGGCTCTCTCCCTCCACCCTTCTTACCCTTTTCTTTCCTGGCTCTTTTCCTCCGTCACCCCCATCTCTCCCTCTGTCATCCTGTTCCCCTCTATCTTCCAGCCATTCCACTGAGCCAACTCTGCAGTACCCATTTTCATCTGGTTGTCTCCTCCCCTCCATCTGTTAACAGCACTTATGTTTTACCCCTTTCCCCCTTTTTTGCTATTCCAGCTAGCTTCTTTTTCCTTTATAACTACAGCTTTATTCTTCATAAATAGCAGCATTCTGTCACTTAAAATGCTTCAAGCCAGAGATAGTAACCACATTTGCCCTCGGGTCAGATTAAATATTAAGATGTTTTTTCACTCTTCACAAACCTATCTAACAGAACAATAACACTCTCAGAGCCCTTTCACCATGTAGAGAGAGACTGGTCCTCTGGGTAAAACAAAACAAATGGAGTAAAAGATAGAATACAGCAAGTCACTGGGGAACTTTTCAGTGCATAACAAAACAGAGACATGTTTTGGGATGTTTATGCATTTCCACAAGTCTAATGTTAATAGTGAAAAGTATATGCTCACTCTCCCACTTAATCTCTCACCTCACTGGCTGAGTTCATAAGGTACTTCTTGCTGAGCGTCATGTTGAGTGTGTTGTTGTGACTCAGCATGGGTGATTTCATAAATACAAAGTCACTTCGGCTAGATATAGTGGAGTAGCAGGGCCTATAGGTCCGTGTATGTGGCTCTTGGGGACCTCCCACAACCTCCATATATCGTATGGGTCCATCAGTATTGAGCTGCAGGTGGAGGTCCTTGCTAGGCCTCTGATGGTAGCGGCTGGACCTGTGGTGACCATAGCAGCAGCATTCAGAGCCTCCCAGCCCTGGGCCACGGTGTCTCAGGCAGCGCACCATGAGAACAACAAATGTGATAAAGGACACCGCTGACACACAGGCTAGAGAGATGATAAGGTACAAAGTGATATCTGGCATCCCATTGCGTTGGTAGAAAGGTATGTGGTGAGGGATAATCGGAGCATCGTTGGCTGGTGCCTTCTCATCCACAGTTATTGTAATGTTCACAGAAGTGGACTTGGGTGGGTCTCCATTATCCTGAATGATGACCACAATGTCATAAGTTGAACCACTTTCCTCCTCGTCCCACTTTCGAGCTGTGCGGAGGTCCCCAGTGTGTGCCCCAATACGGAACATACCAGCATTTGGTCCAGGAGCAATTGAGTAAAACAACCAAGCATTGTGCCCACTGTCTGCATCCACTGCGACCAGTTTATTTATAAGGTGCCCTGGACTGGCAGATGGGGCCACAGTGAGCTCTAATCTTTTGTCTTTTGAGTAGGAGGGGTGTACAATCACTGGTGCATTGTCATTCACATCCACAACAAACACGTGCACAGTAACGTTGGATGTCCGTGGCGGCACTCCAGCATCCTCAGCCTGCACCTCAATACGGAAAGCTTTAAGCTGTTCATGATCCAGAGAGCGCATGCTGTAGATGTGACCGCTCTTCGGGTTGATGTAGACATAAGAAGATATGGGTGAGCCCTGCACCATGCTTGGAAGGATTGAATAAGAGACGTGTGCATTTTCACCAAGGTCTGGATCAGTGGCAGAAACGACAGCGATGGGGGCACTGGGAGCATTGTTTTCTGAGATGTCCACAGAGTATGAAGGCTGAGAGAAGGTGGGGGCATTGTCATTTACATCAGACACCTTCACCACAAAGTTGATTTGTGATGAAAGGGGAGGGGAACCAGCATCAGTGGCCTTGATGACAACTGAGTACTCTGGGACAGTCTCACGGTCCAGGTTGCCAGCTGTGACCAGGCGGTAATGCATGTCAAAAGTTGACATGAGTTTGAATGGTAAACCTGGCGTGATGGTCAGCTTAACATTTCCATTCAGACCAGGGTCTGGGTCCCGTGTGTTTATGAATGCTATAGCGGTCCCTGGTGCTGAGTCCTCTCTGATAGACTCAGTCAGTGACACCAGTTTCACCTCTGGTGCGTTGTCATTCACGTCAACGACGGTCACAATGACGTTACAGGAGCCCTCCATAGCGGGAGAGCCACCATCTCTGGCCTGCACTGTTATGTGATATGCATTCATCTCCTCATAATCCACAACACCCTTTACACGGATTTCCCCGCTTTTAGAATCCACAGTGAATAGATTGAGAACGTGCTGTGGTGTGTATTTACTAAAAAGATACGATATGTCCCCGTTGCTACCCGAATCGGCGTCTGAGGCGTTTACTTTCGTTACTAAAGTGCCCAGCGCAGCATTTTCTAATAGTGTAACTTTCTTTACAGGTTCGTCAAAGACGGGCGCATTGTCATTTACGTCCAGAATGTCAATGAGCAGAAGTGTTGAGCCAGATTTCTCTGGCTGACCCCCATCCACAGCAGTGAGCAGCAGGCGAAACGAGGCCTGCCTCTCTCTGTCCAAAGCTTTATCCACCACTAGCTCTGGAAACTTGCGGCCGTCACTTTTAGTTTCCATATTCAAAGTAAAGAAGTCATTTGCTGCGAGATGATACGTGCGTAACGAGTTGGTACCCACGTCAGGGTCGTGCGCGCTCTCCAAACGAAACTGTGTGCCAGGTGCGGCCGCCTCAGATATCTCCAAAGAAATGTTAGTGGTTGAAAACTGCGGCGCATTGTCATTCACATCCAGAACGTTCACCACGACGCGATGGATCTCTAAAGGATCATCCATAAGTATTTGAAGGTGTAGTGAACACGCTGAACTTAAATCGCACAGATTCTCTCTGTCAATTTTTTGTTTAATAATCAAATCGCCGGTCGTCTGCTTAACCTCAAAGTACTGCACTGATGATTCGGAGACCACCCGCAGCCTCCTCTGAACAATCCGCTGAGCAGTGAGAGTCAAGTCTTTAGCGATATTCCCCACGACAGAGCCTGGATTTAGTTCCTCCGATACGGAATAGCTGAGCTGAGCGGACGCACAGGAGACCCATGCTAGATAAAAGTAAACCCTCCACAGCCTCCCTCCTCCCGAGTACTTTCTCTGCGCGGAGTCCATTGTACTGCGCTCCGAGGATCAGGGAACGGCAAAGTTTCTAACTTCTTTCACTGTAGCGTATCCATGATAGAATTAAAACGCGACGTCCACACTCCTAAACATTTCCATTTTAGAAAAAGGGCGATGGGATGTTTTGATGTGACCATGACGGCCGTCTTTAAAGAAAAAAAGAAAAAATAAACGAGAGCGAAAACTCAAAGTATTTTCTGCCTCCACTCTCTGCTTGTGTCTCCTCCGCCTGATTCCCCTCATGGGCGGGGAGAGGCAACTCAGGCCTTCCCTCTCATTGGAAGACAGGGTTGGATCAGTGTTGTCATCTCTCTCACACACATGCACCGAAAACTTTTTAGTGACTTCACTTCCACATACGAGTATCAACTCGAAAAAAAAAATATTTGGTTTCAGAAGTTTGAAATTACACCGAAAGACAAACAACACAGCACGCCAAGTGTCTGTTAAAACGTATAACGAAGATCGAAGTCATAAATGCAAAGGATAAGACATCTTTATATAGAAAAAACCCCCACGTGGTTTTCTTAGAGAGTTCTCATTGTCAAAACAGTAGCGTATCAGCCTTATGTCATTTAACGCAATGCCGTTTGTGCCCGCATGGGGGCATGGTTTCCAAACCGGATTTTCCTCTTAGGGCAAACAATACAGTTTATCAGAAGATCAAAGGTTAAAAACAGGCTTCATTGTAAAGCTCAGTAATTCTAGACAAATAAAAATAAAATAAAATAAATACACATTTTTTTTTAACTATAAAACGACACACGGAAGGCATTTTGAAGATCCTGGCAATTTGAATTAGAGGGGATTTCTATATTTGATACGCCTCATTAACATAAAGACCGAAAACTAATAATTGATTATACTTATTGAAAACGCTAACATATATTAGAGTAAATTAAAATAATTGTTGCAACTGAATTGTAAGTTTTCCTTAATTCTATTAAACTTGTGTCTTTTTAAAGTAAGAAAAAACATGAAACTGATAACTTTTTTTGGAAAAAAAGATATGCAATAATAAATTGAAACCAATAGTAGTGGTAAAATTTTACTTTTACCATTATAGTAGTACCACACAAACACACACGCAGTGCATGGTAGAGAGAGTGAAAGCGATTATGTATATTATCACTTAATTAAATATATACCCGGATTTGTTAAAGTGATTACATTCCATAGTGATAATCAAACAAGAAAGTGTAGAAACAAAAAACTGCGAGCAGGGGAACTTGTTGAACTACACTCCTCGCTAGACATAATCAAGCTAGGAACTGCAAAATGAAAATCAGGATAAAAAAAATCAGGATAAGTTAATTTTAAATTCAAGGTTAGGGATATAATTTTACTGAATTCCCTTCGGATTTTGTCCTCACCTGCTGGCTCTCAAAGGTCCAGGTGCTGTCGGGTAAAGAAGCATCCAGGACACTGATCACCTCCTTAAAGTCTGTGGTGCTGCTGGGTTTAATCAGAGTGAAATCGCTGTACTCTGACATTGGAGACATACAGGACCTGAAGGACTGACTCTGAGACAGCATGTCTCCTCCCAGGACCTCCACGTACTTTATAGGTCCATCAGTGTTGAGCTGAATTTGCAGGTTTCTGTTGGGGTTCTTGTAATCATCAGAGTCGGTCCGTCTCATGCAGCACGTGTTGCTGCTCCTGCTGTTCCTGATGCATTTAACCGCTAAGATGAGGAAAGTGACCAGAGACAGCACGGACACCGAGGCCAGAGAGAGAATCAAATACAGGGTGATTCTCCCAGTTTTCTTGCTGGGCTCGGCCGCTTTATGTCGGAGGTCTAAGATGGGCTCATGGAGGCCGTCCTCCAGTATGATGGACACCGTGACTGTGGAGGACTGGATCGGTTCCCCGTCGTCCTTGATCTCTATAAGGAGCCTCTGAGAGGAGTCGTCCTGCTCGGACACAGCGCGTTTAGTCCTCACCTCCCCTGTGTACAGATTGACAGTGAAGAGAGAGTCTGTGGCCTCCGCCAGTCTGTAGGAGATCCAGGCGTTATGGCCCGAGTCAGCGTCCACGGCTGTCACCTTGGTAACCAGGTGACCCGCTTTCGCGGAGCGAGGCATCCTCTGATGGGAGAGGGAGCCCATGGCAGCGGAGGAGGGGTAAATAACAGCGGGGGCATTGTCGTTCTGGTCCAGGATAAAAACATGGACAGTGGCGTTGCTGCTGAGAGACGGAGAGCCCTGATCCTTTGCCTGAACCTGAATCTGAAACACCTTCAGTTTCTCATAGTCAAACGAGTGCATGCTGTAGATGCTGCCGTTATCTGAGTTAATGTAAACATACGATGAGACAGAAACGTCCTGCACTTTAGAGTCCAGTATAGAGTAAGAGACCTTTGCGTTTTCACCAAAATCCAGGTCAGATGCTGATACTGAGTACAGGATAGAGCCTGGTACTCCATTCTCTTTTAAATACACATCATAGATTTTCTGAGTAAATACAGGAGCATTGTCATTCACATCAGTGATAGTGACTAGTACAGATTTCTTACTGGTCAAGGGAGGTGAGCCTGAATCAGTGGCTGTAATTTCAATATTATATTCTGAAAATCGCTCTCTGTCTAAAGTCCCACTGGTAACCAGCGCATAACTGTTAGAAAAAGAAGGTTTCAACGCAAAAGGAGGGCCCTTGGTAATTTGCAACGTTACTTTACCGTTATCAGCAGAGTCGAGGTCTCGCGCACTGATCAAAGCCACAACTGTCCCACTTGGTGCGTCTTCACGCAATGGCTTGGGCTGAGAAGTGAAAACTATTTCGGGAACATTATCATTGAAATCAGTAATATCAACCTGCACGCGGCAGTGACCCTCCATCTGAGGACTACCTTTATCTTTTGCAGTCACATCAATGTCATATGACTTGGCAGTTTCATAATCTAACTCCCCTTTCAGAATTATTTCACCGGTTGAAGGGTTAATATCAAAGACCGACAACACCGAGTCTGGCGTCCGAGAGCCAAATGAGAATGTAATTTCCCCATTTAAACCTTCATCTGCATCTGACGCTTTGGGTTGAATAACAACAGTTCCTTGTATACTTTTTTCACCCAGGGACACTTTATAAAGATTCTTTTCAAAAACCGGAAAATTGTCATTAATGTCAAGAACACTTATGGTTATTTGTGTGGTTCCTGATCTTACTGGATTTCCCCCATCTAATGCTGTTAGTAATATTTTGTGAACTGTTTTTCTCTCTCGATCTAGAGGCTTTTCTAATACAAGTTCCGGGACGGTCTTCCCACCCTCGATTTCCTTTATTCTAAGGGAACAACATTCATTTTTACTGAGTGTGTATGATTTAAGGGAATTGCTTCCAACGTCTGGGTCAGATGCGCTCTCTAAAGGGAAGCGTGTTCCCACCGCTGCTGACTCGGCTATGTTCAAAGACAATTCATTTGAAAGAAAACGTGGAGAATTGTCATTAATATCTCGTATTTCCACCTCAATTCGATGTAACTGTAACGGATCTTCAATGACCACCTGCAAAGGCAACACACAGCTGGCGCTTTGCCCACATAAAGCCTCTCTGTCTATTCTGTCATTCACCACCAGCTCGCCCTTCCCCGGATCCACACTGAAATACTGCTTTCCAGCCTCAGAAGCAACGCGCAATTTACGGTCATAAATGTCCGAAAGTCCCAAACCCAGATCTTTGGCAAGATTTCCAACCACAGAGCCCTGTTTTAGCTCCTCTTGGATGCTGTAACGAGTCTGTGCGTTTACTGTAGTCCACAAGAGGAAGAAATGATGCCACCAAAGCGCCAGCCATCTCCTGTCTCGATATTCCTTTCTCTTTGTCATCCCTGGATTAACAAAAAACACAATATCCAAAAAGAACGGAG
The DNA here is from genome assembly GCF_013358895.1 of Oreochromis aureus. Classification (NCBI taxonomy): domain Eukaryota; kingdom Metazoa; phylum Chordata; class Actinopteri; order Cichliformes; family Cichlidae; genus Oreochromis; species Oreochromis aureus. The sequence continues at coordinate 12,922,835 of NC_052943.1, read as the reverse complement.
CCCATAAAGCAAAAATCCGTATTCCAAAAGCGCGACATATCCCATTAGAATGATACGTTTTTATAGCTAAAGACAAAATTAAGATTTAACCTTATACTCCAAGTGTATGAACCATTTGGCTACTCTCTATCCTCTCTGAGCATTGTGATGGCTGCAGCTGCATGGGGGAGAGAGTAGATCTCTTTGTACAGTTCTAAATGCTATTGGTGCACAGCATCCATCGTCGACATCCAATGAGAAGGCAACGGTGCAGCATAGTTAAAGACACAATGAGGCTTTTGCACTGCCATGATAGAACGATTGAAAACACTCGAAACTCCATATATCATCACAGTATTTTCATCATAGAACATATTAATCACAACATTCTGTTTATTGAGACAAATTTAGGATGTCTGTGGGAAGATCAATAATTCTGGAAAATGTAAAACAAAACAAAGATAAAACATCTACTAACAGATAAATATGTTATATAAAGGTTTAGGTATTATCATTTGTTACCGTCTTGAGGAAATGTCAATTTTTTTTTAAATTTCAAAATCGATTAGCGTGGCCTATGTGGGAGTCGCTGTCCACTTGAGCGGTGCTGAAACGGTCAACTCGAAAACCTGCACACTATCAGACACACAGTGGTGAACGATAAAACCAGCTGAGGACCACAACTTATGGAAATAACTTAAAAGTTAAGTGATCGGATATTTAAAAATAAATTTAAATTTAGTGCTTTAATTTAAATATATAACAAGTTATTTATAATTGCAGTCGATTTTGAGTTCTCGTTATGATTTCACACAAAAAAGCCATAATTTTAATTCTGCTGGAGCACAATCAGTGATATTTGAAATGTATTTTTATTTGTCACATCTTTTAATATTCTATGCTCACCTGCTGGCTCTCAAAGGTCCAGGTGCTGTCGGGTAAAGAAGCATCCAGGACACTGATCACCTCCTTAAAGTCTGTGGTGCTGCTGGGTTTAATCAGAGTGAAATCGCTGTACTCTGACATTGGAGACATACAGGACCTGAAGGACTGACTCTGAGACAGCATGTCTCCTCCCAGGACCTCCACGTACTTTATAGGTCCATCAGTGTTGAGCTGAATTTGCAGGTTTCTGTTGGGGTTCTTGTAATCATCAGAGTCGGTCCGTCTCATGCAGCACGTGTTGCTGCTCCTGCTGTTCCTGATGCATTTAACCGCTAAAATGAGGAAAGTGAGCAGAGACAGCACGGACACCGAGGCCAGAGAGAGAATCAAATACAGAGTGATTCTCCCAGTTTTCTTGCTGGGCTCGGCCGCTTTATGTCGGAGGTCTAAGATGGGCTCATGGAGGCCGTCCTCCAGTATGATGGACACCGTGACTGTGGAGGACTGGATCGGTTCCCCGTCGTCCTTGATCTCTATAAGGAGCCTCTGAGAGGAGTCGTCCTGCTCGGACACAGCGCGTTTAGTTCTCACCTCCCCTGTGTACAGACTGACAGTGAAGAGAGAGGCGTCTGTGGCCTCCGCCAGTCTGTAGGATATCCAGGCGTTATGGCCCGAGTCAGCGTCCACGGCTGTCACCTTGGTAACCAGGTGACCCGCTTTCGCGGAGCGAGGCATCCTCTGATGAGATAGGGAGCCCATGGCAGCGGAGGAGGGGTAAATAACAGCGGGGGCATTGTCGTTCTGGTCCAGGATAAAAACATGGACAGTGGCGTTGCTGCTGAGAGACGGAGAGCCCTGATCCTTTGCCTGAACCTGAATCTGAAACACCTTCAGTTTCTCATAGTCAAACGAGTGCATGCTGTAGATGCTGCCGTTATCTGAGTTAATGTAAACATACGATGAGACAGAAACGTCCTGCACTTTAGAGTCCAGTATAGAGTAAGAGACCTTTGCGTTTTCACCAAAATCCAGGTCAGATGCTGATACTGAGTACAGGATAGGGCCTGGTACTCCATTCTCTTTTAAATACACATCATAAGAGGGCTGCGAGAACACAGGGGGGTTGTCGTTTACATCAGTGACAGTGACATTAATAGTCTTCTTAGATGATAGAGAGGGTGAGCCTGAGTCAGTGGCTGTAATCTCAATATTATACTCCGAGAATGTCTCCCGGTCTAAATTACGGCCAGTAACCAGTGCGTAATTGTCAGAAAAAGAGGGTTTCAGTTTAAAAGGAGAGCCCTTTGGGAGCCCTAATGTCACTTTACCATTGTCACCGGAGTCAAGGTCTCGAGCTGTAAGCAGAGCCACTACTGTACCACTTGGTGCATCTTCTGGTACTGGGCTCGGTTGTGAAGTCAGAACAATTTCTGGAGCGTTATCATTTATATCTATTACCTCCACCTGTACGCGACAGTGACCTTCCATTTCAGGAATTCCTTTATCTTTTGCACTAATATCTAACTCGTGAGTTGCAAAGTTTTCATAATCTAATTTTCCTTTAAGGAAAATTTCCCCTGTTGCAGAGTTGATCTGAAAAATGGAGCGCAATATCTCTGGTGTATGGTCAGCAAATGAATATTCAATTTCTCCATTCACACCCTCGTCTTGGTCAGTTGCTTCTACCTTTGCAAGCATTAAGCCACTTTGACTGCTTTCAGGCACCGTAATTTTATATAACGGTTTTTTGAAAACAGGAACATTGTCATTATTGTCTAGAACGGTCACTGTGATCTTTGATGTTCCCGTTTTGACAGGATTCCCTCCGTCTAATGCTGTTAACAGTAATTGATGAATACCTTGTTTTTCTCTGTCAAGCGTTTTTTCCAGTACAAGCTCCGGTACTTTTCTGCCATTCGCAAGTTCTTTAATCTTTAAACTAAAGCATTCATCTTTGCTAAGACTGTATGATTTTAGGGAATTACTACCCACATCGAGATCTTGTGCTGTCTCCAAAGGGTAGCGCGCACCCACCGCTGTCAACTCAGCAATTTTCAAATGTTTTTCTTTGCTAAGGAATTTCGGTGCATTGTCATTAACGTCTCTAATTTCCACTTCTATACGATATAGATGTAGTGGATTCTCTATTACTACTTGAAGAGGCAACACACAGCTGGCGCTCTGTCCACATAAAGCCTCTCTGTCTATCCTGTCATTCACCACCAGCTCGCCCTTCCCCGCATCCACGCTGAAATACTGCTTACCAGCCTCAGAAGCGACGCGCAGCTTACGGTCAAACATGTCTGACAGTCCCAAACCCAGATCTTTGGCTAGATTTCCTACCACAGAGCCCTTTTTTAATTCTTCTGGTATACTGTAACGAGTCTGTCCGTCTATTGTACTCCACAAAGCGAAGAAATGATGCCACCAAAGCGCCAGCCATCTCCAGTCTCGGTGTCTGATTCTCTTTGTCATTCCCGATCCGTTAGGATGTGTTATTTCCCATCGATATATTGTTCACATAACCACCCTGACAATAATTCCAGCGCCAGAATGGATATGATGCTAGAGATTAATCCACGAATGCACGTTAATAACAAAGGTCTAAATTTTGGACATCTGTGTATACGCACATCTCCTCTCCACCTCCATCTCGGAGCATTGTGCGAATTACTGTGATGCGACTGAATGGGGGATGGAGTAGATCTCTTTGTGGAATACTGTATGCCATTGGTTCACAGCATTCATCTATACTATCCAATGAAGGAGCACTAACATTGCTGTTAGGGTTTTGCACCGCCTCTCTCACAATACAAACAGGAGAGGGGAATTCATATTGGTGTTATACAAGCACAATAGAGTGGAAAGACATGAAAAATGCCCTGTTTCCAAAGTAATAGAAAAAAATATACTTTACATTACATTATTGTGTACTGCTGTCGCAGATAGAAGAGAACATAATCAAACGAACTAGATCGTGATAAGAAATAATTCGATTCTTTAAGTATGTTGCCATCATTAAGTTTTCAGTGTTTGTGATATTTTCTATCACAGTAGAAAGGTGTCCAAGAAAAATGAAACAATTGTGAATATTTCAAGATCCTCAGAGAGTACTCATGGAAAAAAAAAATCATGACTGAGTGGAAGGAAAAAAATATACAGACGCAAAAACAAAAAACAAACCAACAAACAAAAAACCCACAACATTTTTTTGAAAGGGCGTTATTATTTTAGGGTGATTCAGACAGAAAAGTAAATTAAGTGGTTTTCGATTGAAATGGGAACGCTCGTTTTAATGCTAATAGATCACGAGTTAAAAGGATGATAGTAATAACCCTTAACGGAAAGATAAGTTGCAATAAATTCCGATTCGATACCACAGTCTTTACAATGCTAATAGAAAAAAAAATCTATACTAAAAAAGAATATCTGCACTGTGCAAAAAAACATTTCAAGAATTTAACAAACACCGCTGATTTTTCAAAGTGACTTAAAAACGACAATGAAGAATAATAATGATCTAAAACATTTAGCTTACATCTACTGTTCTTTTTTTTTTTGTTCTCACCTGCTGGCTCTCAAAAGTCCAGGTGCTGTCGGGCAAAGAAGCATCCAGGACACTGATCACCTCCTTAAAGTCTGTGGTGCTGCTGGGTTTAATCAGAGTGAAATCGCTGTACTCTGACATTGGAGACATACAGGACCTGAAGGACTGACTCTGAGACAGCATGTCTCCTCCCAGGACCTCCACGTACTTTATAGGTCCATCAGTGTTGAGCTGAATCTGCAGGTTTCTGTTGGGGTTCTTGTAATCATCAGAGTCGGTCCGTCTCATGCAGCACGTGCTGCTGCTCCTGCTGTTCCTGATGCATTTAACCGCTAAGATGAGGAAAGTGACCAGAGACAGCACGGACACCGAGGCCAGAGAGAGAATCAAATACAGGGTGATTCTCCCAGTTTTCTTGCTGGGCTCGGCCACTTTATGTCGGAGGTCTAAGATGGGCTCATGGAGACCGTCCTCCAGTATGATGGACACCGTGACCGTGGAGGACTGGATCGGTTCCCCATCGTCCTTGATATCTATAAGGAGCCTCTGAGAGGAGTCGTCCTGCTCGGACACAGCGCGTTTAGTCCTCACCTCCCCTGTGTACAGACTGACAGTGAAGAGAGAGGCGTCTGTGGCCTCCGCCAGTCTGTAGGAGATCCAGGCGTTATGGCCCGAGTCAGCGTCCACGGCTGTCACCTTGGTAACCAGGTGACCCGCTTTCGCGGAGCGAGGCATCCTCTGATGAGAGAGGGAGCCCATTGCAGCGGAGGAGGGGTAAATAACAGCGGGGGCATTGTCGTTCTGGTCCAGGATGAAAACATGGATAGTGGCATTGCTGCTGAGAGACGGAGAGCCCTGATCCTTTGCCTGAACCTGAATCTGAAACACCTTCAGTTTCTCATAGTCAAACGAGTGCATGCTGTAGATGCTGCCGTTATCTGAGTTAATGTAAACATACGATGAGACAGAAACGTCCTGCACTTTAGAGTCCAGTATAGAGTAAGAGACCTTTGCGTTTTCACCGAAATCCAGGTCAGATGCTGATACTGAGTACAGGATAGAGCCTGGTACTCCATTCTCTTTTAAATACACATCATAGGAAGGCTGACCAAATATTGGAGGGTTGTCATTCACATCAGTGATAGTGACGAGTACAGATTTCTTACTGGTCAAGGGAGGTGAGCCTGAATCAGTGGCTGTAATTTCAATATTATATTCTGAAAATCGCTCTCTGTCTAAAACACCACTTGTAATGAGTGCGTAGTTGTCAGAAAATGAAGGTTTCAAAGTGAATGGAGGCCCACTTTTCAATTCTAATGAAACTTTTCCATTATTACCAGAGTCGCGGTCTCGTGCACTGATTAATGCTACAACAGTGCCTTTTGGTGCATCTTCGCGTACTGGGTTTGGTTTTGAAGTCAACACTATTTCTGGAGCATTATCATTCATGTCTATGACAACTATTTGCACGCGGCAATGACCCTCCATCTCAGGAACACCTTTGTCTTTTGCAGTAATACGTATTTCATGCACTGCATTGCTTTCATAATCTAAAGGCCCTATCAAGGAAATTTCACCTGTGTCTGGATTCAATTGAAAAACAGATAACAGTGATTCTGGTGTGTGTTCAGCAAATGCGTATTGAATCTCTCCATTAACGCCTTCGTCTGCGTCTGCTGCTTCAACTTTAACGAGTACAGAACCAGAAACAATATTTTCATGTACTGATACATTATACAAAGGTTTTTTAAAAACAGGAACATTGTCGTTGATGTCAAGTACAGTAACTACGATTTTCGTTGTTCCAGTTTTTACAGGATTACCTCCATCTAACGCTGTCAGTAATAGCTGATGTACACTTTGCTTCTCTCTGTCAAGCGGTTTCTCTAGGACCAGCTCCGGAACCTGTCGGTCGCCAGACAACTCTTTCAGTTTCAAACTAAAACACTCGTTTTTACTTAATGTGTACGATTTAACGGAATTACTTCCAACGTCCTGATCCTGCGCGATGTCTAAAGGGAAGCGAATGCCTGTGGCAGTAGATTCTGCTATCTTTAAATATTTCTCCTCTGTTATAAAAACCGGAGAATTGTCATTTATGTCCCTTACTTCTATTTCTATCCGATGCAGCTGCAGGGGATTCTCTGTTACAATTTGTAAAGGTAACACACAGCGGGCGCTTTGTCCACATAAAACCTCTCTGTCTATTCTGTCATTCACCACCAGCTCGCCCTTCCCCGCATCCACGCTGAAATACTGCTTACCAGTCTCAGACGCTACACGCAGATTACGATAATAAATTTCAGATAATGCCAAACCCAGATCTTTGGCAAGATTTCCTACCACAGAGCCCTGTTTTAGTTCTTCTGGTATGCTGTAACGAGTCTGTGCGTCTATTGTACTCCACAAGAGAAAGAAATGATGCCACCAAAACGCCTGCCATCTCCAGTCTCGGTATCCTATTCTCTTTGTCATCCTTGGTCCGTTAGAATATATTATTTCCCATCGAAATATTCATCGACAGAGCCCAGCATATAAAGCCATCACCAGAATGGATACTGTATAGAAAAATCTTTAAGCTATTTGTAACAAAATATATATTCCGGACGCCATCGGATAAGCGCATGTCCTCTCCACCTTCGAGCATAGTGAGGGTTACTGTGATGCGAGTGAATGGGGGATAGAGTAGATCTCTTTGTACAGTTCTGTATGCTATTGGTTCACAGCATCCATTTTAAATATCCAATCACAGAGAGCTAAGCCTATTCATGAAGCCAGGACACACTGCCAGAAGAGAAGTTGTACAAATGAAAGTTCAAGTCCGGTCTGTGTGATAATTTTCTCTAGAAAATTAAATATAAATAAAAAATGAATATAAATATAAATACATAAGAATATTAATTTGAAAGGGCAAAAGGTTTTCTAATGATTACTGCAACGAATTAAGACCACATAAAAAATGCATTGTCAGTTCAGCTTAGTATGAGTTCACAAATTGTACATCTGTGGTGTTATAGAAAAAAACAATAAAATATAGTTTTGGTAGGCTTAACAAAGATAAATTTTGAATATAAAAAAAATCACTTAGAGCTCATGCTTTGGTAAAAAAAAAAAAAGTTAATAAGATATTTAGATGCAATTCCGACAATCTTATTCTAAACAATATTTTAAATAGCTTTTTTTGGAAGCCACAAAAATCGATTTGTTTTCAAAGTTGCACTTCGGTGTCATTTAAAATATATCAGGCAAAGGCAAAACAGTTCAATAGTATCAATTTATTCTCCCCCTAATCATACTAGAGTCAAAACACACGAATAATAAATTACTGCTGTCACTTGAAACCAATTTGATGTTAAATTTTCATTTAAAATTATATATTTTTTAAAAGATTAAGTCAGAAATGTATGACAGCAATAATGAAAAGTGTGTGCAGGGTATTTCTTCAATTTTCGCCTCACCTGCTGGCTCTCAAAGGTCCAGGTGCTGTCGGGCAAAGAAGCATCCAGGACACTGATCACCTCCTTAAAGTCTGTGGTGCTGCTGGGTTTAATCAGAGTGAAATCGCTGTACTCTGACATTGGAGACATACAGGACCTGAAGGACTGACTCTGAGACAGCATGTCTCCTCCCAGGACCTCCACGTATTTTATAGGTCCATCAGTGTTGAGCTGAATTTGCAGGTTTCTGTTGGGGTTCTTGTAATCATCAGAGTCAGTCCGTCTCATGCAGCACGTGCTGCTGCTCCTGCTGTTCCTGATGCATTTAACCGCTAAGATGAGGAAAGTGACCAGAGACAGCACGGACACCGAGGCCAGAGAGAGAATCAAATAAAGGGTGATTCTCCCAGTTTTCTTGCTGGGCTCGGCCACTTTATGTTGGAGGTCTAAGATGGGCTCATGGAGGCCGTCCTCCACCATGATGGACACCGTGACCGTGGAGGACTGGATCGGTTCCCCGTCGTCCTTGATCTCTATAAGGAGCCTCTGAGAGGAGTCGTCCTGCTCGGACACAGCGCGTTTAGTCCTCACCTCTCCTGTGTACAGATTGACAGTGAAGAGAGAGGCGTCTGTGGCCTCCGCCAGTCTGTAGGAGATCCAGGCGTTATGGCCCGAGTCAGCGTCCACGGCCGTCACCTTGGTAACCAGGTGACCCGCTTTCGCGGAGCGAGGCATCCTCTGATGAGAGGAGCCCATTGCAGCGGAGGAGGGTAAATAACAGCGGGGGCATTGTCGTTCTGGTCCAGGATAAAAACATGGACAGTGGCGTTGCTGCTGAGAGACGGAGAGCCCTGATCCTTTGCCTGAACCTGAATCTGAAACACCTTCAGTTTCTCATAGTCAAACGAGTGCATGCTGTAGATGCTGCCGTTATCTGAGTTAATGTAAACATACGATGAGACAGAAACGTCCTGCACTTTAGAGTCCAGTATAGAGTAAGAGACCTTTGCGTTTTCACCGAAATCCAGGTCAGATGCTGATACTGAGTACAGGATAGAGCCTGGTACTCCATTCTCCTTTAAATACACATTATAATTTCGTTGAGTGAATACAGGAGCATTGTCATTAACATCAGTGATAGTGACATTAATAGTCTTTTTTGTCGACAGAGGAGGGGACCCTAAATCAGTAGCTGTTATTTCTATACTACACTCTGAGGCACTCTCTCGGTCTAAAGCACCGCTGGTAACCAGTGCATAATTATTAGAAAAAGATGGTTTCAGTTTAAAAAGAGAGCCCTTAAGGAGCTGCAGTGTCACTTTACCATTGTCACCGGAATCCATGTCTCTTGCACTGATCAACGCTACTACAGTCCCACTTGGTGCATCCTCAGGCACAGGGTTAGGTTGGGAGGTCAGAAATATATTTGGAGCATTATCGTTAACATCTAATACTTCAATATGGAGAGAGCAATGCCCCTCCATTCTCGGAGTCCCTTTGTCTCTAGCGGAAACATCTATTTCATAATTAGCATTTGATTCGAAATCTAAACTCTCTGTCAGACTAATTTCCCCGGTTAATAAATCAATATCAAACAAAGACAAGATACTGTCTGGTGTGTGCCCCCCAAATGAATACTCAATTTCTCCATTGAGACCCTCATCAATATCCTTTGCTATCAGTTTAACGATAGGTGTACCCTGCACACTATTTTCGCTTACAGAGACTTTGTAAACATTTTTCTCAAAAACAGGGAAATTGTCATTAATGTCCAATACATTTATGGTTATCTGAGATATCCCAGATTTCACCGGGTTTCCTCCGTCTATAGCTGTTAGTTGGAGTTGATGTGTAGGCTTTTTTTCTCTGTCGAGGGATTTGGAGAGGACTAACTCTGGCACCTTCCTTCCACCTGAGACATCTTTAAGCTTTAAAGTAAAAAAATCGTCTTTATTTAAACTATACGATCTTACAGAATTCCCTCCAACATCAAGATCTTGCGCGGTCTCCAAAGGAAAACGTGCCCCTTCCGCTGTCGACTCTGCTATCTGTAATGTTGTTTCTGGCGATGGGAATGTAGGGCAATTATCATTGATATCTTGTATTTCCACCTCCACTCGGTACAACTGTAAAGGTTTATCAATGACCACTTGCAACGTCAATACACAGACGGCGCTTTGTCCGCATAAAGCCTCTCTGTCTATTCTGTCATTCACCACCAGCTCGCCCTTCTCCGCATCCACTCTGAAATACTGCTCACCAGCCTCAGAAGCGACGCGCAGCTTACGGTCAAAAATCTCAGGCAGTCCCAAACCCAGATCTTTGGCAAGGTTTCCTACCACAGAGCCCTGTTTTAGCTCCTCTGGGATGCTGTAACGAGTCTGTCCGTCTATAGTACTCCATAAGAGAAAGAAAAGATGCCACCAAAGCACCTGCCATCTCCAGTCTCGGTATCCTATTGTCTTTGTCATCCCCGGATCCGATATAATTATTTCCCAGAGAAGGAAACAAAAAAACGAAATTTACCATCCATGGCTATAAAATTTTAATCCAAGGTAAATATCCAAAATCTCCTCACAGAAGAACAAAATTGATTTAAATATGTTAAGAGCATCGCTTCTTCTCACCCAGCTCATTGCAATATAACTGTTTCGGGTGCTGTGTGTGTATGGGGGAGGGACTAGATCCCTTTGTATGTTTGCACGATTCATTGGTGCACACAATTCATCTATGCTACCCAGTAACAAGGGAGGTGAGGAGTGCTTTTAAAGGCACAGCCACATATGGGGAAAAAAATCTATATAAATAAGTAACAGTTTGTGAAAGGAATAACGGGATAGTAGAATATCCGCGTTATCATTAATCTTAATGCGGGTAAATAAGCTCTTATTACAAAAATATAAAAGTTGTCTTCTTATTCAAACTCTTTGTTTATTTTTTTATGATTTGGGTGAAAATGCTTGCAGTAAATGAAAGCAGTTTGGCTCCTCTGTAAAAAACTTTAAAAGCGTCGCTGTCCGCTTCTGTGGTCCTGAAATGTCATTCTAACAACTGTGGGAAGAGTAACACACAAACGCAGTCTAAACCAAGTAAATGGATTGTTTACAAACAGTCAGTCTGAAACCCTTTCTGTTTTTATTTAAACTTGACATCGCAAAACAATATTAGACAGGAAGAAGGTCTGAATTCGCTGGCTTAAAGTATTTAAGCAGAGCAAGTGATGATGATGGTGTGTTGGTTAAGTGAAGTAAACTGACAATAGGAGATTTGAAAAACAAAACAAACAAACAGACTTGCACTATTTAATAAGGAAATTACATTTCATCGTATACCAGTATAAATATGTTGCCAAAAAGTCAAACTATAGGCACCGATATACATAAAATAAAATCGAACAAATCGACTGATTACTTGTACGTTAAATTAAACTAGCCAGTAAAGCACACAAGGGGTAAAAAGAACGACTGCTTTCTCCTCACCTGCTGGCTCTCAAAGGTCCAGGTGCTGTCGGGTAAAGAAGCATCCAGGACACTGATCACCTCCTTAAAGTCTGTGGTGCTGCTGGGTTTAATCAGAGTGAAATCGCTGTACTCTGACATTGGAGACATACAGGACCTGAAGGACTGACTCTGAGACAGCATGTCTCCACCCAGGACCTCCACGTACTTTATAGGTCCATCAGTGTTGAGCTGAATTTGCAGGTTTCTGTTGGGGTTCTTGTAATCATCAGAGTCGGTCCGTCTCATGCAGCACGTGCTGCTGCTCCTGCTGTTCCTGATGCATTTAACCGCTAAGATGAGGAAAGTGACCAGAGACAGCACGGACACCGAGGCCAGAGAGAGAATCAAATACAGGGTGATTCTCCCAGTTTTCTTGCTGGGCTCGGCCGCTTTATGTCGGAGGTCTAAGATGGGCTCATGGAGGCCGTCCTCCAGTATGATGGACACCGTGACTGTGGAGGACTGGATCGGTTCCCCGTCGTCCTTGATCTCTATAAGGAGCCTCTGAGAGGAGTCGTCCTGCTCGGACACAGCGCGTTTAGTCCTCACCTCCCCTGTGTACAGACTGACAGTGAAGAGAGAGGCGTCTGTGGCCTCCGCCAGTCTGTAGGAAATCCAGGCGTTATGGCCCGAGTCAGCGTCCACAGCCGTCACCTTGGTAACCAGGTGACCCGCTTTCGCGGAGCGAGGCATCCTCTGATGAGAGAGGGAGCCCATGGCAGCGGAGGAGGGGTAAATAACAGCGGGGGCATTGTCGTTCTGGTCCAGGATAAAAACATGGACAGTGGCGTTGCTGCTGAGAGACGGAGAGCCCTGATCCTTTGCCTGAACCTGAATCTGAAACACCTTCAGTTTCTCATAGTCAAACGAGTGCATGCTGTAGATGCTGCCGTTATCTGAGTTAATGTAAACATACGATGAGACAGAAACGTCCTGCACTTTAGAGTCCAGTATAGAGTAAGAGACCTTTGCGTTTTCACCGAAATCCAGGTCAGATGCTGATACTGAGTACAGGATAGAGCCTGGTACTCCATTCTCTTTTAAATACACATTATAATTTCGTTGAGTGAATACAGGAGGGTTATCATTCACATCAGTGATAATGACAGGTATAATTTTTTTACTGCTCAAGGGAGGAGTGCCTGAATCCGTGGCTGTTATCTCAACATTATACTCTGGGAAACTCTCTCGGTCTAAAGGACCGCTGGTAACCAGTGCGTAATTATTAGAAAACGATGGTTTCAGAGTGAAAGGAGAGCCTTTAGGTACTCTCAGTGTTACTTTACTATTATTACCGGAGTCAGCATCACGTGCATTGAGCAAAGCCACAACTGTGCCACTAGCTGCATCTTCGCGAACTGGCTGCGGTTCAGAGGTGAGAACAATTTCTGGAGTGTTGTCATTTACATCCACAATATCTATCTGTAGACGACAGTGACTTTCCATTTCAGGAACACCCTTATCTCTTGCCGTAATTTCAATTTTGTAGGACGAGGCTTTTTCGTAATCTAGGTCTCCTTTCAGATGTATTTCTCCAGTTAGTGGGTTGATTTCAAATACTGATAACACGGAATCTGGCGTCCGCGAACCAAAAGAGAATTCAACTTCTCCGTTTGGCCCCTCGTCAGCATCAGTCGCCGCAATTTTAACTACAAATGTATTTTTTGCAGTATTTTCCTGTAAAGAAACTTTATAGTTATTTTTCTCAAACACTGGAAAATTGTCATTATTATCAAGTACGGTGATTGTTATTTGTGAGGTACCAGACAATACTGGGTTACCCCCATCTAATGCAGTCAGTAGTAGCTGATGAACGGCCTTCTTCTCTCGATCAAGAGGTTTCTCTAATACTAACTCGGGCACTGCTTTGCCATCTTCAACTTCCTTCATTTTCAATGTAAAACACTCGTTTTTAGTCAATGTGTAGGATTTTACTGAATTACTCCCAACATCTGCATCCTCTGCGCTTTCCAAAACAAATCGAGTTCCCACTGCTGCCGACTCCGCAATTTTCAAAGACAGCTCCTTTGTCTGGAAGCTTGGAGAATTATCATT